>NC_072804.1:23927545-25177545 GCF_028583425.1 Eublepharis macularius
GCTCGAAGTGCCAAGGGGGTGGCAACGTCTGACTTACCATCCGTGGCTGTCGTACGGCTAAGTGTGTTGGGTTGGGGAAAGCAATGGTGAACTACCCTGTAAAAACTTCACTGCAAGACTCTGCGGATCTATCTCGACGCACTATAGGACAGAAAGGCCTGGAGGGGGACGATCTACGGAGTAGCCAAGGGTCAGGCGCGACTGTGTGGCTTGGATCGGATCGGATATTGAACCATATTGTGGTAACCTAAGGGTTAATCATGGCATCTTCAGAAGATATAAAAGATTGTTGAGGGGTGGTTTAAAACATTATTAAACATGATGATTCCCACCCAAACGCTGTATGTGGTCTCTGTTCCCAGTACTCCTTGTAAACTAAACCTAACTTACAATTTGCAACATGAAGGTAAAATAAGTTTTTTCCTCTGTTGGGGAAGGCACTGATGGGGTGAAACTATTGCAACAGCCACCCCTGGGCAAATTATGTTGCTGCTCCTTATCAGGCTAGGAAATCTTGCACTTTGGTACTGGCACTGGCTAATTTTACCCTGTTTCTGTGGATTGGCAACAGGTCTGGAGAAAAATGTTCTGTCCTTTCAACAGAGGTGTTCTCCATGTCATTTATCTCCCTCACATGAAATGTTTCCGCTACCCATTTCCACACATTAAGCCAAATCCAAATCAAATTTTATTATTACAGTCATATACCAGCAAGCAAGATACAATGCATAGTAAAACTTATGGGTAAATAAAACAGCAGGGCCGTCGTCACACGGGCTTTTATTTAGCGCTATAATGGCGCTATTTCCCGGCAAACACCCACCTTATTCCAACACTGTAGCGATTTTCTCTCTTCTGCTTTGTGCTTGATAGTCGCGCTATTTTGTGCCTCGGTGTGAATGCCTCACATCGATGTATTTCGCCTTGCAACGTCCTATGCCCTCCCTTCAATCCCAGAATCCATTTCTTCCTGTGACTCCCCTTTTTTAAATTTTATTATGTCCTTATAACGTCATAACGACATAACACAATGCAAACTTTCTGCTGAAGTAAAAATGACTCAAGCGCCATGGCAGAGTCTTCAGCGATGGGGATCACGTCAGACAGGGAGTTTTCTGTGGGCAAAGGGCTATTTATATAATTTCAAAGTTGGAATAACAAAAGTGCCGTAATGTTTTGCTCTAACGGAATGTTTATATGCTGTTATTCCGTTACAGCGGAATTAAACGCCAGAATAATAAAAAAGGGGGGGAGGAGCTGCTTCTGCGCGGTTACAGAGAACAGAACAGAGTGCTTTGGTGTGGACAGCTGGTGGCGCGAAGAGCTGTTAGTTGACCCAAAGAAACGTTACTGTGCTGATAACAGGTAGGACACCATATGCTGTAAATTTAACGGAAGAGATGCCCGTGTGACGACGGCCCAGGTCAATAAAACAGTATAGTGAAATGACACATTAAAATTATTTTAAAATCCAATACTGCGTAAAACCTAATCCAGCATAAATACAAAACTAAGAGAACTCCCTTTAGTTAGTAATATAATGTCTCCTGCTCTTCATTGCCAACCATACAAATTTAGCAACCTTGTATGTTACATCCTGTTTCTTATCGACAGCATTTTCAAAAGCCTCTATTTTGGAATGTCTCACTGGAAAAAACGATAATGCTAGGAAAAGTGGAAGATAATAGGAAAAGAGAAAGACTGAAAATGAGATGGCTGGACTCGATACAGGAAGCCATGTCTACCAGATCTGAGCAAGTCTGTTAATGATAGGACAGTTTGGAAGTCTTTCATCCATAGGGTCGCCAGTCGGAAGTGACTTGACGGTACATAATGCACACACACACAAGCCATTATTAAAAGGACTCTTTTTTTTCAACCCTAGGCAAATCTGAGGTCTGGAGGAAGCAGGAAGTTGGAAAGCTGAACACAGGCAAAGAAGAGTATGTTCAGTTTTGCAACTGACTACAGATGTATGAGCTCCCCCTCCAGAGTAAGAAAGGAAATTGCATATCTTATCATATAAAGAAAAAAGAGGGAGTTTAGCAATATCTATAGAATATCACCTATTTGGAGGAAGATTTATGCTTTTGACCTAAGCTAGGAACCTTGGACCAGATATATTGAACACTTCAATTTCTTCTTCAAGGCCATAGATCCGGAGGAGTTAGCCGTGTTAGTCTGTAGTAGCAAAATCAAAAAGAATCCAGTAGCACCTTTAAGACTAACCAATTTTATTGTAGCATAAGCTTTCGAGAATCACGTTCTCTTCATCAGATGCATGCATCTGACGAAGAGAACATGATTCTTGAAAGCTTATGCTACAATAAAATTGGTTAGTCTTAAAGGTGCTACTGGACTCTTTTTTATTCTTCAAGGCCAGCTCTGTGACTGATGATGAAAAGAAGTGCTCTGTCTTACTAAGAATCTGTGGCTCTTCAAGGATCTGGTGGCTCAAAACGCCCTTGATAAAGCTTCCTATATTGACATTTTAGAGACAATGACCAATAACTACGACCCAAAGCCTTCTGAAATCATGCAGTGATTTAAACAAGTGCCAGAGCACAAGGGGAGACTGTAGGTTTGTTTATGGCACTTTAACAACCTTGCATACAGTTGTTCATTTGAAACTATACTAGAGTATATTCTACAAGACCAGCTTGTATGGAACGTAAGGAAACTTAGCTATTTGGTTCTGTCTTTTAGAGATAACAGACCTGACCTTGAAGCCAGCTTTAGAAGTAGCCTATGCAATGGAATCTGCAAACCAAGGAGCAAAGGACATCCAACTTGGAACCCAAATTACACTAATCCTCAGAATGGACACATCAGGGCCGTCGTCACATGGGCTTTTATTTAGCGCTAAAATGGCGCGATTTCCCGGCAAACACCCACCTTATTCCAACACTGTAGTGATTTTCTCTCTTCTGCTTTGTGCTTGATAGTTGCGCTATTTTGTGCCTCAGTGTGAATGCCTCACATCGATGTATTTTGCCTTGCAGCATCCTATGCCCTCCCTTCAATCCCAGAATCCATTTCTTCCTGCGACTCCCCTTTTTTTTATTTTATTATATCCTTATAACGCCATAACGACATAAGACAATGCAAACTTTCTGCTGAAGTAAAAATGACTCAATCGCCATGGCAGAGTCGTCAGCGATGGGGATCACGTCAGACAGGGAGTTTTCTGCGGGCAAAGGGCTATTTATATAATTTCAAAGTTGGAAAAACAAAAGGGTTGTAATTTTTTGCTCTAACGGAATGTTTATATGCTGTTATTCCGTTATAGCGGAATTAAACGCCAGAATAATTTTTTAAAAAAGGGGGAGGAGCTGCTTCTGCGCGGTTAGAGAGAACAGAATAGAGTGCTTCGGTGTGGACACCTGGTGGCACGAAGAGCCGTTAGGTGACCCAAAGAAACGTTACTGTGCCGATAACAGGTAGGACGCTATATGCTGTAAATTTAACGGAAGAGTGTGACGACGTGTGTCGACGTGCCCAGCTGATAGTACAAACCCAGAAGGATGGACCAGGCAGTCAGTAACTACAATACTTGCACAGAAACCCAATAACAGCTGGAGACTACCATCTCCCCCAGATGTGTGGGGAGGGCGGACTATAAATTGAATTGAAATTTATTGGTGCTGAATGCCACTACCCCAAAGATCATTTGGAGAAAATTCGCTGTAGTAAATAAAGAGAGGATCTGAGTCACAAAAGTAGGCCTATTGCAAATCTATTCCAAAAGGCTGGAGACGTGAATTCAACGATAAGAATTAAGGTGCAATCTGCATAGTTGCCCCCCCCCAAGGATTTACGAGGTGTAGAAAAAGTTGCAGCTGCTTTTTATATTTTTACATCAGAATTAGGATCATTGCTCAAGCAATTAGATTCTTAATTCGTTGGCAGATGATTAAGGTTACCAACTTCCGAGTGGGGACTGAAGTTCTGGAATTTCAACGGATCTCCAGACTACAGCAAACAGTCCCCCAGGAGAAAATGGCAGTTCTGGAGGGTGGATATACCATAGAGCCTAAGAGAAATGGAAGTCCCTTCTCAGGTATTGCCCCCAAATCTCCAGGAATTTCTTAAGCCAGAGTTGGCAACCCTAGATGAGATGAACTTTTACTAATGTACCATCAAGCCTGATGAAGATAACGAAATGAGTTTTGAGCCGAGGAAAGTCGTAATATATGTGGTGATTCATTATTTCATTAGAGGTTTGTCTCTGTAAAAGCCAGGTTTCTTGGGGGCTTGCATTCCCAAGGTTTGCTTCCAGTGCTTCTAACAGAGCTTCTTACAGCAGGGTTCAGTGATGGAGTTGCAGGGGAGCACAAGAGAACCCCTCTAGTCTGAGCTCTCTGATAAAGGCCATACAATCTCCACATCTACAGGAGGGTGGCGTGCTGCAGTATTCCTCCTGCTACAGACATCTCCACAGATTGAGGGAAGCACCTTTTTTCTACCCTAAAACTTCTCTAAACAACCAAACCAGGCATGTAGGTAGGAAGTCAGCAGGGGAGCGGGGGCTATCCAATGTTCTTCAAGGAGGGCCACATGTAACAACAACAACAACAACAACAACATTCAATTTATATACCGCCCTTCAGGACAACTTAACACCCACTCAGAGCGGTTAACAAAGTATGTTATTATTATCCCCACAACAAACACCGTGTGAGGTGGGTGGGGCTGAGAGAGCTCTGAGAGAGCTGTGACTGACCCAAGGTCACCCAGTTGGCTTCAAGTGGAGGAGTGGGGAATCAAAACCGGTTCTCCAGATTAGAGTCCTGCCGCTCTTAACCACTACACCAAACTGGCTCTTGGTGGTGGCAGCCTCGGGAGGAGCTTGGCAAACCTCCCAAGTTGCTTGGGAGCAGCATCCCGTCTCTCAAGGAGCATTTCCACCTCTGTCAGACTGGACAAATCTTGGCATTGAGACTGACCAGGTCTGTGGCTCATAGGCAGGCACCTTGGCTTGCGCTTTTTATTTGAGGGCCCAGATTTATCTGCCCACTGGGCAGAAATGGTGAGCCTGCGTCCAATGCGTGGAGCTCTTGGCTCCCACGGAACAGGTTCGTTCCTGTGAGGCTAGGGTTGTCAGCCTGGAGAAGCTGAAGGAGGAGAGGCCTTTGGGGCCTACCAGAACAGCCCCCCCCCCTATGCTGACAGCTCTTCTGCTGCCGTGGAGTTTGTGAGTCGAGGCTGCAGAGCATCAAGCTGAGGAGGAGGGGCATGATCCCTTAGAAAGGACCCCTTCCTAGGTTGTTGGACCAATATCCTCACATCCCAAGGATGTTCCTCTGGGGATGGTGGGAAGTGGGCTTTTGGTAGCAAGTGATTTGATTATTAGGAATATAGAGAGGGGGGAATCTGTGAAAGACATTTTGATCTCATGGTGACTTGCCTAGCTGGTACACACCTTGCAGACATCATGTGCTGGTCTAGACAGGTTGGTAGATAGTGCTGGGAAGGAGGAGTCAGCAGGCACGGTGCATGTCGGCACCACTGACTTTGGAAAATGGAGTTGTGTGTGGTCCTGGAGGAAAAATGTAGATTATTAAGCAGAAAGTTAAAGGTCAGGACCTCAAAGTAGCGTTCTCAGACTTGCTAGTGGTTCCACATGCAGGGCCAGCTAGACAGGCACAGATTAGAGATCTCAATGTGTGGATGAGAAAGTAGCACTGTGAGGAAGCGTTTAGATTTCTTAAGCTCTGGGGAACTTTCTGGGACATGCCAAAGCTGTACAAAAGAGATGGGCTTCAGTTGAACCACAGGGGGACCACTCTGCGGGCACTCAATATCAACGGGATGGTAGAGCAGCTTTTAAACTAATCCCAGTGGGAAAACGGACAGGACTTGGAGAGCCTCCGGTTCAGGACAAGTTGGTCCAAATCATCGTCATCGTCATCGTCATCGTCGTCATCAACAACCTTTATTGGCGTAACAACAGTCCAAATGGACACTAGAGTAAACAGGGCAATATTGTCCAGAATGCAATAGAACTTGCGAGTGTGAGGAGGAGGGCAAACGAATTAAGGGAGCAGAGGTTTTTTGGGGAGGAAAATACACTACAGGTGTCTGTATGCTAGTGCTTGAAGCCTCCAAGTCATGATAAGGGAGATGAAGTGCTTAGTGGAAAATGGCAATTTAAATAGAAGGGGCATCTCAGAAACATGGGGGAATGGGGGGAAATCCATGGGATAAGATCATCCCTGAATAGAAACTCTATAGGTGGTACAGGTAAAGGTAAAGGTAAAGGTAAAGGTAAAGCCCCGTGGCACAGAGTGGTAAGCTGCAGTACTGCAGTCTAAGCTCTGCTCACAATCTGAGTTCGATCCCGGCGGAAGCTGGGTTCAGGTAGCCGGCTCAAGGTTGACTCAGCCTTCCATCCTTCCGAGGTTGGTAAAATGAGTACCCAGTTTCCTGGGGGTAAAGTGTAGATGACTGGGGAAGGCAATGGCAAACCACTCCGTGAAAAGTCTGCCAAGAAAACGTTGTTGTTTTTTAAATCATTTTTATTGAATGGGTTAACATACATTCTTTTAATATATACAATTTCATTTACCCTTCAAGTTGATATATATGCCCCCCATCCCTTCCCCCTCCCCCCTTTCCCCTTTTAACTTCCAACAGCACTAGAACCCCTTTATTTCTTATCATTACCTCTATTCACACTATAATCCCTATTATCAAAGGTAAAGTTCATAAACAGCCAAGAAAAAGTCTGCCAAGAAAACATTGTGATGTGACATCCCCCATGGGTCAGTAATGACTTGGTGTTTATTTGCACAGGAGACTACCTTTCCCTTACCTAGACAGTACAGGAAGGGATGTGTTGGAGGAGGTGTTGTATTGTATATCAAAGATGGCATAGAAACAAATGAGGTAGAAAACTTTAGTGGAATGAACTCCCCAACTGAAGCAACAGACGTGGCAATATTGGGCCCTAAGAGTTACTTAAAAGTGGGGGTGTACTATTGTCAATCTAATCAAAGCCTTAAAGCTGATCTAGAAGTGGAAAAGGAAATAAGGGAGGTGACTGAAGCACATAATGGTGTGATAACAGGTGACTTCAACAACTGTCACATTGACTGGGTAAATGTGCTGTAGACATGCTGTAGACATGAGATTTGTAGACATCATAAATGACTGTGCCCCGGAACAGCTGATCACAGAGCCAACCAGGGCCGATTCCAGATGGCCAGAAATTGCGGTTTTTCTGCGGAAATAATCACTTACCGGCCACGCGTTCACTTTTGTCTCCATCCGCTTTGTCTCGCAGCATGCCGTGCCGTCCCGCTTCTGGATGTTCGCACGGCCAACTGAGGTACCCGGGATTGGTTGTTTCCTCCCCATCACAGTTGACGTCGGGGGCCTTCATTGGTTCGCATTTCTTTTTTTAAAAAATTTTTTTACGTGTTTTGCGCAAATGCGCAGGTATGCGAATATGCAGCGTTGACTTTTGTGCACTTTTGTGCGTTTGTGCATTTGTGCGCATTTGCGCAGTTTGATGTGCGCAAACGTGCGACTGCGCAAATGGTGCCCGGTTTTTAAAAAAAAATTAAGGGAATATTGTTGCTGGCCGGCTGGCAAAGGAAGGAGGGAAAGGGGAGGGCCTCTCCGCGGCGACGAAGCGTCCAGAAGTGTGCAAACCCGCAATACCGCGTTCACACCGTCCGCTTATAGAGCGCAACTGAGCGCCGTGGACCGCAGGTAAGCCGGGATGGGAAATTGTGGGTTTTTACGAGTGAGGTCGCTGAAAAAGCGAAAGCACTCGCTCTATTTGTGCCCATCTGGAATCGGCCCAGAGGTGCAGTGATCTTGGACTTAGTTCTAAGCAGAGATCAAGATTTAGTAAGAGATGTAGATAATATTGTACCAGTTTGAGAACAGTGACCACAGTGCTGTGAGATGCGACTTCATTTGGAATACTGTGTGCCGTTCTGTTCACCATATCTCAAAAAGGATATTGCAGAGCTGGAAAAAATACAGAAGAGGGCAACAAAGATGATTGGGGGGAGTGTTTAGGAACACCTTTCCTATGAGGAAAAGCTGAAGAATGTGGGACTTTTCAATTTAGGAAAGAGATGATTAAGGAGGGACATGATAGAGGTTTAATAAAATTATGCATGGGGGAGAGAAGGTGGAGAGAGAGAACCTTTCCTCGCCCTTCCATAATACTGGAACTCGAGGGCATTTAATGAAGCTAATGTGCAACAGAGTCAGGGAAGACATAAGGAAATACTGCTTTACCCAATGAACAGTTAAGATGAGAATGTATTTATTTATTTATTCGATTTATAGCCCTCCCTCCCCACAAACAGGCTCAGGGCGGGTTACAGTAAAATGCTCAAGGCATTAAAACATGTAAATACAGTTAAAAACCAAAAAACAACCATAAATACATGCAAAACAGCATTTCGGACAGCGGCTCCCCTCCAATTCCCTAATCATTAGGTAAACAAACAGAACAGAATAAAGCAGAAGGGGTGGGGTGGGGCAAGCGCCGGATTTAGGGTTGCCCACACCCGGGGCAACCCTCGGCCGGCCACCTCGCGCGCTTCCCGCGCTGCATGATGACGTCACTTCGGTGACGTCATCACGCGGGGCGGAACGGAGGCAACGTGCGGGGCTGGGAAGCCGCCAGTGCGAATGATGCAGGTGGCCTCACAGCCCCCTGCACTGCTTTCGCCTGCCCCGCAGGACAGGGGGCAGCCAGCTTGCCGCGCACCCCCTGCCCTGCAGGGCAGGCAAAAGCAGCGCAGGGGGCTGCAGGGCAGGCAAAAGGCAGCGTGGCCACCCGTGCCCTGCAGGACAGGGGGTGGCAGGCCCCTGTCCTGCGGGGCAGGCAAATGGCGTGGGCCCCCACACCCCCTGTCCTGCAGGGCAGGCGAATTGCACGGGCAGCCCCACAGCCCCCCACTCTGCCTTTTGCCTGCCCTGCAGGACAGGGGGTGCGCGGCAAGCCGGCCGCCCCTGTCCTGCGGGGCAGGCGAAAGGCAGCGCAGGGGGCCACGAGGCTGCCCGCGCTGCTGCCTGCACCCTCTGGCAGTTGGCAGCTGCTCCCGGCGCCCCCTCCCTGGTGGCGCTGGGGGCAGACTACCCCCCCTGCCCCCTCTCGATCCGGCCCTGGGTGGGGCCATGGTTTATAATAATCTGGTGACTGCATTTATAGGGAGCAGGAGACCAGTAGGGAGGCTCCTAAGATGATCAAAGAATGGTCTCAACCATACGCCTGGTGGAACATCTCTATCTTACAGGCCCATCAAAAGGATATAAGATCTTGCCGGGCCTGGATGTCCTCCGACAGAGAGTTCCACCAGGTTGGGGCCCGGGCTGAAAATGCCCTGGCCCTGGTCTATGCCTGAATACAGGCATAGACGGCTGCAGGTATTTTTTTCTGGGAAAAGTGGTGGAACTCAGGACCACACAGTGACGTCACTTTGGGTCAGCTGGAACAAGGGGGGAGTTTTTTAAAGTTTAAATCGCCCTCGGCAAAAATGGTCACATGGCTGGTGGCCCCGCCCCCTGCTCTCCAGACAGAGAGGAGTTTAGATTGCCCTCCACACCAGCGCCAGTGGCGCGGAGGGCAATCTAAACTCCCCTGTCTGGAGATCAGGGGGCAGGGCCACCGGCCGTGTGACCATGTTCAAGAGGTGCCAGAACTCTGTTCCACTGCGTTCCGGCTGAAAAAAAGCCCTGGACAGCTGTAAAAAGGGGTTTGATGGAGCAACGGAGGATAGGTGGCTACTAGGCATGGGAGCTAAAAGGAAACTCCACCTTAAGAGGCAGTAAGCCTCTGAATACCACTGTCAAGAGGGAACAGCGGAAGACTTCTGCCTCTTCCTTTTCTTTTCAGAGCTGACTGCAGCAAAATTTTGTATTGCAATAAATTGGAAAATGAAAAAGTGCAAACAAGATCACAATGGTTTAATAAGATTTAGAAAATAAATTTAATTATGTTAACATATGGACGTGCTGAAAGAAAATATTTTGAGAGAACAAATTCTATGAATGGCGGTCTACCTTGTTAATGTATTGGAACTCCAAATTCCAAGACAGAATCTGCCTATATGTATTCTTTGGTATGCTATGCCTGATGATATGTAATCAATTTGTAAAATGGATTATTGCTATTTAGTAAAAACATGAAAAAAGAAATCATGGTAGAAGCCATACAGCTGTACTATGGCGCACCATCAGCTACCCCATGAAAAGTTATTTGCTTTTGAGCATACTAGGAGTCCTTTATTGATTTAAATAATGTGCTTAAAATCTTCTATCAAGAGATTTATAGTGCATAAGACTGTAGATTTAGGATTCAAAAAAGGGTGGGGAATTAGTAAGTAATCTGTGCCTTAATTACTAAAATGTGTGTATAAAGTACCATCAAGTCATAGCTGGCTTAAGATGACCCCTGCTGGGTTTTTCAAGGTAAGAGACTAACAGAGATGGTTTGCCATTGCCTGCCTCTACATAGCAACCTTGGTCTTCCTTGGTGGTCTCCCATTCAAATACTAACTGGTGCCAACCTTATATAGGTTTCAAGATCATATGAGATAAGGCTAACCAAGGCCGTCCAGGTAGTGCAACTACTAAAACAGGAATGCCCAAGTTCCACCTGCCTGCAAATCATTTCCTGTAACCAAATCATTATCCCTAATATGACATAGGTAGATGTGTGTGTGGTTACTGTTACCAGAATTAAAAAAACTCTATACGTGCAGAATGTTTGCATTTGGCTTTCAGAGAAGGGATTATTCTTGGCTCCCATTTATTTAGATCTACCTAAAGATCTTGCTCTTCTGCAGTGAGATGTGGCTGGATTTAAGGCTGCCTGGATTAATACCCTTTCAGTTCTCTATGGTGATTTTTTTTTCCTGTAGAGAGGTTCTAGAGTTTAAAACTGAACAAGAAAGGTGAATGGAAATGAATAAATCAATAAATGTGCATGTGTTTCAGTCGCAGGACTGAACACCCGAATTTTTCATAATGGCTAAGAGAATGAACTGTGAAGAAGGAAACCCCAAAGTGAAATTCTGCTTCTGGAGCAACCCCTCCCACCCCTCCCCAACCTGCAATGTGGGGACAGTAATAGTGAGTGACCTAGTTCAATAGGCTTGTTGTAAGGATACTGAAAGAAAGCATTGGTTCTGAAAAGTCTTAACACACAATATGCAAAGTGTGACGATGAAGGGGGGAAAGCAAATCAAAGCATCTCCAGGCAGGTTGCAGACTGCATAACTAAAGCGCGTCTCCGCAGATCAGGGGTTAGACCAGGGACCTGTCCTTGGGCAACGAACGGGGGGCTGTCTGGAAACGAAGAGCAAGCCCCGCTGCACCCAAGCAAGCCCCAGAAAACCAGCGCGAGGGGATCGCTCGGCGGCGAGCTCAGGCGCGCGTTTTGCTCGGCGGCATCGGCACGGAACGCCCCGTTTGCCGGCCCGCAGGCGCCAGGGCCCGGCTGCAGCTCGCGCGCAAGGCCACGCTCCAGCGCGGAGGGGACGCGCACCGGCGTTTGGCCAGGCGGTGCGGCAGGCGCGTCGCCTTCGGCAGCGGGAGCTTCTTCGGCGTTCCGGGCGCGCCCGAGAGGCAGCCAGGCAGACAAGCCCGCCCGGAGAGGGGTGCAACCCGTGCGCTGCATCCCGAGGGGAACGACACATGCCGGGGTGGGGACGGGCGCGGGGCGCGCGGGCTGGCCCTCCGGCTGCGCCGAGAGCTCCTCCGGCGCGCCGCCCTGCGAGAAGGGCCCCGGAGTTGACCCGGCAGCGCTCGGCGCAGCCCTGCGCGCCTCCCCGCCGGCCCACACGTTCCCCGCCGGCCTTCGACACGGGGCTGGGCGGAGCCGCCTGCGCACTGCCTCTTGGGCTTCCTTCGCCTCTTAAGGTGGAAACGAGCCGGGCCGCCTTGGCGAGGCTGGCAGAGACCCCGAGCCGGCCCCCGCGCTGCCGGAACGAGACCCCGGATCCGGAGAGAGCCCAGCAGAGCAATGTACTGGCTGTGGAGCTGGAGAAGACGCCGTGGGGTGGCGAGAGCACCGCTCGTTTGGCCCGCCGGGCTTTATCTTGTTTTGACTGCCTGCCAGCCGGCTAAACCATGTGTCCCCCTCCCCGACCTCCCCCGGCGCCGGGACTCCTCTCGACCTCAGCTATCCTTTCCCCTCGCGAAGCTGGCTACCCCTGTGCCCTCCTCCCAGCCCTTGATCCCAGTGACCTCTCCGCCTTCGCCGGCCTCTCTGCTGCATCCATCCATCCAACGGTGCCCTCCTCCAAGGGCCACCTTTCTTCTTCCTTTTGCTTGCGGCCTGCAGCTGATTCCCCATCTCTGCTCTCTCTCTCGCCCCTACTCGGCTTTTCTTCTCACTGCCAAGCTCCAAGGGCTCTGCTTGGCCCTCTCTGCCTTCTTGACTTTAGCCCAGCAGGTCACTGCCTTCTGTTTGGGTCCTACAGGTTCTGGGACGCCATCTCGACTGGTTCTTTCCTTGCCGCATTCAAAGCTTCCTCTGCTTTTTCTCACTCCTTCCCCCCGCCCCCCCCCCGCAGGGATCTATCCTTGGCCCTCTTGTATACAGTGCTTTATAGATCTTGTACTTTTCAGCTATTGTTATTTAGTAATTCCATATTTGTACTTGATTTTAACTGTATTAAATTATGCTTAAAACCTATGGCCGTATAAACAGAATGAATGATGATGATGCTATCTAGATTAACAGTGCTTGGCACCCAGGTCTTCTCCTCTGAGCTTTCTCCAGTGAATACCAGCTTGTCTAAGATTGGATGCCTGATTTCCCCTAACCCTCTCTCTCCTTGTACAGTCTCTACATTCATTGACAACTTTGCCTCCACTCTGTTTTCACTGGCTGTCTTTTGTTTCCAGCATCCTGTTTCCCATGGTGGCCAATCAGTTGCTTGGGAGGGCTAGCAAACAGAGCACAGAAGCTGAGGTCTTTGCCTCCTGTTGCCTTCTAGCATTACCTCTGCACATGGAGGTTCTCTTTAGTCACCATGGCCGTTGGTGGACCTCTCCTCCATGAATCTAACCTTCTTTTGAAGCTGACTGTACACAATTAGATGTGAAAGCCTAACACTGCAAAGAAACCAGTCTCACATGAAGCTGCCATCTACTGAATCAGACCCTTGTCCGTCAAGGTCAATATTCCTTACTCAGACGGGAAGCGGCTCTCCAAGGTTGCAGATGGAGGTTTTTTGCATACCTACTGTCCAGTCTTCTTTTTTAAAGCTGCAGGTGCCGGGGAGGGGGGGGGTTAAACCTGGGGCCCAGATGCTCTGTCACTGAGCTGCAGCCCTTCAAGTGGCATATAGACCAAGCAAATGTTAACAATTGATGATGCTGTATTAGATAACAAGGTGTACTAGTGAATGATGTTGTTAGAAGGCATCCTACAGTTGTATTTGCCAGTCTCAGAATGGAAAACTTAAATTCAGATCCTGTAAAGAACAGAGTTTTGCAGTTCCTGAACATTTGCTATTTTTTATAGATGGCAAGCTAGAAGAGCATGGGTTCCAAATGGCAGCAGTGTTTGCTGTTTATTGGAACAATAGAGAAGCTGGTTTCAGGGCTATGACGACAAACCACAGCAGTAAGGCTACACCACACTGCTGGCGTTTAGGTTTTCCAAGGCAGTGCGGCCATCACACTTTTAGTGTGGATAGCCATGTGGGTCTGCAGTTGATGAGCAAGATTCAAGTCCAATAGCACCTTAAAGACCAACTAGATTCCCAAGGTGTGAGCTTTTGAGTCAGAACTCCCATGCATTAGAAATCAGATGGGTAGCCATGTTAGTCTGTCTGTAGCAGTAGAAAAGAGCAAGAGTCCAGTAGCACCTATGAGACTAACAAAATTTGTGGTAGGGTAGGAGCTTTTTGTGAGCCACAGCCCACTTCTTCAGATACAGCTGGAATGTGAGTCCATCTGTCCTTGTATCTTGGAGAGTGGAGTGATTGCAGAAGCCGAATGAATGATAATAGCTGGTGAATGACAATGGCTGGCATGATTGAATAGGGTGGGGTATGCAGAGTAGTAAGTGGGTGCGGAGAAATTAGCATTAGTAATAAGACAGGAAGACAATGTCTCAATTTAGTCCTGGTGGATGCATTGGCTTCAGTTTCGTTATCAGTTGCAATTCAGTCTTTCTAATCTCCCTTGGAAATTCTTCTGTGGGATAACTGCTACTTTTAGGTCAGCAACTGAATGTCCTGGAAGGTTAAAATGTCCCCCCACTGGTTTTTGAATGTTATGATGTCTGATGTCAGACTTACGCCCATTCGAAGTCTAGTTGGTCTTTAAGGTGCTCTTGGTCCCAAGAATCTTGATGGCAACCAGTACAGTCCTACCTGAGGAAGCTCCTCTCTTACAAGCGGCAGAGTTGTGTTTGCCATGCTGCCACTGTTGTTATTTAATTAATAACAATAATAACATTCAATTTATATACTGCCCTGCAGGACAACTTAATGCCCACTCATAGCAGTTTACAAAGTATGCCATTATCCCCACAACAAACACCCTGTGAGGCGGGTGGGCCTGAGAGAGCTCTGAGAGAGCTGTGACTAGCCCAAGTTCACCCAACTGGCTTCAAGTGGAGGAGTGGGGAATCAAACCCGGCTCTCCAATTAACCACTACACCAAACTGGCTCTCTGTGGTTCTCGAAAGCTTATGCTAAACTGATAAATGAACTCAACTAAATTGCTTCAACCTGCAAAATGTATGTGCATACTTTACACATTGACAGTAGCCCCAGTGAAGTTAATGCCCTTCCTTATTATATGAAACAAGTACATGTGATCTTGCAGGTTTAGGCCTTGCATCAATACTCAAGTCTGTTCAATTACTAAAAAAGTCCAGTAGCACCTTTAAGACTAACCCACTTTACTGTAGCATAAACTTTCGAGAACCACAGAGCTGTGGCTCTCGAAAGCCTATGCTACAATAAAGTGGGCTAGTCTTAAAGGTGCTACTGGACTTTTTACTCTTTTGCAACACGGCTAACTCCTCTGGCTCTATGTTCAATTACTGACAACAATGCTTTTCCCCGCCACGGAGGGGTGGGGTGGAGGTGCCGTCTAGCCTGGAAGAGAGTTCCGGCCAGCCCTGCCGCTTACTCGGGGCGGGCGGTGAAGGCCGGCCCGTAGGCTCCGTGAGGCCTCGCTCCCTTCCCCGCAAAAACCAAGGCGCCCCAATGCGGGGCACAAACGCGGAGCTGCTGCTCGGGCGGCGGAGCCAAGCGCCGCGGGAGAGGGGCGAGCCCGGCCCCTCTCCTGCCTGCCCCGAGGCCGGGGCGGAGGGCGCTTCCTGGGCTTGGGAGCCACCTTAATGCGGGGGCGGTGCGGCGGGGAGGGTGCCGGGAGAGGCGGAGCGGAGGCCGGGGAGGAGCCGCGGCCTGCAGTGGAGCCGCAGCCTGGAGCGCCCGCAGGAGCAGCAGGAGCAGCGGCGGGGCCTGTCGAGTGCCCTCCGCCGGGCGATACCCCCGCCCGCCGCCTCGCAGGAGTTCGTCGGCCTCTCTGGGCAGGAGCCGAGGGCCGGGAGCGGGGGGCAGCGGCTGGCCGGCGGCGCGGCTCGGGAGAGGGCCCAGGCCCAGGAAGCGCCGCGGCCTCTAGTGGCAGCTGCCCGGGAGGAGCAGGAGCAGGACGGGCCTGAGGGGGAAGCAGGCAGGCGAGCTCCGCGCCCACCCCCGGGAAGGAAGGTCCGCAGTGCGCTGCCCCCGCCGGGCCGGATCCGCCCTCCTCTCACGCGGCGGGTGGGGGGCCTGTGGCCCTCCCGTCTCGGCCGAGGCTGCGAGGCAGGGCCAAGGGCACGGCTGCCCCGCTAGGCCCCGCGTAGCCGGCGTGGCTGGCCCGACAGCCCCGTCACCCGTTTGGTCTCGAATTGAAGGCCCCTCCGGAGAATGGGCTAGGAACCTTGGAGCAAAGGGAGGTTCCAGCGGCCACTTCGGAGGCGAGAAGCACCTACCCATCCCTCGCCATCAGTTGGGAGGGGAAAACCACTCTCCTAACTACTTGGCACCAACCCGGTAGCCTGCAAGGAGAGTAGTGGATTGCCGGTGGACTTGCTAGTACCGGGGAGACTATAAATACCTTCAAATCCCAGTCAGGTAAATTTCTCCCTCTAGAGGAACTCCCCACTTAGTTTTCTGGTATCAAGGGGGAGAATTCATTGCCCAGGGGGCCCAAAAGAAGGAAGAAGAAAACCTCCAGGAGAAGCCCACAGCAGGAAATAATACCCCTTTGTGAACGTGAAAAAGACAGGTTGCTCCCCCAAATTTCCCGTTGAAAGCGGTGGTGCCCAGCACATAAGAGAATAACCTCTAGGTACAGAAGAAGAGGAGAAGGCAACAGGTGGGGAAACCTGGAGTGATATCTTCTAAGTAGCTCCTTTATCAGAGGAAAGAGAGGAATTACTAGTTTAAGGATCTGGCAAGCCATCGCTGATCTTTCCATCTCTTGCTGTCCACCGTAATAACTGAGAAAAACCCACAACAGCAACACTTTGAGCATGGGACCTGTGTGCAGAGCTTGAGGAAGGACATCTCTATAAAAAAGAAGTCCACTACAGAATACCTTAGGTGAGTGAGATTGCATCACATCTTTCCCCTTTTTCACCTACATCTTTTCTCTCATTTTTCCTTTTGGTCTACATCTGTGTCCTGTCCATCCCTTTTCTTTGCATGTGTTTTTGCCGTCTGTTTCTGAATTTTGTTGTTGTTGCCATTTCGGAAACGTTGGCATGTTTTTGAGTTTCCAGTGCGAGATCTGGTACCCAAAGAAATTCCTTCAACCCTTGCATTGTTTTTCAGTCATATATTTACTGTAGGCTTGATCTTGACTGTATTACACAGAGGAAGACAAAATATTCTAGCATCCCAGACAATGTGAAAGATCAAAGTGATGACTGAAAAACTGATGGGTGGGGTGTGTGGTTAGTTTCTTGGGACGTATCATCCCACTGGGTCCATGAAGCTGAAAATCTAAATCCCGTGATGTGGTGAAGCCTGTGGTGAGGAAATGCAGTTGTGACATTCAGGTTTCATGTTGGAGACAAAGATGTCATCACACTCAAGTGCGTTCACTGTCAACGCAATCCTCCTCTTGCTGAACTCCGGTGCTTGAACTTCCAAATAAATACACAGTGGAAGAACTTTCATGTTAGGTCTCTGGTCTCAGAATCATCTTGCATTTGGTAACTAATTGATTTTACAGTATTTGAAGATGGACAGTTGTTCTTGAATGAAGGAGGAGTGGTAGTGTGTATGAGGCACTGGATTAAGTAACCCAAAGAGAGTGTGTGACATCTAGTGAATCAAGAAGCCAAGACATACCCTGCAAGTGGTGCTTTTGATTTGTTTTCCTGCTATACTCTAGGATTCCAAACAAATTTTGGCATGAGTGTACTGAGATATGATATTAGAAGAACTAAATCTTAGGCCATGGAATCCTTATGTCAAAGTGCATGTCAGAGACATACTGCAGCTGCTTCTGGTAGAAAACAGATGACTCTGTTCCTATAGATTCCATTGACAATGATAACTGCAAAGAACTAAGTATGGAAAGCCTGCCTAGAGGTATATCGGTGTGATCAGAGTAAAGTACACCTTGGGATAAAGACCATTGCCAGGAAATCAAGTTACCCTAGGAAAACGTGCCAGTGACAAATACAGATTATCAAGTAGGGTGACTTGCATATAACTGATCCAAATTCAAAATTGACCGATCACTTCAAATGGCCACACCTGGCACTGGGCATTGCATTTCGTTAAAATCTTTTCCTGTGTTCCTTGGTATTGGGAGCAAGATGGTGTTCTCCAGAAAACCACGGAACGAACTTGGCCAAGGGTTCTAGAGGGTGTACTTCCCCATTTATCTTAGTTAGTGCACTCATTCTGTTCATCTCTGAAAAGGAGTTAAATAAGCATTTGTCCTTTGTCAAATTGGGCTTATGCAGGGTTTGGCTGTTTCCTTCCTTTGCCCTCTTATGCTCCCATGTCAATAACAGTGCGACCTTTTCCTAGTGGTTTTCCTACTTTCTTTCCAGTGGCTATCTGGCATTAACCGAATGATACTGGACCACTTTCATACTAACACAGAAAATGTATTACATGCACTTTTGGTGGAGGAGGACTGATTGGTGTGTGTAAAATATTTAGGTTATTCTTCCACCCCTCAAGGATTGAGTGAAGTTAGTTTAGTGTGTCATGACATACTTGCAAGATTTATAGCTATGTAATGTGGTAGAGCTAGTTGGCTCTTATTTGTTGTGTCTCCATGAGAAAGGTGGATAATAAGTGAAGTAAAATAAAATGTATGAGGTAAAATTCCAGCATTCAGGCATTCTTGGGATTTTGAAATTTTCAGGCTAGGAGAGTTCCACACAAACTGGGGATGTTGAGATCAAGGGAAAAGAAAGTGTGTTACATTGGGCCAAGCTACAGATGTAAAAGTTTGAGCTGAAAACTAAAGCCTCATACATAATAGACAAAATATGACAATAGTGAGAAACATATACATAAGCATCCATAAAAGGTTTCTAAATATCTAAAAAATAAGTCTATATGCAATTATTGTCTCTGTGCCTTATGTTTGAATATAGATAAAGTTGTAAGGTTCTCCATCCATTGAATTATGGGAGGTGGGCATATATCTCTCCAATGTTGTAATAGAAGTTAGTTAGCTATAGTATCCTTAAAGATCAATGGGTATTCTAATACAAAATTAACAGGAGTAATAATAATTTCATCCCCAAAAGGTCAAATGACTCTTCATAGCCAGAGCGTACACTTAAGAGAGATGCCCTGTAAACTACAGCACCAGCAATTAATCACTGTACTAAGTCCTTAACTATAAAGTTGCTGTGGGGTACAATAAACCCTATGCATAATTTTTGTGCTGAATAAGTTGCATCTTAAGATCCATAGAAGTAACTGGTATAGCATTTAAGACCTTATCCCAGTGCTTTGGAAAAACTGGATGATCCAACTCCTTATTCCATTTGTTCCAAGATTCTGCATATCATATTTATTAAGTATTCTTTGGTTTGTACATGATGTCAAATCAAACCATAGACTCAGTTGGGTATCAGTCTTACACCCCAAGATTTGAGGAGGAGTCTGGCCTTGCAGACAGTAGTGCAGGCCTGGGTGTACCCCCCACCCCTTCAAGCAGTGGGAGAAATGGCAGTACAGGTCTGAGTCCACTTGAGGGTTAGCAGGTGTTGGAACATGTGGTGGTATGTAGAGTAACAACAAGGAAGAAAAAGGGGGTGTGGAGGAAAGTCCCCACAAACTCAACCGAAACAAGCAGGGGAACAAAATAGAGGGGTTAAGTAACAACCTAAAATTATATTAGAAAATATTTATTATAAATGTGCACAAATGTAGATTAAAAACAAGTTTAAAACATAAGGCCTGAATGGCAGGCTACATGTATATGCTAAAACTTACTAAAACATCTCAAGGTACAGATGATGGTCATTGCACTGTACTATCATCTGTACCTTGAGATGTTTTAGCAAGTTTTAACATATACATGTGATATGTAGAGTGTCATACCATTCATACTGGCTTCATGCAGACCTCTCACGTGTACAACAATTCAGTATTAGCTACGGTCTGAACATGACTGCATCCTGCCCGCCCACCCGGAAGACGCTTTTCATCCTCTAGGAGTATCCCAATCCTGGGAATTGCTGCTGGAGAATGAAGAGGGGTAAGAAGTGCTTTGTGCTGCTCTCTGCTATAGTAGCTGGCCCTTCATTTGAGGGACTCGACAGGAATGTCAGTTTATGCTAAAAGCTTGGTTGACTGTAATTTGTAATATAATCTGTAAAGAAGTGAATAAATGTTTAATTCTTTTTGCTATTAAAAGTTCTTTTTCCTTGGGTTTTCAGATGGTAGTAGTGCTTTCCAAACAAAACATGTGACTATTCCTTGGCTCTTTAGAATTCGCTGGTTGGCTTGGGTACAGCATATCATTTTATAATAAAAATATAGTCCCCCACACACACATTTAGACAGAGCCCTGTTTATATTTACTCTGGTTAAAAAATCTGACTTGTCTAGAGCAGGGGTAGGCAACATTTTTGTCCAAAGTCCTGAAAAAAGTGCAGCATCTACCTGTGAAGATGTTGACATTCTGGCTAACAAAATGGTGGGAAGGATGAGGTCTGCACTTGGCTAGACGCGTTTGGAGCAAGCCAAGCCCCAGTAGCACTGCCAGCGTCTTGGGGATTCACCTTGGACTTGGCCAGGGGCTATGCAGGTCTGGGAGGCTCTGACGAGCATAAGCCAAACCTGTTAACTTCTCCTGCTCCTCTGGCCCCAGGAATGCTGCCAGTGCCTCAGTTGCCTGGGTGGAGATCTGGCCCTGGGTGCCAAGCAAAAGGGACTGGTGTGCCGTTGCTGCCTATATGTATATGTTTTGTGCCATCAGGTTGCTTCTGACTAATGGCAACCATATGAATTAATGACCTCCAAAATGTCCTGTCGTAAACAGCCTTTTTCAGATCTTGCAAACTGAAGACTGTGGCTTCCTTTATTGAATCAATCTGTATCATGTTGGGTTTTCCTCTTTTCCCACTGCCTTCAACTTTTACTAGCATTATTGTCTTTACCAGTGAGTCTTGTCTTCTCATGATGTTGCTTTGGTCACATCAGTTTCGTCATTTTAACTTCTAGGGACAATTCAGGCTTGATACTTCGGCTAACCCTAGTTAGTACTGCACAGAAGAAGGCAGTGGTAGACCATTTTTGATCATCTCATACCTTGAAAACCCTATGATGAGACAGTCCCTGCCATAGAGTCAGGGCTTTTTTTCAATGGGAACGCGGTGGAATGGGGTTCCAGCACCTCTTGAAAATGGTCACATGGCCGGTGGCCACACCCCCTGATCTCCAGACAGAGGGGAGTTTAGCACGGAGGGCAATCTGAACTCCCCTCTGTCTGGAGATCAGGGGGCGGGGCCACCAGCCATGTGACCATTTTTGCCAAGGGCGATTTAAACTTTAAAAAACTCCCCCCTTGTTCCAGCTGACCCAAAGTGATGTCATTGTGCGGTCCTGAGTTCCACCACCTCTTTTCCCAGAAAAAAAGCCCTGCTACAGAGTTATGGTGTTCATTGAACATTTTACTGTAACAGTTGTGAAGATGACTTCCAAATACTGTTTTGAGTTTGTCACTGAACCAATAATTTTTAAAGAGAGAGGGACATTCCTCGTTATGTTTAAACAAGTCATTTTAGAGTGAATGTTAATAATATCAATACTTTCAGAACTGAGTTTATTTATAGAATTGCTACTGTGGGATCTTTACAAGTGCAAACTTCAGGTGCTAGTTGCCTTTGATATTTCTTCTTGCAGCCTTCATAGGCTGAAGCTGGACAGGATATGACCTCAGATGCAAACAAACAAAAAAATTGCAAGAAAAAACCTTTGAAAACTGAGCCGTGGAGGCAAAATGGGGGAAGGGATGCTTCTTAACTCCTTCTCCTCTAACTGTTTTTCTCCCTAGCTTGGCCTCCCCATGGATAGAAAAGCATCACTGGTGAATATTTCTGTCGGGGGTGTGTGTGGCCCCATCCCTACACTCACCTACTCCAGAGGAGCCTCTGGCAGGGGACTGCCTTACCCAGGCACCACTGAGGCAGGCAGCTCAGCTATGGGCTGTGAGGAAACAAGCTAGGGCAAGGCCAGGCTAGAGGTGCACCAGCAGCAGCCTCAAAGCCTTGCAAGCTTAATATATACCTCAGAAGAGGGGAAGGCCTCAGGCAGCACCTGGGAAGAGACCAGAGGAGGCGGCCAGCAACAGCTGGGGCCTCCTGGGCCTCTTAAAACCTCTGAGGAGAGTGGGGCAGGAGAAAGAAAGGTCCAGCCAGGGAGGCCATTGATTCATATTCCCTGTACTCACCTTGGGCCCACCCCTGAAGACAGGCCATTAGAGGGTCCGAGGTCAGCCCCTTCCAACAGTCTCCAGCCCAGGGAGAGGCAGATAGGAAGGCCTAGACTACTGCCAAAGAGCTTTGGGAGAGGCAGTTGGCAGAGGAAATAGAGGGAGATCAGGGTGCTGCAGTACCGCCCCCCCCTTCTCTCCAGATTCTAAAGCATACACTGTGCTGGACTAAGAAAAGGGGGTGCCGGAGAGTGCCGCAGCCCCAGACTCTGACCTGGAGCAGGGGGGATCTGACAGATTTAAAAACTGCAGCCCTGTGTAGCTGCTTCTGGTTCTTTTGTATGTATTTTTAAAAGGGGAGGAAAGTTAGCATGCAGGAGCATGTAAGATCTAGATTGGTTCACAGTTTTCAGTTTTAGTCTGAAATTTTCTATGATGGTTGTGCAGTGTGCCTGCAAAAAAAACCCTGTTATGCTTGAAGTTGCTATGAAAGGACTTTATTATGAAGGGGGGGGGGGGAGATGGGCTATTTTAGTATCTCTTACTTAAAGCTTACTATGTGGATATTTTGTAATTAATTCCCTGGCTAATTTTGCCAGATGTCAGTGTCATGTAATAAGTCCAGTTCTGTGTAGAATTTGCAAGACCAAACTGCATATGGTATTTTATTTTTCACGCCCTGTCTAATTGTGACATGTGGTGAAGTTACTGGAAAGGAAAGAGACTCTGTCCTCTCCTGCTGGTGAGTCAGCCTAAAGGTGGGAGACCTCTCCCCTGGCCCCATGCAATCCAGATGCCTTATCTGTGCTTTCTCATCTCTGCCTGTGTAAGAACTATTCTGGTATTTCTCCTCTGCTGTGCACGTATTTCTTTCTCAGGGTTCTTTTTCTTTGTGCTTCCTTGTGGTCTATACTTCTCCATTCTGGAAGTTTTTCTGACTCTTGGCTGACTAATGCTCCTCCGGGTCCTGCTTGTTGCCCGTTTTTTCTTAATGTCTGTAACACTGACACTCGCTCCATGGCTTGCTTACAGAGAGCCACGTTGGCTATTACCATCAACCAGATAAGACAGATTACTGTGGTATGTCATGTGCACCACCCACAGACATGTTAATACTAAATATATAACTATAACTCTTTTAATTACCAGAGTACATCTGAGCATGTATTATTTATTTATTTGCTTCATTTATACTTCTCCAGTGGGGACTCAGAGTGGCTTACATCATTCTCCTCTCCTCTGTTTTATCCTCACAGCAGTTCTTTGAGGTAGATAGGCTGAGTGTGTATGGCTGGCCCAAGGTTACCTGGCAAGTTTCCATGGCAGAGTAGCGATTCATACTTGGGTATCCCAGATCCTAGTCCAGCACCCTATACCATGCTAGCTCTTGCTATAGGGTTGTCTCTCCACACCACTGTTGAAACTTACACTCCAGATACACAAGGCGATCTGTGTATCTTGAGTGAGAGGGAAGTCAGATTTGTGACACAAAACATTGTGCAAGTTTTCAGGTTCTCCATAACTCTTTATTATCTCCCTGTGTTAAAAGTATCCTGCAAGTTCAGCTCTTGTGTCGCAAGAGATGGGATGGTTAAAACCTCTCTCTGTATGAAGTGAGAACCACCTGCCAACCACAATCCTCCCCACTTTCTTGGAACATAGGGCAGGTGCCGAGTTGGTAAATGGTGCTCAGAAGAGCTGCAGGTGGCATGTCATAGAGCCACTTTTGAGCCATTTAGTGAGTGTTACTGATCTATAGACTCTTCCTTGTATCCCTTCATAGGATATGTTCTGATTGAGTTTCTACTGCACTTGGGGGGATTTATTTTGCCTTGTTTTACTTCTAGCCCTACAGAGCTAACAAATGTCCAGTATGAAATATGTGTTAGAAACTTTCTTGGAAGGTACAGGAGTATCCCCTTTTCCATAGGAAAATAACCCTGGTTCTTCCATACTACAAAGAAACAGTGGTACCCTAAGCAGAATTGTGTGTAAGGTGCTGTGAAGTCACAGCTCCGTAGGGTTTCCAGGGCAAGAGAAGAACGGAGGTTCATCTTCGTTCTTCTGTGCCTCCACACATGGGACTGCGCAGGCGCAGGCCAGCCGCCGGAGAATTTTCTAGAGCTTCCATGGCTCCGAAGGGGCCGTTTGTCGCGCGCCTCAGCGACCGTTTTCCCGCCCAAACGGTCACGTGATCCTCCAGCGACCAACGGCCCCTTCCCTCAGTTCTCTTCTTGCCGCCGCTTGGAGAGAACGTGAGCTTCGTTGCTCTGTGCTTTTGTGCTTCGTGCTTTATTCTGACTGATTGCTTGGCTTTTGACTTCGGACTTCGTGACCTCGACTATTCTTCGGATCTCGTTTGGACCTTGTTGTGGACTCGGTAATTTGACTCGGACTGTTTGTTGACCTTCCTTTTGCGTGCCCCTGAAGATGGCCTCAAAGGCTCTCTTCAAGCATTGCCTCCAATGCCACACTAAAATGGCCAAGACCGATGGCCATGAACTGTGCCTGTTCTGTTTGGGGGAGACCCATAATGTAACGGCCTGTAAGATTTGCCAGGGCTTCACCAGCAAGGCCCGACAGGAGCGCAAGGCCCGTCTTAACTCCTCCCTGTGGCAGAAGGTCATGTCCGGAGGCGCCCCGTTGCCCTCCTCCAAGGCCGGCCCTAGCCCCTCTGCCGAACGGCATTCCGGAGCTGGCTCAGTGGCCTCCGCGAGGTCGGGGTCGAAATCGCGTCCCCCGAGTGCCTCGGCGTCGAGAGCGGCCTCTCCAGCGCAGGGACCGGTGCGGCCGCCCCGTAGCGCATCTTCCACCAGGTCGGATCCGAGACCGACATCGGAACTGAGGATCCGTCCACCGAGTCCCCGATCGGAACCGACGACCGGGTCGATTCCGGTAAAATCTAAGAGATCGAGGCCGAGGTCCCCTTCGAAGGCGAGGAGCGCGTCGGTTCCGAGGTCTTCTTCGGAACCGGCGAAGAAGAAGAAGAAGACCAAACATCACCGGTCGCCGCATCCCGCTCCCCAGGAAGAGGTCATCGTGCTTCCTCACACGCCTTCCCCTCATCTGGATTCCCCGGAGCCAGAGGACATCTCCGTGCCGGTGCCGGATCCGATGGCCTTCGAGACGGTGCCCGCAGAATTCTCTTCGGGACCGGAGCCGAGCCCGCGCCGTCGGATCCGAGCATCGCCTGCTCTTCGGTCGCCGAGGCTGGAACCGAGCCCGTCTCCTCGTCGGAGCCGTCCGTCGCCTGCCCGTCCGTCTCCACCAGCTGCCGGTCGTGAGCGACGTCGGTCTGGGGACAGTGTCCGATCGGTCCGGTCCACTGCGTCCCGACATCGGCAGGCTTCCTACCTCCCCTCGCCATACCGTTGCCAATGGGAGGGGGCACCTGCGGGCTTCTCCGTGTCGGAACCGAGGCCTTCGACATCGAGGTCGACGTGGGCTCCCCCTCCGCACCAGGTTCCGGAATCCCAGCTCGGTTCCGATGAGGAGGATGTGGAGAGCTTTGGCGGCTACCAGTCGGAGTCCTGGTCCGAACCATCGCCGGCTGAAGAGCTTGTACCATCTGCGGACTCGCCATTCGAGGACCTCCGCATCTACGCCGACCAGATGGCGAGGATGGCCAAGGCTCTCGAGATGGACATCTCCTCGGCGGTTCCCCAGACCAAGGACAAGCTCCTCAAGCGCATTTATGGAGACAACCCGGCATATGTTGGCTTCCCCATGCTCGAGGGTCTTGAGGAAATCGTGGAGAAGGTGTGGCAGGTGCCCTGCGATCAACCTCCAACATCCAAGAGGATTGAGCAGCTCTACAAGATCAAGCAGGGTACCTGGCCGGCACTGGTGAAACACCCTCCACCTTCCTCCTTGGTCACAGAGGAGTTCAACCCCAGGCGATCGGGTCACTCCTCGGTACCTGCTGATAAGGAGGGCAAGAAACTGGATGCCATGGGCAGGCGCCAATACATCGTCTCTTCCCTAGGTCTGAGGATTGCCAACTATCAGACCATCATGGCAGGGTACCAGCTGTACCTCTGGGAGAAGTTGGCATCCTATACGCGAGACCTCCCTCCTGAGCAGAAGGCTGTGGTGTCCCTTCTGCAGACAGAGGCTGTGAGGCTGTCTAAGCAGCAGATGAACGCTGGAAGCCACGCTGCTGACACTGCTGCTAGAGGAATGGCTTCGGCGGTGGTCCTCAGGCGCCACTCCTGGTTGCGGTCTACGGCCCTGTCCCAAGAGGTGCGTTCCAGAGTGGAGAGCATGCCATTTGAGGGGGACTCGCTCTTTTCCAAAGCGACCGACGAGACCCTGAAGAAAAAGAAAGAGGACCGGCAGACGGCGCGGTCTTTGGGCCTGGCTCCAGCGGATAAGCCCTCCTCCAGGTCACGGTACGCTCCCCGATCTGGTCCTTACCATTACCAGGGCAGATACCATCAACAGCGGCCAGGCTACCAGCAGTATCCTGCCTACCAACAGCGGCCCTACCCTCCCGCACAACAGCAGAGGAGGCGTCGGCCCTTCAAGCCTCGTCCGGCACAACAACCGGCCCAGCAGAAGGATCAGCAGGGCACCGGGAGGCAGTACTGACGGGTCACGCCAGCCGTATCCCCGAACTTTTCGGACAGACTTAGTCCACTCCTCTCTGAGTGGGAGTCAATAACATCTGACTCATGGGTCTTAACTATTGTTGAACTGGGATACGGGCTGGAGTTCGTTGAGCTGCCTAGATGCAGTTCACCCCTGACAGCTGTCAATAACACTATGGCCGAGCTGGATGCGGAGATCGTGTCGCTCTTGGCCAAAGGTGCTGTGGAAGAATTGCCCTATGAGGACTCTGTAAAGGGATTCTTCTCTAGGTTCTTCCTGGTCCCTAAGAAGGATGGGGGCTTACGTCCCATCTTGGATCTGAGGGGCCTTAATGCCTTCCTCAAGGTGACCAAATTCAAAATGGTAACGTTGGCGGCTGTGATCGCCTTGCTGAAACAGGGGGATTGGTTTGCGGTTCTTGACTTAAAAGACGCATACTTTCACGTGGGCATACGGAAGGAGCACAGGAAGTACCTGAGCTTTGTTTACCGGCAAAGGGTTTTCCGGTATAAGGTGCTCCCCTTTGGCCTGTCCACTGCCCCACGAGTGTTCACTAAATGTGTAGCCCCTGTGGTTTCCTTCCTACGGGAAGAAGGCTGTACCATCTTTCCGTACCTCGATGACTGGCTCATCGTGGCTGAATCAGAGTCTAGGCTGGTGCAGGACATTGGCTTGGTACTTAGCACTTGCCAACGCCTGGGGCTCCTGGTGAACTTGGAGAAATCCAAACTGGTGCCCAACTGCAAGGTGTCCTACATTGGTGCACTGTTAGACTCTGTGGAGGGTAGGGCCCTGCTCCCCTTGGAGAGGGCTCGGTCCCTAAAGGGTCTAGTGGGCGTGTTTAAAAGGAACCGGTTCCAGTCTGTGCGCACTATCCAGTGCTTACTAGGGCATATGGCAGCGGCCACCTCTGTGGTGCCTTTCGCTAGGCTGCGTATGCGCCCTCTACAGAACTGGTTTGTGCGGAGGTATGATGCTCTACTGCACCCTCCGTCCCTCAAATTCTCTATCCCGAGGGTCATCCTCTCCTCCTTGGACTGGTGGCTGTCTGACGACAACTTGTTTAGAGGGACCCCTTTCGGGTATCAACACCATGACATCACGGTTACCACTGATGCCTCTCTGTTGGGATGGGGGGCTTACTGTGGTGATGTGTCGGTGCAAGATGTCTGGTCTGACAGGGAAAAGACCCTCCATATCAATGTGCTTGAACTAAGGGCCATTCGTTTCGCACTTGTGTCTCTTACAGCACTGCTGAGAAATCGTCGGGTCTTGGTGCAGACGGACAACACGACTGCCATGTACTACGTGAATCAGCAGGGGGGCACAGTGTCCATGGCCCTGTGCCGGGAAGCCACACTCATTTGGCAGTGGGCTATCAAGAACGGCGTGTCGCTCCGTGCTATACACGTGGCTGGGTCGGACAATGCCCGGGCAGATGCCCTCAGCAGGGTCCCTTTACTGGAACACGAGTGGGAACTGAACGTAGAGTGCGTTGGGCCGATCTTCCAGATGTGGGGTCATCCAGTGATAGATGTGTTCGCCACTGCGGCGACCACCAAGGCCCACACGTTCTGTTCCAGGGCAGGGAGCGACCCCCTCTCTATTGGGGATGCCTTCCAGTTTACGTGGACGCAGGGCTTGCACTACATGTTTCCTCCGTTCCCCTTGATTCCCAGGGTCCTGTGCAAGATAGAGGAGGACGGGACGGACTGCATCCTAGTGGCCCCCTTCTGGCCACGGCAGGTTTGGTTCCCGAAGCTCCTGCGGATGTCCCAACGGACGTATGTGAGTCTGCCCCCTCGGCAAGACCTTCTCCTGAACGGGAGCCTAGTCCACCACGATCCCAGGAAGCTGCATCTAACGGCTTGGCGGATCGTTCCTCCCCGATAGGCTTTACTGACGAGGTGCAGAGGGTCCTCCTGAATGCTCGTCGGCCATCCACTAGGCGCGCTTATGCGGCCAAGTGGCGCAGGTTTGAGCTCTGGGCACTTGCCAGAGGGGTGGTGCCTGACAACAGTCCCTTGGGGGTTGTGTTCGAGTATTTGTGCCACTTGCGTGGCCTGGGCTTGAAGGCTTCCTCCCTCAAGGTCCACCTGGCAGCGATATCAGCTGCTCACACCCGAGTTGAGGGTGCTACAGTGTTTTCTCACCCACAATCCCGCCAATTCCTTAAGGGCATGTACAATCTTTACCCACCTGTGTCAGCGCCAGTGCCTCAGTGGTCGCTGTCCTTGGTGCTCTCACGTCTCATGTTGCCTCCATTTGAACCGATGGCTACATGCCCCTTGGATATGCTATCCTACAAGGTAGCATTCTTGGTGGCCGTCACATCGGCCAGAAGGGTCAGTGAACTGTCTGCACTGCGGTCTGACCCTCCCTTTCTTGTGTTTCATCCCAACAAGGTGGTCCTGCGTCCCTGCCTTGAGTTCCTGCCCAAGGTGGTGTCCGCCTTCCACCTCTCGCAGGATATCTCACTGCCTGCTTTCTTTCCTCAACCCTCCTCTAAGGGGGAAAAGGCCCTCCATACCCTAGACTTGAAGAGGGCCCTAGCCTATTACCTGGATAGGACGAAGGGATTCCGCTCCAGTCCTCACCTGTTTGTATGTTTTGGGGCCAAGGACAGGGGTAACAGGGCTTCCTCGCAGACCCTGTCTAGGTGGATTGTGTCGGCCATTAGCAAGGCCTATTCCCTGGCAGGGGTGGCTTGCCCGCTTCATGTCAGAGCCCACTCCACGCGGTCCCAAGCATCCTCTTCGGCACTCCTCAGGGGGGTGCCCCTGGTTAACATTTGTAAAGCAGCCACATGGTCCTCTGCAGACACCTTTGTCAGGCATTACGCCGTTGATGTCAATGCGGAGCAGGATGTATCTGTGGCCAAGGCTGTCTTACACTCCCTTTTTTCCTGAGGGAGTTTTGGAATGGCTTTCTTGGCGTACCTGTTGGGTACCCTTGAGTGAAAGTGTGTATATATGTACCTGGGGGTGTGTATATATGTAAATATTGAATATTTATGTGTCCTTACACAGTGTTTTTACATAGATGTATATATGCATATCTATTTATTGTTGATCTTGTTTGCTTAATAAAATTGTGTTGGACTTCACCCCCGCCTTCCTTATTGTGTGAAGCTTGGTACACTCCCATGTGTGGAGGCACAGAAGAACGAAGATGAAAACAGGGTTAACATACCTGTAACTTATGTTCATCGAGTTCTTCTGTGCTGACACACAACCCTCCCTCCTACCCCGCTGTGAACTCCAATGCACAATACTGTGATGGCTGTAACGGATATTGGTGTTTTTAAGGTGTTACGGCTGAAGTGTGTTGGTCAAGCGGCGGCAAGGGAGAACTGAGGGAAGGGGCCGTTGGTCGCTGGAGGATCACGTGACCGTTTGGGCGGGAAAACGGTCGCTGAGGCGCGCGACAAACGGCCCCTTCGGAGCCATGGAAGCTCTAGAAAATTCTCCGGCGGCTGGCCTGCGCCTGCGCAGTCCCATGTGTGTCAGCACAGAAGAACTCGATGAACATAAGTTACAGGTATGTTAACCCTGTTTAGTTTGCCATCGCCTGTGTCCGTGTAGCAACCCTGGACTTCCTTGGTGGTCTCCTATCCAAGCAGGACTGACCCTGCTTAGTTTTTGAGGTCTGATGAGATCAGGCTAGCCTGATCAGCGGAGTTACAACCTCCTAAGTCCATTGAAGTTAATTTGAAGCAACTCTGTATAGGACGGTGCATTCCAGTTAGTGAGTGCAAAGAGGTCAAGATGTATGTAAGCTCTTCAAAGCTTAATTTGGAATGGTAAAGAAAATCAATTGACAGGAAGGATTAATAACCCATTCTTTAAGGATATGCTGACAAATCGGAACCAACACAGGAAAAAGATTTTACCTACCATATCAAGATACTCATCTTTTTTGGGCCAAAACTGGTTTCTCCCTGGTCACTCTATAGTCTTTGCAAAAACTTGGCAACAAAACAACTTAACCTGGCTAATCGATATCTCCTCATCCAAAGGCATATTAAACAAGTTAGAAATAGAGGAAAAACTACAACACAAATTACAGTGGTTTACATATTTCCAATTAGCCCACATGATGAACCACATCAAGATAGCACGAATCATTAACACCCCTCTGACAGACTCGGAGATTATTTTAAATCAAAAGATCATGACTCAAAAGGGACTAATATCTAAATTTTATAATTTGCTCTTAAGCACGCTCAAATCCAAACCTCTAAAGTGCCAACAAAATTGGCAGCTCGATTGTAACTCAGTTATCTCTGTAGCACAATGGAAAGCGATTTGGACTTCCAATCTACTACAATCTAATATTTCTGCTAAAGTCCAATCTTACAAAATTCTACATTGATGCTACCTAACCCCCCAAAAACTCTCTCTGATTTATCCAAAGCGTTCTCCACTTTGCTGGAAAGGGTGTGGTGGAGTAGGTACGTTTGCACATTGCTAGTGGGCTTGCCCATACATTGAGAAATATTGGAAAGAAATTTTAACAAATATACAAGATATCACTGGATATTTTATCCCCTTTGATCCAAAACTAATCTTTTTAAACCAATGGGAGTCTGTAGATGTTCCTGAGATAAGGAAAGAATTAATCTGCAACTTTTTGATGGCCGCTAAGTCAGTATTAGCGTCCAACTGGAATTCATCTAAAATCTCCTCTATTGAAAATTGGTTAGTTAAGCTATGGGATTTCTATATCCAAGAAAAAATCGCGGAACTCATTAGTCAATCACAACTTTGTTCAAAAGAAACTAACTTTGTAACTAAATGGTTTCCATTTTTTGAATTTTTAATTGTCAATGATATACATCCTCCTAAACATTTATCCTTTTTTGGGTTGCCCTAAGCTAATGTTAAGATATTGTTCTAATGCTTATGAGATACATTTATTATGTTTGTTGTTGATTTGTTTTATATTGTTCTAAAGTGGTAATGTCAATTTAAAGTAAATACGATTTTGAAAATTAAAAAAAACAATGTATGTAAGCTCAAAATGTGAGGCACTGGAATATGTTTACTGTTTATCATGGTGCATAATGTAAGTCTCCCCTGCTATTTTATGCACAAATGTTTTTCTAAGAACTGTAAACTCTTCTTGAAAATGAGAGATTAAAGAATTAATCCTCATGGATATGGGCCGAAGTTAATTTCTTCGCCTCTCTAATGTGTTGAAGGTAGAGATGTGAAGGTCCCCAAAAATTCAAAAACAAAATGGTTATTTTCTATTTTCCCCTCTGAGGATGCCCCCTCCCAATTTTTCTAGCTAAAAAGCTGGAAAATTTGGGGGACCAATGAAGATAACCTATAAAATAATTTTTGAGTGAGAAAAACCTTGTCTTACAAAGTATTTAATTCATTGCAAATATACACGTGGCATTTTGCCTCCTTTTTGTGTCCTGTATATTATAGCTCCTATCATGGCACTAAAATAGCCTGTATAGTTTTCGCTGCCACCAGATGGCTGTGAGGAAAAAATGGACTGTATATTCCAGATGAAACAGGTGTTTTGCTTAATCAGAAGTAGAATTTATTTATAAGTACATAAGCATGATGGTTGCAAAGTATTGATAAGTGTATTGGTTTCAGAATAGGTTCATAAGGCTTGGTGGTTTTCAAAAATAGTTACATATTCTTAAATGTGTATTCATAGAACTTAGTCACAAAGACAAATTTTCCACACAGATCTTCACTCACAATATAATTCTCTCATCCACACAGTCACAGACTCATAGGCTCCACACAGATTGCCTGACCTAGACAGAATCACTGAATTCAACAGAATACCTCCCTGTGTATCTCCCTGAGATACACGAAAACTAACCCAAACTTCTACACATGTTGCCTGACGTGGGCAGAATGAATACTTTCCCTCAAAATCAGACTAAAACTCTCAGCTTATTCCGCCCCTACGGTACAGCTTCTGTCTAATCACAGCATGCCTCACTCACCCATCCAGCCCCCCCCATCAGAGGCATGCACTTCTAACCCCAGTAAACATAAATTCAAACAGTATTTTTCTCCTTTTCTCACAATACAAGAACTTGTGGGCACTCAATGAAATTGCTGAGCAGTCGGGTTAGAACGGATAAAAGGAAATACTTATTCACCCAAAGGGTGATTGGAATTCACTGCCTCAGGAGGTGGTGGCAGCTTCAAGCATAGACAGCTTCAAGGGGGGGATTGGATAAACATATGGAGCAGAGGACCATCAGTGGCTATTAGCCACAAGGTCTAGATGGAACTCTCTGTCTAGGACAGTGATGCTCTGTATTCTTCGTGTTTGTGGGTGGGGGGGCAATCAGTGGGAGGGCTTCTAGTGCCCCTTCCCCACTGGCAGACCTGAGGACACCTGGTTTTTGGCCACTGTGTGACACAGAGTGTTGGACTAGATGGGCTATTGGCCTGGTCCAACATGGCTTCTCTTATGTTCTTATGTTCTTAACTGCACGTTAACCAGCAGAAACAAAACACAAACTATTTATATAGCAAAACATTAGAATACATCATGAAAATGTCTGTGCAATTTCAAGTTTGGGGAACACTGGGGGGTGGGGGGAACCTCTTCTACTATACATGTATATAACATTTTCAAAGTTTTTTTCATTCAAATGTAATTTTAGGCAACAATTAATATGCTACAATGTGTTTAATGATAATGTATTTGATAATGTAGATAATAGTCCTGCTCTCAGAAGCTAAGCAGGGTTGGTCTTGGTTAGTAATTGGATAGGAGACCTCCATGGAAGACCAGGATTGCTATGCAGAGGCAGGCAATGGCAAACTACTTCTGTTAGTCTCTTGCCTAGCAACAGGGGTCACCCTAAGTCAGCTCTGACTGGATGTCACTTTCCACTACCACAGCATTATCAAAGAGTTCAGTATTTTCAGAGCTGAGCTTACTATCCAGAGATGTTGGCAATTCTACCTATTGTGATACTCTGAGAGAGTTTCTGTCCAAGGGATGGTGGTGGGAGAGAAAATCCTTGTCAGCCTGCACTTGGTAGAAGCTGTATTGCTTGGCAGGCTACTTAGAAGCCTTCATCCTCTAGAACTTTACTTTCTTCAAAGAAGTAAAATTGCCTTACTTTTAAACATCTAACCTACCCGTTTTTAAAAATACTGTTATTTTTCATACAGAAGTATTATTTACACTGTTTATATATTTTCGGTAATTTTCCACACGGGATGTTAATCTTTTTTGTACAGTAATTCTCATGGCAGTTTTGTTTTTATAGCACTTTGTTGGATGTGCTTACTTGAGAAGCCGCTTCCCACAAATGGGCCAGGCTCAGGTGTTTCTTGGCCTCGGCCTCAGAAATAGCAACAGTGAGGATCTCTCGCTCACTCCATTTATGCTGTCCCGACTGAGTTACATTAGGAAATATTTCTTGGACTGAAATGTTTGAATTGGGAGACAGTATGAAATGCTCATTCTCTCTGAACTTGGGAACTTGTGCACCTCAGAAAGCCAGCCATGAAGGAACTAAAAAAGATCCTTAAAGACAAGGATGTTTTCACTGGAGACCAAGATCATTCATACTGTGGTATTCCTCGTTACTATGTTTGGATGTGAAAGTTGGACAGTGAAGAAAGCCGACAGGAGGAAGAGTTGATTCATTTGAGATGTGGTGCTGGAGGAGAGTTTTATGGATACCATGAATGGCCAAAAAGACAAATAAATGGGTTCTAGCACAAGTCAAGCTTGAATTCTCTCTAAAAGCTGAAATGATGAAACTGAGGCTATCGTTGGTCACATCACGAGAAGACAAGACTCGCTGGAAAAGACAATAATGCTAGGAAGGGTGGAAAGCAATAAGAAAAGAGGAAGACCCAAAATGACATGGCATGACTCAATAAAGGAAGCTACAGCCTCCAATTTGCAAGGTCTGAGAAACACAATTAATGATAGGACAGTTTGGAGGTTGTTAATTCATAGAATTGCTATAAGTTGAAAGCAACTTGACGGCACATAACAAACACACACACTCAGCATTGAAACTGTTGTTAGTAATAAAAATTTTGAAGCTGACACATTGGTGGAAAGTTTGTAGCCTTGGGAAAGCTTTTCAGTTCTCAATGGTTTCATTTTCTTTAGCTTTGGCAGAGAAAGGTAGAGCACTTCCCTAATTCTTCCTTTACATACATCTTTAACTGGTTCAGCATGAAATTCATTTGTGGGACCCAGCTTGCCTGCTCTAATGTTACAGTAGGCAATCTAGTACACCCTTTGGCTGCAAAGGACAGAGAATCAGATTCTCTTATTTTTATCTTCTTATCCTCCAAGAATAACTCCCCTTACCTGTCTAAGAAGAAAAATGAACATTTCTGTTACCAGTAGGTTGCTTTGCCAAACTCAGTACATTTATATGATTCATTTATTATCCTCCCTTTCTTGCCTACAGCTCGTAGACAGGGGTAACTGGCCTGCGTGAGGAGATGGGAGTTGTCCCCCAGGAACATTTTAAAGCTTAGCACCTCTGTAATTCTTACCAGCTAAATTATCATGAACCTCATATAGCCTATATATAGGTTTCTTGGGGAGGATCAGGGGCTGAGTCCCTAGCCTCACTTTTGAACTTGACACCATAAGCATTATAACACAGCAGAGCTTCATAAATACAACAATATTCCATGCTCTACTATGTTATGTAGCTGACTACTGATCAGCATTTTTACTGCATATGCTTTAGAGGGGTGCTGCTGACCTATATCATGGATCCCCAATCTTGTTGAGACTGGGCATACTTTGGAATTTTGAGAACAGGGAATGGGCTCCAACACAAAATAGCTGCCAGGGATTCTGAGGTCAGTCACAAAATGTTGGGAGTTTACAAGCCAAGCATCCTACAGCGGAGACAGCTGTTTCCAAATGGGTGCTCCCTGTAGACACAAAATTTTCCTGGTTTCTTCTGAAGCACCTCTTGCTCCAATGGAGGAAAACCAGGACTGGCTGTTGACTTTGGAGAATAGATGCAGGTGGGAGCTGGGAAACACACCTGTGAGTGCAACGGGGGCTACCGGACTACATTATAGAGGTGTAAGGATACTGAATATATGATGAGTGCTATGTATATGTGATATATTACAGTGGTATGGCTGGTGTCTGCTTAAGCTAGTTTGTGTGAAGGTGGTTACAATGATAAGTATATAAGATGTCTGTTTGAGAATGAACATACTCGCTAGGACTGGACTCGTGTGAACCAAACACAAAATATACAAAATATACATTGAATGGTTTTGTATTATGAAAGCAGGAAAGGGTGCCAAGAGGTTTATGAGATAGTGGTGGGACTGCTTTGGGGGCAGTGTGCCCTGCTAGACTGAAACGTCTTGTTTTGAGAAAGGATATGTTGTTGTTACCCTCTTTCTTCAGCTGGCCTGCTTGTGTGAGCAGTGAACTGGAATGGGAAACGTGTTGGTCCTTCTGCATCCATTGTTGGAGTAGCGGTATTTGCTTAGTTTGTTAGGTGGCTGGTGGTTACGGGCATATGCCAGTAAAATAGATTTACGTAAGTGTAACCCCATGAAAAATTGTGAGCAGGCTTCCCCCCTTTGATCCTGAAAGAGAGAGAGAGATTGCTGTGGATTGGGTAGCAATTTTTGATAGTTGATCTGCATGGACTACTAATTAGTTTTATGATGGCATTCTCGGTATTGATCATCAACATTATATTATAATCGAATTTGTTTCCCAAACACTGAACAGTTTTTTTTAATTAAAATTGGGCAGACATTTTGCTCATCCTCAAAACTATATATGGTGGTTCCTTAGCTCCCCAAGCCATGGATACATATCTCCCTGCTTGCCAGCTACAAGAGAGCCCATGTGACATAGCCCCCTGTCATCTGACTGCTGCCTCTCTGCCTCAATAGTGATAGCTTGGGGACAAGCCTGTACTTTCTGTGCAGTGATCTTTGCAGTGGAGGAGCCCTGGGCATCCTGGCCCCTCCCTTGAGATGGCATGACTTCTGTATTCAGCAATACAATGAGGGAATGGTCTTCATGAGACGATCATGGAAAAAGAGGATCAATCAATCCAAAAAGACTATGCAGTATACTTCATCACATAAATTCTTATTATCAATCAATGTACAATCAAAGAATCTAGTACGTCAAACAGTGACTACGGCACCTACGGTCACAGTGTTTTCCGATTACTTTTCAATATTTGCAGGCACAAAACCTCCATAGCCATGAGACCATTCATACACGGCAATGCTGTTTTAAACGCCGTGTCGCCCCTGAAGGAGCTCCCGGCGGGAGAATGGCAATGAGTGTGCCGGCTTCGATGGTTCCCTGTTGAAACAGCGAAATAAGCTAAGCAAGACATCTTTACTACAGAATTGTGAAATGGACCATAATACTGCACATTATAGAGGCTGATGAAGAAGCAGGGTACGGCAAAACGGGGAACCATTGAAGCCGGCATACCCGTTGCCATTCTCCCGCCGGGAGCTCCTCTGGGGGCGACACGGTGTTTAAAACAGCATTGCCGCATATGAATGGTCTCGTGGCTATGAAGGTTTTGTGCCTGCAAATACTGAAAAGTAATGGGAAAACACTGTGACCATAGGTGCCGTAGTCACTGTTTGATGTACTAGATTCTTTGATTGTACATTGATTGATAATAAGAATTTATGTGGTGAAGTATATTGCATGGTCTTTTTGGATTGATTAGTCCTCTTCATTCGTTATGGCTTCTGTATTTTTTTTTTTTTGAAAAATTTTTATTGGGTTAGGATCAATTATTTTCACATTACAATCAATTCTCCCATTTTCCAATTTCTAACCCCCTCCCTTTCCCCCCCTTTTTGTTGACTTCCAACAGTTTTCCAACCCTTCGTCCCTTTTCCCTTACTCCTTTTAAATTCCTCTATCTAACAAATGTATATTCTCCCTTTATTCTAAGCAATACTTCTTTAACTATTTTTAATACTCTGTACCCAAACTATGAGTCCTTATTTCCATATTGGATAGACAATTTATCCCATTTTTCATAATTCTAATTTCAAATATTTCTATAGATCATAAACCATATAAATCATACATTCATATAAATCAAACAATTTGACTTATACTCTATATGTTACTCATTCTATCTTCTTCTTTCTATTTTAGTTATATTTAATTACATTAATATTTCTATTCCCCTTCAATAGTAAATCTATATAACTATCATCATATAATCAATCAATTTGACTCATATATATCTTCAAATAAACATATTCAGTTTGGTACATTATACAAATCTTACCAGAAAGAAAATATTATTAGTTAATCAGTCCTTATAGTTAGCCCTTATGGTTAGTTATTTTCTATCAATATTCTATTTGTTATTCTATATATATCAATCTATTAACCTAACTGCTTAGAGATTCACGTTTACCTCTTCTCCCCCCCGGTAAAGTCACCCCCCTCTACATTTTATTGTACTTCAATAGTTCTTAAACTGCCACAGTTCTCCTCCCACCTCCCATTTCTTCTCCAAATATTGTTTCAGCTTCTCCCAGTCTGTGTTAAACTGCCCTGAGTCCAGATTTCTCAGTTTTCTTGTCATCTTGTCCATTTCTGCCATATACAGCAATTTGTAGATCCAATCTTCAATAGTTGGCACTTCTTGTACTTTCCATTTTTGCGCATACAAAATTCTAGCTGCTGCCGTCATGTAAAATATCAACGTCCTATGATGGGCTGGAATTCCCTCCATTCCCAAGTTTAGTAGCAGGAGTTCTGGGTTCTTATTTACTTGAAATTGCAAAATTTCACTCATTTCTCTTATTATTTCCCCCCAGTACTGCCTAGCTACCTCACACGACCACCACATATGATAGAGGGAGCCCTCATGCTTCCTGCATTTCCAGCATTTATTAGAAGTGTTCAAATTCCCTAGCGCAATCTTCTTTGGTGTCATGTACCAACGATAGATCATTTTGTAAATGTTCTCTTTAATGCTAGTACATGTCGTTGTCTTCATTGTAGTCTTCCACAGGTATTCCCATGCCTCCATTGTTATTTCTTTATTGAAATTTATAGCCCATTTCACCATTTGTGTTTTAACTATCTCATCCTCAGTATACCATTTCAACAGTACTTGGTATACCTTAGATATGTTTGTTTACTAAATGTCTATGCTGCTGCTCCAGAGATCTGCTTGAGGTGGCTTACAACTAAAATAGTACCTTGAAAACACAGATTAACTTCACTGGCTACAATACTGCCACTGCACATATAAAATAAAAAGGAGGAGATGAGAATGCATAATAAGCCGCTTCTGGTCCTCCTCGTTAGGGAGAAATGCAGGGAATAAGTAAAGGAAACAAATACAAAGAGGGATGCTTGCATATTTTTCAAGGTCCACTTTGACCCCTCTTGTGGAGCATTAGTGTGAGAATCTTAGTAGTAAGTTATAGTCTTTTATCTCATTGGAAGCTAAAAACATGAAAATTACACTTTTGTGGGCTAACTCTGCTTTGGATGGTAGTCTCAGTCTTGGACCTCCTGTGGGTTGCTTGAACCTCTTACATGTGAATTGCAACTAGGGGGTGTGCATGTGAAAAAAATATTGTTTTACTTCCGTACTGGAAAATCAGGAAGGGCATGAGCACCCTTTCAATGAAATACTGAGAGTATTGTTACCGTTCTGGAAAGTCATTCTGGGAATGTCAGATCACTCCTGATACCAGTGTTCCCGCTAATGTGAGCACATGAGCAATCGCTCACAGATTCTGACTCCTCTGCTCACAGCTTCTCAGATGTAGCTCACAGATACTAACCCTCAGGCGGCCCCGCCCTCCAAGTCAGCCAGCATCTGCAGGTGGGCCCTATAGGGATGGAGCAGGGATGGAGCCTCATCCCACTTCTCTCCTCCCTTCCTGGCTGTGGCTGTTTTGGCCCCCAGGGTGTTGCCAGAGAGCGTCTCCAGCCACTGCTGGCTCTCTAGCTGGGGAACAGAGCAGAGTGATCGGGTCTGGTCTGACCCTTGCAGCCTGAAATCGCTAGGATCCTTTCAGCCCCAGAGAGCAGAGGAGAGGAGGTAGTGCCTCAGCGGCCACCATGGTGAAGGCATCATTTAACTTGGCCTTGGTGCAGAAGTTGGCTGAAGAAGTAAGCACTGAGTTACAAAAGCTCATCTTGAAATAAATGTGCTAGTCTTTAAGGTGCCATTGCATGTCTGCTTTATTTTGTAGCAACAGACTAATACAACTACCCCTTTGTAATCAGCATGGACATATCCATTTTTATACAGAAGTATACTCTGATTTTTGTGGCCCTTTCACCTAATGGCTTTTATTGTTAAATTGTTTTGATTGTAATCAAAACAATTTGATTGTAATTTTTTTTTAAAGGAGGTGCACTCAAAACTTTAATGAAAGTTGTTGTTTCGGCTCACAAAGTAGATTTTTAGCTCACAACATTGCAAAGCTTAGAGGGAACATTGCCTGATACTGTGTTAAAACTGATAATTCCTAACTCTCCTGTATGGAATTAAATGAGGTGGGGGTAGAATAAGGAACGGCCCCAGCTGATTAGCAGCACATTGGCTAGTTCTTATAGGGAAGATCAGGATCCTGAACTCTGGAGAGCAGACATACCCCATGCAATAGAACGTCTCTTTAAAACGTAAAGGCCTAGTCTGTCACCGATCAGTTGTTATGCTGGAAAAAATGGCCAGTAGACCTGCAGACTTCAGTCTCCCACCCACTGGAAAATGTCTAGAATTGGTCCCGGACTTATCTGTTGGGTAAAAGCCCACCTTTCTGGCCCTCCTGGTGGAAATAATCTTTGGTAGACCTGTCCTCTGCCCTTTAAAGGGTAAAGTTTTGTTGAGGTTAGGCTTGGCCTCCCCTTTGAGATTATAAAGGACAGTTGTGCCGATGACCTGCCAGGTGGAACTCTGTCTTCCCCTTCCTTACAGGATTCCTGATTCTGATAGTATTGGGAGTGGTCATCTCAGCATCAGGAATAGTAATCTCAGCATCAGGAATCATGTCTGGGAAGCAGGAATGGTATTGGATATTGTCCCATATGGCTAGGGGCTTCCAGCATATCAGTTCATATTACCTAAGGTACATGGACAAACAAGATAGCACCTGTCTGACCGTTCACCTCTGACCTTTAGGCATGGCTTTTTTTTCAGCTGGAACACAGTAGAACGGAGTTCCGGAACCTCTTGAAAATGGTCACATGGCTGGTGGCCCCGCCCCCTGATCTCCAGTCAGAGGGGAGTTTAGATTGCCCTCTGCACCGTGGCGTGGAGGGCAATCTAAACTCCCCTCTGTCTGGAGATCAGGGGGCGGGGCCACCAGCCATGTGACCATTTTCTCTGAGGGCAACCCACTGAGTTCCACCACCTCTTTCCCCAGAAAAAAGCCCTGCCTTTAGGGCAGTGGCTTACAAGGTCAAATAGGAAGCCTATTGACCTGTCAAGCACATTCGCATTCATGGTTATTAATGTATTTATCATTATTTATCATGCGCTGGCTTCTTTTAATGGAGTTGGCTTGTTATTTAATGGTTATGTTTGAATGGTTTTGGTCCATTTCTTATAATTGTGTGTTAATGGCTTTATTTTTTTTTTTTTAATTTTTATTGGATTAGAAACATATAATAACAATTATAATCACATTCTTTAATTTCTTCTAATTCTAACCCCCTCCCTTTCCCCCCCCTATTTGTTGACTTCCAACAGTTTTCCAACCCCCTATCCACTTTCCCTCTAATCCCTTCATACCTATTTTATTTATTTATTATAATATACTTTCAGATTCTTCTAAGCACTATTTCCACTTCCTTTCACATATAGATTGTCATATAAGTTGTCATATAAATAAAAACCTCTTAATCTATCTTCTTCATTAAAACTACTAATAATATTCATTTTGATAACCTGTGTTTTATCTTACTCCTTCTATTCTCTTCGATATGGGACAAACAATTTGCCCCCCTTTATACATCAATTCCAATACTGCTATACACATACTTATTATACACACTTATTGTCATTTGCTTAGGCTTCTATTCTATATATTGTTCTTTATCTATACATATACCATAAGTCTAACAATTAGACCTATCTTTAAATTTACGTATGTATGTATATATTCACTCTATGTTATACGGTTATCTTTCCAAAAAATATAGATTAGTTAATTTCTATCCCAATAATTCTCATAGTATCAACACTACTTAATATAATACTTAAAAATCATATAAAGTTGCGTAGAATTTTTCCATTAACTCTCCACCCCCTCGGTATAGTCACTTCTCTCCTCCTATGTACCTCAATAGTTTTCAAACTGCCACAGTTCTCCTCCCACCTCCCATTTTTTCACCAGATATTGTTTCAGCTTTCCCCAGTCTGTGTTAAACTGCCCTGGATCAAGGTCTCTCAGTTTTCTTGTCATTTTGTCCATCTCCGCCATGTACAGCAATTTGTAAATCCAGTCCTCAATAGTTGGCACTTCTTGTACTTTCCACTTCTGCGCATACAAAAGTCTGGCTGCTGCCGTCTTATAAAATATCAATGTCCTATGTTGTGCTGGAATGTCTTACATTCCCAAGTTCAGTAGCAGGAGTTCTGGGTTCTTATTAACTTGAAATTGTAAAATCTCACTCATTACTCTTATTATTTCCCCCCAGTACTGCCTAGCTACCTCGCAAGTCCACCACATGTGATACATTGATCCCTCATGTTTTTTACATTTCCAGCATTTATTAGACATATTCGAGTTCCCTAGCGCAATCTTCTTTGGCGTCAGATACCAACGGTAGATCATTTTGTAAATATTCTCTTTAATATTGGTAAATGTCGTGATTTTCAATGTATGTTTCCACAAGTATTCCCACGCCTCCATTGTTATTTCTTTGTTAAAGTTTATAGCCCACTTCACCATTTGCACTTTGACTATCTCATCTTCAGTATGCCATTTTAACAACACTTTGTAAACCTTGGAAATTTCCTTTTGGTCTTCTTGTAAAATTACTTTCTCTAATTCTGAGTCCTCCATCCTTATCCCTCCCTTCGCACAGTCTGAGTAATAAAGATCTCTAACTTGTCTATATTGAAACCAGTCGTAGTTTGGAGACATCTCTTGTTGTGTTCTTATTCTTATTTTAAAGGATTCTATTTGAGTTATCTCCTTGTACGTTAAACACTGTTGTTCATTGTCGACCGTTCTTGGATCTATTACTTCATATGGAACCACCCAGGAGGGAATTCCTTCTTGTAGGTATTCTTTATACTTCTTCCAAATTGTAAAGAGGCTTCTCCGAATGTAGTGATGCAGAAACATAGAATCTGCTTTTACTTTGTCATACCATAGGTATGCATGCCATCCAAATAATTTTTTGTATCCCTCTAAGGCCAGCAGTTTGCGATTTTTCAACATGGTCCAATCCTTCAACCATACCAGACAGATTGCATCATAATAAAGTCTCAAGTTGGGCAGTTGCATTCCCCCTCTTTCTTTTGCATCCTGTAACACTTTCATTTTCACTCGAGGCTTCCTGCCTGCCCACACAAACTCTGATATTTTCCTCTGCCATTTATCAAATTGCTTGGAGTCCCTAATGATTGGTATCGTCTGTAACAGAAACATAACTCTTGGTAACACGTTCATCTTAATTACTGCAATTCTTCCCAGCCATGACAAGTTCAGTCTATTCCATTTAATCAAATCATGCTCTATTTGAGTCCATAATTTCTCATAATTATTCTTGAATAGATCTATATTTTTTGCAGTCAATTCAATTCCCAAGTACTTCACCTTACTTGTTACCTCACAATCTGTTATTTCCGTTAATAACTGTTGTTTTTGTTTGGTCATATTCTTACATAAAATCTTCGATTTCTTTTTGTTTACATAGAAACCTGCCAAGTCTCCAAACTCTTTAATTTTTTCTATTACCTTAGGCATGTTTTCAATTGGATCTTCCACAATTAACATTATATCATCTGCAAACGCTCTGACCTTATAGGAAAAGCCTTTTATCTTTATACCACGGATTGCATTGTCTTCTCGAATCTGCATCATCAAAATTTCAAGAACCAAAATAAACAACAATGGGGATAGCGGGCAACCTTATTGGAAAGGGTTAATGGCTTTATTTTTAATGGAGGTGTTTTAATGGTTTTGTATTATTATCATAGCTGTAAACCGCGTCAAGTAATTATCTGAAGAGATGGCATATACATTTTCTAAATACGTAAATAAAATTATTAGGGAGGGAGGGGTCACCTATGGGGGACCCTGGCAGGATCTGAGGAGGCAGCTGGGGGCTTAATAAGTAAACATTAAAATGAGGACATAAAGTCAGCACTCCAGACAAGGGAGCTTTCTTTATATAGGCATATTTTCTTTATATAGGCATATTTATGATATATGCATACCATGATATATGTAGATCTCAGATGCAATTTCCTTAATGTCAGTTTTGATTCCTCTTTGTTGTTTGCCACTTTATTAAGGGCTGTGGGAGAGTGAGGAACCTCACAGTGGGATAATCAGTATAAAACAGCTCTCTTCTGGTTGGCTGTCAGAAGGCATTACAAGCTGCCTGAAATCCCAGATGCTCTTCAGTCGCCCTTCTCCCAACTTCTGAAAGCTGCTAGAGTTTGTTGACCTTCTCCCCCTTAAGAATCTGTGCCCTTGGCTTAAATGCAGCCAGTGAGCTTAGTTTTGTTTTAAATCCCACAGAAGGACAGTCTTTCTAATTCTTCATAGGTAACTTGAAGACTGCAGGAGCTCCACCTGACAAGGGTGGCCTTCTGCCTGGAAACTCTACCCTTGTGCCTGAAATGTGAACTTGACCTCATTAAACAAGTACACCAAGGTTGCCTACAAAACCTTCTCTCAGCCTCCTTATCATTTGGTGTAGTGGTTAAGAGCAGTGGGACTCTAATCTGGAGAACGGGGTTTGATTCCTCTCTCTTATGCTTGAAGCCAGCTGGGTGACTTTGGGTCAGTCACAGCTCTCTCAGGCCCGCCCACTTCACAGGGTGATTGTTGTGAGGATAATAATAAGATACTTTGTAAACCACTCTGAGTGGGCATTAAGTTGTCCTGAAGAATGGTATATAAATCGAAAGTTGTTGTTGTTAATATTATTATTCTGTAGTCATGCCCTTGGAGAAGATGGGTTGACAGATATTCCATAAATATATTCACAACCTAAAAGGACAGAAAAGGGAGCAAACATTTTGAAAAGTTCCCTTTCATATTGGCTAGAGGGAATTCTTAACTCTTTAGAGGTAGTCAGATGAGTGGTTGTTTCCAAGCCTATGCTGACATCTAGGACTGGCTCAGACGTAGCCAAGCAAGCCCTGCAATACACTTGGCTTTGAAAAGAGTTCCTGAAATGGGGGCTTCTGCGTTATAGACCTCTAGGGCTATTATGTGAAAGAAATGAACCACATGGTCTGCTCATATTTTCATTGCCTGTGTCTGTTTCTTTTTCTCCAGCATCGCCTCCAGGATCATGGCCTCTGACTTGGAAAGCAGCCTCACGTCTATCGATTGGCTCCCACAGCTTACCCTTCGAGCCACGATTGAGAAATTAGGGGGTGCTTCGCAATCGGGCCCCCCTGGGGCTGCCCGGAAATGCCCTCCCGGCTCACCCACTGACCCAAATGCCACCTTGAGCAAGGATGATGCTGCAATCCATCAGGATGGGAAACCACGCTACAGCTACGCCACTCTGATCACTTATGCTATCAATTCATCGCCTGCCAAGAAGATGACCCTCAGTGAGATCTACCGCTGGATTTGTGACAACTTTCCCTACTACAAGAATGCTGGAATTGGCTGGAAGGTGAGAATGCCCCATGTCTGGACAGTTTCAGGTGGGTGGCCATATTGGTCTGCAGTAGCGGAGCAATGTCCAAGTCCAGTAGCAACTTAAAAGCCAACAAAGAATTTCCAGGGAATAAACTTTTGAGATTCAAGAAAGCTTATATCCTGGAAACTCATTGTTGGTCTTTAAAGTGCTACTAGACTTGAACCTTGTTCATGTCTGGACAGTTGCATTCTGCTCTCCAAGAACCTCTTCAAGTATAACATTAGGCAGAGGAATTTACTTGTTCAGCATGATGATGATGCCACCCCATCTCCGTGATGCTTTACCAAGAAACACACTACCTCCTGTGCCAAAGAATTTAATTTTTGACAGTGCCCAAATTTAAACCTTCAGAGGTGCTCAGGCTTTATATGCTTGGAATACCTTCTGTATTGAAATGAGCTACAAACTTGTATGCCCAGTTACAGGTCCAAATGCTTCTGTGCAAGTCTGCCATAGGCCAGGATTATCAGTAAAATCCTAAGAAGAGTTACTCCAGTCTAAGCTTATTGGTTTGAATGAGCCTTAGACCTGAGCAACTCTTCTTAGGATTGCACTGTGTGCCACGCCATGTGAAAGGCAGAAAGAACTTCAATATGTGGCTTTGTAACTGCTGTCCAGCAGTGCCATAAACACTACTACAATTACCCACTAGTGTTAACTGCAGCTTTGGTGCTTCCTACAGGGTAAAGGTCAGGAGCCACTGGACCTTCAAGTTTTAGCCAAAGCCTTCTCAAGTTGTCCTCAGGATAAAAGTGTAGGATTGTTTTTTCCCAGACTGACTTACAACTGGGCATTTTTTCCCCAGTGTGTACTTGCTTCTCCCTCTGCATTGATATGATTATTATTTAATAGCCCACTCATCTAAAAGACTCAGATTGAGTAACAGACACTTGACATGGTAAAAACACATGAGAACTCTGGCTAAGGAAAGTCAGCAAATGGAAGTTGACTCCTTCCCCCCACCCTGACCCTTTGATTTGAGGAACAGTAGCTGAGCCCTCCAGAGACATACTTCACACAAACTGATGATGTCACTGCTGTTGGGAAATAGGTTTTTAAATTAATACTACTAGGTTCCTAGACTTTTTGCCATTGCAATACTTACATTGGGAGTCTCCAATGGGTAGTTCATGAGTTTCTGGTAGCACACCAGCTGCAGTATTCATGTATCCCCTAAAAGACCACCAAAAAAGATCACAAGATCTGCTCTAGGCTTTTTTTAAACATAGGATTTCCCCCTGTGGTGCTTGTTTGATAGCATCATACCACTTGCTCTCCCTGGCCCGTGTTTTGTTTCAAGGACATAGCAAAACGTGGTAAGATGCTGGTGGAGGGGGGAGAAGAAATTTGGGATATTTACTCCAAAGAAGTTCTCATTAAAGCAATGGTTGGTGACCCTTGCTTTACATGTAAACCTCCTGTTGGTTATTTATATGTAGATAGATATAGGTATAATGTTTTCTCCTTTCTCCTTAGAACTCCATTCGTCATAATCTGTCTCTGAATAAATGCTTTCGGAAAGTGCCTCGCCCGCGGGATGACCCTGGAAAGGTGAGAGATTTAGCTAGGGCGGACCAATCTATACAGGAGGCCAGTGTTGCATTGTGCATCAAACCCTCAGTCCTACTTTTGGCAAAATGTAGCAAAAATGAATGAACGGACAGATCAGTAAAATAAATGCAAGCTGCTATGCTCCTTCTGCCCTGTATTGGAACACATTTTTCAAATGCATGCAGGTTTCTAGAAAGGGAAAAGGTGGTCTTTACTGCTCAGGTAGGGGGAAAGAAAGCACTGTGGCTTTGCTCCTCTGCATTTGTATTTGTGATCATTTGGGAAAGCTATAGGGAAAGCAGTGGGACATGGTGATCCAGGCTGTATCATGTGCTTGTTGCCCCAAAGGTGTCCTTCAACCATAGAGAATGAATCATCTTTTTTGAGACTATGTTGAGTTTCTGCAGGGGGGCATTCCATTTCACATTTTTACATCATTACTGCTGTTCTTGTCCAGCCTGTTCTGCAGTCAGAGAGGCCCTTGCAAGAATGCATTGAAGTGATGAAGAGGGAGGAGCTTGTTTGCATGCAACATATTCAAGATAGCTTTGGCTGTCTCCGTTCTGTCAAGTACTGTTCTGTCAAGCATCTTGGGATGTTCTTTTCTGTAATTGCTAACACTGAAGTGAATAGTTGGTTTCATTTTCTTCTCACCAACGGACTGTCTTCTTTCTAGGGTTCTTATTGGACAATAGATACCTGTCCTGACATCTCCCGGAAGAGGCGGCACCCACCAGATGATGATGTGAGTGTGGCGTCCCTCTCAGTTAGGGCAGGAGGAATGGGCCGACTTTCCCCCTAAAGGCATTGCTAGGACTGTGATTATGGCACAGCTCCACACAGGCACAGAGAAAAATATAGCACGTGGCACTGTGAGCAGCATGCGGCTTTCTGAGAATCTCTGAAATAAGGAAAAGTTTCTACCTGCAAAATGTGCAAAGGCATTGGTTGCTGAAACTTTACAACACAGAGGAGAAGCTGAATAGTGCAACAGTCAGGAAAGGCAAGATTCCAAGGCTACCTCTGTCCTTCCTCGTGATTAGCAAAACCACAAGTAATTGGGGAAAGTGGTTTTAAAAATGCCCAGTGAATAATGTAGATGTGCTTACTTTGCAAGATTTTTAAAATTTCCTTTTCGTTGCTTAAACTTCACCCTATAGACTCCCAGAAACACTTCCTTATTTGTTTACATAATGGAGAAGAACTTTTCTTGCGCTTAGAATAGCAAGAACTCCTAGAAGAACAGAAAAGTATCTATTAAAATGGTAGTTTTAAACCTTTTCAGAGTTGGGGCCCACTTAAAATCCCAATTTCCAAGATGACATCCATGTTTTAATATTTTACATGTGTTTCCCTTTCAAGTTTTTTCATTTTTTATCTTGAGCATCTCTGATGCAGGGGTACTGATTTTAACAATCAGTCATACTTCCTAAGAAACCTTGGAGATTTTTTTTGGGATGGAGATGGTGGCAAATTCTCACTATCCACACCAAACTCCAGTTCCCAGGATTTCTTAGAAGAAGCCATGATTCTTAAAAGCTACTATGGAACTGGCTCGTTTGCTTTTTCTCTTCACTGGTCCTCCATTTTTTTATTTTTTTTTTTACAACAAAAGTTATAGGATTATTAGCACAATCCAATTTAAGTCAGTCTGCCGCAAGTGGTCTTAGAGGCCAGTATCCCAGGGCACTGTCTGACAGTTTGCAAAACTGCAGTGTTGGCTTTGGCCCCTACCTGGATCAGTGAACACTAGGAAATCCCCATGGACACCAGCATAAATTGTTCCGAAAAAAGGTGCAATATTAACGTAATCTGGAGAGGTTTCAATGACATGTCACGGTACTAAAATGCTACCGATCCCCTATTCAGAGTTCATTCATGTGACGTTGTTAGGCAGGGCTGCAGAGTTCTCAGAGTAGTAATGTTTTGACTAAGGATCCTAAACCAGCTGTTGGGTTTATGAACCTTTGTTTGGTCAAGCACCGTCTAGAGTTAGCTGTCCATTTAACGGAAGTGATCAGGCTTTCCAGTGTCTAATGTATATCAGTTGGCATGATTTTTTTTAGCATAGCCCACATGGCTGTGGCCCTTGATGGAATATTTACATGTGTTTAAGGAAGTGAGTGTGATGCGTGACCTTCCTACTTACAATTCAGATTTTTCCTTGCCACAGCACATTTTGTTCTCGATGCTTGTCTTCTTCTGCCCCTCTGAGTGTTTGTCTTGTATGTGCATGCACACACACAAGGTGCTGATCCATTTTTAAAAATCTGTCCGCAGTTATCCCAGGACTCCCCAGAACAAGAGGCAAGCAAGAGCCCTCGAGGAGCTGTCCCTGTCAGCTCAGACACATCGTTGTCCCCCGAGTCCACCCCCCAGCTTGCATTGCAAAGTACCTCGCCTATTGGCAACTACAGTCAGGTGAGTGGTGGGTAGAAGGATAAAAGGAGCTGTGAAGGGGGAGAAAATTAGAAGGGAGTGGGGTGCAAGAGAGAAGAATTAACAAGGCCATGGAAGGTGAAGAGCAATTAAAAGGGCATTCAGGGCCAGTCCAAGAGTTTTTTGCATCCTAGGTGTACTGTGACTTTGCCACCCCCACATTCAATAGAGCGGAAAGTGAGAAGTCTAGAATGGGAGAGCTACTCTGTCTCAGAATAACCGGCCTCACAGAATTGTTAAGATAAAATCGAGGGAAAGAATTATATATGCAATCCTGAGGTCCTTGGAGGAAGCGGTGGGGGTCATACATTTTACAACAAACAAATAAAGGCAGACCATATCTGCTTAGCTTGAGGAAGGTTGCTGGATTGGGTGCTGTCTAACCCTTTCCCCTGAATGGCCCTGCTCTGATGCTGTTAACATCAGCCTGTCTTGAAAAAAATTACCCAGGAAAAGCTTTTCCCTGCCTAAAAAAGCTTTACCCGCTTAATTAGTCCCCATCACTATCACTATAAAGCATAAAAGTCCAGGGGCACATTAAAGACTAACAAAAATTGTTCCAGCATAAGGGAAGGTGGGATATAATTTTTAAAATAAAAATAATGTATATGTTGAGAAGACATTGATATCCATGCTACACATGTACACCAGCCTCCTTCCCATGGGATCTAACAGTAACAAGAAGTAAAATGTAAACTTCTAAAGAAGCTGCCTTATGTGGGTCCTGGCAGACGGGTAGCTTTCAAAGGTGATGATCAGCCTCTGCTTACACAGTATGCAGACTGGAATTGCCTCTTTTTAAAAAAGAGAGGCTGTGAGATTGTCTTGCAAAGGGAAAAAACTTTCCCCCCCCTTGCAAGTAGTTGGCTGTAGAGCAGCTAGGACCACCCAAGAGATGGGTCAACCCTTTCCCACCTGAGGTTTGGAGAGGTGTTATCTCTTTCTACAACAAGTGGGTCAGTGACAGTGAAAGAGATAAAGGGGTCAGTGCTGGAGCCCGTGGGTGAGTTCTTCGCTAGAGTTTCCCTGCCTCATCATGGCAGGCAGAGGAAGCAGCGGCCAGTTGCAGAATCCATCTCCAGCCACCACAGACTGGCGCACACAGATGCCAGCTGCAGAAGTCTGGAGAATCTGACAAGTGTCTGTGCATACAGGTATAAAATCACAGCCACCCAAGGTGATTTTTCTTTGCCTCTTCTGCACCAGTTAAGTGGCTGTGTTGTAGTAGAAGATTTATTGTCATTAGTCATAGACCATGACAAGTTAAGAAAAACATGCTTCATCTAAAAACAGTTACAGAGTGGCTGTGGTTTCAAGCATATGAGTATGCACACACGCAGGGGAAAGAAGAGGGATGAAAGGGAATAGAGTCCGGGGATGGAAGGACTGCCTAGCTGCGCTGAAGAAGATCCTTGAAACTTCCCCCACTCACCCAGCCATTTTCTTGCTTTTCCCCATTTGGGCCATGTGGTGCTGCCAAAGGCTGCCACTTGGCTGTAGCCGATCCAGCTCCGTGGGAGGCCTGACCTACAGATGCTTAACATCATGGCATGCTGTGAGTACCTTTTGGTGCCACTTCAGCTCTGGCAGCCTTGGTACACCTCTGAGTGCACTGGAACAAAGAAGGGTATTGAGTTAGCTGGAGCCGATAGCTGTGAGAACAAGATCTGCATATGAAGCCCTATATTTGATCATCCCTCCCGCTTTGTCCTCCGCAGAGCACAGGGCCTGTGGATGTGGCCGCCACCGTGGCAGGAGGGCAGGGCCGTGAAGGATCTGATGTGCCACCACCTCACTACAGTACCAGCCACGACTTGAAATTCTCCTATTCTGAAATCAACTTCCAGGACCTGAGTTGGTCCTTTCGGAATCTGTATAGATCAATGCTTGCAAAATCTTCTTCCTCCCAACATGGTAAGAGTGCTGGGGGTGGGGGAGGGGAGGGGCGGAGAAAGAGGGTCAGGGAGGCCTTTGCGTCACTTCTTGTTTTTTACTTGCCTCCTCTTTTGTTTTTTTCCGAAGTCCACTACTTCACCTGTTACTTCCTAGGGCTAGGCTGCATGGGGCCCCGTCCCTGCACCACAATAGAAGTGTGAGGTTCCTCTGTTTTTTGTTTTGCTTTGAAATGGGCTGGGCGAAGACAGCCAGCATGGAGTATTGGTTAAAATGTCAAACTTGGACTGGGAGACCTGGGTTCAAGCTTCCACAAAGTCCCCTGGGTGACCTTGGGCCAGTCCCTTGCTTTCAGCCTGACCTACCTTCCAGGGTTGTTGTGAAGATAAAGTGGGATGGTTTGATATGTGCTGCCTAAGCTAAAGGATCCTCTTGATAGTGGATTGCATGCTATGGCTTACTCAGCAGGAACCCTTCTGGTTGGGGAACGAGACTTCTGTGATTAGTCATGGGCTTTGTGGAGTAACTCTGCCAGATATTTCAGCTTAAGGTACTGACCTCTCATTCATCAGTGTGAGGCTTAGACCTGCAGCCTAAAGAAGCTGGCCTGTGGATGAGGGAATTGTACCTCATCCACAGGCCAAATTCCCTTGCGTATGCTGCTGCCCTCCTGAAAACTGAACTTGTTCTTATAGATTGTATCGTTTTTTAATTCTTTATTCCTGATTATCAGAGCTAGTAAGGAAATGTGAAATAAAGTTTGTATGTACCAAAGATTGTATGTGCTCACAAAAGAAAAGGAGCCCTCCCCCCCCCTGCCCTGGATTACAGCCAGACCAACCCAGTAGGGAAAATGAAAGCCCATTACTAGATAGGGCAAAGATTGCAAGCACTCTTCTTCCCCAAATCCAGAGGCCTTTCGTTTCTGTGAAATGCTGGAGGACAGCATCTCAGGCAAGGGTTGGTTTTCATCTTTTTGTGGAGGGCTGCCTAATTTTAATGTGGAAAAGGGCTGGAAGAAATTATGGACACAAACTTTTCTTGAGACTGAAGAAGGGAAATGATGGCACTATTACTAGAAATGTGATAATTGCTTTGATTAGCAGAAGTTACGCGTCTTGCTTTCTGATGGTTGGCAGAAAGAGGCACAAGCACCATGAAAAACTTACTACAATGTATAACATACGCTGTTACACATTGTAGTAAGTTTTTCACTTACTACAGCAGGAGCGGCTGCTGTGATCGACACAGGAGAAGTTTGGGAAATGTTCTCTTTTGGAATTGAGTAGTGGTTTTTGTGATAACTACCGGAAGAAGGACTACGGAAACGGGAAGGCAATACTGGTACCCCCCGTTGCAGTTACACCTCTGCCGTGGAACGTTTCATCCTTTGAATGAATTGGACATTTCCTCACTGAAACGGGTGTCCTGCAACTCGAGACTTTGGCACTTTATATTGAATGCACTGGTCACTTTTAACTCTATGTTGACTTGTATTATTCATTCACGAGAAGGTTCTAAATGTCATGTGACCTGTACGATGTACCTGTAGAGATTGCCTCAGAGTTTTTGCGCAGCCACAAGACTTTGATATGATTTGTAAATGATTGTACTACACGCCTGTTGATTTGGCATATTTATTTAAGACATTTGATACACGGTTTCATTACTGTTATACATTGCAGTAAGTTTTCCACGGTGCTTGTGCGTCTGGCTTTCTGATGGTTGGGGCTGCAGAGGATGCTGGCGGCTTCACAAAGAGTAGCTAGGGAGCTCCAGTTAATGGCCTCCCTTAATGTTTTCCTCTTAACTCTGCCCTTCAGATTTCTCTTCTCTTCTGGGTGACATGCAACCCTCGAATCACGGTTACTATATGTACCAGCAGCAGATGCCCTCTTCGGTGGGGGCTGCCCCTTCCCTCCACACACCAACCCCAGAAGGCTGCCAGGATGGCAAGCAGCAAACAAGTGACAACTATGGCCCCCCACCTGTGATGTCCCTTCACCCCTCTCCCATGCAGCATGGAGGATATCACCAGCATCAGCAGCACCATCATCCACACTCCCACTCGCAGCAGCAGCAGCAGCAGCAGCAGCAGCAGTCGCAGGCTTCCATCAATAGTGCTAGCTTTGGTGAGTTACTAAGCGGAAAACAGAAGCAAGAATGAATGGATTGGGCTACAGAGTGCCCGGGGATTTAGAGTCCTGGTTTTTTTAAATTGCCTGTCTGTCAGAGGAATCCCTCTGTTTGACTTGGACAAAATAAAATGAGGACGCCACACATTTCATTTCTTGTTGTGCACCAAAGTAAAGCTAGGGCCCCCCACATTATTTAATCCTGCGGGTACCTTTGGAATTCTGACACAATGGTGGGTGCAACCACAAAATGGCTGCCTCAAGAGGCAGAGCCAACCACAAAATGATTGCCACAGGGGGTTGGAGCCCACAAAACCGTAATAGGTGTAATGCATAATTTGAAGAGTAACTTGTCGTCATTGCAGTCGGAAGCTCTGTTGAACAGAACGCCTTCTAAAATAAACATACTGTTAAAAAAATATTCTCTTGCATACATCTTCAGTCACACAAATCGTTATGCTGTGGTGGCAGCTGCTGCTAAAGAAACTTTTAAAAAAACTGCATAGTGGTTGATCCAAAGACCCAGTGGGCTAAAGCCCCCACCCAGCAGCACCCACTTTCTAAAAACCCTTGGTGGGCGCCAAGAAAAGTGTCAGCGGGCACCATAGCTCCCACAGGCACCACAATGCAGACCCCTGATGTAAAGTATGAATGCAACAGACTTCTGTGTTTAAAAATGGGCCGCATCATAGAATGCACTCATTAGAGAACCTGCATTGACAGCTGTGCTCGGAGCCTGCCCTTGTTTTCTGTACAATGTTCTCTCTTAAGGTGCAGTAAAAGTAGTAAGATGGTGAAGGACTAGGACAATGAGAGTCTCCCAGTGGGACTGAACTTCTGTGTTCTTGGAAATTTAAAGCCAAGATTTTGTTTCAGGGGAAGCAAAATTTGGGAAAATGGTGTGGTTTCTGCTCTCCTTTCTGGGCAAAGAGATCTTTGTCCCTATCAGATCTGGGGATCCCATGTAGATGTCAGTTAAACTAGAGAGAGAAGCAGTGTTTAGGTACAGTGAGCAAGGAAGCTCTGCAGAGGGAATTCACGATTTTGCTGAGAATGTGAGCGGCGTGCCATATATTTCATATCCTTTGGTGCCAGAGTAGGGGAAGACAGGTATGGTGCCATTTTAACTCACTTATGCACCCTGTTCTTCAGCATTTCCCCCTGATTGGTGCTCCAACATTGATTCCTTGAAAGAAAGTTTCAAGATGGTGAACCAGCTGAACTGGTCTAGCATTGAACACTCTCAATTCTCAGGTATGTGACTGATTGTGTTACATTACTTTCTTCAGGGGTCATTTCGTAGAAAAAGAGCGAGAGGAACTCATTAGCATACCTCATTAGTATAACTTATTAGCATATGCCACGCCCCTTGCCATCACCAGCGTTGTGTCATTGGCATAGCTGATTTGCATATGCCACACACTCTTACATCACCTCCCCTGGCTCTTTAGGACCCAATCCTGGTCATTCAGGGCCAAAATCGGGCCCAAAATGGCAAAAAAGGGACTGAAAATGGCCGAAAAGGGGCCCCAAATTGTCAGGATTGGGCCGCTGCTGAGTGGGAGAATGATCCGCCACCTGTCAGAGGCCCGATCTGGGCCATTTCATTCCCAATCCAGGCCAAAACGGGCCCAAAATGGCTGCGAGTCAGGTGGGCAGGACCACTTGACACGTGACCTCTTTGGGGAACTGCCAGAACTGCGTTCCTGTGCGTTCCCCCTCAAAATGAGCCCTGACTTCCTTGCACCTTTCAAGCTCTGCACCTTAGTAGAGGAGGGAAATGGAGGTGCTCCCTAGATTCAGAGGTGGAGACAGAAGTATAGGGAAAGGAGCTTTTGGGCACGGGTTGAGAACTGTCTCTTTCTCTGGCCCACTGCAGAGTTGATGGAGAGTCTCCGCCAAGCTGAGCGCAAGAACTGGACCCTCGATCAGCATCACATTGCCAACCTCTGTGACTCCCTCAATCACTTCCTGACCCAGACCGGCCAGCTCCCTCACCTGGGAGGCCCACAGCAGCCTCCCCGGATCTCTGAGTCCTGTGCCATGAACAGTGGCAAGCAAGAGCCGCCCATGAACCAAGGTACCGAGAAGGGTGTTGTGCGAGGGGACAAGGGAGGAGTTGGAACTGGAGAGAGACCTGGGAGGTCATGGCTCAGGGGGCAAATCTTTTGCGTTCATCCCTTTCAGTTCCAGGCAGGCTCTGAGATGTCACATAACCTTGGTTCCTCTTGCCTGCTCCTGGTCCTTGAGTGAGTTGGGGGAGAGGAGGCAGTGAACAGATGAGAGTAGTCAGTGCTTCCAAGGGCTTTGCTATCTTCACAATTGCTGACCATGCTTCATGGCCAGGTTGATCACACTTACATGAACAGTGTGGTGGCAAGTGCTGCCGTGATGACAATTAATGCTGTTTGGATATGCTCAGGTTTGTGCAGGATGAGTTGCGAAGCATGTCCAACAGTTAGGTGTCTGTAGAAGGTTAGTACACATACTGAGCCACATTTCAAAATCTGTCTGTTTTGCAAGGGTCAGAGTTCGAGGCACACATTGATTGTCATACACTATCTAATATGCTGTCCAGTATGAAAAAATCAGGAGACAGGCAGAGCTGGTGACCATTTTTCACTAAGGAGCAGATTTAAATAGCCAAAAGACTCTGCTCTGCAAAGAGCATCTTTATGATTCATCCAAGAAACTCAGGGAGACATCAGAGCTATTTTGACTTTTATGATGCGAGGGATCAGAAAACTTCATATTTTATTGTAAGGGGCTGAACTGCATGGGATGGATAACTATAACATTTTCGAAATGTCTTTTATTGTTAGTCATGTCAGATACAGGATATGGGACTATAGTGTGGCAGCTGGTCCTATGAGAATGCACTGCAAAAAACATCTGGATAGTTTAACTTTCAAACTAAATCCCACTTGCCTTAGTCTAAGGTAGGGAAAGCATTATCTGACTAATACAAATAATAATTTGTTCCTGTGTGGTGAACAAGTGCTTCCAGGTAACCAGGCGTGGGCATATATTATAAACTTAGGCAAAAATGACTTTGTGATTGGACTGAGAAGTTTATAAGCTAATAGTTTCTCCAGATTTCTATGCAAGGTTGGACTAGTACTCTTTTGAAAGGCCAGTAAGAGAAGCAGAATGAGTATGTTAAGGTCTACAGTTGATAATGTATATCAATTTTGTGACCATAATTTGAAAAGCGATAGACAAGCGAGTGAAATGACTTCACCCCCAAAGAAAAATCTAATACAGCCCCAAAGAGACCAGTATTTAGTGATGAGAAAGTTAAGCTGTATTGAGTATATTACTGGTTTTTTCTTCTTGATCAGAAAAAGTTGCTGTTGTGGGTTTCTCTGTACCTAGGGAAGGAGCAACTGCCCAAAGATTTCTTTAACCCAAATGAAGTGATTCCCAGTTCCATGAATTGAAGAAGATGATAGTATAAACTATAGCTAGGCCTTGGGGAGCACATAGAAGCCACTGAACCCTCTTGAGAAGTTCCCTTGTTTCCTAGCTGCAAGCAAATCCCTGGGGCTGTTGACGATCGTTTCCCCCTTTTTTCCTACTAGTGAGCTCCTATGGACAGCCACAGCCTCCGCATCTCTATTCTGGACCATCTCCAATGTACCAGATTCCTACCCAGGATTCTCCAGGGTATAATCGTCCAGGTAAGGAGGCAGGCGTTGAAGAGCTTTCTGAATGCTAATGTTGAAAAACTTCTTCCTTGTCTTGTGTCACAGCTGCTGTCATACTCTGGGCTTCATTTCACGAAAACTTGGGAGTCATTTCAAAATCACAAAGATTAATATTTTTGAACTTGTCAAATTGCTGCTAGTAAGGCTGAGAGGGCTTAGGGAGGTTCCCCCCATGTCTAGTTGCAGTGACATTGATGAACCCTTACACAGTTTTCTTCATCTCATCCCACAAGCTGCTCACCTATCTTGGGGTGAGCCTGGAGAACAGAGCACTACCTCATTCCTCTGCAGTGGTCTGCTCTCTGCTCTTTTGGCTTTGTTGGAGTAGGGGCAAGAGACGCCAAGATGTTGCATATGAGAGGCAGACTGGCAAACATTGAATGGATTTGCTCGATTCTGAGTGGATTTTCTTGAGGTAGAATCCTAGCAAAATTCGTTCTATGCTTCAGTGTCATAATGGGTCTATCCCATGGCTCCTCTTGTAAAATCGATGCTTCCCATAAAATCTTAACTCAAATTATCCTTATATCTATGTGCAGCATTACTTTAACAATCGTGTGGTGCATCTGTACACGTCACATGGCCAGAAGGGAACCTAGAGATGTGAAGGCCGGGGGGTGGGGGGATGGGGAGGTGATGGGAAAGAATCCAGAAAAAAACAATTTTCCCAAGAACTTTCCCCCATTTTTTTCTGACAGAAGCCTAGAGTTGCTATGGAAAGACAGACAGGTCACCTCTGTTTGTCTCTTGCTTTGAAAACCTCCTGAGGGGGATGGGTTGCCATAAGTTGGCTGTTACTTGATGGCACTTTACACACAGGCTTCCCCAAGACCATCTTGACTGACCAGAGATCTTCACTTTATGGGGAAACAAAGCAATTGTGAAAAGACCTGAAGGTCCACCTGTTGTGGGTCTCCATGTACCACCACCAGGCAAACAGACTTGTAGAATGCTTCAACCAAACTTTGTTCTACTGCTTTGTGTCAACAGAACCCCAGCAATGGCCCCTCTATTTAGCTCCTTTAATATTTGCAGTGCAAAAGCTTCCCCAGGCATCACTGGGGGTTTTCCTCTTGCAAATGGTTATACAGGTGCCACACCTGAGGCAGCCTTGATTTGATGCAGGATCACTAGGAAGGGCAAGCAGGACTGCCTCGCACCACGTTCCAGCATGTGTGAAATAGGTTAGCCAGCACCACCTGGGTTATGGAATATTTGGAAAGGGCCCGAGCTACTCAAAGCATCTCTTTAATAGGTGAGCCTGGCCCCATGAATTCCAGGTGGGGTAAAAGATTCTGGATATTGTTGCCTTTGGTGATGGCCAAGGTGTTTGCCTGATGGCAAGAGCCTTATGAGGTGGTCCATTTGGCAGGACCCATAGATAATGAGGTTTGATGCCTGGATCAGAAGCAACCACTGCTGATGTTCGACTTCAGTCTATTAAAGGAATGGAGGGAACGGGAGGCAGCTCATGTGGAGGAAATAGAAGAGGTCAGCCTTAGCCCAAAGGCTTGGTTGGGAGCAGTGGCCACTCAGCTACATCTAGAAGAAGCCTTGGCTGAGGCCCAGATACAGTAGGTGAGGGAGCTAGTACAGTATATATAGATGTGTTGTCATTCTATTGGACAGAATGGTAAACCCACCATATCTATACACTGAGTGGGGTGGTGGTTTGGGGAGGTTCTTGACCATGTTCTAAATAGGTGGAAAATGTCTTGAGGGAAGAAGTTGGGGAAGTGAAGCAGCTGGGCATAACAGAAGAATCCTGGAGCCAGTGGCCAAGTCACCTTGTCTTAGTCCCCCAGCCAGATGGGGCAGCACGGATATGCCTCGATTTCAGGAGGATGATAGCCATCTCCAAATATTTGAAGGACTGTCACATAAATGATGGGATGGAGTTGTTTTCTGTCGCTCCAAAGGTCATGTCAGAACCAACAGGTTAAAATTAGACCAAAAGAGTTTCCTGCTAAACATTAGGTAGAACTTCCTGATGGTTAGAGCAGTTGCGCAGTGGTATAGGCTTCCTCGGGAGGTGGTGGGCTCTCCTTCTTTGGAGGTTTTTAAGCAGAGACTAGATGGCTATCTGTCAGCAGTGCTGATTCTTGACTCATGAATTTAGAAAGAACGTGTTGGGGTAGGGCAGGAAGAGATGAGCCAGTGCTCAGCTCTTGTGGCCATTTCTTATGTACCTGCGGTAATGTCAATTGCCAAGTTGGGTCAGAAAGAAAATTTCCTGCAGGTCAGGTTGGCCAGAGATCCTGGGGGTTTATTGCCTTCCTTTGGGCATTGAGCAGGGGGTCACTGGGGGGAGTGGTAGGGTCTCTATGACTTGTGCGTTGTGCAGGGTTTGGACTGAATGACCCTCGGGGTCCTTTCCAGCTCAGTGATTCTATGATTCTAATATTGTCTTTAAAAATGACGCATACTCAGTGCTTTGGGTAGACGCATTATTGGAATTCCTAGGCTGAGCACAAGTCTTGTGCACCTTTAATTTAACTGAAGGATACTGGCAAATACCCAAAGGATAGGGGAAAGATGGCTTTTCCAGCTCTCCAAGGTATGAACCACTTTGTACACGTGCTATTTGGGCTGCATGGGGCAGCTGGAACATTCCAGCACCGATGGACCATGTCTGAAGGCTTTTGCTGCAGCCTGCATCAATGATATTGTAGTGCTGAGCCCCTGCAACATTTGGCAGCTTTTTTGTGAGCCTTGCAAGATTCCAAACTGACAGTGAATCCAGCCAAATGTCTTAGAGAGAGGTGTCAGATGCAGCCTGTCTTGCCTGGAGGGAGCAGCATGAGCCCTCAGCCAGTAGAGCAGTAAAACAGCGCTGAGACCAGCACCCGAGCAGACAGCCTAAAGCAGGAGGCTGGACTAGCTTCCCTGCCGGTGGGGTGGCCCTGCAGCACGGCAGTCTGCGTGACAGCAGCAGGATCAACACCAGGCCTGGAGATGGGGCCACTGCCACAAGAAGTGGGAATCTGTCCAGTCGGTTTGGATTTGGGGATGAGCGCTGGGCAGGGCTGGGTCTGAGAGTAGTGGCACTCCAGGACTCCACTCCCATGTGGCTTCATCGGGGGTGTGACGAGGAGAGGAAGGAAATCAAGAAAGACAAGGGGCAGAACCTGGCAGAAGAGGTGAGGGGGGAGAGAGCTGGTAGGAGTTGGAGGCTGACAAGGCAAGCAGACATCAGACAGAGGAGGAGAGGAAGCCAGGCCATCAGAGGAGAAGGGAAGGAGAGAGATGAGGGGGGCCTGACGGGGATACTCAGGCCAGGAGTTAGGAACTGTCACAGTTGCACCGGAGTTTCTCACTCTCCCTCCACCTCTGTCACTTGCAGGCAGCCAAGAAAGCTGGGTTGTCCTGCGGATGTATGTTCAAAAGAATCCCAAATCCATTTAGGATTCACCTTTCTCTCCCCCCCCCCACCCCCCTTGTTCAGGCTTTGTGGGTTCAGGTAAAAACTGCCATGTCTCAAGGTACTCCAATAAATCTACTCGATAACCCATTAGCGCCTTGAGTCATTGAGACTCTTAGTAGTTTTCAACTATTGGGTAAGATTCAGTGCAGTCCCACACACCCCCTTAAAGACAAAGGGGTCTTAATTACTGTGCATTCTATGCAAAATACCAACACAAATGAGGTAGGAAATAACAGCTTGCAAAAATACAGTTTCCAGGAAACCAGAAGGCGAAATATTAGCCACCCTACACTGGACATAGTGTTAACTAGGTCTTAGCATTCCCCCGCCCGCCCCAGGAGAATGACAGAAGATATGACAGAGGATGCTCTCTATGCCTCCCTGGGTCTCACTTCAAACTTTTTCAAATCAGGCAGGCAGTTTTAGCTCTTCCCCTCCCAGCTGAGTGTTCCTTTAAGGAACCAATCCCAGCTTTGGGGCTGTCTTTCTAAAAATGCCTGGCCCCACTGCTCTTTAGTACTTGCAGATAGAAATATGAAAAACTTACAGTCTTCTCCTTCTTAAAATTGAGTCCAGATGTCCCTGCTTTTCATTTGTCATAATAAAAGTATAGGTTTCCTACCTGATCACTATAAAAGGGGTTTAATAGCTGTTTTCGCATATCTATGTATTTTTTTCTTCGAGTCCCCTTGCCTCCAGATCACAACAGGAGCGATGCAGATCATTTCCCCCCCGTGAGCAACTACACTGTGGGTCAAGCCGGGAGCGGGGAGATGAACCACACCCAGGGCGGTGGATGTACAGTCGAGAGCTGTACTGATAGCTCACCCTGTAGACTGGTGCTGGCTTTGCTTTTGCCCTTTGGGCCCCTAAGTATGACATCTCGCTGCCATCTGAGGGCCACAGGCGTCTCTTCTCCCATTACTTAGACATTCTCTTCACTTAGCTGTTTTTTAAAGTGCCCAGGAATTTTCAAAATGTGCACAGCTATAGAAAATTATGGAAAGCAATGAAGTCTTTATACAATTTTCGGAGAAGGATTGTTGTTCTCTTGGTACACAGTTTGGGGTTGGAGGGGGTCGTAGAGTGCTGTCCTCCCACACTCTGAGCAGAGGTATGGTACACAGCAGTTTAAATTATTAACAAGTTTTCAACAGTTTAATTCCCGTTTTCTTCCTTTTTTCAATGTATTCAGGTCACCATCTGGTTCCGCGGCCACCTCCAGGCGCCAATGAGGAAATCCCTGATGATTTCAACTGGGATTTGATCACCTAGCAAGTTACAGACTTGATCCCATGTCCCTTGCATAGGGTGCGGGAAGGGGAGCCTGGGGGAGGGCTTGGCCGCAGGGCCAGTACCCTCAGCCTCTTTGCCTTGCCTGTATATAGGTATATATTCTCTACTTCCGCCAGAGAAGCTGCTGCAAGATGCTGCCGAAGATAATCCTTCCTAACGCCCTGTTTTGCCCTCTTTTCTTCTTTAGTTTGTTGTTCTTATTCTTATCATTATCCATAATTGTGCACAGCCCCTCCGCTCCATCTACTAGCCTCGGATTTGACACGTTGCCTGGCATCTTGTGAGGGAGGGCTAGAAGACTTGTTTTGTGGTGCCGTGACAGAAATCCTGGAGGGCATCTTTCTCTTCCTCCGTCATTTGTGTTGAGCGATCCCTCTTTCCCTTCCCAGGTGTTCAGTCAGTAACTCTGTTGTATTGGCTGCAAGAGTGAGAGAGCCTTGTGGATCTTGAAAGTCTGTAATAATTATGTTCTTTCTTAAATGTTGTAACAGTGAGAGGGGAGGGGGAGGGAGGGGTACTGAAAGGTGATCTAAAGCCTGTGAACTTTCTCACACCAGCAGAGGTAGCAACAGAAGGGGAACACCTGGGGCATGAGAGCAGGAAGTCGCTGGAATGGAGGCTTGCCAGGAGGAGGGGCAACCAAGGACTTTTCTAGCTGCAATGTTATGGTGGGGAGCGTGCCATCAACAGAGGCTAAGCGCCTGAGAAGGGGAGGGGGAGCTTGCCCTGTTTTGTGCACTGCCCTTTTCCAGTCACTGCCCCTTTTCAATCACTGCCCTGGGCAGATGAGGAAAGTGCTGTTCGTGTCACTTGTATCCGTGTCATGCAGGTGGGACACCTTGATGGAACAAGACTCCTCAGGGCTTGCCTTTTTTCTTTGTTGCCTTCTCTAATAATGCAGCAAGGCTCCTTATTTGAATATGCAGATAAGAAATGCAAATCAAGAAGTGCCCCTTTTACCTGCAAGCTTTTTTTTTTTTTAAATTAAAGTTCTGAATTTTGCGTCCCCTCAATTCTCTGGAAAGTGTTGTGGTTTTTGACGTGAGGGTGGAAACCGAGGGAGTCTTTCCTGCCTTTGTATAGGTAAACAATTCTCACTTCCTGTTTTTGTGATGTCCTACGGAGATGAAAAGTGGAATGTAATGCTAAGTAACACGGCAGGGGGATGTCTGAAGGAACATCCACGAAGAAGTGGCACCTCACTAGGGACAGTTAAAGGAGGGGAGATTGGAGGCTGGTAGAAGTTCACCTGTGTAGCAACCAGGTCAAGATAGCATTGGGTTTTTTTGAGCTGGTCCTGCCACGGTGGTCCCACCTCACCACTTTGTGTTCAGTTTCGAGCATGCCTCCCTTCATCCTGCCAGACTTTTCTTCATGCTCTTCATAATCTTCCAACTGCAAGCCTGTTTTGTGTGAGGGGGAAACCAAGCTGGAAACAAAAACGTTGTGGGAACAATGCTGTGCCAGGGGTGGGGAAGTTCTTTAGCATTGCTTTTAACTTGCTGTCTCATTGGATTTTGAAGGGGAGGGGCATTTTTGGTCTTGGGAGGGAAAGGGTCATCGTTGTGTGCTCTGAGAGAATTCCTGAGCCAAATCTGTGGAGGAGTTTTAATCGTGGACTGCACTACCCCGTCAAGAAGATGGTGTGTCGAGGAGGTTCTTGTTGGTAAGGGTTTGTTAAATGTAACGGACAGAGAGAAATTCTCTGGATACCAATCAGTGCTTTGTACAAGATACTTACGAACAAACCTCGTAGAAGGATTGCTTGCCTTTCAGAGAATGCCCCGGGGGTGGTGGTGTAATAAAAGATCACTCCTTTATGTATTCAGAGGCTCCTCATTTGCATAGTCAGTTGCGCCTTGTTTGTATATGTACATATATGCAGGTCAGTGTGCAAATTAGCCAGACCCTCTCTTTGCCTCTGAACGAACTGTATTGTTCTGGCATAGGTTAACATTGGATTGCATACATAGACATGGACTTAGCACTGTGAGCAGCCGGCAAAGCCTGTCCAACGCAAAGCATGAGCGCACAGTGCCGGCCTGTCTCCATGAGACGAATCCCTTGCCTGCCCACCTCTTGCAGTGCCACCCACAATGCTTTATGTCCAGGAAATAGGAGAGAGATGTGGCCTCACAAATTTATTTTTGTGCATGCTTTCTTAATAAAAAAAAGTGAATGTTTAATCTTTTAGTACCACTGTTTAGTTTGTTCGTGGTAGCCTGTGGAGTGAAACTTAAACGATTGGGCTTGGACTCTTGGAAAACGTTTTCTGTTCTTACTGAAACAAAGCCTGCAGTTTGAAATGCATTCATTCAGACTTCTGCATTTCCAGCAAGAGAGGGGCCAGCTGCTTATGCGGGGCTGCAGTCCCACAGTCCCAGAGCATTTTATTATTATGGTAGCTTTGAACTAAGGATGTGCACAGGGCAGAGTTCGTACCGTGATTCTGCAGGAATGCAGAATGAGGTGGTGTTGGGTGCACACTTCAGCTTTTTGAGAATCTCTTTCCCCCCCCCCCGAGCTTACAAATACAAAGGGAAGTATGAGTTAAAACGCCAGCTGAAATATCAGTTCCGATAAAGGTGTCTGGAAAGGCAATTATTGCTAGAGACTGAAGATGAGTTTCTCGTAAGTAGGGCTTGACTTTCTCATGACTAGCAAAAACCAGAATAAAACTATGAAGAATAGTACAAAAGCTGTGGAATAAAGTGTGCAAACTGAGCAAAACAAACCTTTATGCAGTGTACATAATATATGTACATTTCAGAATTCACCTCTCTAGAATACCAAATTTTGCCTCTCCACGGACTTGCCTATGTGCAGCATCTCTGAAGAAGTTTCTCCTCCTCCGTGTGTTTTCAGAAGCATCCATATCATTCTTAGGCCATCCCTCTTTCCTCAGTGGTGCATTGCCCTTCTTGTGCACTCAGAGACATGCATGTAGAATGGGAAACCATAGGCAGGTAGGGTTATCCCATTTTCATGGCAGCTTTGTGAGGTGGAAATCAACAAGGTATCTTTAAAGACATAACAGCATTTTATTCCAGAAGAAGGCTTTGTGGACCACAGCCCACTTTTGTCAGCTTTGTGTCCTGAGCTGTGTGATTGGTAGGAGACTTGAGCCCAGGTCTCCAGGTCCTCCAACACTATACACCCACCACATTAAGTATGAAGAGAAGAATTGGTGGAGGGGAAAGGAGTTGTAGAAGAAGTCTCATTGTTGCAGCCAGCATAGTTCAGGAATCCAAGACTCAAACCAGGAACCTCTGTGGTATACTTCTCTCTGCTCATGCATCTTCCACGTTCGATGCTAATCAAACCTTTAGTCACGGGTGATTCCCTGGTTGTGATCCATGGGCCTCAGCTGGGGGATTCTAAGGCAAAGATCATGTTCCAAAACTCCATCTTAAGTAGGAAGCAGCAAGCCTTATTTTTACACAGCATAGCTGTTTGCTCCAATTCTGAGTCTGCTGACTGGTATTGACTTGCAAAAGAGAAGCATTCTTAATATAGACGAGAGAGAGCACAAGCAGCAACTGAAGCAAGTGAGCACGGAGTGTGCTGCTTTTTGCTTAGCATAATGGGCATCTTGGAACACTTGCACAGAGTAGTTTAGACCAGATATTCCAAGAGCTGTCTGTCCCACACCACTGCACTGATCTTATGCCCCATAGGCACTGTCTCCACCCAGAGTTTCAGGTAGGCAAAGCCCTCTGGTCTTCTCTGCCCCTAAGTGAATGGCAGAATGCTTTGTTGCTCACTAACACTGGCCACTCTTGGCAGCAGGCAAAGAAGCCCATGAGGAAAGGGGGAATTTCATAGAATAGAACATGAGGCTGAGGGAGAACCTGGTTGAAAAGTCCCTTCTGCCAAGGTGTTCACTGGATGCTTTGGCCCAGTTGCTCTTACTCTCGCATCCACCTCTGCTAGGCATTGTGAGGTTACAATGGCTGGGAACAGGCCAGGCCATAGGCTGTCCTGTGCTACTTGGAGGGGACAGCCCCGGTGGAAGGTGGGTTCACAAGGGCGTGTCAGTGGACAGCGGCAGTCTCGTTGGCCCTCCAGCTCTATTCAAAGTGTAGCCTGTGTTTAAATTGACTTGTGGCCATATTTTTAAATTCATCCTTCCCTTCTTTGAGGCCCTCAAGGCAACGGTCCTGGTTTTCTTTTTCTCCCCTCCCCCCCATGGGTCCTGTAGCAACTCTGTCAGGTAGGTTAGGCTGAAGAAGGCACTGGGCCCGAGTCCCTCATGGCAAATGTAGATTTGTGGCATTGTCTCGGGGGGCATTACAAACATTTGAAATATTTGCTTCCTCTTTCAAAAACATACAAAGAAGCTCCCAGCATTCATGCTCAGAGGTCTGTTCCATGGGTAGAAAGAAGAAGGGAGTGGTCTGGCGAAAGCAGCCCGTGGCTGAACCCTCCAGAACAGGGAAATGGCTGGATTGAGCAGGCCTTCTGAAGCCAGTAAGTGAAGGCAGAGAAAGGGGTGGGGGAGGGAGAGGTGCTGTTGTGTAGACCTCTGCTCTGGCTTGGCTTCATTATAAAAATGGTGGTCTAGATTCTGGAGGTGTTGTGAACAACTGTCTCAGAGCCAAGCTACAAGTGACGCCGGACACAGGTTGGACACTTGTCAGCTTCCCTCAAGTTTTGATGGGAAATGTAGGCATCCTGGTCTTGCAGTTGTAATGGAGAGACCTGTGTAAGGCGTCAATTGTAGCTTGGCTCTCAGACTCTCAAGTTCACTTCTCCCCCCCCCGTAACCCCTGCACTTCTTGAACCATTGGATAAATTGAAGAAGAAGCAGACTGCTTCACCCTGCACAGTTGAGACAAAAATGATTTGACAATCTCTGAAGTCCTTTCAGCACCTATACAAAACTACTTAGAGATATGTTAGTGAAGTTTTGATACTCCCTCCCCGAATAGCCCCTTGTAATGAAGCAAATGCTTCTTTCATAAAGCAAAAACATTCTGATTTTTTTTTAAAAAAACCCTTCAGTTTAAGAGATACAAATACATTTCCAAATTTATATACACCAAAATGCATGAAGTGGTCAATTGACTCAATCTTATATAATAATAAACGGCGAAGATCCGAGGATACTTAAATCCAAAGATTATAAACATGAAAGGACAAGACAGATCTTCCTGCACATCTAAAAAATGCCTCAGGTTTGCAGAAAATTTTCAAAACTAAAAAAAAGCATTAGGTGTTTTAGATAAAAGGAACATCTGTAGCTTTAACCAGATGCCTTTAATGGCTGTTGCTAGGCAGCTTGGTGATCATAACAGTTCAGCCAGCATTCCAGGTTTGGTTTCTGTCAGGAAAAGGCAGGAATGGGGGGGCAGGGCCTTTTCCAGGGCTGTTTTGGCTTTTGATGGAGGACTCATTGAGGCCAGGTCCAGAAGCAACCACTTGATACTACATGACACGCATGACTCACCCAGGTCTGGCTGCTTCAACAGCCCCCACAAAAGCCAGTGTAGTATAGTGGTTAGAGGTTCAGATTAGGATGTGGGGGACCCAGGTTCAATTCCTCACTCTCAGTGACCTTGATCCAGTCACACATTCATGGCCTAACATACCTCTCAGGGTTATTGTGAAGATAATATGGAGGCAAGGAGAATACTGTAAGCTGCTTTGGGTCCCATTGTGGAAAAAGTCAGTATATAAATGAAGTAAATTAATAAATATACATGAAGATAGGGGGCAGATAAAAGGTAAGTTGTTTTGTGAGTTTGAAGGAAAGAAGGGCGTAGGGAAAGGTGAGCATATGGAGTCTGCCAGGAGGAGGGAATAGTGTGGGGAGGGGAATCAGGAAAATATGAAGGACCCCCCTCAGTAAGTAATTGCAGGTTCCCCACCATGCAACTGGGCCCAGCTCAGCTGGCACCACACAACAGGGCCATAGGGGAGAGGCTGCTGGGTGGAGGGTATGAAAATAGGAGGACAGATAAAGGTGGAAGGAAACAGGGAAAGGGGGAGAGACTACTGGGGGCAGGGAAGGGAAAGAGGACATGGTGGAGGAGGGAAAATTAGATGCCCCCTCCAAGCCCTTGCAGGTCCCCACTTCTAACTTATATTGCTTGCAAGACATGATCACATTCCACTGTCTTGTATGTTGTATTCACACAACTCCTTTTTAAAAGACTTTTTACCCCAGTTGTCTTCCATTGCAACTTGGGGGCAATAAAGTGGAGTGTAATGATTTTAAGTAAATGTGTGTATGTGTCTTTAAATGCTTAGTGTCGTACAGATGAATAGTGGGGGTGAAAGAGAGGGATGAGTGAGTGAGAGGTTTGGTTGATGACAGAGTGTGGGTGGAGTGAAGGCAGTTTTAGATTGAGAGTGGAGGGAAAAGATTCAGTCAGGGCAAGAAAGGCAAGCTGTGTGCGGCCTGAGCTTGTGTATGTTGTCTGAGAGAGATATAACCTATGTGGGAGCCTGAACTGTGTGTTTGTGAAAGAACATTCAGTCAGGGAAAAGCAGACAAACTGTGTGTGAAGCTTGAGAGAAGATCTATATGACTGAGTGTAAAGTAACTTTAAGAATTGAGAAGTACTCTTTTAAAACCATCAAGTTTTAGAAATAATACAAAACCGATACGCTTCTTATAAAAATAAAAGTTTACTTTTTTTTATATCCTAGAGTATCTGTCATTCCTATATCCCATTCCTTTCCTCAGGGCCATATAGTACCATGAAAGAGCCTGACCCATGGGCACATTAATAAAGGAGAAATTTAAGTTATTCTGGAATTTAATTCCTGGTGGCAGCAATCTACCAAGAGGGGGCAAGAATAAAAGGCTTAAAGACCAAATCTACTCAAGAGAAAGAAAGGGTTGTAACATGGAGCACCTATACAAAGAGTTTCCAGGTTACAAGCTTTCAAAAGTTAAGCTCTCTAGATCAGGTACAAGTAGGAATGGAGATCTGAGTCTTTTTATCCCAGTCAGAAGATGGGAAAGGTGTTTCAAAGAAGTAAGATGGTACAATCCTATGTCCTTATTCAGCCCTGGGACAGGGGAAGGGCATTGTTCTGAATTTATAATCTCACATTGTAATCTTCCTTTGAAGTTCTTCTGTTTGAGAACAGTCTCTCTCAGTTCAGCAATGGAGTGTCTTGGAAGATTAAAAAGTTCTCCCACTGGTTTTTGAGTGTTGTGATTTTTAATGTCGGATTTATGACCATTTATTCTTTTGAGTAGGAATTGACCTGTTTGTCTGATGTAGAGAGTAGAAGGGTGTTGTTGGCCTAACATCAGCTGTACCATCTTAGGTCCAGTTATATATGCCAGTTATTATAGGCCATCAAATGCCAATAAAAGAACCCTTTGAATCCATTCTATAAGGAACAATTTAACCCAGTCCAAGGTACGTTCCCTAATACTTACTTCTGCCTCCAAATGCCTCAACAGGATGGCATGGTCTACTGTATCAAATACTGCAGATAAATATATGAGGAGCAACAAGGAAGCATGACCTTTGTCTACATTCAGACAGAGGTTATCAACTAAAGAGCCACAACACAAGAGCCATCTCTGTCACATAGCCTAGCCTGAAAACAGATTGAAAAGGGTCCGGAGTGTAAGAGTCATTGAAAAAGACCTGGCGTTGGTCAGCCACTGCTCTCTCAATTATTTTGCCTTAAAAAGGCAGGTTAGAGAGTGGGCAGTAATTGGCCATGTCATTTTTGTCTAGGGACAGATTTTTCAAGGGGTGAGTGGATGACTGCCTCTTTGAGTGACCAAAGGAAGGTGCCGTGAATTAGTGACTGATTTATGATAGATATCAAACGCTTATTATTGTGGTTCTTACATGATTTTAGCAGCCAGGGTGGGCAAGGATCCAGAGCACAAGCAGTGGCCTTCACAGGTGCCAGGATCCTGTCAATATCCATCATTCTAACTGGTCAAAATGGCTCATAAGTAGACCAGACACTGTATTAAGCATTTTTTCCACCTTCCCTATATTACAGTTGGCATCCAGATCAGCATGTATTTGTGCTGTTTTATCAACAAAAAACCTTTGCAAATGTTCTACAGCTAATTGTCTGTTCCTGAGCAGGTAAAAGTTCATGATGTCAAGATACTTTAAACTATTGGGATAGTCATGAACTAGCTGATTCAACGATTGCTGAGAAATGTTTCTTTGATGCTACCATGTCACTTCATAGGTCTTCCAGTGGGCTCCATAGCATGATCTATCAGATTCAGTGCAAGTTTTCTGCCAGCGTTTTTCTAGATGTCTTCCAGTTGTCTTTACGTCACCCATTTATGTGGTAAACCCCACAGGACTGGCTTTAGTGGGAGAGGTTGGTAAAATGTGGCTTGGATGCTGCTACGCTACTCTTACATAGGTTTGTAATTGGTTGACAGATTGTATCAGAAGAGTCCTTGTAAATGGTTCCTCATCCTCTTGGAGACACGTGTAGTGCCTAAAGGATTTGTCCTGGGCCCTGTGTTTTTCAACATCTGTATGAATGAATGAATGAATGAATGAATGAATGAATGAATGAATGAATGAATGAATGAATGAATGAAATGCTCATTAAATCTAAAGATGATATGAAATTGGGAGAGATAGCTAATACAGTAGAAAATAGAATCAAGATTCAGGATGATCTTCACAGGCTAGAAAAACGGGTTAAGATTAACAAAATGAAGTTCAACATAGATAAAAGTAAAGTTCTGCATTTAGGTAGAAAAAAATCAAAGGCATAATTATAGGATGGGTGAGATTTGTCATGGTAGTAGCGTATGTGAAAAGGACCTGGGGCCTTAGTAGACTATATACTGAACATGAATCAGCCGTGTGATGGAGAAGTTAAAAAGCAAATGTGATTTTGGGCTTCATCAATAGAAGTATAATGTTCAAATCATATGAAGATCATGTTACTCTGCTATGGTTAGACTTCATTTGGAGTACTGTGTTCAGTTTTGGGCACCACAATTTAAGAAGGATGTTGACAAGATAGAACATTTTCAAGGAGGGCTACTAAGATGGTGAGGGGTCTGGAGACCAGGTCCTATGAAGAAAGGTTTGGATATATTTAGCCTACAGAGGATACAGCTGAGATGTGAAATGGTGGCCCAAGTATGGCCGTTTCCACATGATCCTATAGGGACAGCCCTCTCACGGAACACTGGCGGCCTTCCCCCAGTAATCCAGACGTCTCTGTTTTCAAAACAGTTGCATGCTGTTTGGCTTCCATTTTTTGGGGTGCCTTTTCTGGGAACGCACTTTCCGCAGACCCAGAAAAGGCACCGAAAAAAATGAAGCCAAACAGCACACAACCAGTTTGAAAACAGAGATGTATGGATTCTTGGGGAAAAGCTGCTGCATTTGAGTCTTTGAAAAAGATGGAAAGTAAGCACCAGATCAGTTCCACCTTTTCTCAGCAAAGTGGGTATGGGAGGGGAGGCAGATCTCAAGCCAGCTTTGGCAGCTCTAACAAGCCCCAGGACAGAGTGATTCCTGGGATGATGAGAGCAGGTGTGATTTTTAAGCAATGATTTCTTTACTGCAAGAGCCTTGATTCATCAAGACTCCAAGTCTGAACAAAATCCTGCAGCTGTGTGCCTGTGTATTCCTGAAGGCCCTAAGTACTAATAGGATTACTCTTGCATCATGTGTTCAGATTTGCCAGTGTTCCTTCTGGGTTTGTTTCACCTAATGCAACAATAGGACAGGTTTGCTGAAAGGGTGGCCTTCAGACAAAGATATCCTGAGCACATACATGAATTATACTATGTCACAATGAGCTGCATCAGTATTACAAACTCCAGTTTTTAACAAGATGGCCATTAGATAGGAGATGAGCCATTCACCACCAAGTGAGCTAGTTTGGTGTAGTGGTTAAGAGTGTGGGACTCTAATCTGAAGAACCGGGTTTGATTCCCCACTCCTCCATCTGTAGCCAGCTGGGTGACCTTGGGTCAGTCACAGCTTCTAGGAGCTCTCTCAGCCCCACCCACCTCACAGGGTTATTGTTGTTGTGGGGATAATGATAACATACTTTGTAAACTGCTGTGAGTGGGTGTTAAGTCATCCTGAAGGGCAGTAAATAGAATATTATTATTATAAGTTTAAATATAACTATTGTCAAAGCAGTAATCTACCTCTCTGGCTATCATGTAGTTTTGGGAGGAGCCCTATGTACAAGCTTATAAAGGATTCCCCAACGAGAGGATCAATGACACTAAATATGCTACCCTGATATGCAGTTTGCCTGCAACTATCAGTCTTCTCTTGAAATGCACAACTGCATATAGCACACAAGTTGGTTAAGGGAGTGTGCATGTGAGAACATGCAGCTGCACCCTCTGCCATATATAGGGATTCCTCAGTCCAATCAATGTGGGAGGGGTTCTTTGAAGGAAAAGAACTGATACTTCATCATCACCCATGTGATGGCCTGACCAACCAAGAAATCAGATTCTTATCTAGAATTTGGATACAGACGAGATGTGCGGACATCTTGCCTGCACGGAAATTCATTTGGAAGCTGCTTCTATGTATGTATGTCCTATGTGGACCTAACTAAATAACATCTCTCTACTACGTCTCTGTTCAACCATTTTAGTTGTATGGCTCAAATGGCTCTTCCAAAAGAGTCCAGTAGCACCTTTAAGACTAACCAACTTTATTGTAGCATAAGCTTTCGAGAATCACAGTTCTCGTGTATACTTTAACTTTTTAAATGTCTGTGGACTCCAGTGAAGAGCTTGCAGTCTGAAATGCACCAGAATTTTCATCATTGCTAAACATTGGGGGGGTTTTCTTCCTTATTTTAAAACTTTCTTACTATTACTTTGCTCCCCCCCCCCCCGGCACTTCAGCATGATTCCTTTTAATCCTGGTTAAATGCTTGAAATACTGGTGATTTTTTTCAGCCAGAAATTTTCAATCAGTTGCTGGAGAGAACCACTGAGTGATATCTATTCCATAACAGGTCATCTTCCCTTATTTTAATTCTGACAGTTCACAGATACTACTTTTGCAGCAAATTGCACTAAAGCCAAAAGTATTATCCATATTCATGAGGGTAAAAATACAAAGGAGTCTTGTAGCACCTTAAAGATCAATAACTTTACTGTGTCTTAAGTTTTCAGGGATGTGGTCCACATCAGCAAATGGGCACTTCAGATGGGAAGTTGTGTTGTTGGTCAGTAGTAGAAGAGCAAGATTCCTGTCCAGGAATATCTTAAAAAGCAACTAGATTTCCAGAATAGCTTTCGAGATTCAGAGCTCCTGTTGCTATAATAACCCAACTTTCTCTCCAACGGGGATCCAAGTGGCTGCGACATTCTAATCAAGGTGCCAATGCTGTCATAGATAAAAACAACCTCCCCAGATCTGTCAACCTAGAGGAACATCTGCAGGGGCGGTGGACGACGATGAGCCATGAACCCCATGGAGCCCTAACTGGCTAGCCCCGACCAAGCCATTCTAACGCTGCCTTCTCCCCTGCCATGAAGATAGATCAAGATGGGTAGCCGTGTTAGTCTGTCTGTAGCAGTAGAAAAGGGCAAGAGTCCAGCAGCATTTATAAGACTAACAAAATTGGTGGTAGGGTTGGAGCTTTCGTGAGTCACAGCTCACTTTAACTTCCCGCGGCGAATGAGATATGAGCCCATAACAAACATGGCGGTTTGGCTTCGCAGCACCCAGCGCCGCATTAGGAGGCCCGTGACGCAATAGGGCCACTCCGTGCCCGGACTTAAAATGGCGGTTCCCGGGGCGTCGGCCGGCCTTCACACGCAAGTGCCTTTTGCCCCGAAGAAAGATGGCGTTCGGAAGCGCGCCCGGCTGTTAGACGCTCGCTCCTCCTCTGGCCGCTCCGGTCGGCCGGGCCCAGAGCGGTGATGGCGGCGGCGGCGGCGGCGGCGGGCGCCGAGCTGGAGTACGAGGCGGTGCTCTGCGTCAAGCCCGATGTCAGCGTCTATCGGATCCCGCCGCGGGCCTCCAACCGGGGATACAGGTAGCGGGGTCGAGGGAAGCCGGCCGGAGCTTGGCCTCTGGGCGGCGTGCGGGCAGGCCAGCCGGAGCGGGGAGAGAGAGCGGCCCGAGAAAGGCCGCCGAGTCGTCCCGGTCCCTTGAGGTCTGCGGGTGGGCGAGCGGTTTACCTCGCGCATAGGCCTGAGGGCAAGGCCCGGGACGGGAGAGCGGGGCAGCCCCAGCGAGGCGTCCACTCGCCCCTGAGGCGAATCCGCGGGCGCCGGTCGTGAGCTCCCGGGCGTTCTGTCGGGGGCCGTTTGGGCCGCCGCTGCCCCGCCTTTTCTCCAGAGAGCTCAGGGCGGCCCTCGCGCTTCTCCCCTCCTCCGTTTTTCCTCACAACGACCCTCGAGGTAGGCTGGCCAGCGAAAGGAGGACTGGCCGAAGGTCACTCTTGGTGGACACGGGGCCTTGAACCCCGGGCTCCCCGGCCCTGCTCCCACGTCCGAACCAGTACATGACACCGGCCAGAGCGTCTCTCTGACTTTATGATGTGTGTGTGTGTGATGTGCTGTCAAGTCGTCCCCAGCTTATGGCGACCCTATGAAGGAAAGACCTCCAAAACGTCCTCTCATTAACAGACTTGCTCAGATCCTGCAAACTGGAGGACGTGGCTTCATTGATTGAGTCCAGCCATCTCGTTTTAGGTCTTCCTCTTTTCCGGCTGCCTTCCACTTTTCCTAGCATTATTGACTTTACCAAAGAATCTTGTCATCTCCTGATGTGACCAAAGTACTATAGCCTCAGTTTTGTCATTTTAGCTTCTAGGGAGAATTCAGGCTTGATTTGATCTTTTGCCTGTCCATGGTATCCACAAAACTCTCCACCAGCACCACATTTCAAACAAGACTTTATGATACTGTTTTTTTAAAATGTCTGTGGAGGGGACTCTAAAAACCCTGCTTAGTGTAGCCTTGTTTGCCCCTCAACAGCCTCCAGAGCCTGGAGTGGCTTTGAAGTGCATTGGCGTTTTGAAAACCAGCAAGTAGGAAAGGGCTGTCATGGAGGAGCCTGCATAACAAACAGGTTTATAGAAGGAGATGCCAGCTTCCTCAGGTGCAGGGGGTTGTCCATCTTGAAGGTGCTTCAAGGCCCCTCTTGTTGTCCTGGAATAGGGATTTAAGCCTGAGAAAAGGGTATTGCTAATGCAAGGAGGGTTCTGCAATTGGGCTCTTCTTATCTGATATGTCAACCAGGAGCTTCTATTGCTAGTCTTCATTCTGCAGCTCTCGCAGTAGAGAAGGAAGCAAAAAGGCTTGGTTTGTGTTCCTCTTCTCCCTTTGTAACCTCAGTGCTCTTAAAATGGAACATGTCAAATAATCAGATTTCTCACTGCAGGGATGGCTTCCCTTCCTTCTGATGGTTGCTTCTTGAACAGCAGGCAAAGAAGTAAAACATCTTTGTGCCTTCTGAGTCATCCTGTTACAGTTCTCGTTCATGACAAATCCACTCTTCCTCCTTTTATTTTGTCACTAATAGTCCAACATGAGTTGTGTTATTTTCTGACTGGCGCATTGTTGCTTTATAGCTGGCATTGTTCTTCCTGGTTCAATGAGCTAAGAAGATGGATGCTCCTAAGCGTGCTTGTTTCTCTGCCAAACATTTCAGCACTCGCCTCTTTTGATTGTCTGAAGTAATTTTGAGCCTGGCTTCTTCATTTATCATTGTGATTATGGGCACAGTTGCATTTAGCATAGTGGTCACTGTATCTTCTGGTGGTTGGAGCTGAAATGCCTCTTGGCATTTCCTTTTTTAAAATGCAAAACCGTTATTGCAAACCTCTTTGTGAAAGAGTTTCCCTTTGCCAGTACTCTTAAAAGCCATGGCATCAGAATCCTGTCATCTTTCTGTCATTAAACAAACTTCACAGGCTTCCCAGAGTTCCCAAGGGATCTGTAATTCTGTGTCAGCAAACAATATTTAATCTGTTTTGTTGATTTAAGTCCTGTTAAGTGTGGAAGTTGTATCACTTGCCACAGCCAAGGGCTAACTTAGCAGTTTAACCAGATCTTGTTATAGATGCCAACTGATTATTGGCAGGGATACATTTGTATGGTGAGCCCAGTGAGTGCCCCAGATCCTCTACAAATATAGCTGTGGTCTCTTGGAAGAGATTTCTGTGATCTTATAATGTGAGTTCAGATAAATCCGTTTGGAAAGGCTACAGCGGTATCTTTGCAGGGGCTGGGTCACTCTTTGGGTTCTATGTGGTTGTGCCCCTGGAGAAAATTGAGCACATTGTGTGGAGAAAAATTTGTTACCACTACTGAGCATGGCCCCAGAATGTGGATCAAAAAATCCACAAAATGGGGGTTATGTACAAAGACGGAGGATTTTTGTGCGAACCCAAGATAACTCCTTCTTTGCAGAAAAATCTAGAAAAAACATTTAACCACCACTCCCCAGAGAAGAGAGGTCTGTGCAGATCAGTTGCCAGATCTCCCTGCGTTGAAAACAGAGGGCTCCTGCTGGGATGGGTGCCGCTTCTCTTCCTTTTCATACTCTGTTGGCTCCCAGTGATGTAACTTCCAGTTTAAACTAGAAGTGATGCCATTGGGAGCCCCTAGAAGACACATGCCGTTTCGTTGCATGCTCCAGCCAATGTCCTTCGCGCCTGCCAGCAAGGTGCATGGTGTTGAGGGAGGGTGGCTGCTGGGGGTGGGGAATTCCCCACCCTTAGTGGGAGGGGGGCTGGCATCCCTAGTACAACTTATAGCTCCCAAAAATAAACGCCAATCATGATCGTGTGAGATCATGGTCACCATTCCGAGGTGTGCGTGCGCGCGTGCATGCGTGCATGCGTGCGCGCAGGCCCAGTACATCCATAGAGGCGGGTCCAGCAGCCACCTCGAGCGCTGAGGCACCGGGGGCGGGGGGGTGCACTGTGGAGGTGGCGGCGGCAGCGGCAGCGCTGGAGGGAGGGGAAGCCACCCATGTGCTGCCCCAGCTGCCTGCCGCACCTGGCCCACAGCTGTTGCAGCCTCCCAGCCCTCCTGTTCAGCTGCCCCATGGTGCTGCCACCGCCAGCACGTGCTCTTGGCCAGGCGCAGCAGCTGCGGGCGAGGTGCAGCAGGCTGCCAGGGCAGTGCATGGAGCACCTGAGCAGGACGGCTGAGAGAATGCATGCATGCTGTCCCAGCTGCCAGTCGTGCGATGTCAGCACGCAGTGCAGGTCCGTGCGTGGGGGCAGCAACAGTGCTGAAGCTGCCCCCGGCCTCAGGCGCCAGAAAACCTGGCACCAGGCCTGTGTGTGTACACTGAGAGGAGAAAGCAGTGGCAGGAGGAGAAAGTAGTAAGGTTACAAGACTAGTAAGAGGATTGGGAGGGAGAAGGATGAGGAGGCAAAAATAAGGGTGGGGAAGAGGGACAATTGAGCCATCAGTCCAGTGGGTATCAGAAAGGATGGAGAAGGGTTGAAGTAGAAAATGCATTCCCTGTGCTTTCTACTTCAAAGCCTCTTGCCACTGCCGCTTCCTGAAGGGGGCACGGATGGAAGGGAAAGCCTATCCCACCCCCCTCGCCATCAGTAAGTGGGCAGCTGCAGCAAGAAGATTCGAAGCAGAATGCGTTCAGGACACACGTTTGTGTCACACCTTTTCCATCCCCAGAGATGCTAGCTGATTGGCAGACTGGCCGGCAGGGAGGCTAGAATGGAGAGAAAGTGACCATTGGGGAATAAGAGTAGAAGGGAGTCACTGGGGGCAGGGAATGGATGGGATTTCCCTCCTCTATAAATAACTGTGGGCTTGTTAAAATAACTTACCTTTCTAAAAAAGTTATTACAATCAAAACGCCATTCAAACATGAAAGAGGAGCAGTAAAAGTAATGCAATTGTGAAACTATGCAATTTCAGGAATAATAGCAGCAATGTAACAAAGCGCAGTCTCTGAAATAAAAATGTCTTTTAAAAACTTTTTATTAAGAGTTTTTTTTCTAAAGGAGTAATGAACAGGCATGAGAGACAGCTACACAAAGAATAACAAAACAATAAACAAACATTGTCTTTTCTGTAATCAATGAAGCTAGTTTTGCCATTGTTGCACAGATCTTTGGAACTCCTTTCAAAGGAACTCTGCTTGTACTGCTCTTCCTAAACGTAGGGAATGAGCAGTACAAGCGGAGTTCCTTTGAAAGGCGTTCCAAAGATTTCTATATAGTTGGATGTTGCAGGAGGCCTCCCCAGATGATCTCAGCAGATAGAGGTTATTGGGCAAAGATAAATGTCAGCATCTCACCCACATTTGTTCAGTAAAATGTATTTACACCCCCAAGGTGATGCTTATGGGTGCCATGGTGCCTGCCAGCGTGTTTTTTGGTGCCCACTTCCTTCTTTCTTAAAGCCTGTTTCCCCCAAAGCAAAGAGTGTTGGGGAAATGTGCTGAAACAAGTACTTTTTATCATATCTGGTGGTCCTGAGCCAAAATTCAACTCTTAAAAGAAATGAATTTAAATGTATTCACATGCTCACTGGATTCTCTGTTCCCCCTCAAGCCAAAACAGTCATTTTAGGACACAAGAGATGATAAAACAGATTCTTTTAATTAGCTGAGAACTTACAAACATTAAATTACAGATAGCTCAAAAGTGGGAACACATTCAACCTCGTATTCCAGAGCCTGTGAAATTATAGTACTAAATAAAATATCCTGGTTGAAAGGTATGGAGAGTCTCCCCCCCCTCCCCCGACACCTGCAACTTTATAGAGAAATCGCTCCCTTTTCATTTGTAAATTGATCCCGGAAATAATTTCTGTAAAAACAGCAAACACTGAATTCAGTTTGATTTATATGCTTTAAACACTAATAGAGGTGACACGTTTTATTCTGAATGTCATTGTTTAGAACTTACTTTTAAATTATTATTATATTGTGACAGTTGTAGTAATTGCTTTTACTTTGAGGAGGGGTGCTTCTTACTGTCATGTAAAACTGTGTAAATTTGTTTGGCCACTTCTGATTATAACATTTCAGGCCTTCTGTTAAATGTAACTTGTGAGGAACTTGTATTTAAACAAAAATAGTTTTTAAAAAGAAACAGCCAGCGTGAGGTTCAACTTGTTCTCAAAATTCATCTGCCTGTCATATCATGGCCCCAGTGATCTGTAGTGAAACAAGCACCTTTTATCATACCATACTTGGAAAGTATTGTGAATCTTGCTGCGTGTTTACTATTTAAGGGCTGTAGAAATAGACACAAATCTGGACGTACAACAGTGCTCCTGTTTGGGGCACTTTACTCTGGGAAAACAAAATGACCGCCCTCTGTAGCAGCAGAAGACAGAAGTACTTATGTATTGGAGGTATAATTAAAAAATGAAGTATTAAAAGGATTATATTCTACATCTGAATTCGTAAATATCAACACTCACATACTGCAGAAATGGGTAAGGACAAATATAAAGTATAAGTAAAAATATGACAGTGTCTTCAGCCAGTTGTACAGCACGGATTGAATATAACATTTAGCGTTTAACTCGGATAACTAACTGAAATCCGTTTAAAAGGTGATCTTCAGAAAAACTCCCAAGTTGTTTGTAGTCTCTCTCATACTTGTTCAGAGACCCTGGGTTGCTGCAACGATTACTGTAATTCCAAAACAGAAAACTCTATTGTCTCTTGTCTACTACACTGGAGACCTTGAATTGCATCAGTATCTGCAGCTGACAACCATATATCACAAAGACCAACCAAATATCTTTTCCAAACCTACTTTACAAAAAAGATGGAGGGAGCATCCATGACAGGCTAGTGTGGTATGAGTTGATGAAGGAACAGGGTGGGGATGTGTGGCAGCTTTGTTTCGTTCCAGTGCCTTGGAGCATCTAAAGCTAAAGGTGCCTTCTGCAGGTAAGCACTTGTTCCAGCCTCGGCCTTTGGCTAAACGTACTGTGTCCTAGGTGATTTGGAAATCTCACAGCAGGACAGTATAGCAAGATGAGAAGGAGTTTCTTATCACAAACAACTCACTACTTATCTGTCTTTGCAGAGCCTCAGATTGGAAACTGGATCAGCCAGACTGGACCGGACGACTCCGCATTACCTCTAAGGGTAAAACTGCATATATAAAACTCGAGGACAAAGTTTCAGGTGAGGCTCAGTGGGGTGGCATCCTAAAGCATGAGGAGGGAGCGGGCAGCCCTTTAGGTGTCTTTGCCGTGATCTAGCCTGGGGGGTGCAAACAAATATATTCAAAAAGAGTCCAGTAGGAGCTGCTGCTGCTGCTGCTAACAACAACAGCAGTAATAATGAAGAAGAAGCAAGGCCAATCAATAATATGTGACCTCTGCTTATTGTTGATTGTGTTTTGGATAATTCAAATAATAACAACATTTGATTTATATGCCGCCCTTCAGGATGACTTAATACTCAGAGCGGTTTACAAAGTATGTTATTATTATCCCCACAACAAAACACCCTGTGAGGTGGGAGGGGCTGAGAGAGCTCCTAGGAGCTGTGACTGACCCAAGATCACTGAGCTGACTTCAAGCAGAGGAGTGGGGAGTCAAACCCGGTTCTCCAGATTAGAGCCCCTCGCTCATAATCAATACACCAAACTGCTGTGGTAGCTCCAGTAAAAAGAACAGAGGAAAGAGGGCCTATTGGACCTCAGGTTTTTCAGCTGGTTCCTGAGATACAGAAAGTTCAAGATGGAAACCCTCAGGGTTATAGGTGAAGCTGGTACTGGTGCCAGAAAGCAGGGCAGGTGGATGCCCTAATGGCAAAAGTGCCACCAGGTCTACTGTATGCCTTTTCCTCAGTTCCTGTGTTGACCAGGCTTCTGAACAAGATGAGAGAAGAGAAAACCAAATTGATGTGCAAAGGTCCCTTTTGGCCCAGGAGACCATGGTTATCAAGCCTCATGGCCCTATCCACTCAACCACCTCGGAAACTGCCTGTCTCAAGTGACATTTTGATTCAGGGCCCAGTTTGCTAAGTAGATCCAGGGTGACTCTATCTGACTGCATGGCACTTGAGTAGGAAGCCCCGCTGAAAGTGGGCTTCTCTGAACCTGTCACTCGAACTATGTTAGCATCTAGGGTGTATGACTGTACTTGGAAAGCTTATGAGATGGTGTAGGAGGATGGGCTTTCCAGTAAGGAGCCCTGGTCTTACTCAGGTTACGGCCTTTCTACAAGATGGCCTTGCTCATGGTCTGAGACATAACACTCTGAAGAGGCAGGTGTCAGCTCTTACCTCCACTAAAAGGTGTCTCTCTATCTAGACACCCTGTGATCAAACACTTTCTAAAGCGTGCAACACTTCATCCTCTGGTGATTTACTCATTTCTCTCCTGGCGACTGCAAGGGGTTCTACAAGCCTTGACCCAGGCTCTTTTCAAGCCTCTCATCTCTATTCCTGTATTAGAATTTATGCTTCTTTCAAATTTCTACAATGCATATGTTTATTAAATGTACTAGTTGTTGATAATATTGACTTACACTGCGTAATCTACCTTGAGTAAAGGCAGACTATAAATAACATAAATAAATAACTGGGTTGTTAATTTATCTTCAATACTCCTCTTTTGACTTCTTGTAAAACTGTAGAAGGTTGTAAACAGCCTTGTTGACCCATACAAAATCTAGAAAAAGAAACCAAATCATGTCATACTTTTTGAGGCCTCAGTAAAAAGTATGACATAATTCTGTTTCTTCTTGTGAAATTGTGCCACTGACAAACCAGCTGTTCAGTGCCTTCATGTTATGAAAATGTGAATAAATTGGCTGTTCCTGCGTATCGGCAGTACGCATAGTCTCCATTCTATCTCGGTGGTGATGAGTATATTGAGGTCTTCTTTCATCTCCTCAGGGGAGCTTTTTGCACAGGCCCCGATAGATCAATATCCTGGCATTGCTGTGGAGACAGTGACGGATTCCAGCCGGTACTTTGTCATCCGGATTCAGGATGGGAATGGTAAGTAGGCAGGGTTTCTTGCTCCCCAGCTGAAATTGAGAGGGGCTGTGATCGATTTGTCTTCAGAAGGATGTAGCTAACTAGCAGTGATTGGAAGGAGGACTAGGGAAGACCGCTGTGGATCTAAGGTGCAGGACCAGGCCAGCCAGCACACATTTCCAGTTGTGCAGTTTTTTCATTAGCTGACCACACCCAGAAGCAATCACTGAGTGCAGCACAGTGCTCTTCACTGTTATTTTGCCTTTGGGCCGAACTCAAGACTTGGCAGCAGTTGCTAAAGGGGCCTTAGTTGCTGCTGCAGAGCACGGTGGCACAGAAGAGGTGCCAGAAGATCTAAGGCAGTGTTGAACTGCAGACTGCAGCCCACACGTGCACCTGGGTTGCCACAGGTCACACAAATGAAGCCTTCCTTTAAATATCCATCTTTCTCCCGGTGTTGATGGAAGGGCTCAGCTATTACGGAAGGGATGAAGTATATATGCGTGTTAAGGTCTAAGAGGTTAAAGCATTTGGGATGAAAAGGCTTTAAACGAGGGCTTCCTGTGTGGGTGCAGATGCTTGCCATGTTGCTGTTCTGCCAACCTTTTCAGGGCGAAGCGCATTCATTGGCATAGGCTTCGGAGACCGGGGTGATGCCTTTGACTTCAATGTTGCTCTGCAGGATCATTTCAAGTAAGTTCCCTCCTCTGCTTCTATATTCTGTATATCCGAGGTTCTCCTGCCTCCCCCCCCCCCCACCCGAGTATGCAGCTGCCTTCTGCGGAGTCAGCCCACTTACCCCTCTGGCTCAGGGTGTTCGAATCCTACTCTGACACTGAGCATCTCCTTGAAGTATGCAGGCAGAGAATGTCCCACCCCCCGTTGAATGCAACCCTTTTTAAAAGACTTGAACCTTTGACCTTCTGCCCCCAAAGCATGCACTCTGCAGCCCGGCTCTGGCCTTGTTCTTACGCATTGCTCACATTTACTCCTCACCTGGCAAAGCTCTGGCTGTTGTCCATAATAGGCATGAAGTTGACGGTATGTGCTAAAACCTCTGAGGAAGGAGAATTTATGACGCCCTCCAGGGGTCGTTTTTTCAGTTAGTGGAAGCATACTATGGAGTGCTTAATTTCCAGTAATTTTGTGTTGCTGCTCAGTCCTGGAGAAGACCACTTTCCATTTGCCTAGGGCAAATCTCCCCATAGTTTTTTCTTGCCTGCCTCCTCCTTTCCTATGGAAAATGGATGAGACTCGAGAAGTGTGATCACATCTGCTAAAAGTGGCCTGCTGTGTTGAAAACTGGACACTAGAAAAGAATGGAATGCTGGCACTTTTTCTGAACACTGCCTCTGAGTATGGGCACATAATAACTTAATGAGTGCATAATCCTAGGCAATTAATACCCTAGATATCAGAGTTTTAATTTTCCTAAGCCTTGGTGAAATCCAGCCTGTGACACAACGGGCTGAGAAATGAATTGTACTTATAACATCTGTTGATATCTCATGCAGGCTAATTTGCTGCTGGTTTTGTAAAGAAAACACCGAGCCTGAGGGGAGAGTCAAAACATTTTTCTTGATGTCCAATTTATTCTGTAGAGATTAATGACTTTGCTACATTATCAAGTTCTGCAGCTGGTTACAGGTGGATGACTTCAGATATGCTACAAATCGTTCAGTATGTAGTTAAGACAGCTCCAGCAAGCCTTTAATGTTATATATTGCTGGGTTGCTGGCTATGCATTTCCCCAAATTAGTTTGTATACTTTTGCTAGTGGTATTGCATGCTTCCTGATCAAGAATTGAAACGGAGACATCCCATTGGCTGATGACAATAAATTGTATGGGTCTTGTGTGAGATGAGAAGCTTGCATTCCTTCCATACACACACTAGTGAAAACTAAATATACAAGTACGGAACATTCTGCAAGTTCTTTTCTGTACCATTTGGGAAACAGACCTCATGCTAGTACTGGTCCACTCCAAACTGGATTATGGCGTCACAGTGTGTAATTCTTCGAGACCGTCAGCTTTAAAGAATCAACCCTGCATTGCTTCAGATGCGTAACATAAAGCCTTGGTTAATATTAACTTTAGCTACTTTGTAAAACCAGAGTTTAGCTTACAGATGATCACAATCTGTCCTGGTTTCGCTTAGCAGAGGATGCTTCCCCCACCTTCCCTACAGAGATGTTGCTGTTATGCCAACCTGCATTGCAGCGCCTGACTAAGGAAAATACTCATGGAATTACCAACTCCCTTACCATTAACAAGCAGCTCTGTATGGCTGGGGAATTCCCATTAGGAATCTTTGGCTTCTCTTGGCATGGCATTTACCTAGCAGGCTGGAGCCCAAAGAGATGGCCAGGAAGGCTGCTCATCAGAGGTGGAGGATTTGTTTTTCAGGCAGCTCTTGCTGGGTGCATCTATCACTGGGTAGTGTGAAGTGGCAGAGGGAATCCAACCCAGGTTAAGCCTTTGTATATAATATGAAGCCATAATTAAGACTAATGATGGTTAATAAACCAACTTCATATCTCACTTCCAGATGCTGGTTTGCTGAACCCTAACAAACCCTAATTAGTGGAGTGTCATGGAGTCAGGCTGTCGTCTAACCATAGTTCAATGAAACCATGGCCTCGTGTTACTTTTAAAAGCAGTCTATATATGCTGCTTCGCTGTGATCCCTCCCTGGATACTGTTCTTTGGATGGTATACATGCCATGCTGTTTGAGGACTTGTTTGGAGCTTAAAGTTCAGTTCCAGCTTTTGCCCTTAGACCTGAATCTTTCTTGTATCACTTGCAAGTGTTACTGAATAATAATAATAATGCTTCAGTAACATCACTTCTGCCTTCTTAATCCAGGAGCCCTCTTTGGAACTACTCAGCTTTCATGAGTTGAAACACCATCTGAATGATATCAGTAGTTGTATCTAGATAATAGTTCAATGAATAGCAATTATGAAGCAAAGTTTGCAGATAGTTCTAAATCCCAGACCATGCAGGAGGAGCGTTAGCCCAGAAGTACTAACCAATAGTGAGAATTCCCAGCTGGATAGATGAATGATTGGTGTTTGCAAAAAGTTCTGTGGCAATCTCATTGGCCTGGAATTACGTTAACTTCCTGGGCATGAGCACACACGTGCCCAAGTTCATTACTGGCATTGGATTTATTCTAGCTTATTCTAGTTCAGTCTGCACCTGTGACTTCATCTTGAAAGTTTATTATTTTTTAGAGTATGATGTAGTTTTTTGTTGAGTTCCTGGGTATGTTGGAATTAAAAGAAGTGAACCGGCTGCCAGATTGGCAACCCAACTTGCCAATCCAAACCTAGGTAAACTGTTGTGCCACATCAAATCAGAGAAATGATAGCTGTTATTGGGGCTACTTTTAAAGTGTTCAAAATATTCAGCAGCGCAGAATTCAGCCGCCTGGCTTTTAACTGAGGTGGATGATTGAGAACATAAGAGCACAAAATTCTTGCTTCTAGTGGGCTTCCTGGTCCATTTATACGTTCATAGAGAAGTTAAAATGTACTTTGGACAAACGGTAGAATTCCATGCACTGGATTCTGTAGTTGCTTCCTTCAACTCATCCATTGTGTGGAAAAAAGTTCAAAAAGTACATTAGAGAGGTGGATAAATGCTCCCTTAGCAAAGCTGTATAAGGCAGCTGACTGGTCACCAGCCTTCTCCTTCCTGAAACTCTGTAGACCGAATTCCCTTCAGCAGCTAGACTGAATGCCCAGGCCTCTTCCAGAGCAGCCTTCAGAAGGCAGACACTCTGCCAATTTCTGTAGTTTCATCAGCGACGTGCCCAGGTCAGCATCTCTCACCAGGATACTCTCTTCCACCAAAGGTGGACAAAACATTGGGCGTATCATGAGGATTTCTTATCAGTGGACTGACGGGATGAATTCATTGTTTTTTCATGGGACATAAAAGGGTGGCATGCTGGCTTCTTGAGCTGTAGCTTTTCCTTGGGGAGGTCTTCTACCTTTGTATTCCTTATAGTTGGACACCATCTGTTCTTAGTAAAGTTGAGTGTATGGTTTTGGATGAGTTCTCTCCTGCATTGGGGCTTGAACTGGGGTAGGTGAGTGATAAGGGTCTCCCATCAAAATGGGAAGAGACTCTCTGACTAGTTTGGGTATCCTTGCCTGTGTAGGAAAGATCACTAGATTAACCTCCATTTACCAATGAGAAGAAACCTTCACATTAAGTTCAGCCGAACCTGCCTTACAGGGTGGCTGTGAGGATAAAACCAGGCAGCCTCAAATAAGCTTTGTTTGAGCTTCTTGGGAGAGGGGCAGGATGCAAAAGTGAGTGGTGTATTAATTTCTGGTCTACAGTTATGAGAAGGGAGCCAGTATATATCAGAGTACTAGCTAGGAAATCCCTGTTGAGCTGCTGCTTGTATTTTTCATGCCTTCTGCAGTCAGTCTTGTGCATGAAACATTATTTCTTTTTCCTCTCCTCTCTCCCCACAATCCAGGTGGGTGAAACAAGAGACGGAAATCTCCAAGGAATCCCAGGAGATTGACAGCCGTCCCAAGCTGGATCTAGGGTTTAAGGAAGGACAGACCATAAAATTGAATATTGGGGTGAGAATCTCATTGTGCTTGACTTCTGACCTGCTCAGAGCAGTCTGTTGACATAGTTCCTTTGAGAGTCAGGAGGATTCCTCTTGATGCTTTGTTTCTCTTGACAGAACATGCCAACAAAGAAAAGTGGGGTGACCAAGTCACGTCCCGCTGGATCAGGTGGGCCAAGCCTGCTCCCACCACCTCCTGGGGGCAAAACCGTCCTCCCGACTCCTCCTTTGGCAGCCATTTCCAACCATGTCACACCACCTCCAGTGCTGAAGTCCAGCAACGTGGGCAACACAGGTAATTGCCATTCACATGCTGCCTTCAGGAGGGCACGTGGGACAGTGTTGTTCCTGAGGGTATTTGATGGAGGGCTGTAGCAGATCCGGCTGTGTATGGTCCTTTTTACTTTACTGTCAGCCACCTTGACTGACCTTGTCTGAGACAAGGTAGGATATAAATATTTTAAATAAATATAATACAAGGAAGATTGGACAACGCCAAGTTTTGTAAGCGTAAATACCAGAGATTATAGCAGGTGGAGGAGAAGGAAGGAGAGGCATGAATGCTGTTCCCCAGCCTTCCTGAAGCAATTGGGTTGACTGGGATTAATGCAGGGGAGTGGCCTGAAGGGAGCCTCAACTGGCTAGTTTTCTGCTGCATGTGCAGGTGTGGTCAGACATAAGTTTGCTACCACGTTCCTTGTAAAGTTTGCCACCACGTTCCTTGTAAAGTTTGCCACCACGTTCCTTGTAAAGCAGCTCTGAGATTTGGGGCTGGCTGGGTCACTTCTACTCAAATATCCTTTTAAGTCGTATCTGTTGATGGGGAGAAAGGAGCTCACTCACAGCACACATGAGGGAGATCCAGAGAATGGTCTGTAGCTCAGCAGGCCTTGAAAGTTGTCTGGATGAACTGCTTGCGAATCAGATAGAAGCAGCTCCGAGTGTGAAGTTCTTGAAACCCAAGTGTCTTTTGTACCTTAAAGTGATAAAAGGAAGCCTTGCTTCATGCTGCTTCTCTTTGCCTTTCTGTGGGATTTCTACTTTGAATATCCTCCCTCTGAACTTGGCCCCGGATTTTGTGTCCTCTGAGGAACTGCAAGAGCTCCTCGGAATGCCTTTTTCCTGATCATCAGCCGAGCGTTAGAGGCTGCAGGGCACTGTGTGAGTTTAGTTTAGTTTTTGCCCTACAGTTCTAGGTCCTCTGTAAGAGCTGCACAGAAAGCTCAATTTTTGTGCCTGTGCTGGAGAAGGACCCGCTTCTTGGGTGTGGAAAGGAAGCAAGTGAACAGCTGCTGAACGCAGGGAACTTCAGTTTAGAAAACTCTACCTTGCCTTCCTGTTTACAAGTATACCAGGCAGTAGATTAATCAGTGAACCATGGGAGCCAAAACCACAATCGATCTGAAAATGGTAATATATAAATTTACACTACGTTGTCATCTTGAACAAAACACTCTTTGCAAATATCCGACAGGCCAAAGAGGAGGGCACTAAAAGGGCTTCTTGGAATAGGGAGTTCCGAAACCGGAGGGCCACAGCCAAGAAGGCCTTGTTTCATGCGCTCTCCCTTTTGTCTGTGAAGAAGCAGCTCTCAAGTCCCAGGCAGGCTCGCGCGGGTGGATGTTGGGTCCTCAGGTACCCAGCTATAAACTATTGAGGAAAGCACTCCTCTTTTCGATGTTGGGGAGAAGGATGGAAGCTACTTTGGGTCCCCTCTGGAGGGGGAGCTGGGGTGTCAATGAAGTAAATGAATAAATAAGCAGGCAGCCTGATCGTAAATGTTCCAGGCACTTCCCAAGGGGCAGGTCCTCACAGAGTAATCGTGTGTTAATGTTACCGGGGCATGTATGACTGCAGCCAGACCTGTCCCTTCTAGGAGAGGCTGCTGCTGGTGAACCTGCCTCAGCTGGTGAGATGCACCTCAGTCTACTTCTGCCACTGGCAGATCTGAATCTAGGAGTTCACCCGGAAGTTAAACATGATTCTTCAGCAACCTGTTCTGAGTTGATCGGAAACTTCATCCTGGTTCATATTTCTGGCTGATCACCAGGATGTCCATCTTACCTAGATTTTGCCCCACATCTAGCTGTCATGTCCACATTCAGGCACAGGTCGAGGGCTTCCCCCATCTCCATGGAGTTAAATGGAAAGGACCATAAGAGAGTTGTGTGTATTGTATTAGGACAAGTGGAGGATCCGCAATGACTTGCGAGGGGCATCTCATTTCCCCTCCCCCACCATGTCCTCTTCCTCTTCCTTGCCTCCCCTTAGCCTTTCCCCTTTTCCTGCTTCCTGTGCTCCTTCCTGCTCACCTTTATCTGCTCCCCTGTCTTCACCTTTTCCCCTCCTCCCGGGCAGCCTCTCCCGTATGGCCCTGTTGTGTGGTGCTGGCTGAACTGAGCCTAGTTGCATAGTGGGGAACCTGCAAGGACTCGCCGGGAGGGGCGGACTTCACTTTTCCCTGTATCCCTTCCCCCACCATTTCTTCTTTCCCTCCACCTGGCAGCCTCCATATTCTCATCTTTCCCTAAATTCTTCTCTCCTTTAAACTCAAAGTTTTTGAAGTATTTAAAAATATATATTTATTCTGCAATTTCTTGTGAAACCCCTGATAATGTCCTGCAGAACCCTAGTTAGGAAAAGCGGAGTTAGCCAATAGCAGGCAGCTAATTCACCTCTTTCAGGAGAAGCCCCTCCCAGCATGACCATGTGCTTCTAGAGCAGTCACCAAAAGCTAGAGGGAGATTTTCAGAATGACACATCCAAAGCAGCTTAGGAACCTTCTACAACCTGTCTTCCAGGGTTGGTGACTGTTCCCCTGCATTCTAGCTTGGCTGTTTGTTTGTTTTTTGAAGTAACATATTTAAACCCTGCTTCTCTGCTTGATAGGGATGAAACAGGGCTTACAACATCAGTCTCCTTCCCATTTCCAAAGATATCATGGTATTTGAAGCTGTTGAGAGGTCTTGAAGAGGCAATGGAGACCTTCTTAGTTGCGAAACAGAAATCATTTGCTAGAGTGAAAAGGGTACAGGTTATCCATGAAGCACCCGGTGTTAAGTTGCCAGCACTCACTTGGTCATCTTGCTCCCCCCAAAAAGAGACTAGAGAGAAGGCAGTAGTTAATCTCAGAGCTCCAACAGAGGTTTCTGTTTTTTTAAATAGGGAACATGCTTTAAAGATTTCTTTCGTCTTAGTTTAATCTTAGTCTGAAGAAGTGAGTGGTGGCTCATGAAAGCTCATACCCTACCACAAATTTTGTCAGACTTATAGGTGCTACTGGACTCTTGCTCTTTTAGTCTTGGTAGTTATACAACTTTCATAAGGATGGGGGCGGTCTTCAGTTTGGCTGCTCTGTTGGTGTCCTGTGATTAGTAAGACATGCTTTTAGATTGTTAGGGAGGGGAAGATTTTCAGGTCATTAATATGCCACAAATGGTCATTGTAATTAAGTGTGGGCAGATGGGAAGCTGAAATTTTACAGTCCTATTGCTTTTTTGAATTCAGTTTCAAGGGTGACTTCATAAGAACCTTGTATTTGGTAGAGCAGCACAGCAACTAGCATGAATTAGCCCCTGTTTTTGGTTTACCAGTGATATCAGGAGTTAATGCAAAAATAGAATTGGGAATTTAATAGCTTTAAGCATGTCAGTGAGGGAGCCTGCTGCTTTTCTTGGCTTTCCCTGCCTGGCTCTGTGATACCATGACCAGGAAAGCTGGAAACTTGGGGAGGAGGGGGGAGAGTGCCCATGGAGATGGTTACAGAGAAAAAGCAGCAGGCGTGTAAAGATGAAGCAAAGCCTCTTGCTCCTACAAATGCCCTTTGCTTTCTGCAAATTTCCTCTTGCTACAGTATGTGGTGTGGGAAAGCTCTCTTTTGCTGGAGTTCTTCTAATTCCACCTCCAACTAATATGTCAGGCCTGGGAATGGCTGTGGGGTACTGGTTGTAGCATCAGTGTTGAAGTCAAGCAGGTGCTGAAGAGAATACTGCAAGCCCTCTCTAATTTGCTGTGAGTTCTCCGAAAGGAAGCATTGGGTAGAGAAAAGTAACAAAATAAAGCTTTGCCTCTCTTGTTAACCAGATATCTTGCTTGACTTGGATTTGCCTGCTCCCGTTCCGAAGGTGCCTGCGCCTGCTGCAGTTCCAGCCCCTACAGATCTCTGGGGAGACTTCAGTGCTGCATCCAGGTAACCCATTCTGAGAAGGCCAAGAGAAGAAGATCCTCTAGGGCAAAACTGAGAGACGCTGGGACATATATGAGCCCTCCATCCCAAATTTTATTTTAAAAATACATTTAACACCGCAACAAGCAAACCAAATTTAAAAGGACAGCGTGTTAAGACTCCAATAAAAATAAAATGGCTGTACAAGATTGAGAGAGACATCCATTACTTGCCCCAGTTCTCCAAAGGTCAGAATAAACTTGGTTTCATCTTAAAACAGCCAGGAGGCAGGGACTATTCTAAAGCCTTAGAAAATTCTTTTTTTCCACATTTTTTTGCCTCCTTCAGTATTTGGATTCCCAGCATCTTCCAAATCGAGGGGCTTAAGTGGGGAGAAGGAATGTAATGTAACGGACAGGAATGTACATTTCTGGGAACTGGTGGTATGGGCTGCCCCTTCCCGCACTGATCTTCTGTCCTTTCTCTCAGCAGCATTCCCAGCCAGTCTCCCCAGCCATCCAATTGGGTGCAGTTCTGAAGGATGACGAAGTGTTGAAGTGGGAACGGACTAGTGACCGAGGCTCACGGGAGTTCCGTAGGGGGTGAGAGCGATCTGATGTCATCGGGTCAGGTCTTCAGTCAAAACGTGGTTTTGGACAATCCTTCTGCTTTTATTAACATTTCCATTTGCATCAACGCTCATAGTTTGATCATCCAGTGAACCTGTGAAAACCTGTGGAGGGAATGTTTCAGAATTCTGCCTGGTGGTAACTTTGGGTGGGGTGGGAGAGCTCTATCCATCTGCTCTGCAGCTTCAAGCTACGGAAGAGAAGCTGGTGCTGTGAGCCGGGAGATAATCCTGAACAGTCTTGGCTTTTGTTACAGAAATTTTTTGCCTAGGCTTAATCCACTTTATTTTTTCCAGACCTCCCCCAATAGTAGTTATATTAGATGGAGCTGGTTGGCTAGCAGCACTGTGGGGTACAGGACACCTTTATTTTTCCCCCTGACACTAGTTTCTAAAAGCAGCAAGTACAAAAGAGAACTCAAGAAGCAGTCCTGTACAAGTGGAGATTTTCTTCCTGGGGTTTTCTCAGGATATCTTGGTGGAACAAGCTTCAGCCTTTTCCAAATATTTTCTCCCTTCAGTCTTGAGCTAGGAAAAGGTGTGGATCCTGACTTAGGTTGCTCTTGTTTTAAGTCTTTGCCCCTGTGTGCACCCACAAATTCCCATGTTCTTTTACTTCTTGCTGAACGAGGCAACTACGTCGGAGATCTTTTTAAGTGGACCCCTGTAAATGCCGCTAACATGTAAGAAGTTTTCCTGCTTTCATCCTCGTGGGCAGCGATAGCAGGGGCTTCCTCCAAGTAAGATAGCAGTACCACCATGCTGCTTACCCCAGTTTTAGTGGGAAATCCTGTACTCAGACAAAACTGCTTAGACTCCTCATGCCCTAACAAGTATCATTATGGAGTCGTTCTAAGTTCTCTTTTTCTCATTTCACATTCTACGCAAAGATCCTTATCTTATAGTTATCCTTTCTCCCCACCAAGTGTTCACGTAGACATGGTTTGAATTTGCACCCCCTTCCTTGCACTCTCAAGGCTGGAGAGGGTTACAGAAAGAACCAGCTTTGTTTGATGTTCTACCACTCAGATCCATTTTTATTGCTGAGTTCTAGATTTGTACACGGCACAGTGTTTGTTTTCTGTGAAGCCAATAGTTAGTAATTATTACCCTGTCATATCAGCTGGGTCCCCTGTGATCCATGGTTTGGTGTTTTTTGAAAGAAGGGTTAACTGATTTTGGAACATTTGTATAATCTGCTGATATTTAGCCTTTCTGAATATCATTGATTCCAGAGCCATAGAGGGAAAACTTGGACCCGTTGTGATGAAGGAAAGTAGATGTTCTGTGACGTTTTGTGCTCACCTCTATTATCTACATATTCTATCTATGGAAAACAGGGACCAACTTCTTCTTTTTAAGGAAGTCCATGCTTTATCTGCCCAGCTGTTCTTCACTTTCCTCTGTCCCACCTGTATTTCATGGCTTATCTGACCCAAAGCTATTGGTATCTTTCTATCATTTTTGCTTTACTACTGGTTGTAAATGGCTTTTTGTCCTCCTCAGGCTTCTTGCCTGGTGATATCTGGCAAGCTAGGATGATGTGACTGGAATCTGGCTGAATCTTCTATGTTTGTAACAGGTCCTGTCATTTCAGCAGCTGTGTCAAAATCCCAAGAAATCTGACAATGTCCCCACAAAACTAACTGGGAGCCTCTCCTTCTGTGTTCTGTTTTTTTAGCTAGAATTATGAAGATAATATATTATGTATTGGCAGATACTGAAAAAGTAATATTTCATCTATATGTATATAAAGCATAAGATGTACTTGTTCAATAATGGTAATTAAAATCAATGATAAAACTGGAAAGCATCCATTTGTGTGATGTAGTGAAACTCGATGCATCTGTAGTTACTTTATGTATTTTTTGCCTTTCTCACCGACACTCAAGATGCATTACTAAATATAAAGAAACAGACAGCATAAGACAGTCAGTGAATAATGCAATAGGACTAGGATTACAGGATTCGAAAACAGTGCAAACAGAAAATTGTCTAAGTAGACAAAGTAGAGAGTGGATTACAAAAGGAGAAGACAGTGCAGTAACAAGTGTGGGAACCTTCCTGACCACTTCAGGCAAGTCATTCCACACGGTGACATGGGGACCACCACGAAGAAGGTAAGGGTATGAGCAGGTGTTGCTGTAGGAAGCCCTGACGTTGTTCTGCAGCTGTTGTCTCTATCATCTTGGCCAGAAAGGGCAGACCAGAAATCGTGTGATCATTGACCACATCGTTCTTCCCTGGTGAATGTTTTGAAAGTAATGGATGGATGTTTTACTGGGCAAAGTGCCCTAAGTCAGTGATTGGCGAGTCACTGATGTCCATCATAAATGTGATCCTTGCATGTTTTCAGCAACCGAGAGGGACAAGGATCCAGAATATATGTGGTGGCCCCAAGATCCTATTGACATCTGTCATGGAAACCCTTAAAATGATCCCTAAAACAGGCCAGATAATGTACAGGACTTTTTTAGTGTCTCCACTGTATTAAAATCAGCATCCAAACTGGAATGTATTTGAGAGATTTTATCAGACTCTGAAGTCTGCTGCCTCCATCTGCCCCGGTTCAAATCACCACTCTGCTGTGGAAGCTGACTGGGTGACCTTGGGCCAGTCGCACTCTCTCAGCCTAATCTATCTCAACAGGGTTGTTGTAAGAATAAAATGGAGAAGAGGAGAATAACACAAGCTGCTTTGGTTCCCCGTTGTGGATAAAGGTGGGATATAAACTTTATTTTACTTTATGCTATTTATAGCCCGCCTTCCTCACTACAACTCCAGGTGAGTTACACAGTGTAGATCAATACAGTCTGAAAAAAAAACATAGCTAAAGACGGGGGCCAGACAAAGGTAGGTTGATGGGGGGGGTAGAAAGAGAGAAGGAAGCAGGGGAAAGTAAGGTTACAGAGCTGCCAGGAGGAAGAGAAGGGGAAATAGTATGGGAAAGAGGATAAAATAAGATGCCCTCTGCAAGTCCTTATGGGTTCCCTGCCATGGGGAGACAGAACGACACTTCTGCAGACACTTGGCTGTTTCAGGGCTGCCCTGGAGTGGTTGGCTCATGGGTCTGCAGGATATTTGGGAAGGCGCCTACACCCCTTCGCTGGGGATGCCGGGCCTGGAACTGCTCCTTGGCTTGGCCACAGGCTGCTGCAGGGGGCCCAGTGACACTAGACTGGAGGTGGGGTCATGTTTGGTCTAGTCGCTGTTTTATCCTGGGCTGTGGTTTGCATTGTTTTCTCACCATTGCTTGTTTACTGTTTTCACAATAAAGTTCCCCCTTGATTTGTATCTTGTGTGATGCTTTAGCCTGGCCCCTGCCCTGCCACAGGCCTTGTCTACAAACACCATCCCCTTGTGTTTCCACTGCACGTTCTGGTGCCCTGCACTTCTTACTGTTTTCCTGGGCCTGCTGGGTCCATGGTCCAGTGTGTCCCCCATTAGGACATTGTGCCAACATTGCAGTAATTCATTGATTGGAGCAGGGATCGAAAGGGGGTCACTGGTTGGTGGGTGGGTGGCTGGTGTGGCGTCTCTGGCACTGCCAGTTGTGGTTGTTTGAACAGCATGAAACCACACTGGCACCTGTTGGGCTGCAGCCTATGCAAAGATGCTCCAGTCCAAGCCATTTGACTTGGACTGGAGTAACCTTGCATAGAATTGCTCTGCAAGGGCACCCAGGGTCTGACTCCCACACTGTAGGGGGCATGGTTGGCCATAGGTTCACCCTTCTCACCGCCATGTCTTCCTGGGCTGGGTTGGCTGCAGCATGCATGCAGGGTGGTGCCCCCCAGTGGGCCTGCCTGTGTCAGAAGCTGGGGTTTGTGTCTTGGCTGGGCCAGTACACTCACTCCCCTGGCCTGGGTTGGGGTGCAGCTAGGCCTCTGGATGTGAGCAGCAAGCACCATCAGCGAACAGAGAGCACACTCTTTGAGATGGGTTCCCAAAGAGTGTGAGCCATCACTGTGGAGCGAAATGCCATCACAGAACCAAGTGACGTGGCCCCATGCTGTGTGACTTAGTATCTGGTTTGGCCAGGCTTGGCCTGGCCCAGGGTTTACATGGCCCACTGTGGACTGGCATTGGCTACAGTGGCGGGAGTTGGGGCCAATGGGTGCATGTTGCTTGTCAGCCTCCTGTCGCCCTCTGGGCCTTGGAAGCATGGTGCCTACTTAAGGGGGGCAGCTTAGGGAGCTGCCTACTCCCCCCTCAACCCTGGAAATGTCCCTTCCTGTGCTGGCATGGTGGCTGCCCCTTAGTCCTGTGGTGGTGAGCTGTGTCAGGGCTTGTCGCTGCCACCACTGGGCAGGGCCCCAGCTGGGCTGGCCCTGACGTCAGAGGGGCGCCAGGGATACTTCAGGACCCTGCTCTGTGGAAGAAGGGGCGGTATACATCACCCAGACTCCCTCTCAGTCCACTCGCTGGCCTGCTCAACCTGGTCTGCTTACCCTCTGCATCCTCCATCATCTCCTCCTCCCAGAACTCTCCTCCAAGCCTCCACTCTTGCACTGCTCTGCTCTCACTCCACACCATCACTCCTTACACCCACCACCTCAGAGCTCTTCCCAGCCACCTTATATAGGGTTTCCTTTCCCCGCCCCGCCCTCCTTCTAGGCTTGTTCCCTCTCCTGACTTGGCCCAGCTGTGCCTTCCCTCAGGTGTTTCCCTCCTACCACTAATCCCTTCTTGGCTTCCTTGCCTTGCTGGCAGGGTGGGGTTGAATGCGAGCCATCCCCAGCTGAGGTCTCCTTGGCCTTGCTCACGAGGAGCTGCCCCAGCCGGCTTCTGTGCTGCTGAGCATGCCTGGCCTTGCTTGCGAGGAGCTGCCCTGGCCAGCTTCTGGGCTGCCTGCTCACTGATGCCGGGCGGGGCTGCCCATCTCCTCCCCCAGAATGCCTGTGGCAGCTCCACCTGGAGGGGCTTGGCTCCTAGCAACTCCTGAGCCAGGCTGCTGTCCTCTAGCCAAGGTGTGGCTCTGGGCTGTAGTGGCTGCTTCTCGTACTTGGCAGGTAAGGGCTCTGTTTGGGCTGTTACTGGGTCCCTGTTCTCTCTGCCTTGGCCCTTTGCCTCTGTCCTGCTTAGCCCCCTCTCTTCCCCCTGGAGGGTGGGACTGGCTGGTCTCCCCCTGCTCCCCCCAGCCCTCTGAGGCTTGGGCCTTTCACCTCTTCCCCCTGGAGTGGGCAGGTTCTGGACCTGGTTGCTGGCTGGGGTGGTAGGGCCACTGCCTCCCGGTTGCCTCCCACTGCTCCCTCCTGGCAAGTCTGGGGGCTGGGATCCAGACCCCGGACAAGCTGCACTGTGGCCATGCTCTGGCAGTAGCCGCCTGGCTGCCACCGCTTATATATTGAGACTGCATGGCTTGAGCTACCACCGATTTGTGGTGCAGCCCTGAAGTGGTGGAGAGGGAGAGCTGAGGAGGAGACTTCTGAGATAAAAGGCTCTCAAGACTGACTGCCATCTGATTATCCCCTCATTTTGCCCTGTCCTTTCCTTCTGTTTAAACCCCAGCCACTATAGTATCAGTGATGCTTTTATTAACTGGATGGTAGTGTGCAAGTTTTGTGTTCCCTAAAGAGCTTTTTTATGTGACTCTAGTGATGTCGTTAGAAAACCCTTTCCCCCAGCTATTTTGACTTGACAGACCGGACACCGGTGGAATTGAACAATAGCCAAAGATTTAGTTTCAGAAAATAAGGCGTATAAACAGGTTAAAGATTTAGTGTGGAATAAACAGAATGTATAATGGGGTTGCAACTTTGTTCCCCAGAAGTTGTGCTTTTTTCCTCACCAGGAGGTAATTTGCTGAACTTGAGCCTAAAATTGACAACACAGCATTAAGGTTCATTTGTAGCCTCGTTGCCACCACTGACAGGCTTCTAATTAAATACTAGGCTGCAATTCTAATACACAGAAATCCTGGCCTCAGAACCGGTAGAAGTAATGTTAGATTTTGACAGGCCCTTCACTGGGTGCTTATTTATTTCTTTAAAACAAGTTTCCTACTCTGTCTTGACCCCAAAATGCCAACTAGTAGCCCAAAATAAAAAGCCTGACAATATGCTGTTATCCAGAAGTGCTAGTTCCCTGTCCAAGGGAAAATGTACCAACTCTCCCTTTTTAAGCTGAGGTGGCTCTTCCCTCCTGTCCAGGGGCTCTGATTAGCTGGCCAGTCTCTGATGTTTGCATGAGGGCAGAATCTTCATAACTGGGTCAGAGCCCTGGAGCTTTGGGGATGATTGCCACATGCGCAATCAGCAGGGCACTATGGCGTTGCTTTACAGCATTATGCCAGCATAGTTCCAGAATATGGCAAACAAGAGAGCATCACGACTGAAGCTAACAAAAAAAATCTAGATTGTGAAACTAACTACGCAACCAAAGTAACTGAGATCTAAAAGCTATTATTAAATAAAGTTCCTAAACTTCGGTGGTGTAGAATTCATTTTTATTTGTATATGTGTATATTATTGTTACATAGATCAGAGATCACACTTTTACACAAAGTTAATCGTTGTAGCAAATTAGCCTCCAGAGTAGTGCTATCAAGTATCCACCCTGAAAAGAGTAATATATAATGGTAAAGTGCTAGTGCCGTCTAATTTCATACATATGCTTCAATAAATATTGCCATCTAATTTCATACATATGCTTCAATAAATAAATATTGCACTAGCCCACACACTATAATAGACAAGGGGTCTATAGCAGCATAACAAGGAATGTGGTTTTTAAAGTGACATTGCTCGTATAGTTCATTCATAAATACATTTTTAAAAGTCCATCCCAATATTCCAGTGTTGATGCAGAATCTCATGCTGTTCTGTGCCTTTTCTTTGAAGAGGAAAAGTCAGATGTGATGGGTAGTCCGGTGTGTATTTCCCCATTTCATAATCTTTCTCAAAGTAGTCACAATAATATCGTTGACTGCTCAGACTCTTAGAAAAGCACCCTTATTTTGCTCATTCAAGAGGCTTTTTGCGATTAGGCGTTGGCTGTCTAAATTGTTGGCAGTGTGCCTGTACAGCAGTGAGGACGTTGAAAAGATTAACAGTAACAAAAGCATTATTTATGGAGTTAACAAACTGAATAGAAAGAAAGGAGATGAATTAGTACTCCCTCTACTGTCCTGTTCAGCTAGAGTTTGCTGCCCCTACAGGATTGTTTTCTTCTTTGGACACAAGACATTGCTTACTCCAGCTCAATCTGCTTATGATGTCTAACCTTATTTGCCAATATTTTTATTCAAATAAATGAAGGTTAAATAATAAAGATGAAAGTGGACAACAGTGCTGTACAACTTGCTGTCAGGTTACAAAAAAATTAGCAACCATTGATTGATACCTATGGTTAATTTACATCAGAGCTTTAACTTTTAAAAATTGTTAAATTTAAAGGCTGACAGCACTTCAAGAATGACTAAATTATTCTATCAATTGCCTTTTCTGCATCAGCAAAATAAAAGAACAAGGGAATATTCTATACTGTCTTTAAATTCATAAGACTAATAAGCCTCCTTGTATTCTATGTCAGTTGTCACTTTAAAAAACATCAGTGTGCCTGCCTAAAATATCATTTAATCTCTGCCAAAATTGCTTTAAAGTTTTTATAATCTGGATTCAGTAATGAAAATGGTGGACAAGATACCACACTGAGTGACTCTTTCCCCTCTCTGGAGGTCAGGATAATTTTGCATCTGCCCAGGAATACATTGAGAAGACATTTAGATTTTGAAGACATGACACTTTTCTAGATGTGGAGCTATTTCTTCTGTACTGATTGCATAAAATTACATGAGGCCCAGGTGCCTTAAAGGCAAATTATATTTTTATTTACAGGGAGGGACTATGGCTCAGTGAGACCATCCACTTGGCACAATGAAAATCCCAAATTTAATCCCTAGCTGCTGCCATTTTTGAGTAGCCAGTATGGATTGAGACGGATCTGTGATCTCATTATGTACAAAGCAGCTTCTAATATTTTTCTATATTCATGTACAAATTCAGAGAACATAGTGATCTTTTTAAAATCCCTTATATATTCTTTAGGTGTTTCTTTTGCTGAATACAGTTCTTCATGAAAACTTTTACACTCTTTTCTACAATTTGTAATTCCCCAAGTTAATTATCCCCAGATTTCTAATACTTACTCTTTTGGACTTTTAATGTTTTTGGGTTTCCTTATTACTTTACAGTGGATAGCATTACAGTATATTTACATTTTAAATGTATCATTATATTAAAAACATCAAGCTGACATAGTGGCCTGTTTTCAAAACTGATATATTTACTTACTTATTTAAAACATTGGTTAGCCACCTTTTCTACCTTACAGCACTCAAGGCAGCTTACAGCAGACATAAAAATACATAAAAACCTTGATTTAAAATCACTATATGAAACTATCAATAAATAGCAAAATTCCTGGGAAGGAAGATATGGGAGATGGTCCTTCTGATACCCTAATCCCAAACCATGTAGAGCTTTAAAGATGAAAACCAACACCTTGAATTGGGCTCTGTAGTGGACTGGCAACCAGTGTATTGCTTCCCGGTATTTGTCTCCAACCAGCATAGCCACAGCATTCTACACTAGCTGCAGCTTCCAAACACCTTTAAAGGGTTGCTCCAATTAGAGTGCATAGCAGTAGTCCAGTCCAGATGTAACTAAGGCATGGATCATGTGGCTAGATCAGACTGAACCAGGCATGGACACTGCTGATACAACTAGCTGAAGCTGGGCAAACACATGAACCACACAACTGTAAATCTATACAGCTTATGTTCAGACTGCACATTCAACACAGATCATCTCTAGGCCAGCATGCAAATAAGTTGCTGATATATTCAATATGCCATATAGATTATTTTGAATTACATTAATTTTTTACATCATGCTTCCTCTTCATGTTAACGCTTCCAGAGATTTGGAAGATTTGTTGAATTGAGCTTCCATGCTTCTATCGCATTATTGTCCATAAAAAGTTTATAGTAAATTTGAATTGGATGATCTAATTTTGCAATGTCATCCAATATTTCTACTTGGGACAGAGGAGTCTCTGAATTCTCCAGCCCTCTGGCCCAAACTTTCTTATTAAGGGATTCCTAGTTTGTTTCAGGGCCCAGTTTAAAGTGCTGGTGTTGAATGTTAAAGCCCTATATGTAACCTTGCCAGGTGCCAGCCAAAGGTGAGCCGTCTCCCAATGATTCCTGCCTGTGCCTGCCAATCGTCAGCTGGTCAGTGGGAGGGGGGAGGTTGGAGAAATGGGTGTGTGCACAGCCTCACCTGGAAGTGATGACATTGTGCCAAGACCAGTTCTTTAACCATCAGACCAAAATACATTTGGGTTGGGGCCAGTTGTTAAAGACTCCGTGCTCGTTCAACATCAGCAGTTTGGGCTCACACCAGAAGTGACATGATCAATTGGGGATGTGGGTGTGTTCTGATGCATGCACCAAAAAAAGAAGATAGTATCCACTGCCCCATGCAGTCTAGGACCAGCATATCTTAAGAATCCTATTCCCATATGATTCTGCCTGACCAATATGGTCATCCTCCAGGCCCTTCTTCTGATGCTGCTTTCGGTGCCTAGATGCACAGCAGCTCAGGAAAGGGCCCTCTCAGATGTGATGCCAAAACTGTAGAACTCCCTCCCAAGGGATCTTCTCCTGTCTCCTTCTATTACTGTCTTCCACCAGCTGCTAAAGGCTTTTTTGTTTGGTTTGGCATTCCCGTAATGATCTCTTGTCCCTGCTCTAGGTTTTAACTGGTAGCTTGGTGTTCTTATGCATGTATTTTACTTTTGTTTTTGTGATGTGTTTTGTTACGTTCTGCTTTTAATTATGAGCAGCTTAGACTGTATATAAATTTTGTAAATAAATGTTTTGCCATCTTCTGGGCATGGAGTAAGGATCTCTGAATGTGTGAGGTAGGGTTGTCACCCTCCAGGTGGTGGCTGGAGATCTCCTGGAATTACAACTGATCTCCAGGCCACAGAGGTCAGTTCACCTGGAGAAAATGGCTGCTTTGGAGGGTGGACTATGCACTTATACCGTGCAGAGGTCCTCAAACCCTGACTTCTCCAAGCTTCCCAACCCCTAATCTTCAGCAATTTACTAACTTGGACCTGGCAACCCTAGGGGGGAAGGTATTTGTGAATTTCCTACATTGTGCAGGGGGTTGGACTAGATGACCCTATATGTCCCTTCCAACCCTATGATTCTAAATAAAATTGTAAATAATTCATTTTTTCCCATGAAATGGCAAGGCATGTTTATTTCGCGGAACTTCATAACTAGCCACTCTCCACGATGTCTTCAAAGACGTATTTCCCGCCTTGCCCCCAAAAGAGCAACTAACCAAAACTCGTTCGTCCATCATGATGAACTCCCTCACGAGGTCCCACCGCCAACCCATTCCCTTCCAGCGGCTAAAGACGCACGCATGCGCACTTGGGGATGCCCATCTCCCCCACCATTCTGGGCGGAGGTAAAAATGGAGAAAGTGCGCATGCTCTGCTTAGGCCTCTTCTCACAGCAATCCTATTCTTCTCGCCCCTCCGCCCGTTTTCTCTCTCCTAGGATGGCCTCGCGGCGCTGTCCCACGTGACTCCCACGCTGCGCGCGATTAAGCTTGCTGGGCGCGAAAACTGTGCTGGGAGAAGGGCAGAGGCTTCAGAGGCTGCTTCTGAGCCTGCGCCTTCCCCTCGGCGCCCCTCCTCCCGCGGAGGCCGCTCTAGAAGCTTCTGGGCCGCTCGGCGGGGGCGGCGCTGTGGAGACGGCCGCGGAGCCGCGCCTCGCCGGAGCCTGAGCCGTCGTGCAGGGCCGCGCTTTCCACGCCGCGTGCAGGCACCAGAGCTGCAGGGAGGGACCCGGCCATGACCGCGGAGGAGGCCAAGGCGGAGGAGATGAGCGCGGCCGGGGGCGGCGAGGGGGGCGCCGACATCACCCCCAAGCAGGACGGCGGAGTCCTCAAGGTAGGGAGCGGATCGGGTCGGTCTCGCCCCCCAGGCCCCCGCGCCAGCCCCACGAGGTAGGCCGCGGCCTTGGCCCGCGCGAGGCTGGACGCGGCGCCTCAGGGGAGCTCGGGGCGCTCTGGCTGCTTCTCGCCCCTCCGACTGGAATGAGGATGCCGCGCTCGCCCCGCCCTCCGAGAGCGGCGAGGGGGGCTGCCGAGCCCCCCGCGCTCTCTCGGTGCCTCTGACCATACGCAGAGTGCAACCTGCCCGGCCAAGGGGCGCTGCTGCCCCTTCGGCTGCGAGGGCCGCGCTCCCGAGTGGCTCCTCCGTCCCTCAGAAACGGACTTCCAGGGGCGAGGCATGGTCGCTCCCCAGTCCGTCGCCTGAATCCCTGGCACGGAGGACACCACGGGGTGGGGGATCCTGCTGCTGGACTGGAGATTTCCCCGTTTCCCGGACCGGAGCATTTGAGGGTGGAGGCAGCAGCTCCCTTGGAGTGGCTCCAAGCCACGATTCTGAAAAGTGAATAAAGTTTGCACGCAGAAGCCTCCTTCCCATAGGGAGAAATTGTGGTATATTGAAACACACGAGTGAAGAAGTCCTTTAGTGTCAGTCATCGTGCAGGTGGCCGGGGTTGCATCAGGTCTGCCGTTTCTTTAGTGTCTTCCAAGCGCTGTTGTGCACTGGGATGGCATCTGGTGCTCAGGCATAATTTCATTTGATCTTGTATGGACTTGTAGAAAAGATCAAGAGTCCAGTAGCACCTATTAGACTAACAAAAATTGTGGTAGGGTATGAGCTTTCGAGAGCCTTAGCTCACTGCTACAGGTACACACCTTGGACTCACATTCTGGTTGTATCTGAAGAAATGAGCTGTAACAGCACAAAAGCTACCCTACCACCGATTTTATTAGTCTTATAGGCACTTCTGGGCTCTTGCTCTTTTCTACTGCTACAGACTAACATGGCCACCCATCTTGATCTATCTGTATGGGCTTGTAACGCTTCCCTCCCATTAATTCCATAGATACTATTTCTTGAGTCTTGAAAGGAGAAAGTTTTATTTCTGAAACGGCATCAATAAACTAACCTCAGGAAAGATACTGTAAGGAGGAGGTTGCCTTTAGAGTATGATTAGTGCATAGAAATATATCGGGAGATGCAGCTTGGTAGGTATGAGGGAACCAGGCTGTGAAGGGTGTTATAGGTAATAGCTGCACTTTGAACTGAGCTCCAGAGCAAATAAGTAACCAGCATAGCTGCTGAAACACTGAAAATATTATATGCTATAAGTAGCTGGTCCCAGCTAAGGATTTTGCAGCTACATTTTGTATTGTGTGCAGCTTCCGTCATCTTTTGCAGCTGTACATTGCAGTAGTCCAGTCTGAGGTTACAGTGACATGGGTCAGTGTGGTAAGGCTGGTGAAATCCAGATAAGGAGCCAGTTTAGGAGCAAGGTGTAACTGAAAGAGAGCAGTCCTGGCAACAGCACCAACCTGTGTCTCCATTTACAAAGATGGAGCCAAGAACACCCACAAGTTCTGTACTTGATCTGTTAACAAAGGCTTAGCCACCTTTAATGTTGCTTGATAAGTTTCCACCTTCCCAACCAGCATCACTGCTGTCTTGTCTGAATAAACAGGAATCTAACCAGTGCAGGTGATGATAGCCTTTCCCCCCATCCTGGTTTCCACCTGCAGTAGCTTAAAAACTGAGGAGTGGGAAGAGACTTCCCATAGTTCTCTCTTTCATGAGAGAGACAGAGTAGAGTCACATGAAGCTACCTTATACCGAGCCAGTTCATTGGTCTGTGAGGGTCAGACTAGTTACCAAAAATCTGGGTGTTATCCTCTTGGGGAATATCATCAACCAATACACCCAGGTTTTTGGTAGGGTTGGGGGAGCCTCTTTTTGGCTTAGGGTTGGACTGGCAGCAGCACTCCAGGGTCTCAGCAGAGGTTTTTGATTAGAGATGCCCGGGTTGAGCCTGAGGTCTTCTGCATGCAAAGCACATTATCTGTCACTAGCAGAGCCCTCTCCCAAGTCTAATGGAGCAGCCAGTAGTCTGACTGTCACGTCGTTGTTCATGTAAATCTGAGCATCACTACTATAAATCTGGCAGCAAGACTGACTGAAGTTCCCTGCTCATCATGAGAAAAGGAGGTGAGGGAGGATTGTTGGTTTCTATAGTCCCGTTAATGTGCTGTGCTATTATATTCCATGTGACTTAATAAACAATTAAGTGTTGTCAAGTTGCAACCAACTTATGATGACCCCCTCATGAGCTTTTCAAAGCAAGAGATGAGCAGCGATGGTTCACCACTGCCTGCCTCTGCATAGCAACCCTGGTCTTCCCCCCAAGTACTGACCATGGCTGACTATGCATAGATGAGGGCAAGCTAGTCAGGGCTGTTCAGGCTGTTATGTGACCTACCTCATATGAAATTTGTGAGGATGAATTCATTGAAAGAACTTTATACAAAGTAGATTTTAGAGAATCTGAAGGCAATCTAGTGAGTTACCTTGGCTGTGTGGGTATTTGAGTATTGCGTATGCTTACAGTGTACACAAACAGTATCATTTTGTAATGTTACAGATTGTGTTGCATAAAAATTTTCATAGTCCCCATTTTGAGTGAAATATTGGCTCATTACAAACAAGAAAAATGCAGGAAAGTCCTCAGACTTATTCACACTGTCCGTTTTGAATCTGGAAAAACCTTACTGTAAGCATTTTACTCAGTCTAAAACAAAGTATTTCATGGGAGTCTTTTTGAGCACTCCACAAAACTGCCAATTTTTTCTGGATCTTCACATCTCTAATTAGAACTAATGCTAGGTTTAGGTTTACATGTCTAGTTTCGATGACTGCAGGACATTGGAAGAAGGGAAGGGTGCCCCCCCCCCCCCCGCAATGTGTTCAAGCAGTTCCACTGCATGGAAAATTAATGGACATCTGCTTAATCTGGGACTAAAAAGAATTTACAAACTCAACAAAACTATTTTTCTTTAAGAGTAGGGAACATAGGTGAGCATTGCTGTCTTGAGTGAATTTTAGCTATAATTTTTTTTAGTTTGCATAACTTGCTTTAATTGCCATTCTAAGTCTGGTTGAGTTGCTCCAAACTTGGTTTTGAGGCTAGGCTTAAGACCCTGTTCTTTGTTTGATCAGAAACCTGTTTACTTATAAATGAATGTGCAAACTTCCTTTTGTCTTAACAACAACTAGTTAAATTATTTTTTGTTGATATTTTTGCTGTATTTTTTTTTTACTTTGCTATTTTAACTTTTGCCATTTCCGGAGGATTTTCCTTACTACCTTTCCTTATCCTTACTATCTCTGAATTTCTGCTTTTCCTTTTAAAATACCTTTTATTTTTGACCATACCAGTAGTGCCTGTGAGAGAACACTGCAACCCTGCAGTGGCAACTTTTTTGAAAAAAAAAATTATTTTGAGCTTCTGGGTGCTTGGTTGAGACATCTTGGCTAAGAGTGTGGGAACTTTGGCTGGGATTTCTCTCAGGAGAAAAGTGACTAACATGGTAGTTTTTGTTGAATAAATACAATTTAATAAGACCCCATCATCCAGATGGCATTGCCATGAAAATATTTGAAAACTTGTTTCCCCCGATGTGTAATTTAACAAATTTAGCCATTCCTCTTTCGGTAGTGTGGCCTTCTTGATACTAGTTAATATTTTGTGTTCAAAGTGGTCGTATTTCATTTCACAGATTACCAAGAAAGGAGGCGTAGGGACAGAATGTCCCATGATCGGTGATAAAGTGACGGTCCACTATACTGGTTGGCTTCTGGATGGCACAAAATTTGACTCAAGCCGGGACAGAAATGACAAGTTCTCATTTGACTTTGGAAAAGGTACTGTATTTTGTGCCTGGTACACAATAGTATTTGGTTCAATAATGCCTGTTACATAGTGAACAATAGCCTCCTTCGTAATTTGCAGGGCTAGTGATGGTTGGTGCCACACTGCGATAGACAATTCTCTGGTCATTGTGATAGATGCTTTTAGTGTTTAACAATTGCTGTACGTTCTATGAACTCATTTTCTACATAATTCAAAAAGTAGCCTTGCTTAAGTCTTTTGCTGTCATCATCTTCTGTTTTTAATCACATCCTCCCCTGCCCAGCAGCACTCAAGATGCACATTGACCCACAAAAACCAGATCTAAAACCATGGATGGGGAACAGCATCTGGGGAGAAGAAGGGATGCTGCTGTTCGGATCAGAAAAATGTCTTGTGGGAAGAATTTAAGCATCCATCCCCCTTCTGTTGCTCCTTGGTTCCAAATGGCCCACCAGTTGTTTTTCATTAAGTACTTTACATGCATTTGTGTGTAACATCTGCCTTGCTCTTTAGGGATGGATGGCTGTTTGTGTTACTGTCGTAAAAGCTGCTTTTCTCATTCCTGAACCAAAAGCTAGCACCTTCCTCTGGAAGCCAAAGAGGTCTAAACCTCTTACAGGTTTAAATAAGTATTCTCCTTGCTGTTCCCTGGTGTGTACATACTCTTAGCTTTTTTTGTTAGTCTTCTGTAAAGAGTAAAAATGTACAGACCATAATGATCAGCCTGTCTCAAGCATCAAACAAAAGAAATAGCCACCCTGATTGGAATTCTTCATTCATTGTTGTGTCTTCTGTACAGTCTCACATGGGAACTGTGCTTGCGCAAGCCAGCCCATAAATGTTCCAAAGCTTTTAGAGGTATGAGATGCTCGCCTCGCCTTTTTACATGCTTTCCCCCCAGGCACAACTATAAAAGGTGGAGCAAGCAGCTCCCTCTCTCACTTCTTCTTTTGACAATGCTTAAGAAGGACGTGTCTTCTCTCCGTTCCTCGATTCCAACTATGGTAGATGCAAGTTCGGGCCTTTGATTTCATGGCGTTGAAGGCCCTATTCAAGAAGTGTTCACGTTGTGGGACAAAGATGGCCCAATCAGATGGGCATGACAAATGCCTTCTTTGTGTGAGGGCCATGACACCTTGCAGTGTGTGTGGTCTGTAAACAGTTTATACCTAAAGCACGCCATGAAAGGGCCTCATGACTTAAACCAGCTCTTTGGGATTCAGCCCTGAAGGGTACTGCTGACCCTCCTCGGTTCCTCCAGCATTCTCTGGGCCTATCACTGCCCAGAAGGACCAGTTGATTCCAGCTGAGTCTTCGTTCATTCCACCTCAGTGCCAATCAGCCGCCTAGAGGGTATTCCGCTTCGATTCCATCCCTTTCAGAGGGTGAGATTTCAGATATAGAACTGTACAGCTATTTCTCCATTGCTGCCGTCACTAATATGGCCTGGAGGAAGACAGAAGAGTTACTTGGTTCCATCTGAAAATGATGATCTCTTGGATCTGGCTCCTCACATAGACGCCATCGGTTCCATTATTCTCCATATGGCTCCTCGTAGCATTACCCAGGTATCCCCTGACAGAGTTCTACCAGGTTGAGGCCAGGACTGAAAAAGCCCTAGCCCTGGTTGAGGCCAGCTGAGCCTCCCTGGGGTCAGGGACCACTAGTAGATGTTTATCTGCCGAACTGAGCACTCTCAGGGGTTCATATGGGGAGAGGCGGTTGGGTGTGCTGGTTCCAGTCCGTTTAGGGCTTTATAGGGTTGTGACTGTGATTCCAAGAGTCCAAAGGTTAGAGATACTTCTTCAGGTTTCTTCTGTTTGTAACCGCAACAGGTAAGCTAGCATGTTCTTCCTGTTTCAGATTTCTTTCCTCTTGGCAGTCACAAAATAAAGAGAAATCCATGTCAGTTTCATACGGAAGCCTGGGTAGTTTCAGACATCTTTTCAGGTTGTACCTAGTCATCAGAATATCCCTTCAAAAGTTTAAACAATATAAATGTATCACTGCATACTCACAAAGAGAAATCATGTCAGTACTCCCTGAAGGAGATGTTTGAAAAGTACACCCTGCACCACGGCCTGGTCACTCTGAAACTGACAGCCTGGTTCATATCCCTCCTGGGCTGAATTTTTCCTTCCCAGTCCAGAAGGTCCTGTTGGAAGCTAGGAAATCATCCACCAGGAAATCATACCTAGCCACATGGAAAATATGTGGGCCGCAGGCAACAACTTGAACCCAGTCTAGGCCTCATTACCATCTGTTTTGCACTATTTGGTCCAGCTAAAGGATCTGAGTTTGGCTAATTCCTCCATTAAAGTCCACCTAATGGCCATTTTGCCCTACCATGACAATATAGACAGGAAATCTCTCTTTGCCCAGCCACAATGCAAGTCCTTCCTCAGAGGTTTAGCAAACCTATACCCTCCAGCATTTAGGCCAGTTCCTCAGTGGAGTCTCTCCTTGGTTCTCGCTTCACTCATGTATAAACCTTTCAAGCTCTTAGCTACCTGCTCTTAAGGTTCTGACACTTAAAACAGCCTTCCTAGTGGTGATAACCTTGGCTAGGAGGGTGAGTGAATTGCAGGCCCTGAGACGTGACCCTCCTTTCATTAAGATGTTTGCAGATAAGGTGGTCCTCCATTGGAGCCTCCCTTTTCTGCTGAAAGTCATCTCTGCTTTTCACTTAAATCAGGGCATTGTCTTACCAGTACTTCTATAAGTGACACCCAGAGACTTTTGCACACCCTTGATGTTAAACATGCTTTGTGCTTCTACAGGACAGCTCCTTTCTGAAAGGACCCTAATCTCTTTGTTTTGTTTAACGGGCTCAAAAAGAGTCTGAAGGTCACCGCACAGACCATTTCAAATTGGATAGTTTGGCTCTTTAAGAATTGTTGTTACCATTCTGAACAACCATGCCTATTGCAAGTAAGAGTGAACTCTACAAGGGCTCAGTCCACCTCATCAGCCTTCAGCTTGGACATCCCTCTAGTGTAAGGCAACAATCTGGTCTATGCTGTCCACATTCATCAAGCATTATGCCATTGACATAGACCCCACAAAGTACGCAGTTGTGGGCAAAGTTGTCCTCAAGAGTCTCTTCTATTAAAGAGCTTTACACCCACCTCCTGGGCAAGTCTCGCTAATCTCCCATGTGGGACTGCACAAAAGACACAACAATGGAAACAGGATTGTACTTCCTTGTATCTGTTGTTCATTGAGTGGTCTTGTGTGCAGGCACCCATCCCTCCCTCCTTCCCTGTCATGTGCTCTTTTTTCTTACCAGTAGCACATAAAAAGGTTTTGTATATATTTTATTAAATGTTTGTTGACACAAAAACTTTAACAAATGGGTAATAGTATTATTTCTTTTTAATTATAGATACTCCTTTCCCCCTCAACATTGTTTTGGATTTTTCAGTTGTGTTGGGTTGTGGCCTTATTCCTCCCCCCCCTCCATGCCCCATTCTTTTCTGAGGCGTAAGGGGCGACCATAACATAAAATGTCCGTTGCATAAGTGGATTTGTAAGAGTCTTGATTATACTCTTAGAGTGTAAGACTTAGACTGAAGTTTTTTTGATCCTATTAATCATGTAGTCATTTTCTGCCTTTTTTTCCCCCTTAGGTGAAGTTATCAAAGCCTGGGACATTGCTGTGGGAACTATGACTATTGGGGAGCTTTGTCGGATTACTTGCAAACCAGAATATGCCTATGGCACTGCTGGCAGCCCTCCCAAGATACCTCCCAATGCCACCCTGATTTTTGAGGTGAGTTGGAGATATGGCAGAAGTAGCTCTACCTATTTCTAAGGTTGAAACGGAACAGCTTATGTCCTTGGTAGCAGTACCTGTAGCCCCTGGACTTTAGAATGGGATCCTGGTAGTGAATACTAGCCCTTGGCTGGTGAAAGCAGGACAAGACTTGAAGAGTGCAGCTTATGCAAGGGGGCTGTGTGATGACTGTTTCTACAGTATAGGTGGAGATGTGTAACTAGCTGTAGAGCAGTACAGATGGTTGAACAGAAGGAGGAAAGATGTTCTTTATTCTGCCCTTTAGCCCTGTGCCTGCTGACCTTTTTACCTCTCCAGCAAAATCTCCCATAATTTATGGGGAGAGCCCATAATTTATAGGAGGCACTGATCACTCCATCTTCAGAAATTTCAGTCAGGCGTTACAATGCATCTTTTCAGGTTTTCCTTACAACCATAACAGCTGTTTTTGTAGGTGTCTTTGAATCAATGCTTGGAAGGCTTAGGAAGGTGCTGAATTCTGTACCCAAGACCTCCCTCTCTCACTGCTTGCATGAAAATTACACGACCCTCTGCCTGTAAACCTAAGGAAATGCATCCCAGCCATTTGCCTTGAGATAAGCGCCACAGTGTGTTGTGTGGATCAGTGGTAGAATTCTGTAGACATGAAACTAATTGATGGATGAATTTTCCTGGTGCTAATTAGCCGGGATGTTTTGTTACAGCCATGAAATGGATGCAGTTGGCATGTGTTTCTGATCACATGGCTGCTGTCTATACAGGTTGCATCTTTATATAGATTTGGGATGTCCAGTGGGTTGGACCCAGTGTTTAAAACCATTGAATCTGTGCCATGCAGTCTTCCAGACTGTAATTAAGCTCACAGCCTGGAGTCACCACCTTAACTTTGGAGCCTGACCACTCAAGGTGGGGACAGTTTGTGCAGAAAAATTACTTCCTGCAGTCTCCTGAGAATGCAATTCCAGGTATAGATTGTCAAGGAAGGGGACACTGAGGCTACCAGGGTCAGAGAGCCATTAAAGCAATCGTTTCCTCCAGGCAGCATGACCCTGTATTGTTCCTTTTCTAATCCGAATGTGTTCTGTAGCCTCCCCAGAGAGGCCTTGGAGAAGATTATTTACTATCTGCAGGCAAGCACTTCAGTCTAAGCAAACCTGATTATAACAACAGCTGTGGTGCACTCTTGTTTCTCTTTTTCCTCTCCCAGATCTCAGCTTATTGATGGCATAGTCAGTTATTTTCATCATATTGAGAACATAATTCTCAGATCAAAGCAAGCTTCTGATTTGGCACTGCATTTCCAGTAAAGGTGCTTGACTTACAATGTGGGAGGTGGGAGAGGCAAACATTGATTTCAGGAAAATGGCATTCACACCCCAGCCATTACTGTTTGTTGTTAATTTTGTGTAGTGCTAACAACAGTTGTGATGCAAGACTACACTCTAACAGGAGTGTAGTCTTGCAGCCTTTTCTCATACAAGAGAATGATTGTGATGACAATCTCATCTTGTTTTCTTATTTTTATCCTTGCAGCAGTGCAGTGCATTAGGCTAGGCTGAGAGACTGATTGGCCAAAAATGAGCTTCAGAGCTTAGCAGGAACTCAAACCCAGGTCTCTTGATCCATATCCTACTCTCTGTCCCACTACACTGAGATCTCAAAAGATGCAGTGCCTGGTCTTTCCGGGTGGTCTTCCATTCAAGCTTGGCTAGGCTTCTTGCTTAACTTCTGAGATAGGTAAACTCAGACATACTTAGGATGAGATGGCCGTAGTGGGGAAATAAAGAAAGGAGACTTTGGAGGTTATTGAATGGGAAGGAATCTTGGAAGTGGAAGAACTTCATTCAGGATAAATCAGAGAGCTTGTAAAGGAAATTGGTATGGAAGAGGAGAGGGAGGCATCTTGATGAGCAGAGATGATGTTGTGGGCATATAGGATATCTGGAAGGCTTGTGTTTGAGCTACAACTCTTAGTAGAGGGCAAGGTGGATAAAAATCAATGATTTTAAAAAAATAAAAATAAAAATTGGATTGTTAAAAATTTAAATCAGATTTTAATAAATAATAAATGTTAATGAATAATAATTTTTGAGGAAAAATCTATCTAAAGATAGTTTTCTATTTAAGATACATTATAATCCAATGGTTATCATCATGAAATAAGGATTAGTTTTTAATTATGTAGCATGAGGCTGTATATTCATGCAATGTTTAAATTTTTGGGTAAAAAAATTCCATTAATCCATTCACAATGTCATGCTCTTCCAGAGGTTTCTGTAAGATTATTGGGCAGTTTTTCTGTCTAGAAGATATTATTACAGATGCTTGGTTTTGTAGTTCTCAAAATGGTGAATTTGTGTCTGCAGAAATCACATCTCTTCTTCACAGCGAAAAGGTTATAAAATAAGCATACACAGTTAAGAAAAATACCTTAATCCCATTGTTCCTTTGCAAATCTTTGTACTCAGAACCAACCCCTTACCTTTTAAGTGCTAAGTTTCAAAAAAATTAATGAAAAGAAGATTTCTGGGAATAGAATAAGTGTTAGGAGTAGGGATGTGCAAGAAAAAAAAAATTGGATTTCCCGCTTCAGAATTTCCGAAGTGGGGTGGTGGTGGTCAGAAATAAACAAAATTGCTTATTGATTTGGAGCACACCGAAAAGCTTTTAAACTTCCAGCCCAGCCACTTACTTTACCTGATGGAGGGGAGGAGGGGGCTCCCTCCCCCCCCATTCTGGTGAGGGGGAGGAGGGGATTCCCTCCTCCCCCTCCCATGGGGGGGGGAAATAAGTGGCAGGGTGGGAAATTTAAACCTACACTTTTCTAGCTGCTTGCAAGTGGCTAGAAAAGTGTAGGTTTACAATCCAACCCCCGCTCACTTGGCCTGCTGCTGGCCAGAAAATCCTCCGACCCCTTCCACAGCGGGCAAAGGAGGTGACGAGGCTGTAGGCATCAGCCTGCAGCCCCATTGCAGAGCGCTCCGTTTGCCCACTGCACAAGGGGCCAGGGAATTGCCCGACTCCTTCTGTGGCGGATGAAGGAGGTGATGGAGCTGTAGGCATTAGCCTGCAGCTCCACCGTGGAGCGCTCCCTTTGCCCACTGCACAAGTGGCCAGGGAATCCCCCAACCCCTTCCGCAGCAGGCAAAGGCGGTGATGGGGCTGTAGGCATCAGCCTGTAGCCCTGCCACAGAGTGCTCCCTTTTCCCACTGTACAAGGGGTCAGGGAATTGCCCGACCCCTTCTGCAGCTGGCATGATGGGGCTGCAGGCTTTACCTGCATTTTAACCCCCGAATCAGCTGCTTGGCAAGGAGTTCCCTACCAGGCAGCCGAGTCAAGCCGGCGGGGTTAAAATGCCCCTTTCCGTGGCACTGCGTGGCCAGCTTAATTTGGCTGCCTGGCGGGGAACCCCACTGGCTAGACTCGACTGCCTAGTGGGGAATGTGCTGCCAAGCAGCTCATTCAGGGGTTAAAATGCCCCTTCCAGTGCTGTTGCGCAGCGCCACGGAAAGGGGCATTTTTAACCCTGCCAGCTAGACTCAGCTGCCAGGCAGGGAAATCCCTGATAAGCAGCTGATTTGAGCGTTGAAATGCCCCTTTCCATGCTGCTGTGCAGCGGCACGGAAAGGGGCACTTCAACCCCGCAGCCTGGACTTGGCCTCTTGTTGGGAAAACCCCCAACAAGCAGCTGATTCGGGGGTTAAAAGCTGTACAAATTGCTTCAGGAATCTTTGATTCGGGGTTTCTGAAACTGACCCGGTACTCGGGCTGTTTTGGAAATCCCAAATCTTTTCTAATTGGGTCCGATTTGGGTATTTTTCTAGAATCGGAAACCTGAATCACACACCCCTAATGTGGAGTCTTTATGTAGAAAACCATGATTTAAATCTAGTCTTACTGACTAGTGATGTAAATCGTGATTTAAATTGATTTGATTTAAATCAAATCCACCCTGGTAGAGGGTCAGTGAAACTCCGCATTGTGAGTTGCCATTCTTCAGATTTAGCTCCTCTCAGAGTCTGTTGAAATACCTGTATCTTATTTCTAGTGCCCATGTATGTATGTGAATTGCCAAGTCACCTACATTTTGAACTCTGGGTGGCATGTTACAGGAAGCGTGTGTTTTTCTAGCGTATCTTTACCCAAAAGAGCCAATGTTCTCTTGGGTAAAGATCCAATATAGATCGGTCTGTTACAGAATCAGTGTTATTTTTAAAATTTCCTTCACTTGCACCGCACCTTTCTTCCCAGTGCAGATCCAAAGTAGATTATACCGTTCTCAGTTTTATCTGTGAGGTGGGTTGGGCGGAGTGACTGCCCGAAGGTCACCCAGGGAGGGGGTGTGAACCTGGATCTGGAGAATAAAAGACTGCAACATACTGCAGGTTGAGTAGACTCTTCAGCAAAGTCTAGTGTTGTTGTGGAGACACCCCCATCTTTGTTAAGAACCTAGGTGTTCACCGATCTGTCCCCATTTTTATCTGTCAAAAGTTGGAGAGTAATTTCATAACATTTCAAGAGAAGCAGCTCGTGGGCATACGTCATGATATTGAAACGTTTTATATTGGCACGTTTTAAATTGAAACGGACTCCTAGATTTGGCTGCAGTTTGTCCAGACCTGCATTCTCTCACTGCTTGCCCTGTTCTGCACTGATCGTCTTTGTATTTTGGAGCAGGGGAAGAGAGTTGCATGATTCTGTCAGAAAAAGTCTATTCTAGTATTGCCTATTTGGCTTGATTGACTCAGCATGCATGTGTGGTCTCATGCTGCTTTGCCATAGATGTCCCCTACCTGTACACCCAACTTAACCCAACAGAAAACAGCATTAACTTACAAACAAGTGCTTTCTTTGGTTTGGTTCTAGAGGAAGGGGGAAAATAACATCCCCATGTACTGAGCTGCCTCTATTCCAACCACTTTCTCTACCCGGAAAAACCGTCATAGCCCCTCATCTTTTCTTGCTTTATTCTCTCCTTCCCACACACTAAATAACCTACCTTTTACTTCCAGCCCTTGCAGTTTTCCCTACTTCGCTGCCCTTGCCAGTGCCCTCTCCCTGGGAAAAATCTGGCTGAGTTATGCAGTGCTGGCTGCTAGGCCAGGCCCAGCTGCATGGCGGGGAATGTGGAGGGCACCTTAGTTTCCCCTGTACCTGCTCTCTGCATGACTTCCTTTCCCCTCCTCTTGGCAATCCCGTATGCTCACCTTTCCTAGTTTCATTCTATCGTCCCTACTCTTCCACTAACTACTTTTTTTCTGTCTCCACTCATCATCTTTCAACATTGGGGACTCAAAGCCGCTTACATAATTCTCCTCTCCTCCATTCTCACAGCAACCCTGTGAGGTAGGTAAGGCTGAGAGAGAACTACTGTTAGAAGGTCACCCAGGGCACTTCTGCAGTAGAGTAGAGAATTGAACCTGGGTGTCTCAGATCCTATTCTGAAACTCTTAATTGCTGCACTGCCTTTCATGGAATGGCTGCTGTTGAACAGTAGATAGCCGCTTTGCCTAAAACAGGCCTGGAAAAGGCTCTGAACCTCCACCTGCCTTTTACCGACAGAAACCAAGGCTTGAAGGTTAGCAATACTGTTGTGATTGTCCAGCCACAGCCACTGAGGGAATTTGACTTCTTTTAAAGTTACAGGGTCTGCTTCTATTAGTTTTTGGGGGGGAGGGGTTAACCCCCTCCCAAGTATTTTTTTTCAGATTTTTCTACAAAATTGGGGTTGTTCTTAGTTCCAGTCTCCAGATTTAAGCATCTACAGAATTGGCAACACTGAGAATTAGATATATTAATGATGTTGTTTCCCCTTGCACTGCTTGTATGTGTTTATATTCTCCATTCACCCATCTCTTGTGTGTGTGTATGCGCACGTGCACACTCTCTTCGCTAAGATTGAGGACCTCTCTTAGTTGCTAACATTAGCATCCATGATCAAAGAAAAAACTCACATGTGGATGCAACAAATGAGGAAAACGGTATCTCCAAGTATATAAATCTGTCGAAATACAGTAAGCTACGCCTTGTATTTTTGTGCAGTCTGGAATCCATGGAGAAAATAAAACAGGAAAATGAATGGTTGCTAAAGAGACTTACCTGTCTGTGAAATTCTGCAATGGAATAGCTTCCCCACTCCACATTCCTAAATGGATTACTAACTCAGATGACTATTGAGCCGTGTGCAAAAGCCTTACCACTTGGCAAAGACCCCACCTTTGCCCCACATAACATGTGGCAGGTAAAAATTAAACCTCATCTGTAGAAGTGCAGATCAAACAGTTATAGAAAACCCTATTACCTGTTAAACAGATCAACTGTACCCAGCCAGGAGAGAAGAAGTTAGTAGTAGATTGCTTCCAGCCTGGATTTATGGTTCCCTTGTGCAAGAATTGAAGTGGCAACCAGATGGTGCATAGTTGATAAGATTGAGCATGAAGAGAGAGTGCACATATGTGCTGCCTCTCCACGGATGCCCTTTTCTGACAGCCAGAACACCAGACCAGCTGTTTGTCCGTGTCCTCACCCTTAATAGGAGAGCTGAATGAGCCAAAGATTTCAGAAGACAGTTCTCTGAGTGACTGGTGTGAGACAAGTGGCCTATCACTGCTCAGAGTGTGCACCTTCAAGGAAGAGCAATTCAGAGGTAACAGGTGCCATGTTTGAGGTCTTATGGTTGCATGAGAGCCAGCATGGCGTGGGGGCTAGAGTGTCCAGGTTCTTACTCCCAGTTGTACTATTGAAGCTCGCTCGGTTACCTTGAGCTTGTCACATACTCTCAACCTGACCTATCTCACAGGGTCATTGTGCGAAAATAGAGGAGAGTGACAATCTAAGCCGCTTTGAGTCCCAACTGGGGAGAATAAATAACAAATAGATGTAAATACATATATCTGTGGTCTGTATCAATTCACATGGTTTTTTGCCCTGTTTTTCTGTTGATTAGCTCTTGTTTGTTATGGGCTGCCTTTCCTTTTCCCCCTTTAAAATGAGCCATTTCGTTACGTCTCGAGTCCTGTGCCCTTGCATGCGCTTTTGCAGCAATAGAATTGAGATTCTCAGTAGCTGGAAAGCCTAAAGTAGGTTGCAATCTGACAAAAGGAAAAGCAGCTGTGTGTGTCTGTTGCACTGGGTAGGTGTTGAAAATTGTAGCTCTTTGTGCTCATGTCACACCTTTTATTCTTCGTGGACTTAGTGTAGTATTACACAAGGGATTATATTCAGGTTCGTACTTACATATATGTATTTTAAAGCACATTTTATACAACCTTTCAAATGTTGCATTCAAGGAGGTTTACAACAAAAAAATCTGCTACTTCAGTATACACAAAAAAGAAAAGGTAAAGGAGGCAAATTCAGGTACGACCACTTAAAAATTTTAAATTACTGATCCGTCTGCTCTCTATGCATCACTAATTGGCTTCGCACCTGCACAGAGCAGCAGTCCAGAACCATCTAGAACTAACTTTGAAGTGTGAAATCTCCTCTTAGAGCTGCACCCTTAGAATGTACATAGCCAAAAGGGGGGAGTTGCACCTTTCTGCTCAGGTATATAATATTCTCCCCGCTTGACCAGGAGCTGCAGTTGGTTGAAATTCACATTGATATGAAATAAGCCACATTTTTAGCTGCAGATCTCATTTCTGATTAACGTAAATCCATATCGGGAAGTAAAATAGAACCAGTCTAACAGATGTGCTAAAAGATCACTGTGGGGTTAAACCATTCATATGAGACGTTCAGGAACCTTCCAGTTTTTTTCAGAAATCAATAGAGAACCTTAGTTGAAAATCTCTCCTTGCATGCATGAAGGTTCATTTGGGAGGAGAAGTCATACTCTGGACTAAGATTGGAGTTGCAGGTTGGTTTTGATGATGGTATTACAGTGGGCTACATGAACTGTATATTTCCGGTTTTTCAAAAAAAATTGGGATTAAAATTGAAGTTCTTTAAAAGGATTAAACAGTTACGCCGTTTACATTGGAAATAAGTGAGCAGTTCTTCAGCAGAAGTGTTTGGTAAGCACTCTTTTGTTAATGCTGTTTTTTCCTGTTCTCTTCAAAATAAAATAGAACTTTCTGCATTGTATTACAATTCTGTTAGGAATAAATCTGAGTTTTCAATGTTCTGTTTGGATCTCTGCAGATAGAGCTCTTTGATTTCAAGGGGAAAGATCTCACTGATGATGAAGATGGTGGAATAATTCAGAGAATCCGGAAAAAGGGAGAAGGCTATTCCAAGCCAAATGAGGGAGCCCTGGTAGAGAGTAAGTAGCTTTGGGAGAGGAAAGCTGAAGAACTGCGAAGTGGGTTAGTAGGAAGATGTTGCATGGGGAGGTCAGGAATCCAGATCCTGAGGAGGTGACGCAGTTGCAACACCGGCTGATTGCTGCACACCGGGAGCCAGCCTCAGAGACAGCAGCCATAGTCACTCTTTCTGCTGGGGCAAATTCTGCTCTTCCCCCCTGTAATTGTCTTTAAGCAGTTTGTCAATGCTGACTTCAAATGGATTCAGATTCTAGGTTAAGTGCAGCATTGATTGGCCTTAACCTGGTTTTCCTGGATGCTGACAGACTTTCACCGTGATTAAGCATGGAGGGGGGAATTTGCCCCTGGAGGAAAGAGGCTGGTGGGGAAATTGTTGATTCCTGAGACTGGTTGCTGATTATAAAATCACAGATAGCAGGAAGGCAGCACGTGCCTATTGTTCCTATTCTATCACTGGAAGAAAGAATAAGCTACTAAAAGGGTTTTCCAGAGCTGAATAGGTGTTTACCTCGGCAGCTTTTGTGGGCTGGAAGTTTCTTTGTTTCAGAATGTAGGTGCTGGAGATTATTAAGAAAGCGAGGCTAAAACAGCAAGTATTGTAAAGCCCTTGTACAGAGCCCTGATGCATCTGCATCTGGAATACTGCGTACAGTTCTGGTCACCATAATCTCCAAAAGACCATTGCAGAGCTTGAAAAGATATGGAAGAAGGCAACCAAGATGATCAAGGGATTGGAGTAGCTTTCCTATGACGAAAGAAACCTAGGAAGGAACATGGTAGAAGTTTATAAAATTATGCTTGGGGTGGAGAAAGTGGGCAGAGAGAGCTTTTTATCCCTTTCCCATAAAGGCACCCAGGGAAGATGCTGGACAGTGAGTTCAGTACAGACTAGAGGAAACGCTTCAGTGAACAATTAAATTGTGGAATGCACTGCCAGTGGATGTCGTGATGGCCGCAAACCATGTTAGCTTTAAAATGAGGTTAGACAGATTCATGGAGGAGAGGAAGCCATGATGAATAAAGAGCACATATCCAGAGGGGCAAACCTCTAAAACCCAGTGATAAGAGGCAGCATGAGAGGAAAGCCTTGGCCTCTGCAGCTGTTCGGCCATTGTGTGAAAACAGGATGCTGAACTAGATGAACCACTGGCATGATCGAGCAGGACTGTTCTTACGTAGATGTCAAAAGAGTCTTGAGGAATATATCAGTAGGACTGGGGCCACCTATAGACCTCTAGACTGGGGCCACCTATAGTTTATCTCCTTTAAAGAGAACACCTTGGGCAAAAAGGTCTCAAGCCCATCTTGTTCAAGTGAATCTGTGATTGCTCGTCTTTAGCCTACAAGCACTGTGGTCAGTTTTCTTCGCTGGGGCATAACAGCTCATTCTGGCAGGAGAGCAGCTCGGTCAGCTTGGTCTGCTGCACTTAAGCTACGCCAGTCAGAGACAGTGCAAGGCACCTACATTTCTACCTCCTCCATTGTCTGGTACAAAAAGACATCATGGTGTCTTTGAGGTGGTCTTTGGGAGGTACTTGGAAAGGGGGAAGGTTTATGGCTGCCTTGTCCCTGTCTTAGGCATTTTTTCCTATTTTTATTTGCAAGTTCACAGCTAAATTAATCTTTTTTTTCTGCTGAAGTTTCAGATATGTTGTTTCCCCCCTTCTGTTGGTTCACAAATCCTGAAACAGGGATATGCACACTCCTCACCCCTTTCAGGAGCTTAATCTTGAAATTTCTGGCCATGTCTTCAGAAGCGAATGGGAAGAATAATCTGATCCAGGATATCCTCTACCCGCTGAGATGTTACTTTCTCAGTTGGCCTGGCAAAAGTTAATAAAAGCATTCTGTAGTTGCAGAAATTACCATTTTACTTCGCATGGATGCATGAGTCTGAAGGAGGCTATGCTGCTTCCTCCTTTACTTTGAGGCTGTGAATTAATGGAGAGGATCAGCAACCCCTGTCCCCCTTCTTGTATTTGCTTCATGTTTGATGGCGGGGGGTGGGGTGTCAGGGGTGATACTCTCACCATACAAGGCTTAGAGCATTGCAGTGCAGTTTCCTCCCATCTCACAGCAGAAATGGCAGCAGGAAGTAGAGATGGGAAACTGCCTCTCACCCATTTCAGATTATAATTCGGTTGCTAGTTCCAGCTGTCCAGAATTTTGCAATGGTTACCAAATTTTGGTACATTTTTCTCATATATCAAACCAAGTCAAACTCTTCTTTCCTTGAGGTGCTCACATATATGTGTAATTTTACCTTACTAATAATGGCAGGTCTGTATAAATATTCAGAGCATGTTACGTACCCAGTCTCAGCTCCATATAAATCAGCTGCTCTTTTGTACCAGTTGAGATAGAAGGTCGGCATGGAGACAGAGTATTTGACAAGCGGGAGCTGCGATTTGAAGTGGGAGAGGGCGAAAACTATGACATTCCCCCTGGCCTGGAGAAAGCACTGCAGAAAATGGAGAAGCTAGAAGAGTCTGTGGTGTACCTCAAACCCAGGTATGCCTTTTGCCATCCTTGGTGCCAGAGTTGACCAGTCCAGATAAGTATATTCTTGGAAGCCTTGATCTGAAAGTCCATTGATTAGGGGGTTCCTTGTTTGAAAGTGGAAGTGCCATCCCTGATGCAGCATTCACAGTCAGCTTTGTGCCCACCAGGGTTTGCCCTGACATCACCCATGTGTGTGAAGAAGGTGGGCGGGTCCCCTCTGGCAGTTCATGCTGGGGCAATCTCCTCCTGCCTTCCCCTCATCACTGCTCAGTTGGTCAGCCAGACTTTCCAGTGCTAGTGAACACATTTGAATGGTCCTCTGGAGGAATGACGAGCATGCCCCATCCTTTGCTTGCAGATCCTGCTTGCCAGAAGGAGCGGCTCCCTTCCTGCCCTTCTGGGGGCTGCTGGCTGGATCCAAGCTGGAATCCAAGAAGTGTCCCTGAAATAGAGTCCACCTAGTCCTGGATCCAAGCTGGCTGTGCGGTGCAAGGATAGACGTTTCCACCCATCTTACTCTGCAGAGCTTGCAGGGCAGCAGCACATGGAATTAAGGGTGGAAGCTGCATTCCCTAGAGCTGCTAGCTGGGTCCAAGCAGGCTCTGCATTTAGCCAGGCAGCAGCCCTGGGAAAGGAGTCTTCACATCACCCCTCTCAGTGCTGAGGTCACCCTGCAGAGTTTGTTTGCCATTTGTGAATTTCTTTTTATTCTACAGCTACAGTTATTAATGCCTTGTGGAGTAATATTTAAAGCATTTATACATCCTTTAATTCTTCAGACCATTTAAAACCCATTAATTCCAGCTCCTCTTCACACATCTATCAAACAAGCCCCACAAGAAGTGCTCTTCTGTGTTGCCAGGCTCTGCTGGAGATGGAGCGGCCATTTTGTTGAGGCCTGAATTCTTGAGGGGCATCTGAATTCTTGCAGCATGGGCCAGCCACACTGATGGCACTAGTCCTAGAATGAGTTCAGCCGCTCTTAAAAGGTTTAATTCAGAGGATTCTGAATTCTCAATGAACATTGAAAGAACCCAGAGTTTTCAAAACACTCTGCAAAACTCACGAAGACCCGGTAGGGCAGGTCAGTCTTACTCCCATACTGGGGAGGTAGGAAAGGGGGCCAAGGAGAGGAAATAGGTTGCCCCTGGTTACCCAGGAAGTTCATGGCTGAAGCACAGTTTGAACTTGGGACTCCCTGGCTCAGGGTTGACACGGCAGTCGCGCCGTGCAAAGCACAGGGCAGTTTAGCCTCGGTGCTTGGCCATCAGTGGATTCAGAAACCCAAGCCTGAGCACGTGCATTCCCGCCCGGGGAGAAGAGCGGAAAAGATCTTCAAGCGGCACGTCTGAACTCATTCACGGTGCTGCAAAACTCTTTGGAGTGTTTATACATTTTTTTTAGGATAGCACTGCACTTTTGTTGATTATTATACTCTGCCTTTCTCTACATTGAGAGGATTGTGAGCTGTGAACAGGAAGTCATGGGTTTGTATTTGTTTTCTGTCGTGTTAACTTTTTTATTTTCTGTATTTTTGTTTATTTGAATGTTTTTATCCCAGTTTTCTCTTGCAAAGCAAGGCACAAAGTGGCTTATAAAAATAAAAATCTAAAAATGACAGTGCAAATGACAGCAGTCGGGATGGTGCTGAGTAGCTGGAAGAACTCTGCTCCTAATGGAATAGTGTTCCCTGGCAAGCAGCAGCACAGACAGACTCCGGCCTGAGCACCCAAGGGGCACGGCATTTTGCCTTGGGCAAGCTAGGATATTCAAACAACAGTCCCTCCTGCTAGTACAGTAAGCTCTACTTAGTGGAGCTTACTCCAAGGGAAGGGTTGTTGTAGGGATTGCAGCTTTACTTTCAGAGTTGATATGCGCTGTAAAAAAATTGATAATATATGTAAGAGTGCTTTGATGATGGTGCCAGAGAGTGAAACAGTACTTTGGTGCTAAGTGAGTGATCTCCATTTAAAAGAAGTCTGGCAAGACTTCAGCGGGAAATTGTGATGAGCTGCTACAAGCTTTATATGAAACCTCCCAACTCTGGCAGCCATTTTATGATGGTCCCTGCTACCCTTTCCAAAAATTGCCTACAGGCTCAAAAAGATTGGGATGCACTGTTCATACATTGCTGAGGGGGTGTTTTGGAGAGAGAGCAGGAACAGGCCAACCCAAGTCTCTTAGGACCTTTTCATCTCACTCGCAGCTATGGTTTTGGGAGTGCTGGAAAAGAGAAGTTTCAGATCCCACAAGATGCCGAGCTGCAGTATGAAGTGAAACTGAAGAACTTTGAAAAGGTATGTGAAAGGGGGCGAAGAGGAAGTTTACTTCAAGTTCAGCATGTCTGTGGGGGGCAGAGAGGGAAACAGAAGTTACATTTCATACTGAATGACAGAAAATGAGGCGCACAAATTGTTTGCTGTGAAATCTCTGACTTGGATCCTGTACGAAGGGGATCCAGTGGAAGTTCAGTGGAAGAGCCTCTGCTTGGCATGCAGAAGGTCTCAGGTTTTATCTCCAGCATCTCCCGTTTTGAAAAAAGGACCAGGCAGTAAGTGATGTGCAAGACCTCTTCCTGAGACCCTGCAGAGCTGACCTTGATGGGATCAGCGGTGTGATTCAGTCGATGGCAGCTTCATGTGTGAACAGCCCTGCCTTATGGTTATGCACCATTACCCTCCTTTAAGGTAGTTGGGGTTTTTTTTAAAAAAAATAGTTTATTTATACTCTGCCAATCTACATGACTTAAGGCAGTTTACAATAACAATTAAAACATCACAACAAACAACATACCAAATAAAACTGACCCCCCCCCCCCGCCCCACCCAAGATGCGGGCAGCCTATACCTCATTAAAGGCCTTGACTAATAAAATTGCCTTGCAAAACCTCTAGAAAATTTCTAAACACATTTCCTTCCTCACCTTGATTCCATAAAGTCTGGTCACCTTATGTGGCTGAGCAGCCAGTGGGTGGCAGACAGGAATGCATGGCAGGAAACAGTCCTTCAGATACTTGGGTCCTAGGCTGTAAAGTGCCCTGAATTGGATACTTTTGACACTGAGAGATCTCTGTCTTTTGGTGCTACACCTCTAAAGATGCCAGTCACAGCTGCTGGCAAAACATCAGGAACTACAATGCCAAGACGACGGTGATACAGCCCAGAAAATCCACAACAACCATTGTTCTCCGGCCGTGAAAGCCTTCGACAATACTCTTTCTTTGTTTACTACAGAATTTGTTTTCTGTCTTCAATTTTTTTTTACTCTCTCAAAAGGCAAAAATAAAGACATGAAATGGTAGCATAGGGTGCAGCAGTCTGACTCTATCTCAAGTATTGAGTATACTTTGAGTTTTTCTTACAAAACCCAAGAAATAATAATTTCCATTTTATATGGCACATTTTATACGCCAGCTATCTTATAAATGATGTATTTCATGTTGTTCAATCAGTAAACAGAATTTAGATTTGTTAGGAAAGCATGTATTGCATATATTCCAGTTTTTCCCCAAAACATGCTGGGTTTCTTTCTGGGGCTTCAAAGTTTCTGGGTGTTTTCTCTCTCTCTCTTAAGTGGAGCTATCCGGATTAAACCTGAGACCTGCCATATGCAAAGCGTGTGCTTTTTTCTGAGCTTTGTAAACTCTCCTGCTTTCTGCCCCACTGGTGTACATAGAAGTACAGACATATTCATCATCCATCATGTCTTCTGTGCAGTCCCACATGGGAACTGCACATGTGCAGGCCAGCCCGCGTATGTGCAGTTCCCATGTCATCCTGCACAGAACAACACTCAATGAACAACAGTTACAGGTAGGTGCAACCCTGTTTTTCAAGAGAAGCAACAAGCGTTGGTGTTTTTTATTCACCAGATCTGTCTAAAGGTATTGTAAATGTGTGAGTGACAAGTAAATCCCCAATCTACCCTTCACTGACTGACCTTAGCCAAATGTAGAGGTTCCCCCTAAGTTGTCCCCCCCCCTCAGTTGCTGTTCACATCTTTAGTGCCTTTGTCCAGAAGGGGCATAACATAGTCTGTGTACCTGCTTGTTGTTCTCATGTAACCTAGCTGATTGGCCTCTTATCTGTTCAGGCTAAGGAATCCTGGGAGATGAACACTGTTGAGAAGCTCGAACAAGGCTCCATTGCCAAGGAAAAGGGCACCCAGTATTTCAAGGTGGGTATAAATTGTGATTTTATAGTCCTCCTTCAGTAAGTTTCTGTAGTGGAAAGTGACCTTCTCTGGATCTCTGACCTTGAAGATACCAAACCTTGTTGAAGACGGGGTATGGGTGTCTCTCCTGAATGTGGGCAGTCTTCTGTATTAGAAGATGTCCAAAGGCACGTGACACCAAAGGCTGCTCTTAACTGTTGGAGCTGGTTTCTGGTTATGACAGGAAGTTAAAGCCTTGCAGATATTTCACTAATTGTTAATATTCTGAAATTGGTAGTAGTTGTCAGCTACGGCACAATGTGGCTAGTGTGTCAAGTGTTTAAATCCCTGCTCAGCCATGAAACTCAGTGGGTGACCTTGGGCCAGTCACTCTCTCTCAGTCCAGCCTGTCTCGTAAGGTTTTTGTGAGGATAAAAGGGAAGAGGGCAACACCAGAGTTACCACTCTTGGGTCTCTTCAGAGGAAAGGTAGTTCAGAGGAATGATAGTTCACTTGCTGTAAAGCAAAGCCTTTAAGTCTGTACCTAGCTCCTGAGTGAGCCCCGACGATTTATATAGAACTAGCTACTGGGGGGGGGGGGTTGAAGAAATGCAGGGAGAACAATTTGGAAATCTCACCTGTGCACAACAGCACCAGGCTCCTGAACTCTGGCCTTGGATGTGGAGCTCCTTGCATGATAACAGCCCAAGAGCTGACTGAGTTTTGGAGCTAGGTAAGAAGAAGGCGAGCCCAGGTGGTGTGGTGCGGGAGGAAGGGTTTTTTTTACCTTTTTCTCCCACTTGTATGGCTGGATTTGAAGAGGGGCTAATTGGAGTTGTGTGGAACGAGTACTTGGCGGCATGCTGCCCTTCAGCTTTGACTGTTCATTCCATGGACCACAACCTTTTAGGGGTTTTGCCCCTTCACAGTTCAAAGAATCCTGGGGCAGTTGGACGTGGGTGGAACAATTAAAACTGAAGAGGGGAAAATTTCCTGGATCCTCATTAATACCACACCACTAGTGCAGGGTGTTATGGGCTTCAAAATGGCCAGATCCCATCACTGCTTAAGAGCATGCTGGGCTGGCGAAGAGAACAGGGAAGTTGGGCGGAGAAGCTGAAGGCAGTGTTTTCTCCTCCACTCATCCTCAGCTTCACAATGCAGCCTTGACAGAGGTTGGAACAAGAGCTGGGATGAACTCCTGTAGGAAGCGGACCGTAGCTGTCCCTGTCTCTCTGCTGCCAGTGCAGCCCACCTGCTTGGTTGATGGGGCTGCTGCTGAGAAGGGGACAACAAGCCCTGTCCTAGCGATGCATTGGCTAGGCCAGCCTTGCACTCCTCACACATTTTCCCTGGGTGCTGTTGCAGCCAAGAAGATTGCCTTAAGAGCAGCCCCTAAGCAGCCCAGGACATCGTTGCGCCACACCAAAGGTACCAACAGTCCAGGTCCTGACAACAGCCCCAGTCACTGCTGCAAAGCCATGTCTGAAGTTGGTTCCCTCGAACTGATTCTCACTGCAGGCTGGCTGCAGAAGGGGTTGTCTGCTTCACCTGCTTTAAATAGCCAGAGTGGGAGGTGACTCGTCTCCGCACCAGCTGCTCTCCAGAAGTATCCTGAACGCATCCTGGAGCAACTTCCCCAGTAGTGGAAGGGGGTAGAAAGCATTGGATCTCTAGTGCCTGTAATTCTGAGGGGATGTGGGGAGTTTTTGTTACGATAACTATCTTGCGCATTTGAGTTTGACACTCTTGCTGAAACTTCATTGTGTTCCAGGAGGGGAAGTACAAACGGGCAACATTACAATATAAGAAGATTGTGTCATGGCTAGAACATGAATCGGGGCTCGCTGGTGAAGAGGAAGAAAAGGCCAGGAACTTGAGACTTGCAGCCCACCTTAATTTGGCCATGTGCCATTTGAAACTGAAAGAGTATTCCCAGGCCTTGGAGAACTGCAACAAGGTAAATGGCGATGTAGATGTCTGGATGAGTAGATACGATCATGAGCCTATAATTGGCATCCCAGTGCTGTGCTGGAGGATGTGGCTTGGGGCAAAAGGATGTTGATCTGTCCCCTTTTATCTCAAGATTCTGGCAGCATTTATGTTCCTCTGCCTAGTGACTGAATGCCTTAAAATACATGGGGGTCCATCACTGGCAAAGCCTTTTGCCTTCCACAGGTGACGCTTTGCTGCAGCTAGAAAAAGTGAATCTCCGGATGCGAGTTTTTGAGAGCCAGAGCTTTGACTCTCGAAAGCGTACACTCTGGAAATCCTGTTGGTCTCTAAGGAGCCACTAGACTCGTTCCGCTGTTCTGTGTAAACATGTAAACATCAGTTGTCAGGCCTCCTGTTCTGGCCGGAGGCCCCCCACCCGCAAGCTCTGTCACCTGCTACTGCTCCAACTAGTGGCTGGGGGTGGGGGGACAGCAAGGCTGCTGACATTGCCACATCACTTCCAGGTGCAACGGGGAAGGGACAAAGGGTAGCTCCAGGAATTGCCGGAAACTTAACATAGACTTTCCTGGGATTCCTAGAGCTACCCTTTGTCACTTCCAGTTTGTACCTGGAATTGATATAGGGACATCACTGACATTGCAGGTGAACATGGCTACCCACCTAGACAAACTGAGTTGGCATATAAGTCAGAGTGCAGCAACATCCAGCGTCCCTCGCTGTTATTTTAAGTTGATTTCTTTAAATGAATGGGCTGAGGAAGTGCTCATTTACCTCAATATCTGCCACTTCTCCCCCTCCCCCACAGCAGTAGCTCCAGTTCGGGCAGTGTTTTCATTGCTGAAAGAGGATGGGATAAACAAACCTGGTGACCAAGTTTGATATATAACCAGTTTTAAGCAGTCTGAGTAAAAGAATGGAGGAAGGGAATAAAGGGCTTCCTAGCCTTTTCTTTTGATTATTCAGTGTTTAAAAAAAACTGTGAGAAAGATATGTGCCATGCTTATCAGGTCTAATTTTAGGATTAAAGAGAGGCATAGAGGTTGTGACCCACAAATGGCAATGATAGTTCAGATCAGGGCTCATTTGGGGCCGGAACGCACAGAAATGGCGTTCCGGTAGGTCTAAAAAGAGGTCACGTGGGTTTTGGCCCCGCCCACGTGATTTCCTCCAAGTGCAGGCCAAATGGTGCTGGGCTCCAAAGGAACAGTAAGCTGCTTAGATTCCTTCTGCTCTTTTACTTTCATTTGGGGGGGGGAGAAAATGAGTGAATGCCGAGTGGTGCTGGGCTCCAAAGAAACACGAGCTGCTTGGATTCATTCTGCCCTGCTCTTTTACTTTCATTTGTGACTGGGGGGTGGGGTGAGTGAGTGAGTGAGTGAGTGAGTGAGTGAGTGAGTGAGTGAGTGAGTGAGTGAGTGCAAGCCGAGTGGTGCTGAGCTCCAAAGGAACCCAAGCTGCTTGGAATTCATGCTGCTTTATTTTCATTTGTGACTTGAGAGAGTGAGTGAGTGGGTGCAAGCAGGGCTGGCTCTCCAGAGGAGGGTAAGCTGCTTTGATTTCATTCTGCTTTAAGGAAATACCTGGAGACTTTTGCAGAAAGGGGCCTGAGGGGTGGATGTTGCCTTCTGACACACTTCTGGTGATGTCAGGGGGTGTGGCATATGCTAATGAGTTCCTGTAGTTCTTTTTGTAGGAAATGACCCCTGGTTCAGATAGAACTTCAGGATCCAGAGACAATATTAATTCTGATCACCTGATTCTGAAAAAGATTGTTCTTTTCATGCCCAGCTGTAAGCATTCCAGAAACAGCTGACTGATCTGCTACTCCAGGGGAGTTTTCTATGTGACAGCTCTTCTTTCCAGAGAAGCGCACTCATCTTTCCTATTTTCCCATTGTCCTTCTTTGCAAGTGATGGTGGCAGATGATGCTTTACCCATCCTCAAGCTGCCCCCACCACCACCACCATTTTCGGAGTCCTCAGTTTGGAAGTATGCTCCACATTTTGAGAGCCTAGTCCCTGCGTTATCACTACGCTTTCCCTTGCTTAAAAGCCCATTTCCTTGAAGAACCAGGGAGGCTTAACTGTATGCTCTGATCACTGTCCGGGAATTCTTTTTTTCTTTTCTTTTGTTTGCATCTTGTCTCCCTGGCCTACCAGGCCCTGGATTTGGATGGCAATAATGAGAAAGGCCTCTTCCGACGGGGTGAAGCCCGGCTGGCTGTCAATGATTTTGAATTAGCCAGAGCAGATTTTCAGAAGGTGCTACAGCTCTACCCAAGCAACAAAGCAGCGAAAGCGCAGCTCATAATCTGTCAGCAAAAAATACGTGAGCAGCATGAGAGAGAAAAGAAGATGTATGCCAATATGTTTCAGAGGCTTGCAGATAAAGAAACAAAGGTAAGCACGAATGTTCACCAGAATCAGGTTTTGACCACGGGCAGAACTGATGTGCCTTCATTCAGATTGATGGAAAATCTAAGAGGAGTTTTCCTTGTCAGTGCTCAGGAATCAACTTGCATCTGACGAAGAGAATTGTGGTTCTCGAAAGCTTGTGCTACAGTAAAGTTGGTTAGTCTTAAAGGTGCTACTGGACTCTTTTCTGTTTTGCAGGAATTAACTGAACATTTATCCATTTGCCTAAAAACCTTTTCCTGCAGGCTGTCTGATCATAGCTAGGGACCTCCTCCCCATGGTAGCCCTTCATTTTTCTTTTACTTTTAAGTCATGAATAATTAGTAATGCTAGGCTTTGGACTTTCCGCTGGTTGTCTTGTTGCTGACTGTTCCATTTGATCTATATTACCTAAATCTTAAGTTTTGGAACTTGCCTCCAGTGCACAGACAGCACAATGGAGGCCAAAGAGAGAGTCCTCCTCACATTGGGTTTCTTTTTTCCCCTTCTTTTCTGTAGCTGGAAGCTGATACAATCTGCAAAGAAGGCTCCAACATGAAAGATGATAAACAGAATGGAGTTGATGAAAAAACAGACGTCGATGTAGAAGCTTGAGGCCAAGATCCTCTTCCATTAGTTTTGTAAAACTAAAGAATTTCCAGTACACTAGACCTTTATTTTTCTATCTGGTTGGACAAGGGGCAGAGATTGTGGCACCACTTTGTCTGTCTGTGTAGGAAATATTGTTGGCAGAACAGACCTGGTATAATCTTAGGGACTTTTATTTATTCATTTTTGCATTCTGAATCTGTTGTTGATTGTGGGGGTTCTCTCAGAATCTCTCCTTCGTTGAATTCATTTCCTTTTCATTGGCCCTTCTCTCCTGTGCTTGGATTCCATCTTGATCCTGATCCCAGTTCTGCTTCTTCAGTCTGTCCCCTTGACTTTTTTTAAAGTATTGGGGCTATCCATGCAAAAAGTCATTGTATAGGAGACTTATGAACAAACGAAACCACTGTGTCCCTCTCCCTGCTCCAGCCTTGTTCTGTCTGGTTTCCTCTGTCAGTGCAGGCCCTCCTCCTCCCGTGAGCGAGCGTTCACCTTCCTTGTAATGCCTCCTCCTCTGCACATTGCTGAAGGCAAAGACTGTGAAGTCCAAAGCTTGAGCAATAAAGCACCCAAAAATCCTGGCAAGGTTTGAGCATATTTCATATTTGTCCAGCGAAATGTTGGGTTTGCAGGTAGTGATTTCCTTTTCAATCCGTGAGTTGATCCTTGGGGGAAAATTGGGCAGGTGGCTACTTGTGTTTAACTGAAAGTTTAAATTTGAAAATAAATATCTGGGTGTTCATTTTCGTTCTTCTGTGCAGTACCACATTGGGACCGCGTATGTGCGCAAGCCTGCTGCTCAGAAGATTTCCCAGGGGTTGTTGGAAGAGGGTCACTCCTCCTGTTAGTCATGTAACCGTTTAGGCGGGAAAACAGGTGTCTGTATGATTTGGAAGAAGCGGCCCCTAATGGAGCTTTTAAGAAGCTGTAGAAAATCTTCCAAGCAGAAGGCCTGCACACATCCACAGTCCCAGCGTGTGCCTGCACAGAAGAACTCGACGGACAGTAGCTGCAGGTATGTACAACCCTGTTTTCTCTCTTCACTATAAACAGTCAATATACTTAATCAAGAAGACGTTGAGCTGAATCCCACAGGAGATTTCTACATGTTCAGCAGTCTTTGCAAAGGCAGAAGCATTAAAATTACTCCACACTCTCTACTTCTCCTGAGTGAAAGTAATTGTATTCCTTCTGCATGCTCAAGACATAGCTTTAGGTATTTCTTCTCATATTTCAGAAACAAAATCAGTTGTACATCTGAGATGGTTTCATTAAATTATATCGAAGAGTTGCTTGTGCATGGAGAACTGTGTTAAGTACATTTTCTCCTCACGCATCATCGGATCCAAGCTATTTACTGGATTATAGAACCAGGAAGCGCAATACATAGAGGTGTTCTTTGCTTAGTAAGAAGAATTTATACGAGATATTTGCTAATACATTAAAATTAGTAATCTATGTAGTTAATAGGTCAGTGTAAAGAGGAAATCAACGTTGGTACAAAATCAGCTTAATTTTCCATAAGTAGTGTACTGTGCATGGTCGGGGCTTGGCCTTGGATCTATTAGTAATTTTTGCAAAGTGCAACTTCCTCGCCTTCCACTGAGGGTGAAAGTGCTCCCTAAAATGCTGTTCCTGGGGGCAGGGGAGCTCCAGGACCTGTGGGGGTGGAGCTTGAGGACTGGAGGAGGAGGGGGGGGAACTGGAAAAAAACCCACACAGTCCATAAAGTGCACAGAAACCTTCCATGGGATGTGAATATATTGCATCTGAATCTGAAATGCCCTTACTGGGACAGAAATGCGTTTGGACAAAATACAGACTGTCAAAGTCACCTTATTTGAAATTAGGTCAAATCTTGTCCCTAGGAAGTGAGACTTCCCTATTGGGAAGGGAAGAACTTTATAGCTCCAAAGCACCCTGCAACAGCAAACATCTGAAATGCGCCTAAGTACTCATTAACCAACCTCACTGTTTCAAATGTCTCATACTCCTTATTTCTCTTGAGGGATGGATGGCCCATTTGGGGTTCATTGTGAGAGAGGCAGCATCATTTAATGGTTAGTGTTGAACTAGGCTCTCGGAGACCGAGGTTTAAATCCCCACTATTCCATGGAAGCGTGCGGGGTGACCTTTGGCCAGTTACAGTCACTCAACCTAAGCTGCCTCACGGGGTAATTGTGTGGATAAAATGAAGAAGAAGGATGCTGTAAGCTGCACTGGGTTCCTGTTGGGGGGAGAAGTGGAGTATAAAATGAAATGAAATGAAATGAATAAATACATAAATTGGGTTTTTGAGCTTAAGCTGAAAGCAAATACTCAGAAAGACACAATAATACACATCTTTGATTAGGGACTGTTCCTGCGTGTTGACTAGAAAGCCCACTATTGAGGCACAGGGACATGCTTCGGGCTTGCACATGCCCATCCGTTTATCAGAATGTTTGTGTGGCTTTGAATTTGCATATCTTCTTTAGTCGTTCCAGAAAAGGATAGGAAAGCTTTTGCACAAATGTGTGTACATGGGCTTATGCACCTGTTAAATTCAAAATGTTCTACATTCCCAGAACATATGCAATTACAAAGCTTGTTTCCACACCACATGAGCTGAGGGTGTACAACCTCAGACCCTGTCCTAAGCGAAAAGTAATCCAACAAACATTTTAGTCAGAAGGATGCTGTCTAATGAATTTGAGATAATTGTTTGAAAAAGCCATTCTGTTATCTCAGCATACCTCCAATAACCACCATGCATCCTTACAGGAATATTGCACTTGATGTAAACTAATAGTATACAGTAAAACACCATCCCTAGACAAAAATAGCATGGCCAATTATTGCCCAGTCTCCAATCTGCCTTTGGTACCAGACCAATTACAGATCTTGGATAACTTGTGCTATGGACCCTTTTCAGTCTGGTTTCAGGCCAGGCTAAGGATAGAGACCGCTCTGGTGGCTTTAGTGGATGATCTTCGTCTGAACAAGGACAAAAGCTATGCTTCTTTGTTGCTCCTCCTGGGTCTGTCTGCAGCCTTTTATACAGGAGATCTTGTTGAGGCATTCGGAGGCAGAAGTAGGTGTCGGGACGTGTCTTGGACAGGACTAAATCATTCCTCATGGAATGGACCCAAAGGGTAGCCACGGAAGACAAGCTGTCTTCCATGTGGGAACTATCTGGAGGGATTCTGCAGGATGCAGTCTTTCCTCCGTGTGATTCTGTGTCTATGTAAAGCCTTTAGGAGAAATCGTTTTTAGTTACGGAACTGGATGGCATGAATATGCAGCTGGCATCCAGCTCTATCGCACAGCTGGAGTCTCTTGAGTTGAACGAGGGGAGAACTGGTACAAAACACTGCAGCTCGATTATTTTCTGGAGCTAGGGGACGCGTGCATATTACTCCCGTTCTGCAGTCACTCCATTGGCTACGCATCAGTTACTGAGCTCAGTTCAAGGTTTTGGCTTCCACGTAGTGGAAAGCCCTTCATGCACTTGGCCTTTCATATCTATGGGACTGCCTTTCTTCTTACGCCCCGTCAATGGAAGCTTTACTCATCTTAATGGGGCTTTCTGCTGGTGCCAACCTGTAAATGGGCAAAATCAATAGCTGCCTATACACGTGCATTCTCTGGTGGCCCCCATCTTTTGGAATGGCCTGCCTGGTGAAGTCAGGAAGGCTCCCACTCCTGGCTCTCTACAAACTATGCAAAACTGAATTATTCAGAAGGACTTTTTTACACAGGTAGTAGGACTGTGCTGTAAGAAAATAGTTCAGATAGATGTGTTAATAAACGGATAGGGACTAGACTAGACTACTGTGTACTCTTCGTTGCTGTGAGTATGCTTCTACTGGATGGTTCCACATTTGTTTAATATGTCATGTCAATTTGCTTCTGTTTTGTCTCAGCATTATTTTCAGCTCTGTAAGATTTCTGCAATCCTTACCCTATTGTATTGTCTCAGCCATTCATATTGACTTAAAATATGTAATCCGCCTTGAGTCTCGGTGAGAAAGGTGGACTATAAATAGCAAAAATAAATAAAATTAGTTCTTGCGTCTGCAATAAGTGAGCTTGATGTACAAAACTGTGGCCGGTGCATGTGTGAGCATTCCATCGAGAGCACTTGAAGGAGGGCTGGCGAGTCAGCCCAGGTTTCATGTACTGGTACAGTTTCATTCTTGACCGGCTTGGTAACTAACGCTACTCCTTGATTCTAGACAGGATTGTTTACTTTTGTGGGCTGGGCTACAACAAGGCAGCAATACGACAAAAGAAAAGAGAGACTAAAACGCTGGAAGTAAGCATCACCTTTTAAAGTTTACCAGCTTACAAGAAACTTGGCACAGCTACTGGCTGATAGGGAGACGGTGTCTGGGATCATGATACAATAAGCAGTGCCTGAATAACTAGCCATTTTCCAATGCTTTCCCTAATGCCAAGGAGCTGAGAGGACAGCAACAGTACTAGCGCCCACCAGTCATGGAATAGCAGCCTGATGATGTGCCCTTGCCAGCCATATTTAGAAGCAGCCAACCAATGTACAGTAATGCTAGTCTACCTTGATATCTGCTGTGCCCCTCTCCCCATATAATGGAAAGCATAGAAGAAATGTTGGGCATAGCACATGCCTAGTGGAACCTTGGAATGAACAACCTTGGGAGCTCTGCTGCCTAAGGCTCAATGCTCCTCCTGCAACGAGGTTTCCTTTTGGCAGGCAGGCACACAGCGAAGGAACCACAGCTGCTCTGATGACCCAAGTATCCCTGCCCCTCCTCACTAGTAAAAAATGTTTGGATTTATTTCTTAATATATATTCTGCCAAAGGATAAACTGGCAATAAGGCAAAGCAGGCGTTTTGGACAGCAGCAAGCTGAGTACAAAGAGAAAGAGGAGAAACTGCAGCTCTCCTACCGCAACGCATTCCTGTAACTACAAGACCTAATTGTTTCTTGGGGTATGTGGGATCCTCCAAGGCAGTAGGTAAGCACAGCATGGTCGAGATCACCAGGTCAAGCTCTGTGCGGGGCTAGCACCAGCAGCCCTGGAAGGAGGGTCAGCCATGAATGAGATGTTGCACCATCGGACCCATTTGCTGCAGATGGATTGGTCATTCCAGTCATTTTTAGAAGCTTCCTATAAGGCCATCCCTCCAGCGCATTCATGAAGATCATTACCACCGGCAGCTACTTTTCATACGAGCAACGCTCGTTCTCCATTGCCCCTCTCATAGTCACGTTAGCCTGGTTTTCCACACGTCCACAGTGATCGGAGGGGGGATGTGAACCCAGAGGCATCTCCCCCCTCCCCTCGTTAGAACACAGCAACAGTTAACCACCTCAGCCCCTTTCCAGTGTGAGTCCCATGCTGATGACAGTCACGAGTAGGGATGAAAATCAGGCCCTGTTTACCAAAATCTCAGTCACAGAGACAGCTGTGAAAAAATCCACGCATTTATTCAATAGCAGGATTGGAATTCTACAAGCAAGGCAAGTGAGTGGGGTTGGCAGGTCTCTTGATCTAGTAAGGCTTCTGCGCCTTAGAAACCTGTTGGCAAAGCATGGGATCACAGGCAGAGCCGTCCCATGCTGATAGGTACAGCTGCGCTGCTTACATTTCTTGCAAACAGCAAGTGCGTTGAAATTCGGAGCGCTCTTCCACTCCCCAAATACACACTTGGGAATTTCCATATGGTGGGATTTACCTGTTGTGAGTGAGTGTAGTCGTTGATCCCAAAGGTGCCCATCCCTTGTAGGGAATTGCAGTATAAGTTGCGCTTTTTATAGAGGTATTTTATGGGGGTCTGGTCTTCCAAGGACACGAGACGTCATGAGTATTTGGCCAGCAGTAGCAGTAGCTGGAATGGCCGGCAGGTATCCAGCGATGTGGCTGTCGCCTGTTCCCTCTGCTCGCAAGCAGGTTTACACTAGCATGACATCACATCCACGTCTTGGTGAAGCACAGCCAGCATATTGGTTTCTGAAGCATTTTTGGCCCGCTTTTCTCCCTCTACAGGACCAGTGTGGAATTTACTGCTAGCAACTGTTGAGGAAGGGTTGTTTAAAGCCTATATAAAGTAGTTTCATGGTGCAGGGGTGGAGTGTAGGGGTGCCAACTCTTATTGGGAAATTCATGGAGATTTGGGGGTGGAGCCTGAGGCAGATAGGACACGGATAGGAAGGATCTCAGTAGGGTATAATGCCCAACAGTCCACTCTCCAAAGCAGCCATTTTCTCCAGGGAAAATGATCTCTAGACTGGAGATTAGTTGTAATCCTAAGGGATCTCAGGGCCCCACCTGGAGGTTGGCCATCCTAGGGGTGGATTTACAACAGTGGTGCAGCTGCTGTAGCGTAGGTGGTTGAGTTGCGAGTCAGCACTCTGCTGGTTCAGCTCCCACAACTGCCATGAACTCAGGAGGTGGCCTTGGGTAAGCCACTCCTCAGCTCCACTGTGGGGATAACAACACTGACCTTGTTCACCCGAGGGAGCACTAATCTGGCCAGAAAAGTCGCGTATAAGCACAGTTATTACCCCCCCTTTCCTTGATTTCCTGAGTGGAGTGCATTGACTTTGCTTTCTCAGCTGGAAGCAAAATAGTAAAGAGTCCAGTAGCACCTTTAAGACTAACCAACTTTACTGTAGCATAAGCGTTTGAGAACCACAGTTCTCTTCATCAGACGCATGGAGGGTATGAAGAAACTGGCAAGATATATATAGGTGGGGTGGGGAGGAGGGAGTAGATGCAATCAGTTTGCTTCTGATAATGAAATCAGTTACTTCTGATAATGAGATAACCATTCATAGAGTGATTCTGCCCATGTTGGATAATGCACTTCCAATCCTCTTTATAGATAATTTGGAACGGATTTTTTTGTGTGCGGAACAAAAAAGCCATCTCAAACGATAAAGTGCATTGAAAGTGCATTAGCCAATGTGTGTGGAATCAGCCATAGTCTCTGTTCAATCCAAGTCTGACTGAGTCAAATTTACATATGAATTCCAATTCAGCAGCTTCCCTTTGGATTTTGTTTTTGAAAGGTTTCTGTTGAACTATGTTGACTAAGTCCTTGATGGAAGGTCACCACAGTTCAACAGAAACCTTGAACCTACTCCCACCTCCCCTCACCACCTCTATGTATCTGGCCAGTTTCTTCATACTCTCCATGCATCTGACGAAGAGAACTGTGGTTCTCGAAAACTTATGCTACAGTAAAGTTGGTTAGTCTTAAAGGTGCTACTGGACTCTTCTATTTTGCTACTACAGACTAACGGCTAATTCCTCTGGATCAGCTGGAAACATGGTGAGTCCTCTGACTTGCTGTCACTTTCTTGATATTAAAAACTTGGAAGGAGAGCAGCGTTAGCAATATGCCCGGTCTCCAAGAGAGTAAAATGTATGGGTATATGCTACAGTTACAGGCCCAAACGGCGCACACCTTTACCGAGAAAAAGCCTAAATGAGGATGCCAGTCCCGGGGAACAGCGACTGATCGAACCATCGCGCTCTCCCATTTCCGTAAGCGGCAAGTCTTTTGTCTCCTTGGCGCATCGGTAGCCCAGTCCGCTGCCCTAGAGACACAGGGCGACAGGCTGGGGCCTGAGGCCGCCCGGCCTCGCCGGAAGTGGCAGATCTTTGGCCCCTTGGAGCATCCTTAGTGTAGTCCGCTGCCATGGAGACGCAGAGAGGTCCGCTGAGGCCGTCCGCCCCGAATCCGGAAGTGGCAGATCTTTTGGCCCTTTGGAGCTCCCGTAGCTCAATCCGCTGCTATAGAGACGCAGCGCCCCGAACTGGGGCCGGGGTCCGCCTCCCGCTCCCCCATGGTGGGCGCCGGCGTTATGCGCTCGGTCAGCTACGTGCAGCGAGTGGTGCTGGACTTCGGCGGGAGCCTCTTCCCGCACGGCGTCTGCCTGGGCGATGCCGACAACGACACGGTGAGCGAGGCCCTCGTGAGGCCCCTGGCCGGGTTGGGGTGGGGTGGCGGGCGCCGCTTGGGAAAGAGCAAGCAAGACGCCGCCTGACGCCGCTCCCCTTCTTCTTCTTCTCCTCCCTGCAGCTGAATGAGCTGGTGGTGGGCGACACGAGCGGGAAGCTGTGCGTGTACAAGAGCCACGAGAGCAAGCCGTGGACGGTGCGCTCCTGCCAGGGAATGGTCAGTGCAAGCCCCGCGCGGGGAGGGAGGGAGGGAGGCTGGCTGAGTCTTTCCTGGCTGGGCCTCCATCCAGCCGGAACCCCAAAGCTCCCCCATAACTTGACCTTCTCTTGGTGCTCGTGGCCACTCCATGCGCTTGGTTTTTACCCTTTAAAAGTCATGCGAGCAAGCGGCGCTCCGTTCCGTAAGTTCATTAGACGGTGTCCGAAGAAGCGCTCTGTTTTCTTCCCAGGATCTACTGCCGGTCGATTTTATTAAGTTAGGGTGGTTGAAAAATTATGTATTTGCTTCGAATTTTGCATGGTTCGTAAAACTCGATCCTGCCTCCCTTCAGTTATTTTTGTTTTCTTTCCTAAACTCAGAAATTGGAGGAAACTTGCTTGCCTTGCTTGTTTTTAATTTCCTGTTTCTACTCGTGCCACAAACTTGTTTTAGGAGTAGGGGCCATCACCAGTTTTTGAGAAGGGGCAGCTGGAACTATAAACACTGTTTTACATATGGGTCACAAATTTAAACAAAGATGTTGCTGAATGATATTAGACTACTGCCCATGTGTATGGAAGGAAACATTGTGCATTGGAAGGAGGGTCCAAAGTAATCCTTGGGATGTTTGCATGTTTTGTAATTCTCTGAATTTATTTCAGTTAAGAACTTAACTGCTTTAGCTTTCTGTTTGCATTAGCATTAATTTTTTGTCTTTTCTGTCTTCTTTCTATTGTTTTATTAAGCTTTTGCATTAGAATTAATCTAATAAATGTTCTCTTCCAGCTCACCTGTGTTGGTGTTGGGGATGTGTGCAATAAAGGAAAGGTAAAAGCAATCTCTTGTACTTTGTGTTTTTTGTGGCTGGCACTGGTGTGTATGCCGCTCTGTCATTTATTATAATTTGTTTATTTCATTTATACTCCACCTTCCTCACTGAGACTCAAGGCAGATTACACAGTTTAAGTCAATACAATCAGTGGTTGGGACATTGACTAAAGAGTGCACTGGGGTTTGGATTGCAGAAATTTGAAAACAAGCAACAGTCATTTACTGACCTGAAACAAAGCCTAAGCATTTCAATGAGGCATGTTAACATAATGCGGAAACTAGCTAGTAGGAGTATACTTACAGCAAAGATGGTACCCAGTAGTATAGTCTATGGTCCCTGTCCCTTCACCAAAGCATCTTTCTTGAACCTCCATATTCCTTCAGTTCTGGGAGGGGAACATGACTATGGACTGCTAAGGGGATGAGTTGTTGAACGTGCATCCTTTTTCAGTTATCTGTCTGTTTCATGGAAACAAACAAAATATGAGGTTGTCATGAGGAGAATGCAGATAAATACAGTTATTAGGGAAAAGGTCTAGTTGAAATCAGCAGGACTTGCATTCCAACACAGTTGGAATCAGTCTGAGAGAAGTAGTGCTTTCAGCCTTGAGCATTAATACAAAAGAGGGCTGCAGACCCTAATAGGAATTTGAAAATCAAAAGCTTCAGTTTGCATGTTCACCTGTGCTCCCAAAAGTGTGGGAATAGTAAGTGAAGCTGTGACTGAACTACTGTACCACACAAATGCAGTATCAAAATATGTAATTCTCAATGCGGCTTCATCTATAGATACTTAAATCTGGAGACTGTGGCTATGAACAAACCAGACATACCTTTCTACAGTCCTGAGAAAAGCCCCAGGTTTGCATAAAAATATGAAATCTTTAAAAAAAAAAAGCTGGGGGCTAACTCCTCCTAAAATAACACAAGCAACACCTGTAGTTTTAAGAAACAAGTACCTTCTTAGTGGCCATTGCCAGGCAACCACAACAGTGTTACTATCCTTCAAGCCTTGGTTTCTATCAAGAAAAGACGGAGAGGAGGGTTCAGGGCCATTTCCAGAGCTGTTTAAGCCTTTGAGGAAGGGCTTATTGGAGGCTAGGCCCCAAAGCAACTGCTGGGTGACTTGCTAACACACAACTGCCATGACCCTCCCAGACCTTGGCGACTTGCTACTCTTCAACAGGAGCAACTGCACAATGGCTAGTGTTGTGCAAGAGTTAGAGTTTCAAACTATGATATAGGAAACCCATGATCAAATCCCCAGTCTGCCATAGAAGCTGACTGACCTTCAGCTTGTCACAAACTCTCAGCTTAACCTTCCTCACAGGGTTGTTTTGAAGAAAAAATGGAGGAGAAGAGAATAATATGAGCCACTTTAGGTCCTAGTTGGGGGAAAGGGTATTGATAAATAAATATAGCTGAAAGGGCAAATAAAAGGTGGGTGGGAGGGAAGGAGAGAAAGGCAGGGAAAGGGAAAAAAGGATATGGGGGCTGCTAGGAGGAGGGAAAGACGAAATAGTGTGAGGAGGGGAATACAGGGGAAAGTGAAGAAACTAGCATAGCAGTGACTTCCATAAGTTAGCTATTGTTTGAAGAAGTTGTTCCATATTGAAGAAATGGTGAATTACAGCTCTAGTTTTAACTTGAGCAAGACTCTGGGCAATTTGGGTGTTAAAAGTGCAAAAAAAAGCTTTGTTAGATCAAATCGCAAACATTCTTTTTTGAAAGGACTAGTTATTTACTTAAAAAATAATAAAGGGTTGGATCCTATGACTCTTACCCAAGTGTTCTTTTAACAGAAAGATATCCTCCAGTGGAGAATGCTTGTTTCCTTATGGAGAAGACTTCCTTTGGTGGAGAAGAATTGGTGGAGGGGAGTCATAGGGTCCGATCTCTTTTTTTACTGATTGCCTAAGAACTCAGGTCAGATAATAGCCAACCAGGCACCTCAAAGGGAACAAACAGACCAGATAAAAATCTGAGTCATTTTAAGAACAAGTAACTTCTCAGTCTTTTAATGAAACCTAGAGGAATCTGAACCCAGGCCAGCTAACTCTTCAGTTTGCTTCTCTCTGTGGGCCATCCTGGGCTTCTAATCCAGCACAGCAGTGAGCAGGAGAAACTTCTTTGGGAGACCCACAGTGCATGCTCCACAGCTTCTTCCACTTGCCATTAAGCTCAGTTAGCAATTACAGTGGAGATTGGAACCCTTATGATTTATTAATATGTACACAACTATTGCCAACTAAGCAAGGGCACACCCCCAGCCATGCTTCTGGTTTTTTAAATAATTAAAATCAGAGGAAACGGGTCATTAAAATGCTTGTGCATAAAAAAGCATAACATGCATAGGAAAGCTTGACGGTCAAAAGATCTGCTTAACTGCAGTAGCTCAGTTTGTTTGTTGTCAGAATGCACTCCTCACCTGGTAGACTCTGGGTCCCATTTTTTCTTGATGGGAGAGAATTCCTGCATTTTATAAGAAGTATTTGCAGGCATTCCATGGCTTAAAAAGATTGGCATTCTTAATTGTGTGCTTTGTTCAGGGCTCCTACATCTTGTCAACATTTGTTATTCAGAAATTCCCAAATCAGAAAACCACAGAAAAATTTACAGTCAAAATTGCATTTAACCTACTTAACCAACAGGTTAAACATACTTCAAGCCTGCTTACCCAGACTTCTTGTGCCTCCCTTCCAATTCACATTCATGTAACTCAACATAAATAACATGCTTAACAATGGGTAGCTGTGTAGGTCTATAGTAGAAGAGCGCTATTTGAATCCAGTGGCACCTTAAAGACCAACAAGATTTCCAGAGTATCGAGATTCAGAGCTTATACCCTGAAAATCATGTTGGTCTTTAAAGTGCAACTGGACTCCCATACTTTATGATGTGAAACTTCCATTAAGTCGGAAAAGTATGATGCTAGGGAGGCTGCTCTTTGGGGTTTCTCTGCATATGCAGATGGGCCCTTACTCGGATGACCTTTCAGGTCTGGTCTCTAGACGTAAAAGCTTGAGCATGAAAACTGAGCCTTGTTGAAGGACAAGTTGAATGAAAGGAAGTGCCCTGGGCACTGGTGCCAGTCCAGAAGGCTCGATCTTGCTCAGGTGGCTGTCTGCTCCTGCCAGTGGGGAGAAGTTCAAGCTTTTACAATGCCCAAGGCTTCCTACACATCATCTTGCATCCTTTTCAGGCGTTGCCTCTCTGTTCTTGCTCATTCCCATCCTATGTGGGGGAAATTGCAGCCTATTTGGTTGCCTTTTGCTGACCACAAAACTTCTCTGTCAGAATTTGACCGTTGCAATGAGCGCTGAAGGTTGGTTTCATCTGTTCGACCTCACACCTCCACCCTCGAAGCACCTGGATGCCTCCAGCCACCATGAGTTCCCGCTGCCTGATGACCCGAAGATGGGATTCAAGCAACACATTCCTGCCAACACCAAAGTTATGTTGATCAGTGATATTGGTGAGCAAGGACATTCGTTCACACTGTGTAGAAGGGGTAGGGAATGCAGTGTGAGTGGGTGGGAAGAGAGAGAAGCTGATGGATGAGCAGTGCCTCCCCAAGCATCTCGTCTTCTCGAGACCTCGAGTGTTCTCCTAAGCCCTGAGAAGGAACATTGGGCAGAATCCTGGGTCACTTACGTTGATCACATTTCTGCCCTAGACTAGAACTGGAATAAAACAGGTCTGCTCTTGTCTTACCATACTAACTAAAACTGGCCACCTACTGTTTAATGGACTGATGGTTAAATTGATCCATCTCCTAACTGAGCCTTGCAGCTTCTGGGGTACATTTGTATAGCTTTACTCTGAGCAAGCAAGCTGGGCTGCTTTTGTTTTTGAATGTAGCATTTCCTGAGTGTGTTCACTGCTTGTTCTGTCTCTTGCATGAACACACACAGTGGAATTGTGATGTTGTGTCAGTGTCTTGAACAGGGCTTTTTTTCAGGGGGAACGCAGGGGAACGGAGTTCCGGAACCTCTTGAAAATGGTCACATGGCTGGTGGCCCCGCCCCCTGATCTCCAGACAGAGGGGAGTTTAGATTGCCCTACGAGCCGCTTAGCAGCGTGGAGGGCAATCTCAACTCCCCTCTGTCTGGAGATCAGGGCGCGGGGCCACCAGCCATGTGACCATTTTCTCTGAGGGCAACCCACTGAGTTCCACCACCTCTTTTCCCAGAAAAAAAGCCCTGGTCTTGAGTCACCTTCTTTTGTGCTCTTAACAGACGGAGATGGGAAAAATGAGTTGGTTGTGGGCTACACTGACCGTGTAGTGCGAGCCTTCCGCTGGGAGGACTTATGTGAGAGTTCAGAGAATATTTCTGGGCAATTGGTACTGCTCAAGAAATGGCTTTTGGAGGGACAGGTAAGAAGTCCTGCATGTGTATACCTATGCAGAATAGTGCTCTTCAGAAACAGGGATGCCACTGGGACAGCCTAATGGAGAAAGCATTTCTGTAGACCCCAGCTTTGTGGCTGCTGAATTAGAAGATCAAGTTGAGTGGTACATCCAGTCCAGCATTGCGTTTCCCACAGAGGATAACTAGATGCCCCAAGAGGCCCACAAATAAGGGCACAGAGGCCAGTTCTATCACTATGTGCCAGATTCTGAGAGAACTCCAGTATCTTGTGCAGTCTCTCTCTGCCCAAATTCAGTGTCCAAAACAATAACTATAACCAAGGCGTTGTCGGTAGTTATGTGAACTTGCTGTAATATTTGATATAGACTGATACCCAGGAAGGGACAGTCATGGGGTGTGGAGATTTTGGGTGGCCAAAGGAGGACTGATATTTGAGGCATAAGGATGTGGTAGGTCAGAGAAGTAAAGATGTGATTCACAAAGAAGTAGGGCATATCTCTTGCCTGTCCTCAGCTGCTGGGCTTGGTGTGGCAGCATCCCTTAGTTGCTTGAGCAGGAGCCTGATTCAGCTTGCCTTTCTGTGATGTTAGCACTTTTGTGACCCTTCCCAGCTATATGGACTTTTTAAAGAAACTTGTGTGTGCTGGGTGCCTTACAGAGAAATCCTAAACTGAGTCACTCCAGTCTAAGCCCATTGATTTTAGTGGTCTTAGACTGGAGTTACTCTCCTTAGGATTTCATTGTTCATCTGCAATGCAGTTTGTCATTCCAGGCCCTGTGTTAGCAGTTTACCATTCTTGCAGAAAGCAGCTGTTTGTGCTCTCACTAGCTCTGATCCCTCTTCTGAAGGCAAATGCTATTTTTGGTTAGTTTAGTGGTTAAGAACGGCAGGACTCTCATCTGGAGAGCCAGGTTTGATTTCCCACTCCTCCACTTGAAGTCAGCTGGGTGGCCTTGGGTCAGTCACAGCTTCTAGGAGCTCTCTCAGCCCCACCCACCTCACAGGGTGTTTGTTGTTGTGGAGATAATAATAACATACTTTGTAAACCACTCTGAGTGGGTGTTAAGTCATTCTGATGGGCGGTATATAAATCAAATGTTCTTCTTGTTGTTAATTGGCTTTCTTTCTATGGAAGAATAGGTAGACAGCCTGTCTGTGAATCCAGGCTCTGATGGTGCTCCTGAGATGATGGTGTCCCAGCCTGGCTGTGGCTATGCAGTCCTGCTCTGTACTTGGAAAGCAGATCATCAGCATCCAACAGAGGGGGAGGCAGACAGTGCTGCAGCTAGCAGGTGAGTCTCCTGGAATCCAGTGAGGCAAGCAGGGACTCTTCTAGCAGTATCAGTGCAGTATCTCGTTGGCAGTACATATGGTATATCTTGTATTTACATGTTGTATATCTTCCAAAACCATCTGGCAGAATAGGTGTCACACCTGCCACAAGTTTTGAAGTCATATAGTTCATTGTGAGTTTTTTGAGTGGCCGTGCTTGTCATTATGGTGTCTTTGGATTATGCAGCATAATAACTATTTTTACTTGTCAGTGGTTAAGCATTATGTTTAAATAATTAAACTATTGACTGTGAACTAGGATGTGAAATCATGATTTGAAGTGGGTTTACATAAACTGTGTTTTATTTGAACCAGTAAATGGTACACCTGTCCTGAGCAAACCATGGTTGAAGCAGTTCCCTCTCTCTCTGCAAAGTGACAGCTATGCTTGGCTAGTGTCTTTCTATAAGCACCTCTGGGAGCACAGTTTAGCTTGACAGGCTGCATTGTGGTTTCACAATCTGTTTGGATCTTAATTGGGGTTAATGACATACCATGATTAGAACTAACTAGATTTAAGCATTGTGTCTGAATTGGGGCAAATTCTTTTTGTTTTTCCCATTCCAATTCAGGTATAATATTGAATGCTGTTCCTCCCCCCCCCCCTTTATAAATCATGTTGAGCATTATATCCAGATAACAGTGCTTAGATGCTTTTTAGATACTAACAGAGTTTGAGAACGTAAATTGTAAAGTGGTTCTCAATCCAGTGTAGTTTTTAAAACTGGAAATTATGTGAAAAACAAGATAATCCCGATGAACCAATCCTGGCAAGACATGGTGTATGGGGGGAGAACTCAGGCTCCCTTTAGGAAAGAGGCAGGACAAGTGATGCTGTTGTAGCAAGGACAGAGATCCACTAGGCTAGCAAGAAATTTATTCACCTGGATATTTGCATTAAAGCCACAGAGTTAAGAAAACAGATCTGGATTAAAATTAATCAGACTCCCGCATTCTTTCTGAATAAAGTCCTGAATAAACACATTCTCTGTTGATCATGGGTTTTTGGACGGGGGTTTGGTGATGATAAACTATGCTAGACATCAAATTGTTGGGAAAATGTCTGGGCCTGCACTTCCCCTGTATTTAGTATGCAGGAGTGGAAGGTACCACTCTGTTTCAGCCTCTTGCACTGGAAACGCACTCATTCCTCTTTGAGTTCAAAGAAATGCTTGTATGGACTTGTGTTAGGAAGCAGCCTCAAAGTGGCATAACTCCTCTTTCTTCAGCTTTCGTCCTCATAGGCAACTTCTACCTAGTTAGGCAAGGCATGTTTAGGTTCTGTAATGCTATTCTTGGGCTGTGATAAGGTTTTATTCTGCTGTATCTGACGTGTGTTAGTGCTGCCGTTTCTGTCGGCTGTGTCAATAATTTATTGTTCATCTTTGATCTTCTGTGCAGTCCCATTTTGGGACTGCACATGTGCAGGCCAAATGTGTGCCTGCACCAAAGACACTTTATAAACAGCAGATACAGGTAAATGCAACCTTGTGTTTTTTTTCCACTGTAAGCCTCCTCAGAGATATTCATATGGAGATACAGGGTATGAATATTTGAAATAAATATGATTTAGTCATACAGAGTTATTTTCTTGCACAAATGAGTTTTGTCTGTCCAAAAGTGGGGAGATGCAGTAATGAGAATACAGCTGATTCCAGCGAATGGAGAGTAAGATAATTGGCAAGAAAGCATTTAGATCTGGGTTGGGCAGCATCTTCAAGTCAGAGTAACTGGAAGGGGAACCTTTAGAGGCTGAGGAACTGTCCCGCCTCCGTGGAATTTTCTGTTGCCTGTTCACTTATTGTACTTTCTCTCCGATCGCTCCTGCTTGTCATTGAATGGCTTGTGCCAGATGTGTCAGGAACTAGTCACTTGCCTCTGTGTTCCTTTACACTGTAAAATAAAGCTAAATTGTTAGTTTCTGTGTGATGTTTTTGTAGTTCAGTTTAGACCACTGTGTTCTACCATCCACGTACTTCTGGAGAGAAGTACCCCTGTTTGCTTTGTGAGGTTTTTAGAGGGGATGAAGCCCATGTTCTCACACACAGGCTTTCCATGCCTAGTCTTCCGGCATGCCATGTGTTTAAGGTCAGATATCCTGTACCACTTTGGGGGTTGATTTCTTCTAGGGAAGCTCCAATCCGGGATGTCATTCTCCACCAGACATCAGGTAGAATTCATAACAAGAATGTTTCAACTCATCTTGTTGGCAACATTGGCAGAGGTAAGTGCAGAAATTCTGGGCCTGGCAAAAAGAGGAAACAAACAGAATTTTATCTAGTTGAATTATAGGCCCATTGTCTTAACCAGCCTGATAAAGAATTCTGGTGAGCTCGAAAGCTTGCCAAATGTTTTGTGTCCACCTAGTTGGTCCTAATAAAAGGTATTACACAGGTTTCACTCTTGTTTGGGGTTTTTGCATGGACTGATATGGCTGTAAACTTTTCAGCCTCCAATTGGTCCTTCCCGGTTGGTCCTTCCTGGTAACTGAGGTCAGCTCTTCATGGGGAAGAACCGGAAGCTCCCTTGTAGTGGAGGCTTTTTTCAGTGTCACTGGAACTCTCATCACAGGCGCTGCCCTAGAGCAGGAGGTGGGTTGGAGGTTCTCACCATTATCGGGGAGTCTGTTTTGCTGCCTCTGTTGATGCTTCAGGTCTCAGCAGACTACTGGGAGCCTCCTTGATCTCTTTATTTTCCTTTTTTCACAATTCTTTCTAATCTAGATGTTGAAGCAGTGGTCTCTTCAAGGACAACAGTCCAATTCTGTTACTGTGTGGTTTTTTAAAATGCTGTGGCTGTTCTTCCAAGGGTTGTAAAGAAACTTGCTGTAGTTTCAAGCACATTCTGTTCTGCTTTATTAAAGAGGTTTCTGAAGAGCTGGATTGTGTGGTGTCAGTCCCATTTGAACTCTCTTCTCAGGCATGGCCCCCCCCCCCAGTTCTTATATCTGGAGCTCTTCCTCTCAGTCTGAAATGCCCTAGGCTGAAATGTTGCTGCTGTATAAATGCTACCAGGATCTGGTAATGAGTACTGCTTTGCTTGATATAGAATAGAAACAGAGCAATTATTTGGTCTTTTCCTGAAACCAAAATTGGTATATCAGATTTGCTGATCATAACATTTTATACCCTTCTGCACTAGAGCAAAGACAGCATACAAAATTTTACAAACCGTGATTAAGCCCATGGAAGGGGCAATGCAAATATGCAGGTTACATTGAGACATGTGAGCCGAAGGCCTTCCAAACGGACAAACCATCCACCATTTCCAGGCTGCCACCACCAGCTATTCTGTGATTCTGAGGGATGGGAAAGTTGAGAGGACTTCCTCAAGTCACTGAAGGTTTTGGCTCTGCTGCCTCCCAAACTCTGCCTCCTTGTGTTCTGTCTCCGCAGGGGGCACCGAGCAGCAGAGGGGCTCCGGTCTGTTTGCACTCTGCACTTTGGACGGTAAGCTCGCCTGATTCCCTGGGAACAAGCCAAGGGCAAGGATTCTCTTGACTGGCGAGGCCAGAACTCAAAATACTTCTCCAGCATTCTGTTAGGCATGATGTATGCAAGGCCTTGTATATTGGAGCCGTTAAACTAGAGCCAGCTGCAAGAGCAGGATGCTGTCCAGGAAGCTAATTTGGGCCCAGACACAAGTGCAGAAGCAGAGTCAGAAGTATTGTGTCAAGTGCCTACTGAAGGGCTTTGTATCTCCATTCCTTCCTGATGCATTAGCAGGGCCTTAGCAGGCTCCTGTTGAGTATGGCAAGGGAGGCCTAATGATGCCAAGCCGGAGGACTGCCTTTGATATGCGGTTCAGCTGGAAGGTGTTGTGGTTTTGGGGTTGGGTGGCGATCCTGAACTCAGGAGGTAAGCGCAGGTAAGAGGCACTGACCCCTAGAAGACGCAGGTTCCAGAGGGAGCATTCTGTGGCAGCAGCCTGGAGTTCCCTAGCTGGACACTGTCATCCTGCTCCCAAGGGGTCCTGAAACCCCACTTGAGAGGAGCTTTCTATCTCTGAGAATGTCTTGCAGCACCTCCCAGGTCCTGGCAAATCAGCAAACCAGGGATACCGTGACAGCTGCTACTGACAAGCTAATCGGTGTGTTTTCTGTGAGATGTTGTGTATCATCCTGTCAAGCGTTGTGTTCTTAGGATCCCCCTTTGCTTCGTGGTCTCCCTTGTGGGTGCAGAGCCCACTGCAGGGATAGTCATTCTGCAGAGCTTTGGGGTGAGAATAGACAGTCCCCGGACGCGCCCTCTGTCACAACTTCAAAGGAGAATAGTTTTCTTTTGAGACTGACTAAAGCTGATTCATGCCCTCCCTCTCCCTCCACTCTCCTGCAGGGACACTGAAGCTGATGGAGCGGGCGGATAAGCTGCTGTGGTCAGTGCAGGTCGACCACCAACTTTTTGCTCTAGAAAAACTGGATGTCACTGTGAGTTCTCCTCCAGGTTTTGTTCTAGGCTGGCAGGATTGGGTTGGGCAGAGGGCTTCTGATCAAGTTGGTGCCTTAGCTGGCTGGGGACGGAACAGAATTAAACCGGGTCACCTGTCCGGAGGTGGAGGTGCAGATCGAGATGGGCCTTTTTGGCCTCCTTCCCAGGAGAGAACTGTCACTGCTGTCAGCGCGTTGTCCTGGTAGCAGCCGTGCCTTCCCTTCCTCCGTTTGAGGAACCTGGATGTGGTGCCCCGGGAGAATGATGATGTTAGTTGAGAGAAAAAGAGGAGGTAAAAGTGAGGGTTTAGGGGGAGCAACAATGAACTCTGTTCATGAAGCTGGAGCTAATGACTTGATGTGCAGGCAGTAAAACCTGCGAGACACTTGCATATTTCAGTGTAGAGAGGAGGAAAAGCAGGAGGAGGGAGCTGAGTATCATTACCATAATGGTAATAAAACAAGCCACAGGGCGAGAGAGGCTGAGGTCCTGGAGTGCACTGTGCTTCCCAAACTTGATGGGGCTCAGCTGACCCTTGGCTGACTCAGATAAGAGCTTAGGGGTTATAATTGATCCAGCATTACTGTGGAAGCAGCAAGACTTAAACTTCTTCCCATTTTGCAGGCTGCAGCGCTTGGATTTGCAACCGTTAGGCCTTTTTGCATCCACATCACTGCTTCGGTGCTAAGTTGTTAATACTACATCTGGAGGGATGCAGGAACGGCTATCCCTCTCGTAGGCTTACAGGATTTCCACCACATGACAGAGAACTGTGCTAGTTAGATACTTTGATCTCTTCCAGGGAAATGGCCATGAGGAGGTGATTGCTTGTGCTTGGGATGGCCAGACGTACATCATAGACCACAGCCGGACTGTCGCCAGGTTCCAGGTAGATGAAAATGTGAGCGCTTTCTGTGCAGGTGAGCTGCTTAATGCTTGACAGATCGGTCAGAACTTTGCTCTGTGCTCTTTGCTCAGAAAGTTTTGCTCTGTGTAGTGAGGAGCCTCAATTCGATGGCAATACTTTGGGTCTCAAGGAGCAGAGGTCTCTGTTAAGGACCACGGAGAACTGCTGTGTGTTGGAGAAGACAGTACTGGAATAGATAGACCAGTGGCCTCACAGTATGAAGGAAGGCAGCTTCATATGCTCATGAGCAAAACTATGCAACAATGATCTTCTGTTGTTAGCAAGCAATCTACTGATACCAGCTTTGCATGCATAAAGTCCCAAGTTCAGTCCCTGGCATCTCTGTCGTGAAAAGAAGCTTCCTCTGCCTGAGATCTTGGAGGACGCTGGGTTAGGTAGACCGGTAAATGGAAAGCCTGAACAGCTGCTTCTTCCTGTCCTTTTGTGATGCAAAAGAAGAGGCTAATAGAGCATGATTACTGTTTCAGCCTAGGTAAAGGTAAAGGTAGTCCCCTGTGCAAACACCGAGTCATTACTGACCCATGGGGGGACGTTGCACCAAGACGTTTTCTTGGCAGACTTTTTATGGGGTGGTTTGCCATTGCCTTCCCCAGTCATCTACACTTTACCCCCAGGAAACTGGGTACTCATTTTACTGACCTCGAAAGGATGGAAGGCTGAGTCAACCTTGAGCCGGCTACCTGAACCCGGTTTCCACCAGGATTGAACTCAGGTCGTGAGCAGAGCGTGGGCTGCAGTACTGCAGCTTACTACTCTGCACCATGGGGCTCGTCTGTTTTGGCCTACTAAGGGTCAAACAGGAAGGCTCTACCCTGGCTTAGTTTACGTCCAGGGGTGGACTTGCATCTCTCCCCCACAGTCCATAGGGACATCTGCTTTATTTGTAGTGCCTTTGCTTTAGGGAACAAACCTTAACCCAAGCACGTAGGGGGAGTTGCCCTTAATTTCTAGAGAAGGCCCTGCATCCTCAGATTGTAGGCTAGTGCTAGAGAAAGGGCGCTGGATAATCTCTTTATGACCGCTGCTTCGAGTGGTGTAATGTATGCATAATTGAGCCCCCTGCCCAATTTCCATATTGTCTCATCATCTCAACTGCAGTGTGCATTTTGATAGAATTCTAGCAGTTGTATCACATATGCAGCTGCTCACCATCAAGAGAGCAGCAGTCGAGGAAAGTGCATGCTCTTGTGAGTACATTTTCATTAAATTTTATCCCTGTTTTGCTTCATCAGCATCCCTATTTCTGCTCTAGAAGGGAATAAAGCACATTGATCTGGAAAGAGCATAACTAATGATAACTACCTCTTGTCTTTCCAAGAAGGGCTGTAGCCAGGGTATGAACCAGGATCAATGAAAGTCACTTTGAAGCAGAAGGGGATACTTGAGGATCCAAGTGCCTTGAGCATCACCAGGTTAGGGACCTGCTTTGCAGGCAAGAGTGCTTCCCCTTCTAGAGTAGCCAAACGAAATCAATCAATCAATCAATCTGGGTGTCATCAGAATAACAGTGACTGGCTCCAAATCTCCTGACAGGATTTGTCCTCTATCAGTGCTTCTGATCTTTGTCCTCTATCACTGCTTCTGTCATTGCCGTAAGCTCCCTGGTATAGGATGGGTATCAGTTGTTTCAGCTGCCTGGTTATCCGCCTATTTCAGAAATCATCAAGATTGAGCAGTCTCCAAGAACAAATTCAGTGTAACTGGTCTCCCAACTCTTCCTCAGCCTATACCTTGCCATATAGTGACCTGTCCAGCCGTGGGAGATTTGAGATGTTGTCTGCCTCTGAGTCACCATACCCATGCCCAGTGGAGAATACCAGAGCAAGCAGATGATTTGCTATGTGTGGAGCTAGTGAGACTTGGGACATCCCTGCCACTAGGCAAGGGGTTGGAATGAATGTTGAATCCCCCAGAGACTAGTTAACTGGATCATCTCTGCTCTAAGGGCCAAGCCCATGTGCAGCAGCTCAGATAGGGAGGCCGCTGGGCAGTGTTGTGTCCCTGGCACCCAGCATGAAGGACAAGCCCTGCAACTAGGAGTCTGGTGAAGAAGAGGAGGGAATGTTCATAGGCTGGGCCTGTGCAACTGAAGGCCATCTTGACTAGGCTGCCCCAGGAGCTTGCTTTGCTCTATTATGGCCTGCATAACTTGGGGTGGGGGGCTTGGAACACCCCTTCTCAGCTGTTCTTTGTGCTGACAGGCAATGCTGTGGCCCACACTCAGAGGAAAGGTTTCTGTTGCCTCCCAAGGGTTTCTGTTTGCGAGCCCCTGTAGTGCAGTGGGAAAATTTCTTGATTGCAAATGCCAGATTCTGAAATGCAATGGAGAAGTGTCTTTGTTGCATCTGGGGATTTGCAAGTGAAGTGCAAGCTCCTGGGGTGCAGAGAGAAGGTGGGTGTGGGGGCAGGATTAAGAGCCGTACCTCCCAGCTCTTCTGTCTGCTGAGAGGTGGCATTCTCAGCCCTCCCCCTGGAATTGTTTTCCCACATCCCTGCTCTGGGGCAGGGGTCAGAACACCCACTCTCTACTGAGAGTGGGTGTTCGAGCTCATTGTGCACCCCTCGACCTTACCTCCAGATTCTCTTTTTGCCAGTTTTGATACTTGGGTGTTGCTGTGGTCTCCTTTGCGCTCATTTGGTGAAACTGGAGCCTTGTGTCTCATATTTTGGTCTGTGGGAAGTGAAGACTGGCCAAGTAGGCCTTGTGTGGGCAACACAGGAGGGGGCAATGCCTCAGAGGTCTGGTTGAATCTTCCATGGTAAAGCTGGGCTTTAGGTTGTGAGTGGCTTTTGTGCTTTGAGCTGGTCCAGTGTGTGTATCAGTGTGTGTGTGTGGGGGGGATCATTGATCTCTGGCCTTCGGTGCTGTGACTCGCTTCTGTAGTGAAATCCTCTACATTTGTTTTGAAATTTCTTCTGGGGATTTATTTGATGTTGTCTGTGACATCTCATAGACTCCAGTTGAACTCCATGGTGTAATCATTATTGAATGTACCAAACCTTTTCAAAAAGGCAGATTTGAATCCTGGCTTTATTTACCAGCCTGATCCAAGCAGTTCTGGACTAAATTGTTTCCAGATCTTTTTGATTTTTAGCAACAACAGCTTCAGAAGAAAGACTCCTCTGCCACTATCTTTTCATCACAATCTGCGTGTGACTTATGTGGAACTCTCGCCCTCTTTCTTTCCTGTGACTTAGAGGGCCTTGTACACATTTTATTATATCTATTAGTAAAGTACATAAGCACATTATCCCTTCTTTTAAACAGAAGGTTTTGATCTTTTTTCCTGGATGAGCTTGGGAGGACAAGAACTTAGATCCTGCTGGTGCCTGCCCCGTGCACTTGAAGCCTGGTCCAAGTAGGAATTGGCTCTGTCACTTTGGGTTGAGGGGGAAACAGTTGCATTTTTAATGCTCTCCCATGTAAAAAATCTCTGCAAGTTTTTTCCCTTTAAAAAGCACTTTAGAGTGAATGGCTACAGCAAGTCTTTGCACGCTATGCTAGTTTTTCACTTACAGGGGAATAATCTATATACAGGAACTTTGAAAAATGTCATTCCTCTACTGCAGTCTGAAGTGATTCCATCCACAATTCTGCTCTATGTGTAGACATGGCCCCTTTCCTTTTTCTGGAGTTCTCTTTGACTTCTGAGCTGTTTTCTGTATCTCCCTGAGTGCGTATGTTGATCCTTAAGTAACAGCTGCCCCTCTGCCTTCATTTCTCTAGGTCTATATGCCTGCAAGGGAGGCCGCAACAGCCCTTGTCTAGTATATGTCAGTTTCAACCAGAAGATCTATATCTATTGGGATGTCCAGTTGGAGAGAATGGAATCCACCAATCTGCTGAAGATATTAGAGAGCAATTCTGAATACAAAGAACTCCTGCAGCAGCTGGGCGTGGGTATGGAACACATCTCATATAAACAAATGGTGGTGTGTGTTTTATGTACCATCAAGTCACTTCTGACTTATGGCGCCCCTATGATGTACTAAACCACTGGATGTGACTCTTAAAAGACAACATGTCTGTCCCATATAAAGAGGATGTTTTTGCCCAACCTCAAAAAAAAAAAAGAGAGAGAGAGAAACCTCTGCGGAAGGGTTTTCCGATTGCTATTTACTGGACCATGAGATCAATATAATGGGATCTCACCCAGTAGGTCCTACAGGTGATTCCTCTCATTCGGCCCCAGTGCCATATTTAAAAAGTAGATCTATTTTAGTGGATTCTATTGGACAAAATATAAACTAAACTGACAACCAGGGACCCCGAGTGAGCATTATTTAATATGTATTTCATGGAATGTGACAGGATTGTTAAACACAACCCATTTCAATTGAATCAATATTCTTCCTGTATTTAACATTTAAAGCAAAGAACATGGTTAGTTTTGAAGTGGAATTCTACATATGTTGCTCATAGGTCTCCTCTCTTATTAATGAACAAGCATCCACCCGCCAAGGAAATCAGTTTGTGTTTTGCAGATTACCGTAAAGCTTTTGACTGTGAGGATCATGAAAAGATATGGATGGTTTTAAAAGATGGGGGCGTGCTGCAGCATCAGATTATTTTGATATACAATCCGTTCTCAGGACAAGAGGCCACTATTAGGACAGAATACAGGGGAAACAGAATGGTTTCCAGCGGTAAAGTGTCAGAGAAGGATGTATGCTATCTCTGTTTGTTCAACCTACATGCAGAACATATATACGGAAAACTGGATTAGATTTAGATGAAGGTGGAGTGAAAGTTTGTGGAAGGAACAGTAACAATTTGAGATACGCAGATACGCTTTACTGGCAGAAAATAGCGAAGCTTTCAAATGGCAATTGATGAAGGTTAAGGAAGAAAGTGCCAAAGCAGGATTACAGCTGAACATCAAGACGACAAAAATAATGACAACCAAGGAATTACACAGTTTTAAGGTTAACAATGAAGACACTGAAATTGTTCCAAGATTTTCTATTCCTTAGCTCAACCATCAACTAACTAGTTCTAGAAAGGAAATACAAGGGTGCTTTTGTTCATTTGCTTGTCTGTGCTCATACTACCTAACTTCAGCAGTTACATCATGGGGCAGCTCCACGTAGAATTTAGTCTTGTAACTGGATCGAGCATGCATTTAGTTGCCCAGTAAAACTTAACAGCTGCATCCATTCACAAAGAGAATTTTCCCTGAGGGGCCTGCAAAAAGATACCACTTGGGTACGAACTACCTTCTGAATCCAGCCTGGTTTTTACCAAAGCCGTTGCCACACTTTAGATGATACTAAACAAAAGGTTATCCCAGTCCTATGTACTTTTAGATGTTATCGTGATGAGCAGGAAGCTTGCAGATTTTTTTAAAGATACTTTAATTTTATTATTGATGGAGGAATACAGAGTAAGAAGGGTAGGGGAAGGAAATACAAGTTACATAATTCAAATACATTACACCGTTCAGTCAAATATATTTTCTTATTATCTTTTTGTAATCCATAGGTCAGCTTATTATTACAATTTTTCCATTCATTTTTAGCACTGTCCATAAATGTCTTCAACTTAACTCGAAATTAAGTTCCTTCCAAGTTCTTTTGCATCCAGTCGTACAAAGGGTCCCAAATATCATCATATATCATACTATCTCTATCTTTCAATAAACTGGATAGTTTATCCATTTCTGCTGTATTGAGTATTCTTTCAATCAGATTTTCTTGTGTTGGGATATCTTTCGTTTTCCAAAACCTCGCATATAAAATTCTAGCTGTTGTAATTATATTCAGAATCAAATGTTTTTGGTTTTTATTCACCTGAGCCATTATATGATTTAATAGAAAAAGTTCAGGGTTCAGTGGTATAGGAATTTTGAGAATCTGCTGGATCATTCTATGAGTCATCTTCCAAAACTCCACCGTTTTTTTACATGTCCACCACATATGGTAGTATGTACCCACCTTAAGAAGCATGCAGATTCTTAAATACATTGATATGTTAACAGTACTTGGCATTAGTGGTAATGTGTGTGTGCCTCTCTGTCTCTCGCAGCTGAAGACGACGTTTCTGCTGTCAGAGATCTGATTCACAGCACCCTCTACCTACCAGAGCATCAGTCAAATGCCCATTGTCAGCAAAGACTCCAGGCCAGAACGAACTCCTCCAAGTGAAACATGATGCTGCGCTGCTGCTCCTTTCCATGCTTGCCACATCTGCGTATGTCCATTGTTCCCATTGGGTGTTTTTGAAAATCTGGCTGAACGGCATGATGAACCAGGGCACGGAAGCCTGAACGGCATGATGAACCAGGGCACCGAAGCCTGGTATCAAGGAGTGGAGCCACTGGCATTGATGCCAGAAGGATAGGAAATGCCTCTTGCTGCCTTCACATGGTTGTCACTGATCAGACACTTAGCCTTTTGCCCAAAACTTTGATTTTGTAAAATATGGAAAAATACAAGAAGGTAGAGTTGATGCACAAAACTAGTTATATGTCCAGAAATGCTAACTTGAAATGGGACAGACCAGCAGACAGTAGCGATGGCAGTAAATGGGATGTTGTTGAGATGTTGTTCTGTGTGTTATTTTCAAATTGAAGTTCATATTCCAAGAACTTAAAATTTGAAAAATAATAAAGTTTGAAAGGATGGGGAGGGTCTTAGAGACTCCAACTAAATATAATCTTGCTTTAAAAATAACTTGTTGTTTCAAATGGGATATTGGTGATGTGTTAACAAGCATAGGTAACTTGTCATTAAAACTGGCTTCCGTGCAGGAGGACTAGAAAGTAGCAGGTGTCATCCCATTTGTTCAGAAAGGATTCAGAGGGGATCTGGAGAATTTCTTTCCGCCCCACCCCTTTGGCCTGTGTGCACCTGCGCAGAGCCGTCTGTCATACTGTCCTGGCTTTGGGGCAGACTCCCGTGATCTGGCCCTACCTCCAGGTTTATGAGAGTGGACACAGAGAGGGAAGAGAGCACAGGGGGCCTAAAGGGGGGATTCGGTTCAAGGAGGAGAGGTCCATCAGTGGTTGCTAGCCATGGTCGGTTAAGGCGCCTCCATATACAGAGGCAAGCAAACCTCTGAATCGCATGCTGGGAGGCAGCAGCAGGAAGAGGCCTCGACTTCTGTGCCCTGTTCGTTGGCCCTCCAGAGTGACCAGTTGGTCTCTGTGTGAGATGGGATGTTGGACCAAATGGACCACTGGTCTGACGCAACAGGGACGTTCTTCTGTTGTGACACCCAGTGTGGTGTAGTGGTTAGAGTGTCGAACTAGGATCAGGGTGACCCAGGTTCGAATCCCCGCTGTGCCGTGGGTCACCTTGAGCTAGTCACACCCCCTCAGCCTGATCTACCTCAAAGGGTTGTTGTGAGGATAAAATGGAGGAGAGGAGAATTATGTAAGCTACCTTGGGTTCCCATTGGGGAGAAATGTGGGTTATAAATGAAAATAAATGTTCTTAAAAGTCGAAATGACTCAAGAAGTTGTTTTTGGACTGTGGAAGATCCCTGACAACTGGATTAGTTTCTCAGCTGAAATGAAGACTCTGCTATAGACCTCTGGAGGGACACTCATGTGTGTGTGGTGGGGGGGGGCGTGCAGTACAGGCAAGAAGGATTTGCCAGAAATTGGCTGCAAATGCTCCAGATAAGGAGCAACTGATGCTTTATGGACTGGGCTTGGGGAGAGGTTCACTATTACTTTAGGGGATTAAGTGCTTCTGAATATGCTTGCAGTGAATGACTAGGAAACTATCAGCGTTGGGACATTATCTTGGCAGGATACCTGGGAGACCTGGGTTTGAATGACTACTCTGCCATGGAAGCTCACTGGGTGACCTTGGGCCAGTCACACATTCTCAGGCTAACCGACCTCACCTAGTTGCCGAGAGGATAAAATGGAGAGGTGGAGAAGATTATAAGCCACTTTTGGCACCCACTGAGAAGAAAAGTGGGGTATAAATTGAATGAATAAATAAATTCAAAATTGGTAGGTGATCTATAACTGTCCCCACTTCCATTTTTGGTGTGTTATTTCTAGAGGGACCTAGCTGCCGTCCCTTGTTGAGTGACCTTCCCTGACTAGACAATAACAAGTAGGTGACCTGCAAGACTTTGGGAGGGGTCCTATCCCCCCCCCCCACACACACACACTGCTTGCCAACTGGAGCAGCCATTCATTACTCAGCCTGCCCACCCACCAGCAGTACTGCCGACACTCCCCACTCGTTCACCTCCTGGCTCATATGGTGGCACCGCAGCAGCAGTAGCTCCTCCTCCTCCTCCACTGCTTGCACAGGAGAGGAGGGGCTGGCCTTCGTGGTGGAAGGGGGCAGCAGTGGCTCTCATGCCTCTTCCCTGCCCACCTGAAGCATTGCTACGTCAGCAGTGGCAAGGGGATGTGGCAGCTCCTGCCCCTCCATCTGCAAAAGAGAGGCGGCAACAGCTGGGTTGTGGCGGCAGCAGAGGGAGGCAGCAGGGGAGGCTCCTGATACTCCTCCCCTGCCCACCCCCCTGCAGAGGAGATGCTGCAGTGGTGGGGCTGGCAGCAGTGGGCTCTCCAGCGGCTCTGTTCAGCTGGCATATCTCCCTCCCTGGTCATAGTAGGTTTACATTGAGTGCACAAAGGGTGATTCCTCTGCTTTGGGGTGATTTAAACCCCTTTCCATTTGGAGAGGTTTACAATTTTTCTACGAACCAGGATTGAGGGGCTAGTCTGTCCTCCGGGTCAGCAGAAGAATACCCCCTATCTGAAGGGGGCCTCATTCTCAGAGTCCATCAGCCTATGCAGGAGGCAGGTTTAGAATTAGAAACGGGATTTGAATATGACATCAAAATGCGAATGGCGTTTTAGCAGTCGGGTATGGCAAGTGTGCAGCCCTGGATGCCTTTGGTTTGGTGCCATTTTCCTTCATGCTTCCCTTGCTGCTGAGTAAGGAGGAATGAACTGGGGACTTTCAAGGGGCTAAAGGTGATTACCTTGGTCTAGTTTCTTTGGCCGGCATCGATTTCCCAGTCTCAGATGGGGCCCAGAGCAAGTCAAGAGCTTGGACTCGGCCTGTTCAAAGCATAAAAAGGTAGGTGCCGTTGCTGGAAGCACCTTCTTTCAATTACGCTTAGCTCATGGACTAGCCTCTTCCTTGGACTCTGCTGACCTAACCACGCTGATCCACACTTCAGTTATAACCTCCCGACTGGAATACGGTAAAACAATGTCTGTGGGGCTGCCTTTGAAGATGCCTTGTAAGCAGGAAAGGTGGTAAGAAGTAGGAGGAGGAATGTCCGCCAGCTGTGTGTCATCTTTTGCTTTTCCACTTCCTGCCTCGCGTACCTGATAAAGCTTGAAAGCGGCTAGATGTGCAAGCCTCAGCCCTGTAGTTCACAACTTGAGACTTCTATCGTTAGCTAATGAATCCAGGACCACCCTGGGACGTACTTGTTTTGGTTTGTTTGTTGGATGTGCACTGGTTTCTTTCTCTGTTTTTCTTGTAAGCTGGCTTGGGTCCTTTTAGGAGGAAGGAATAGTCAATTAGTACAAAATGCAGCAGCAAGCCCTGTCTGGGCTTAGCCGCTCAGAATATGCAATTCCAGCGCGGCATCATTCTACTGGTAGACCCAATTCACAGTATTGGTTATGAATTTCACTGCCCTTCATGGCCTGGGCTCCTCATACCTTTTGTACCGCTTATCCCTGCCTCCTTTCACACACTGGCTTTGCTCCTCAGACGGCTGTCTGTCTTCTTGTAGCACCTTCTCTTTGTCTGTCTGGCAGCACTCAGGCCAGGGGCTTTTTCTGTGGCGGTCCCAGTCCTTTGGAATGACTCTCACGAGCTGGTGCAGAGGGAAGCATCCCGTTCTGCCTTTAGGGAAGTGTGTGGAACGGTTTTATTTCAGAGGGCTATGCTGCCTGTGTTGACAAATACAAAGCTGTGTTATTTTTGTCTGTTGTGCTTGTTTTCATCTTGTTGATTAAATATAATACTGCTTTTACGTCTTTGCAGCCTGTTGCTTTGTTAGCTGCGTTGAGTCTCGGGAGATAAGGCATGATTTAAATAAATACATGGAACAATAAATATGTTCTTCCAAGGCTTCTCAGACAGTACATTGCTTGTTTGTAGTACTTCAGTGCCAGTGCATAGAGCTGTTGGTATAAAGGCCACTCAATCCAATTCCGTACCTTGAAAAATCCAGGGACAGATTATGCACATTGAATGCACAGTGCGCACCTGGTTGCACTTTGACCCCCTTTCTCAGTGTTTTTATCTGGGCTAGAGAGGACGCATTAGAAGTGATGGGGAGACATCTCTGATGCAGAGGAGCGCTGTTGAGTTTCTTAGTGGATAAGCCCCTCCTAGGAATAGAATGCTGAGGCGTTCGCAGAAACAGATATCTGACAGCCAAGCTACAAGTGACGCCTGACATAGGTTGGACATTTGTCAGCTTCCCTCACGTTTTGATGGAAAATGTAGGCATCCTGGTCTTGCAGCTGTAATGGAGAGCCAAGCTGCAAGACCAGGACGCCTACATTTCCCATCAAAACTTGAGGGAAGCTGACAAGTGTCCAACCTGTGTCAGGCGTCACTTGTAGCTTGGCTCATAGCCAGCCTCCCCCAAATCTACACTCACACATGCTGCCACAAAAGGGCTTGCCTTTGAACTGAGACTTAACTCTTTTTCAAAGGTCTGGTGCTTGAGACTGCCTCCAACCTACCATCCCCAAATGTGTGGGGGCTCCCATGGGTGGTGGTTGTTCTTTCCTGGACAGGAGATCAAAATATGGTAAACAGGAGCTGGGATTCAGCTGCAGTTGTGGCTGGTGAGGAAGGGGAGGACCCCGAGGCTCCTGGATGTGTCAGACAGACTAACCTGTGCTGCCTTTTTTGGATTGGCACAGCCTTGCTTCAGCCTACCTTAAAACTGCTTCCTATGGAGACATGAGTGCCTATATATGGAGGAGGAGGAGGAGGAAGCAACTTGGGGGCACAAGCAGGTGGCAGCAGTGGAGTGCTTGTGCTATGGTCTGTCAGCTCTGCTGAGCCCCCTTCCTTTGGGCTAGATTCCGGGTTACAACAAAGCATTCAGTGTCATTGTGCTGAGGTTAAAATGCGTTTCTCTTCAACAGCCACACATCTGGGGATGCTTGGAAGTGGGCAAGCTGTGCAGTTTGCACCCTTGCTGCAATAGTCCAGGGGTTGTTGATTATTCCACAGCGATCATACGCTCTTCATTTAGAATGAAACTTTCCCAAGATGCCCTGAATTTCAGTTTTGTCCTCTTGCCTGTAATCTGCTGATGGTGCACAGGGCTGGATTTTGCTCCCAGAAAGGGCCAGTTGCTGGTATTTCTCCAGCACCTCCTGGTAAATTGGACTGCTGTTCTTCAAGGCAAACTTGACAGCTGCCTCTTGGTAATGAGGTTCCAGACTTGGACATGGACGGTCCCAGCAGTCTCTAGAAGGAGGCACGTTGGGCTCTGGTTCGACACAACATGAGGCTGGGCTTTTCCATGAAAGGGAATGCTTTTGGCTGTTCAAAAAAGAGGTCGTAACAGCAACAAGAATGAAGAACCGTAACAATGCTTTGCATGTATGTAGTGCATCTAAAGGGCTCAAAGCACTCCACATATATTATCTCGATAATCTTTATATTTTATTTTGTTTTATTTTTACATTATTTTATTTTACTTCATTTAGAGAGCTGTTGAAGGATAATGGTTAAGTGGTTGGGATGCGAATCAGCACTCTGCCAGTTTGAATCCCACTACTGCCATGAGCTCAGTAGGTGGCCTTGGATAAGCCACTCCTCTCAGCTCCAGATTGTGGGGCTTATAGCTTTGTTCACCACTCTGAGTAGAGCACTAATCTGTCTAGAGGAGCAGTATATAAGGACAGTTATTATTAGTATCTGCCTTTGTCCCCAGTGGGGACTCAAAGAGGCTGATATCGTTCACCTCTCCTCCATTTCGTCCTCACAACAACCTTGTGAGGTAGGTTACGCTGAGAGGGTGTGATTGGCCCAGTGTCACCCAGCAGGCTTCCACTGCAGAATGGGGATTCAAACCTGGGCTTCACAGATCCTAGTCCGACACTGTACCCCCTATGCCATGCTGGCACTATAAGGTAAAATTCTTATGTCATCACATTACAGATGGGGCAGAGTCTGAAATAATTATATGTCTTGCTTAAAGTCATTTACTGTATTGTGTCTAAAGGGATATTTGAGCCAGGGGCTTGTGGGGTGTACAGACCAACCTGGCTACCTACCTGAAATCTTCATGCATGTCCTTCAACCATGAATGGAAACCCTGCCATGCTAGCCACGAGCACCTAGTCCAATACTTTAATACTTTAATGATTCTGCTCATGCAGCCTATTCAGCTCTGAGCAGTGCCGCACCTAGTCCAATAGTACCTTAAAGACCAACAAGATTTCCTGTGTATAAGCTTTTAAGAAGCAATGCTCCCTTCATCAGATACAAGTAGGAATGGATATCTCTGCACCCTTATATCTCAGTCAGAAGGTGGGAGGAGTGTTGTAAAGAAGAGAGTCAAGATGCAAAGGTACAATGCAAAATGTAATCAGCTTGATTTGAGCACGGGAGAAATGCTTGAGAGTAGGACATGCAGAAATGTAAAGTGTGCAGTGAAATAAGAATCCTAGGCCCCTATTCAGCCTGGAGTTGGGGGCCCATTGCTTTGCATTTGAACATGTGTTCCCAAAGCTTCTGGAAATCTTTTGGCCTTTAAGGTGCTACTGGAATGGAATAGTGCTTTCCTAGTAGTAAGAACTGCTCCAGAACGGAAACAATTACCCAGGGAAACGGTGTCAGTTCTTCCTCGCCTTCCTTGTTTCGATACAAAATTGGTTTAAAAGAACAATTTTAAGAGAAACAATATGGCTGTCATATACAATAAAAAAAATGTATGTCTGCCATCATATTCAAGCATTCCAAGATTTTAGTGTGTGCTTGGCAGTCTTTCTAAAGTCACACACTTCCTTTTCCCTTCCCAAGCAAAGCGAGCCCCTCCTTTTCTGCACAAAGGGTCACAACAATTTTTTTAAAAAAAATCTCTTAAGGATCAGGAAAGTGGATCCCTCTGGAAATGCTCTGTTCTTCTCATTTCACATTCGAAAGACAAGACTGCATATTTATGCTTTCTCAAAGGGTGTGTTCAATCACATCAGTCTCTGAGCATTTTCAGTTCCTAACTGGAAGAGTTTGAAAATGGGTCACGTTCATTTTAGTCTTATGGGAGAGCCTCGTAAAAGCACATTCTTTTTTCACAACACTCCCACCCCCTCAAATTTTGTGCTACAACATTTTGAATAAATCTACTCCTGGGCTGCACCCACACAAAACTGCACATTGCACTATCATTTGGATAGTAAACATTTGGCTTCTCCACACAGATCCAGTTGTGAATCATTATATCACAAGAGCACAATACCCAATGATGTGTAGATGCACACACCATTGTGTCACATCCTGATGTCACAGTTTACCAGCAGACATTCTCCAGGTATCTCTTTGGCCTACATTATGTGCTGTAACTGGGTCATTTTACAGCAATTTCCCGTACAATTTGGCAACTTTATAGTATTCAGAACATGGCAGGTGGTGTGTCCATAAAGCTACTCTGCTACTGCGGTTCTCTACTGTCTCCTTCATTCTCCCCACAAGCTCAAAGCGGCCAGCCTCACCAACCCCATCTCATTTCCACCTGAAAAACAGAGCATGTGTCAATACCTGCCGTTAGCAGGGCTTTTTTTCAGCGGGAACGCAGTGGAACGGAGTTACAGAACCTCGTGAAAATGGTCACATGGCTGGTGGCCCCGCCCCCTGATCTCCAGACAGTAAACTCCCCTCTGTCTGGAGATCAGGGGGCAGGGCCACTGGCCATGTGATCATTTTGTCCAAGGGCAACCCACTGAGTTCCACCACCTCTTTCCCCAGAAAAAAAGCCCTGGCCCTTAGGTTAAAACATGAACTTCTCCACCACTTACCTCTCCTAATACTAGTCCAATCTGCACAACAGCCGGAAAAGTATGGCCTATAAAATAAACCTGAATTTTTGCCTCAGGTAAAAACAACAACAAAAATGCCAAGGTACAGAAAATACATAGTTTGTTTTTAATGACTTATTTTATGTTTGTACTGATAATAGATGATGATTTGTGGTGTTTTTATTTGTAAGCTGCGCTGAGCAGGACTGGAGAGTTGGCATAAAAGTTTTTGAAATAAATAGGTTGCCAGCTCTGAAAGATGAAGAGTCTTTTTTAAAAAAACTGGCTGTTTTAAACAGATTTTTCTGGAATATGGCCAGATTGTATTCCCAATGAGATATTTTCCTCCTTCAGTGCCGCATTTCAAGATAATGAGGAAAATCGCCTAGATTTCCTGAAGAATAGATTTTAGAGGCATTATAATAACAGAATGTGGCTTCATTCCTGTGGTTAACCTTATTAATGCAGTCTGTGTTTTTGTATGTAAAGAAGTTGTGATGAAGAAAGTCATTCTGGTCCTGTACTGGCCATTCCACTCCAGTTAAACGGAACAGTTCAAACAGTTTGCATTACAAACTGGTGTTGATTTTATCATTAACTGCCATCATTTCCTTCAAAGAATTATGAAAATTATAGTTAATCGTCGTGTCTTCTGTACAGTCCCACATGGGAACTGCGCATGCGCAGGCAGGTGTGGCATACGCATGCACAGTTCCCATGTGTGCCTGCATAGAAGAACACTTGATGAACAAGAATTAGGTAAATGCAACCCTGTCTTTGCTGCTGCCGCTGCTGGCAATTCTCAGCTCCCATTCATAATGCTACAGTGTTCTGAGAAGGCATGACTATGAAATTAGTTGAATTCGTTGGTAGAGTTTTGATCTAATTGTTCAATTCTCCTCAGAAAGAAGGTCCATACAGAGAATATATATGCCTGCCTATAAAATGTACAAGTGGTCTTCTCAAAATATTCATGTAGGAGTATGGAAAAGGAACAACTTATGTTGCTCCACTGAAAAAACAGAAAGAAGTCCTCACCTTTATTCTGTAGGCATCTTTTTCTTCTGCCTTGACTCTATTCCTTATGTGCTTTGTAGTTTCAAAGCTGGTTTCCCTGTTTGAACAATAACTCCTCCACAGCAACTAGTTATGATGTTATGTGTCAGCAACTGAGACTTCAGTCAAGATTTAAAAAGGAATATCCCAGGAATCTTCATAAGGAGCCAGACATATGCACAGGTATTGGGGTGTGTGTGTGAAGAGATTTTTGAGACACTTAGATGTTTTCCAGTTTCTAACAATCTTGATAACAAAATAAAACAGGAATTCAGTGGCTCCTTAAAGACTAATAATAACTGCACTAATATACCGCTCTTCTAGACAGATTAGTGCCTCACCCAGAGCGGTGAGCAAGTTAAGTGTTATTATTATCCCCACAATACAGCTGGGGAGCTGAGGCTGAGAGAAGTGGCTTACCCAAGGCCACCTACTGAGCTCATGGCAGTAGTAGGATTTGAACCAGCAGAGTTCTGATTCGCAGCCGAACCACTTAACCACTGTGCTATAGCAACTCTCATTATATAATATTTCAGCATGTGCTTCTGTGAGACAGACCATCAGATGTACAGGGCATGGAAAATCTTTCTGGAAGTGATTTTTGTAAGTCAGATCACAGAAGGAATGGGGAAGAGAGAGAAGGAGCTTATCTGTTGTAAATCATTCAGGTATGAGTTCCTATGCAAAGGATCTCAACTATTCCAGTGCAGCTGGGAGCTGGTAGACATGAGGTTAGGATTTTTCAAAAATGGGCAGTATTTGGCAAGGTTGCTGCCTATCTAAGCTCCGTAGCATCCCAAAAACGGATGATACAAGGACCCCTATTTCCCCACCAGCCACACTAATAATGTGCAGTGCCAAATCACTGAGGCACCAAATTGTATGATTCTGTGGAATGTTATGGAAAGAGGAAATTGATCTGCCTTGTATAACAGAGATGTAGTTGGAAGAAAATGATATGTTGTATCAGCTCCACCTATCGCCACCTGGTTAAGCAGTCTTCCACCAACTCCACACAGCTGGCCTGGGGGAGAGGGGTAAATCCAAATCCCTCCTTTTGATACTCAGCATTCTTCTGCAAAATGGGGCGTTCTTGCTGCCAATCTTTCTTTTGCCCAAGTGCAGGTGGACAGAATTCCTCTTCGTGCCCCACCCTGCCCAAACAGATCTAAGTTTTCCTTTTGCTATGGGGCTGGGTAGGGTTGTTTTTGAAAGGGAGGAGGTATACATTTGCCAATTGACACAAAAGAGAGAGAGCCTTGAAAGACTATGGAAGCAATCCTAAATAGGTCTACTCAGATGTAAGTCCCATGTTATTCAATAGAGCACTGCTTATACCCAGGCAAGTGTCTTTCAAACTGAGCCTATTCCTTCCAAATGTTTCCAAAGCTGATAGGAGGAGAGGGGAAGGGTCTCTCCTTGCAAGGAATGGATTGGCAGGGAGGGAGACCCATTTCTATGGGTTGGGGGCTGGGGAGATGCTCTGTGAGAATTGGTCTCATTCCCCCTTTCAGCCCACAGAATTAATTAATAACATAAAGGCCAATTCCAGATGACTAACCTTAAGGCGCTTCATGCCGCCCTCTTCCGGATCGCGACGGGGAAAATGCGAAATATCGCGTTTCCTCACGCGACGATGTGCAAAACTCGCGCGAGGAAACGCGATATTTCGCATTTTCCCCGTCACGATCCGGAAGAAGGCAGCATGAAGCGCCTTAAGGTTAGTCATCTGGAAAAGGCCAAAGTCTCTTTGATTGGCACTGTTCAGGAAAACAAGCGAACCCAGCACCTCCGTGCTGCTGGAAGGCACGAATCAAAACAAACACATCATTTTTTTAGTGGGAAAGACTCATTTCAATTTAGTTTCCCAGCTTTGGTTCAGCTTTCCAGGAGCTGCTCTAACAAGCTGAACCAATGTGTGTAATTTTATGCACTCCCTTAGTATTGTGGCTGTCAAGACCTCATACAACAGAGCGAAGGATGGTTCTGAGATGGAATACTTTAAGCTGTAACCATTTGTTTCAGTGTATCTATCAATTTGTATTTAGATTGTGACACATTTTTGTAACAGAGCCCTAGTTTACTGTAACAGATCAATCTTTAAGTAATAAAGATCTGTTTGTTAAATTTTGTTGAGCTCTGTTTTGGATCTTAGCTATTGGTTGAACTAGCAAATTGAAAAGTTTGTGCCCCAAATGTGCATGCCTTCAGTACAAGTAGCATCCTAATTGTGTGCACTGCAAATACAGTAACACACAGGCAGTGATTCTGTCAAACTTAAAGTACAACCCTAAGAACATTTTCCTGGAGGTAAGTTCCACTGAGTAGCCCTGAGTAAAGTTTTGAGTAGACATGTTTAGAATTGTTCTCTTGGAGTACAGAATTTAGAGACAGACTGCCTTAATTCAGAGGGTGGTACAGCCAATCTCTGCTCTCAGGTTTGAAGGGTGCCCAAAAAGAGAGAGGTCTCACCATCTTTTCTTGGGTCTTCTAGGGGTGCACGAGCTACTATGCAGCATCCAGCAAACTACCAGTAGCTCCCAATCTACCGGTTGGAGACTCTGGCTCTTACTATAGACTAACTTCTTCCCCATTTCTCATCATTTCAATATTGCTTTAAAAAGCTCCACTTAACTAAATATTGGAACCAGTATAAACAACTGGTTAAGAAATGAATTCACCATCACGGAATGGGGCAAAGTTAATATATAAACAAATAATGACATGAACTTCATGCACATTTCTGTCATTTAAGAAAACATTCTGATCTGAAATAATAAAATTTGTAATTCTGAGAACCACCAAGAGACACTACAATAAAACCACTGACGAAAACAACAGGTTCCACAATGAAATTTCTAGGCACCATAGAGACCTGGTGTCTGGTATTTGTCAGGCTCTGGTATAGACGGACCTAAGTTCCAGCACAATCAGTGAAGACGCCTGATCATCTAGGAAGTGAGGGTCCAACAAGTGATGGCACATCCAAAATGTAGTGCTCAGATTCTGAGGCCTAGAACTGGGGGGGGGGGGATTGTTGCAACAATATGGCCAGCATTAGATGTTTGGAATCCATTCCAGGATTTGGTAGCATTTCTTGGAAATTTATATTTTTTATTTTATTTTATATTTCAATTTATATACCGCCCATCCCCAGGGGCTCTGGGTGGTGAACAGTTAAAATCGATAAAAACAAGAACTAAAATCAATATACAAACAATAGAACAAATTAACAAAGTGCAGTGATGGGGAGAACCCTCCCCCACCCCAAAGGTGGGAGGCCGACATGGCACCGCCCCCTTCAATCACCGAACGCCTGGCGGAACAGCTCTGTCTTACAGGCCCGGCGGAACGATAATGTGTCCCACTGGGCCCGGGTTTCCATTGACAGAGCGTTCCACCAGGCTGGGGCCAGGACTGAAAAGGCCCTGGCCCTGGTTGAAGCGAGGCGGGCTTCCTTAGGGCCAGGGACAAGAAGTAAATATTTATTCGCTGATCGAAGCGATCTCCGGGGAACGTACAGGAAGAGACGGTCCCTGCTGGCGCTTTTATTTCTCTTCTGAAAACTAGATTTGTTTCCAGCTATTGAGAACAAAATCTTGACAACATATAGGCAAGCTTTCCTTATGTGCAACTGCAAATGGGCAGCACTTTAGCACCCTGATCGGATCTTCTTTGTAAGTCCAACAGCTCCCATCCCCAGGCTATTTTTTAGGGCTTGGGATGAAGCGATTCCAGACTTTCTTCCAGTCTGGAGATTGTAGTAGCCTTCATCTTCTCAAATGCTTCTGACGGTCAGGCATCCTATATTTTCCATTTTAGCTAGCTGTTTAGGACTCAAGATTAATCTCTAAGCAACATTCAAGTGGAATGTTTTAATAAAAATTTTATATATGGCGTGTGTTGAGATTTTTTCATGTAATATCCATCCTGATGCTTTTATAGTAATTGCCTTAGCAGGGAACAGGCTAACCATGCTTCTGTAGAAGGAACGATGTACTTCCCTTGTCAGCGCCTGTTCACCAACATGATTTCCAGATGTGAAAACTCTTTAAGATTGTCATCAAATTCTGTAGGGGCAGCCAGTTCCAGCAAACACAAAAAGGTAGTCTTGTGGCACCTTCAAAAAAATCAGCAACTTTGTTGTGGCCTAAACTTTCATGGAGCCTCCTTCATCAAATGCCTGAACTTCACCTTCAAGGTAAGAGATGGGCACATGCATGCACACACATTTCTATGTAAAACACAGGGCTTTTTTCAGTGGGAACGCGGGGGAACGGAGTTCTGGAACCCCTTGAAAATGGTCACATGGCTGGTGGCCCCGCCCCCTGATCTCCAGACAGAGGGGAGTTGAGATTGCTCTACGTGCCATTCTGCGGCGCGGAGGGCAATTTAAACTCCCCTCTGTCTGGAGATCAAGGGGTGGGGCCACCAGCCATGTGACCATTTTCAACTAGGGCAACCCTCTGTTCCACCACCTCTTTTCCCGGAAAAAAAGCCCTGGTAAAACACAAACATATTCAAGATCAGCTCAGCAACCATGAGTAGTAATTGATGATAACATGGCTTATGTAGTTTTTCTAAGTTAACACTTGTAGTAGGTGAGAAATGCCTCACCTTTATTCCAACCTCAGGAATAGTCCAAATTCTTGATACATTCATATTCAACGATTTCATGACACTCTAGGAAGTTATTTTGTTGAAGAATGATGACCATTAGGTCAGCAATAGAGGGCCCCAAAAGGTACCTCCCAGTTTGTTCTGGATATTGACATTGGGGGTAGGGGGGTGGAAACAAAATCAGAACTTTTTTCCATATAGAAACAGCCAATGTAGACAGCAGAAAGGGAGTGTTGATGGAGAGAGAAAGTCAGCATGTGAAATGAACATTTTCCTACTCAGCTAAGTTACAGATCTTGCAACTGAAGATGATGACATTCATAGGTTTCTATCCACAGTGTTTTCACTAGTCACTGAACTGTCAAGGGTGGGTGTTCGATATTCTATATAAACAGCAGCTGACATTTCACTTTTTCTAAGTGAACACTTTCTCACTGAGAGACCGTGCATGTAAAGGGCCTTGCTTGCTTATTAGTAAGTGCCATTGCAAGACTGAACTGTATGGGTGTATATCAATTGCTGTCTTGTTACCCAGCTCAGTCCCTGGACCATGTCACATCAGAACACCCTATACATGTACAGACTAGGCACGCGTACTGGAGTCCAATTGGAAACGTTCCAGACCAGTGCATAAACGACTCCCAGAACTGACCCAGTGATCCAAGATGTAGAAGGAAATGTAAGGAGACAAAGTACTCAACCCGCAACTTAGTCCTGCAATGATTTTTGACAGAAGGTAACCTCCAAAAGGGGAAATTTAAGGTATGTTTTGGATGTTAGTTGTGTGGGGGTGCTAACTAAATGAGACGCTGTGAGATTCAGGTCAGATCTCCCCAGGATTTTTGCAAGTCAATTTGTAGCTGCACAGGGCCTGGATTCAGTTTAAATCTTCTGCCCGCACAGTGGAATGATCCCCCCCATGCTGGATTCAAGTCCAGTGGCTCCTTAGACACCAACAAGTTTTTCAGGATATAAGCTTTCAAGAATCAGAGCCCCCCTTCTTCTGATACCCAACACCTAAAACTACACACCCATGCTGTTATTCCCCCTCTTGGATACATACCTTAACATGGTGAGGGGGTTTGAGTGTGTCAGTGAAACTGAGAATAACACCATCAGGAACGCAGGCTTAGTCAAGAGTCTAAACTCCTGGAAGAATCACTCAAGGAAGAATGGTCAAAGCTGAGACACCAGACTAAGATGTATCCACCCCCTTCAGGAATCGACAGTCACATCAGCAGAAGAGAATTGAATGTTCCAGGGGTTATGGAAGTGGAGGAATTCCTGAAGGCTAGCTACTGGGCAGCAGCAGTAGTCGAAGGTGACATTGGTGGAGGAACTTTCTCAGACAACAGCAGTGGATCCCTTCAGCTAACCTGGGCTACTCCTGTGCAGCAGAAGGCAATGGTAAACAACTTCTAATAATCTCTTACCTTGAAACCCCTATGATGACGCAATCCAAAATTAGAAAAAAATATAGTGCTGGAAGACAGGACCCTCAGGTTGGATGGCACTCAATTGGCTACTGGGGAAGAGTTGAGGACAAATATGAATAGTGCTGTTCTTAATGATGGTACTGGATTAAAGCCAAAAGGACATCCAATTGCAGATGTGAATAGATGTAAAAGGAACGTCTGAAGCTGTGCGACACACGGAACATGAGAAGTAGAAATCATGAAACAAGAAATTGAACGTTTAAACATTGCAATCTTAGGTGTGAGTGAACTAATGTGGACTGACTGTACATTTTCAGTCAGAAAACCTCAAAGTGTTTTACTGTAGAAATGACAAACTCAAAAGAAATGGTGTTGGTCTGATAGGGAGACAAGACATAACACAAGCAGTCCAGAGCTGCAATGCAAAGTCTGACTGAGTAATATCAATCAGACTTCATGGAAGGCCTCTCAACGTAACCATCATTCAAGTTTATGCCTCAACTACAGATGTTGAGGTGGAGGAAATCAAAAACTTTTACACAAGTGTCCAAGAAGAAACTGATCATACACTTAAACATATACCTAAACAAGATATGCTGATAATCATAGGTGATTGGAACACAAAAGTAGGAGACAAAGCAGAATCAAACATTGTTAGAAAATTTGGACTAGGAACATGAAAGGAAGCAGGAGAATGAATCACAGAATTTTGCGAAGCCAACAACCCGTTCACTGCTAGCACATGCTTCAGGCAACCAAAAAGACAATTGTATATGTGGGGATCACCAGGTGACCAATACAGAACCAAATAGAATACATAATTGGAAGCAGAAGATGGAGAAGCTTTATTCTCTCTGCCAAAACAAGACCAGGAGCTGATTGTGATACAGATCATGAGCTGCTAATATCAAATATTAGAATAAAGCTAAAGAGAAACACTAAAAGAATCATAGTACCAAAATATAATATATAAATAATATTCCTGAAAAATTTAAAGACCTTGTAAAGAACAGGTTTGCAACGCTAAGTTTAATTGATTGTGAACCAGAAGAACTAAGGGCTAAAACCAGAGATATTATCAAGGAAGAATGTACAAAGACTATTCCTGTAGCCAAAAGAAAGGAGAAGCCTAAATGGATGACTGAGGAAACTCTTAAAATTGCTAAAACAGATGAGAAGCAAAAGGTAACAGAAATAGAGTCAGAATTCTAAACACAGCTTTTCAGTGATTTGCACACAGAGACAATCTATTTTAATAACCAGTGCACAGAAATAGAAGAGAACAATACAAAAGAAAGAACAAGAGATCTGTTCCACAAGATCTGGGAAATCAAAGGGAAATTCAAGCCACAGATCGAGATGCTGAAAGATCATGGAAAAACAGTATCTGATCAGGATAAAATAAAGACAAAAACAATACACTGAAGAACTAAACAGAAAAGATGGAAGAAGAATCTTTTGACAAAGAACCAGAAATCTTAGAAAGTGAAGTAAAAGCTGCACTCAAAGCAAAGGGAGAAAAAATGTACCTGGAGTAGATGGAATACCAATAAAGCGATTTCAAGCTACAGAAATTGAGTCCATCAAAATCTTTAAAAGAATCTGTCAACAAGCATGGAAAACAAAACAATGGCCCATAGTCAGGACATACTCAGTCTACATTTAATTCAAAAAAGGGGATGTCAATGAGTGTAGCAACTATTGGATTATTGCATTAATTTCCCAGGCAAACATATCATAAGAAAAGCTGAATTAGATCTAGAAGAAGGTGGAGTGAAAATTGGAGGAAGGAACTTTAACAATTTGAGACATGCAGATGACACCATGTTACTGGCAGAAAATAGTGAAGACATGAAACTACTACTGATGAAGGTTAAAAGAGAAATCGCCAAAGCAGAATCAAAGCTGAACATCAAGAAGACAAAAAGTAATGACCACTGAGGAATTACACAATTTTAAAGTAAACAATGAAGAAACTGAAGTTGTTCAAGATTTTTTATTCCTTGGCTCAATCATCAACCAAAAGATTAGAAGAAGATTGAGACTTAGAAAAGCAGCTGTGAGGGAACTAGAAAAGATCCTTAAAGATGTATCTCTGGGAACCAAGAGCAAGATAATCCAAATTGTGGTACTCCTCGTTATTATGTATGGCTGTGAAAGTTGGAGAGTGAAGAAAGCTGACAGGAAAAAAATTGATTCATTTGAAATGTGGTGCTGGAGGAGAGTTTTGTGGATACCATGGATGTGCAAAAAGACAAACAAATCGGTTCAAGCCTGAATTCTCCCTAGAAGCTAAAATGACAAAACTGAGGCTATTGTACTTTGGTCACATCATGAGAAGACAAGATTCTCTGGAAAAGGCAATAATACTAGGAAAAATTGGAAGGCAGTAGGAAAAGAGGAAGATCTAAAATGAGATGGCTTAACACAGTAAAAGAAGCCACATCCTCCAGTTTGCAAGATCTGAGCAAGTTTTTTAATGATAGGATGTTTTGGTGGTCTTTCATTCATTGATTCGCCATAGGTCAGAGGCGACTTGATGGCACATAATACACACAACACACACATGCTGTTATTAGCCCTGGAAGGGGGGAAAGCAGGCAAAGAGAAACAATCCACTATTATTTCGCACCATGTAATGTTTGTTGTCAGATTTTGTATATCTTACTTCTGGTTTATTTTCATTTTGGAAGTCTGTCTTTGCTTTTGTTATTTTTGTTATGATGCATGTTTATTTTCATTATTCATTTCCATTGATTTCAATGGAAAACACATTTTTGGCTGTAACTTTTTTGTTCATCTAATTGGGCTGGAATTCTCAGGCATTATTGCTCAAGGGATCCTGTCTGCCAAATTTCAGACAGATACGAGAGTCTTTGTTTTGCTGGCGTTTAAAGGCAAAGCACATTTCTGGCAGTTATTTTACACAGAGACACAAGTGCACCATACGAATTGGATGAAATCCCTCAGATATTCTGCCCTTCTCATGCAGTGGAGCATCTCTGCCAAATGGTAGGCAGGATGCGGAGAGGGAGGCATTTGGCCAGCAGAAAAACTGCCTCGCTCTGTTTCAACCAGCCTGCAGCATCACCTGTTTGTTGCGGGGGGGGGGATTGGAAGGGACATCAACCCAGCATGTGCCACCCCCCATCCTCCCCAACTGCAGCAGGGCATCAAGTAGGGGCACCACCAGAGAACAGCCTCCCTCAAGCCCACAGGAGAGAGCCTCCGCTCTGGTCAACTCAAAGCCCTCCGCAAACATTGCAAAGGCAGACCCAAGCCCAGGTTCCCTATCCCGGGCACAGGGGTGCAGCAACGCTAGTTGCAGAGCCGCTGCGTTTCTTATCATTATTTTATTATCAATGCATGACATTTACGTCTGCTCCCGTTCCTTTCAAAAATGCTCAAGGTAGCTTGCCTGTCTTCTGGCTCTTTTCCCCTTTCCCCCCTACCTCATGAACTCACGCTGCACCAGAAAAATACACACATCCAAAGAGAGCTCCTTGGAATGAATGGGGCATTAGAGTATGTCCCTGGTGGAACCGCTGGCCAGGTGCTCCAGAGAAGCTCCAGACTTCACTTGGGAATGGGAAACCCAAAGGCCATTCACACGTGTCCGGTTCAAGAAGCCGAGGCAGTCCAAGTCCTGCTTCAACACCACGGCAAACAGACTGACCCCAAAGTCCTCCAGTCAAATAATTCAGCAATTGCCTAGATGACCTAAGCATAATACTGACCAACCTTACAGGGCTGCTTTAAGGACTGAAGCAAGATATGGTCTGTGAAGGGCCCTGCTGGTAGCCCAGGTAGTCTCGCATCCAGTTTCACAAGGCCACTGTTGTTGGCTCTCCAGGTTGGCCACTGTGTGAGGTGGGATGCTGGACTAGATGACCTCTCACTGGATTGATCCAGCAAGGTTCTTCTGATGCTCTTAAGGCAACAGCCCTCCTGTGCTGCTCCCTCCCACCAACAGGTAAGCTGCGTCTGAACATGGAAGTTCTATTTTGCTAACATGGCTGACGGTGATAGGTTGACCCATCTATGACTTTGCCTTTAAATGGATCTTCCTGTCTTCGAATTTACCTTTGAAAGTAATCTAAGATATAAACACCATGATTACTAATAAGACACATTTATGCAGTACTCTTGTGTGTGTCCATCTGGATCACTGCTTCACCCGAAAGCTTGCCTCCTGCACCCCAGGCCAATATTTTTAAGAAAGAAGAAAATGAAAGGTATTTTCTCTTCATATTTTGAAAACCTCAGGGCTGCTTTGCAGGGGTGGGGGGTAAGTAGTATTCAGAGAGAAGAAATTTCAAAAATTTCAAAGGGGTCCATTTCTTTCTTCACACATCTTTCTCGTGAAGAAAGAAATGGGTCTCTTTGAATTCGTGGTGATCAAGGAGGATCCAAAGGGTTCTTCTAAGAGTTTTGAGCGTTTTAAAAACATGGAAAGTGATCACCAGACCAGTTCCACGTTTTCTTCACTTAGTGGGTATTGGAGGGAAGGCAGATCTTAATTCCGCTTCAGCAGCAGACACTTATAATTTCTGTTTTTCCTTAAAGGGAGACAGCCATGTTCCTTTTCACCAACAATTTCTCTCTCCAAGGAGTGCTGACTGATGAGGTCATCGTTCTAGGACTCAACAAAGTTCCAGAGTTGTGCTCTGGAATGTTGCCACCCTGCGACTCTCCTGGGCCCATATAATTTTGGTACTATCAACATGGGCCCTTTTCACACTACTTACTTGCTTCCGGAACATCACGAAATGTTGCTCAAAAACCGCGGAAGATAGCGTAATCTCGTGAGAGTTTTGCACGACATCGCGCAAAATTCGCGTGACATCACGCAAAACTCTCATGAGAAGATACTATCTTCCACATTTTTTGAGCTACATTTCGTGATGTTCCGGAACCAAGTAAGTAGTGTGAAAAGGGCCATGGTGTGATTTGGGAGGAGGGAGTGCCTCCCCTTTCAAATTCCATGCCTTTTGGTCTGTGGATTAATTTATAAGATGCGTTTACTCTTTCATCTTAAAACAAAGAATTCTTGATCTTAGAATGCAAGGTTTTGCCCCTGGGCGCCTGACGAGCATGTGATGCTTGGATAGGTTGGACGCAGAATAAATTGCAAGATGGGCCAGAAAACTCTCTGGGGAAAGCTAGTTAGTTGCTATACCGCACCCCCCCCACCGCCAAATACAGATCTAATCAACTGAACAGTATTGCTGTAAGGTTGCCTAAACGGAGTCCGTGAAGAGCTCTGAGCAACCAGAATGAGATCAGCCTGAACGTATTAGGAGAGCTACATTATGAGAGCTTCTAGGGACGAGGCAAGAAAGATCAGCCGTCTCCAGGGCTCCTTTGCGCTTGTGACTTTCAGTCATGTGCAGAAATGTGGGATGGAAAAATTTCCAGTGCTTTATTTTTCCACAGAAAATGTTCATTTCCAAAGATCCTTTGTTTCATAAAATTAATAACAACAAGTGGATGCCTTTGCCAATACAGTATTAGGAAAGCAGCGCAGTTTCAAAGTTGTACTTAATAAGCTGAATTTGGAGTAAACTGGCAATTTTCATCAGCTTCCCCTTTCCTGCTCCAGGCCCCGCTCATGTGGAGGTCTTGTAGGGCATTATGCTTCCCACAATTGATGGGGTCCAAATGACACTGACTCAGTTAAGAGCTTTGAAGTTATAAGGGATCCAGAATTACACAGCTGCAAAAATGCTTCTTTCCATCTTCGTTTAATCCAGAAGATGGCCCCTTACCTCGACTGGGTCAATCTGGTCATGCGAATTCATGCCACTGTAACCTCAAGGCTAAACTATTACGTACTTTGCATGGGTCAAGTCAATTCAGAAGCTCCAGTTATCTCAGAGCATGCACCCATTCTGCAGTTGGTCTATTGGCTACAGATCAGTTACCAGGTTCAATTCATGGTACTAGCTATCACAAAAGCCTTAATGGCCTCAGGGCCACTTCTCTAGCCGTGCTGTGCTACAACAGCTTTGATCATTGAGTAAAGCCTTCTGAGGGTGCCACACTGCAAAGGGGTAAGATCGGCAACTGTCCGTTCACACACATTCTCAGTGGTAGCTTCCACCTTGTGGAATAGCCTGCCTGAGGAGGCCAGGATGCGCCCACACACTTCTATCATGTTGCAGAATGCACAACATAAGTATTCTTATAAAGGGATTAGAACTGTAGCAGCAGTACAGGAGGGGGCCTTTATAACGGAATAGGATTTCAATCCACTGCGATGGTTATTATAGGGGTAATCTTGGTTACGCAGCATTGCTTGCGATTCACGCTCTGGTTTGGGGTCTGTCTCGCTTTCAGGGCCCACGCATTACTTTTTTGGGACTAGTTCAAAGTTGTAAAATACGCCCCCTCACCAACTCCCCAGTCGCTCATCCCATACGTACAATCTCATGAACCATGAAAAATGTTTTAGTTATGAAATTACTGTTATATATTCTACATTTCTGAAACATGCCTGTTTTTGCAACTTTTGTTTAATAAGCCTGAGAGTCCTATAAGCCTGAGAGTCCTATAAGTTTGCTGACTATTTGGTAAGTTTGGGTCACAAAAAGAGACTATCCTGTCAATATTTTTAAAACAAATCTAATGGAACCATGTGGTTGCAAAAATTAGGCCAATAAACTTAAAGCTTTGTTTTCTGGCCTTTTCCAATGCAAAATCAGGAACTAGACCCAGAAAGTCAATTTCTTTTGATTTCTACTTCTCTGATCCTAGGCCTATTGGATATTTTATGCTGCATGATTGCATTGTTTTTATATTCTCAGTAATATAGGTAGGCTGCCCTGAACCAGATAGCGCAGGTAAGGCTGAACTCATCAGATCACAGAAGCTAAGCAGGGTTGGCTTTGGATAGTAGTTGGATGGGAGACCTCCAACAAAGACGAGTGTTGCAGAGACAGGCAACGGCAAACCACCTCCGTTAGTCTCTTGCCATGAAAACCCCACCAGGGGTCACCATAAGTCAGCTATGACTTAAGGGCACTCTCCACCATTACCAATCAATCAATAATTTTTTATGGTCGCATGACCAGCCAAGTTAAGTACAGATAAAAAAGTATGCTTTTTAAATACTTACAATGGACAAATACATAAAAGATCTTAATATATATATATATATACATCTAACTATAAAACTCACTTCATTCACTTCCCAGCAATTGACCTTTCCTTCGTTAAGTGATTCCGTTTCCTGAGAACTGTCACACAGAATTTTGCAACTGCATAAGATACAGTTCTCTGACTATCCTCTAAAAGATATACCTGAAGGGTACCAAGACAGGTAGGCTACAAATGAAGGAAACAAATAAATAAAATGTCATTTCTCAGAGTCCATAATTCCCTGGGACCAACATTTGATGGAGGCTGCAGTGGATGGGGGGAGGCAGGAAAGTTTAATTCATAGATGTAAATTTATTGTCTGGATCCAACCCATTGTTTTTCAGGTGATTATTCCCCCAAGGAATTGTCTGAGAGAGTCCATGGATGTTTATTGATTTATACAAAATGCAAGAGGACAGGGTGGCATCGGCCCTGCTTCGCTTTTTCTCACGTCAGACTCCTGAAGGAGATCATGACAGATTGTGGGATTACTGTTATGGCCACCCTGGCAAAGCTGCTGTGCCAGACCTTTGGGATCTGCTAGATCTTTACCAGCATGTACCACCCCCAGATCGATGACTTTATCGAGTAGTTTAATCAAAAGATGAAAACGATGCTTCACAAGCTGGACCACAAAAAGCCTTGAACTGAAGGCAGTCTTTGTCAGCTGGCTCCATTGTACCTGCCAGTATCCCTTTGTGAGGTCCAAGGCTGACAGGCACTATGCTATGACAAGCTGGTCAATAAGGATGCCAATCTGCGGCTTGAGATACATGTCATATTGGACCATTTTATTAATTTCCCAATTATCAATGCACAATCGGATGCTCCCATCAGGCTTGGGCACCAGCACAATGGGGCTTCTCCAGGATCTATGGGAGGGTTCGATTCCATCCAGAGAATCTTCCTTGCCACAGCTTCCCTGCTGTTTCTGGGGAAGGGGTCATCATGGCCTGGAGGGGTCTGGATGACGTGTGTTACTTCTGAGGTGTGCCCAGGCTGCCATGAAAAGACCCCCAGCAGCCGCCAATGTCAGTCCTTGGCAGGTAGAATCCTCAAGTTCTCCGCAGCAAACACGCAGGCGTATTGGTTGAAGTAACTTTATTAGAGATCCATCAAGTTCAAGGTGCTCAGGCAAGTGCAACTGGCAGAGGTGACGTAAATGGGGTTGGTGTTGTTAGTTATAGGGAACGTTCCCGCCATCAGGATAAGGACAGTTAAAGTTTTGGGTGCGAAAGAACCAGTGGGGGTGAAAGGGAGAAGCTAGGTTTAGGCTAGACAGAACAAAGAATGAAATCATCTGTTTCCAAGAAGGATACATTTCGAGTTGGCTGCAGCCAGCCCTCAAGGACACTTCTGGAGGCAGTGGGGAAAGAGAAAGTAAAGGAAAGAGAGCCAGTTTGGTGTAGTGGTTAAGAGCATGGGACTCTAATCTGGAGAGCTGGGTTTGATTCCCCACTCCTCCACTTGAAGCCAGCTGGGTGACCTTGGGCGAGTCACAGCTCTCTGGAGCTCTCTCAGCCCCACCCACCTCACAGGGTGATTGTTGTGGGGTAATAACAACACTTTGTAAACCGCTCTGAGTGGGCATTAAGTTGTCCTGAAGGGCGGTATATAAATCGAATGTTGTTGTTATTATTATTATTATTATTAAATACTTATGAGATAACCTACTGTCTTACCATCAATAAGAAACTTCTCATGCCCTCAGAGGGCCAGTATCGAACACAGAATTCACTCAGGGCAGATATGCAGACAGGCATATATGACAGCCATAGCACGTTCTGCACCCGGGCCCTTGGGCTCCCGTTAATTTGTTATCCAGCAGGGGGTCTTGGGCCGGCCCAGTGGAAGGGCTCCATGGGAGGTTGTCTGCTGATAGCTCCTGGGGATCCTCGGCTAGCCAGCACGGGGGAGTCACCTGTTCCTGCCTCTGCGTGACATTGTTAACATGCAAACCTTTTCAGTGTCCCCATTGAGGGCCATAGTAGACCTCGTAAGAGAGGGGTCCCAGGGCCCTTGGGATTGGGTAGGGCCCCTGCCAAGGGTCCCCATGCCTGGTGCCTTTAGTGGCTCACTAAAACCTTATCACTGACCAGTAGTCTCAGTTTAGGTTACTCGGTCACACTGAGCCTTCTGGGCCGACTGAGCGGTCCTTAGATGTCGGTGAGCCTCTTCCCAGGCTTTCCCCAACCAGCCTTACAGTTGGTGGATGTTATCTGGGGCTGGCAATTCCATCCCGTCATCTCAGGTGCCTCAGCTTCAGGCTGAATAACACTGGGTATTCTAGGCTGTCTATCACCTGGCTGCAACCAGAAGAGACAAAGTACACCATAGCGGACGAAGAGAAGTTGACCAGTAAATGGGCAGTGGGGGGCCTACAGTTCTTCCAGGCAAACAGCCACTTCACCCTGGTCACCGATCCCCCCCCCCTTCTCTGGATGGCCTGGATAAAAGAACACAATGCTTGTATCTTAGGCTACCTCTCGCTGCTACCTTCTAGCTTTATCCTCGAGCACTGGCTGGGCCAGGTGAATGCAGACTACTTGTTGCAGATCCATGAGGATACCCTGCCGACTCTCCCCAGGATGTGTGTGGGTGTCCAGGATGACAGCCATCCCAGACTTGAAGCCACTGCTGTGCCCACCCAAGTGAGATGTTGGGGGTCTATCCGATGCCAGCCATGCAGGAGAGTGCAGGGGAATTGCCCCCACCAAGAGACCCACTCACCAGAGCCAGGAATGAGGAGTCCACTGCCGTAGCCACCTGCAGAGAACACACAACAATCCGAGAAGCTCAGACAGAGCAGTCCCAAGCACCCATCTGGCCACGTTATCAGTCAGAGCCATGGGGCTGCAGCAGCAAGCCCGGGCTTCCCTCCAGCATCACAGCCTCACCTGACTGCACACGGCAAAGCCCACCCTGCCAGGAGAACAGGCTGGGAGGCGCCTGGGGGGAAGCAAGCCTGGAAGGGAGGAGGAAGGGCGAACCAGCCCTTTCCTCCAGTCCAGCGTAAGCAGAGCTGAGAGGAGGTCAGGAATGAGGAGGAGGGGCAGGCTGCCAGCCAGTGGATATTCTCCCTCCCTGTGTGGGGAGAGCCGAGGGAAGACGGTGCCATAAAAGGGGGATTCCCCAACAGGACACCCGGGAAGTTGGGAGTGGCTAGGTGGCACAAACGGTCGCTGTCCAGGAGTGAAAGGAGGAACCACGTGGCACAACACCCTCTCCCTCCCATTCTGAGGCCTGGAGGAGCCCTCCCCGAGCACCCAACAGGGGGACCAGCAGGAGTCAGACATCTGATATGGAACAAGAAATGCAAAGGATGAGGTGCCCCAGTGAAGGAGAGAGATTCTGCGGAAAGACTGGGGGGGAAGGCATATCTAGCCCAGTTCTTTGGGGAGGCTAAAATGAGCGTGTCTGCGGTTTTCAGCGCCTTTGGGTTTTTCTTTACATTTAAGCAATGTAAAAGAAGTATATTCTACCTTGTCTTTACATAACCAGTATTACGCCAATGAAAACAACGTCCACGTAATTTCGAGCTGTTGCCCCAGTGCTTCCTGCTCCTTGCACCTCAGGACACCTCCTCCCATAGCATGCCACACAAAATTCAAAGCAACTCAATATCCAAATTCATTATAATAATAATCAGGGCTTTTTTTCTGGGAAAAGAGGCGTTGGAACTCAGTGGGTTGCCAGCACAGGGGGCAACTCCTGGCAGGAGGTGGTGCCCCTGGTACCACATGTGCGTGCACAAAGTGTGCGCATGCTCCCAGGACTGCATAATGATGTCACTTTGCGTCGGCTGGAACAAGGGGGGATTTTTAAAAAATTTAAATCGCCCTTGGTAAAAATGGTCACATGGCTGGTGGCCCCGCCCCCCGATCTCCAGACAGAGGAGAGTTTAGATTGCTCTCCGTGCCACTCCAGCAGCATGGAGGGCAAGCTAAATTCCCCTCTGTCTGGAGATCAGGGGGAGGGGCCACCAGCCATGTGACCATTTTCAAGAGGTGCCAGAACTCCGTTCCACCACGTTTCATCTGGAAAAAAGCCCTGATAATAATAACAATAACAGTGTGCTTATATACTGCCCTTCTGGACAGTGAACACCCAGAACAGTGAACAAGTTAGTGTTATTATTAGCCCCACAATACAGCTGGGGAGCTGAGAGGAGTGGCTTACCCAAGGCCACCTACTGAGCTCATGGCAGTAGTGGGATTTGAACTAGCAGAGTGCTGATCGCAGTCCTGCCGCTTAACTACTATGCAACAGCAAAAAACAATAGAAATACTACATACCTGATTGTTTTTTATTCATTGAATTTCCCTGCTGTTGATAGCATTGACACTATGTAATCCACTTTGATTCTCAGCAAGAAAGGTGACTAGAGATAACGTAAACAACCATATAAATAAAATAAATAAAATCTTTGAGTTTGTTTTAATAGAACATATAAATCACACTACCCCCCTCCCCAAACATTTCAGTTCAAGTATCTCTTGCTAGTGGGATGGAGAGGATATTTTTACATTCTTTTTACTTTACTTTATTTGGTTTTTAGCCCCCCCCTCCCTGCAAGCGGGCTCAGGACGGGGTACAACATTCATAAAATACATAATTATAAATACAATTAAAATCATATCATAAAATCATAACTCACTAACTTATTAAATACAAGTAAAAATAAAGAAGGTAAACCAGCTCATGCTCTACTTAGGGCACTGGGCACTTTCCAATTCATCCCCCTTCTCCCCCCAAACCCACATCCTGGGCACGGGGAGGGGGGACAAGCCACCCCCTTGGCAAAACATTGCCCATAATATTGTGAGCACTGGGTCTGTTTTGAGATGTTTGGGGGGACTCCAGGGCCCACCGCGGTGTGTTTCAGAAGGCCGACTCCTTTGGACTTGTACATCACTCCTGCAAAACTGGAAAGGGAGATCAGAAGGAGGGGAAATCCAAAGGAGAGCGAAGTCTTTTCTTTTTTTTTTCTTGTCCTTTCCTCCCCCTCCCCGCCCCGGAAAGAAAGACGAGCTGGAGGAAAGTGAATGGGAAGAACGTGGAGTGGGGATCCGGGCAGTTTGGGCGGGGGCCGGAGCCAAAGCTGGCGGAGAGGGAGCGAGGAGCTCTGCTGAAGGGTCACCCGTGAGCTGGCCTCCCGGCAGGGGCCGCCGCCAGAGACGTGGCGGCTCTTTGACGGGTTCCCGTCTAGGCGCTATATAAAGCCCCGGCGCGTCCGCGCTGCCGTCGCCTGTGCCCGAGAGCGGGGGCCGCGTGCGGAGCCCTGGGCCGCCCCCGCGCTGCAGCCTCCGGCCGGCGCCCCCTCCCCCTCCAGCTCCCCGCGCGCCGCTCGGGCGGGCCAGCCGCAGCCAGAGCCGCTCTGGGCCGTATATCCCCGAGTAGGCGGGCGCGCACTTGCCCTCCGCAGACGCCCGCCCGCCGGCGGCCGGTGCCTGCCACATCACGGCGCCCGGCCCGCAGCATGGAGCGCCCGCGGCAGCTGCCCGTGCTGGTGGCGGCGCTGATCAGCAGCCTGGACCTGGCCGGCGCCCTCTGCGCGGCGGGCCTCGACGCGCCAGGTAAGAAGGGGGTGGGTTGAGGCCGCTGCCGCCCTCCCCCGACGCCCCGGCGCGGGTCTCCCTCTCCGCCACGCGGTCTGCCGCGGCGCCTCTGGGAGCGGCAGGGACGCGCAGCCCCGACGGCCTCGTGGCGCGTCCGCTGCGCTGAGCGGAGGCGGCGGAGGGGCGGCCTCCTTCCCGGCTCTGGTTGCCTGGCAAGAGACGAGGGGTGGAGGTGCGTCGCTGCGGGGGGCCCCCAAAAGCCGCGCCGTACTTTGCTCGCTTCCAGCGCCCTCTTGCCTGGCGCTCCTGGGGTCTTGCGCAGGAACGGCCTCCGTCTGGCGCACCGGCTGGGCAGGTGGCCGGGTCTCTGCTGGCCGGCCGGCCTTGGCGGCACCCCGGCTGCGGCGGCACCCCTGCCCTGGCCCCCTCGGGCAGCGCGCGGCACGGAAGGAGGAGGCGGGCTTGCCTGCGAGCGGCGGAGCCGGGCGCCTGGAGACGGCACCAGCCCGCCTTTGATCTTCTTCAAAGCTCCCGGGATCGGCTCTGCCATCGAGCGGCGGCGAAGTGGAGCCGGCGGAGCCCAATGCAGAGCCCGGCAATTACCGTCCAGCCTCCAGTCCGGGGTATATCCGGCGGCAAAGGAGCCAGCCGGGGAGAGACTGAAAGAGGCAGGCAGGGGAGGAGACCCCTTTCCCTGCCTTTGGCTCTGCAGGCACAATTCATGTATTAAGAACGCCTTCTCGGTGCAGTTGGGAGCAAAACGCATTTGCCCAGCAAGAAAAGCTATTGCAAGGGGCTGCGTTCTGCAAGGAAGGGGGAATCAGGCACTCGACCTCCTTTTCCCCAGGAGGAAAAATATGCAGCGCTGTTCTTTGCAGTGGTTTCTTTTCCAGCTGTGAGCTGATGATATTAATACCCCAGAAGAAGAAAGTAGCCCTGACCCTGACACAAAGCCAGCCAGCCAGCCCTGGACAGAGAAGCTGGCTTCTGGGAAAAGCACCCCTTGGGCTGTCCATATCCCCCCCCCCCTCTCTCTTCCTGGACCATTTTCAAAGGAGAAATTGCTGCAGTCAAAAGAGCAGAGTTTTGTGGCACACTAAAGACAAATGAATATAGAGTGGCATGCGTTTTGGGAGGAGACGGCCTGCCCCCCTACCTGACAGTGGATGGGGTGTGGCTCACAGAAGTCCATTCATCACAAGGTAGTTTCAGGTGGGTAGCCCTGTTAGTCTGTAGTAGCAGAACAAAATTTGAGTCCAGTAGTACCTTCTTGGTCTCTAAGGTGTGACTGCACTCAAAGATGCTCCAAGACTTTGCTCTTTTGGCTTCCTAGGTATGTCGTATCTGTTTCCTCTGAAGTTGTTGACAAGATAGTTGGTGAGGAATGCTGGAGGACGCATGGACTCTGGACCTCTAACTGGCTTGGTTAGAAAAGGGTATCTGGAACAAGCTGTGCCTGATGACAGGTTTGGAGAAGAGGTTTCAGAGGCTTGAGATTCATAGCAAGGGGCGAAAGATTCCCTTGAATATATTCAAAATTACATTGCAAAAAACCAGCACAATTTATGTTCCCCTGTTGTCTTTTGGACCAAATACAAATGTGAGTTGTGGAGTTTTAAAGGAACATTCGCAGATGCCCACATGCTCCTTTGGCAGCTGGGCTGGCTCTGTTGGGTGTATGGGGGGGGGGGGGTTAAATCCCAAAGCAGGAAAAGGTGTGCACCCCCTCTTTAAAAAGGGAGGAGCCTTCTACTGTTGCCCGTTCCCTCACTTGCTACTTCTGAGTCAAGGTGACAGAGGGAACGAGCAAGCCCATCACAGATTCGGTTCTGCTTGGAGGAAGTAATACTTTCCCAGCCTACTTTTAGGCCTGCTTCTGGGACTGAGACTATCTTAGCAGCCTTGACAAATAGTCTGTGCCTCGGGGTTGTCCAGGGACATACTACCAGCTTCTAGTGGCAATGTTAGCTACCAGATTGCTATGTTCTGTTGGACCTTCTGTGGGAGCCCTGGGCAAATTCCCGCCTCTGCACCTTCTTGCAGATGGTCCTGAAAGTTGTGATGGGAGAGATCCAGCAAAGTCTGGCATGGCTTTTATTCAATATCTGCATGAAGATGCTGTGAAGGTACCTCAAGGTTTGAAGCGATGTGACATCAATATGTTGGTGACACCAACGTATAATGGTCCACTTCCTGTCTGTGCCTTCCCCGCTGACCCAAGGCCTTGTGGTCAACAGTGCTGTGAGTCTGCCGGAGGGCAACCACGTCTGTAGCCCGAGTCAGTGTTTAGATTCCCAAGTGGCAACAGTGGCCAGGGGCATATGCCATGAACACCCTCTCATTCAACATCTGCAGCCCCTTTTGGAGAACAGGTATTCTGTGACGGTTCTCCATACTTCGGGCAGTCCCAGGATTGAGCTGCCATTGAAATGTGTTTGAAAGTTACAGCTAGTGCAGAATCATGAACCTTCCAGTTGAGGGCGCTACTGTTACTGCAGGGACCCCGGTCTCATTGAGCCTGGAGGCACTTTTAGAATGTTGAGAGGAGGCCACCACAAGATGGCTGCTCTGGAGGGCCAGGGCCAATCGGGGGGGGTCACAAGCCAAGCATTGTTCGAGTGTGAATTCATCAGTTTTGGAGGTTCCCTTCTCCAGCGAAGTGGAGGAAAGCAGGATTGGCTCTTTATTATTTGGTTCACTTCAACCCCACCCTTCTCTCCAATGGGAACACAAAATGGCTTACATCATTCTCGTCCATTTTATCCTCACAAAAGCTGAAAGTGTGTGACTGGCCCGAAGTCACCTAGCAAGCTTCCATGGCAAAGTGGAGATTTGAACCTGGGTCTACCAAATCCTAATATTCTAACCATTACATCACACTGGCTGTCATGCCACACTTACTCTTTGCTTTGGGAAAGAAGCAAATGGGCACCAGGAACCCCACTGGCAGGCACCACAGTGCCCAGGAGAGCCCACTGCTAAAGTGTCTCGCTGTTTCATGGCCTGCCTTAGTGGTCAGTAAGCCTCCAGACCCAACTCACAGGGCTAGCAGTCACCTCACTGATCTTGGCTTAGTGTATCTCAGGGAGTGTGTCTCTCTCTTTGTTTCTCTCTCAGTTCTGGGAAGGGGGAGACAAATGCCTCTGTTGTGCCTGTTTTTTTTCCCCCCTACTAGCTGTTAAAGCCAGCCGGGGAAGGGGGCAGTTTCAGTTGGGCAATCAAAATGGAGGGGCTGAGTTCCCCTCTCCTTTCCAGGTTCCCTCAAATAACAGGAAGGGGGTCTAGGCAAGCAAGAGGGACTAGCTCCTTGCACGGGCGGTATCTTGCCCTGCTCTGTTTTCCCCCAAGCTCAACTGACTTTTCAGATCACAGTCTGGATGGAAGAAATCAGGGCTTTTTTTCAGCTGGAACGCGATGGAACAGAGTTCTGGAACCTCTTGAAAATGGTCACATGGCTGGTGGCCCCGCCCCCTGATCTTCAGACAGAGGGGAGTTTAGATTGCGTTCATGCTGCTCCAGCGGCATGGAGGACAATCTAAACTCCCCTCTGTCCAGAGATCAGAGGGCAGGGCCACCAGCCATGTGACCATTTTCACCGAGGGTGATTCAAACGTTAAAAAACGACCCTCTTGTTCCAGCTGACCCAAAGTGATGTCATTGTGTGGTCCTGGGAGCGTGCGCACACTTTGCGCAAGCGCATGTGGTACAAGGGGCACTACCTCCCGCCAAGAGTTGCCCCCTGTGCTGGCAACCCACTGAGTTCCACCACCTCTTTCCCCAGAAAAAACGCCCTGGAAGAAAATATGCACCAGGCACCAAAGTCAGACAAGCAATAGGTAGAATTCTGACTTTGTTTAAAAACCCACCTGCTCCCTTGTTGCATGGGAGGGGTTGCCTATCACACCCATCCACCCCACCCCATCTCCACTGCTAGAAGCTTTGCATGGCGGGGTTGTGTGGAAAACGGTGCAACTGGTAAGAACTACATGCAGTTGTGGCCGTTGAGGGAGTCCAGATCCTGACTCAGCAAATCTCTTTTGTTTATCAAGATGATTCAACTTTTCTCAGCATTGATGGCTCACAACTTTTCTGGCTTGCTCTCTGTGTTACTGTTTGGGGGCCTCCACCTCTCATCACTTCAGGGACATAGTTCAGAGTGTGTTATATACATACACACAGGTATTTTCCTAAGCCTTTGTACCGAGGCAGGGGGGCTTCCCGTCAGCCACAGCCTACCTGTTTTGAAGGGCTTTGCTCTCTGCTGTTTTCTGTGGTGCCATCTAATGGCGGAAGGGCAGAATTAATTCTCCCTGTTTTCTAACCCATATACCTTTAACTCTGTACTGAAGGTTATAGAAAAATATCAGATATTCTGCGTTCATCATCCATCTTTTGTGCAGTCCAACATTGGGACTGTGCAGGTGCAGGCCAGCTGTGGAGAGATCTTTCTACCTTTTAGAAGGCTCTTAAGGTGCCCCCCCCCGGCATGGAGAGATGTGATTTCCTGCCAAAATGTTCACCTGCCATGAGGGAGAGGCGCTTGCTTCCCTCAGTTCTCCTTTCACTGCCATCAGGAGAGCACCTCTAGTGTTTGGCTCCTAGTTTTTCAATTTACCTCAGCTTGTTTTTCTTCTCTTTTGGTCTGATTTTTCCTATTGATGGAAAAATTATTCATGGCTCAAAAGACTTTGTTTAAGAAATATGTCTGTTGTTCCACCAAAATGACTCAAACCAATCAGCATGAGCTTTGTCTCCTTTGCCTTGGTGAGTTTCATAATGTCACCACTTGCCAACAGTGTCAGCTCTTCACTCCTAAGGCCCGCAGCGATCAACCATTGAGACTCAAAGCAGCCCTCTGGGAAAGGGCTTTGTCTGGCTCCGATGCTGCGGCAGTGAAGTTATCTGTAGCACAGCAGCAAACTAAATGTCCTGGTTCCATCTCCTTGGTACCGATTCCTGAACTGCCTTGCCACTGGTCCTGATTGTCAGCTCTGTCAGTATCTTTGGAACAACCTTCTAAGAAGACAAAGTTGAAGCAGAAATATAAAGTTCCTTCTTTGGATCTGAACAAGCTTTTGTTGGTTCCAGTGCGGCACCAGAAGGCATCTAAGGTGCCCTCCACTACCTTGGCTTGCTCAACACTAGCCAGGGTGGAGGAAGAGGTGGCCCTGGTCCCACCATGTAGCCCCTCTCCTTCTCATGTTCACAAGTCCCACGCAGGAGATGAGAGTTTGGGCCTGGATCAACCAGTGATCACTCCTAGCCCAGAGAGTGACTAAAACTGTTGTGCCCAACTGCCTTGTGTGTGCAATCCAGGCTGGGCTGTGAGGTCTAAGAGGCCTCAATGGCTGATTCCGCACACATTGGATAATGCACTTTCAATGCACTTTATCAATCGTTTGAGGTGGATTTTTTGGTCTGCACACAAAAAATCCATTCCAAATGATCTATAAAGAGGATTGGAAGTGCATTCTCCAACGTGTGCGGAATCACTCTATAATGGACAGGAGAAGAGTATGGTGAGGGACTTGGCCAGCTCCCTCCCCCCAAAGTATTTTGGGGAGGGAGCTGCTGAGGAGACTTCTATGGAACATTTTGCCCAGCAAGTGGTTAATGTTATTGGGCTTGTCCCCAACTCAGAAGTGTGTTATCTGTGCCTTGTGAATAGGGTTGCCAGTCTCCAGGAGGGACCTGGAGAACTCCCTGAATTACATCTGATCTCCAGACTACAGAGATTAGTTCTCCTGGAGAAGATGGTACTGTCAGAGGGCATATTCTGTGACATCACATCCCTGCTGAGCTCCTTTCTGTCCCCAAACCCTATCCTCCCCAAGCTCCACCCTCAAATCTCTAGGAATTTCCCAACTTGGAGATGGCAGCCCTACTTATGAGCATACTCTGTACTTGACTATAAACATTCAGTCCTCACAGAATACTTACTAAAGCTGTGGCAGGAAAGAAGGATATCTGACCACCTGCCTTCGGAAAGCCAGCAGCTGATGCAGCAGGGTAGCTGATGTATGGGGGAGGGGGGTGTTTTGCCCTCTATAGGTTCCGCATGGGGGGAATGGAGGAACACAGCCCAGCAGGGGATTGACCCCTTTGTTGACAGAGTTACTGCTTTGGTAGATCAGGGGAATGCTGTGGACATAGTTTATCTTGGTTTCAGAAAGACTTTTGATAAGGTCCCACATGATATTCTTGTTGACGAGTTGGTAAAATGTAGTTTGGATTCTGCTACTGTTAGGTGGATTCATAACTGGTTGACAGAACATGTTCGGTGTCTCAGAGCGGGACCACAAGTGACGCCTGACACAGGTTGGACACTAAGCTTCCCTCAAGTTTTGATGGGAAACGTAGGCATCCTGGTCTCGCAGCTTGGCTCTCCGACTGCTGTCCAATGGACTTTTCAACTGTCACTTGTCCAACATTCCGCCAAGCTGCCTACATTTCCCGCCAAAACTTGAGGGAAGCTGGCAAGGGTCACAACCTGTGTCAGGCGTCACTTCTGCTCCCGCTCTCAGGGATCTGTCCTGCACTGATCTTTGTATTTCAGGAGGCATTGGGGAGTGGTGGATTTTTTAAAAAAAACTTCTGCTGCTGCTGGTTGAGGATGTCTTCTGCTTACTGCTGGTTTTGTTGTGAGATGTTTATTGCTGAACTCCGCTGTCTTGTTGACTTTATACTATGTGTTCCCTCTTGAGAGCAGTATGCTATCGATATAGATAAATGTATAGGGGGGGCACCTTTGGGCCGCTCAGGTGTGCATTTTTTAAAATTCTCATTTTGTTGTTTGTGGTTAAAACATAAATAAAATACTGAGCAAGGAAATGGAGGGATTACTGTAGTAGATTCTCATAGCTCCTCCCCAGAAAACCACTTGTTAGGTTGAAAAGGGCAGCCTTCATGATCTTTCTAGCGGATCTTACATAGGCACCCCTAAAGTAACCCCTTGCAGTTAAAGTGGCAGCTGCTAGAGCTCCAGCCCTCCCTGACCCAATTTTCCAGCTAAAAGCTGCACAACGAGAGGAACAGCTCTAAATTATAAAAAAGCAGATGCCTGACAAAAAGAAGCAACAGGTAAAAGCTGTTAAAAACTTACAGGAATTCTTTCCAAGCCAGGAAGGAAGCTCTAAATTTGAGAGAAAGCAGGGGGAGGAAAACAAAATGGCGGGTGCAACTAAAACTGCAGGAATAAGCCTCCCCCCCCATTCTGACAACGACATCACTGTCTTGATAAAGCAAATAGAACAGAACTTGCTAGAAAACATGAAAATGATGTCACAGCAATTTACTGATCAGTTTGCAGAACTGAAAATAGAAATAAGGCAGCTACAAACCCGAATGAGGCTATTGCACGCAGCAATAAGACTCAAACGGAGGTTAAAGATCTTAAAAGAATAAACTTGGACTTACAAGACAAAATACTGAAATTGGAGATGGCGGCAAGGCAGAGAAATGTCAGGCTACGTGGCTTTGAGGAACACATTAATACAAATGGAAATGTGTCCACATTCCTCAGTTCCTGGCTAGCAAAACAATTGCAGCTAGGTAAAGAAGAAACCATAAAAATAGAAAATGCCTATAGAGTGGGTCCCTCAAGCCAAACCAAAAGGAAATTCCCCAGGGACATAGTGACAATACCTAATAGCACAATTAGAAAGGAGATCTTTGAAACTGCAAAAGCAAGGGGGAATCTTCTTGACTACAATGGAGCTCCAATATTAGTTCTCACATCTACCCCCAGAAGTCTTGTACAAAAGAAGGGAACTGAAAGAAGTGACTGCAACACTAAGAAATGCTCAAATAGACTACAACTGGATCAATCTCGCTACTCTTCAGATTAAATAGAAGGGCAAAATCTATAAAACAACGGATCAAGAATCAGGAATGGCTTTCCTGAAGTGAACTGGAAATAGAAACAACAATGGAAGTGGAAAGGAATCCACAAAAAAGAAGAATGCAAAATGACCTGACTCCTCATAAGAACACTAAAATGCCGGTTCGAGGGAACTAAATAGTTAGGTTTAAGGATCAGGATTTAGAAAGCTTGTTGTGTGTGGGATGACATGCACTTAAAAGAAGTACAAAGGGAATTGGGGGTGGGGAGGTATGAGAGGCATAGCATTAATCCCCATTGTATTTACCTGATCTCAGAGTTGGTACTATACCAATAACTTGTAAGAGGTGTTCTTGCAAGTTAGAGAGACCAGGATTGTTTTCCTTTTTTTCTGTGACATTCAGTTAGGGTCAGCAGGGAGGGAGTAGAGGGGAGGTTATACAACAAATAAAAAGGGGGGGAGAGAAGAGAAGGGAAGAAAAAAACCAAAACAGAACTTGTAGAAGTGAAGAGGGGAGAAGGGATGGGTAAGAAAAAGGGGTGAGGGGTGAATACAGGGTACACTGGGTTTGGAAGTTTGGGGAATAACAGGGATGGGGGGGTGGAGAAATTGGAAAAAGGGAAGACTGGGAGGGTATCATAAAGGCTTACCTATAAGGCAGAAGAAAAACAATAGAATGGGGCAATATAAATACTACATTAAGATTATAATTTTTCTGCAACATAGAGATAGTTCTGTATTAAGTTTTTGCTATTTAAGAATTTCTACTTTTACCTAAGGTTAGAAGCTGATAATAAAAATGAGACAAATGATAAAAGTGATATCTTATAATGCATGAGGACTTAACCCAATCAAGAAAAAACATATTATGTCCAACTTAACCAAATCGAAACCAAATATAATTCTTTTCCAAGAGAGACATTTTAAACATGCAGATAAACAAGAGTTCAAGGCAAACTGGATTCATCAGCAAATGCATGCACCAGGCACATCAAAGGCAAGGGGTGTTTCAATCCTTATATCCAAACCCACAAAATTTACAGTAAAGGCAACCTGTCAAGATCAGCTTGGGAGATACCTCTTTATTAAAGGTCATTTAGAAGGAAAATTGTACACTATAGTCTCACTGTATGCTCCCAATTCAAATCAGATTAACCTTTTAGAAGAAACCCTAATTAAGCTAAGCACCTTTCAGGAGGGAGAATTGATAATTGGGGGAGGGGACTTCAATTGCATAATTAATCATAATCTAGATAGATCATACCCCAATATTAAACAAATTAAAAATCCTAAAAACAAATCATGTTTGGAAAAACTTCTGAACAGATTACAGCTTTTAAATGTTTGGAGACAGTTTCATGACCAGGAGAGGGACTACACCTATTATTCTCCTAGACACGACATGCACACTAGGATAGGCTTTATACTAATTTCTGAGGGTTTGTTTAAAACTGCATCCATTCCTGAAAGAGGGAAAATAATTTCGTCTGATCATGCTTGGACAAGCTGTAGTTTTTCAATTGGAAGTGAATTTACTCCCACAAAGCATTGGGCATTTGACAATTATCTCTTAAAAATGGCTACACTAGCAAACTCATAGAACAACATATTACCCAATACATAAATGATAATAGTAATAAAGACAGTCCAGACAATACGAATTGGGACACACTAAAAGCAACCTTAAGAGGTCAAAACATTTTGTTAACAGTATACTTAAATAAACAGAAAAAGAAACAAAAAGAAATGATACTATACAGAATAGGACAACTTCAGTCACAACACAAAAAAATGAGTAGTAAAAAAATCTATAGAGCCTTGTTAGATGAACGAAACTATTAGAAATACTAGAAACTAAGCAAATAAAAAGGAATCTTCTTTTTTTGAAGCAAAAACATTGGTATAATTCTCCCAAGAATTTGAAAATCCTCTCCTGGAAAGTAAAGGGTAAACAAGCATCCAAGCAAATAATAGCTTTACAAAACAGCAAAGGACAATTAGTATACAATCCAAAAGATATAACTGACACCTTTAAGGAATTTTACAAAAAATTGTACACATCAACAAACCCAACCGTAGATCTAATTCGCCAGTATTTACACCGACATAAGCAAATTAAGAAACTCTCATATACACATAGGCAACTATTAGAAAATCCAATCACAACACAGGAAATCAGTGAAATCATACAGAAATTAAAAAAACAATAAAGCTGCGGGACCAGATGGTTACCCTCCAGAATTTTACAAGAAATTCTCCAATAACATCATATACTTACTAACAGACACATACAACACATTCTAAAATACAGGTCAACAACCTCCTTCATGGAAAGCAGCCTCAATCACAGTGATACACAAACAGGGAAGGAACCCAAAGGAACCAGCCTCGTACCGCCCAATATCACTTCAAAACCAAGATTACAAAATTTATACAGCAATAATGGCCAAAAGAATTAATTCCTTAATTAAAGAATATGTCCATCAGGATCAGACAGGGTTTATCCCAGGAAGAGACTTAACAGAAAATATCTATAAAACACTAAATATAATATCAGCTTGTAACAACCAAAAATCAGAAGCCTTATTGCTATCACTGGATATAGAGAAAGTATTTGATTAAGTGGAAATAACGTATTGAATTGAATTGCTAAAAGTTATGGGGTTTGGCACCAAATTTATAAATTCAATAAAAGCAATATATACACAAGCATCGGCACAGATTTCAGTAAATGGCTTGTCATCTGAGACATTTACATTGTCTAGAAGAATAAGACTGGGTTGTCCCCTGTCACCAACACTCTTCACACTTGCTATAGAACCATTAGCAGCCTCAATCCGTCAGAATAAGCAAATACAAGGAATTGAGATTGCGTCTCAAGTTTACAAACTCAACCTCTTTGCTAATGATATGTTGCTTTTTATTACAAATCCAGGAAACTCTTTACTACAGTTACAGGAAATACTACACCGGTTTGCCCAGGTGACCAGTTTAAAAATAAATCCATCAGAATCAAGTATACTACCTTTACATATTCTGCCAATGACAAAACTTACTCACTAAATTTAAATACCGCTGGATGGACAACACGCTACCGTACTTGGGTATTAATATCACAGCAGACCTAGACTTGCTATTGAAATTCAATCATTTCCAAAAGATAAAAGAAATCAAACAAGATCTAGAGCAGAAAAACAACAATATTCTTGGTCGGACAGATTCCACTTGATAAAACCCTTTATTCTTCCCCAAATTTTATTTCTATATGGAACGATTCCCTTAACTCCGCCATTTACAATTATAAAACAATGGCAAAATATGATCAATACATTCTTATGGAGCAATAAAAGATCTAGAATCTCATATAATACATTGAGAGTAAAACCCCATCGAGGTGGCTTTAACTACCCAGATTTGAAAACTTATGCAATTGCAGCTAGACTAGTGAATGCACTACAGCTGCTACAAACTACAGAAAACCATGACTAGGTCCAGATACTAAGTCACCTATACCAACCATATACTATTCAAGAAATCATATGGAATAATAATAGGAGTTGCCTTCCAAGAATAAAAATAGATTTTTTTTAGATATACTAAAGGTATGGGATATGCAAAGGAAACAACTCCTCCCTGAAATCTCTCAGTACTCTGCATTCAAAATGCAAGATTGGTTTCCACCAGGGAAAACACAACAAATAAATAGATTTTGGAAGCAAGTCAAATAACAAGATTAATTGATATAACATCAAAAGAGAGAATCTCAACAAAAATAGAACTTGAAAAAAAGACTGTTCAACATATCCCTTGGTTTACTTATTTTCAAATCAATTACATGGCATCAGAAATACATCTTACAGACATTCTCAAAAAACCAAAGACAGGTTTGGAAAAAATTCTAGATCAAGAAAGGTCTGGTTTCAAAGGTCTATTCTATTCTACTGACGTCAGGTGTCGCAATAAAACACACATCACACAAAATGGGAACAAGATTGGGGCCTAATAATCACTCCAGACCAATGGAAAGAAATCTGGAAGTCACAACTATTCAACTCCTCAGTAATAACTTCAGAACTACAAACTTGTAAAATCATAACTCACTGGTATCATACTCCTAAAAAACTGGCAAAAATAACAGCTAAATACTCCCCACTATGTTGGAGGGAATGTGGAGAAACAGGCATATATATTCATTGCTGGTGGTCATGTAAAAAGATATCGAACTTTTGGAAAATAGTAGCAGAAACCATTTATAAAATTACTAACTACACTTTGCAGATACAGCCACTCAGTGGTCATTTCGTAGAAAAAGTGCTGCAGGAACTCATTATCATAACTAATTAGCATATGCCGTGCCCCTTGACATAACCAGAAGTGTGTCATTAGCATAACTGATTGGCATATGCCACACCCCCTGACCTCACCTATCCTGGCTGTTTTGGACCCAATCCTGGCCATTCAGGGCTGAAATTGGGCCCAAAATGGCAAAAGGGGGCTGGAAATGGCTGAAAAGGGGTCCAAAATGGTCAGAACTGGGCCGCTGCTGAGCGGGAGAGTGATATACCACCCATCAGAGGCCCAATCCTGGCCGTTTGGGGACTAATCCTGGCTGTTTTAGGCCCAATTCTGGCCATTTTGGGCCCAATCCAGGCCCAAAATGGCTAAAAATCAGGTGGGTGGAGCCACTTGACATGTGACCTCTTTGGAGAACTACCGGAACTGTGTTCCTTTGTGTTCCCCCTCAAAATGAGCCCTGCAGCCACTAATAATTTTTCTAGACCTATGGCTAGATAATAGCATTCCTACAATTAGAAGAGATCCTATTAGGAGTCTCCTTATAGCTGCAAAAACTACAATCACTTCAAAGTGAAAGGCCAAAAACAACAACTATAAGCCAGTGGTATGACAAAATATGGGACCAAATTATCATGGAAAAAAAAACACACAGAAGATACACATTGCTCTCTTGGAAAAGAAAAAACAATAGGAATCTATGAAAAATGGTAACCATTTATTGAATACATCATGGCACAAAATTTATATCCTACAGATACTACCTATCAGGCAATTCTTAATGCATAAATAATAGAATGATAGGTAGGTTTTATCGATGATTGTCAAGTTTAATAACTCTATTTCTAACCCCCCTTCCTTATTGTAAACAGAAAACTGTATTGAAACGAGGAATAGACCCTCTTATTAATGACAATCAGGGGGTTTTTTCAGCGGGAACGTGGTGGAACGGAGTTCCGGCACCTCTTAAAAATGGTCACATGGCTGGTGGCTGCGCCCCCTGATCTCCCCATGCCACTGGAGGGCAATCTAAACTCCCCTCTGTCTGGAGATCAGGGGACGGGGCCACCAGCCATGTGACCATTTTTGCCGAGGGCAATTTAAACTTTAACCCCCCCCCCCCGTTCCAGCTGACCCAAAGTGATGTCATTGTGCGGTCCTGAGTTCCACCACTGAGTTCCACCACCTCTTTTCCCAGAAAAAAAGCCCTGATGACAATTAAAATTCTTGTTCAACGAGTGGTTAAAGCATTTGATTATTGTAATAGTAAGAATTCCACCTTCTTTGTTATGCATTTATATCGTTGTTTTATGTTGTTCAATGCTCAATAAAAATTTAATTTTAAAAAAACTGAGTGATTTTCTTTCCTTGTTGTGAAGACAGGTTTGCTGTATGAAGTAATACCAGCACAAGAGAGGGAAGGGAATTCGGGTAATTGAGACTGGCTATTGTTGGGAAAGAGTTAAGCAGATTGCTTTGGGTGTTATCTTACATTTTTTTGGAGCAGAAACTTGCTTGGTGATTTCCTTGATGATGGGGTTTTGTTTCCTTTTGTTTCCAGGCCAATGCCAGCCGCCAACAGGAAGCAAAGGTAATGCCCTTTTCCTTTTCTTTCTCTACAACTGAGCAGCAGACTCCTTGGAAGTCCCTCTGGGTTTCCTTGCCTATTGGCTGGGCTAGAAAGATGTCCATGAATGGGGGCCTCCCCTTGTCCTCCGGCCACACATGCACACTCCTCCAGCTCTGCTTGTAGTAGCTAAATCCCAGCAGGTCAGGTTTTCCCTTTTGCCATCAAATCCAGGGAGAAGGCAAATTGGCTTTCCAACTGCAGTCAGAATAACCACTCCCACACAGATGTATATTAGGGATCTCTGGTAAAGATCTTTGGAGGCGAACAGGTGCACCCCTAGGTTTCACCACTGGAAGCGTCTGTGAGTCTTGCCCTGTGGTTCTGGGCCATTATGACAAAATTCAGGAACATCCTTCCAAATAAAAAGGTTTATTCAGGAAAGCCTGTCATAAAAATTTGGGCACATGAGAAGATGGAAGAAATGTGAAGCCATGCTCACTAGCATATTGTGAGCTTGGTTTAGATGAAAATATCAAAAAAGAGCAAGGTTGAAAGTAACGTCTATTGAAAGAAGCTGCCTCTTTGCCTTCAGTAAGGGAATGAGTGACCTTTAGACACACTGAGCCATGTCTTTGGAGGGGAAAATAAACTATCCTAATTGCAGAAATTAGAATATTGAGAAAAATAAAAACAAATGAAAAAGGACTTTCCCTTGCTGATATTCCTGATGGGAAAGAAGTGGTGGTGGGGGAGCTCCACAGAAGACCTTTCTATCCTCCCTCTCCCCCCCCCCCCTTAGCCAAAAGACAACAAAGCATTACATTCTTTGTGGTTCTAGAGGGACTTCCAATTGCAGAATCTTCCATGTGAATGGAAGTAAAACTCAAGAATAAAGCAAGTGGGATTAGATATGAAAGTGCTTTGAAGACCCCTTGTCATCTATGCAAAAATATAGCAAACAAGCTGCATAGAATAAAAATACTTCTATCAGAAGCAGGGCTCCTGCTCTTTTGAAGGCTTTGTGGTTGGCAGAAATCCCACAGGTACAGACAGCCTCAAAGGAAGTCTGTATCCCTTGAATGTATACCTGATGCACAACTTTCAAAGGCAATGGTATTGCTGAAGCAGATTCCGGTAAATTCTTTGTTGGCCTCTGCTTCCGTTTGTTGGCTTCTTCTTCTAATGGGTGAACTTCAGTCTCTGCTCTCTCACACCTTGCATCACCTGAATAATTTTCACTACTTTAAACTCACTCTAAATATTATTATTCTGTTGATACTTAAATTCCATTTGTGAGCTGCCTTGAGTATATTGCTTAGAGGAAAGGCAGCATTTAAAGGGCAGAAATAGGGAGTTAAATACTTCAGATACTGCCCATTGGTTTTTACTAGGTTTGAGAAATGGGAGACAAAGGGTCTCAAGAGTTCTAATGTTAACACTTGTATGTTGAATGTCTGTTTTCAACGTCTTCATTCTCCATCTGTCTTCTTTCCCACCCTTGCTCCTAACCAAACAGCCTCCCCCAACCCTCTGCCCTAATTTCGCCAAGGAAAGTCTCCTCTAATAAACAATAGACTTTGTATGGCAAAAATATTCCTAAACACTTCAACTAATCATGGCTTCCTGTGCCTTTGATTGATTTTATAACTCTTGATCCTGCATTGTGCGTAGAAGATTCTTATCTGAGTTGGTAGCAACTGTTCATGATCTTTTTGGCTTTTTACATCCCTTTACAGGGCTGAATTTTCTTTTCTTTTTTGAAAGGAGAAGGAAACAAGCTCTCAGCAGCAGGCATCGACCTCCTGGCTGACCTCCGGGCAAGCATTGTTACTGGACGGGAGGGGGCAACCTCTGACCATTGACTAGGCCTTCCTTGTCTCAACAAACAAGCACAGGACAACAGATGGTTGTCAGAAGGCTAAAAATGGCAGGCTGGCCCCAATCAGCTCTTGCCTTCTGTCAACAGACTGTTTTCTTATCTGGATAGAATGCTTCATTTAAAGATGCCTTATGGAGACCTGCAGGTCAAAGGACCCCAAAGACAGAAAATTTCTACATCCTCCTTTTCAGGGAACGCTGTTGATTTCCCTCTCCTGAATAATTTGGTGTCCCCTACAAATACTGGCTTACCTCTGGTTCCAAATAATTTTTGAGTAAATTAAATAGTACTGGCCCTAGTATAGATCCTTGGAAGACTCATTGCTTCCCTCCCTTCTGTGAGAAATTGGCCATTTATTCCTGCCCTTTGCTGCCTCTTAAAATTCTTAACTTCTCCTTGTCTGCTAAGTTGACTAAGGAGTCTTTGGTGAGAAACTTCTTAACCTTATCCAAAGCTCTTTGAAAGGTAAGGAATATTATGTGCCCTGGGTTACCCCAAGCAACAGAATTGTTCTCCCTCCCCAGAAATACAAAGACAGGATTTCCCTTGGCTGATTCTTCCATAGGAAGGCTTTTAGTCTTCTACATATATAACAGTTCTAGCTTTAATAATGTTTTCTACCAGAAGGTAAAATGCACCCTCCTGAATCCTTTTTTAATAATGGATGTTACATGGGCTATCAGCCCCCCAGTTAAGGATTTTAATGATTGTGCATATTTTTATTTGAAGTCCCACAATTTTATATTTGAGATTTTAAAGAAGCTCCAGAATTTTATTATATTGCAAAGTGTGTATTTATGTGGTTATAGATATGGAATAAATGCAGACATATTGTGTAGGCCTCTGGGCCTATCAGGTTAGGCTCCTGGGACAGTGAACTCTCCAGAGTCCTCTGTTGAAGGGCCCACTGGCCTTAGAGAGGAGGGGGTTAAAAGTCACCCCAGGCTTTCTTTCTCTCCTCCTGGTTGTGATCACAGCTTGCTGGAGGGAACTTTCGCTCATCCTCCTTGGCTTTTCCTTGGGCCTCCTTTTCCATGCCACGATGTTCTGTGCACTGCTACAGCACTTGTGAAAACCCAGAAGTGACATAGGGTAGCTCTAAGAATAGGCAGAAACTCTATGGTAAAACTGGGTGTTCCCTACAAGTGATGTCATGGTGTGCAGGACAGCAATTTTACTTTTTTTCTCCCTACACAGAAGCCACACTGGCTCAGTAATCCAAGTAAGCTCTTATGGAGGAGATGAGCCCCACAAGAGTTTGAGACGGGGCAAGGACAAGAGTACCACCCAAGAAGCCCTATAAGCAGTTTAGCCAGCAGCCCTGCCACTTTGTAGATTGTGATAAATTTCCAGAATAAATTAGGATTAAATTAAATAAAGGCACTATGTTATGTATTGTTTATTGTCAGAATCTTTTATTTTGATTCAGTGTGATTCCTGAGCGAGAAACGTTCATGTAATTTTCTCCCCATTTCTCACAGCTGAATGTGTGGACATCAGCTTGGGCTCCTGCAATGACGTGTCTTATTCACAAACAATTTTCCCTAACCTGCTGGATCAGAAGTCTCGAGAAGTGATTGAATATAGCCCTGAATACATCCTGATGGGAGTGGTCCATAACTTGCTTCAGGGAGAATGCAATCCTGACTTGAGGCTTCTGGGCTGCTCGATCGTGGCTCCAAAGTGCGAAGAGGGCAGAATTGTTAAGCCTTGTCGCCATGTCTGTGAAGCCCTAAGGAAAAATTGCCTCCCTGCCTTTGATGCCATCGACATGGCTTGGCCTTACTTCTTAGACTGTGATCGCTTCTTTGTGAGTGACGTAGAAGGATGCTTTGATCCACTAGCCAAGCTCCGAGGTAAGAACAAAGAAAGCTGTATCTGTGTATTGCAGATATAAAGGTCCCATGAGTTTCTGATCTAACCAATGTGCCTGGACATACATACATACATTTATTTAAAGGTTTTATCCCACTTTACTCTCTACTGGGACCCCCAACGGGCTTACAAAAATAATTAAACAACAATAAAACAACTCCAGGGTTAGATCCAACTGGGGTAACCAAAAAAGTTGGGACAAAAAAAAAAGAATATACTAAATATGTAATAGAATTTTTTTAACTCTTTATTTTTGAAATTTTTGTTTTTATGTCAAAATTGAACACAATTAACAATATGTTATGCAGAAATGAAACAGGTTAGATATGACAAACAATCAGCTATATATATACAGAGGGGAGCATTGGACTAGTTTCTTAAATATAGAAGAGATCAGTTTAGTATGGTTTACGTGGTTTTATCTTGTGATTGATCATGTACCAGTCCAAGATGGGTAGCCAATCTTCCCAGAAGCTGGATTGAAAATTGGTCAATTCAGCTTGCTTTAACTGATAGGTTATTTTTTCCATTAAAAAATACTCCCAAATTTTATTGTGCCAAATTGTGATAGAAGGAGGTTTAGGACTGTTCCACATGGAAGCTAAGGTGGCCTTGGCTGCGACCAACACGGCAGCTATTAGGCCTCTTGGTCCTCCAGGTATGTCTTGGTCTGACCAAAGATTAAGCAAGATCAGCTCGGGTTTAAATGGAATTTCACATCCTGTAATTTGCTTGATTCATTTAAATACATCTGACCAGAATCTCTTTACAGTTTTACAAGCCCACCAACAGTGAAAAAAGGAACCTGTTTTCCTGCATAGTTTCCAACACTTTGGAGAGAGAGACTTATTCATGTAACTAAGTTTTTGAGGGGCAATATACCACCTTGTGAAAAGCTTAAGTGACTGAGTTCTGAATTTTAATTTTTAATTTTAATAGAATTAATTAAAAACACTGATGTGTAATTTAATTCTTCAATTAAAAGTACATAGTTTGTTAAAAACATCCACAGAATTAAACACCAGATGGGGATGTCTTCTAACTTAGCTTAAGGAGATTTATGGGCAAAAGAACAACTCTTATCTGGATGCAGAGGAGTTAGCCGTGTTAGTCTGTAGTAGCAAAATCAAAAAGAGTCCAGTAGCACCTTTAAGACTAACCAATTTTATTATAGCATAAGCTTTCGAGAATCAAGTTCTCTTCATGCCTTTATTGCGTCTTACATAATTCTCCCCATTGTACACATTCATTACATATAAATATTCCCAAATACATTCATAATGCAATACTTTATAGCTATTTCCAAAGCATGAGTACAAGTGGGAAAAAACACTCATCCAAATGAAGGCTGAAAAGGCTCCAAAACACATTTTTACAATGAATCCCAAACCACAAAACCTTGAGTTATTGTAAACACAAGCACTAAAGTTACTGCCAAGATATCCTAAGCCACACACAGGCAACTGTAGATTGTAGAAGACTGTACAAAATTCCCAAAGTCCGTCTACAAATCCTTAAAGTGATTTTTAGGCACCACCTTGGTAATCAGTGCCGAGAGGTCATGGACTGCAGAGGGCTGCAGATAGCTGTCTTGAATTCCAACAGCTGTTCATGATGGGGAACCGGCTTGGAAATACCCCGTTTCCAACAAAATCTTTATCTAATGCAGTAGCCGTATTGCAGATACCACGTCTTCAAAGCTGTAAACATTTATAAACAAGAAATCTTCATGCAGTCTCCTTCAATAATGTAATCCAAGATACAACCAAAAATAACACAAAACCATACTTACGAACATCCTTTACAACAATTTCAAGGCAAACTACATACCACAATCTTCATAATACCAATTGCCCGGCCCACCAAAATTATATTGGATCTATTCTAACATGTATGATTCTGTTAAAGGGTACCATACTTAGAGATGCCAGACCCCTGCCAGGGGCGGGGGATCCCTCACCCCTGCCCTGGCTTATCTAGCCAGTGGGGGAGAGCGCACCTTCCATATGCACTCCCTTGCAGTGCTGCATGCTCCTGTGCGCTGCAGCTGCCTGGATTGGGCCCATTTTGGCCTGGATCAGGCCCAGATTGGGGTTGCTGCAGAGCACAGGAGCACTCCTTTCCTCCACAGCGGCCCGAAATGTGCCCATTTCAGCCCATATCGGGCTTGTTTTGGGCCCATTTTTGCCTGGATTGGGCCCGTTTTGGGCCACTGCAGAGTGCAGGAGCACCACCGCACGCCATAGTGGCTCAAAACAGGCCCAATCCACTCCAAAACAGGCCTGAAACGAGCCTGATCTGGGCCAAAACTAGTGCATTTTGGGCCACTGTGGGGGGCAGGAGCACTTCCGCGCTCTGCAGTGTCTCCAATCCGGGCCCTTGTGGAGCGTGGGTACGCTCCCAGGGGCCGCATGATGACATCACTTCCTGGAAGTGACGTCGTTGTGCTTGTGGGAGCACGCATGCGCTTTGCGCGTGCCTACTCCCCCACCCCCGCAGGTAAGTACCAGGCCCCATTCCCTCCCCCGGGAGGTTGAGGGGCCCTGGGAACTCTAACCACTCTAGATATGCTTATCAATGCTATTTATGCTGCTAAAACTTAGGGCTTACTGTTCCTGCCATGCTAAATTAAAGAAAACAAGCAAAATCTAAACTCAGATTCAATCTTTGTGGGGTAAGTGTCCCTAACTCAAAAATCCAATATATTTCCTGTCTCAAGAGCTCTTTCTGAGTGTCATATCCATAATCAGGCTTGGCAACATGGAGAATGGAAAAACTGAAATCGTTTATATCTTGATGACATTCTAGAAAATGAGAAACCAAGAAGGTTTCAACAACTTTGTTACGAATTTGAGTCAGATGTTCCAAAATATGCACCCTAATGGGGTGGATGGTACATATGGAGATTAAATATACTAATATACTTGTATATGGACGATTTTATTGTGCAAATATACACAGTTTTGGTACTTATGTTGAACCACGCTGTGGATGTTTTTAAGCAAACTGTACTTTTAATTGAAGAATTAAATTATATATATTAATTCTATTACATTTTAGTTATAGTTAATTTTTTCTTTTGTCCCAACCTCTTTGATTGCCCTTCTTCTGCAGAGTTGTTGTTTTTTCTCCTCTTTCTTGTTTTCCTTAGCAATTGTTTTTTTGGATTCAACTGGATCATCTACAAGCTAAGAGCTGAGGGGCCTCTGGTTCTTGCTCTTGGACTTATGCCAAAAGGCTCATACTTTGGGGTGGGGGGAGATGTGTGTGTGTGTTTGCTGGCAATATCATTACGTTTCAAGCAACATGCTGACATCACTCCTCTTGTGGCCAGAAGTGAAATCAGTGCATTTCCAGGGATGTTCTGGCATCTGGGCAAAACTCTGTGGTTTAACTATAGAGTTTTGGTCAAATACCTGTGCGCCCCCTGGTGATACACTGACATCACTTCTGGGTGCATGAGGGGTGATGTCAGTGCTTTAGGATGCTGCTGACATTCTCCCATTTTCCACCATTCCTCCCCCCCCCCGGCCAGCTGATCAGTGGCAGGAAGTGCCCACTGATCCCCCCCCTCCATCAGCAAGGGCTTGGCAAACCTGGTTCTGAGCCAAATCAGACCCCTACAGTACTTAAAAAAGCAGGTTTCACTTGAAGTGTTCTAGTTCAGCTGAGCCACTCTGTCCCCTAGGGTTACCAGCTTTGGGATAGGAAATTCCTGAAGATTTGGAGGTGGAGCCTGGAGAGGGCAAGGTTTGGGGAGAGGAGGGACTTTTGCAGGTTTTAGTGCCCTAGAATCCACCCTCCAAAGCAGCCATTTTTTCCAGGAGCACTGATCTCTGTAGTCCAAAGATCAGTTATAATTCTGGGAGATCTGCAGCCTGCTCCCACCCTGGGGGTTGGCAACCCTCTTCTCCGCTCACTGCACTTCCCATCTCCATCACTGCCCCCAGGGAAATGGAAAGGTGAAGACGGTGCATGGAAATGGGAATGGAAGGCAGAGTGCCGCTACAGGCATTGCACTGCCAGTAGTCAGAGCCTACTCAGTTTGGACCCCAAAGTCAGAGAAAACACGGATTAGTTACCCTTCCAGTGTTAACTGACTGGCTTGGCTTTCATTAATTTCCAAATAGATGTTTCTGACATGTCACAGTAAATGTGATTCAAATATACAAAGTTAGTTGTATACAACTAACGTTCTCCAGCCGTGAAAGCCTTTGACAATATATCAAATATACAAATATACAAAATTAACAATTTGGAGTCATGTTTGATTTAGACATCTCTTCTTATTTGAATCAACTCTTGACAAAGTGATGTTTTCAGATTCTGCAATAATCTGCAGTAAAAATCAACTTAGTTAACAGTATATGTTTACCTTACAGGGGAGACAGAATTTTTGGAAGACGCCCTCCCTGAGGTACCGATGTCCATTCAGTTCACCCACCACTCCTACTCCCAAATGGTGAGAGAGTTGAAGAAGACTGCGTCCAGATGTTCCCACATTTCCAGGTTGTACAGCATTGGCCGCAGCTTTGAAGGAAAAGACCTCTTTGTAATTGAGTTTTCTACCAGCCCTGGACACCATGAGTTGCGTGAGTAATAAGTGTATGGACATTCGAACAACACAAAGATCATTTGGAGTTTCTGGGTCATTGCTGGATTTTCTAAATGCACACCCTGCTCCGTTTCTACAATTAACAGTGGTCCCCTGAGTCTGTTGTTAGCCTCAGGAGAGAAAAAGGCAGGGCTGGCAGAGGTCACAGTGAGTGGGCATGTCCTTGCTGTACCCAAGACTTTCCTTGGAGGGCTCATGACACACCAGTGGCCTGAGTTTGCATCAGGCAGCTTCAAATATCCGCAGTCATCCAAATCCTGTTCCCTCCCGCAGGGCACAGGTCTACCATGTAACATACAACACATTTTACCAATGATTCCTAAGGGATGGAGTCAGGTCTGGGTTGCCCAGGAGAATGGAGAGTTGGTGGAAGCAGCTGATCGAGAAGACTCAACTTAGACTTCCTTCTAGCCACAGAGGAAGCTGCTGCTTTGAGGGTGGGGGCCTGAGAGGTTCTGGTCCCACTTCAGCTCTTAGCAGATCACTGAAATGTGCCTGGCTTATCTCTTCACCAGACAGGCATGGTCTGAGTCATCTGGCTCCTCGGGAGCGTAGAGCTAGTCTCCAGGTTGGTGCAAATGAGAGGCTGGTGGCTTCCCACAAGCGAGTGGTCCTGCTGATGCTGTAATGGCTTGGGACTTGTGGCAATGGCTGGATCCTGGTACAGCCCAAGAGTGGGGTGGCACCTCTACAGCTGGGTCTGTTAAGGCTCACTCCTCACCTCACACCATCCTTGTAATCAGCAAGTGACTCCAACTCTTGAAAACCCTGGGGGGGACTCTCTTCAAATTCAGAGCATTTACTATACCATATTTACTCAAAAGGAAGATGAACCTGAATGTAAGTTGATCCCCAACTGTTCTCTCTCTGCCTCCTTTGTTTTTACTTGAGGCCCCAGAATCATTAGGAGCCAAAACAGACAAGACACCTGATGCGTGGAGGACATTCGTCAGTTTCCTGTAAGTTTCTATGGGAAATGTAGTGAGAAAGAACCTCTGTCAGGGAGAAGAGGGAGGATCTCCCCTCTCTCTGGCAGAGGTTCTTTCTCTGGGCATCTCATCTAGTCTGTTCAGCTCCCTCTCGCCACTGCCAGCGCGCTTGGCTCCCGAGTGCATTTAGGGGAGTAAAGGGAGTACGCTGGCAGCAGCGAGAGGAAGCCGAGCAGACTAGATGAGATGCCTAGAGAAAGAACCTCTGCCAGGGAGAGGAGGGAGTCTCCCTCTTCTCCCTGACAGGTTCTTTCGCACTACATTTCCCGTCGAAACTTGCAGGAAACTAACGAGTGTCCTCCACGTGTCAGACGTCTGTTTTGGCTCTGAGAGCCAAGCTACAAGTGACACCTTACGCAGGTTGGACACTTGTCAGCTTCCCTCAAGTTTTTTTTTTTAATTAATTTACTTTTTAATTAGGCTTTATAACATACAACAAATAGAAATCAACAATGAACATCAACTGTAACACAACAACTAATCAATAATAGTTTACAAGTTTTGAAGAATATGAACATTACAATAACTTTTAAACAAAGCATACGTAATATTACCAAATATCAGAAAACTGAGTCAACGTCTGAGCAATTCTTATTTTGGGATGTAAATCGTGCATGTCTGTAAATTCAAGAAAAGGGAACCATTTCTCATAGAAATTGGAACTGGCAGGAAAGCGTTCAGCATTGAGAATATTATCATTAATTTTATCCAGGATGAAATGGTCCCATATCTTAGAGAGCCACATCTCTTTAGTTGGCACTTTCTTCAGATTCCAGACTGAAGCTATCGCTGATTTCGCTGCAACTAAGCTTCCCTCAAGTTTTGATGGGAAATGTAGGCGTCCTGGTCTTGCAGCTTGGCTCTCCATTACAGCTGCAAGGCCAGGATGCCTACATTTCCCATCAAAACTTGAGGGGAGCTGACAAGTGTCCAACCTGTGTCGGGCGTCACTTGTAGCTTGGCTCTAAGACAGCCCCTGCAGAAAGTGGTGCTCATCAGCTGACTCAGGGGCTCTGCAAACAGCTGGTGGGTGCACACCCCTCTCTGTGCTCTTCTGGCTGCCAGAAAGTGTGCAGACAGAGAGATGAGAATGACCGCCCCACTCACCCCGAATGACAGACAGCCCACACTTATCTAATGCAAAGAAGGGTTTTTTTTAAAAACCACCTTCTGTTTAGGTGAGTGAGGTATTTACGAATGGGCTTGATTAGTAAATTTCTGACTGTATACCTGTATAAGGCACAGTGATCAATGTACCTTAGCAGCTGACTTCTCCAATTTGGAAAGCATCCAAATAAAAATACGTCCTGCTTTATTTCTTCACAGTTAAACCAGAGTTTAAATACATTGGAAACATGCACGGGAATGAAGTTGTAGGGAAAGAATTATTAATCTACCTTGCTCAGTACCTGTGCACTGAATATCTTCTTGGAAACCCAAGGATCCAGACTTTGATCAACAACACACGAATTCACTTCCTCCCGTCCATGAATCCAGATGGGTATGAACTTGCAGCAGAAGAGGTAAATACCCAGCAGGTTCGAGACTAAAGTAAAATATTATGTGCAGAACAAGAGTAAATGTATTCTAGTGGGAGCATTTTGTGAGTTGGCCTTGGTGGAGGAGAGATTCTGCTTTTCATAGAAGAACCTTCTGAAGTCCAGTGGTGGGGGCAAGCTGAATGTGAGCTCTGGGATTAAAGTGCCTCAAGACTGTCCTTCTCCCATGAGTCTACCCAGATCATGAGTCTACCCAGATCATTTTCAGAAGGCTTTTCAATTGCAGTGCTAAACATCTTTGCAGTGCTAAACATCTTTGGTAGGAGAAATTCACTTTGCAGGCAGCAAAGTGCTGCCATCTTTCTGGAAGCTTTGAAGACGATGGCTGGATTCTTTCAGAGATTTTCTGGAGGGTAGATGTTACTGTTGAGACCCAGTTTGTTGTAGTGGTTAAGAGCGGCAGGACTCTAATCTGGAGAACTGGATTTGATTCCTCACTCCTCCACTTGAAGCCAGCTGGGTGACCTTGGTTCAGTCAGAGCTCTCTCAGAGCTCTCTCAGTCCCACCCACCTCACAGGGTGATTGTTGTGAGGATAATAATAACACACTTTGTAAACCATTCTGAGTGAGAATTAAGTTGTCCTGAAGGGCAGTATACAAATCGAATGTTATTATTATCTTTTGTTTGCAGGGTGATTTGCTGCTTACATTGCTTGATTTTCAACTAATGCTTTAAATTATTGTTGTAAGCCACCCATATGGATCCATTTTTGGATAGTTAATAAGGGATATAAATAGAATTTCCAGCCTTAACTGGCACTCCAGTAGGAAAATGTGGGGGGCATAGATAGAGTATTTGTCATTGTTGTAACATTCACTCCAAATTCTGTTGTTTAAACCTAGAGTTTGGGATGAACCTTACAGTGTTGTACCAATATGATGATACTTCTTCCTGTTTCATGCCAGAAATAGAGTTGCCACCTCTGGGTTGGGAAACCCCTAGAGATTCGGGGGTAGATCCTGGGATGGTGGGATTTGGGGAGGGGAGGGATCTCATCAGGGTAGACTGCACCCTCCAAAGCAGCCATTTCTTTCACAGGAGCCAATCTCTATTGTCTGGAGATGAGTTGTAATTCTGGGAGATCTAAAAGGGTTACCTGGAGGTTGGCAGCCATAGCCAAAAATGACATTGAGCACTGGTGAGATGCTGAATTGCCCCCAGCCCCCACTGCCCTGTCAAGCTTAGGGTTCAGCAATACCGGACACACTTGATAAGCATTTGTTAATTGCATGGCTTGGGAAGGCAGAGATAGAGGCAGACCATGAAGTGCCACCACTGCGGTGTGCACTTCACACCACACCACACCTTTATTCCTACCCAACTTACTGATTTTAACCTACCTCACAGGTTTATTGTGAGGATAAATTGGATTAGGGGAGAATGTTGTTAGCCACTTTGGGTCCCCATGGAGATGAAAAAAAGGGCTATGAACAAAGTGAATAAATATTTACATCATTAAGTCGCAAAAGCCAAAGCCACCCTTCCCTCCATCCCTTCTTGCCTCTGTAGTCAGGGCAGCGGGGGCTTCCTGGGAAAAGCTGCTGCCACTGATTGCCAAGGGAGGGAGGAGAGCGAGGGGCAGAAAGGGAAAGAGCAGGAAGAGTTCTCAGGGGTAAAGGAATAAAAGGATTGCTAATGGAAAATGGGCAGAGACATAGAGCGATTCCGCACACGTTGGATAATGCACTTCCAATCCTCTTTATAGATCATTTGGAACGGATTTTTTTGTGTGTGGAACAAAAAATCCACCTTAAACAACTGATAAAGTGCATTGAAAGTGCATTATCCAACGTGTGCGGAATCAGCCATTAAATGAATTCTGTGCATCTGTCTTCACTGCGGAAGCCTCTGAATGCCAGAGCTAGGAGTCAAGCCTCTGTGCCCTGTTGTTGGCAATCCATAATAACTGGTTGGTCACAGACAGAACGCTGGACTAGGTGGACAGCTGGTTTAATTTATCAGGGCTCTTCTTACATTCTTACGCTATATGTTTGTGACTATTCTGAATGCTCCTGCCACTAACTATTTTATATGCTGTGTAGTTGGCTTTAAGAAACCTGTGCCTCAGTTATACGGGAAATAGTTGCATTTGCTATTTAGTCTTGTCAATACGAGTAAGTGTGTGGATCTGCCCAAAGAGTGGAACTTGTCTTTTTCTTCAATGCACGCTAGGGAGCTGGCTACAATGGCTGGATAAATGGGAGACAAACATCTCAGAACCTTGACCTGAACAGAAACTTCCCAGACTTGACAGCTGAAGCTTACAGACTGGCCAGGATCAGAGGGGCACGGACGGACCACCTCCCCATTCCAGAGTCTTACTGGTGGGGTAAGGTACGGATGCATCAGCAGCATTAGACACTAGTGATAACGTTGGAGGGCCAAAATTTGAGACAGTATTTGACCACATTTAAAAGGCCTAGCGTAAAGCAGTGCTGTTTTCAGTGGTACACTTAGTAGCCAAGTGTTTTATTAGGGCATATAACAATCCCTCCAGTTATTGTGTTAATGCTTATCATACCGTTTTATGAAGACACTTCTTCATTGCCTCCTGCTTCACACTCTGTGTGATACTCTCGTATCTTAATGAGAGCATCTTAAATGTATCTTAATCTGTCCTGGCACCGGCCTGGTGGAACTCTCTGTCTGATGAAACCAGGGCCTGGCAGGATTTATTATCCTTCTGCCAGGCCTGTAAGACAGAGATGTTCTGCCAGGCATATGGCGGAGGCTAGGCTGTGCCCGCACTGGCCATACTTGACTTAAAAAGATCTGTCCACCACCCTATATATATCTATAGATACGGATATATGGGCCATGTCTAAAATGAAGTGTCTCTTCCATCGCCATCTGAAGAGAAGTTTTTAATTGTATGTAGTGTTTTAAATTTTATTGTAATGTTTTATCTGCTTTTATGCGTTTTTATGTAAATTAAAATGTGTTCCACCCTGAGCCCGCTCGCTGGGGAGGGCGGACTAAAAATCTAATCTAATAAATAAATAAAATAAATAAATTAATGTTTCTTGCTTTTTAAAACATCCTTTAGGTAGCACCTGAGACCAAAGCTGTGATGAAGTGGTTGAAGACCATCCCATTCGTCCTGTCTGCGAGTCTCCATGGGGGTGATTTGGTGGTATCTTACCCTTATGATTTTTCAAGGCATCCCCTGGAAGAGAAAATGTTCTCTCCTACCCCTGATGAGAAGGTAATGCCAAATGGCAGAGTTACGTGAAAGTAAACCTGAACGTTTTCCTAAATATCAGGGAACCAAGTCCCATTATACTTGTCCTATGCACTCTTCTGCAGTTTAGAATGAGGCCCTTTGTGCTTGAGGTGACGGTGGTCAAGCCCTGTTTGGTATTTGACCTTGTCCCAGTGAACTGAAATCCTTGTCAACAGCAGGGGCAAAAAACAAGAGTAGATCTGAGTAAAATGAAAAGACGCCAGAAGGGGGCAGTAAAACATTACATCTGTCGGAAGCCGCACTTGCAGTCGCTGATTTTTGGGGCTGCAGCTTTACTTTGGAAATCAATGGAAGTTCATACCCAGTAAAGATGTCTAGAATAAGCATATGAGTGATTTCCCTCCTATAAAGACGTCATGGAGTGCATGACAGAGTTTGTTTCCTTCCTCTTGTGCATTTTATTGTCTTAAATCATGAATTAGAAGAGATTTTTAAAATACATTTTCATCTTCTTAGAATATTCTTTTCCTTCTTTAAGGACTTTCCCCTCTCCCCCAAAAAACCTGAACGTGAACTTTTCTGTTTCAGGAATTAGGACAGCAAATGGGCAAGATGCTGCCAACAGGATGGAGCCCATGAGTTTTCAAGCATCTGCATTAAAGCAGATACTACGTTTAAAGTATAATTTGATATTAGGATTTGGGGTGGCCATTTAAATCCTGACATTTATATATTATAAGGCATCAGAATAGTTGTGAAGTATTTAAAAATGGGGAGTTGGACTGAAACCACATCCAGAAATCAGCGGAGGGTTCATTTTTTTTAGTGACCCAGTCCCAACAGCAAATTGAAAGTCTCTTGGTGACTTTGAACCTGTTCTGAAGCTGAACCTTAAAACATAAAAAGGGGCCACTTATTCAAAATAAATGGCTTAATAGTCGGGAGATTCTTTGGAGGAAAGAGGAGGGCTCCCCCTGCTCCAGCTGTATTTGAAGCAACTCTGTTTCCTGTTTAGTCCTGTGAGAAGAGGAGGAGGAGTGGGACAGACTGAGAGGCAGGTCCCAGAAGTGGTGGCCCTCAAGCCCCAGCCTCGGTGGGGGAAGGTTTCCCTGGTCCTGGAAGTTCTCCCTGTTGTTCTCCTCATAGGTCGAAAAAGGGCAAGCTCATTTCCTTTCTTGCTAAGTTAGGGGGCTTTTTGTAAGAAAAAGTAGCACTAAGGAATTGGAAGCAGGGAAGACGAGATTTAAATAGGAAGGAAGGCTAACAGAAAAAGAGAGAAGGACACTTAATGTGACAGTAAGGGAAAGATGCTGGGTTTTTTTTCCACACAAAAAAAATCTCATTAATAACAAAGTGCTATGATGAAAGAACCTGTCCATGCAACAATAGGGAACCAGAATTGATTGCTCATATTTTGGTCTGAGGTGAATTTTATCTTCAAATACCCTCAGCCCAGAAGCAGCAACAGAGAAAGCATGATTCACTCACCTCATCTACTTCCAGCAGCATTTGATGAGGTTCTAGCACAATAAATGCAAGGAAAACCCCTATCCGGAGGAAATACAAATATAGATTCTCTACTAGTATTATAATTTTTTTTTTGTATTTTACTTTTTCTTAAAGTGCACAGTGCTATAGTGATATATATGAATAAATACTACAATAAATATTTATACAATATATAAGCCTTCCTGTCATAACAATAAATACACAAGGTCCGAAGAGCCAATTGGTGAAAAATGTCCTGAGGTAATATCATTTACTTCAGTTATTATCTTTAAGGATATTTTTCACCAATTGGATCTCTGGACCTTGTGCCAAATAGAAATAGCATACTCTTAAATTTGTATTGTGTTTATTGTTAAGACAAAGAAAAAGTATAATACCATTAGAGAATCTATATTTGTGTTTCCTCCGGATAGGGGTTTTCATTGCATTTATAGTGGTTACAGTTCCGGAGGAGCCCTTGTGTTGTTTGTTTTGAGGTTCTAGCACAAGCATTGCCAGAAGTTCTCCCAGCCTTTACACATGACCTCAGAGTGTGGTGGGAGAACAGCTGGGCCCTTGTGCACACTCTCCACTGCAAATTCTGCATAAGGTGCAAGGCAACCTCAGAGTATAAAACTCGGGGAAATTGCAGTCATGTCAACAAAGGCTCTGTGCTGCTTGTGGCCAATTGGCCATTAAAGCAATAACAGTTAAGTAAGTTAAGGCCTTGTGCTCAGCCTGCGTTGGCTACCATCCTGATCACTGCTGTCCCTACGAGGTGCTGTGGGCTGCAGGGCTGCCTCATCTTGTGGTTGCAGCCCGTCTGCCCCTGCCACAGACTCCTTTTGACTGCCCAGTCACAAGTGCTCAGGGCCTGCCTGTCCGCACCTCATAATCTCTGTGGCACATGTGCTTTTTCACGGCTCTGTGGCCTTTGCTGGTTTCTCTCGAGCAGACACTTTGCCACCAGAATGTCGTAGCTAGGCACACGCATGGTTTTTCAAATGAAGTTAGTAGAACATCTATTGTCTAGTGCTACTGACATTAAAGAAAGGCTGCTGGAAGATATTTTAGTTTGTGCCTGGAGACAAAATGTACCCTGGAATGAGCATTCCTTATTTTGACTGGCAAACTGCGAGCTAGGAAGAGCTGGAGCAAGAGAGGTCACAAGCCAGAAGCTTTGGCAATTGGAATATGTGGTTCCGCTAACAATATGACTCTCTGGGGTAGCTGGAACATCGATGGGAATGGTGAGTGATACCAATCTGGTAGTTTAAGCATGCTCACTATGCACACTTACGTAACCAGACCACCAGCCAGGCGAGGACTGAGAGGGGCAAGGACAGTGGCAGCAGACAGCTTGGCCAGCCAGCAGCTTCCTTGATCAGGGTGTGTATGTGGCAGAAGTGCAGACTAACTGCCAGGACAGACAGAGGAGCTTGGAGTGGCCGGGGAGCCACACACTCCACAGTCTTTCTTGGAAAGGGGAGGTGGGAAATAGGTGAAGAGATGCTCTCTTCCTCCACCCCCCCTTTGCCATTTCCAATCCCTTGAAACACCATCTCTCTCTCTCTTCCTCTCTCTGCCTGACATTTCTGGATTTTAACCTATCCGTCTAGTTTTTAACCAGGCAATGGTGGTTCTTGTGTTTCCCACAAAGCAGAGGGAGGAACTGCAGCCTTCCGATCCTGAAAATGCTTCCGGTGGCCCTGAGCGCTGTTGATCATGAGGTTCTGGCGATCTGACTTAATCACTTGTCCAGCATCAGTGATTTATGGTCCTGGGTTATTTCCAGATCTGCAGTGGCATGTGAAGTGCCCCTTGTAGCAATATCAGTTCAATATTGGTTCATTTTGGTTTGTGAAAATGCCGCTTCCGGGCCAGCAAATCACCACTTCCGGGTCAGCAGAAAGTCACTTCTGGGTCAGCAGAAGGTCTGCAGGAAGTCCATCTTCTGTTGCCTAGGAAACTGATTGATCGGCGCCAGGCTGTCTGCAGTGATGAACTGAAAACCAAACCAAACGAACCAGCCTAAAGTTTGTGGTAGTTTGTCAGAAATGGGATCTGACGAACCGCTGGTTTATGAACCATGATTCTGGTTCTTCACGAGTTTTGGTTCGTATTTCGGTTCGTGCCCATCTCTACTCTTGACAGCTATCTGGGAGCTTCAGTTGATGCTGAACTTGGCAACCCTCTCCTCACAGGAGGAGATCACCCAAAGCATATCACATTAGTGGTTCAGCATCTTCTGCAGGGGCTTCTTACTGTCTCCCAGCAACTATTCATGATGCTGGCTTTGACAGTGCCTTAAATATCTTAAATGGCACCATTTCTCTTTTGTTCCATCTCAGCTTATAAGATGAACCTTCTTGAGCCAAGAAGTCCAAGTCCATGAACCAAGTTCAGAAAGAAATTGTGCAGGGGAACAGCCCAAGTCTGAATCTGAATGCTTTCTTCCTGTACAGCTGCGTGGGCCAAAACAGCTATGGCAACCATCATGCTGCTCCATTCATTAGAAGGTGAATTGCAGGCCTGTATGGCCCCAGTTAAACCAGGGCCGTTTCCACACGTCTTACCTGCCTGCGGAACATCGTGTGGAAGACCCGGAAGACAGCGTCTTCTCGTGCGAAATCGCACCAGGAAGACGCTATTATCTGGGAGTTTTGCGCGATTTCACGCGAGAAGATGCTGTCTTCCGGGTCTTTCACGCAATGTTCCGCAGGCAGGTAAGATGTGTGGAAATGGCCCACATGGGGAGGTGAGAAGCAGTTTTTCTAGTCAACCCTCACATGGTTTAATCACCCCCTAGGCTTGGTGTGCTGCTATTAGCACTTCCATGAAGAAAAAGCAAGATGTTAAAGGTCCAGTCTTACTCTTTTTATTATTTGTGTGTGTGTGTGTATAAGTGATAAATTTTGATAAGTGAAACCATGTGGAGGCTGAAGGGTTAGACCCTTTCTTCCCCTCCCTGTGTGGCCTTTATCTGCATTGGAGCCAAGCATGCCAGTAACTTAACTTTTAAAGATAAACTGAGGTTTGTGACTTTTGCTGTGCTTGTTTTGACCCTGAGACTTCCCTATTTGAGATGTAATTCAACACCCAGGGTTACCCAGCACAGAATAATTTTAATTTTTTAAAAAAAATATGTATACATTAATTAAGAACCCAATTAACTACTCTTCTGTAGCTGGAAAATGTGGGCCTGCATAGTGGCATGGGACTGTAAAAGACGAACATAGTGTAAGTTGCTAGGACATGCCTGGGGATTCTGCAGGAAGTGTCTTTGGCGGAGAGAAGGAGAAATGGGGTCACTAGATCAAGATATGAATTTGAAAGGAACCTGGATGTCTCACTTCATTTTTCATATTCTCAGTCGTTTTTTGCATCAGTGAACAGAACACAACTTTTGCATGACTTGAATTTTTGAAGTAGACAAATTTTGGGAGAGGGAGCTGCGCTTATGTTCCTTGGGAACTGCACCTCTTGTGTCTGGCTACACATTTACAGAAAACCCTGCCCTCAGGAATTTGTTCTCAGATGATCCCGAGCTGACGCAGGAGTATCAGCTAGAACCAGATAGCTGAGTTGTGCTTTGTGTTACTCTGTGTAGGCCGGAGTAGGCATGCCACACAGCCTCCATTAATTGCTCTTTACATTTCTACATTCCTGATTTCCTGGTCAGTTGGCACACCACAACAGGAATCAGGGAGTAGTTATGTTTTATCTAGTTCTCTCACCCTTCACAGAGCACAATATTCCCATACACTCTAAGTAATATTCTTCTATGCTCAGTTACAAGTTATAGCAACTTGTAACTGTTGCTATAAACATATTTGGGCATCCGGGACTTCTTGAATACAAGCTAATAAAACTCTTGCCTCCATTTTTGGAGGGACAGACTTTGCATCCAGATCTTGTCTCGTGTCATTACTACAACTCTGAACCCTTTAAAGTAAAAAGAGCAGTTAATAAATAAAATGAATAATAATCCTGGCAATTTCTCTGGAGATTTAACTTGGATTGAGGAGGGACTGTCTGAATATAGATGAGAGTAGCAGGTAAGGCTGTGGGTGTGCGCATGCGTGCATGAGTCTTGTACAGAAGAGAGAAGAGAAAGAATACAGATTTCGTAAATTATACTGTTCCATTAGGATGTAGGCCATTTTACTCTGTTAGAATGAATACAGCTAGACGCTAACAGTTAGTAGTACAAAATCTGGATTTCTGACTAGACATGAGCATGAATCGAAATACGAATCAAATTTCATGACGAATCGGGTCGATTTGTGTTTCACGAAACACGTTTCATGGTGCCGTGGTTTTCACAAAATTCACGATTTTTGGGGCTTTCATTCGATTTGTGAATGATTGGTGACACCAGACAGGCTGGCGCTGATCCATTGATTCCCTACGCAACATATGCCTTGAATATCTGCAGACCTTTTGTTGCTATTGGAAACCCTAATCTTAGCCCACATAACCTTGATAGGCAGCTCTCCCTGCCAACTGGAGAGCTTCCATTCTGCCCTATACAACAAGGAGCAGGGGGGTTAATCCCCTAGGCAACTGAGGAGATGGGCCTTCTGTAGTCATGGGAACACCAATCTCATCCCCCCAAACCCTGTTAGGCAGGTCTGTCTGCCAACCAGAGACCTCCTGTTCTGCTGTATGTGAGCATTTCTTATATAAGGCACAGCTCTCTGCCTTGTGCTTTTCAGTTCCAGTAGACAGAGGGAGAGGGAGGACCTGTTGCTGGGAGTTGGAGTGAGAGAGTGGAATTGGGAGCTTTTGGCAGGATTTGCTGCTGCTTTAAAAGAGACTGAAAAGCCTCTTTCTTATTTTCAGCTCTTGGCTTTGCTGGGAAGGTCATTGGGTAAGGGTGCCTTCTTTCCTCCACCCCACCCAATCCCTGTCTCAGGGCATTGCCTGGCTCCGGGGCCTAGCTTGACTGAGGCCTTTTTTTTTCTTTAATTTTCTTTGCTTATATTATTTAGAGCATTTGTGTCATGGCCCAGTCTGAGACTGAGGTCTCCTCTGGAGGAGAGGAGCCTCGTGTAGCCAGCCAGGACTCCTCAGGAGAAGAGGAGCCCTGTGTAGCCAGCCCTAGCCCTGATTCAGCAGAAGCCAGCAATCAGGAGCAACAGCTGCTGGCTGATCAGAGCTTACAGCCAGCAGCTGAGGCACCAGCACCCTCCAGCTCCAATACTACAGAGGAAGCTCAGCCAGGAACTTCTACAGGTGCAGCACAGCCAAGAGCCTCCACCCCCCCCCAGGTTCACCCACGCCCAAGGAACGCCACAGGCAGCACCAGAGACTGGAACTGCAGGAGAGACGGCGCAGTGCTCGCCTCTTAAGCCAACGCCAGCTGCTGGAGAGTGATGATGAGTAGTGGCAGGATAGAGCCCCAGCAGCTGGCTGAAAACCACGCCTGGCTATAAGAGCCAGTCTGGAGGAACTGCTGGGCGTGGAAGCAGCGTGTCTACTGCCTGCAACCACTCTGTGTTTTGTGAACCTTGCCCGTGCCTGCTTTTGGACCTGACATTATCGGGGACTGACCTTGGACTGTGCCTGACCTTGCTTTTGGACTCTGGACTTACTCCTGGTTTTATCTCGTGCTCTGACCACCGGTTTGACTTGGCTTTTGCTTTTGGAACTTCTCTTTGACTTTGGCCTTAAGGTTTGGACTTGAACCACCCTGCTTGGGCTGGCCCAGCCCGTGACAATTTGTTCTTACTGGCTTGTTGGGTGAAGGTGGGTGGAGGAGAGCCTGCTTGAAGTCTCCCTGCGAGTTTGGCATCTCTGGGTATGAAGGGGGCCATTGAAGTGCCCTGGGGTCTGAGGAATCACAAAACTAACGAATCATTTTGCGAAACAGGACAATTTCGTGAAAGTTCGTTATTCATGATTCATGGAATGCTATGAAGCACGAAATACTCATTTTGTTTTCCATTTTGTGCCCATCTCTATTTCTGACTGTCGAAAGGAGATAGGAAGCTTCAGCCCTGAGGCCTTCTGACCGCTAACTGTACCAAGCAGTTCCTATCAGTGAAGAGTACTCCAGGAGGGGACTGAAAGAATAAACACTTTGATAAATAATCCACGCAGGAGCATCAAACAAAAGTTCTACATATCTGCTGGATGTCTAAAAACCAAACCTTAGCCAGAATCAAATGCTCTGACTCATGTTGGCATCCCAGATGCATACACGAGGGCCTCAAGTATCCTGACCAGCAGTTATCGAATCTTTGCCCACCACAGTTATCTAGGGGTTAAGGCTGGTGGCCTGCTGTCCAGCTCATAGCCAGTTGAAGCAGCCGCAGCACCTGTGGGCTGGATTTCAGTTACCCTTCCCATGATTCTGAGCCTGCTTTGGTTGAGAATCCATGGAGGCTTCTGAGGTTCATACAAATGGTGCCTTGGAATATGGGAGGCCAAGGCATGAGCTTGCTGGTGGACCAAGGAAGTGGTGAGCCCCTTATAAGGGGCTACCAAGAACTCACACACACAAAGCTGTTCATGCACCTTTGCTTTATACAACAAAAAGCCATTCAACTTGTTCTTTCTTAGATGTTCAAGCGGCTGTCCAAAACCTATGCAGACGCACACCCTTTAATCTCTGACAAATCAGAAATGCGTTGTGGTGGGAATTTTGTGAAACGAGGAGGCATCATTAATGGCGCAGAGTGGTACAGCTTTCCGGGAGGTAATCTTTTTAGGAATTGTGAATGTTGTAAGTGGGTTGCAGTGTGTGATCTAAGGCATCAGAGGCAAAGAAATTCTGAAGATACAGAAGCCATTGCAGGCTTGCTCGTTTTTCTCAAGAATGAATGATAGGAGTAACTAGGGTTGCCAGACTCCAGGTGGGTCCTGGAGATCTCCTGAAATTGCAGCTGCTCTCCAGACAGCAGAGAGTAGTTCCTCTGGAGAATTAGCTACTGTGGAGGGCGGACTGTACGGCGTTATACTCTGCTGAGGTTTCTTCCCTCCCCAAACCCCACCTCCAAATTTTAAAGAATTTCCCAAGCTGGACTTGGCAACCTTACTAGTTAGCCTTTTAAAAGTGGGTGGACCACACAGCCTAAGCAAGTAGGGAAAGGTGCTTTGGAGGAAGGTGCCAGGACAAGTTGCGGCCAGGATGAGAACAGCGAGTGCATAACCCCACCTTGAGCACAGTTGTGCCCAGTTTAAAAAACAAACAAAAACAGGCTTTTAATTTGTGACGTGGCATGATTTCACCATTTAAAATTTACCATTGGTTTTACTGTATAGTTTTACCATAGTTTCTGGTGATTTCTAGAGCAACATGACATCATTTCTGGTTTCTTTCTGGAAGTGATGTCATGCCATACGCAACACCAATGACCACCCCCCCCCCCCCATGTCCCCAACCCCAAACTCCTGCAACATCCAGATGGGGCCTGGAGGTCTGTCAGAATTACAACTGATCTCCAGACTACAGAAATCAATTCCCTTGGAGAAAATGTCTGCTTCGGAGGGTGGACTCTCTGGCATTATACCCTGCTGAGATCCCTCCCCGCCCCAAATTCGGCCCTCCTCAGGCCCAACCTGCAGATCTCTAGGAATTTCCCAACCCAGAATTGGCAACCCTACGCCCAACAAAATATGGATTTAAACCCTGGCATCTGATAGGTGTGGAAGCATATCTGGAAGTCTCTGGTGTGCTGAGGAGGCAGCAACATGGCATTAGAAGCCCTGTAGCAGATGGAAGGAGGCCTACTGGGAAGGCGTTGCTAACTCCGTCCCCTTTTAGCTACGAGGCCCATATCACATACACAAAAGGAACAATGATATTTCCACTCATGTGGTACAGTGGAGGCCTTAGAACCTACACATGCCTGGAATGGATTGTAGAATTGACTTCAGATACCTCAGTCCAGTTCAGTTTTGGCAGAGCAAAATGGATTCGCTCAACTCTCCACCAAATATCGAAATAGCTCCAGATGTCCCTACTGAGCCCATCTTTTGCCTTCCACACAGCTGAAAGGTGAATGTGGGAGTGATATTGATTAGAATGCCATTCTATTTATAATTGCCTGTCTGTTGGTTTCAGTCCCACGGTCACATAGGCCAACAAACTAATTCAAACTCATGCTTAAGGTTATGTCAAAGTGTTCTTAATCAGTATTGTCAGAGTCAACATTTTATTAGTTCGCTAATGAATTTCCTACAATTCTTCTTTCTAGGAATGGCAGATTTTAACTACCTTCACACAAACTGTTTTGAAATTACCATAGAGCTTGGGTGTGAGAAGTTTCCTATGGAAGATGAACTCTATTTGCTCTGGCACCAGAACAAAGAAGCCCTAGTGAAGTTCATGGAAATGGTAGTGTACCTTTCCCAAGCTCGTTTCTTCCTTCTTTCCTTCACAGAGTGGTCCACTGGAGCTGGTTCTGGACAGCTTTTACACAAAGGAAACAACTTGCTTTTCTCTCAAATGGCAGTTCACAGATGTTTCTGGGCTGCAAGATGCTGCAAGATCCTTCTTCCTCTCCTTGACAGCCTTTTGCCCCCCTTCCAGAACAGTTAACCTCCCCTTCCCCAGAAGTGTGCATTTCAATTGGCAAACTGTAGGAAAAGCCTACAACCATTCCTCCCCTGAACCAAGTATGGCTGTGCTGGAAAGTGGCATTCTTTAATCTCCCAGCGTCTCCTCTCGTTTAGCCTCCTGACGTGGCATCCTCCTGAATTTGAGTTGATAGTGGAGCATTTGGGAAAGCAAGGCCCAAATTCCTGCTGTCAGACCGGTTGCTTGTGTTACTTTTCATCCCCAATGAAGCATGATGTCTCTCTGTAGCTTCACAGAGTATTCCCTAGGCATAGATGATGACTGGTACCACTGGCAGAGGTTGGGGTTTTGTGGCTGAGGAATATTGTATCATAAATATTCACGTGCAGTTTGGCAAGTCTGATGTGTTGCCTACAAATACTGTGCTATTTGGATGCAAAACACCAAAATCACCAGCCAGAGGAGGCTGGCTGGACCTGCCACTGAAATCAAAGGGGAATAAAAAGAAACAGCAAAAGATGAAAACAAGTGAACTGAAATGAATGTAATGAAATGAATATAATTAAAATGAGTGAAAATTAAAGTGAAATGACAATGATGGGATTGGAGGTGGGGGAAATGAACACGCACCCACCCACTTGCTATGAGTATAGGCTGTAGGGGCAGAATTAATTGCCTGTAAGGATGTTTCACCCTCTCTTCACACCTCTTCTTCAGACTCATGCTGTAAAACTTGCAGTTCACTCAGTCCCCCACAGCTACCATAACAACAACAACGTATATTATTGTTGCTGTTGTTGCTGCTGTTGCTGTTATTATTATTATATTGTTAATAACAACAATAATAACTTATATAATGTTTATATAATGCTCTTCCAGACAGATTAGTGCCCACTCAGAGCAGTGAACAATGTCAGTGTTCTTATTAACCCCACAATACATCTAGGGAGCTCAGGCTGAGAGGAGTGGCCCACCTGCTGAACTCATGGCAGTAGAAGGATTCAAACCATCAGAGTGCTGATTCACAGCCCAACCACTTAACCATTATGCTACAGCAGCTCATCCAGTCAGGACACTTCACTCGTCCATCCGGCCCCCTTCTTCTTTAGAGGCCTGCATTTTAAACCCTAGCAGGCATAAATTCAAAGCCTCACATTCATTCGTTGAACTAAAACACACAACAACATTTACATGACAAAACATACAACAGTGGCCCCTTAAATGAGGGTCTGTCATCCTTCCCATTTGCATAGCACCGTGGAGTCTCGCATGCCTTATCTCGGCAGTTCTTGCAATCAAAATATGATTGTGCGTGGGGAGGAAGACAGAGGCATCAGAAGAGGGGCTTTCGCAAAGGCAGTGAAGCTGGACTTAGGACTTCTTGGTTCCTGGCTGTGTTTGCCTCTGCTAAGATCAAGACCCCCTTTCATTCTCCTTTCCCAGGGCTTCCAGCTCCGAGTACTATTGCCTGGGACACTTGAGGAGTTTGTAGTGCTGGGTGTGTGGGAGTGGTGCCCATCCATGCACCGCCAACCAATCAATGTTCCTGTATCCCATAGCAGCATTATTGCTGGATCCTATATGGAAATAATGTGGCACAGGATTGTACCATGTACCTTTCCTTTTTGGTGCTCACATTTTGAACATACAGTGAACTGTTACAAACTAAACAAAATTCACTGGGGAGTTACATTGGATCTTCTTCCCGCGCTGTTTTGCTCCCATGTTCTTCTCTAGCAGGATGTTTCTAATAAGCAATCCAGGTCTTAGTGTTAGAGACCACCAAATTGTGCTTCGGAAGTCCTTTTTTCTGTGGGGCATCACTTTATATTGACCCTCTAAAGCCCTACCAAAGCACCCTCTGCGTTCTTATGACTTATAAACATATGGAGCAGAGGTCCATCAGTGGCTATTAGCCACAAGGTATAGATGGAACTCTCTGTCCAGGGCAGTGATGCTCTGTATTCTTGGTGTTTGGGGGAGTTAATCAGTGGGAGGGCTTCTAGTGTCCCTTCCCCACTGGCAGACCTCCTGAGGACACCTGTTTTTTTGGCCACTGTGTGACACAGAGTGTTGGAATGGATGGGCCATTGGCCTGATCCAACATGGCTTTTCTTATGTGGCCACAACATCACTGGCTAGGAGCAAAAGATGCCTTGCCCAGGCAACAGTAAAAGTCTATGCCTTGTTCCGAGGAGCCCATTTGTAACAGTGGGTTAACGTGGTTAGGTGTACACTAGTTTCTCTGCATGGGCTTTACTGTACAACTTCTTGCTATTGGTAATATTGTCCTTCAATACAAAATACAATCCAGACCCATAAATTAATTTTGTTTTAGAGCTGATCTGTTTTTAGTGAAACTGAATGGGACTGGATGAAATCCAGGTACATTACACTTGAAGCTTGGGGGGAGAAAGAGATGCGAGTCAAGAAGCCCTCTAATGACAGCACTCCTGATAAGGATTGAGCCTGTCAGAACTGATTCAGATATTTCCCCGCTGCTGACAAGGACCAGATTACTTGATGTTTTAACAAGTCAGTACCATGAGCGAAATAAGAACCTTTCTTAATCTTGTCACAACTGCAGGCTATTATAATTGAGTTCATTTTGCAGATGTAATATTATTTTTGGCCATTTTTGTTGCACAGAACTGAGCAGTATACGTAAGTATTCTATGAATCAGAAATCTAGATAATACCCATCCGATCAAGGTTAAATGTACTCAGCTGAGACCATACCCTGTTAGTGCTACAGTATGGCAAACATAGCCTCATAGAATATCAGAAGCCCAGGCTGCTGCTACAAACCTGGTTGTTGAAAGTGGACTGTGAAATGTATACATTTAGCATGATCTGCCTCTTTTGTGTAATGTTAGATACAGGGCTTTTTTTCAGCTGGAACGCGGTGGAACGGAGTTCCGGAACCTCTTGAAAATGGTCACATGGCTGGTGGCCCTGCCCCCTGATCTCCAGACAAAGAGGGGTTTAGATTGCCCTTTGTGCCATAGTGCAGAGGCAATCAACTCCCCTCTGTCTGGAGATCAGGGGGCGGGGCCACCAGCCATGTGACCATTTTCTCCGAGGGCAACCCACTGAGTTCCACCACCTCTTTTCCCAGAAAAAGAGCCCTGGTTAGATATATGTTATTTAAATACCAGCATGCTTTGGAAACTATTTTGCAGATTTAGACACATTTATATTAAGAAATGCGTTCACACTGCTTAGATTCCAAGGAATGACCTAGTCAGTTTTAGAAGGGAGATACTATAAAATCCTCTTTAAATTTATGTGTGCGGTAATGGGAAAATTAAGGATAATCCATATAAACTTTTAAAGCTACTCTAAAGAGATCTGTTTGGTTTCTCTTCCAGTTTCTAAAGGATCATGACCACTAATCCAGAATAAATCTGCCCCCCACCCCTCACAGTTGCCAAAGGTATACCATCCCGGATGACCTGTTAGGGGTCTCAGCCAACAACCTCCCACTTAAGGAGTGGATCTACAAGTCAGATGCAGTGATGGATCGGCTATCAATATTAAAATCTAAGGCAGCTCCGTGGTATAAACTAATCAGATTTGACCATTTAAGATCTCCCTACCTAGCCAGTATTTCTCATTATAACCTCAAAGTGTCTTTCACTGCTCTGCGCTTTCAGATGATGCAAACAGCTCTTTTGGCAGGGCGTTATTCTCACATCCCTAAGGAACATCGCACCTGCATTTGTGGATTACTTACAGTGGAGAACCTTCCCCCCTACCTACTTTATTGTCCATTATATAGTGTACCCAGAGCTAAACTCTTGGCCAGAATCCTATCAGTGACAAACACATATTTTGAAATCGAGAAGATCGTGTTTTTGTTATCTGACACTGATAATCATGTGTCCTATAGAGTCTCTCAGTTTGCACTCGCAGCCAAAAAGATAAGATCTAAGGTGGTACTGAACGAGGCTTTTTCGTGGTTCCTGGGATAGTTTGGCATACTGTACTGTTTTAATTAATTTTAATTAACCTTTACAAACTGATAATGGATTTAACTGTTTATTAGTCGATGTTTGGTAAATTGGGACGGCCTACAGCTATAGACAATAAACTCTTTGGAACTTTGGAACCACTAATCAAACTGGCAAAAAAGCTTTCTAAGCCTAGGTCAGAATCACCCATTGATTTTTTTCCTATCTTCATTTGCATAACTACAAGTATATTAAGCAACAGCTAGTCCAAGTAGTCCAAAAGAAATTTAGATAATCAGTAGCTTAAAAAAAATAACTTCCCAAGGCACCTGTTATAAAGTAATAGGCCCCTTTGCATCTCTTTTGTGATACCTGGTGTACATAATCTTACCAGGTTCTGGATATTGGAGGACAATTGTCAGAAATTTTAAAAAATGCCTTGTAGGAAATGAAAGTGTAGGAATGTGACACAGGGAGGATGAAGGAGCAGCAGCAAAGACGAAGGGAAGCTGGAGGCAAGGAACTAGTCGGAAGGCTGGGAGAATTGACAAATTCCCCTTTGCCCATTGAAGGAGGACTCATATTTCAGGGCAAGAGGGGTGGGGGATAGAAAGAGTGGCTGGTTCTAGGGAGCGAGCTTTAGTTTCAAAGTATTTCCAGTTGTTAAAATTGCTTTCTTTCTTGCTAGATTCATAGTGGAATAAAAGGAAGGGTATCTGACAAATTTGGAAACCCAATCAAGAACGCACGTATTGCAGTCAAAGGAATCCGCCATGACATTCTTACAGGTAACTGGGTTGAAAAAGCAGAGTAAGAACTGAACCATCAAAACTTTCCTATTGCAATGTCACATGACTTTTCCTCTGATTGCAGATGGAATATTATTTGTTTATTTTATATATATACTTTACCTCATTCGAAACCCATGCAAAGTTCAAACATGAAATCTAAAGTTGAACAGTTAAAAGTACAGCAGAAAACATGAACGTTACCAGCATAGTTAAGGAAAAGTGTCAGCGATTAGTACCTACTGACTGAAATGTACATTTTTGGAAATGGAGGGTGGGGGCTGCATTTTGGGATTATTAAGCTCCCCGCTAGTAGATAGCTGTGGATATGAGTGTGTGGGAGCACCTTTTCTTCTATGACTTGGAAAATAAGAATCTGTTTCTTTCAGCTGCTGATGGGGACTACTGGCGACTCCTGCCTCCAGGAACGTATGTGGTCAGTGCGCAGGCTCGTGGCTATAGCAAAGTCCTCAAGAGGGTAAATTTGCCCGCCAGGATGACCAGGGCTGGACGAGTAGACTTTGTCTTGCGCCCCTTGAATGGTAAACCCCCCCAAATTGCCCATGAGCTCATGAGAAGAGCACAAGAGCCGTATGATCCATTGGAGCACTTTGATCCTCACACGCAGCAGCATACACAGCCGGAGCGAAGAAAAGATGGAGAGAGGCCCTGGTGGTGGTCGTACTTCAGTTCAATGCATAACCACAAACCTCTGTGGCTGCTTAAATATCACTAAACTCTTTTAAGATGCACCCTTTATCTCCCAAAACCTAGCAGTCAATACTACCTTGGTTGTTAATGGAAGCATCTGAACCTAATTCATCTGTGAGTATGTCGTCTCACAGTTTTTCTCATTTTCTGTACTTATCCGCACATGTAAATGATGCCTATTAAAATTAGCTTGTTCTTAAAGCTGCATGTGAGACTGAGACTGTTTCTTTGTTTTGTGTTTTCCTCCTGCCAGTGCAGTTTGTCATCAGCTTTTATTAAGGATTTAAGTATCTGAGGAGAAATCTTTCTGATCCTTTAATGTGTTTTCATAAATGTCTTAACACATTCATTACTGGAAGCTGAAACACCCTTTAGGAAAAACTGGGAAAGACTCCCTGCCCCTCCTCTAGACCCATTACTTCTGCATAACTTGTTTCATTAATTTTTTCATCTAAAATGATTTCTTCAATCAATCAATCAATCAAGTACCTTTAATGGCATACAAAGATCTAAAACAGCAAACAAGTCACTATAAAATTACATAAATTTCAGAAGTCAATATATTTATACAAAACTTGTCCTTGGTAGGTAAGGCAGGATGACATGCAGTGACTTCCATATCAATTTATTACCTATACTTGGCAAGCTGGCAGTCTTCACTAGGAAAATAGCAGGGTGTTATGCACAAGGCTTGTACAGTACGCCAGAGGGATAAACCATGCAGCCAAGAAAGACTTGGGCTTTTCTGCACACTTGGCTTATTCTGGATTTTCTAAGCAGTCAATCTCAAAACATTGGAATCAGTTTGGGGGCGGTGCATCCACTCATCTGCCTCCCCTTTGCATTTTTACAGTTGTAGGGCCAGTTTATTTTGTTCTGTGCATGCCTTAAATAATCAGGATTTTCAAGTGCGGGTGCTGTCATCATCAGAGGCATAATTAGTGACTTCACAGCACCCCCTTATATTTTTGTGCATACTTATAATGTTATATGAATATAACGGCAGATTTTTTTTTAAATTAAGAAGATCAAAAATGGGGAAGTCTTTACATGGGAAAACCTAAACAGGGAGCAGCTCTGCCACTCATACCCAAGTCCCCCCTTCACAGATCAAGCTAGAGAGCATGGCCTGTGCTGACCCAGAGTTAGAAGGCAAACGCCAGCATCAGTGGGGCAAACCAACTTCTGTTGGGAAGGTGTCAAAGCAGCAGCGACATGCTTTTCAAACCTCTCATGCTGCTTTTTCTGGTGCCAGAAATGATCACTACCCCTTCCTCTTGGCCTCTCAGCCTTCATGGCTTTTGCACTTTAAAAAAAAAAAATTGTCATTTTCATGATGTTACATTGACCTACCGTTGTAACAATACATGCAGCAAGTTCTCTGAATTCCCAGCTTGCTTTCTTTTTTTAAAGTAACCCTTTCACTTGCAGAGATATAAGGGAAAAGGCATATCACCACAATGGAAAGGGTTAGAGACTTTTTTTAAAAAAATGAAAACTTATTTTAAAAAGATAGAAAACAAAACCAGGAAGGGTGGGAATAGTAGTTCGATTATGATGAATGTCTAATCATCAAAAAGAGGTTTGGAGGCAGGTGGAAATGGGCAGGACAAACAAAACTGAACGAAACATTACTGACAAGGAAAAAACTCAAAATCGGTTTCCAGAAAAAAATTGGAGTAAAAGCAGTCTCAAAAGAACTGGAAGACGGGGGGAAACCAAAAGTCCTGAAGTGAAAACTAAAGGGAAAAAAATGTATGCAGAGATCAGGGGGTAAATCAAAGCAGTATGAGGCCAGAACTGTTGGGGAAAGCTTGTGCAGAAAACTCCCAAGACAACCTCCTACAAGTTCTGGGTAAAAAATCTTAGAAATTTCTATTCATTACTGAATTCAGTTTAGGTAGAGTAGGAAAGTCATGTATGCTCATTTGTTTTTGCTATGACCTAAACTAGTTTAATCTGTATACTGGTGACAATTGCTTATCTAATAAATTCAAGAAAACTATTAGATTTATTTTAAATAAAGTTTTTAACTAAACCAATCGGTGAACATTGGCTGGAGAACATATGCCTTTCAATCTGAAACTGGAAATAAATAAGCAACTTTTTATTTTGTTTTCCTTTGACGTGAGATGGCTGGGATCTGCAAAAGTGAAAAGTTGAGGGAACTGTAGCAATGAGGCACAGAAAAAAATTCTCACTCTTAATTTTCTTTCCATCATTCATTAGTAAATAAGCCTCTATATTTATATAGCTTATCTATCTACAGAAGCCTTCATAATTGTGTAAAAGAGGCAGGGACAGCTTTCCTGGCTTTTTTCCAGCCAAGCTGATTTTCCCCAAAATGCTCTCCTATCCAGTAAAGATTCTGGAAATCTTTTTGTTTTTTTGTTTTTGTTTCAGCCCCTGATGGTTCCTCATATATCAGCTACTCCGTTTGCACAACCCTTGCCTCTCAATATTTCTCTCTATAGCCATGTGTCCAATTTTGTAATTTTATATTTACACACACACATGTCTACTAATATAAGATATGCTGATGAAATGGGCTTTAGTTCACAAAAACTTCATGTCACAATTTTTCGTACATAAATCAGTGAGAAATCTATCACAGTTCACCCTTGTTCCTTTATCCAGCACAAAAACCAGGGGCAAAATAGGGTGTTGTTTATATAGTGGTGCTGAATCAGAAGCACTGGGACTGATTTTACTGACATATTTTTTTAAAGGTTAAGTCATTTGTCATATAACATGAAGCATAATGCTTGCAGTAGCAAAGTTGTTTTTACAAGAGGCCAAGTGTCAGATGTTCCACAAATGCGATAATAATAAACAATTGCTTGAACCATGTTTAAAATATAATTAAATTTCTAATTATTGGGGGGTGGGGAGTAGTTCTAATTATTATTCTCAGATGTCATATATGCTTTAGTTAAGTCTAAAGCAAGATAAAAAATTGCAAAACCAAATTGTAGTGACAGACTTAAATTATGGTATTGTTTGAGTTATTTAATCCAAAAAGGCATTCACTATTTTACATTTATAGCCACAAATACAGATTACCATACCGTTATAGGGGAGGGGGGGAAATCACCCTTTCACTAAATAGAATGAGTAATTGGGAAACCTCCTAGCAATATACCCCTTGCCCAGCAGCACCTTAAAAGCCAGTGGGAGAAACACAGAAGGAAGTGATGCGCACATGCTGATGTCACTTCTAACGAAAACTGGAAGTGATGTCATGACATCGAGGGGCTGCTGTAGCATTTGTAAAATCTCAGTTGTTCAACTCTATGGTTAAACCACAGAGTTTTGGGCAAATTATAAGGCATTCCTGATATCATAATCTTATTTCCACTTTTTGCCAGGAAGTGATATGGCATGCTGGTGTGATGTTGGCTGGCACCTGTCCCCACCAATTAAAATTTCCTGGGGGTGCTGGGCCATAGCCTGGCTATATTGATTGTTCATAATATTAATGGAGGTTTGCTGGTCTACAATTAAATATGTTTCCTAGCCAGGGTAAGGTTGAGAAGGAATGAGACCAACATTTGAAAACTCGGTAGGGGTGGTGCTTGCCTTGCTCCAGCGCTGGCTTGGTTGATGGATAAGCATCTCAGGATAAGCAAGTGTTTGTCTTAGTTTCATAGTAGTGAAGTATTCAGCCTCTGAGTTTTTTAAACCTTTATTTAACTCATATAAACAATAATACAAGCTAGAAGAAACGTAAAACCATAAGATAGGTAAAGGAAAAGGTGCAAGTACTGTGCAATCGCTGAGTCATTACTGACTCATGGGGAGACGTCAGATCATGACGTTTTCTTGGCAGGCTTTTTGTTACGGGGTGGTTTGCCATTGCCTTCCCCAGTCATCTACACTTTCCCCCCAGGAAACTGGGTACTCATTTTACTGACCTTGGAAGGATGGAAGGCTGAGTCAACCTTGAGCCGGCTACCTGAACCCAGCTTCCACCAGGATCGAACTCAGGTCATGAGCAGAGCTTGGGCTGCAGTCTGCATCTTACCACTCTGCACCACAGGGCTCTTAAAACCATCAGATATAGGCAGGAAAGAATCATAAATCTGAACCATAAAAAGCAGAATCGAAACAACTCAACAATCTATTACAAACCCAAGAATCACAATAAACAAAAGTCTAAATTCCATTGCATTGGTGGGATTACACCTTTGGCACATAGAAAATCCAGAACTGGCTTCCATATTTTATCATACTCAAATAAAGGAACTGCTGTACGTAAATCTCCCCAAAATGGATTATGCATAGTCCTGTGCATCAAATATTGCTCCCAGATTTTCTGGTACCATTTTTTTGAGCAATAATCTCATGAGGGATTTCCAGTTTCTAGCAATAATGAAGCAAGCAGAGGTAAACAATATTGAAACAAGAGATTTAGTATTTCTGTCCAGTGAAGATTCAGCCCAAAAATCCAATAACAAAAATTCCGGGGAATATGGCAATGAAAGACCCACCATGTAGGATATCTCTTTATGAACCACTCTCCAAAAGTCCTGAACAAGATGGCATTCCCATCACATATGTAGGGGGTACAAGATCTCCAACATAGTGGCTCAAAGATCCACTATTCAACCTCCACATAGGTTATCTGCCTTGGCCCTGTCCCTTCTGAGTGGATCTATTGATCATCTCCCTATGTGGTGCATATTGCAGTTGTCCCGGGTGTGAGTAACTGTGACCAACTCTTGTTTGTTCTAGGAAAAGCTACAGCTGCCATACTGCTTGAAAATGAAATCCTGCTCTCAAGTCATAGTTGGCTTATGGTGACCCTTGGTAAGGTTTTCATGGCAAGAGACTAACAAGAGGTGATTTACCATTGCCTACCCCTGCATGACAATTCTGGGCTGTTTTCACACGGCCAGACACTGGGAAGATCGCGTGAATCTCACACTATAAAAGCGTCTTCCTAGCACAATTTCTCAGCACTTTTTCTGATGTCATCAGGCCATTAAAGGGGATCATGCCGGGAGATTGTGCTAGGAAGACGCTTCATGCTGTGAGTTTGTGCGATCTCCCGGGGCGCATGTGAAAATGGCCCTGGTCTTCTTTGGTAGTCTGCCATCCAATTACTAACCAAGGCAGACACTGCTTAGCTTCTGAGATCTGTCAAGATCAGGCTCACCCAGCCTATCCAGATCAGGGCGCCATACTACTTAAAACTGGGTAAAGACACCTCAGGCCACCGAAAAGACAACCTGTAAATACAAGTCTAATGTCACCCCCAAGATGTGAGGCTGCTCTTTCAGTGGGAGTTAGAAACAAGCTGACTCCTTAATCCCTGGCTGAGAGCCAGTTTGGTGTAGTGGTTAAGAGCGCGGGACTCTAATCTGGAGAGCTGGGTTTGATTCCCCACTCCTCCACTTGAAGCCAGCTGGGTGACCTTGGGCTAGTCACAGTTCTCTGGAGCTCTCTCAGCCCCACCCACCTCCCAGGGTGATTGCTGTTGTGGGGATAATAATGACATACTTTGTAAACCACTCTGAGTGGGCATTAAGTTGTCCTGAAGGGCGGTATATAAATCGAATGTTATTATTATTATTTCTGTCGTATCTGGAATACACTTCCATCCCCATGGTCTTCATACAGTTGATTGTTGCTTCCAAGCACCAGGTCAGACCATCCACAGGCTCGCTTGCCTCTGCTGAAGAAGAGTAACGGAGCTGACTGTTTCATGCATGTTGATGACAGCTCACTCCAGATCCCCTTCCCCAGCAGTCTCATTTAGCTATTAAACAGCAAAGGGATCTTGAGGGACCCCTCAGCGCAAGTGTCCTTGTCCCCCAGTACCACCGTCTAATACTGGTTGTCTAGATACTATTAAAACCACTGGAGCACAGTGTCTATTATACCCACCTCAGCCAGTCATAGTGTTGCCAACTCCAGGAGCTTTGGAGGGGTGGAGCCTGGGGAGGGAGGGACATCAGTGGGATATAATCCTATAGATTCCACCCTCCAAAGCAGTCATTTTTATAGGGGAGCTGTTCTCTGTGGTCTGGAGATCAGTTGTAATTCTGGGCCCCTCCAAGAGGTTGGCAAGTATAGCTAGTTTGTGCAGCATGGAAAGGAATTGTATTTGGGGACCTGGTTAAAGGTGAATGAGGTTACTTCATCTCAATTGCTAGGTGGCTTGGTACTTCAAAGCTCTCTAGGAACCCATTCAGAGAAACTGCTGCTTTCTCCTAAGGTGTGCTGATGGTTCCTCGGGCATGGACCTTAGGGCATTGTCCTCTGGGAATTATAGTTTGGCTGCTAGAGCACAGGTCCAAACTTTTAGCCCAAATGGAATGAATGACTGCCGCTTATCATGAAGATGGGAGTGTGAGCACATGGCATTCCGGGAGAAGGAATGTGCCGCGCAGAAGGTTCAGAGTAAAGAGACCGGATTGGCTGGCAGCCTCCCCCACACCCAGGGGAGACTTTTGCCTCTTCGATCTTCTAAATCAAACACTGAAATGGATCCTGCTCGTTTTTATTTCTTTAAAAAGTGCTAAATATTTGAAAATGGTTATCTGGATTGAAACCTCGCTTTCTGACTTGAAGGGATTCCTGAGTGTTGGCTGTGATGAAGAAAACCCCGCCTATCTCCCATCCTCAACGAATGAAGGGATGACTCTTGGCTTTTTGAAAAGGAATTTGGGGCAACGTGTGCCACAGTACTGGGAAAGAAAAATGTGCCAGGTTCAAAATACAAGCGCTATGTAGGAAGAGGGAAAGGATGGGGCAGGGGTGAAACTTGTTGATCTTGGTTTGAGTGGCACAAAAAAGCAGAGCTCGGCCTTTAAAGAATTCAACAAAGTATAAAATGTTCCTGGAATTGGTTAGGCAACGCATGGCCAATGTGGTGCTCCTCCCCAGCAATGTCCTGAGCCCTGCTGTCGCTGCTTGCACAGCTGCGTTCCAAGCATCAGAAGAACCACAATTACCACAAAGCGGGTGGGGGGTACAAACATTGCATTTTGAGTATTGGTGAAATACAAATTTTCTGAAGCAGAAATGCTTATGAGGAAAGACATCTGGACCCCAACCAACGGCCTTAGGAAACAGTGAGTTATGCTGGCTTGTGTAAAATATTACACCGTCACTCTGGAACTCTTTAAGTAAGGAAACTTGCACAAACCATGAGAGGCTCGTCAGATTTCAGTTTGCTGAAACTAACACATATGGAGGGTTTTTTCTCAGACCTGAAAGCAGACAAGTCAACGGCAAGGACGGAAGTAAGTCCATGTGGCCCCAAGATGTGGCTGAAAGGTGCCAGGAGGAGGCACCCCAGGAAAGCCAAAGGCCATGAGAAGCAGGGGGTCACTGTATTTGCCTCCAGCTCTCTCAGGCAAAGCAAGCTTCCCATCTTGAAAAGATTAGGAGGAGATTTTTCATAGAGGCAAACATGGATAGAGTAGCAGGAGAAAATCACAGCACACCAAGAGTGCTAATACTAAAAGAATAGATGTCACATGCTGAAGTTTCTCCAGAATGGGTTTCTCCATGAAAATTCATGCGAAAAGTTAGTATAAAGGCAGAGATCCTGTATACACTTAACCAGACAGCTGCTTCACAGAAATCTCACACGTATTCAGACTTGGGCTGTGGGTGGTGCCTCTTCATGTTTCAGATTATGATTTCCTTGCTTTACTGCTTGCAAAATGTAGGATCCTGAATTCCAGCATGTATGTTGCATTTGAAAATAAGCTTGCCTTTATCACAGCATAAATGTACAGGGTAAAGCTCTGACTTGGAGAAAACTTTGCAGTTTTTTTTACCATCCATCATCATTTTCAAGATGCAAAGGAAAATCTTCTAAAGCTGTAAGCTCAGACTCCCCATAATGAATGGACTTCAATGGAGCACAGATAATTTGTTTGGTTTGCAATTATCTCCCATCAGTGGAGACAAATTGATTTGTGCAACATAATTGATGGGAACTGCTACACAGACGATTGCCAAAACTGAAAGAGTACATGGCTACTTGCAGCAAGGACCTGGGAATGTGCATTTATGCAAAAAGCACAAATTCTGCTCTTTCTATAAAAAGCTGTAGGATTCAGGCAAATGCAGGCCATTGAGGTACAAGTGAAATTTGGCAGTCTAAAGCCAAATCTATATCAAAGAGTGGGGAGCACACCAGAAAGGGCTTTCTCAGTTCTTTCTCAGACAAGGAAACACCTACTCTAGAGCTATAGTTTGATAGATGTACTTTTAGTGTAAATGTTAGGGTTTTTTTTCTTTTTTGCCCTCTAGTCTTGGCTGACTTATGGCAAACCCTGTAAAGTTTTCAAGGCAAGAGATGTTCAGAGGTGGTTTGCCATTGCCTGCTTCAGTGTAGTGATCCAGGACTTTCTTGGTGGTCTCTCATCCAAGTACTGGCGAGGGCCAACCTTCTTTAGCTTCCAAGATCTAATGAGATTGTGTGTGTTTGTGTGTGTGTGTGCCATCAAATCGCAATAGACTTATAGTGACCCCAACAAGGGGCTGTAAAGGCAAGCGAGAAGCTGAGGTGGGGTTTGCCAGTGCCTTCCTCTGCAGAGACTTCTTTGGTGGTCACCCATCTAAGCAGGGCTTTTTCTGGGAAAAGAGGTGGTGGAACTCAGTGGGTTGCCCTCGGAGAAAATGCTCATATGGCTGGTGGCCCCACCCCCTGATCTCCAGACAGAGGGGAGTTTAGATTGCCCTCCGTGCCTCATGATGCAGAGGGCAATCTAAACTCCCCTCTGTCTGGAGATCAGGGGGCGGGGCCACCAGCCATGTGACCATTTTCAAGAGGTTCCGGAAAAAAAGTCCTGCGTGACCCTGCTTTGCTGCCAAGATCTGACGAGATCGGGCTATACCATGCAGCCTTCTCTCTTTGAGATTGTACAATGCAGTAAATATATACTCCCCCCAATCCTGCTTTCCAAGAATTCTCCTTCAATATAACTCAGTCTGTAGTAGCTAAATTCTCCTTTCCCTGCCTCCAACTTAAAGAGACAGAAGACCCAGTGTGCAGAGCAGCCAAGGTACAAAGGTTAAAGTGGACAGCTGTTGTCCAATCAGCAACCACCTGTGGTACTTGCCAACCCTGCCTGCACCCAGGACATTATCCCTCTCGGGATTTCTGCTGAACAACTGCACAAGCTCCAGAGATGGCACACTGGCTTCCATCAGAACTCCAGTCATAGAATGAACCTGGAATCCTTTTGTTGAGATACAACATCAGTGCAACACAACCTTTACATTCCACAGTGCAATCCTGAAATTAAAGATGGCATTAACCCTTAAGTTAGTCCTCTGAGGGGCTCTGCATAAGGAGCTGCTGCCTCTAATTGTCTCCTGGTGGGTATACAATTTTCTTGCCCTTCCCCTAAGGTCTGCCCTGACCTGGATAGCCCAGGTAAGCCATCTCATCATATCTCAGAAGCTAAGCAGGGTCGGCCTTGGTTAGAAATTGAATGGGAGACCTCCAAGGAAGATCCAGGCTGCAGAGGCAGGCAATGACAAACCACCTCTGTTAGTCCCTTGCCATGAATACCCCACCACTGGTCACCATAAGTCAATTCTGACTTGAGGGCACTCTCTATCACCACCTCTAAGATCTACCAACTTGGTTTTATTTCCTTATTTTGCCATATTTGTATCCAAAATAAATAAACTGGCTCTACTTCAAAGACATCTTTCTGTATTTGTAGTAGTTTGTAACATGTTTTCACAACAACCACTTGCATAAAATGGCATTTCCTTAGCTGTCAGGGAGATCTGCTTGTTTTCCAGAGTTGCAATACATGGGAAAACAAGGTCTTAGAACAACTGCACAGAAACTGCAATGCATGATGTTGTTTGTAAAACTGTCCATGCAGGGTTATTAGCCTCCAGGTGTGGCCTGGAGATCTCCTGGAATTCAACTGCTCTCCAGACTACAGAAATCAGTTCCCCTGAAGAAAATCAATAATTTGGAAGCTGTACCTTATGGTATTATATCCAACTGAGGTCCCACTCCTCTCCAAACTCTGGCCTCCCCAACGTCCACCATCAAATTTCCAGGAATTTCCCAACCCAAAGTTGGCAACCTTAACTTGGATAGAGAAAAAGCAGGGTGGACTGCTGAATAACATCTGCTTGGACATTATAGCTTCCTTATATTAGTAATTGCTGTTGCTTTCGTTGGCAGTTGCACAGCAATTAGATATAAATTTGCAGAGTTGCAGAGTTTGATAATAGCGCAATGGAAATAAGTAGACAGACTTCTGTGATTCTAGCTCTATAAAAATACTTTACTACATAATAGGGTGAAAAGGGTACATTTGGTAGGCAAAACAACAGTTTCTGACTACATCTTGATAGTTTCAACTAGGTACTAGAGAGAGAGAAGCTTAGACTGCATGGTCTAGTGAAGTAGTAGAAGTGGACTGTAGTAGCAGAAGGCTGAACAAAGAGCAATAAAACCTTAGTATATGTTGCTAGCTAATTGCCCCCCAATAAACTGGCTCATCCAATAGACAATCCAGGATTCTCTCATTAAGACTAAAGACTCCCACTTTCTCTGGTGGGAACTTCTCTCGAAGCCTAAGTGGTCCTATGCTAACTAGCTATCTGAATAAACAAACAGAACAACAATTTAACTCTATCATGACTGAGCGTAGGACACTTGCAAAAAGTCCAACAGCTTTGTATAAACAAAAGAACAGAGTTAAATAACTCAGAGACTTTTTAAAATTTCTTTATGCAAACATAAAGGTCTGGATGGAGGGAAATGATAACGCACAGTTCAAGTACTTGTGACTGGGCTAATATATTAGGTAAACAAATCATCCTGAGCCCTGATCAAAGTGCAACTCTATTGGCCTGATCTTTGGGTGTGAGGAAGAAAATTGGAGGAAGAGGGTCCCAGGCTGGAAGCTTTAGACAATTGGACTTTGGTCTGACTTGCTGACTTGCCAGTACGGGTACCCCTCCTCCAGCCACTAAAATGGCAGGAGGGTCAAAGGGTACCAATTAGTTGGAGAGGCTAAGAAACTTCTAAGCAGTTGTTCACAGCTGTCATGCCAAATTAGCATGGAGCCACTGGCAGGTAGGCAAAACGGTACAGCTTTTGCCCGTCGATGGCTTCTATTTGCTCATTCACAGCCATGAGACATTTGTATATCACTCCACTATGTCAGGTTGTTGTAACATATGGTAAGCTTTATTAGAGAATTTCATTATAATGATTTCTGTGATTCTATGACATTGAAGGGGTTAATTTAATTCTTTTTTATTAAGCGTTTTATATCATTAAAAAAACACTACCATTACACACATACTAATAAAACACACCAAAACAAATCAACAAACAACAATAACAAAGCATACATAATACAGAAAACAACAACAATAAAGGAAAAACAAAATGTCTAAACTAAAAAAGTTTCCGATTTTCTTCGAAACAAATATTTGTATCATGTCAAATTTACATTTTTTCTAGATAATGATTAACAGCTCTCTTTTTTCTAACATCAAAATCCCTTTAGTCCATAAATCATCAAATCATCAATATCTATTTCATTTAAATAATCTGTGAAGGGTTTCCATTCATCAACAAATGTACTTATTGACCTTTTTCTAATCAGTGAAGAAAACATTGCCACCATTGTCAATTCCAGCATCTTTGTCACCACTCCATTCTTTTTATTATTGGCTGAAGTTCCTGTCTCAATGTTTTATAGACCAAATATTTTAAATCGTTTTTTCTAATATGCATTCCTTGCAAAAAAAAATGTCTTGTTTTCAGTTTTTTAGATAATGAAATAATTTTTTTCTCTTTTGAGGGGAGTTTGCCCCATTTATATTCCATGTTTATACATTTGTAAACCATATTGAGATCAAATTATAAAAATTAAAAAATAAAGACTAAACAAAAATACAAAAATAGGAAAAGAAGAACCTTCTCTTTATTAATTGAACCCTGAAGCTCCTGCTTCAAGTTGCTCTCTATCCATATCTTGTTGTTGCTCTGTCTGATTTGTTGAACTTTCTGGTGGCACCTCATCCCAATCCCTATATCTATATCTGTATATAAAGACAAGTGTCCTGATTGACTCATCAACGCCCAGCTCAAACTCCTGGACCTATAAAAATGAAATTTGGAGAGAACATTCCTTTCATGATGTAAACACCCACTTAAAAGGTATTTTAAGAAATTCGCCCCCTAAGGGGGTAAAAAGGGGTGAAATGTGTTTTCCCATAGGGATACAGCTTCCCTGTGTGGCTGGCAGGCTGCTGCCTGCTTGCACCCCCGCCCACTGCCAGCTCAGCCACTCTTCCCTGATTGGGCCAGCCTTTCAAGATCATTTGCATATGTGGGCTGATTGGAGCTTACAACATTCCACACCTTATCCCCCAGAAGTCATTTGCATATGCGGCCTGATTGGGCCTCACCCCCCACATTCTAAACAATATGCAGTTGCTATTGGGAGCAATTGAATGTGTCCCAAGGTAAAGTGTACCTCCCAGTCTTCCCCTAAAAGTTCACTAGGGTTGCCAACTCAAAAAAACAACAACCCCACAAACCAAAAAATGTTACATAACCATAAGTATTATAACTGGAATTAAAGTAATTGAATACTGTAGCGAAGCACAGGTATCAAGCTAGTCTTTCTATAAAATCTCTGGCCTTATGGACTGAATTCAGCTGGAAACTTTGGTTTCTGAACGTGAACATCACACCTTCCGGGGCATCCCATCTGAAGGGAATCTTTTCCTGTCTCAGGTAGAAAAGCATAGTCTTTCTTTTTATGCAAAATTCTGGTAGGTGTTACTTTAATTCTTTAGCGCTCAGCAAGGAAGGTATTTTTTGTTCATGAGACAAAATGGTATCGTGCTGAGTCTGAACTGGTTTGCAGCTTCAATTCTAAATACTTTTATACCTGAAAGGAGATCAGCTCTGGCTAGATTTTTAAACGTTCACATAAAGTTCACTCTTTTGATTGACATAAGTAATATATCTGTTAAGGGATTTTTGTTTTCAACTTATATTAAGTAGAACATGATATGTCATATGTACAGTGAAATCTTTGTTCTCTTTGGTTCATTCAAGCGGCATGCTGGGATGAGTCTTGGTTGCCTCCCTCCCTTTGAAACTCATTTCACCTACATGAAATGGCCTTGCAGAATTCTCAGTTCAGCCAGAGATAGTGGGAGATGGGGATGTTCCAAAGTGTTATGATTTACAATAGGCAATGGCCTCAGTAATGCCCAAGTATTGTGCTTTTGATTTCTAGTGCTCCTCTCATTGCCTCTTGGATGTACCCCTGATGGTATGCAGAAAGATAACAAGAGGTGCCACGAGAGTGTCAGTTGTCACACTTAGCAGATTTTAGTTGCCTGTCAATCTTTTCATTATATCTGAATGGATGTGTTTGCATTCCTGTAGAAGTAACTTGATATTCCTATTCTGTTGTTTGTGAGAGGGTTAGTGGATATGCCCTGAACGGCATGCACTGTCAGAGAGATCTATGGTGCATCAGCTTATTTGGGGTTTTGCTCTAATAAACTTTTTCTATTCTTTGCCAATACTCCCAGAACAGCCAAAGGCTAATAGCTCTTACAGTACACTCTCTAGAAATCTCACTCTGAATGTACTCTGAGCCAGGCCTGTTTTTATGTTCTTTGAATTTGAATTTGAAAAAGGTTCTTCCATCAAGGAATCCCAGTGATTGGCCAGACAACTAGAGTTCCTCCACCAATTGGTCATCACTCACTCTGTCCTCCCCTCTGCTGCCTGGGGAAAAAAACCTGGAAAGGAACAGAAAGGAGAAGTCAACCAGCTTTAAAATGGCCAGCACAGTGATTCCTGGATAAACCTGAGTAATTTGGGTATATTTGGGAATCCAGTATTTGGTATACCCAAATAAATCCGGATTTATCTGGCTATGCCAAATATATCTGAATAATACTGGTATTATTCACGTATATTTTCTGTTTGGGGATTAGAGATGGGCACGAACAGGGAAAAAATGAACACGAACAGGGATTCACGAACATCGATGGACATGACATGTTCACGAACATGTTGGTAGTTGGAGCTTCATGGGAACCAGAATAGTCCTCCTCACTGTCCTCTGAAGACCCCCCAAGTTTCAGAGAGATTGGACCCTGGGAAAGCCATGATCCATGGGTCTCCCCCTTTCCTGTCATGTTCTTTTCACAGTGGCAAAAACAGGACCGTCTACTGTTCAGATGGTCCATGCCTATGTTGCCAGGGGAATTGATTGAAAGGCACCAGACCGTCTGGCTTTATGAACGGCTGATGAACGCCACGAAGAGGGCTTGGAACGAACACACGTTAGCCGGGAAATGGGGCCTCACGAACAGCTTGCTTGCGAACAGCGGATTGGGCTGTTCCTGCCTTTTTTTTTTGTTTGTATTGTTGTTCGTGCCCATCTCTATTGGGGATACTGAATCACACACCCCTACTTATTCATTCACAACTGCGATTTTTTTTTTAATGGCTGTATATAATTGCAAGATTTTTTTCCCTGGCTTCACTAATAGAAAGGTGACTGGCTCCTCTGTAGATATTGAAAGCAAAAGTCCTGGGCCACTCACAGAAAATGGAAGGGGGATCTCCCCAGTTATGCAGAAAAATATGGTTCCAAAAAGGAAGCCTTGTTTGTCTGTTGAAGTAGAAACAGGCAGGAAACCTGTGGCATTAAAAAGTTTAAAGCTAAACTTTCGTGGACAGAGCAAGCTATGTGTACTGGGTCCTCACTGGGAACACACACACAATGTTATAAAGGAAAAGAAGTGTTAAACAGCATGCAGGGACTACACATAATTATGTAAAATGCAAAAATAATCAAGAAAATATGGAAACCATTCACAGTAATTAGTAGCATGCCTTTGTAAATTAACTGAGGGGAGATTTTAAAAATGGCCTAATACAGTCTGAAAAGCCTCCAGAAGTTAAGTAATGTGGACAGTAGCTGAAAATCAGTTAAAGGAAAGGGAGAAGAAGTTGGCCTGCTCCAGCGCCTGAGAACTTAGAGAATCCTAAAGTAGAGATGTTGTGGGAGGGGTGGGATTCCTTGTAGGCCCCCAGCTTGCTTTCTAGATGAGGCAAGGGAGGACATGCATTGCAAGTCAATTCTAAACATGTTTACTCAAAAATGTCCCACTAATTTCAACAGGACTTACTCCCAGGTAATGAAAACTGAAAGTGTGAAGAAAGCGCTGCCCAGGCTTGCCTCCAAAAGTGCCTCAAAGAATGTTCAGCAGTTAGTCAAAGTTAATTGAGCAGTTGTCCGTGTTGTAAGACATGGTTATTAAATCAATCAGAAGGCCATAAAAACGTTTCTGGCAGTTTATTATAAGCCAGCCTGAAAGGGAATGTTGGTGTGGGGAGGTGAGCAGGCAGATGAGAGGACAGGGCGATTGTCCATGTGGTGGAGCGTTTGTCTCCAGGAGTGCGTTCTGTATTACACTTGACTATTACTCTTGCCTGACCATTGAATTCTACACAATTTGGCTTGAAAGGAAGAAAACAACAGGAGAAAAATGTTCCAGAATATATTTCATGGAGGTCAAACCCCAGAGGCCAGACAGAGATAAATAAAGTGAATGACTGACAGCTGACAGAATGGCAGTGATATTTTTTTCTCCCCAAAGCTATTTTTTATTACATTTGTCTTTCTTGTAGCTAGACATTCCCCCCCACCCCACCCCCACCCCAACTTGTCAATTCCATGTGGAGAGGCATGGGATGAGTAAGCTGAGGGAAATGTAAACAACTCTGAGATAGAAATAAATTCTTTAAAAATATGTTCCCCATTTTAAGGGATTCTCCACTCCTACACATTGATATATGGCTATGTTTGCTATTCTGAAGGACAAAAGGTTGCTTCCACCCTAGACCTCTTCTGCTTGTGCAGTCTTGCTTTTCTCCAGTCACCTGGAAGCAAAATTCCTGGAAGCAAAAAACTCACATATTACATCAATTCTGCAGCAGCTCCACTGGCTCCCCCTGGAATTCCGGATTCAGTTCAAGGTGCCGGTTTTGACCTATAAAGCCCTAAATGGACTGGGACCAGCGTACCTGAGGGACCGCCTCTCCCCGTATGTGCCCCGGAAAACGCTCCGATCAGCTGGAAAACATCAGCTGGTGGTCCCTGGTCCCAGGGGGGCTCGGTTGGCCTCGACCAGGGCCAGGGCCTTTTCAGTCCTGGCCCCAACCTGGTGGAACTCTCTGTCTGAGGACACCTGGGCCCGTGAGGATCTTCTGTCATTTCAGCGGGCCTGTAAGATGGAGATGTACCGCCAGGCATATGGTTGAGGCCAGCATGAGATCCTTACTGAGCCTCCCACCGGTCTCCCACTAAGTGTGGGGTTATACAGTGTTCACTGGCTGGCTGCCTGACATACAGGTACAGCACGGGGCTACGAAGTGCCCATTCATTAGCTGACCCACATATGAGTTGCAGTATGTTATCTGTCTGCTTCCCTCCCCCTGTATGTTGATGGGCAGGAATCTGGAATTGACCCCATCTTGGGACAGTTATTATGTTTGTTGATTTTATAATATGAACTGTTGTTTTATGAATTGTTGTTTAATATTTTATTGTATTTTTATAACTGTTGTACCTCGCCCTGAGCCCACTTGTGGGAAGGGCGGGTTAGAAATGTAATTAACAACAACAACAACAACAACAACAACAACAACAATAATTCAAATAGTGGTTTCACATATGAGTCGATATAGCACTGTATTCCTCTTTTAATGAAATTAAAAGTGACTTGGTATAATGGGATAAAATTCAATTATCCCTTTTGGGAAGAAAGTGTGTGTTATGTGCCATCACGTTGCCTCTGGCCTATGGCGACCCTATGAAGGAAAGACCTCCAAAACATCCTATCATTAACAGACATGGAGGACGGTGGCTTCTTTTATTGAGTCAAGCCATCTTGTCTCAGGTCTTCCTCTTTTCCTGTTGCCTTCCACTTTTCCTAGCATTATTGACTTTTCCAGAGAATCTTGTCTTCTCGTGATGTGACCAAAGTACAATAGCCTCACTTTTGTCATTTCAGCTTCTAGGGAGAATTCAAGAATAGCTATGATTAAAATGAATGTTTTACCCAGAATGTTATTTTTATTCCAGACAATTCCAGTTTTGACAATGGAGGCATGGTTTAATCAATGGCAGAAAGATATGTTTAGATTTATATGGTAAGAGGAAAAACCAAGGGTTAAAGGTATTGCAGGATGCAAAGGGAAAAGGAGGACTGGGCTTACCAGATTTGAAATTATATTTTGCGCTCAGCTGTTTTGTATGGATGAAAGAATGGATCTTACTTATAAACAGAAGTTTATTTGACTCAGAAGGATATGAACTAAGATTTGGATGGCATGGATATTTGTGGTATGAGAAAGTTAAGATTAATGCAGAATTTAATAACCATTGTTAGGCATGGAATAAACTGAAGATTTACCCTCAAATACCCCTGTGGCTATTGCAGCAAGAAGCCCACTTTAGACAGAAAATGACAAGTAGAAGTACATTTAAATAGTTAATATATCAAGATTTGTTGGAATTTTCACAAGGTGAAAATAAAATCAAGAGAAGATTTATCAATGGAGGGAAATATTTGTCAACGGTTTTCTTATATGCAAATTTTGACAAGGTTTAAACTATGACTTCGAGCAATCTAAGATCTAAATGATCAACATGTAATTGCCATGGAATGTTGCTATTTTATATAATCACGGCAGCAAGAATAATATATACACAAAAATTGGAAGAGTTCAACACTGCCTGGAATGGAGTAATGACTGATAAAGGTGTCGGAATTATCAATGATAGCAAAACTTATTTCACTGATCAGAGAGGAGGCAATACATTTGTTTGTTGTTGAATAGAAACCTCTTATTGACTTTTGACATGAAATATATAATAATGATTTGATGACTTACGGATTTATGGATTAAGGAATTTGGACATTCGAAAAAAGCTTTTATTTTTAAGAGTAAGAGAAACTTTGAAAATAATATTTGCCACAGAGAAAATTGGAAGCCTTCTTTTAATTTGTATGCCAGATTCCAAAAGATAGCACATGTGGAATGAGCAAAGTGAGAAAATCGTTCCCACAAATTATTATTTAAACATTATTATATTTATATATAACTGTGTAAGAATCGAGTTGCTGTTGACTGGTTGATATAAAGTTATGTTTTGTAGACATTAAACGTTTATTAATTTCAATCTTAATATTTTGGATCCTGTAGTTTTTTTCCCAGTCTCAAACATTTTTGTGGGCCCTTGAAAAGCTTGTAGGCCCTAGGCACTGTGCCTACAGTGCGTAATGGATAAAATAGCCCTGGGAGCAGCAGAGAGCAAGGTTTTGCCCTCTTCCCTGGGATAGTCCATGGATTTGAAGAGTGCAATTATGATTCCCTTCAACTGTCTCTTCTCTAGTTTCCCCAACTTTTCTTCTCAAGACTTGTTTTCCAGACCCCCAACCATCTCTGTTGCTCTTTTCCCCACTTCTGTTTGTCTCCATCTTTCAGAAAGTACGCTTCGATATAGGGTTGCCAAAATCCACGTGGGGCCTGGAGATCTCCCGGAATTACAACTAGAGATGGGCACGAACAGCAATACGAATTTTAAAAAGCCACGAACAGCCCAATCAGCTGTTCACGAACAAGCTGTTCATGAGGCCCCATTCTAAATGAACTCTAAACGTACAGGTGGTCGTTGCAAGCCTCATTCGTTGCTGTTTGTCAAGCCAGACAGTCTGGCACCTGCAATCAATTCCCTTGGCAACTTAGGCAGGGACTGCCTGAACTCTGTCTGAACTTCTGCTGTTGCCTGGAAATCCCAATCTAAGTCCAATTTAGCTTGATAGGCAGGTTTTCCTTTCAAGTGTGGAGCTCCAAATTTGTTACAAAGAAGCAAAGAGCAGGGGGGAGGGGGGCTCCCAGCTCTGGTTTTGCAGATAGTGGAGAGGGAGAGACAGTTGTTGTTGGCATTTTGAGAGAGAGACAGGGAGAGTCCATTGGAGCTTGAATTTTCTTTGTGTGTGGTGGGGTAGGGATCTACCTCTTCAAGTTCCAGGGCTGCTGCCAGGCTCTGGGCCAAGCTATTATTTATTACTGGTACTTTTCCTGCTGCCTGCTCAGGTAAGGTTTCTGGGAGTGGTGTGGTAGAGATCTAACCCTTCAGGTTCCAGGGCTGCTGCCAGGCTCTGGGGCCAAGCTATTATTTATTATTGGTACATTTCCTGCTGCCTGGTCAGGTAGGGTTTCTAAGAGTGGTGTGGTAGGGATCTTGATGGCTGGAGCCTGCTGGCCCCCACAAACAACGGACAATGAACATGTTCATGAACAGGTCATGTTCATCAATGTTTGTTGTTTGTTGTTCGTGGATGGCAATGAACAATGGACTCCATGTTTGGGGGGGGGGTTCTGTTCATGCCCATGTTTAATTACAACTGATCTTCAGACTACAGAGATCAATTCTCTTGGAGAAAATGGCTGCTGTGGAGTGTGGACTTAATGGTGCTACACTCTGTAAGCTCCCTTCTCTCCTCAAGCTCCACTCTTCCCAGGCTCCACCCCTGGAATTCTACTCCAGGAATTTCCCAGCTTAGATTTGGCAACCTTGCTTGGATAGGATGCTTCTACTCATGTAGCCTAAAGTCATGTTAGCTTTCATCACAGCTGCATCACGCTGTCATCTCATATTCCACCTGTGATTTACTGCAGTTCCAAGATCCTTTCCAATGTATTCCTGCTAAGCTAGCATTCCAGGTTACTCTGGGCAAGCCTGCATTTAAATAGCCCGAGGCATCTAGCTGGCTTTCCTATATCAGATCAGTAATCTCCTGGCAAGCGAGATACCTCAAAGGATTTGGTTCATTTGGATATAATACCCAAGTAAAAATATTATTGCAGAATCTTACCTCCATTTTATCTTTTTATTAAAACAATCATTTACATTTCTTATTAAAACAGTCATTTACATTTTTAACAGAGAATAATTGTTAAATGATAATGATAATAGCAACCATTGATATTACATAGACTATTTAAGGAGAGCCATAATTTTGAGTCCATAAATTATTTCTTATCAAAAGTAAACAATTACAGGCAAGGAGCATCTTCAAAGAAGACACTCCAGATCAATTCAGTTTCCCATATTTATAATTTTTCAAAATCATCTTCCAACAATAGCTAGCTGTTCGATATGATAGGACTCACATTCTTAATAACAATACCGATACCAATGACGATAACGATAACAATGTTTGATTTATATACCGCCCTTCAGAACAACTTAATGCCCACTCAGAGTGGTTTACAAGGGCCATCATCACACGGGCATCTCTTCTGTTAAATTTACAGCATATAGCGTCCTACCTGTTATCGGCACAGTAACGTTTCTTTGGGTCACCTAACGGCTCTTCGCGCCACCAGCTGTCCACACCGAAGCACTCTGTTCTGTTCTCTCTAACTGCGCAGAAGCAGCTCCCCCCCCCCTTTTTTTAATTATTCTGGCATTTAATTCCGCTATAACGGAATAACAGCATATAAACATTCCGTTAGAGCAAAACATTACGACCCTTTTGTTTTTCCAACTTTGAAATTATATAAATAGCCCTTTGCCCGCAGAAAACTCCCTGTCTGACGTGATCCCCATCGTTGAAGACTCTGCCATGGCGATTGAGTCATTTTTACTTCAGCAGAAAGTTTGCATTGTGTTATGGCGTTATGGCGTTATAAGGACATAATAAAATTAAAAAAAGGGGAGTCGCAGGAAGAAATGGATTCTGGGATTGAAGGGAGGGCATAGGACGTTGCGAGGCGAAATACATCGATGTGAGGCATTCACACTGAGGCACAAAATAGCGCGACTATCAATCACAAAGCAGAAGAGAGAAAATCGCTACAGTGTTGGAATAAGGTGGGTGTTTGCCGGGAAATAGCGCTATTTTAGCGCTAAATAAAAGCCCGTGTGACGACGGCCAATGTATGTTATTATTATCCCCACAACAATCACCCTGTGAGGTGGATGGGGCTGAGGGAAGCTGTGGCTGACCCAAGGTCACCCAGCTGGCTTCAAGCAGAAGACTGGGGAATCAAACCCGGTTTTCTAGATTAGAGTCCCACTGCTCTTAACTGCTACACCAAACTGGATCTTGGCTAACTTATAACTTCAAAACCATACAAAGTTGTTTATATTCAATATCTTCTTCAAATATATAAAAAACTATGTTTAATTTTCTTACTTTTTTCATAACAAAATGTATAACAATGCAATTCCTCTTTCCCTACATGCCTAACTTATATTTTCTGTTAGGGCAAGGTCTCTGTCTTAGAAAGCTCCAGGTTATGAAGGAGCTCCCATACCTTTGCAGTCCTGGTTCAGGCCCCCAACCTCCACATGGCCAATGGCCATCGCCTGCAAGGAGCCAGCTCTCAGCTCCTTCAGCTTACAGCTCCTTCAGCTTACAAGGTCATGGAAAAGGTCTACAGGTCCTTTCAACTGAAGAGTCCACAGATTGAAATTGGGACCTTCTACATGCAATGCATGTGCTGTGTCACTGAGCTGTGGACCATCTCTTAGCAGGTTATTTGGTTCATAGGACCAGGCCATAGTTAACATGCTACAGAACTGAGACGCTGTGGGGCAACGTATCTTCCTAATGATATTTTCTCCTAATGATGTTTTTTCCACTTTCCCTTAGTCTTTTGTGTACATGCCTCGGGCTGTCTTTGAGTCTTTCTTTACCACTACTTGATGTTAAGGAAAAATTATGCTCGTTCTGTTTATCTGTGTTCACCTAGCTGGAACACTTAAAGCTCCTCTGCTCAATATTATATTGTTTCTCTCTATAATAATGGTCCAACGTATGCCCTTAAGGGGCAACATCTGCTATTTCCCAGTTACCAGATTTATGTCATCTTTTCCCCTCAGCAGTATCCTTGACCAAAGTGATGTGGTAATTTTTTATGTATTTCAGATGTCTTTTTCCTCAGGGTCCTAAACAGCAGCTCTTACCCTGACTTTGTAGCATCAGGCTCTTGGAAGTGGGTAGAGGTGTGCAGTGGAAAATGTATCATTTCAACTCCATATTGCAATTTAAGAAAGGGAAGGTGTATCAGTTTTAAGAATTCTCGGAAATGCTGTTGTCATATTAGGACTCCTCAGGTTCCATTTCCATTTTCATTAAGATCAGATTGGATGTCTGGCCGCTGCTTACTATGTTGGAGAAAGGCCTCCAATTTTACAGCCCCTTGAATAAGGTCCCCTCAGCCATTCTGTCTGTACAGTGGGAAAAGGCATGGTTTTCTAGAGCAGCTTTTAAAAAAAAAATACCAGAAGGGGGAGTTAAGCATCCGGAATTCAGAAGAAAACCCAAAGATGTATCGGGCCAAAAGCCACCCTGAGCCCATCTGTGGGGAGGGCAGGGTATAAACTGAATTAAATAAATAAATAAATAAAAGTGGCAAAAATTGTCCATGCAAAAAAGGCCTAAGTAACTGTAATTAAAAATAGTTCTTCCAACGTGTCTGTCTAGTGAGGCACTCACCTGCTCTGCCAATCATGTTGTGAAGGAAATGTAGCCCATCTATCCAAACATTTACAATGAAAAATGCAGCATTACCCAAAATAATTAGCCTGAAAGCAACTCACTAAACGAAAGCAATCAGAAAAGCCAACAAACCAGGCCAAAAAAGAATCCACAATGAAAAACAAGCAACAAACTCCTCAGCAGCACAAAAAGGAAAAGGCCAAAGATCCAAACAAGCTAAATATTAAACTGCACAGAAACACAAAATAACAACAAAAAAATAGTATGTTTGCAGAACTCTCCCCCTTACTAACCCTCTCCCAGGGGAAAAGAATGGAGGAAAGTCTGGATAGTAGGAATAATAAATTAATCAGCTCAATCTGTTGAGAAGCTCCGTCCAGGACTATCTGATCAGCAGAGTCTAGCATAATCCAAGAAAAAACATATCTTCAAAAATGTAAGGAGCAGCACAGGTGGGGTACTAAATGGCCAGTTTAAATTTTTCCTCCTCATCAAGAAAGACTGTGATTGGCCAAGGCAACTCTCCTGATTTTTTTGACTGGGAGAAATGCAGTTTCCCCAGGGAATTGGGAGAAACATTAAGAAAAGGGGGGAGGGGAGTGGGCAGGCTCTGTTAATTCCTGACAATTAATTTACGATGTTAAAAGATTTGGGAGTCATTCTGGGAAGCTTTTGACTGCCTTGGATATAGCTGATTTTATCCCATGCTGAGTAAGTCAAATGACTTTTATTATCGGTAATAACCAACTGGGATATTAGAAAATAGCCCTTGATACCCAGCATTCACCACACATTGCCCACACACACAGGCAAGAGCAAATCCATATGAACATACACCAGGAATCTCGGTCAGGCACCTTCTGTGCACTACCCAAGATACACAAGCTTCGCACTCCTGGATGACCCATTGTCCTAGGTGTTGGCACAATCATTGTAGAGGTGTCTGGCTATACCAGCACTCCCCAGCCATTTTTGAGCCTGCAGGCACGTTTGGCATTTTGAAACAGGATGGCAGGCGCCACTACAAACAGGTGGCATAACCAAGCACAAAATGGCTGTTACGGGAGATGGAGGCAAGTATATGTTCACGCACATGATCAAAGGTTTGGGGCATGACCAGTTCCAGATTTTGGATAGCACTGGGCATTCCTCCTCCCTCTTGGGTAGGGTTGCCAGCTCCAAGTTGGGAAATTCCTTGAGATCTGGGGGGTGAAACCTGGAGAAAGTGGGGTTTGGGGAGGGAAAAGACCTTGGCATGGCATAATTCCAGAGAGTCCACCCCAAAAGTAGCCATTTTCTCCAGGTGAACTGATCTATGTGGCCTGGAGACCAGTTGTAATTCTGGGAGATCTCCAGCCACTACCTGGAGGATGCAACCCTACTCTTGGGTCAGTCCACCATTATTCCAGTTTCTTTCCAATCAGACATTTGGCAAACCTGCTGTTGAGGGATTATAGAGATTTAAGAGCAAAAACAGCCTTTGAGCTTTTAATTAGCCCTGATCAACAACCTGATGGGTTATTTGTGAAAAATTATTCCTAGTGAGTAAATCTAGAAAGTGTTTCTTTAAGTTACGTTAGAAAATGGGATAGGAACTTACAGATCAATATTGATTTAAATAAATTTGGAATTGTGTGGTATCTAAACTTGTCTCTATGAGTTGAAAAGAAATGTCTTTAAAAGTTTATTTCAGTATTTTCGTATTCTGCTTTAGTTAGTCACATGAAGGATTAGGGTTGATAATGTGGCTCCTCTATGACAGATATTCTTACATATACTTCAGTCATGTTCAAAGTTCAACATTTTTGGATCTTTGATTTCAGTTTGTTAATGAAATGTTGGGTTGTAAAAGTTATTTGGATGGGTTAGTCAAAAGGGTCTGTTGCTCATTCAGATACAGAACTGGTTTTGAGCTTGCCTACCATTGCTAAATTAGCAATAGCAGCAAAATGAAAAAAACTTACAACACAACAACAACATTTGATTTATAGACCGCCCTTCAGGACAACTTAACGCCTACTCAGAGTGATTTACAAAGTATGTTGTTATTTGCCCCACAACAATTACCCTGTGAGGTGGGTGGGGCTAAGAGAGCTCCTTGAAGCTGTGACTGACCCAAGGTCACCCAACTGGCTTCAAGTGGAGGAGTGTGGAATCAAACCTGGATCTCCAGATTAGAGTCCTGCAGCTCTTAACCATGACACCAAACTGGCTCTCCCAGAACATCCAAGGGTGAACAGCTCTATTTGGTTTGGAATACTTCTTTATTAAGCAATTAAACATATTATTAAAGGGCCCGGGGACATTCCATTGCTTACTTAAGAGTGCCAGTCCCCAAAAGAGAAACTTGAAGTGGAGATTATAATAACACAAGATTGCTTAAACTGAGTTCATTCACAAATTCAGAACAATAGACATCTGCCGGGGTGGGGGAGATGAATAGGGACACAGGGTTCTTATTCCACTACAGATGCTAATTTCTGCTCTAATCAAGCTAATTTCTGCTCTAATCATTGTATCTTGGCATCCCTTCTTTGCAACACCCTTCCCACTTTCTAACTAAGATATAAGAGTGCAGGGATCTCCATCCTACTTTTAGCTAATGAAGGGAGCTCGGACTCTCAAAAGCTTACATCCTGGAAATCTTGTCAGTCTTTAAGGTGCTACTGGACTTGATTTTTACCTCAAAGGGTTGCCGCTGTGGGGATAAAATGGAGAAGTGGAACATATTGTAAACTACTTTGGGTCCCAGTTGAGCAGAGATGCTGTATAAATATCTACAAATATAAATAAGGTATTAATTCAAGTGTGTTGTTAAGCACTGTGAATGCTCCGTGTATTTATCTTGTGAAATTCTGGAGTTTGCAGAGATGTCACAAACTATACAGTTCCCCCCACCCACATGTATATATAGACTTCATGCATTTGATGAAGTAGACTCTCATCCATGGAAGTTTATGCTTCTATAAATCTATTCATGTTTGGAAGCCAAAAGACTCCCTTTTGTTTCAACGTGATAGTTCCAGGGCATGCGGCAATTCTATGGAAGCCACCGCGAGATTCTGAAGAGTTTATAGAAGGTAGAACGTGGTGAATGTCAGCCCTTCCCACCTTCAGAACATCCCAATGACCTTTGTTATCTTAGTGATTCCGCACACGTTGGATAATGCACTTCCAATCCTCTTTATAGATCATTTGGAACGGATTTTTTTGTGTGCGGAACAAAAAATCCACCTCAAACGATTGATAATGTGCATTGAAAGTGTATTATCCAACGTGTGCGGAATCAGCCTTACTCAATCAATTAACTTCTTCCCACCCAACCCTTTCAAATAATGGCCTAGGAAGCTGGCTGTGACTTACACATTGATGGAACTGTGGCAGATGAAAACAGAAGCGGAGTTCACGTGCTGTATGGCCCAAGAGTTTATTTCTGGATCACCTGGCAAACCAGGCATGAGTAATAGGGTTGAACTCCTTGTTGATGTTCAGGAAGAGTGAAGGACAGTCAGAAAGGTGGAACAGCGCTCTGCTTACCAATGTTTCTCCACAGATACCAACCGTGCCCCTTTGCGCCCATCCGCTTAGAAGGGTGTAACTCTTTTTAGGATTGCAATTAGACAAAGCTGCCACTTTGAGCCAAACTAATTGCAGTATGCCCGAAAACATCTAGAAAGAACATTCGGAATGTTCCAAGCTTCAGCAGAAGCTATACATGAAAAGAAGAACATTATGATAAAAAAAAATGAGAGCTAGAAACCTTTGTGTGGTAGACCGTTATGCGTAGACTGATCCACTACCAGATTTTGTTTTCAGCGTTAAGAAACAAAACTCAAGGAGATATATTATTACTATAGACGACAGCCAAAGTGATGTTGCCCCCATGTTCCATTATCATTCTGTACAAAATCAATATCAAAACAATCCAAGTCTAGACGCATAAATGTCAAACTATTTAACAAGAAGCAGTTAGAGCAGGAAAAAAACACTTAAATCGCAACAGAAGTCATCTGATAGCTCTTAAAGTAGCTTACCAGAATTTTATGTAAGATAAAAACAGTTTAACTAAGCATGTAGAACAAAGCCTGAGGGCTTATAGCTAAGAACAGCATCGGCGGGAACATCCACGCTCTTTACTGTACCTGTCAAGTTGCAAAAGTTGGCTATTTTGTCAAAAGTAAAAAGGCTCTTTAATCTGACTAATTTTTTTCTTTCTTTAAAGGTTTAGGTTACCTAGTCAAGTGATCACATATGAAAACCAGGATATTAATCTCACTTGGAGGGAGCTGAAGTTGTTCACACTGCTTCCCTTTAATCTTGGCATTGATTCATTCTGTATTGCTTGAAAAACCGGAAAAAGCAACAACTGCTGATTTCACATTGTTGGTGCAAAATTAAGGGCCCAGTTTTTGCCTTTGTTTTTGAGAGAGTAAAGTCTGATCAAGGCTTTACCTACAATATATCTGATCAAGGCCACTTCCACAGACCTGGCCGTTCCCGCCCTTTGCCTGCTTTTTGTGTGTGTTTTGCTGAGTCGCTCTAAAAATGCAGCCTCCACACACACTCCCCCCAAAGCGCTTACCTTGCGGTTTGGTAGGGAAGGTCGGGCACTTTTGTCATCGTTGCCCACCACGTCCCTTTCAATTTTTTTTTTTTGCTCTGCACATGTGCGATTGTATGTTGAAAGCTTTGGGGAGGAGCTGGGCAGTGATTGGATGATTCCTCAGAACTATTCACATGCCCAAGAACGCATAAGAAGTGCTCCATCAGCCTGCAGCAAAAGAAAAGACCAGGTCCCAGAAAAGGCACCGAAAGAATGGAAACCAAGCATCCCGAAAGCATTTTGCAACTGGAGATGTGGGGGGAAACCACACGTGTTCCATGAGTGGGCCGTCCCTATAAGGACGTGTGGAAACAGCTCAACTAATGTTTCAGTTCATTTCATGGAAACAGCTTTTATCTCCCCTTGATAATAAAATTAAAGGAAAATAGTTTGCATAAAATGATTCACAGCAGCTTTTCTTTCACGTTATTATTCACCTATTATTCACAATTATTCACACGCTCATGTATCACAATGCATAATAAGATAGATACCCAAATACAGTAGGATCTAATCACTGCTTTAAGTGAATATATGTTGTTTTTGAAAGTATGCATGTACAATGATTTGGAAAACTTACACCGAATGTAACATTCGCTTATAGTTACTTATTCTTGTAAAAAGTTATTTGTATTGTTGAGATTTTGAAAACAATAAACAGAATTTGAAAAAAAAGATTATCCACAGCAGTATCTTTACCAGCATAGGCAGCAAAGTTAATCAAATGATGAAATAATTTCTACACAAAATATTATTGACATATTTAAAGGCAGAAAGGATATACCTTATTGTCAGGAAAGAAGCGGGCAAGGCGCTTTGGAGCTTAGGGACAGCTGATCAGGAATCAAGTAGGGGAGCTGAAGCTGGTAGATCCAAAGCCTGGAGGGATTTTTTTTAAACTTATGGATTCCACTTCAAATTTTAATGATACATTTTTCCTTGAAGTCAAATTCTATCCAATATACGTTCCCCTTTCTATGCAGTAGGGCACTGATCTTTGAGATCCAGAGAGGACAATAAGTGCTAGGAAGGGGTGGGGCGTTGAACACACATGTGGGATGTGCGCAGGGATGTGCAGTCAGAAATTCATGAATGGAAATCTGACCAAACTTACTGTATTTGGAAGTATTAGAGAGGACGATATTCAGAAAGAGATGGAAGACTTCTGACCCCACTCAGCTTGAACTATCTGGCTTTGTTTTCTTAGCCAGTGAGAGGCAGGTGGGCTAGGGTGCTGAAAGGACCAACTGACCATTTAATTTGCTAGGGTAGCTCCTGATGAGCTGCTGCTGCTCCACACATGGGAGAGGCCATTGGATCACCCGCTACTCAACATAGGCTGATTCTGCACACATTGGATAATGCACTTCCAATCCTCTTTGAGATCATTTGGAAATGAGTTTTTCGTGTGTGAAACAAAAAATCCACTTCCAAATGATTGCTAAAGTGCATTGAAAGTGCATTATCCAACGTGTGCGGAATCAGCCCAAGCACTCTCCTCCAATACAGACCTACAGTATCCATACCACAGAGCCCAGGGGGAGCAGCAGTGGGGGCACCTGTATCTCCTCCAAGGGAGCACCAAAGCACTGATGGGTAAACCACCCAGAAACCCAATAATTCTACAATAATTATATCAAACAGTATTTAGTTAATAATATCATTCTCACCATGTGAATACAAAAAGTATGCAAAATTCATTCAATAATACAATTCATACAATTACATATATATAAACATACACTTGTCCCAAAATTGCTGCAAATAGCCGATGGCAATTCCTTTGTATAGCCAAATCCTCTCCTGTATGAATTACTGGAGGAACAGTGATTCCTGGAATTAATATTCCAAGGGAGACCAAACAGGTCCATGGTGGGCCTCAGAGGTGATCTGCAGCCCACCATAGAGTTTAACTGTGGTAGGAGTGGGGAAATTTACATCTCTTCCTATGCATCCCATGTGAACAACAGTGATGCTGCTGGATAAACAGGTTAGATAAACAGGGAGCAATAGTGGCCAGGGGTACCTTTCACCAGCTTCAACTAGTGAGGCAGTTGTAGCCCTCCCACAGTGGGAAAGATCTTGCTACACGAGATGCCTGGGCACGTGTTCCTCAAGTGTCGGGAGATGCAATGTTAGCTGGGAAGTGTTGTTTTGAAAGACAGAACCGGTGAAGATAGCTCCAGAGGGGATGGAGTCTCTCATAGCCCTCTACCGCCTCTGGTGTGCTGGACTGTCTCCTCTTCGAGAGCTTTTACTGTTTTGCCCTCACTGCTTAAAACTTTGAATTAACTGAGCCAGACTCCAGAAGGGGAGACGCCAGAGGTGGCAGCGGGCTGTGAGATCCCCTCCAGAGCGATCTTTACCAACTCTATCTTTCAAAACTATGCCTCCTAGCTAGCATTGTGTCACCTGACATGTGAAGAACATGTGTCATATGTCTTGTGTAGAGAGACTCTCTGGTGCATGCCTGGGTAAACATCTAGATTAGATTACTTCAATGTGCTCTGCATGGGGCTGCCTTTGAAGACTGTCTGGTAGCTGCAATTGGAACAGTACGATGAGGCCAGAGAGTGTTAACTGGAGCAGGTCACAGCGACCATATCACTCCAGTCTTGCTCCATCTACTCTAGCTTCCAATTTGCTTCAGGGCCCAATTCAAGGTGTTGGTATTGACATTTAAAGCCCTAGATGGCTTGAGACCAGCATACCTTAAGGACTGCCTTCTGCCATATGAACCTACCTCTCAACTCTAGTCATCTTCAGAGGCCTTGGCTCAGGTGCCTTCTCCATATAAAGCTAGATGACTGCAACCCAAGAAAGGGCCTTCTCAGTTGTGGTACTGAAACTTTGGGAACTCCCTCCCCAGGGAGATTTGCCTGTCTCCCTCTGTCATTGCCTTTTGCCAGCAGGTGAAGACTTCTTTGCTTCATTTGGCGTACACACAGTAGACTCTTATTGACCAGCCTCCCTGGTTGTATGTGTATGTGTTTGTTCATGCATTTTAAATGTAATTTTTTTAAAAAATTAAATGTTTCAGTAACTGTTGTTTGCCACCTTGAGGATCCTATTTGGGTGGAAAGACAGCATTAAAATGTTTTAAATAAGTAAAGTTGACTGCAGAGATGCTCTGTAACCTGTCATGGAGCCTGGTGGAGCCCAGTGACCTCTACTTGTGTGGGCCTGTAGTTGGGCTGCAGAGGTGGGTAATTTAGCATTAAACCAGCCCTGCTTTTGATCTGGCTATCAAAGAGCACTCTAGGAGAGAAAACCTTCTTCCTCAGTATGTGTGTGTGTTATTTGCCGTCAAGTTGTTTCTGACCTATGGTGACCCTATGAAGGAAAGACCTGCAAAACATCCTGACCATGGCCATTTCCACACACGTTGAATAATGCACTTTCAATGCACTTTCGCAATCCTTTTGAAGTGGATTTTTTGTTCCACACATGGAAAATCAGTTTCTAATGTTCATAAAGAGTATTGAAAGTGGATTATCCAACGTGTGTGGAAGCAGCCATTAACAGACTTGCTCAGATCCTGCAAACTGGAAGAAGTGGCTTCTTTTAATGAGTCAAGCCATCTCATTTTGGGTCTTCCTCTTTTCCGACTGCCTTCCACTTTTCCTAGCATTATTGATTTTTCCAGAGAATCTTGTCTTCTCATGATGTGACCAAAGCATGATAGCCTCAGTTTTGTCATATTAGCTTCTAGGGAGAATTCAGGCTTGATTTGATCTACAACCCACTTGTCTTTTTGGCTGTCCATGGTATCCATAAAACACTCCTCCAGCACCACATTTCAAATGAATCAATTTTCTTTCTGTCAGCTTTTTTCACCGTCCAAGTTTCACATCCATACATACTAATGGGGAATACCATAGTTTGGATTATCTTGACCTTGGTTCCCAGAGAGACATCTTTATATTTAAGGATCTTTTCTAGCTCCCTCACAGCTGCTCTTCCAAGTCTCTTCGCCAGTCTACATGACATTATATATATATAGGGTGACTTGTGTGTAGGAGCAGGGGGACCTGTGATGCCACTTTGTACTGGCCCAGAAGAAATGATGCTTGGGTCCTGTGTGGAAAATCAAACCCTGTTCTCCAGATTAGAGTGCCACACTCTTAACCACTACACCAAACTTGAAGGCGTCTTTTTTCTGTTGGCCAACCTATTGTGTTTCATTTGAACTTACTCTTCCGAATAGATCTGGCCTTTCTCAGCCCCATTTGCACTTATGATTTAAACTGCCATTTATGAGCATGCGCTGTGATCACAATGGCTTCAGCAAGGCACCCCCATGTTCCACACTGTCTGAGGCAGTTTTGATTTGGCATCTTGTTTTTCATTTTAGACGGGCTTTGAAGCCTCAGTACAGTTTTGGGCTTTGGGGGCTTTGCAATTCACATCACACTTTTTAAAAAAAAGCTTTGCGCAGGCATAGTAACATTGCAATGTTGGAACACATTTCCCCGTATTTGCTGATTAGGCTCTCTCGTGCCCACTGGAGAGGCAATTGGTGGCGGAGTTCTGTGGGAAAACATGTACATTTCATGCTTGTTCCATTCTCATTTTTTTTCACAGCCATGCCAGGAAAGGGTTAAAATGCCACTGCTTCATCCTCTCCAGGCAGCTTCCCCGCCGCTTTGTTTCCAAAGGGCTGTGCAAAATGCTTGGGGTTTTTTCCCTGTTTGGCAAAGTCTGGAACATGCCTGGGAGGGAGGGAAAGCAACCATTTAATTTTTTCCTGGCTTTTAAAGCCAGCAGGGAATAAACAGTAACAACGTTACAATATTACAATCCATTCTTGCCTTTGAAAAAAAAGAGTGTGTGCATACCCCAAGGGAGGAACAGGAAAGCAGCCATTTAACCCTTCCCTGGCTTTTAAAGCCAGCAGGGAATAAGCAGCAACATTAGGAATCGTTCCTAGCTTTTAGAAAAAAAAGAGAGAGAGAGTATGTGCATACCAGGGACATTTTGTTCCTCCATCTTCTTGCTTGGCTACTTGGCCAGTCTCCAAGGTCTTCACCCAGAAAGTTTTCATCTCTCTTGAGCAGAGGCCAACTTTTAAAATAGAATTAGTTTATTTCTTGCAGTTTCCTAATAGCTGAAAATTCTATGAGTGTTTAAAGAAAAGCATAGAATACTTCCCACTTTTACAGAATACAATTTGGAATGTGTTATATTGGAAGAGCAGATGTGCTTTTCTGGACACTCTGGGTTGAATCATAACTAGACATGGGCATGAACAGGAAAAACCCGAACATGGTGTTCGTTGTTCATTGCCATCCACGAATAACGAACAACGAACATTGATGAACATGACCTGTTCACGAACATATTCGTTGTTTGTTCTTCATGGGGGCCAGCAGGCTCTCCTCCAGCAATCAAGATCCCTACCACACCACTCCCAGAAACCTTACCTGAGCAGGCAGCAGGAAAGGTACCAGTAATAAATAATAGCTTGGCCCAGAGTCTGGCAGCAGCCCTGGAACTTGAAGAGGTAGATCCCTACCCTGCCACACACAAAGAAAATTCAAGCTCCAATGGACTCTCCCTGTCTCTCTCTCTCAAAATGCCAACAGCAACTCTCTCCCCCTCACTGTCTGCAAAACCAGAGCAGGGAGCTCCACTCCCCCCTGCTCTTTGCTTCCTTGTAACAAATTTGGAGCTCCACACTTGAAAGGAAGACCTGCCTATCAAGCTAAATTGGGCTTAGATTGGGGTTTCCAGGGCAACAGCAGGAGTTCAAACATAGTTCAAGCAGTCTCTGCCTCCAGTTGCCAAGGAAATTGATTACAGGTGCCAGACTGTCTAGCTTGACGAACAGCAACAAACTAGGTTTGCAACGCCCCCCTGTTCGTTTAGAATGGGGCCTCACAAGCAGCTTGTTTGGGCTGTTCATGGCTTTTTTTAGTTCGTATTGCTGTTTGTGCCCATCTCTAATCATAACACAATGCATTGCGTTCAAAGTTATTAAAGAGATCAGAAGTTGATTATCTGCACTAGAACTTCATAGACTTCTGCAACTATTTCTAGGTTCTACTTGCCTATAGCTTTGTAGGCATAATAAATATTTTAAGCTTCACAGTTATATGACAAAAATTTATTTTCTGAGACAGTCTATAGCAGTGCACTATTAGCTGCTGTAGTGATCTACAAAGATAAGGGAACATTTTAATCATTCATAAATCATACAGATGTTCTGTCATGTAAGTATGTATTACCTGATCATTTTCAAACACTTCTACTTAAGTAAATATACAGCATATTTTAAAATGCTCCATCTGTTTTTCCTTCCTTACGCTCTGTAACTGAGCTCATGTGATAACTTTCATAGGATAAATGCTAGTTTAAATTATCTGCATTTGACCTTTAAGCAAGTATTAAAATGTTAAACCAATTTATGCTGTTAAAATGTATTGGACAAAATACATGACAATCACTCTTATAGAATGTGAAGCCATTTTGATGATCTTTAAAGATAGTGGATGGTATTTATGATAATAGCTCAAAGCACCTTTATATCACAGCTGTGGCGTGGCTTAATGTGGCAGCAACTGTCAGAACAGATCAATACATGCTTTTCAGGCTGCTTTGGGTGCCATAATCCAGCCCTGCAAGAAGTGACCTCATGAGCTGCCGATGCGCCTCTTGCTTTTGTTCTGTTTGGTTAATTTAAGAAAATCCAGACTCATGAAAATGACCAAGCAGGACAAAAGCTAATTAACAAAGGAACACAATCAAGTCTGGTGAGTGAGACTAGGTCAGCTTTCTAGAGGAGCCTGCTCACTCTCTCTCTCTCTCTCTCTCCCCCCCTGCCCCCCTGCCTCTCATTTTGCCTCTGTCTACTAAATGTGGTTTTCAAGAGATGAGATGAAAAATTTATGTTAATGGAAAAATCAGCATAACTATTGCAGCTACTGTGCAATCTGAAAGTCATCTGCTTTGCAGACAAGAAGCCAGTTCAGTAACTAGGGACAAATAATTTCGGGTAGGTAGCTGTGTATGTCTGTAGACGAACAAGATCTGGGTGCAATAGCAGCTTAAGGACCTACTAGATTTCCAAGGTATGAGCTTTTGACAGAGATCCCTTTGTCACAATGCTCACTTGGATCTCTGAAATCTTCTCTGCGTGTTCTCACATTTATTCCAACCTGTTCTCACCCTTCCGATCTGTACCACCCCCTACCTCGTGTGTTCATTCTGAGCTTCAGAATGGCCTCCTCAGTACATCATATCCAGGGCTCATTTCGAGGGGGAATGCGCAGGAACGCAGTTCTGGCAGTTCCCCAAAGAGGTCACATGTCAGGTGGCCCCGCCCACCTGACTCTCAGCCATTTGGGGCCTGTTTCATCCTGGATTGGGGCTGAAACAGCCCGGATTGGGCCTCTGACGGGTGGTGGATCACTCTCCTGTTCAGCAGTGGCCTGATCCTGATCATTTTGGGCCCCTTTTCAGCCATTTTCAGCCCCTTTTTGCCATTTTGGGCCCAATTTCGGCCCTGAATGGCCAGGATTGGGTCCAAAACAGCCAGGATAGGTCATGTCAGGGGGTGTGGCATATGCCAATCAGCCATGCTAATGACACATTTCCTGGTGATGTCAAGGGGCGTGGCATATGTTAATGAGTTATGCTAATGAGTTCCTCCAGCTCTTTTTCTACGAAATGACCCCTGGTCATATCCCTTCTGATTCTACAGTCTTCACCCCAGAATGCTTATTACTGATTTCTTTCTCTGCTTGGATGCAGAAAGGTGTGAAACAAACCAGACAGGAGCTGTTTAAACTTTGTAGTGCTTACTGAGGGCCCATGTTACAGTTCGCCTGTTCTTCTTGCCTGTCTGCTTCCTGACACTTGAAAAGCTTTCAGAAGCAGATTTAACATGTGCCAGTATGTTAGGGATGTGCAACCATCCATTTTGGAGGCTCAGCTATGGAAACTGTAACAGTCATGTCTAAATTCAAACGTTTCTGACTGCAGAAAAAAATGTGCCAACAGCAAGTCATGTATCCAGTACTGATCATTTAAGTGACAAAGCCCTCCCTGCAGGTGGGAAGGGGGGGTAAAGTGTGAGTGATTCTGGGCTCAGCAAGTCACCCCCTTTAGCTCTCTCAGTGTTGCATTAATTGCTACTGTGAAGCCAGAAACATGTGTATTGACAGCAGAGATCCATGCAGGAATTTTCTTCACATCCCCTTCACTTCCCCAGCACCTTTTTTCTACCATGCCACCAGAAGGCTTTTGGAAGCAAACTGTGAATAGTACCATAGAATTTACCATTTTTTAAAAGCCCTCCAAAAAAAATCTAGTGGCTCAGTGGAGGAAATGGGACCCATGAGGGATGGATAGAAGGAAATGGTGCCATGTGGGTTGGAAATACAATGTCTTGTGTACAGAGAAGGCAGAAGACACAGAATACCTGCAAGGGGCAGCGGGTCTGACAGTTAGATAGATGGCAGAGGGGGATCCTTCTTTCCTCCTCTCTTCTGTCCTTCTTGCACGTCTCCAGATTGGTATTCTTAGAGCCAAGCTACAAGTGGCGAATGACACTTGAATGGCAAGTGAACAGACTCACGTGTATTCCTCCCTGTTCCCTTGCCATTCACTTGTGCTCCACTTGAACACTATGCGGTCAAGTGGAGAGCAAATGAATGGCAAGGAAAGAGGGAGGAATACACGTGAGTCTGTTCACTCGCCATTCAAGTGTAATTCCTCACTTGTAGCTTGGCTCTTAGGCTACTTCCTGCTTCCTGCTTCTTCCTGGAAGTCCCTCCTCCCTTTTTACTGAAGTAGTTAGCATCTATTCTGTTTCTCTCCTTTCTGTCAAAGTTGTAGTTCCTGAATAAACTCTCTTCATTCACTCCTTAATCAGACTCAAGATCATTCCTAAGATATACCAGAGCCTACAGGTTGGATATTTAAAAATATGCACATTCCTGTCCAGGCAGTTTACTAGAATACTTGGACTGCATGCTTCCCAAAAAGATTGCACCAAAGCAGTGCTGAGGATGAGGAAAGGACAACTGGAGCATGCTTATAGCATGATGTTGTGTGGATGTTCCCCCCAGAAGTCCTCCAGTTTGGATGTTAAAGTAGAGAAAAATCTCCCTTTGGAAGCACCCTAATGACCTGGCCTTGACCTTGAGGGAAACATGCCTTTTCCTCACAGTGGGACAGCGACTGTGAGCAGCACCACGAATGCTGCGTAGAAGTATGCCCCCATAGCATAAACAGCCGCTGGGTGGGAGTGAAGGTGCTCAGCACAGCTTTCAACCTGGACATCAAGCTACAAGACCGAGGGGATCCAGAGAGGGGGCTCAACTGACATGCCAGCGAGAAGATAGATCTAGGTAGCTGTATTCATGTCGGTGTCCTCAGCATTCATGGCAAGAACCAGGCCACACTTGTAGAATGGTAGCCCCCCTCCATTGCAAATTCACTCTCCCTGCTCATATACCAGCTCCCACTCAGGTTCCCCGGAAGCTTCCACGGAACACACAGGCAGGCGCTGTCACTTACATCTCATCCATCCATGTTTGATTGATCTTACATACCAGAGTTCCCATTTGTTCCACTGACTATAACCCCAAAAGATCATTACTTGCTTTTTATGTGATAAGGAATGCCTCAAATGCAGAGGAAATATTCCTTAGTTGTGAACAAATCATCTGCTTGAGTGTATGGGATACTCAGGGCTTTTTTTCAGCGGGAACGCAGTGGAACGGAGTTCCGGCACCTCTTAAAAATGGTCACGTGGCCAGTGGCCCTGCCCCCTGATCTCCAGACAGAGGGGAGTTTAAATTGCAGAGCGGTGCAGAGGGCAATCTAAACTCCCCTCTGTCTGGAGATCAGGGGGTGGGGCCACCAGCCATGTGACCATTTTCACCAAGGGCAATTTAAACTTTAAAAAACTCCCCCTTTGGTTGATGTGGGTTTTCCTGCCCGGAAAACCCACAACAACCATCGTTCTCCGGCCGTGAAAGCCTTCGACAATACAACTCCCCCTTTGTTCCAGCTGACCCAAAGTGATGTCATTGTGTGGTCTTGAATTCTACCACTGAGTTCTACCACCTCTTTTCCCAGAAAAAAAGCCCTGGGGATACTCAACTCAAAAGAAAAAGGGAACTGAAAATGGGAACTGTAAGTTCAATAAGAATACGTGGACTTTTTTCAAACAGAGGAAAGTAAATGTTGGGATTCTTCAAGGACCTGTACTGGGAGCCCAGTGCTCTTCATTTAGCCTGTCTTTCTCCTCAGCATGTTTCAGACAGCTTACAAACACACCAGAATAAAAGCTGTACTTAACACACATCAAAACAGCTTCAAATGAATAGAAAACTGTTATCTACTGGAGGCCCATCTAAATAATTCAGTCTTGCTCTGCTTTGGAAGAACTAATTGTGTGGAGCCCTTCCTGAACTCCATGGGAAGGCTATTCCACAACATCACTGAGAAAGCTCTGGAGAAGGCAGGAGCTGATCTAATCTGTCTGCATGAAGCCTCTCAATGCAGATATTGCCCAAGAGCATGCTGGGAGAGGCTGTTTTGAAGATGCGTAAATTCTAGAATATGAAGCGCTTTTAGGGTTACCAGCAGTCCCCCAGTGCGGATGGGGGATCCCCTACTCCATGCCCTTACTCCCTGCCACCTCTTAACAATATAGGCACTTGAGCAGTTTGCATTTGGTGAGAAATCATATTTATAACTACAATTAAGTTTTTATTTTCACGCAAGTGGGAAGAGAGAAAATATTTTCTACCTTCCCCTAAATGCTAGAAATCAAGTGCACTCAATAAAACTGATGAGCAGTAAGTTCAAAACAGACAAAAGGAAGTACTTTGCCCAGCATTACATTAACTAGTGGAACTCACTGCCACAGGATATGATAATGCCAACTAGCTTGAAAAGAGGATTAAGCAGATTCATGGAGGAGACGTCCCTCAGTGTCAGAGGCTGTAGACCTCAGGCTGACTTGCTGCTGCTGCTGCTGCTGCTCCAGTGGCGGTAGTGGTGTCGGCGGCGACAGTGGCAGCGGCAGCAGCGGCAGCATGCTTATATACTACACTGTCTAGACAGATTAGAGCCTTCTCAAAGCACTAAACATAGAGGCAAAACACACAAGATGCCTGATGTGTAGAGGACACCCAGGGCTGGCGCGCCCATTGAGGCCAGGTAGGCGGTGGCCTCAGGCGCGGGGTGCCGGAGGGAGCGTCGGAGGAGCAGGGCTGGATCTAGCGCTACCAGCGCCGGGGGCAGTGCTTGCCAGCTGTCGCGCGCACGCACAGCGCGCGCACGGTCCTGACACGGCGTGATGATGTCATTTTGATGACATCATCACGCTGCGTGCTGGAGGCAGTGCGGGGGGCTGAAAAGCTGCCCGCGTCATTCGCTTCAGAAGCGAATGGCGCGATCGGCTTCTCAGCCCCCCACGCTGTCTTTCGCCTGCCCCGTGGGACGGGGCGACCGGCTTGCCGCGTGCCCTCTGTCCTGCAGAGCAAGCAAAAGGCAGTGCAGGGGGCTGCGAGGCTGCCTGCGCCATGCGCCTGCCCCGCGGGACAGGGGGCAGCTGGCTGCCCCCTCTCCTGCGGGGCAAGCGAGTGGCATGGGCGGCTGTGCTGCCCTTTGCCTGCCCTGCAGGACAGGGGGTGTGCTGCAAGCCAGCCGCCCCCTGTCCCGCAGGGCAAGCAAAAGGCAGCGTGGGAGCCTGTGAGGCTGCCTACGCCATGCACCTGTCCCGCGGGACAGGGGGCGGCCGGCTGCCCCCTCTCCTGCAGGGCAAGTGAATGGCGTGGGCGGCCGCGCTGCCCTTTTCCTGCCCTGCAGGACAGGGGGTGCGCGGCAAGCCAGCCGCCCCCCTGTCCCGTGGGGCAAGCAAAAGGCAGCGTGGCTGCCCATGCTGCCGCCTGCACGCTCTGGGAGCTGCTTCCGGCGCCCCCTCCCTGGCGGCGCCGGGGGCAGACTACCCCCCTGCCCCCCCTAGATCTGGCCCTGCGGAGGAGGCACGGGGGGTGGGAGCGCATGCCACAGAGCTGCAGCCTTGTATCCCTCCCACCCCACGCCGCCACCAGCACATGGCCCCGGTTGGGCGCAGCTGCCGCAGGCAGGCATCTGCAGCAGCGCAGGCAACCGAACGGAAAAGCTCGGAGGCCACCCGCGCACTGTCACAGCTGCCCACAGCAGAGATCGGGCTGGTGGCGGTGCGCGTGCACCCGTGATGATGTCACGTGTGATGTCATCACGTAGGCTGGTGCGAGCGCGTGGGGGGGGCGCCCGGCTGGCCAGCCATGAGCACCAAAAACCCTTGCGCCGCCCCTGAGGACACCCTTCCCCCCTGCAAGGTTCCATGGGAAATGTAGTGAGAAAGAATCTCTGCCAGGGAGAAGAGGGAGACTCCCCCTCTTCTTCCTGTCAGAGGTTCTTTCTCTAGGTATCTCGTCTACTCGGCTCCCTCTTGCCGCTGCCAGCTCCCCTTGCCCCCCCAAAAGCACTCAGCAGCCAGAGGGAGCCAAGCTTACTGGTAGCGACAAGAGGGGCCAAGAAAGCTTGGGTTGCTCTAGATTTTCAACTGGGACTACCTGTAAACAGATGTTTCCAGATGTTCAGAGAGAATGCATCCCTTTTGTTCTTATCAGGTTTTCTTTGATGCTATCTCTTTGAGATGGTTGAAGGCCAAAGTAGGTCTTAAAAATGCTGAACTTTCAGTCTTCTTTGTCTAACCTTACTCAGAAAGTGGTTATTAACAATGCAATGTCTTGTGGGATTTGTCCCTTTGGAAGTTGATATTGTCATCTGTGCTTTTTAATACATATGTATGAATACATATGTATCAACAATGAATGACATTGCCTGAAGTTTTTGGACTGGTTTAGCAGATGTCTCTCAGCTCTACCTTTCTTTGTACAAGCCTCCTAAAGTAACTGTGAGCCAAGCTACAAGTGACGCCTGACACAGGTTGGACACTTGTCAGCTTCCCTCAAATATTGATGGGAAATGTAGGCATCCTGGTCTTGCATCTGTAATAGAGAGCCAAGCTTTAAAACCAGGACGCCTACATTTCCCATCAAAACTTGAGGGAAGCTGACAAGTGTCCAACCTGTGTAAGGCGTCACTTGTAGCTTGGCTCTCACTTGCTCCTAAGCTAGCTCCCAAAGGCAAAAACAAACTTTGTTAAGAAAATGGAACGCCACTGAGGGAAGATGATGTTCTAAAGGGGATTGTGTTTCGCATTTTGGAGTATGATGCAACTTCTTTGGCAGATTCTGTGAAAAGACATCACCTATCCTGGCTGTTTTGGACCCAATCCTGGCCATTCAGGCTGAAAATGCCCGAAAAGCGGCCCAAAATGGTCAGGAGGGAAGATGATGTTCCAAAGGGGATTGTGTTTCGCATTTTGGAGTATGATGCAACTTCTTTGGCAGATTCTGTGAAAAGTCCGATGATTCTTTTAGAACCAAGCCTGTTACTGGAGAAGCAGGTTACTATGGCCTCTTTTTTCAGCTACATCAAGTGCAGAAGTTCTCTCTCCTGTCAGACTCAGCTGATCTTGAACTCTCCTCCCACCACTTGCCATCTTGCCCTGCTTATTTAGAAGAAGTGAAGAGAAAAAGCCATGGCAAGTCATAGCAGACATCAGCTTCTCAAGCTGAAGTGTACATGGAGTGTATAAGGATCCAGGCACCATACTGGGAATCTCTGAGGGGCTTAATAAGGCACTTGAGTTTTATCTTTGGTGTCCCAGGTGACTAGACCCATGGAAGAGAAGAAACAGAATCACAAAAATGACCACCACAGAAAGAAGAATGGATCCAAACCAAGGGCTCTTTCATTCTAAATTTTCCACCAACTGAAAGGGGGCGTTGCTACCAATTCCCCCTTCCCACTGCATATTCTTCAGGGGCCCCTATCTCTGATGAGTTGCATTTTGTAGACACCAGTGGGAGGCAGTGGGAAAGAGGAGGCAGGAAATTCTCTTCCACTAACGGAGGATTTAGTCTGGATCCAGCCCTTGAAGAACAGAATACCAGCCATCAAGTGTAAAGAGAGAGTTAAGAAGAGAATGGTCAACAAACAGAATCCAAACGCAGCATAAACACCTGAATGAGTGACATCAGATAAAGGCAAACCCTCAACAATGGCGTGTTTGTACAACTGTTGGTCCTAAGCAGGGGTCATTTTGTAGAAAAAAAGCTGGAGGAGCTCATTAGCATAACTCATTAGCATATGCCACACACCCTGACATCACCTGTCCTGGCTGTTTTGGACCCAATCCTGGCCATTCAGGCTGAAAATGCCCAAAAAGCAGCCCCAAATGGTCAGGATCTGGCCGCTGCTGAGCGGGACAATGATCCACCACCTGTCAGAGGCCTGATCCAGGCCGTTTCGGCCCCAATCCAGGCCAAAATGGGCCTAAATGACAGAATGTCAGGTGGGCGGGGCCACCTGACATGTGACCTCTTTGGGGAACTGCTGGAACTGCATTCCAGCACGTTGCCCCTCAAAATGAGCCCTGGTCCTAAGCAATCTGACAGCAAAGCGAGTCTTAACCATCAGATGGAAAACACTCAGTGGTGCTAAGCTTTCCAGAGTCTCATATGCCTTCTCAGCCTGCTTTTGATTCTGTATAACCCAAGATAGTTCTTCTAGTATGGGACACACCTGTCCTTTCATCAGGTAGACCCTGATTTCTTGTTACTGAAGGGTACCATTCCAGCCAGGCTCTGAACTTCAAAAGATCTTCACACAAACCTTCCGACCAATTTGTTTGTAGCTGAGCTTTACCATTTGATCCCTAAACACAACAAAGCTGGGAAACAATACCCTCCTTGTGAGGAGCTGATAGTGAGGAGCTGAGCATTACAGCCGCCAAACAGAAGATCTCGCCCTGTCACACTTAGATAACGGGATACAAAATTGGCGCAGAGCACATCCCAGCACTCAGCTCGGAGGCAACAAAGTGCAAGCATGCGTGAAATGTGCCTCCTGATCATTCCCTTGGGAGATGCTGAGTGGGGATTGGTGCAGAAGGTGTGGCAAGTGTCTCTCTACGGCTTCATTTGGATGACCACTTCTTTTATGTAAATCAGGCAATGGACCATGGAACAGTCATATATGGAGACCACTTCTTAGCAAATGATTTGGTTTCAGCGAGAAGGTCTGTGGATGTTTTGGTATTTGCAAGCTGGTGGCTAATGGGTTATATTAGCTGAAATTACTAAAGCAGCGACACACTAGGCTTTAATGCACTTTTAAAAGAAAAATCACTGTGAAGTTTCTGGAGTAAATGCCATTTGTGAGAACATGACAATACATTGAGCGACAAGGAATCTGCATATGAAATAACTGTTGCATATTATTTGGCATAATTTTATTTAGTTCTTGACTACTATTTTTTAAGCATTTTTTTTTTACAAATTGGTGCTCAGTGATTAATAATAGGTATCTTATACTCACAATCTGGCCACACAATCTGGGGTCTAGGAATGCAGAAGACAGATCACTGTGGTATGTATGATATGCAGTGGCATAGAGTGGGTTAGGGGCACCTGGGGCAGGAGGTGGCTTTGTGCGCGTGCGCTCTAGCCCCTGCGTGATGACATCACTTCCGTGATGCCATTGTGCAGGGGCACGTCACCACCCACGAGCGCTCCTGGGGTTCGGGCCGCTCACCTCACTGCCCCTTACCTCTTCGCCACAGCTGCCTGCGCCACCGCTGGGCACTGAGCTGATAATGGCAGTGCGGACGGCTGTGGCAAACAGGCGGGGCTGGGGAGGCAATCGGGCCAAAAGCACAGGAGCAGGGAGGGGTGGGGAGACAAGCAGGGAGGCAGGCCGCCTGCTGCGCTGCCTGTGTGCCGCTGGGACACCCAACTCACTGGGCGCTGAGCTGGCAGCAGCAGTGCGGGCTGCTCTGGTGAAGGAGCAGGAAGGCAGACCACAGGGTGTGCCCCCGCCCTCCAGAGTGCTTCCATGGTTCGGGCCTATCGCCTCACCACCCCTTACCTCTTCACCGCAGCTGCCCACTCCGAGCTGATGGCGGTGAGCTGATGGCGGAGGCGTGGGTGGCTGTGGTGAAGAGGTAAGGGGTGGGGGAGGCAAGCGGCCCAAACCACGGGAGTGCTCTAGGAGGGGCGGGGAGGAGGGCCACCTGCCGCGCCACCAGGGCGCCCGGCTTGCTAGGCACTGAGTTGGCAATGGCAGCGCAGGCGGCTCCAGTGAAGGGGCGGGGAGGTGGGCTGGGAGCGCTCCCAGGGAGGGGCCATGGATGTGGCACCCCCTCAAAATTTTGCACCCAGGGTGGCTGCCTCCTGGCCCTCCCCAAGCTATGCCTATCTGGGCACGTAGGTACGTGTTAAGAGCCATAAGCACACACTTAACTTCTTTAAAGTTAAAAAGCTTTAATAACTAAACACGGAGAAGCCCCGTGGCACAGAGTGGTAAGCTGCAGCAGTGCAGCCCAAGTTCTGCTCACAACCTGAGTTCGATCCTGGCGGAAGCCGAGTTCAAGTAGCCGGCTCAAGGCTGACTCAGCCTTCCATCCTTCCAAGGTCAGTAAAATGAGAACCCAGTTTCCTGGGGGTAAAGTGTAGATGACTGGGGAAGACAATGCGAAACCACCCTGTAACAAAAGTCTGCCAAGAAAACGTCGTGATGTGACGTCCCCCCATGGGTCAACAATGTCTTGGTGATTACCCAGGGGGGGACTAACTTTACCTTTTTCCCTAACTAAACATGGATTCTGTTTAAACCAAACAGATAAATAGTAATTAGCCAGAGCACAGCTAGAGATATATCAGATTATAAAAAAGAAACCAAACAGAGAATATCTTGCTAACTCTGAACTAACTATTAGTTTACCTCAGCATTCCTCCAAATGTGCTTTAAGCATGAGTCCTTAGCACTTACCCTTCGGTGCATATTGCCAAGTCAGTTTTAACCCTTTGGTTCCAGCTTAGGAGGGTCTTTGTTTACCCAATCAGAACTCTATGGATTTAGCTATCCTATTTCCACCAAGACCCCAACTGAGTCTTAGGAGATTTCCTAATTTCATTTTACACCCGTCTCCCTGCAGTAACGAGCAAATCCCTTAAATTGTCTTTCACTCCATGAATATGACAGTGTGATATGACAGGAATATTTCCCCTATTTCTTCACAGTATTGACTGCTGTGAACATACCATTCTTAGTTAGCAGAGCAGCATCATATGTGCAGCCAAAGAACATATGAGGTGCAGAGTGTATGCAGAGGAACAAACTCACGCATGGATCCTCTAAGCTTTAGAGAAGATATATGAGTTTTTTATTGCAAGAACGCCATTGAGGATAGGAAAGAGTAGAGATAGCATCCTGTTCTATCTATCAAGCCCAGGATGCCAAGAGTCTCTCTACATGTTACTAAGTACCTAGGGATGCTCAAGTGCAGGATTGCATGTCCTCAATTCACATGCAGGCTTTTTTTTGCTCAGTGCATGTGAATGCTGATTTCACAGGAGCGCCCTTTGTGTGACTGCATCTGCAAGTGATTCTGGAGGGCAAAGCGCCAGTTCCACTGTGTTTTTGCTGTGAGAACAAGTACTGCAGGCTCCTTGGACTTGCCAATTTGCATTCCTTTAAGGTGTGAAAAAGTATCAAGATCTGCATTTCATGTGGGGGAAACTGGGATTCTTTTAGCAGTTGAGGAGGAACTGATATCAAACATGAGATGCAGAGCAAATTGAAGTGTGACTGTGCAATCAAGTGCATGGAAAGTTGGAGGGGGGACACGTGAAATGAGGTTCACTAGAGCGTCCCTAGGTATTTAGTAACGTGTAGAGAGACTCCAAGAGATAGCATGTCCTGCACCTGTGGTAGCAAGATGGAGAACAAGACAAAGAGAGGAAGGCGTGGTGCAAGAAGGAAGGAAATCCCTGAGAAAACAATCTGCACTTCAAAAGGATAAGTCCAGGAAAGAAGAAAGGAAGGATAGACAGAGCCTTGACCTCTCTATCTCTCTGACTCTCTCATAGACCCCCTCTGAAACCCAAGACAAGAGATGGAGTAATATTCCTTCACTTTTTACAGTTAAGTGGTAAATCTTCCATTTTGCATCATGTGCAGTGCAGAGTTCTGTTGTTAAACTTTAAAGCTTTCTACAGCCTGGGTCTGAGGGCCAAGCTACAAGTGACGAATGATGCTTGCCTGGCAAGTGAACAGACTCAGGTGTATTCCTCCCTGTTCACTTGCCGTTCACTTGCACTCCACTTGATCAAGGCAAGTGTCATTCATCACTTGTAGCTTGGCTCTGAGTCTCTAAAGGATCACCTTCCCTTGATGAGGTGGGTTGCTCAAGACCCTCATCCATGGGAGTGTTCCCACAGACTTCATTTAGGCATCTTGGTTAACAGTTAGATGTCAGGAAAATAGCAACCTGTTCTTTTATGCTTTTAATAGCATTTAAAAACAATTTTAATCTTTTATGCAGGGTTTTTTTTAACTCCTGTTTCGGCCCTCATCAGGGCAGCAGGAGCACCTTTGGGTAAAGCCAAAATCTGTCTCAAGAACTAGTTTTGGATTATCTCTAGGCTGGTTAGAATGTCTTCTTTCCAATCCCACACTTCTGCTCCATATAGGAGGTGAGGGACTACCTTACTCTTAAATAATTTCAGTGCTGGATCTATCAGTCGACCCCCCTTTGTATAAAAGAAATGTATGATTGTCCCTACAATCTTTGATGCTGAGGCTTTAACTGAAGCAAGATCTTCCAATTCAGAGTCTCTTTAAAGGTTACCCCAAGATATTTAAAGGAGCTGCATTGTTGGATTGGGTTGCCAAGGATGCTCCAGCGGGAGATTTTTGGCCTTCTCCTGAAAACCATTACTTTTGTCTTTGTGTAGTTGACATTGAGAGCTTCTTCGTTACAATAATGGCCTAACTGGTCTAAGAGTCCCCTCAAGCCGATCTTGGTCAGGGAGGTTAGGACCATGTCATCTGCGTAAAGGGGAACTGAAATCTTCTGTTGTCCTAGAGAAGGCGGCATAAATTGGGGAACTGACAGTCTCATTGATATCATTGATGTACAGGTTAAATAGTAGAGAGGCCAGCACACAACCCTGTTTCATGCCTCTACTAATAGGGATTCTGTTAGTTAATGATCCAGAGGGTCCCACCCTGATTTGAGCAAAAGTATCTCTGAGCAGCTCACGGAGCAGAAACTGCAGTCGCTTATCGATGTTAAGGTTGGCAAGCTTGGACCATAAGCGAGTTGATTGAATTGAATGCAGCAGCCAAGTCAACAAATGTGACATAAAGTGCCTTTGTTGGCCCATTTATTCCACAGGAAGCCAGTAGGTATAGCGTTTGACAGTGGTCTATAGTACCAAGACCTTTCTGTGGTTGCTAGTCTCATATGTGTTTTTTGATTTTATTGTCTTTTTATTTTAAAATATGTATTTTTATATTCTGTCTTGCAGATTGTCTTAAGGCTTTATAATGGGAGGGAAAAGATAAATCTAATTTCTTAATTGAATTCTGTGCTGGTAAAGGCAAATGAGTGTCACTAAACATTAGGAAAAGAGGGAGGGTTCCTCTTTGTGTATCAGTCGTACTTAAGACAAAGAATGCCGATGTTCATTTGGTGGACAATCACCCCACATAGTCAAGCTGTCACTTGTGTAGCAGCCTCTGAGCAGGTGTATGAGCAATGCTTTACAGCAGCTTATAAACCTGCCTCTAGGTACAGGGGCCTTCTGTCGCTGACCATTTCTGTGTTTGCCCAAAATACGCTGTCAGTTATGTCAATAACTGAGGGTTAATAGGCAATACTCCCCTTCACTGGTTAGTAAATATCCCTTATGTCTTATTACAACAAAGATGTTTCAAAAATCTCATCTGCTTGAGTTACAGTTTGATGGCAGATAAGTTCAGCAATTGACCACGGGGCGGGAGGGGTATCTTTTGTTTGAATGTTTGAAATTGTTCTGAATAGTGCTGGAAATGTTTTGGATATTCGCGTCCCGCCAGTGCTTTCCTACTGCTCTTCCAGTCCTCATCTATTAAATAGACCCACCCGGCATGAAAAATATATCCAGCAACAACACCAGCAAAGTTTACAATAAGGCCAAAAGACTTTTCAGTAATGCAATCATTTTAACAAAACATAGCAATTTTACTTCAATCCCAGTAAGAAAACGGGTAACTATCTGTTCTGCTGAACGGCTGAGGGCTCTAGCCAAAAGTGGATCAGTTACATCATCCCCATCTTCTTTATAGCAATCACAAAACAGCAGCACATGGATGCAGTCTCCATCACCCCTGCACCTTTAGTTTTGTCATCGTTAATTTACAAGGCTGATTTCTGCAAGACTTTGCAAATTCCTTACGTGCGCATGAGCGACCCAATCTGGTTTTTTAAAAAAATGACTGCATTATCACCATCCATTAATGTCAGCAGATTTTGGAGGATGGGAAACAGCTTTTTAAAGAACGGGACTCAGGTTGCTAAAAAGATATTAAACAGAAACGAAGCAAGTACAGAACCTTGTGGGGAAAATATCTATTTACAAGATCTGTGTTTCCTTTGGTTGTCTCGGTTCTGCTCAGATGGGGAAGGTGCATGGATGTCACAAGCCTCTGGGGTGGTGGGTTGTTACCAGAACTGCTATTTTAATGGGGAAATTAGCTTGCAGTCTGGATTTTAATAGTGTGGATCTTTAGCCAGCTATACCAGAGTCTTTCTTTTAGAACACCCGTGCAATAAAGAGGTGAGACTAGTAAAGATAAACGTGTTTTTACTAATAATGTTGCGTATGCCTAAGTTAGCACACACATACAAGATACACACAAGAAGATAAGAAATAAAGAGCTGGAAAATAGAGCTGGTTGCTTTAGCAGGAGAGTCCACTTGAGAGCGACGGAACTGGGTATACTCACCTGGTCATGGCGTGGAAGAAAGATGCAGCAGCGAAGCGTGATGGTATCTAGTGCCTGCACTAAATCCAGAGAGAGGCAGCAGAGGTTTGGGATAGGATGGCACGTGCCGGGCTGGGATCAGGAGAGGAATGGCACGAGCAACCTCATGGCAGGGGAGGCCGTCTTAAATACCCCCAAAACGTACCCTGGGCAGGTGCCTTTCCCTGTGGTTCTCAAAGGGGAACAAAGGCTTAGTATCTGATTGTAAGGTTGTGACACCTTGGGAAGTGGGGACAGAGGAGGGGAGGGGAGTGCTGGGCGGGTTGATTGGATTGGCCAGGAAGCTGGTGTTGTCTTGATGTCATCAGTCCTGGAATGCAGTGGCTGTATTGAGATGCGTCCATTAGCTGTTCTGGACAGTCGGCACTTAGCTTCCATTCTGGGGTGGCTTCCAAGATATGCGTAGCAGGGCGAGGCTGGCCTCTGCAGATCTGACCGGCTTACTTTCACAAAATGGCAGCCTTGAAGTAACTGTCCAGGCTGGCTCTTTACTGCTTGGGAACATGGCTTCTTCCTTGGCACGGTTTGGGCTTGCTAGCAGGCTGCCCGATGGTGAGGACAGGCTCAGTGACCATCCTGCGAGGGGCCCTCTGTGGGAACTAGCCAGGGGGTGCCTGGCAAGGCTTGTGGAGGTTCCCTCTGGCTGGCACTGTGCTGCTAGCAGCTGAGCCCAGGTGAGATAGGTGCCCATGGAGGCAGGATACAGACATAGATTGTACAGTCCATTGCAGCAGTGAGAACAGGAAATAGGCATGGGCAATGCTGCCCTGAAACAGAGTCTTTGGTAGATCTTAAAGTAACAACGCAGGAAACTGACATAGTCCATGACAGGCCTCATAACAGGAGGAGGGGGGTCCCTGGCAACAGGGTATGGTCTGGTTTGTCTCTCTTGCCCATGTTGCCTGCCTGTTTTCCAAAACTGAGCATGTTCATGTAAATGTCATGGTCTCAAATGGATGGAAAGGCTTTATGCACTCTTGTCTCTCCCTACTCAAAATGGTGGTTTGATCCGTTAAGTCTTGAGTATCTGCCACCACCCAGTTCTTCCTTTTGAAGGTTACTTTCCTCCTGCATCTCCAGTCTCATCTGCCTTTTCTAATTTGTTCACTTGATTTCTGTTCTATTATCTGGTATTGCCACATCACTCCAGTTCATATTTTTTTACCCGGTCATGCTCTCTCCTCTTATTCATTTCTCTAGCTGTTCTTTCTCATCTTAGTTTCCTCTGTCCATAGTTGTCCCTCAGGATTCGGTCCTTTATGTGTTCTATTTATATATTGTGGTGTGCACACAGATGACCCATGAGTGCTGGCAATTGCCCTACGTGCTAATTGAGAAATGCAGGAGATTTTGAACATGTGCTCAGTCCAGCAGGAAATCTATTTCCATACAAAGGAAGTACAGACAATCTATGCACAGTCCACATTCACACCTGATCTGAATGTTGTTGTTAGAATAAGAAGTCTACTAGTAGTAGCAAAGACACTTACTGCTTCACAATGGAAAAATCCCAAAAAACCCACAATAGAACAATGGTTAACAAAAGTATGGGACCAACTCATTATAGAAAAAATCACAGACAGCCTACACAAAGACACTATAGCTTCAAGGTCAACTATGTTTTATGAAAAATGGTGGTCCTTTCTTGAATATATCAATAATGAAGAGTTGCAATATCTAAAACAAATTTATTGTTATATTATTGAACAGTAAGTAAATAATGTTATTATAGTTACTGCAGATAATATAATGTTTCCAAACGTACACCACAAGTTGTTAAAATCACTCTGTCATGATAATAATTGTAATCTACACATTTATGTGTTTGTACTTCAGTCACAATTTTTATTCTTAATTAAAAAAATGTTAAAAAAGAATAAGAAGTCTGAGTATCTCCTTATTTGAACATTCCTGTTCCTGTGTTTGTTTTTTTTATCGCTTATCTCTTTCTAAGATTCTAAGCCACTTTGTTGGAGAGGGATCTCAGCCATGTGTGGCCTTCAAGATTTTAGATGGCAGCAGCAGGTGGTGAAATGATTCTAGCCTTACCAGGTGCCCGCTTGTGTTGGTCAAACTCCTGGCAATATATGCATCTGCGCGCCGATCGTGAGCTGATCAGCAGGAGGAAGCAGGGAGATGAATATGCATGGAAGGAGGCAGGCTGGGAAACAGACATGCATGAGCTTGTGTCCCTGGCCAATGACATCACTTCTGGTGCAACCCAGAAATGACAGTGTTGTACTAGGGCCAGTCAATTCTTTAACACCTGGCCCAAAATAAATAACACAAATAAATATATAAAACATTGTGCTTTTGCTATGTTTTAGCCAAGTGTTAAAGAGTCAGTCCTGGAGTGACGATGTTGTTTCTGGGTTGCACTGGAAGTGATGTCATCAGCGGGAGAAATGAGCATGTGTGCACACTCGCACATGTGTGCATTGCTAAGACAAATTAAGTTCTCATTCCCCCACCTCAACTACTCCATCATGGGGACTTGGTAACCCTAGAAGATTCCTTTAAAGGATTATAGCTGCTTGTCACCAAAAACCAATTCTCCAGGAATTTCCCAAGCCAGAGTTGGCATTCCTACCAGGCAACACTGTATAGGTTTGCAGGAAATGCCAGGTCAGTATTCCTGGAGTGCTGCCAAGCCAGAGGCTGACAGTATAGAGAGGGAGACCTCTGTACCTCTTATGATTAAAAAACCATAGTTGGTTGGAGGTTCTCATACATTCATTGCCTGCACCAAAAACCTGAAATTTGCAAGACCTGCTTTAACGTCTCTGCTATGTAAACTGGAAGCAATTCCCACAAACTCAAATATTGTGCTGACTGGCAACCAAGACCCAAGGTTTCTGTTTGTCTTTCTTTCCTTCTGTCTCATCTTGAGGGCTTCCTCTTCAGCCTGCCTAACACAAATCTTTAATCAATAGATCAACTATGAGGATGATAATAAAGAGAAGGATGATTTGTGTTAGGGTCACTAATAGAAAGGCAATAAGGTAGGAAGAACAACTGGAATAGTCTGGGATGGATGTGTCTGTGAATGGAGAACATTCATAAACATTTATTGGCTTCTGCTTCACCAGTGCCTGCCTTAAAAAACCACTGTCGGCGGTGGGAGATCCCTCTCACACCGTCTGCCAGACAGCACAGGGGGGCAGCAATGGAAAAGAGAACAAGAGAGCCAATTTGGTGAAGTGGTTAAGAGCAGCAGGACTCTAATCTGGAGAGACGGGTTTGATTCCCCGCTCCTCTGCTTGAAGCCAGCTGGGTGACCTTGAGTCAGTCACAGCTCTTCCAGAGCTCTCTCAGCTCCACCCACCTCACAGGGAGATTGTTGTAGGGATAATAATAACATATTTTGTAAGCCGTCTTAGTGGGTGTTAAGTTGTCCTGAAGGGTGGTGTATAAATCAAATGAAGTTGTTATTGTTATGCAGAAATCCCCCCCCACACACACACACTTGAGAAAGAGGATTGAGCTTTTCACTCATGGAAAAGTGAGGAAGGTGGTTTCCATTGTGTGACTCTCTTCTGCCTGCATGTAGCAAGGTCCCCTACCGCTAAGCAGTCATTTTTCGTGGGCCTGAGGGATGGCTGGTGGAAGGAAAAGCTGATAATGTTTCCTTCCATGAACTTGCTCTACTCATGAAAGCTCTGGAGCCAGCCTAGGTAATTTGGATGTTCCCAGTAGATGTTTTCCATCACTGTGACAAAATTTTGTTTACGTTTTTAATTCCGATGAGATACATACTTGGCTAAAAAAAAAAATTACACAGCAATGCCACCTGCTGCTTTCAGCGTTTGAATGTTGTGTGCAAAAAATAATCTTCAGAAAGAAAATAATCAATATCACTGAGAGAACTCAATAAAGTTGTAATAATATCCACATGCACAAGGACTGTTTCTAGCACCTTGGGCATATCTATTTCCTTTTGAACCGGTGAGAAAAAATTGATTCAAGGTGGAGAATTTGTAATCATTTATGATTGATGGAGTAAAGACAATGGTGTGTCATGTATACGTTTTCTGTGAACAAATATGCTTTCATGTACAGGCACCAATCAAACAGCCTCCAGGCCTGGGATACAGATTCTCACAGCCAACTCAAGTATTTAACTTGTACTAAAATAATGTGTTTTTCAACAATTGCATTTCCCTGCAGGATTAAGGAAGCAGAACGTTTTCAAAAGACTATCAGCAGCTGTAAATATTGGCATAGGTGGAGAGGCAACTTAGTCCAAGTCCTTGCCCTAATGATCTCTCTCAGATGTTTGAAGGTTGGCAAAATTAAACAGAAGCATCTGTTGAGATATTGTAATTACCAAATATGCCTGCGAATGAGTGTTTGCCATTAACAGTAATCTTTTCCTCTTGAAACAGGAAATAGATTTTGTGATTGTGTGACTGCGAAGAGAGAAGTCATTGATTTATTTACTTATTAATTTAATTGAGCAGCAAGTTGCCCATGGAAGAAATTCCCTCTGGAAGTGATTGGATCTCCTCCTTTCCACTGCAACCCTGAACTGAGTTCTTTTTTACTTTGTTTATGTCCCTCCTTTCTCTCCAATGGAGACCCAAAGAGGCTTACATCATTCTTCTCTCCTCCATTTTTTATGCACAACAACCCTGTGAGGTAGGTTAGGCTGAGAAACTGTGATTGGCCCCCCCACAGTCATCCTGCAAGCTTCCATGGCGGAGGGGGGAATTGAACTTGGGTTGCCCAGATCCTTGTCAATCATCCCATGCTGGCTCTCCAGTTCTGAATCCATTTACTTTATTGGCAGGGGAGGGTGGACAAGGCCTTGCCAGGTGCATGGAAGAGGGCAAAGGTGAAGATGGGGAGCACCTTTGAACCTGCCGGAGCTAAAGAGAAATCTTTTCCACCACTGAGTGGACTCACCTTCCTGCTTTTTCTTTCAGCATGAGTTCAAAAAGAGGCAGGAGGCATACAGCTGCTCTCTGTACATGCACAGTAGCACCAGGTTCTTTCAAAATGCAGCACCAAGAACTACAACTCTACAGGAATTCACGAATCAGCAGGTTGGCCTACCTGAGAGTTGCTGTCCATGAGTTGAAGGCCACTGATTTAAACAAAATGCATGTTTCCTAGGAGCAAGGAAAATAGTGAGCCTAACATGAGACTGGCATTTTGGAAAATCAGATTTATCAGTGCCATCCTCTTGGGTGAAATGGACAAGAATTGTTTGCGTAACTTTGCAGGCTGCTAAGTGTCTCTGTTATTTGCTGATCTGCTGAGTCTGTCTCTCTCTGAATTCTGTAAATTCTATGCCAGACACCCAGGAATTAGAATAACAGCGAGATCCAAAGATTTCTGAATATTAATGACTGGCAATAATTTCTCAGTGCATATGAGTTTTCAGTTGGGGCTTTGATTAGTTATCTGCAGGGCTTTTTTTCAGCTGGAATGAGGTGGAATGGCGTTCCAGAACCTCTTGAAAATGGTCACATGGCTGGTGGCCCCGCCCCCTGATTTCCAGACAGAGGGGAGTTTAGATTGCCCTCCGCGCCATGGCCATGTGACTATTTTCTCCAAGGGCAACCCACTGAGTTCTACCACCTCTTTTCTCAGAAAAAAAGCCCTGGTCATCTGCATGCACATCCCTAGCTCTGACTGGAACAAGAAGATGAGCGGAAGAATGCCAAGGCACCTGTGGCTTTTGGCGCTGAGGGGTTAAATTTTTACTAAGAAAGTAAGCTCCTAAAGGTTAAGACGCCTTAGTGCTGTCTCCAAAACACAAAAGCCATTTTGAGTAGATGATTCAACAGTATGGAGAGAACATCTGCAACATTAAACAATTCAGGATTGTACATCCCTAGCAGAAGGTCCTGTGAAGATAGCTAGTTACTGAAAGCATTTATGGAAAGCAGTTTGTACAGGATTAGTGTTGGTTTGATGAGATCTAAAGGGGGATATCTTCTCTATGAGATCTGAGACATCCAAAAGTGAAACAAAAAGGCTGACATTTAGGGCATTTTTTACATCCTGCCCATTCTTCAGGGAGCTCAGGACAGCAGACATTGTTCTCCATTTGAAATAAGAGTAAACAAGGAAATTCAATGCACAACAGAAAAAAAATAAAAGCCCAAGGCAGAGTGCTACGGACACCAAGAGGGGCAGGAGGCAGTTCAGACATGTAGGGATATAATTTGCTTATTTGGTTTATACCCCACTTTTCTCTCCCATGGAGACCCAAAGCAGTTTATGACACTTTCCCCATTTTATGCTCATAACAAGCCCATGAGGTAGATTAGGCTGAGAGAGAGAGAGAGAGAGAAACTGTCCCAAGGTCACGTAGCAAGCTTAGAAGACAGAATAGAGATTCACACCTGGGTCTCACAGGCCCTAGTCCAACCCTTTAACTACTGCACCACACTGGCCTTCTCAGAACTTGGTGGTGATGCATCAGCACTTCATGACAGGCAGCTGAACACGGGAATCTGTAGAAGCTCATCCACACCTCATCGTCCCAACTGGATGCTGCATTAACCAAGGCAAAATGTGCAAGCGGGAACCAACTCAGAGAAAAACACATGCCAGTGGGGCCTGAATCAAAAAGCAGTATCCGTTCCTCCATCAGCATCTAATCCCAGATTTTGAAAAATGTGAATTTTAAACATTTGCATTGCAAAACCTACTTGCAGAACCCATTCCCCTGTTTTATTTTGTACTTTACCCATTATTTGTTCACTTTTGGATATCGTTTCCTGGAATGGGCATGGTTACAAGAATAACTATAGTTAGCAATTATGTTGCCTTTTAAAGTGTTCAAAGCATATTCCTCATGTCCACCCTTCCAGGGATTTGTAGAACAGTCCTCCATGTAAGGTTGCTAACCCCCAGGTGTAGCCTGGAGATCTCTGGGGATTACAACGGATCTCCAGAAAACAGAGGTAAATTCCCCTGGAGAAAATGGCTGATTGGGAGGGTGGATAATTCAATATTATAACCTGCTGAGCTCCACCCCCTCCTCAAACCCTACCATTCCTAGGCTCCATTTCCAAAATCTTCAGGTATTTCCCAACTCAGAGCTGGCAATTCTACCTGCACGGCAGCCCTACCTGCATGGCAACTCCTGTTCTTATCCCCATATTGCCAGGGGGGGGGGGAGGTGTGTGTGTTCTGAGCTTGAACAGCATCTCCTCTAAGGCCAACTCCTGAGTTCACAGTGGGCCAGATGTGAGCCAGAATCTCCCCTTATCCTAAAAGCGCCTCCATTCCATTAGCTTTGGTTAATTTTTTTTAAAAATTACATAGGAAATGTGTCTACAACTTGTGTAGCATGTAGGAACTAAGCAACAGAAAAAGTTCAACCATCTGCAGAAAATTATGTGCAGTAAATGATAATTGGTAGATATGTCTAGCTTGGATTTCCACTAGCCATCTTCTAATTGCTATCCCTGATTTCCAAGTACTAGGAAGAATCTATTTTTTCTCTGGTGGCATTTTGCTTCAATTTTTCATGTGCAAGCTTTTCTTTTGAGTCTCTGCTTAGTAAATATTAATTTACCCTCAATTACTAATGACAAGTGAAAGAAATTCTTGCATTCATCTGGGCCATTGCCTTAGGACACACATTTGTCCTTCAAAGCATTCAACCTTTCAGCAATTAGAACTAATAGTTACTCGAGGCTATAGACTAGGAAACGTGGCTTCTCTTCCCTAATGCCATTTTCTTGCAATCTGATGGTTATGCAAGCTCTGGGTTTCCATATAAGAGAAAAGCAAAAAATTAAACACAAGTAAAATGTGACGCAATCAGTTGTTCCCTATTGACCAGGATAAATTTTAAGCACAGAAATTTGCTTTGTAATCTGTAAACATGTTACATTTCTAGGACTGCATTCAAAGAACAGAAAGGCAAATGGAATGTTACGTTTAAATTTGTTGACATGTTCTGTGCTTGTGGAAGACTCTCTTCTCTTTCCCTTCTAAGATGGCTGGAGCTCGAGGAGGCATCCGTATTGATAGATAGATGTTTTATATTGAGTCATTTGTGCAGATGGTTGCAAATTGCGAGCTGCATTCCTGAAGCCTCAAAACATGCTTATTTTCTATCAAACAATTCAAATTGTTACAAACTCTGTTGCAAATATTTGACATATGCGCATTTGCACACTAATTCCCTGTGACTGACTCTCATCACCTCCCCCTCCGCTATCCACCCAACCCATGTGAAAGAAAGACAAGTAGCTACTAAGAGCTGAGCTACAAGAGACGAATTACATGAGGAGGAGCACGGGAAGCTGAGTTTTAAAAGAGATTGGAAGGCTTTGTCAATTTCCCCTCTCTACAGAGCCAGGGAGATCCCTGCTCAGAGGGTTTGTTAATTTCTCTTTGCCTCCCCAAGGCTGTGTCAGTTTCACCTCCCCTTCTAAGAGGCCAAGAGGAAATTAACAAACCCTCTGAGTAGCCATCTCCCTGGCTCTGTAGAGGTCACACCATTGCTAAACTAAGAGTGGCAGTCCTACAAAGAAGATTCAAAGGGAGATTACAATAGGAGATTGTCAAACTAGAACTCGTGAAGAAGTTCAAGACAATGGACCCCACCCCCCACCCCCAAGGGCCCATTAGGGACATAGGATTCTTATCTCACTACATGAGGATAGTTTAGGTGGGTAGCCACGTTGGTCTGCAGTAGAACAGCAAGATTTGAGCCCCGTGGCAACCTAGAGACCAGCAACATTTTCAGAGTGTAAGCTTTCGAGAGTCAGAGCTCCCTTCTTCTGACAGACTCAAATTCTGCTTTTCTCACCACGTATGCTGATCTTCTGCACTTCCCAGTTCTATGTACATCTCCTAGCTCTGTTCAAACTGATTACATTTTGCATTGTATCTCTGCATCCTGATTCCTGACTCCAACTGGTCCTTCCTTGTAACGCACTTCCCTCTTTCTAGCCTTGATAGAAGCGTTGATAGAATTTCATTCTATTTGTATCTCATGAATGAGCTTTGACTCAGGAGGACCCTGGAAAATTCTGTCAGTCTTTAATGTGATACTGAACTGGAATTTTCATCTACCACTATTGACTAACATGGCTAACTACCTGAAAATATATTTTAATTTGTTTCACTGCCCATAGTTTTTGGGTATGTTAAATTATTTTAGATAGCTTTATGCATATTTATATCGGAAGACAGGAACTTTGACTCTAGAAAGTTTATACCCTGAAACTCTTGTTGGTCTCTAAGGTGCCACTGGACTCAAATCCTGCTGTCATATTTCTGAAGTTTTATATTTATTGTTTGGCACCACCAGAGCCTATTGCGAAGGAGCAGCTTGAATTTTTTTTTCTAAAATAAATAATATGAAAAATAATATATCAATTACTGTTCAAGTTCTCACAAGACTATTTTATTATTTTGTTTCACCAGATGAAAGCAAGTGCCCTGTAGAATTTGTCCTTCTGCAGCAAAAGTTGCCAAAAACTGTGCTGTTTTTGTATCTTAATGTGAACTTCACCATGCCGATGAATTCATCATGAAAATGAATTTATCTTTCTTTTGGAAGTTAAGCATGTCAAAATCATTCCTAACCAGACAAAACACTGACCTGATAGGACGGAGTGCTTTTGATGGCACTGTGGAGAAATGCATTTTACTTTGGAAGTCTGGACTGTATCAAAAACCTTCGCCTTTAGTTTTAAAAAGTTTTTCTCTCTTAGCAGAGAACAAGGAGGGGGAAGTCAGGTCAATTGCTCTCCAGCCTCACCCAACCAATGCTTTAGAAATTCTAATGGCTTCCCTGGCTGGTAAGCTCACATCTCCTGCTAGAAGCTTACACCTCCCTTAGGATAAGATCAGCTAGGACATGTTGAGAGTGATGGGCAGAAGAACCGTGTTTTTACACATTTCTTTTAGAATCCCTTGCTCAGTCTCTCTGCTGTGCTGAAAGTATATGTGTGGACATTTTCTTTATAATAAATGCTTTATAATTTTTAATGCTGGTTGTTCTCTGTACCGCATAGACCTCTACCGTTTGAACACACTGTTTAAAACAGGCACCAGGAGAAGGGAGGCTCTATTGTCAAATTAATAATCCCTCAGTGATGCACAAGTGCGGTAAGCAGTTCCCATGGTAATCAGACACTGGGTAGCGGGAGACAGAAATGCAGTGGGGAAGGAGAGCTGGGAGCCCTGGTCCTCTCAGCAGATAATTCCTACCAAGGCCAGGCGGTGGCAATGATGTACCGAAAGAGAGAGTGGAAGAGGGTCGCGGAAAGCCGGGGGAACAGCATATTAGCACATTTTCAGGTGGTGGCTTGGACAGCTGCCGGTGCCCTGACCCCTTGGAGGGTATGATGGAGCAGGGCCCATGGGTCACTGGGACTGGTCCACCACAAGCGCAAAGGAGGCACCGAGAGGGAGATGCTTCAGGATCTCTTTATTTTGTGTTCCCACATGACAAGACTCATCGAGGAAGACATACGAGTCATATACACCTCCGAAGTCTGGGCATCTCCAGCAAATATTCTCCGTTGCACACATTGCTTGACTTGTGACTTCACCAAAGTCCTCCCTAGGGTGGGGCCAACTGGGCCAACTGTCGTGCAGCCTGCATATTGAGAAGTCCTGCACTTCCCTTATGAAGCCGCCCACCAATCACCTGGCCGGTGGGTTCCAAGCAAGCTCAAGTGGTTCCAAGCAAGCTCAGTTGTGCGCATTTCCAGTGGAAGACATCACAGACACTCACGCTGAACAAATCTATTGACCAGGAGGCAGATGGCGGCTTGGCACCTGGCCTACATGGCAAGATCTGGTCTGCTGCCCAGGTGATTGGTGGTGGAAGTCTAATGAGGCCTGGAAATCTTGTAAGGCTGAAGAGAGGGGAGAGGAGCTTGCCCCAGGACCTGCACCCACCCACCCACCCACAAAGGCCCAGGACATTATTCCGTACTCCAAGATCCTGTCCTCCAAGAACCGCCAGCTCAGTGTGGAAGCTGAAAATTGTGAATGTTCATGGTTAAAATTTCTGATCAGGGTAATATTAGTTACCCTAATGGGAGATTTTATCCCATTGTTTAGGCATGAATAATTACCATTTGCCTCAAATATATGTTGGGACACTATCTCTCCTGACATAAAAATACTCTTTAACAAAACACTGAATAGGCCAGGTTCTAGGACTTTAGCTGAAAACTTTGAAATGTAAGTGGGATTGCTTTCCAACACTAACAGAGCAATCTGATAACAACAACAATATTCGATTTATATACCGTCCTTCAGGATGACTTAACACCTACTCAGAGCGGTTTACAAAGTATGTTATTATTATCCCCACAACTAAACACCCTGTGGGGTGGGTGGGGCTGAGAGAGCTCTGAGAGAGCTGTGACTGACCCAAGGTCACCCGGCTGGCTTCAAGTGGAGGAGTGAGGAATCAAACCCAGTTCTCCAGATTAGAGTCCTAGATCCAGAGGAGTTAGCCATGTTAGTCTGTAGTAGCAAAATCGAGGAGTCCAGGAGCACCTTTAAGACTAACCAACTTTACTGTAGCATAAGCTTTCGAGAATCACAGTTCTCTTCATCAGATGATTATTAGTGTTGTGCACTAATAATGCCACTGGTCCATGCCAAGGCTTAACGTCCTCCACATAGGCTCATTTCCACACACACACCCCATCAAGGCTTGCTCGGCTAAAGAGCCTGCACAAGTATGTGTCTTCCTGCTACAGCTGGCTCCAAGGAAAGGTCCTAAAAAAGCAACTTTAATAGCCCATGTTAGACTCCTTGGGGCAGTGGCCCTGCTACTGGAGGTAAGTTTCAAGAAGGAATTTAGAGGAGGAGAGCCTAGTATTGCAACCCCTGTGCTATGTGCCAGCTGGGTTCCGTGGAATGAGACACCAGACACTTCTGGTTGGTTGGAATGGCCACAACGTTATTGATTACAGCTTTTTGGAGCAATGACAACGCATATGGGCAGCGGATACCTTGGCATTGAAAGGCCCATTGCTGTTCGATGTGCTGTTCCTCAGCCCTGATGCTGGTTACCGCGGGATGGCAAGTGGTGTTCCGCCGCCACCAGCTGCTGGCCAGCCCTTGTCTCCTTTTTTGACCCCAGGGGTGAATCATATGCCCTGCTCACCCCCTAGGGATCTGGCCCAATGCCTCAAAACCACCTAACCTCTAAAGTTGTGACTGGCCCACTGGCTGCCCAGTTGAGCGGTGGGTGGGCAGGAAAGCATCCTGCTCCTGCCGAGGTGCTGTTGGAATGGTGCCAACCACGTTACAGCCCACGGAAGAGGGTCTCTAAGCTTGCTCCTCCTCTTCTGGTGCTGGACCCCTCCTCCCCCTCAGCCTCGCCCTCAGTTGCAACCTTGCCTGTGGTGAGTCTGCAAGCTTCCTTTGCCATGTAGGGAGGGAAATGGAAGGCGGAATTAGGTTTGCAGGTTTAGTCATTTCTGCATGATGAAAAATACATATCTATCAGAGTAACAAACTGGCACATTACCTTATGCTATCTTTTATTATACCAGTTTATGAATACCGTCTAGGTTTTACAGAGCATACATTCAATGCTTTGGGCGAGATTTATGGGTGAAATGTCAAACTGTTCTTTGATTCTTTAGATACCATATCAACATAAGCGGAATGAGGGAATAACATAGGATTGACCTTATTATGTCACTATGCTACCTAATGAATAAATTGAAACTCCTGTCAAGAAAATAAGAATATGTGCTTCCTAACCAAATGATAATGCAGACAATTTCATATGGTTTTATTCTTTGGAACACAAGAATTCAAGTAAGGAACGTAAGCTGCAAAGGGGCAATTGTTGAGGCTGAAAGTATTTGTTTCAAAGCAGGGTGGAAGTAAATGAATGTGTCACTTTAAGCTAATGTGATAGGCAGCTAGTTTGCTCTGTCAGAACAAGCAAAGTCCCGCAAGCTTTATCCCATGGCCACAGGCACTTGGGCAACTCCCTTGAAATCAATCACAGACTGGAGTGAAGAAGAGCAGAGCTCCGGAGCAGCTCCAAAACAATGGAATGGCACCAGAGCATAATGAAAGCCACTTGTAAGTCCACACCTAGGCTGTCTAGACAGCACCTCCTGTGCTTTGATCACTGATAAAATAGTCTAAATGTTACCAGCACCCTTTTTGGATTCTGTTTATGGATAATCATTGGGCCCCTAGCCACTGCCTTCACTTCAGACCCTCTCTTTCATCTGACTGAAAGCAATTTTTTTTTAAAAAAATCAAAGTGCACTTTCTTAACATTCTAGATAGGATGTGTTTGTTTTTCTGGAATTTGTACACCTCCAAACAGACAGGGGAAAGCAGAAAAATTATGAATGTTCACGGCAAAAAATTCTGATCAGGGTAATATTAGTCACCCTGAAGGGAGATTTTATCCCATTGTTTAGGTACAAATAATTACTGTTTGCCTCAAATATATACTGGAACACAATCTCTCCAGACATAAAAATGCTCTTTAACAAAATGCTGGATCGGCCAGGTTCTAGGACTGTAGCTGAAAACTTTTAACTGGAAGTGGGATTGCTTTCTAACATTAACAGAGCGATCCTGCAGTCCTGGTTGCATTCGTGGCCACTTAGCCTGGTGCAACTTCAGTTTAGCATTACACAGTCCCAGCAGTTTCACTGAAAGAACAACCAAGCTTGCTTTTATCCACAGAGAACATCCTAACTTCACATCACCAGGTGTTATTGTCTCTGCCCTTAAAGTTAACTTGTAAATCTTCAGTTAGTAAAGAATATGGCAGCCTATTTGTTAACTGGAGCATTCTGCTTTAAAAACGTAAAAGCAGTTTGGAAAAGTTACATTGGCTACCTAATCTCTTCTTGGCTCAGTTAAGTTGCTGGTTTTTACATTTAACACCCCTGCATGACTTGGGGCCTAAATCCTTATGAACCAGGGATGTTCAGTTACCTGCAGTTTGACACCTGTCCTGCTCAGCAGTCACAATTACTGAGCAGATCATTCAATAGGTTATTAGTCTCTGGGCCAAACTACAGGTAACGAATGACACAGGTTGGACACTTGTCAGCTTCCCTCAAGTTTTGATGGGAAATGTAGGCAGCTTGGTGGAATGTTGGACAAGTGACAGTTGAAAAGTCCATTGGACAGCAGTTGGAAAGCCAAGCTGCAAGACCAGGATGCCTACATTTCCCATCAAAACTTGAGGGAAGCTGACAAGTGTCCAACCTGTGTCGTTCGTTACTTGTAGCTTGGCCCTATATCTGAAAAGTCTGGATGTGTCTATTTGCAGCCTAATTTCTTGTCATTGCTGTTCCTTACCACCACTTGTAAACCATACCTGTCACACCCAATAATTAGATAAAAGGGAGAAAATATGTTTTGAATTGAGACTTGCAACTTTAATGTCTTTCTTTGCTTTCTGACACTATTGTTTGGTGTCTGTCCATGAACCTAGGTGTATTAATCTCATGATCAGTTCTTGTAATATGCAGGTATGCTAAAAATATGATTTCCCCATACTCCCCCCCCTTCCAAAAGAGAGGGAAAATTCCCCCAGATAGACTGTATGCACAGTCCTAAGTCTGCCCATGAACAGGGCCGTTTCCACATGTCCTTAAAGGGACGGCCCACTCACCGAACACTGGCTGTTTTTCTCCTTCACATGTCTCCAATATCAAAGCGACAGCAGGTAGTTTGTCTTCCATTTTTTTCAGTGCCTTTTATGGGCATGCAATTTCCTGCACTTTTGTGTGACTTTGAAAAGGCGCCGAAAAAATGGAATCCAAACTGCCTGCTACCACTTTGAAATCAGAGATATGTGGAGTGAAGGAGAAAAGCTACCAGCATTCGGTCAGTGGGCCATCCCTTTAAGGATGTGTGTAAATGGCCCAGGTGGACTTCTAGCTGTTGTTCCCCTCCACCATTCTCATGACCACATCTTTGATTTCTCCCTCTCACTAAACCTCTCTCCATTTGGTTTAACATTTTCTCCATTTAAAAAAAAATCTTTTGCCTTGACCCATCTAACACTTCCAGATCCCATTCATTTCCCCTCTACTGTTTGCCACCAAGTACCTGGTGGCAAAGTATATTTAGGCCCCACCTTTCAATCTTGATTACCTGCCATGATGGGAGCAGCCAAGGGTCTTATGGAGGGCATCCCATAACTAGTACACAATGAACCAGAGGCTCCTGGCGTTTGTGCTCACCCTTCGTACCTCTGAAAGAGGAAGAACACAAAACAGAGACTCTGCAGTTGCTCTCGCCCTTCACATAAGTTCATGTGGGAGGAAGTGGCCCTTTAAAATGTTTTGGCTCCTGGTCATTTAAGGCTTTAAAGGTTAAAACAAGCACTTTGAACTGGGTCAGGAAACCCACTGGGAGCCAATGAAGTTGTTTTAAAATTGGAATTATACATTCCATAAGACTAGCTCCAGTTAATACTCTGGCTGCTGCACTCTTCAAAGGCAGCCCCCACATGTTAAAATGATCTAACTGGATGTTGCTAAAGCATGAATAACAGTGGTAGAGTCAGTTTTATTCTGATAAGAGCCTCACTGGCCTGCTAGTTCCAGATAGAAGGTCTTCCTATGCCTTATAACGCCAACTCTTCTTGACCCCCTAAAATCTGGCTATCATCTTCACTCCATAAGAACGTCCCTGACTGCACCCCTAGGACTGTATCCTGTCATTCTGCTCAATATTTTTGTTATGTTTGGTACTTCATGACAGGGGTCATTTCATAGAAAAAGAGCTGGAGGAACTCATTAGCATAACTCATTAGCCTATGCCATGCCCCTTGCCATCACTGGAAGTGTGTCATTAGCATAACTGATTTGCATATGCCACACCCCCTGACATGACCTATCCTGGCTGTTTTAGGCCTAATCCTGGCCATTCAGTGCCGAAATTAGGCCCAAAATGGAAAAAAAGGGCTGGAAAAGGGTGGAGCCCCCCTGGCCTGTTGATGAGGGATTGGGCCCTCCCCACCACCAATACCCCAATTTTTTAAAAAAAACCTCTTGAATGCAGAGGTGCTTTGAAGTTGTTTTAAATTTGATCCGTGGATTTCTGTGCCACTATGTTGATATATATATATTTGTATTTTAGCTGTGTAAATTGGATGTTTTTTAGAATTGTTAATTATAACAACTGTTTTATATATTTTAACCTTTATGTATTTTGTAATCAGCCCTGAGCCTGCTGGAAATGTGGGGAAGGCGGAATAAAAATCAAAAATAAATAAAATAAATGAAAATGGCCGAAAAGGGGCCCAAAATGGTCAGGATTGGGCCGCTGCTGAGTGGGAGAGAATCCACCACCCATCAGAGGCCCGATCTGGACCGTTTCGGCCCCAATCCAGACGGAAATGGGCCCAAAATGGCTGAGAGTCAGGTGGGCGGGGCCACTTGACATGTGACCTCTTTGGGGAACTGCCGGAACTGCGTTCCTGCACATTCCCCCTCAAAATGAGCCCTGCTTCATGACACTACTGATACTTTCCCCATCTCTTTCTTCTAAGCCTCTGCAACTCTGTTGGTTCTCTTGTTTCTCTGTCTCATTCTTCATTTTCACAGCTCTTCCTCTCTCCCTTCTCCTCTATAAGATCTGCTCTTGGCCCTGGGAGGAAAAAAATCATCTGAACAATGGAGACCAGGATGACTTCTTCAGGGGTTGTAAAATGGGACGCCTTTGTCCAATTCACTGAAACCTGCTCAAGAAACTTGACTTTATTCCCCTGTACAAAATAATGGGGTGTATTATCCAATATTAATGAAAAACAAAACTTTTCTCCACAGCAATTTATGAAGTTGGGTGAAATTGGGTGAAAATGATTGCCTTTCCCAGAAGGATGGCAAACGGGTCAAGGCAGGCAGAATTTGTTCATGGACCTCTCTCTGCCCTCTCCGCATGGCCCAAGGGGATTACCTGACTGGCCATGGGCAGTTTTCCTGATCCTTTCATGGGATCCAATTGGCTATGAGAGCTGCCTATCTTTCCCTCCCTCCTGTTTCCTGGGAGCCTGTAAAACAAACAAAATAGAAATCGCAAGTAGGCCACAGAACTCCTAACACAATTTCTGATATTTTCTGATCTTATCAGGCGTGAGAATATTGGAATCAAGAAAATATCAGACATTTTATTGGGTCAGTAATACCATATTGCAGACGCCAGCCCAAAGTTTTACTATCAGTTCTCCTTTGCTTCTTGTATTACTCTGTTACCATATCATTTTGCTTCTCCTATACAATTGCATTGCAAAAATCAGACTCTTTTTTTATTTCCTCCTTCCTTCCTTCCTTCCCTCCCTCCCTCCCTCCCTTCCTTTATAACCCACCTTTTTCCTTAATGGGGACCCAAGATGGCTCACATAATTCTCTTCTCCTCCATTTTATCCTCACAACAACCCTGTAAAGTAGGTTAGGCTGAGTGCATGTGAGCCACCTGGCAAGCTTCCATAGCAGAGCAGAGATTTGAAGCCGTGTCTCCCATATCCTAATCTGATGCTCTAACCACTATACTCACTGGCCTTCCCTCATGCTTTCCAAGCTCTGCTTTCCATAGTCTCACCTAAAACTCAAGCTATTGCTCTGGGCATCTTCAGCCTTGATTGTTGCATCCTTTTCTTCTCTCATCTTCTGTTCTCTCACCTTAATCCTTTTGTCCCTTACTCAGACTCTAGTACCAAAATCACCTCTAGTACAAAACCATAATTCAGGCCATAAACCACCCTTCTTGAAATCATTATACTGGTTTCTTGTGCACTGTCATGTCTAGCACCAGCCCTTCATCCTTATATTCAAAGCCCTTCAAGGCCTTGCTCTTGGATCTTTTTACTACCATATCCTGATATAGCCTTGTCTTTCACTCTTTCAGTTCCTCCACCATCAGCCATCCTTTAGCAACTTCTTGCCTCCGCTTGTGCCTGAACTCCTTCCCAGAATTCATTTGCGTTCCCGATTCCCAGTCCAGCCAGGGCCTGCTTCAATGTGCAGATGCCCCCTGGCTGAATTGGTGCATTGCTAATCAGTTGTCAGCTTTAAATGTAATTACACTGACATATTCTTACTTTCAATAATTGTTGTAGGCTTTAATATGAGACTGACAGTTTAATTGGTTGTGCCACAGAGTAAATTTGCTGCCAGTGCTCCCATTCAGTCTTTCTTTTCAGGGGCTCAATAAAGCTAGTACTGCTTACTATTTATGACCAAAAATAACAACAAAAAAATGGGAGCTCTCTGAAATATCGGTACATTTTTCTTCTAATTAAACATTTGCAGCCGCAGTTTTGGCAAGAAACACACATTTTGTATTTGAGTACAAGTAGCAATTAATCTCATTAATAAGCAATAATGCACATAATCCAAACTACAGGCCGTCATTTTTAACCATTGGCTAAAAATCCAGCTTTATTAATTCTACAAAAGGCTGTTTTTTGCTTCTGCTGAAAATAAAACCATCAGATCTACTTAGAGGAATACTGTCATACCAAAAGACGTCGATCAGTAATTCAGCAAAAACTTATATTCTCATAAATGTAAATGTTGCTAGCAGGGCCAGACCTTTTGATTGCATTTGTATTTCTACATAATTGATATACTCAAGATATGATGCTCTGTGGAAAATGACTTGAGAGGGAAAGGTTAAAGAACTTCTGGTCGTCCTCTCTTTCTTTACTCCAACTCACAGCCTGCTTTTAAAAATCACACAGAAAAGAGGAGGAGGAAAAACCTGTGGAAAGTGTTGCTTGAGCCTGGTTGGTTGAACAGGGATAAATGGAGAGGCCACCAGTCACTGGTAGAGTTACATAGTATTAAACTGTGTTTTTATAGTCATATTCTCTATTAGAAATAGTTATATTTCATTTGATAGCAGAGTTACCCAATCAGAAGTGTTTCCCCCAATGTGCAATAATTAATACTCAGGCAATCAAACTGTAAAAAAGATAGAACCTATAGTTTATTGCGGTAGATTCCATCCATTCATGGCAATATCTTGGAGTAGAAAGAAAGAGTCCTAGTCTAAAGTCACTTTCCCTATAAATACCATGGCCAGATAGTCCACCAGTGAGGCTGCAAGTGGGTCTGTGGAGGAGACCTTCGTGGCAGGAGCTCGGAGAAATACATCCTTCCCTTTTGGAAGGCCATGAGACAAGAAAAAGAAAAGTGATCAAGCGGAGCGCAAGTGGAGGGCAAGCAAACAGGGAGGAATACACATGAGTCTGTTCACTTGCCAGGTAAGTGTAATTCGTCACTTGTTGCTTGGCTCACAGAGACAGAGAAGAAGTCAGGAGGCATTCCTGCCTTAGTCAAAGAGAAGCACCTTACTATCAAGAGAGATACACATATGCACAGAGAGACATACAGTGCCCCCCCCATGTCCAAGGCATGCAGAGTCGCCTATTCTATCATTCTGCTCCCCCCTGCTTTAAATAGCAATGTGTACTTCAGAAGCAAACTACAGCCAGCTTTTCCTGCTGAGCCTGTGAGCCAGGGCCCTGGACTTCCAGCCCTGGTGGCACCACTATTTGTCACCCAGGTTAGGGACAATGCACTCGATCTCTTAGCATCTTCTGCACCAGCACATATGCGTCAAGTGAAGATTCGAGCTAAAGCAGTATTAGTCATGTTGAGTCTTCCTGCTCTAGAACTCTGCATGAGTCAGCCTTCTTTGAAGAAGGTGGTACTTCCGCTGAGCCTTGTTTTAGTAATCAACTTTAACTTCCTGAAGTTCTTCACATTTTTCTTATGTACTGATTTCTATTGGACAAATCTACTCTGAAACAAATGTCCAAATTGTATTTTATATCCTTCTTTTTCTGTGTTATATAGCGCATTATTGGTTTGTTTTCTCAAAATGATTTTTTAATTCAGAAAATAAAGCTCTGGCTTGATGAAGCGCTGCAAAATGTTTTCTCTTGCTGGGATGCCGATGAAAGTGCAGCAGCTGTGATCCAAACACCACGCTGGATGAGCAGCAAATCCTACAGTACAGAATTGTTCCTGTGAATGCAAAGTGATTTGAAAAGACCTGACAGGCGAGAACAGCAAGCCCTGAAGTCATGTAAAATGCAAGAGAAATACCACTTTAAGGATGCTTCGTGATGGTTGTAGAATCAGAAAATAGCAAGCCAACTAATAAAGCTACTTTGGCATTAATCACCCCCCTTCCTTTTTAAATAAACAGTATGATCCTACGACTCTGTATCTTAAGAACTCAAACATGTTTTTATTTTCTAGCATTTGAAACATGTGGACGACAACAAATATTAAAAAGACATTCGTGTATATGCCACATTCTACCAGTCAGCACTTGTTTGAGCTGGGGAGCATTTATGTTGCTTCCACCAGGGAAGAATTCAAAAGACTATGTTGAGCAGAAAATGCTTCTTCATATACTATGGATAGCCCTGGAACTGTTCACTTTAGCTGCAGTTAGAGCTCCTAATGCATAACGCCTGATGAAGACACTGAAATCGACCTCAGCACTTCTGCAGCCTTAGAAGGACTGTATTTGACTCTTCGTCCAAAGTAATGTGTATTTTATGGTCACATCTAAATTGCAGGGTTAAAACATAAAATTTTAAAAACTGAAATGAAGAAAAGCAAGAAAGTGCAAATGTGAACAGTTTTGACCCACAATTGCCAGTCTAAGTACTTGGGACATAGTCCCAAGTAGAAATGGGCATGAATCAGGAAAAAACCTAACCATGTAGTTCATGGTTCGTCAAATTTCACAAACCATGAACCATGAACTTTCATGAACCTGCCTCTGGTTCGCGAACATGTTCGTTTGGTTCATGAAAACATCACATCCAGGTCAGAAAATCATCATGTCCAGGTCAGCAGAAGGTCACTTCCGGGTTAGCAGAAGGTCAGCAGGAAGTCCATCCCCTGTTGCCTAGGGAACTGATTGATTGGCACCAGGCTGTCTGCAGTGACGAACCAAAAAATGAACCAAACGAACCAGCTTAAAGTTCGTGGTGGTTCGTCAGAAATGGGATCTGACGAACCGCTGGTTCGCGAGCCATGAACCAGCCTGGTTCATGCTTAGTTTTGGTTTGTATTTCGGTTCGTGCCCATGTCCCAAGATTTTTACTGAGTTGCATACCAAAGGAACAAAGCAGTGAGGGCATTACACAATCCATGACTCACATGGGCTTTGTTCAGTTAACTGTATCAGTGGTTCCTAACCTTTTTGGAATGGGGATGCACAAGTTCAAATTTACTTGGTTTAATGGCCCACTTAAAAACAGATAACAGAGCATTTACAAACCAATAAAATGACAAAAGCCTGGGACCCACTTTCACATGCTTCATGATCCACTTCCAGGTCAAAATCCGCAGGTAGGGAAACACTGGGCGATATTATAGGCACTACAGCTTTGCATGCTGTAGTGAGCCCAGGTGGCTGAGAAATATTCTTACAACTGAGAATAGTTTGCTTATGTGCTTTTGTGACTCAATGCTTGTTTGTGTTTTTTATTTTTGTGTTCCTCGTGGTTGTTTGAGCAAGTTGGGTTTTGCCTGTTCTAAAGAACTGGAAGGATTTGCCGTACCCAGCAATAAAGAAGAGCGTGGTTGAGGGAGGCCACTTGCAGTGCAATCCTAAGAAGTATTATTCCCGTCTAAGCCCACTGAAATCAATGGCTTCAGATGAGATTGCACTGTTGGTTCTTCAAGTATGAGCTAATGCCCCTTGTTGCTTCCCTTTAGTGACACCTAGTGATATAGCACAAATATTGCACAATATTAGAATACTAAACCATGGCTGCACTGCCATGGCAAAGATTCTATGCTTTGCATTCATTGTGGCTGAGTATGCAGAGACTTTTGGATTGGCAATGGTGCATCCATATGGGAGATTTTTACACCCTTTCTTCAGTGAAGCACCATTTCCTTTGTGTTTTCCTACTAACTTGCTACCAAAGAGCTTTTTGACAACATTTTAAAAAATGCTAATTGCTGTAGCACTAAAGTGTAATAGTGCCCTGACCTGGATAGCTCAGTCAAGCCTGATCTCGTCAGATGTCAGAATCTAAGCAGGGTTGGCCTTGGTTAATAATTGGATGGGAGACCTCCAACAAAGACCAAGGTTGCAGAGATAGGCAACAGCAAACCACCTCTGATAGCTTCTTGCCATGAAAACCCCACCAGAGGTCACCATAAGTCAGCTATGACTTGATGAGATTCTCCACCACCATAATGTTATAGTACTATAGCAATTATTGATCTTTCTAAAAAGCCTTGGTATTTTTATTTTCTGGGCGTTAGAGCTTTGAATGTTACTCCATAGGTGTTTTTAAATATTCTATAGGTTTGTTTTTTTTTAAAAAAAAACAATTATGTTCTTGCAAAATAGGTCAAATTCTGCTCATAGATGTATAGCAGAACTCAGGACAAATGAATCTGTCAGACATCAGGCAACCCTCTGGTACAACTTACCTTCAGAAAATGAGGAACATATTAATCTGGGCCATTTCCAAACTACTCACCTTCTTCCGGAACGGGGTGCAACATCACGAAAACCCCGCCGCAGAAGATAGTGTCTTCTCGCGTGAGTTTTGCACGACATTGCACAAAACAGGTGCGAAAAGACGCTATCTTCTGCAGGTTTTTTGTGACGTGCCCCGTTCTGGAAGAAGGTAAGTAGTGTGGAAACGGCCCCAGTAAAAGAACTAGAGGTAGAAATCATGCCTTGAATACTGTGGCTTTATAGCAATTGTCGGGAGGGGAGGGGTTAACCATCTAGACTGAAAAAATTGACATCTTAAGCAAGACTATCAACTTCATAGAGAATGAAGAGGAAAAGGAATGATGAAGGTTGAAAGGTCTAGAATAGCCCACTCCCAGAAAATGGCATTGAGACAGTTCACAGTTCAGAAAAGCCAGGGACTACCTTAAAAAACCTTTATTAATTTCATTCAAATTACTCCATTTCGAACTTACTTGTTATGATGATTACATTTTTTCTTCTTCATGCATTCATCCCACTTTAAAGAGGAAAAACAAAGAAAAAAGAGAGAAAAGAAAAAATTAAAAGCAGAAAGTAGATAGAATGTATGGTAGTGATGGAGAGTTCCGTCAGGTCATAGCTAACTTATGGTGACCCCTGGTGGGGTTTTCATGGCAACAGACTAAAACCCCTTCTAGAGTGGTCAATTTCACTGATTCATACTGCAATGTTTTGTTTTTCATGACCATGTGCAACAGATTTTCCACCATGAGTAGTCACTCTGGCTACTATGCAGGTTTCTATGGCTTTCCTGGGAGCACTTATAGTGCAATTTTTTAAAAAAATCCATGTTCCAGTCTGCTGTTTCCCCATGCACACTCTTTATCACATCTTTTAGTGTTCTACCCTCTTCTGCCCTCTCTCTCACCCCCAGCCATCTCACTTCATTGTGATTGGCTACTCTCGTCCACCCAGCCACTCCCTCTCCATCCCCCCTCCCCTCTTTCCTCTCTAGTTTTTTTTTAAACTTCTTTTTTTAAGTCCAGTGCAGGATCTATAAATCGCTGGTTTGAAAGCACGTAAGCGGCTGTCCCCTTTTTATCCCTTCTGCTTCTGGCACAGGAAGGAATATTGTATATTGTATATTCCTTCCTTCCTTTTTGCATAAAAAACAACCCCCAGAAAGTTATTGCCCAAGGAGGTTGTTCCCACCTTGAGATAATCAGCTTGTTTTAAATGGGGGGCTACTTGGACTCTTCTCCCTTCCCCCGTTCTTTATTTTTCTGCAGATATTACACGGTGGAGAGAAAGCAAGCCCCTTCCACCCAAAACCTGTGTGAACAGAAGCACTAACAATGCCACCAATTTTGCAAGAGCCAAAGTCCATACAATGGCAACTCCAGTTGCTAAATAATGCAACCAGATCAATCAAACACATAAATAAAGGAGGGGAAGAGACTTTGCCACACACCTAGGCTTTTCTTGCCCAATTTGCAAAGGCTCATTTGTGCTTCCCAAATGCAAGGTGAAAACTTGGGTTGTCGAGCTCGGAAGTTTCTTTCTAAGCCCGCCCCCCCCCCCGCTCCACAAATCTTGCTTTAAACTTCCCCCCTCCGTTCAGAATTGGGCAATCTGTACCTATGTGACAGGGACAGGGGTGGGGCAAAACGTTAAGAGGGTATTTTTGTTTCTTAAAGTCACTTCTAACAGAGATCAACAAAGAGACTGAAAGCTAGGAAATGGGTTGATCCAGTGCTCCAGCGAAGTGTCAATTCAGCACATGTGCAAAAAGGAAGGAAGGAAGGGCTGGTGCAGAAAGGGCAGGTGCTGTGACACCACAAATGATGGCATCAGTGATAACAGCCCCAGACCCTCATGGTCCCAACTCATTTTGACACAGTGCAGACTAAAAAGAAACCAGCACCATCTGACTAAAAATGAGAGGTGCAAATGGCCACATACAAGCCAGTTCCATACCTTTCAGCTTGACTTCTGGGATAGTGAAGAGCTATGTTTCCAGTGCAGAAGGGGCTTAACAGAGGTGGTTTGCCATTGCCTGACTCTGCAACCCTGGTCTTCGTTGGAGGTCTCCCATCCAATTACTAACCAAGGCCGACCCTGCATAGCTTCTGAGATCTAACAAGATCAAGGCCTTTTCCACACTGCCCTATTTTAATGCATTTCTCACGCCTCAAAGCCGTGTCTTGCCAACTCACTTTGAGAACATACCATACACATGCAGTGCCCATAAGCATGATTTGTTCGTTCTCATCTTGCTTCCAGAAGTCCATATGCTACAGAAAACACCCCTTTCTTTGAAGGGGTTCTCCTGTGCTTTCGTCACAATTGACACAAGCGCATTGGGCAATGGGGACTGCAAGGGGCACAGATTGGCCAGTGAGTGGAGAGGCGGGATTTGCATGCTGTCAGGTTTGTGAGTGGCTGCACATGCTCAACAAAACCTACTCGACAATTATGTTCCCGCTCAAAACTGACTGTATCCATTAATGTATGTGAAAATAAGTGATAGAATAGAGCTGTGGCGCCATTCTCAATTTTTTAAAAAAATGATTGGAGATAGCATTCTGCTCACCAAAATGGAGCATAGAAATCACTGATAATTCATCTAGAAATTATGGAGTACGGTTTGCCATGCTGTCTCCATTAACAAGGTCAGGATTTGAGTACAGCGGTGCCTTATCTGTTTCTCATTGTAATAGTGCAAGAAAAGTAGATTTAAAGGGGGGAAATCCTGGGTAGCCGTTAACTTACTCACCAAATGCAGGGTGGATTGCAGTTCTGAAGGAGGGGAAAGCGTGAGAGATGGTTGATTATGTGTGGGAGGTCTCTTCCCAAGCACTTCCAAGTGTTTGCATGCATTTCAAGAAACACATGAAAAAACAGCATCCCAAAAGAAAAACTGGTACAATTGTGTTCTCAGAAGAAGCGTGACAAAACTGTTCACACGATGCACACAGCTGGCTAACAGCGATGTGTGGATCAATGAGAATAAGATGGCAGAATTCCAAAGGTGTACCGTTCTGATAAGGATGTGTGGAAAAGCTCCAGGGTTGCCTGCCCTATCCATGCCAGGGAAGAAAGAACAAATAAATACCACCAAAATTATGTAAATCATCCCTTTGTCTTCACCAAAACTTAATCATGATCTTAAAAAAAATATCAGATCTTCCCATTGTAAAATTATAAAAAGAATGTGCAATTAAATAATTCTACCGTTAAGGGCAGTGCTTTCTTCCAGAACTCATAAAAAGATCCCCAAATATCTAAAAACTAAGCCTTTCAAAGTCCCTCCATCTTTAGCTGAATTAGCTCTGACCAGGGCTTTTTTTCTGGGAAAAGAGGTGGTGGAACTCAGTGGGTTGCCCTCAGAGAAAATGGTCACATGGCTGGTGGCCCCGCCCCCTGATCTCCAGACAGAGCGGCGCGGAGGGCAATCTCAACTCCCCTCTGTCTAGAGATCAGGGGGCGGGGCCACCAGCCATGTGACCATTTTCAAGAGGTTCCGGAACTCCGTTCCACCGTGTTCCCCCCGAAAAAAAGCCCTGGCTCTGACAAATTTGGATAACTTTGCTATCTTCTGCTATTTTGTATCCAAGATTTTATATTTAGATATATAGCATTTTCTCGACTTTTCGCTACCAATATTTTAGAAGCAGTAACAGTGTCAAGTACTATACTTATATGGCTTTTGGAAAATAGTCATTTACTTGTCCCAACAGAACATTTTTGGGGTCATTTGGCATTGTGAATCCTGTTATTTCCTGACTGTTCCTTATAACTTGGATGCAAAACTCTTTCACAACTGAATACTGCCAAAACATATGTTTGAAATCTGTTTCTCTCTCTCTACATTGGATTCTACTGTCTACTATACACACATGCACACAAACACATACATAATTTTTGTAATTTTAGAATGTGAGAATCATTGCACACACAAAGCTTTCAAAAGATGTGTGCAAAACTGATGTATCAATTTTTAAAAGAATAACATTGTGTATTTGAAAAATATTGCATCATGGCATCATATTAGAACCTATCTGTGAGCACTCCTTAAAGACTGCCTTGTTCAGATAGCAGATTTATAGATATTAATAAGCAGGGCTCATTTTGAGGGGGAACACGCAGGAATGCAGTTCCGACAGTTCCCTAAAGAGGTCACATGACAGGTGGCCCCGCCCACCTGACTCTCGGCCATTTTGGGCCTGTTTCGGCCTGGATTGGGGCCAAAACGGCCCAGATCGGGCCTCTGACAGGTGGTGAATCACTCTCCCACTCAGCAGCAGCCCGATCCTGACCATTTTGGGCCCCTTTTCGGCCATTTTCAGCCCCCTTTTGCCATTTTTGCCCCAATTTCGGCCCTGAATGGTCAGGACTGGGTCCAAACCAGCCAGGATAGGTGATTTCAGAGGGTGTGGCACATGCTAATGAGTTGTGCTAATGAGTTATGCTAATGAGTTCCTCCAGCTCTTTTTCTACAAAATGACCCCTGTTAATAAGGGATAGTAACTTGTCAATTATGTCCTTTGGTTGTTGTGGGTTTTCCGGGCTGTATTGCCGTGGTCTTGGCATTGTAGTTCCTGACGTTTCGCCAGCAGCTCTGGCTGGCATCTTCAGAGGTGTAGCACCAAAAGACAGAGATCTCTCAGTGTCACAGTGTGGAAAAGATGTTGGCAGGTCATTTATATCTACTCAGGAGGGGTGGGGTTGAGCTGAGTCATCGTGTAAGAGTTTCCCAGGGTGTGGAATGCTAATGGCGGGAGGCTTCACTGTATTCTGAGGAGGTTCTTTTGCATATGGATTGGTGCTTGATGTGCTAATCTTCTCTGCAGGGCTATTGTCGGGTATAGAGTGTTTTGTTAGCCTGGTGTTTTTCAGAACTGGAAACCATGCTCTGTTCATTCCTAAGGTTTCTTCTTTCCTGTTGAAGTTTTGCTTATGCTTGTGAATTTCAATGGCTTCCCTGTGCAGTCTGACAAAGTAGTTGGAAGTGTTGTCCAGTATTTTGGTGTCCTGGAATAAGATACTGTGCCCTGTTTGAGTTAGGCTATGTTCAGCCACTGCTGATTTTTCAGGTTGTCCAAGTCTGCAGTGTCTTTCATGTTCTTTTATTCTTGTCTGGATGCTACGCTTTGTGGTCCTGATGTACACTTGTCCACAGCTGCAGGGTATACGGTATACTCCTGCAGAGGTGAGGGGGTCTCTACTGTCTTTTGCTGATTGTAGCATCTGTTGTATTTTTCGGGTGGGTCTGAATACTGCTTGAAGGTTATGCTTTTTCATAAGCTGTGGACAAGTGATACCGGCCTAGGGTTGCCAGATCCCCCACGGCAATCAGTGGGAGACTCACCTTTGGGGTGGCCTCGTTATTGATGTCATGACATTGCCAGTGACACACTATGCTCTCTATGCACCCAGAAGTGACATTAGCATGTCATCACAGATCCTCTAGTATTTTGCAAAAAAAAAAAAAAAAACTATTATTTTATCACAGTCTTTGCAGAGTGCTAGAATGCCCTTTGTCACTTTCAGTTTAAACCATAAGTGATGTCAGCACACAGGCACAAAGCCAACATGCCAGGACTTTCCCCCAGACTTTCCCCCAGTTTCTCAAAGGGAATTGCTTTATAGAGCATCCTTATATGGACCCTTCATATACAAGACTGTATGTGCAGGAATTAAATGGCACAATTGCTTCCCTTCAGAAAAAAGAAGAGTATGTGAAGCAAAGTACTGGCCTTTTACCAAATGTCGTGTGTGTGGGAAAGGGATTTCCCAGTTCACAGACTGGAATGCTAGCCCAAGAAGTGCATGAACCTGGGTAAGGAAAAAGACCTTTGGAATGTCCACCACCATGAACCAAACACTGTAGTACAAATAATAAAGAAGAGGATAAGTGTGTGAGTGCATGTGTGTGCTGAATGTCTAAGTCTGTAAGATATTTCATATTTTGAAGGTCTAGGAACTTCTTGGATCTTGCAAAAATTCTCTGGTGAACAGAACTTTCACGAACTTGCCCCAGTTTGAGAACCAGTTTGTTCGGTTCGGGGAAAAGTCAATTCCAGGTCAGCAGAAGGTCTGCAGAGAGCCCACCCCCATTACCTAGGAAACTAATTGATCAGCACCAGGCTGTCTACAGTGATAAACCAAAATACGAACCAAATGAGCCAGGCTAAAATTTGACATGGTTCATGAGAAATGGGCTCCCACGAACTGTCGGTTCACAAACCACAAACTGGCCTGGTTTGTAATGAACTTTCGTTCGCAATTCAGTTCATGCCCACCTCTAGTGTGGATACATTTGGAATCAGTGCGAGATTCAGAGATTTGAGCTAGGAAGTCTCTTCCCAAGCTCGGCAGACCTGGTCTGTTGAAACAACACCCAAGCCATTTTGTCATCCAGCAGCCCTCCCAGCCTGTGCGGGAACCTTTCCAGCATGCCCCAGTCCTGTAAATAGTGGGGAACATCAGGTGACAAGGAGACCCTCATCCAGGTCAGAAAATCTTCATGTTCTGGGAGGCCCCTGCATAATCCTTGTGATGCCCTCATGACCCTGATTTGTAATGGATATGGATGCATTTAAAATTGGTGGATTTCATATGGCTAGATACCTTATTAATCAATTTTAGTAGATCAGTTACGAACTGAACGTGGGTATGGGTGTGTGTGTTGCCCTTCATTAGCCCTAATGAATGGTGTGAAACAATACTTTCCTTATCCAGAGGAGTTAGCCGTGTTAGTCTGTAGTAGCAAAATCAAAAAGAGTCCAGTAGCACCTTTAAGACTAACCAACTTTATTGTAGCATAAGCTTTTGAGAATCACAGTTCTCTTCGTCAGATGCATCAAAAAATGCATCTGACGAAGAGAACTGTGATTCTCGAAAGCTTATGCTACAATAAAGTTGGTTAGTCTTAAAGGTGCTACTGGACTCTTTTTGATTTTAATACTTTTCTGAGAACTCAAACCTTTGGATTGTACCAATGGTGGGTTTCACAGATGGACTCTGCAGCAGGCTAGCATAGGCTGCTATGCCTATGCTAGCTGCTAGCCTATAACTGCAGAGAAGGACAGATCTGTGTTGTAGCTTTGGCTGTCACTTTTAAATGGAGAAACCAGGACTGCCATAGCAGGCTTTGTACTACATTCGTTGGAGGAACAGCATTGGCTGGTTGGAATCTGCAATACAACCAGCTTTAAATTATGTAGCATGAACCTATGTGAGTAATATTCACTGGCCCTTATTCCACACCCTTATGGTAATGCTGGTGGCAGAATGATTAATCAATTGAATGGTTTGTTCTAAAGATTTTGTGTGTTTTCTTAATTTTTCATGTATAAGAATACATCTTATAAAAAAAACTGATGTTTTTGGATTTACAGTTTAGTCAATCTTGTTGAGTTTTTGCCCAGGGAGACCGCAATTGCACCTGATTAATGAAATATTAGTGTCAGCTTTATGTGCATGTGCAAAGTCAGACTCCAACTGTCCGACTTTATGAATGGTGCGTACTGCTCCTTCTGCCTGTTTTGTCCGCATCATTATGGAGAATAGAAGCAGCCCCATAGCTGGATGTTGAGAGACTCCGTAGGAGTATAATTACACAGTCATAGGAGGAAAAGGTAAATACCATGATAAACGTGGAAATATTATTAAGGATAGCTTAAGGATAGCTCATAGCTACATAACAATTTCAGTGCTCAACCGTATAGGGTAGACCATTTATATTATAATTTACTTGTGATTCCAAAAGCTTGGGAAATGTAAGTCAAGGCATTGACTTCTGTGCCATACCAGCAGCAGACACATTCCATCATCTCCCCTATTCTTGTGCTTGATTGCAGCTTAACCACTCTACACCCACCCTTTCCTTTGGTCTTTTAGCTCCACTCCTATCCAGGCTAGGACTACAGTGAAGTCAGGGGTCAGGGATATGCCTAATTTTAATCTGGTCTGTGTTTTAAAACTTTTAATTTTAATAACCATCTTATCCCAGAGCTTATCTTTATGCAAAGCTTTATCCTATTCAAAGATAATGTGAAACTTGTGAAGACTTCAGTCTGCTGTGGTTGTGAGTTCTAAATCTCATCTGATAGCCAACCACCTGCAAAGCTTAAGTTATCGAGCGCTCTCTTCTGCATCCTGAACCAAAAGTTAGATCAGCAATGTGACCATGTGAGCACTATCAGGACTCCAGGCTTGGCCTGTTCTTTCCGCAAACATTCAGTCAAGTCATTTTAAATGGAGCCCACCTTTTCCAAAGGCCAGACCCATGTACACACTCATATCTGAGACTTTCTGATCTCCTCCCTTCTTCTTGCTGAGTCACGCGCTGTCTCATGATGGTACAGACAATTGCCCAATGCCTCCCTGTCCTCCAGGCTTGTGTCCCTTTTGACAAGCTTCCTGCATCATCCTTATTCCTCACAGGTGTAACCTGTCATTATCAAAACTTGTCATCTTCTCTACTCCCCCTTAAATGGTAAGCAGGGATGGGGAGAGATAGATGAGCAGGACCCACAGCCTGCAGAGGAAGCGTTTGAGGCCGAAAGACCCCAGGAAGTGTGGGTGCAGAGGTAGAAAAATGTTCTCTATCCGCTTCCTCTACCCCATGCATAATTTCATAAACCCCTATCATACCTGTCCCCCAGCTGTCTTTTTTCTAAACTGAGAAGTCCCAGACTTTTCAGCCTTTCCTCAAAGGAAAAGTGCTCCAACCTTTTCACCATCTTGGTTGCCCTCTTCTCTCCTTTTGCAGAGCTGCAATATATTTTTGAGATGGTGACCAGAACTATATATAGTATTCCAAATGAGGCTGCACCCCCATATATCTCTACAAAGTCATGACAATATATGTTGTCAAAGGCTTTCACAGCCAGAGAACGTTAGTTGTTGTAGGTTTTCCGGGCTGTATGGCCATAGTCTTGGCATTGTGAGTTTGTAAAACTCACGTTTTCCTCTTAAACCCTAAAAACTTAGAATTAGATTTGACACCATAGAGAGTGCTAGCCTCATGACAATATAAACTCTTATATAAATTGAATGTTGTTGTTATTTTTACTATTATTTCCTTTTCTAATAACCCCCAATTTGGAGTTTGCCTTTTTCACAGTTGCCACATGCTGAGTTGACATTTTCATCAACCTCTACAACTTCAAGTCCCAACCATAAAAATATCCTAGTTTACTGATTTCCAAGTATTAAAATATGAATTTAGTATTCTAGAGAGATATAGATTTTAAAGTAAATATTTTAAAATTTAACAGTGCATGACCCCCTCACTAGACCATACAGAAGTACATTACCACAGTGTGGGTTAACCCTTCAAAGCTCTGATGCATAGAGAAGTGTGACTATTTTTTCCTGACAAATGTTGAAGGGTATGTGTATGAACGACGGGATTATCTGCATGAATGCTTTTATTCAATGAAATAATGGTTAACTAAACAAGTGAAGTCAAATTACTCACTGGCCAGTGCTCAAGTACTACCATAAGGCAAATGGGAAGGGACAGGGGCTCATCATTCTTTTAGCATCTTGAATTTCATAGGCAAGAATTCCTGTAGACTCATATTTAAATTAATTTTAACCCCGAAGGAAAACAAATAGGTGTTTTTGGGAATTTCTCCATGCTCCCATTTCTTTCAACAGAACTCATACCAAACTAAATGGTGAGCTGAGATTTTAGCTCAAAGGCATACATAAACTTACAGGGAAAGAGTAAAATTGATTTGTTTAATTGGTTGCAACTATTATTCGTTGTTGAATAGGACTTTATGTAGAGGCTAAGAGGTAAGCAAGCACATTGCTTCTAATACGTGTTCACTTCTTCCATAATACAGAAGGTAAGTGGAGTAACTTCACTTACTATTTTCAGGTCAGAGCCTAAACTCTTTTCTGAAGCCAAAGAATTTTTGATCCTAGTCTGTATAATGCCTTTACTTGTACTGTACCCAGGAAGACAAAGAGCTCTTCTTCTCTCGAAAATGCTGTTTGATAAAAAATCAGAGGTAACATACAAGGTTGCTCAATTCAGATGGTTGGCAACGAAGAGCAAGATACATTATATTACTAACTAAAGGGAGTTCTCCTAATTTTGTATTTATGCTGGATTAGGTTTTACGTAGTATTGGGTTATAAAATAATTTTAATGTGTCATTTTACTATACTGTTTTAATATCCTGCTGTTTTACTTACCCATAAGTTTTACTATGCATTGTATCTTTTTTTTTTTGAAAAATTTTTTATTAGGTGAGTACAGGTTACAAATAGAGTTTTTATTTAAAAACCTAAATATCAATTTTCCCCCACCCTTTCCCTCCCCCCTTTTTCTCGGACTTGCAACAGCTTTCCAACCCATATCTTATTCTATTACTTACTTATCTATTCCCTCTATATGTTATTATCCCATATTTCCTTAATAAACTAATAATATCCATTAAAATCAGATCTATTCAAGACTTAAACTTAACAATAATTAAAACTTCACTTTAAACGGTAAAGATCCCTATCTCTAATAATTCTCCCAGTTAATAACTTTCAAATTGCCATAATTTCCTCTTCACGTCCCACTTTTTCTCCAAATATTCCTTCAAACTCCCCCAGTCATTGAAAAATTCTTCAGAATTCTGGTCTCAACCTTCTTGTCATTTTGTCCATTTCTGCCATGTACAGCAACTTTTGTATCCACTCTCCAATAGATGGTGTTTCTTGCACTTTCCATTTCTGTGCATATAATATTCTTGCCGCTGTTGTCATATAAAATAACAGTGTTCTGTGTTGCATAGGAACATTTTCCATATTTAAGTTCAGTAGCAGGAGTTCTGGGTTCTTTATTATTGAAATCTGCAAAAACGATAAATCTCATTTATCGTTTCTAAAATATCTCCCCAGTACTGCCTAGCAAGCTCACAAGTCCACCACATGTGATACAATGATCCTTCATTACTTTTACATTTCCAACACTTGTCAGACATCTTAGCATTTCCATAAGCTATTTTTTTTGACGTCAAATACCACCTATATATCATCTTGAAAACATTTTCCTTAATACTGGTACAGGTTGAAATCTTCTATGTATTTTTCCACAGATACTCCCATGCCTCCATTGTTATGTCTCTTTGACAATTTATAGCCCACTTCACCATCTGGACTTTAACAGTTTCATCCTCTGTATACCACTTCAAAAGTATTTTATAAATTTTTGAAATTTTCTTCTTACTTTCTTGTAGTATAACTTCTTCCAATTCTGAATCTTTCCATTTAATTCCATCTTTTGAACGATCCAAGTTGTATAAGTCCTTTATCTGCCTATATTGAAACCATCCATAACAAAAAGCTAGCTCTTCTTCTGTTTTAATTCTTAACATATTTTGTTCCTGGATAAGAATCTTTTTATAGGACAGGCATTGGTCTCTATTATAAATAGCTCTCGGATCTATAGTTTCGAATGGTACCACCCACGAGGGGATACTCTCACCCAAATGACTTTTATATTTTTTCCAGATTGTGAAGAGACTTCTTCTAACATAATGATGCAGAAACATAGAATCAGCTTTCAATTTATTGTGCCACAAGTAGGCATGCCACCCAAACAATTTTTTATAGCCTTCCAAAGTTAGAAGCTTACAATTCTCCAGTGACATCCAATCTTTAAGCCAAACCAAACAAACTGCTTCATAATATAGTCTGATGTTCGGCAATTGCAGTCCACCTCTCTCTTTGGCATTGCACAATACTTTCATTTTTACTCGAGGTTTCTTGCCTGCCCATACAAAATCGGAAATCTTCCTCTGCCACTTTTCAAATCGCTTACTGTCTCTGATAATTGGAATTGTTTGTAATAAAAACATGATCCGTGGTAACACATTCATCTTGACTACCGCTATTCTTCCCAGCCATGACAGATTTAGTTTGTTCCATTTAATCAAGTCTCTATCAATCTGCTGCCATAGCTTTTCATAATTATTCTTGAACAAGTCAATATTCTTGGCTGTAAGCTCAATTCTTAAATATTTTACTTTATGCGTTACTTCACAATTTGTAATTTCCACCAATTCTTGTTGCTTTTGTTTGATCATATTCTTCATAATATCTTTGACTTTCTCTTGTTAACATAAAATCCAGCCAGATCTCCGAATGCCTTTATTTTATCTAGCAGCTTTGGCATATTTTGTATTGGATCCTCAACAATAACCATCACATCATCCACAAAAGCTCTAACTTTGTAGGTAAAGTCTTTAATCTTTATGCCTCTTATAGCATCATCCTCTCAAATCTGAATCAATAGCATTTCCAAAATCAGGATAAACAACAATGGAGATAAAGGGCAACCTTGCCTTGTACCCTTTTGATTTCCAGTTTTTTAGTTAAATCATTGTTGACTACAATTGCTGCACATTGGTCTTTGTAAATCGCTCTTACCGCTTAAATAAAATATTTTCCCATTTGCAGTTTTTCCATTGTGGCAAACATAAAACTCCAGTTTAGATTATCAAAAGCTTTCTCTGCGTCCACAAAAAAGAAACCAACTTCTTTTTCACAGTGTTTGTCATAATATTCTATCGCATTTAAAACAGTTCTCAAATTGTCTTTGATTTGTCTATTTGGAAACCTGCTTGTTCTTCTGCAATAAATTCCACAATTCAATGACGCCAAAGCCGCTGCAGAGATCTTTGCCATCCTTCAAGGCTGGGTGGGCGATCGTTGCGCAGATCTCCCCCCACAGCCGAGATCAATGCACCCTCTGGATCCTGAGCGTTCACGCCTGTTCTCCACCTGAGAACAGGGGGCCATGGGTGATCTAGCACCCCACTAGCCCTCACAAACAGTGGCTCAGACAGCTCCGCTCCCTGAGCTGTGTCAGACCACCATGATCCCAAACCGGAAGTCCCCACTATGTATTGTATCTTGCTTGCTGGTCTATGACCGTAATAATACATTTGATTTGATCCTAGAATGCTTTTATCTTTTAAAAATAGTAAAGAGCCCAATAGCACCTTTAAGACTAACCAACTTTACTGTAGCATAAGCTTTCGAGAACCACAGCTCTCTTTGTCAGATGCATCGTCAGCTTTCGAGAACCACCGTTCTCTTTGTCAGATGCAAGTCAGATCTTTTAAAAAAGAACTTTTATGGTGGTGCTGCATCTCCTGAAGCTATAAGCATTCTCCATTTCACATTCATTGTCATGATAAATACAGACATACAGATACATTTGCTTTGTCTGTGGAGCATTCAAGGTTGTGTTTTCTGTGGACTTTCCTCCACCAGGTGCCATTTTCCATGCATTTTCCTTTCCATGCCACAAGATGACTTTTTGAATGTTTTTTTTAAAAATCAGTACTTGCAATAATACCAAAGTGTTTCAATTACCATTTTTAAACCCTCAAAAAGCCATTGGGCTACACAGCAGGGAAAATGGCAAGTAGGAGATGCTGATCAAAGGGAAATGGTGCTGACCTGGTGGGACTTTTGAAAATGTGACCTTTCCCAGCTAGGTAGCATTCTAACTTGCTTGGATTGGGTTCTTTCCCAAAAGATCAGCAGGTTTGAAAAACAGCAAACCAGTCATGGGAAAACCTGGAAAGGGGTCAGTGAGAGGACATAATTGCAGGGATACCGCCCAAAGCAGAGTTCCAGTTAGCAAGCAAAGGTGGAAGAAAACATCTGTGTGGAAGCAGCTTTGGAGAAGAAGTTGCAACAAAATTTAACTGTGTGTAGCTCTTTGGCGATTTAAGACATTTAGGGCAAATTGACATATGTTAGCCTAGTAACATTTACATGAAGCTTGCAGAGCAGCTTAATTTTTATCCTTGTAATGTTATCCTTGCATTATTTACAGTTTTTCCAATTCAAGTTGTATGCTAAGCTGGGTGGGAGACTAAAACTGGATGGAACGGCTTGCAACGACCCTGGAGTGTAGTCCACTGCTGTGACCATTTGAAATTCCTTTCTGCTAAATATGAAACTTATTAATAGTGAAAAATATCTTCATCATCAATTACCATTCCATCATTAGCAACAGACTGGAGGTTATCCCAAAGCAGAGTACTAAAGTACAATATTTAGTTTAATGCAAGACCATTTTCCCCCCAGGTATGGCATCAAAAAAGGGGAGTCATTTTATATTCACATACAAACTGTTTGTGTGCACTCAGAAAATCTCTGTTTTGAATCTGAGGTTTTCCCAAATCAACTATCTACTGTTACTGTTTTTTTTCTGGATGGAGTGTTGTGGGTTCAGATCTATTCTGTTTGGGAGGGGTTTGTTAGCACACATTTCGGACTAATTCGATGCAATGATGGCTTCCAGGCTCTCTGGGGCAACCGGTTTTACAGTTAACAACACCAAAATTGCACAGAACATAGCCCTGTCTCTACACCATCAACCCACCACTTTTGAGCACACACAACAACAGTGTTTGGTGTTTATGGACCCCAAAGAATTACTTAGGGAAGGCAGTGGAGAGTGTTGGGCAGTTGCACAAGCACAAACTGTTCTTTTCAAGGGAGGTGGGGAAACGAGTCTCTGGGCCATCTGTTTTCACTCTTAACCAAAAACCACATCAACCGTTATTTATTTATTTGATTTGATTTATACCCTGCCCTCCCCACAAATGGGCTCAGAGCATTAGTCCCGCTCCTAGTCTAACCTGTGAATCCACCAAATTTGTCCTCTAGCACAATAACACAAGCATGCACAACAATGGACCTCGAAGAAGGAGAGTGTTGGTGGGCATATACAAAGGTGGGAAAATGGCTGGCAAAGCAGTAGTGGGGCGGTGGGGTGGCTCCCAAGCAGATGAGCGCTCCAACCAGTGCAGAGGCATTAAAAACAACCCTGCTTCATGTTCACTTTCTTCTTTTTCCATAGTTCCAATAAATTATTACCTTAGCTATTGCCTGTTGATGCAGTTTCCTTGCGCTTTGTGGTTTTGTTCCCACAATAAGGGGCAGATCAAAATCCTTCTTTTGATGCTCAGCTTTCCACTGCCAAGTGGAGTGTTCTCACATTACTTGCCACCGATCTTCTCCATTGACCAAGTGCAGGCAGGCAGAATGGTTGTTTGAATTGCACCTCCAAACAGACCAATATTCTTTCCATAAGTTTTCCTTTGGCTGTGGAGGCAGGTAAAATTGTTTTTGAAAGAGCGGAGTAGGCCAGTGGCTCACATGGGGCTTGACTTAAGCTTGATATTGAGAATTTGTGGGGGGGTTTTAAAAAAATGTTTTGGCAGATGCTAAATGGGTGGAGGCATTGCAATACGATGAACAGTCTGAAGAGAAAACTGTTGGTTGATGTGTAGGTAGGAACTGTGAAGGAGCTGAAGTTTCATTGGGGTACACATTTGCCATTAGAAAAAGACACATCCCCAAAAGACTATGGAAGCAATCCTAAACAGGTCTACTCAGACATAACGGTCATGTTATTCAATAGAGCTTACTCCCATAGAAGTGTCTTGATGAATGCTGGACTGGGGAGAAAGCTTGCAGTAGTTTGGAAACCTGAAGAGAAAAGTAGATTTCCTCACAGTGACCAACTGTCCAAGTACCCTGATGGGGGTAGGGGAGACAGACTAGTGTCCAGGTAGCCCCACCCACCCCAAAACAACATACACTAATATGCCTCTTCCCTCTTCCCTCCATAAGGGCATTACATAAGGGCTCTTTCCCCTTGGGATCTGATTGGTAGAATGCCAATAAGCAAAACAAGATGCCCCCCTCAGTGTCTGCCTGCCTACTGCCGCAGCTGTGCCATAAGAACCTAAACGAAACACATGAGCTTTTTGGTGGAAGGGTGCTCTTATAACTTGGTTTCCTGGATTTGGTTCACTGTTCCAGAAGCCACTTTAATGAAACAAAACTCTGATTCCCACGTGTATTTTCAGCTCATTTGTTTCATTTTGCGCACCCTTAATACAAACTACAGTTTTATGTCCAGTAAAATTGGGGTTTTTTTTCATATATAACATTTTTAAGGGGGTTGTCTTACATTTAGGGTTGCCTTCCTTTTTAGTAAATACAGTATTGCTTTGGCATAAAAATAAATACTCTGAGAAAACTATTTATATATTGGTAATTATAGAGGATATTTTGTATACCTTTTAAAAAACTCAAGAGAAATAGAAGCTGCATATTTGTTGCTTGTTAGTGGCAGTTCAGTGTGTGTTTCTCCTCTGGGCAATGCAGGAGCACCCTGTTGAATGGAAAGGGTAATCTGCAATGAACCAGCTGCTGAACAGCACATCCCAAATGCTGCCCCCAGCAGAGAAAGAGCTCATCAGACCGATGGAAGTCACTTCCTGACAAGCCAAGGGTCCCCGTGACAGTCATTAAGAGTCAGGTTTCCACCAAAGGGCTGTCTAACCAGAAGGGGTTGTAAATCAATAAGCAACATTTTTATCCCAGAATTGGATTTAATTATTCTGTGTTGAACATAGTTCCTTACACTAAATGCCTCCATTAACCCTTGATGCCTACGAACCCCATTCAAACATGGTTCTCACTCCGTGCTCTTTAAACTGATTATGGAAGAACCTTTAAACACTCTAAAATTATATTGCTGTATGAGAAGTCTTTTATTTATGGTGAAAATGGTTTTGTTATGAATAATCATTTTTGTTGCAGTCTTTGTGAGCTCATTTCTAATCTTCAGGCTCCAAACTAAGGCCATATCCACATGTCCTTAAAGGGACGGCCCACTCACCGAATGCAGGTGGCTTTTCCATTTCACTCCAGACGTCTACGTTTTCAAAACGGCTGCAGACTATTTGGCTTCCATATTTTTGATGCCTTTTCTGGCACTGAGGAAAAGCGCAGTGTCAGAAAAAGCACCACAAAAACTAAAAACGTGGAAAAGCCACCCACATTCAGTGAGTGGGCTGTCCCTTTAAGGACATGCGGAAACAGCTTAACATTTGTGGACTTCATGAGGCTCCAGAAACTCAATAGCAGAGCATCTGCTTGGCACAGAAAAAGTTCCAGTTCAACCCCCAGCATCTCCAGGTTTTAAAAAAGGATCAGGCAGTAAGTGATGTGCAAGACCCCTGCCTGAGACCCTGGAGAGCTGCCGCCTGTCTGAGAAGACAAGACTGACCGTGAGGAACCAAAGATCTGCTTCAGAATAAGATAATTTCATGTGTTCATGTGCAGTCCACTGTCTTGGGAAGTTGCTAGGACTACCTCAAGTCCTGTTTGCTGAGCTTCTCTTGCCCAACATAGCTCTGCCACCACCCATGTCCCCAAGAAAAGAAGAGGCAGGACTCACACTGCAGAACCAGACCCGTCTCTGCCTCTATGCCCACTACCGCAGCAGTCAACAGATCATCAAATTTCCCCTGTGGCTCTTTCAATCAACCGCAAGCTGATTATCGTGGCTCAATGTGAGACCACTCGGAAAGCTGCAGAAATTATTTTATAAATGTATTTATTTATAATAGAAAAGAGTCCAGTAGCACCTTTAAGACTAACCAACTTTAGTTATGCTACAGTAAAGTTGGTTAGTCTTAAAGGTACTACTGGACTCTTTTCTACTTTGCTACTACAGGCTAACACAGCTAACGCCTCTGGATCTATGACCATGGAAAGCACTTTATTTATAATGGGACCCATCCAATGGTTTCATTGCAGTGGGAGCCAGAAGAATGGGCTGCACAGACCAAGGACATCACTTTTGGAGAGGGGAGATAATACTTCCCTGATACGTAACTTTGGCTGCTTCCACACACATTGGATAATCCACTTTCAATACTCATTAGTGAACATTTGAAACTGATTTTCCATGTGTGGAACAAAAAATCCACTTCAAAAGGATTGCAAAAGTGCATTGAAAGTGCATTATTCAATGTGTGTGGAAATGGCCTCTGTGCCCCTTCCTCTGCGCTATGTGAGCCGGACAGGTCTGTCACTGAAAAGTTGCCATGAAATGCAGCCTCCATATTCAGAGGCAGCAGACATCTGGCTAGCAGGCGTTGGGCACAAAAAGGAAGGGAGGAGGTTGCTGCCACACATCTGGCTTTTGAAAATAGAATGCTGCAGTATATGTAGCATTCAGTGGAACGTGCAGTATTCAGTGGGACATTTCTTGTTGCCCCAAGTTCCTAAATTGATGGGTGAAATCAAACCCAGAGAGATAAGTGTAGTCTAGTCTGTGCCAATATTTTAAAAAGGCATTTAAGACCTGCAGCATTTGGTGAAGCACACAATGCTTATAGGAACACTTCCCCCCCCCTGAAATGTTGGTTTGAAAACCAGCAAAACCCCAGGCTGTTCTTGGCACAGGATGCTGGGCAAAGGAATAGCTCTGCTTGAACTTGCTGCCTCCAAGAATGTCTTGCCTGTCCTTCAAGGGGCAAATTCCCACTCTGCAATAAAGCACAGAATGAGCACAGAATAAGCATAGGGCTGTTGCAAGAACAAAATGAAAAAGGAAGATGCGTGGTTGGATGGATTTTGTGCATTTTTTAACTGTATAGAATATAGGAAACTGAGAATGGCAGCCTAGGAGGATTGGTTGGGCTTCAAACCTCTACTCAGACACAAAGGCTGACTTCAGACCAGTCGCTTTCTCTTAGCCTAACCCCTCTGACAGGGTTATTTTGAGGAGAAAACATAGAGGAGAATATAAGAAGAGCCTAGCTAGATCAGACCAGTAGTTCAGATGGTCCAGCATCCTAACTTATATAGTGGCCATGGCCAACCAGTTACACTAGAGTTCCAGCCCTGGGCATTCCCCTTGCATGCCCTCCTGGCACTGACAGTCAGTGTTTCTGAATGTGGAGGTTTCTTTTAGTCCCCATGGCTAGTAGCTGCTGATAGACCTCTCCTCCATGAATCTAATCCCCTTTTAAAGCTGTCTATGCCTGTGGCCATCACTACATCCTCCTGCAGTGAACATCACATCTTAATCACTCATTGTGTAAAGTAGTATTTTTGTCTATTCTGAACCTACTGCCCATTAGCTTAACTGGATGACTTAGAGTTCTAATATTTTGGGAGAGGGAGAAAAAAGTTCTTCGTCCACTTTCTTTATCCCGTGCATAATTTTATAAACCTAAGTCATGTACCCCCTTAGCCATCTCTTTTCTAAACTGAGTCTCAGGGCCAAGCTACAAGTGACGAATGACACCTGAATGGCAAGTGGATCGAGTGGAGCGCAAGTGGAGGGCAAGTGAACAGGGAGAAATACACTTGCCGTTCAAGTGTCATTCATCACTTGTAGCTTGGCCCACTGTGATCAAGTGGAGTGCAAGTGGAGGGCAAGTGAACAGGGAGGAACACATGTGAGGGCCAAGCTACAAGTGACAAATGACATTTGCCTGGCAAGTGAACAGACTCACGTGTATTCCTCCCTGTTCAGTTGCCATTCTCTTGTGCTCCATTTGATCAAGTGGAGAGCAAGTGAATGGCAAGTGAACAGGAAGGAATACACGAGTCTGTTCACTTGCCAGGCAAGTGTTATTTGTCACTTGTAGCTTGGCTCTCAGACTCTTCACCTATAAGAAAGGTGTTCCAAGCCCCTAATCATCTTGGTTGCCCTCTTCTGTACTTTTTCCAGCTCTGCAATGTCCTTTTTGAGATATGGTGACCAAAATGACACACAATAGTTCAAAGGAGACTGCACCATAGATCTATAACAGGAGATTATCATATTAGCAGTTTTATATTAAGTCCTTTCCCACATGTAAAAAAATGACAAGAAAAAAAATGTAGATGTGAAAATCTTGAGATCCTTGATGAAAAGGTAGGATAAACATACAATAGAGCTATTAAGAGTATGAATTGTTGTTTTTGTCAAATTTCAAAGATGAGTTTGTTTGAAAATAAGTTTTGCATGAAATAGATGTTATAACAATATGAACGCTTTCAATGCAAAGCAGAAGCCACATGTTGGGTACTCTGGTAACACTTGCTGACAAATGTGTGCAAAAGGACTGAGCATATTCTTTAAAATCAATAGTGCACAATGGGGAAATAGAAATGTGATCCTAATGGACAGAGAGAATTCAAGTGCCAAACCAAAGGGTGAAAGATCGTACCAATATGACCATGCAGGGTCAAGGCATTTCACAACAGGCCAAATGTTAATGGAAATAGATTGATTAACTATGCAAAACCACAGTTAAATGTTGCTTAGTATTTATAGCCTGGAATAAATTATCATTCAGTCTTTGGTGCCCTCCAGGCAGATTGATATAAAGGATGTCTTAATTTTCAGGTAACATTTGGGTAGTGCCAACTTACCCCCATATTCAGCAGGGCTGGCTCAACCTACTGAGCCATCTCAAGTGCACTCTTTTATGCTGCCCCAGAAAAAAAAAGACAGGGTGCAGAAGCACCTTGGACTCCAGATAACAGCAGCATTGACCATGGATCCTGCTGGAGTGGCATGGGAGAAGGCACATCCTTCCATCCCAGTGATCTCTAGGACCTCAGCCTTTGTGCCTACCTTACAATCCTGGCGGCAGTGGCATCAGTGCAGAAGTTGACAACAGGTACAAGCCAGAGCTGGCATCTCCTTCTGCATTGGTGCCCTCTGCTGGTGTGGTGCTCCAAGTGGCCTCTTGAGACTCTTGGGCAGTGAAGTGGCCTCGATATTCACATCATAAGAATGTGCTATTGAGGTGCCACTGATTCCTGGTGACCAAACCAGGTTCAAAGTAAGACAGGAGCAGAAGTGGTTTTCTGTTGCTTTCCTCTGTGTAGCAACTCCAGTCTTCCTTAGTGGTCCTTCCTCCACGTCCTGATTGTAGCTGACCCTGCTTAGCTGCCAAGCTCTGATGAGCTCAGACTAATCCAGGCTAATAGGGCTTCTTTGGGATTTTTTTCTGGGGAAAGAGGTGGTGGAACTCAGTGGGTTGCCCTCGGAGAAAATGGTCACATGGCTGGTGGCCCTGCCCCGTGATCTCCAGACAGAGGGGAGTTTAGGTTGCCCTTTGCACTGCTGGAGCAGCATGGAGAGCAATCTAAACTCCCCTCTGTCTGGAGATCAGGGGGCGGGTCCACTAGCCATGTGACCATTTTCAAGAGGTTCCGGAACTTCATTCCACCGTGTTCCAGCTGAAAAAAAGCCCTGGGGCTGCTGATAGTCAAAATCACTCCACAAAATCACAGGAGCTCCATTGTTATCTTAAAACATCTTCTGATTGCTCCTCCACCTATCGCTCCCTGGACTTTATGTACTTGGGGAGTACATGAGACAGTGCCAATATTCAGGAGAGTTCTAAGTATGTTGACATGGTATTTTGAGGGGGAAATAATTTATACACCACAGAACATTCACTGAGAGCCGCTCAGGTGATATAGAATTTGCAAGTCACAAAGTTTCCACTGAAGTTCTTTTCATTATGTTGAAGCTTGTAGAACTAGAAGAACTGCCAGCTTAATCACATATCTCTATGAGCTCTTCCAAGATTAATCAAAGCTATTTTAAAGCTGTTATTACAATAACTTTATAAAACCCCCAGGGAAGGCAAATCCATAGTTTGTTCTACTAGTCTTAAAGTCTGATATGCAGGGCTTTTTTTCAGCTGGAACGCAGTGGAACGGAGTTCCGGCACCTCTTAAAAATGGTCACATGGCCAGTGGCCCCACCACCTGTTCTCCAGACAGAGGGGAGTTTAAATTGCCCTCGGTGACCATTTTCGCCGAGGGCAATGTAAACTTTAAAAAACTCCCCCCTTGTTCCAGCTGACCCAAAGTGACATCATTGTGTGGTCCTGACTCCACCATTGAGTTCCATCATCTCTTTTCCCAGAAAAAAAGCCCTGCGGATATGTCCTCCTAATATACAGCCCAAAGGTGATGGTGGAGAATGCCCTCAAGTCATAGCTGACATGGCGATCCCCGGTGGGATTTTCATGGCAAGAGACTAACAGAAGTGGTTTGCCATTGCCTGCCTCTGCAACCCTGGTCTTCATTGGAGGTCTCCCATCCAATTACTAGCCAAGGATGACCCTGCTTAGCTTCTGAGATCTGACAAGATCAGGCTCACCTGGGCTACCTAGGTCAGGGTACAGCCCAAAGTTAGATTGCTGTAATTTAAACCTGCTGCCACTCAGGTGTAACTAGCAAGTAGATGCCAATTATACTTCTTTTTTTGCCTCCTTTGATAGAATAATAATGCCAAGCTGTTAGACTCCCTGTTTATTCAGATATTTATTCTCCCTTTCCTCATAGCTCAAGGCAGTTTTCATAGAACAACTACATGCTACAAATATACCTTATCATTGGGTCTACCCTTTTACATTCGTCGTTTAAAGAGATGGACAAACATGGACAGCATCTACTCTACAAGAGAAATATTGAGAAAGTGCAATATTTCACAACAACACATTTATCTGATAAGGAAGGTGAAGGGTCTTCTAATTTGTGAGGCTGTGATAGACAATACACAGTCCATGAAGTCTCAAGAACATCAGAAATCTAGTAAATCAGTTCAGCAGCCTTCTTTTCCTGACTTCTTGGGAGACTTTCCCACATCCTCTTCTGGGCCATTTTCACACGTTTTACTGACTGTGCAAAATTGCGCCACAAACTGGAGTCATGATGGGAAATGGTGCCATGAAGACGCCTTCATTCCAGGAGTTTTGCGCAATTAAGACATGTGAAAACGGCCCTCTTAGGCAGCTGAACCAAACCAGGGGCATCTTCTTGCCTCAACAGTGAGGGAAGTATGCAAGGATGTGACAATATTTATGGTGCTTCCCCTCTACTTCTTTTTCTTCTTTTATTTCTAGCTTCATTTTTTAAATATCTATTAACAGTAAAGTCTGTTGTACAATGTTAAAAGGTTAAAAAATACAGCTTTTGCATTATGCCAAGTAGAAATAAGTTCCTCCCTGAACTAGCTGTGAGTATGAGCTAAGACAACTACTGTTCTGCTTAAACTGTTCATTGGAACCTGCGGCTTTTAAAGGATTTGTTTAGCCTCTGAGGTAATTCAGAGCCTCCCCTGACTGAGCCCAAAGTGTGCTACTTTGTTGTGGTGGGTTTTTTTTAGAATATGTGTTGTCCTAATTTTTTTTTAACTTAGAGGCAAATTGTTAAAATGTTTTATGGTTACCAGAGGAAAACAAAAAGAGGGTAAAATGCCATAAAATCCACTCTCCAAAGTAGCCATTTTCTCCAGGGGAACTGATCTCTGTTACCTGGAGATCAAAATTTAGTAGTTTACTAGTAAGGAGTTATGAATGTTATAAATGTTCTATCGTTTAATGTTAAAAGGGCTGGGATCCATTGTGATTCCAGGAGATCTCCAGCTAGCACCTGGGCCATTTCTACACGGCTTACCTTGTTCCGGAAAACAGCGAAATCTCGTGCAAAATCACGCGAGAAGACGCTGTCACAGCGTCTTCTCACACGATTTTGCACGATGACAGTGTCTTCTCGCGCGATTTCATGCGAGATTTCGCTGTTTTCTGGAATAAAGTAAGCCGTGTGGAAATGGCCCTGGAAGTTGGTAACCCTACACATGGCCAAGGGCAGCACAGAAAGCCGGCTAACAGAGAAGCCAACTGGCATGACCTCAGCCCCTGGGCATGCCTTCCCGGTGACAGCACAGAGCTCACAATATAAATCCTGGCTCAGTACTATGCCCACCAGATGCTAAGTTGCACACCATGGGGCTACATCACTTAGGCCTATGCTGGCAGGATCGTGCATCTCACACCACCATGGTGGCACCCACAGGTCCAGGGGAAGGGAGCACTACACAGGTAAGAAAAGGAATTCACTTTTCCAGAATTGTATTCTATTTGTTTTTCTTTGAATGAAAGTTTAAAATATGTAATTTGTATATCATAGTACATGCAGGGGACCCCTGAGGACTTGCAGGGGGCCTCTAATTTTCCTCTGTATCCCCTTCTCCACTATTTCCTCTTTCAGTTTCCTGGCAACCTTTTCCTGCTTCCTTCTCTTCTTCCTGCACACCAGCCAACCTACCTTTATCAGCTCCCCTGTCTTCAGCCCTCTGTCCTTTCCTCCCCCAGCAGCTTCACCCCAGGAAAAGCGGATGTGCTGTCAGGCCAGGCTGAGAGCCAAGCTACAAGTAATGAATGACACTTGCCTGGCAGGTGAACAGCCTCACATGTATTCCTCCCTGTTCACTTGCCATTCACTTGCGCTCCACTTGATCAAAAGGAGCGCAAGTGAATGGCAAGTGAACAGGGAGGAATACATGTGAGGGCCAAGCTACACATGACGAATGACACTTGAACGGCAAGTGTATTTCTCCCTGTTCACTTGCCCTCCACTCAATCCACTTGCCGTTCAAGTGTCATTCGTCCTGTGTAGCTTGGCCCTGAGTCTGCTCACCTGCCAGGCAAGTGTCATTCATCACTTGTAGCTTGGCTCTGAGTGGTGTTGATAGTGAGTCTCCATATAAACCACTTTTCCTTCTAGCCCAAGTTTGAAGCCGTTTTCCTGTTTAAGGAGACTTCCACCAAATTAGAGTAAGAGCCACTTAAGTTGGAGGAAGGTTGCTTAGGCTGGAGGACAGCAATTTGAAGGATGGTGGTATCTGCCCTGTTGCTTCTATTATTTTGGAGGATTTTAACCCCTACCCCACCACACCCCTTTTCTAAAAACCTGGGACTTCCTTCAGGTTTTTGGAGAAATCTTCCCTGTCTGTCCTAGCTCTGTTTCATTGACGTATTAGTCCATTCTCTATGGCCTGGTTCACAATTAGATACATCATTTAAAGCAATTCTTGGTGGCTCATGAGCAGAAATTGTGTATCTGCCTTCAGCTAGCATGGCCCTGCTAACCAAAGACAAATGGAAATGTCCTGTCAGGGATGCTTGAACACCAAGCAGCTCAGCTCAATCCCTGTGCGCTGATCATACTCAGGAAGCCAAAACCACAAGAGGCTGTTGGGTTCCCAGTCGGGACCCTCCTCCTTACGTATACCATGGAGTAATGCAGTGCAAGTTCACCTGCCATTCATCCCCTATGCCATACTTCTGCCCACAAACTCACCACCACAGCTCATTTGCAGCCCCCAAATCTCCCCTCTCCCATAGACCTACTGCAACTGCAGGCCTCCTGACATGCCTCCCCACAGACCCCCTGTGACCCACAGCCCTCACTGTGCTTCCCCCCTTCCCCAACAGACCCACCATCTACTGTGGTTCACCCAAAGACTCCTGCACTTCCTCTTATCCTCCCCAAAACTTCTGCAATGGCTGCCCAGCACATGTGCCATTTCTGCTGTCTAGCATTTCCTACTCACCAGCAGAGCTTGCCCATCTCCAAGATCACAGCAGCCCTCATTCTAGTTCTATCTGTTTCAAAACCACTTAGCTAGAAGTCACTCTGAAGGAGTTCGACATCATTGTCTAATATGGATCATACAGAACTGCCATATGTTTAAAAAGTGGGATCAAGCTCTGGTGAATGGACTTGGATAGGATCTCAGTCTCTTCCAAGATTAATTTCTACTAATTGGGGCTATCCTTGAAGATGGTTCTGAAGTTGCAACTAGTGCAGAATGTAGCAGCTAGACTGCTGGTCAGGGTCATCTATCCAAAACATGTTACCCAGATATTACAATAATTATCAATCTGCTCCTGAGCATAATCCAAGGTATTGCTATTGGCCTTTAAAGCCCCACATGGCTTGTGACTGGGGTATCTAAAGGACTGTCTTCTTTGTCTTCTTTCACCCATCCCTTCCTGCGAATTAAGATCACAGGGGGAAGCTCTCCTGACTGTCCCATCAGCCAAAGAAGCTCGATTGGGAGAGGGCCTTTTTAGTGGTGGTCCCTCAATTGTGGAACAATCTCCCCAGGGAGGTGCACCTGGGGAGGTGTGGAACAATCCCCCTCACTCCCTAGCTTTGGGAGGCAACTGAAGACTGGGGAGTTTTTTTAGGCTAGCTTTTTAATGCATTCTAACTGTGTTTTAACTCTATGGGGGGGGGAGGTTGATATATTGATGTTGTTTTATTTTTCATTGTAAGCCTTCTTGAGCACCGTTAGAGGAAAGACAGCTAATATGTGTTTTAAATACAATAACTGAATAATTTACAAGATAATATTTTGGTTCTGTCTTAGATCATAGGCTATCTAAAAATGCCCCCGATATCTGTTGGATGTGTTATGTTTCCTTTGCAAATATGATATGTATCTTTTGGACTCGTCTGAAAATACAGCGGTTTTTAAGTGTTAATGCGGGGCTATATTTATATTTATGATAATTGTTGTAAGATATGTGATATATGCTAATTAGATTTTATAATATTTATATTTGTACTATTTTAACTGGAGTTTTAACTTGTATAACTCTTAACAAATAAGGGAATGTTTTATTTTACTAGTTTAAAGCTGGTTGTGAACCGAAATAAATTAACTACTACAGCGGTTTCATTCTCAAGAGCATACAGTAGTGAGTAAAATTCTGGACTATGAAAATCCTTAGGAAAGTGGATTCAGCAGTTATGGCAAAGTTGCTTTAACCAAGCTAATATGTTCTAGAAGTCAACAAAGCACAAATGTGATTACAGATACATTTGTTGAAAGAGGGATATTGTTTATTGCGTATCAGAGTTACTGATAACGGTGATATACAACCGTGTGCATTTCACTGTGTGCTAAAATGTTATGAGTCTGTTACTGATTAGTTGTAAATGGTAAAGTTTTAAAAATATTTTTAAAAAGAGGTTTCTGGGCCTTCAAAAACATTTCCTTATGCTTTCTCCAAAGTTTTGTACCTGTTTGTTGTTCTCTGCTTTTTTTCTCTGTCCTCTATTTTGACACTAGATTTTTAAAAGTATTCTTCTTGCTACCTCCAGCCAATCAGGAATCATATAACCAAATTCCAGCTAATCCAGCCAATCAGGAATCATATAACCAAATTCCAGCCAATCAGGAATCATATAACCATTATAGCACTACATAATGAATCAGATTTGGCAACCACCAGTGTTGTGGTATAACAAGACAGTATCAGTCCAGTTCCCTTCGCAAATAGCTGAAAATACTTCTATTTGGAATGAGAACAATCTGAGGAGGAGCCAAAGATCTCCCCCATCTTGTTAAGTTTCTTCACATGCCACAACATCAGCATTTTTTTTTTGCTCATAAACAGAATTCAAGGGAACCTGAACTTAAAAGTGAAAGGGAAAAATGTCTTGTTTAGCACACTACAGACTTTCCTTTCCTTCCTTCCTTGTATAAAACGTATGATAATTAAGTTCACTGAAGTCGGTCTAGCAGGTGAACCCAAGCCTGAATATTTGGCCCTGGGATCAGTGCCACATGTTCCAGATGGCTTTCAAACGATAGCCAGTTTCAGTGCAAAATGCACCGCTGGATCCCCCAGTGTGTCATTTTGAGGCTGACTGCACACTTTGGAGTCGGCACTTTAACCAGAGTTACTGCCACTTACCCTAGGCAAGTGGCAGTGCTCCTGTTCTCTGCCACCAGAGTCCTAAGGGACCACTTCATTTGGAGTCCTTGCAACGAAAGCCTCGTCATAATCTCGCCTTGGCAAGGACAGAGCTGTGCCGTTGGGCTGCGCCTGCCATTTGAGAGCCCCCAAAGCCCTATTAGTCACATCCCTTGAAGACTCCAGGGATCTTGCACCGGGATGAGAGGATGCCATCATTCCTCTATGACTGGCTCATTAAAGAAACCAATTCCCCCCCCCCTTAATCTTTCCATTTAGCCTCGATTCAGTCTGAAGAGGATAGAGACCCCCAGCTCACCACTGAGAAATGTAAAAACTTTCCATTTCCATCAGACTTCCCACAGATGTTTTGCCCAAGTGGCATCCTCCAGAGTCATTTTGGTGACCACTCTCTCTGCCCTATGTGATGAACACAATAAAAGGGAATGGGAGATACAAATGAAGTACATCGTCAGATGGAAGGGGAAGAAGAGAGCAGGCCCTGGCGATCAGAAAAATGCCTTCGTAAATCAAAGACTTCAATATCTAGTTTTTGAAGACCACAAGCAATAAGGGAAATGGAGAATGAAACAAGAAAAACAATATTATTTGTTTGCATTCCCTATTATTCCCTGTTCTTTTCAGCCACATAGATTACCAGCAAGTTATCAGTTATTACTAGTACGGGCAACAATTATGTAGGACAGAGCCATCGTCAATAATACATGGCGATCATCCATAATTTAAAACGGCCATCTACAAAACGCTGCAGCTCAGCACCTGGAATGACTGAACAGAGAAATGAAGACACCCTGCTGGGGTCCGATTGGCTCTTGCATGTCACTTGATCTGGAAGTACTGAGCTATTTGCCAGAGCAAAAACTAGCAAGCCTCTCTAAGGGGCAAAATAGCTTTAAAACTGCCACAGCAACCAGAGTGGCTCACTGCCTCCTTCACATGCTTCCACATAACAGGGTGTGGCTGTAAAGGGACGTGCTGGCCTATGCCGAATTAATATTTGGGCACTCAATATAATGCTTCAGTTATATAAATTACTAACAGATTCACTGCATCTGGAACCAGATGTTGATCTCGAAATTACTGTAACAAAAATGTTTGTTTGATTTCCTTTGTGTTTCAGTAGGAAAGCAATGCAGACAAACAAAGATTCCTATTATATCAGACGTGCCAATGAAATTTCATTTTGTCTGAAATGGTATGTGAGTGAGAGAGAGTGTCTTAAGGATTTAATTTAATACAGGCTGGACCAACACACTGTCTCTGCCAAGAGCAGTGACTCTGTACCTCCCCTTCCTTACTCCTCTTGCAATACTTGGAAGATAAAATTATTGATACCACCGCAGGCGGGAGTCAAGAAAGGAAAAGAAGGCAGCAAAAGCTCACAAGAACCAAGATACGTCACAAGTTGGCAAAAGGACAGCGTAAAAGAGCTAACTGAGCCAGACTTGGAGGAAATTTGGGCTTCGCCTTCAAATACATCAAAAATTTTGTGTATTGAATATTAACAGGGCTCATTTCGAGGGGGAACGCGCAGGAACGCAGTTCCGGCAGTTCCCCAAAGAGGTCATGTGTCAGGTGGCCCCCTCCCACCTGACTCTCGGCCATTTTGGGCCCATTTCAGCCTGGATTGGGGCCGAAACAGCTCAGATCGGGCCTCTGACAGGTGGTGGATCACTCTCCCACTCCGCAGCGGCCCAATCCTGACCATTTTGGGCCCCTTTGGGCCATTTTCAGCCCCTTTTGGCCATTTTGGGCCTAATTTTGGCCCTGAATGGCCAGGATTGGGTCCAAAACAGCCAGGATAGGGGATGTTAGGGGGCGTGGTATATGCAAATCAGTTATACTAATGACATTTCTGGTGATGTCAAGGGGCGTGGCATATGCCAATGAGTTATGCTAATGAGTTATGCTAATGAGTTCCTCCAGCTCTTTTTCTACGAAATGACCCCTGAATATCAATATTATAAAATGTTTTCAAATTGGTATTTGACTCCATCTAAGCTTAAATCAGTGTTTAAAACTGCTAGCCCATATTGTTTGAGGAAATTCCCTATCATATCTGGTAGGAATGCTCGGTTAGTCAAGTCTTTTGGAGGGAAATTTATGAGGAGATTATAAAGACTGTTAAGGTTTCTTTTCCTTATAACATTAAAGTGATGTTATTTGATATTTGGAATGATTGTAGGTTGACAAAAGAATGTATAACTTTGATTTCAATATTGTTGGCAGCTGCAAGGTTATTAATAGCTAAATGCTGGAAATCAGATACACCACCTATGAAGATGCAAGGGTACAATAAAATATGGGAGATGTATGTAATGAGTAGAATAACCAACAATTCCGTTTTTGAGGAAAATGTCATAAATATGTGGCAAGCTAGTCATGAAGAGGGGTGGAATATGGTATTAGAATATCTAAAGTGTAATAATATTATCCCAAATAGGAAGGATTATGGTGTGTTTTTGAATTAATTGAATTTAAAAATTTGTTATTTCCCCTGTTTTTAATTTTTTAATTTTAAGTTTTTAAGATATTATGGGTATTGGAGTATTGTACATTTTGTGTGTTTTGTTTTGGTTAATCAATAAAACTTTTTAAAAAAAACTTCATGTCATATGTATGCATTGCTAAATCCTAAGTGGGTGAGAAGAGAAAAGGCAGCCAGTCTGATGATCTCAGTTCAGGCACAGGGCAGCTGTCAGAAGTTTTTCTGGCCTCAATCTGCAAATGCAAAGCAATGTTCACGGGGGATCAGATCCTTCCACGGGAATTCCTGAGGTATCTCCTCATACAAGAGATCTATCAGGTTTCCTTTCAGAGACTCTATGCTGTATTTAGGATGGGCCTGCCTCTCCCTGCTGAATTCCACTGCTCCAGTTGGCCGGAAATTGTGTAAATAGATAGCTAAATTGGTCACAAATCATATAAATCACTCTTAAATAAATGCTGTTTTTAAAAATTAAAAAACCCTACCATTTATAGTCTTAAGTAGTCCTTAGTGATGTTAATGTTACCTGATCAGTTTGGTTCGGCAGCATTTTTGCACAGGCGCAGTTTTGAAACAACGTGGTGCAAACTTGTTCAGCAGGTGTAATCATTTTGTGCAAACCAAACAGATTGGGTGATGGGCACGCATCTGATCATCACAGTGGAACGCATTTGCAATGAAATTTGCAGCAACGCAAAACATCAATGGTCTGAATCTGAACAGGCAATTAATCTACGCAATTTTGGCAAGGGAGATCAAGCAGATCAAGGAGATACATTCAAGGAGGATGAGAAATGAATCTGCTGATCATCACACACCGCTGGGAGAGCCTTTGTTCTTTTAATCCTAAACTAATGTTTTAATGTGACTGCCGATTTATCATGCTGATCCGTGTCTTCTGCTCCTCTGGAATCATTGCCCGTTTAATGTGGTACAGATAAACTTCCAGGCAAAATTTAACTGTAGGCATGATGCTTCCTATTTCAAATTCCTTGGACATATGGCACATGAACATGCATGATTAAAGTCAGGGTGTGTGCAAACAACTAACTAATAAGCAGCTTCTACTCATTCTTCAGAATCTTATTATAGCATTTTTGAGATTACACAATAACTTATATGAGAAGAGGGAGTTATTTTTAGTCTGACAATTAGAGATGCAGTCTGCTGCATGAACCACAGGGCGTTTACTTAAAAATCATTGACACAAAACACAATGGTACAAACAGAAACCTGAAAAGTGTTCATTGCACCCAAATCCTCTGCACTTTTGAGATTTCTACTACTGCCAATGAATTTTGTGAGAATTCCTTCCATAAATTAGACTGTTATTTGAAAACATTGGTGATATTTTATTTTATTTAAGTCTGTGGATATGCAGCGATTGCTGAACTTGAGCTTTGAACTTAGTATTCTTTGATTTATCAGTGAGAATCTGCTAATTAAGCTTTCGCCATTCATATTAAATGAAATTTCTTCTTGGATTTATTTATATGAAATTTATATTTGACTGTCTCTCAGGGTATCACCTTGTGGATATTGATATGGAGAGGCAAGGTATAAATATTTTTTAAAAAATGTTTTCCCGATTTTGTTTTAATTCTAAACTGGGTGAAGTTTGTCATTTAAGGTCTTTTCCTTCTGTTCTTTTTTCATTTGGTACTAGTGTTTAGAAGCCTGACCCAGACAGCCTAGGTAAGCTTGATCTCGTCAGATCTCAAAAGCTAAACAGGGTTGGCCTTGGTTGGTAATTGGATTGGCGACCCCCAACGAAAACCAGGGTTGCAGAGGCAGGCAATGGCAAACCACCTCTATTAGTCTCTTGCCATGAAAATCCCACCAGGGGCCGCCATAAGTCAACTATGACTTGAGGGTCGGATTTCATTTCATTCCTATATATACCAGGCCTCCCTGGGTGGCACTAACTCTCACTGCAACCTGGTGGCAAGGAGAGATGAATGAGAGAAAGGAGGGGAAGAGAAGCACCCTCTTCCACCGCAGTGCTTAGAAAAGAGTGCAGGTTCTATGGACCTAAACTCCAGAGTCGTCTTTGCTCATTTAATGGACAATCCACTGAAATTAATAACCAGAATCACAGCACCTTCTGCTCAGAAACAATCCTTCTGGTACTTCAGTAGAACAATATCATTCCTGGCCACTCTCTGTCCACTCTGTCCACTCGTACAGCATCATTTCAAAATTTTCTTCTTGGACTTTCTCAGAATTTCATGTTAAGTTTTCATATAAAACAAAACACCCACACAATTAAATAACAATTGCCGTGTCGTGTTTCTGAGAGGTGGCCATGCTGGTCTGCTGCAGCTAAAACAACTCCTGCTGCTCCTCGAGTGTAGATGCATCTGGCCAAGGAGGAAGCGGGGTGCCTCTGGCTCACAAACGCTTCTGTCCCAATGAAGGTATCACGACAAGGCTCTTCCTTGTTTCGCTTTTCATGTTAGTGCTTCATGCAACTATTTATGAACCAACTTTTGTTGATTGATTTATTTATTTAATTCTATTTATATTCCGCCCTCCCTGCATCAGCAGGCTCAGGGCCTGAATCCATATTCTCAGAGCCAAGCTACAAGTGACGCCTGACACAGGTTGGACACTTGTCAGCTTCCCTCAAGTTTTGATGGGAAATGTAGGCGTCCTGGTCTTGTGGCTTGGCTCTCCATTTAATTGAAGTTTACAGAGCAGCAGTCTATGGGAGGGAGAACATGCGGTCAGGAAGGGAGCGCAGACGTCGGGCACTTCCCCTTCCTGTTGGATATAGTGTTTTTTAATGTTTTTAATGGTATTAACATTTGTATTTTTGTTATCCGCCCTGAGCCCACGAAAGCGGGGAGGGCAGAATATAAATGTAATAAATTAAATTATTAAATTAAATTGGGGGTGGGGTTCTGTAAACTTCGATTAAATGGAGAGCTGAGCTGCAAGACCAGGATGCCTACATTTCCCATCAAAACTTGAGGGAAGCTGACAAGTGTCCAACCTGTGTCAGGAGTCACTTGTAGCTTGGCTCTCAGCTGCTGCCGCTTGATCATCACAGAAGCCCAGCCTAGCAGCAAGGAGCCGTCCAGTCTCTAGTTTCCAGTCAGCTGTTGCTTCCTGTGCTTCAACCCGAATTTGTGTGGTATGTGAGTAAGCTTTGCATGAGGCCAGCTCCCTCTGACCCACCTTTGCTTCCCGGACCTGGCTTGATTCAGCCTTCCTTGCCTCTTTGGCTCCTGTGGCCTCCCAGCCAGCCTTGTTGGCCTTTTTCTTCTTAACTGTCTAAAGCCGGAGATGAGTGGCACCATAAAGACTATCAAGACATATCCTAGTCTAAGCTCTCCTGAGTCAGCGCTCTCTTCTTCAGATGGTTTAATTTTGCAGTGGTGCCCACAGTCCAGTTCTGCCCTGGGAATCTTCCCCAGCCTCATTCACTTGCTTGTGGATGTTGATTCATTTCTCTGTGGCAAGATGCAGTAAAAAACTTGCACATGTTTGATCCTAGACACCCCTATGGAACTCCATTAGGTAAAGGTAAAGGTAGTCCCCTGGGCAAGGGCTGAGTCATCATTGACCCATGGGGGGACGTCACATCATGACCTTTTCTTGGCAGACTTTTTACGGGGTGGTTTGCCATTGCCTTCCCCAGCCGTCTACACTTTACCCCCAGGAAACTGGGTACTCATTTTACCGATCTCGGAAGGATGGAAGGCTGAGTCAACCTTGAGCCGGCTACTTGAACCCAGCTTCCTCCGGGATCAAACTCAGGTCGTGATTCGTGAGCAGAGCTTGGGCTGCTGTACTGCCGCTTACCACTCTGCACCATGAGGCAGTGCTCCACTCCAGTGCTCCACTCAATACTTTAGGAACGTGAGCCAAACATTAGCTTGCGCCTTATCTGGTGTATTTGTATGCAGACCAAGGGATCATTGGCTGATCTGGTTAGTACAATCTGGCTGCCTGTTAATGATAGCATCTCAGGATACTATTCCATCCCATCACCAGCAGTAACCATAGTCAGACCATATATGTTGGGGGAGAAAGACGCTGCTGCCTTATGTAACTCTCTTGACATTACTCTGAACACATGGAGCGTTTAATTGGTGTGCCTCTGAACATGTACATGTTGAGTATTTCCCTTCTCCACTGAATACTTGCTGCCCAACTCTGCCTCTGGGAGAAGAGGCCAACATTATTGTTGAGTGCTTACACACACACATAACTTTGTGCCCCCTTCTCATAGCAGAGCAGGTCCAAGCAGGCAATGGAATGTGCATTTCCCCTTGGCATTCTCTGATCCAGTGCATTTGCTCATATCTGATCTCTCCAAAGCAGCAGGTCTCTTAAAAACAATCCAAGAATTTAAAAAACCCTTTAATTTCAGATAAGAGCTGAAGAACCCGTACTCCAAAATGCAAGGGAATTTCCAGTTGAACCAAAACCACAGTTAACCCCCATCCCCCTGGGTCCTCCTATAGACAGGAGGCGGCCGCCACCTTCTCGCTCATTCACTGCTGCTTTGTCTCTCAAAGAGGGTTCTGAGTGAGAGCACGGTGGGTGGGTTCCTCTGTGGTCCGTGCCTGCACAGGTCTAAATAGGTCCTGCAGTGCTACAGAAGCCTTCTCCCCTAGGAGCCTTGGGGGCTATTATGCCACACACCCCTTTCACCCCTGACATTTGGCCTAGTCCCTTCCGGACATCCCTAGCTGACGATGCTGTAACCAGTTGAGAGGGTAACATCCATGTCTGCCAGATGGGGCTGCTGAGCCAGGCCCCCCCCCTCCTTGCAGCTCAATTCCAGCTGACAGTCTGTTGCCCGGAGTGGGCCATCAGTTCAGGTGCTGCTGAACACCAACCTTGGCTGCTTGTCCGACAGCAGGTGCCCTCCCCAGCAATGCCCCCCTACAGCTTATGTACCCATACTCTGACTTTGTCTTTTAGCTCCACCTTGGCTCAGGGTATAAAATCAACAGGTTGCACTTTCTCAACCACTTGCTACATCCGCTGACAAGGAATTAGGAGAAATCTGCAACTGACTGCTGAAAGGAAGGGAATTCCCATTGGGTAAAAGAGTTGAAAATGGCACAGCTGCACTCAGCAAAGCTACATTCACCTCTCCTCAGCCAAGATTTGTCTCTTGCTCACTTACTCACACTCTTTGCAAAGTCCTACAACTTGGTCAGTTCACATGAGATTCTTCTGAAGTTTTGTGATTTTACATTCCGTACAACGTGCACTTCTCTGGGCCCAATCTCAGGCGCTTAGGACAATCCTGTCTGTCTCTCTAGTGTAATATCCTTTTAGTAGAACTGTACAAGAAAAGGAACCTGCAATGTTTCCTGTTTCTCTCTTCCTGGCAGTCCTCCTATCCCCTCACTTTTCTCTGTTTCCTTTTCTCCCTCCGCTCAAGAACCAACTTTTCTTTTATCTGCCCCCTCTCCCAGTTTTCAGCTTTATTTATGATTTATTTCATTTATACCCCACCTTTCACCACACTGGGGACCCAAAGAGACTTAATCGTTCTTCTCTCTTCCATTTTATCCTTACAACAACCTTGTGAGGTAAGTTAGCTGAGAGAGTGTGACTGCACCTGGCCAGGGCTGCCAGCCAAGGAGGAGGAGGAAGGCAATAAAGGTAGCTTGGCAGCAACTACAAGAAGCAGCAGAGATGCCCACCTCGAGGCTGGCAGCTTTTAAACTTCATGGCTCTGGCGAGTCTCATTCCTTCGTTTCATTTCGAGAGGATTCTCTGGTTTGACATTGGGGTTTTCTTGTTTGACATAGGTTGCCTTGCTGTAGTTTGGTTCTGTTGGGCTTTCTTGGTTCAGCTTGCATTGGGAGCGGGACTTGCAGTGAGATTGGCTTTTTGCCAGGGGTTGCCTTTGCTTAAGGTTTCCCTTTGCCTGTAAAACCTTGGAAATGCCCCCCACCCCCAGTAAGAAACCATGGAGAGTGGCTGGGAGCAGCTTGTTCAGAGGTGCCTAGAATTGGACTCTGGGGTCCAATCTTCCTGAAACTTGAGTAGTATTTAGTGGACAGTAAGGAGTCTGTCCCCAGCAAATCCAGTGGAGTTTTCTTGAAAAATGACCCCCCGATAGTTTTCCCAATAGCAAATAGTGGTCAGCTAAATTCAGCTAAATCCCTGGAATGTGACCTGGATTTCAGAGATACCAGATCTTTTTTAATGCACACCCCTAATCATAACCTTGAGACCACAGTGGAATTCAGTCCTCTGAAACCACAGCTTGGGGTCCCCACCATTGCAAGGAAAAGAACTCAGGCTTGGAAACAAATGGATTCTGCTGGTTTCACTCTCTCTCCCTTCCCCTTTTTATGGGCACAGGAATTATACCTGATGTTTGGTGTGGTTAGTTGAATTATTTTTAAATCACATCAATAGGATGGGTTCCCATGCCAAACTTCAAGCAAACCAGTAGATCTCCACTCTTGATAAAGATCACAGTTCCCTGCAACTTACACAGATGTTATATTTTGTTAGTCTTATAGGTGCTACTGGACTCTTGCTCTTTTCTACTGCTACAGACAAACACGGCTACCCATGTAGATGTTATATGATAATGCTATGATCCATTTTGTGGATCAAAGTCACAAAAGTAGCTCTTCCTTCCCTTAGAATCCACTCAGAACTGTACACCAAACACTGTGTTTCAGGAAAACATTGTTATAAGCTGTCAACGGTTTACATGAAGGGAATCTGTGAAACTTCACCCCCAGCTATCCAGATTTCAGTCTCCTTTCAACCTCTAGAAGCAATCAAGCTTCCCTGTTGCATACTTAAGAACCCCAACTTTCAAACCTAGCCTGAATTAATCTATGCTGCTCAATCTGAACATGAAGCACATACTAAGTGTTCATATTAGCTTAATTTACATCTTGTTTGGTGAGCTACAGAATAAAGGGAGGTTTCCAACAAGTGTTGTTTGGTTTGCTCACACCCCCTTTGGTTTGCACTCTTTTTGTGTATTTTTAATACATTCCTACAGAGCCCTATGTGCCCTACACGCCCATACATCAGGCACCTTTTCAGCCTGTGAATGTAATAAATATGCGATCCTTTGCATTCACTCTTTGGGAGCTATTTTGGGGAATCTTTCCCCTTGGACCCATCGCTCTCCAGGACAGGTTGTGTGTTTTGTTGTTCCACCCATACCTACACATAAGCTAGCACATTTAGGAACATCTAAAACAGCAGAAAACTAAGAAAATCTGCAGTATCGTGTTCATTATGGATGTGTATAATTTATAAATGTTTATGATATGGAATGTATACAAGTGAATATCCTTTTGTTTTGTTATGTGCTTTTCATTGTATTCTTTCTAGTTTGTGGCTACATAGCTATTCCATTGTTTGTTTGTTTAGTAGTAGTTCAACCCCACTGCTGAACTTGAGTGTCAAGTATTTAATTCCTCACCATTGTGTTAGAGTAATAGAGAGACAGCCTACTGCTTGTCTTCCCTTCCTTTCTCTCATTCAACTCTCCTTGCCACCAGGTTGTAGCGCCACCCAGGAGAGCCTGGTATATATAAGAATGGAATAGAATCCTGCCCTCAAGTCACAGCTGACTTATGGTGACTCCTGGTGAGGTTTTCATGGCAAGAGACTAACAAAGGTGGTTTGCCATTGCCTGCCTCTCTGCAACCTTAGTCTTTGTTGGAGGTGTCCCATCCAATTACTAACCAAGGTTGGCCCTGCTTAGCTTCTGACATCTGATGAGAACAGACCGCAGTTTATACATTAATTCTTTTGGTGCCAGTCTGCACTCTGGATGGGATGTCTCCTAGGGCTAGACACAGGTAGCCATTTGGGAAACACCTTCATTGATCATTTCTATGCTTTTCAGAATAGAAGTGAATTTACAATTTCCTTAACTTCTTCTAAATGGAAGGGATTTGAAAACACTACCAGAGTAATCTATATAGCTATATCTATTTATCTAATATTAATATTTAATATATTGCCACTTGTAGTATAGGATGCATGGGCTTTGTACTAATCAATTTGTACTAATTATTCAGCTGTCTGTAAATCTGAATGAAACTTGGGGAAGAGAGTGACATTTTTGTTTTGGACTTTTAGATACTTTTCTCCGGGGTTCAAATTGGATCTTTTTAGTTTTTCTATGCATAGGGAATAAAACAGAAGCCCAGTGTCACTTTACTGAAGGGGAGAGGAGAAAGTGGAAAATATGTGGAATATGTTTCCCCCTATTCTTTGGTAATTTTCCTTATAAAAATATGGAATATTATTTCCTCTACATGGCATCTGAAGAAGTGAGCTCCAACTCATGAAAGCTCATGCTGGAATAAATGTTGGTTAGTCTTTAACGTGCCACTGAACTTGTTTTATTTTGCTACAATAGATTGACATGACTATCCGTCTGGATTTTTGGATGCATGAAATGGCTAATGCATACATACCGCACTATTTAAATAAGTTGTTCTCTTCAGTAGCAGGAATGATCAAATGGGAGATTTTGCTTTCATTCCACTGATGCCTGTAATATTTACTTTCTGATAAAGTATCCAGGACTGGTGCTTTATTTTCACTGAAACTGGGAGTGCATAGAATCTTGAGGATCAGGCCCATAGGAACTTTAAATGGTAATTGTGGCTGACCACTCATTTGTGCAGAACACAAATTCCAATAAGATACGGGACGGAAGGGACTTCTGAACGCAACCAACATTTTCTATCCCCACACCCGTTACAGAGCGCTTCACAATGAGGCTCCAGAAAGCAAAGCAACATTGCTCATTAAACTATTTTCAGCACTTTAAAGGAAAGTTGATTGAATGTCTTTTTAAGCTATTGCTCATCTCATGGGGCTATTGAAGGGAAAAAAACCCAGAGAGTGCTTAGAGCTTGCAAATGGGAAATGCGATGCTTAGATTCCAAAGTGAACAGTATCCGGTGTCTATAATTGCTATAAATGAAGCCAATCAATAGTATGTACAAAATACCATTATAATGGTCTATAGTCTTAGCTATCTCTAAATGAATACAGATGGCATGTCTTCATTGGGAGTACTTTGATCAGATGGAATATTACATAGATTTTTGTCCCTAACAAAGCTTGACTCAAAACAAGGCACAAAATGGACTGGGCCAGAAGGTCGTGTTAACCTTGTGGTTTTATAGCAAAGTGCAGTTGGAGACAAAAAAGGTCCCATGTTTAGAACTTTGTTCATGGGCAGAGCCAGAAAGTCTGGCCGCTATCTGTTATCCTAGCATTAGCAGCCAAAGGAAGAAGCGTTAATGGGAGCTTAAGGGGAAAGAATGGTAACCTAATATTAATGAACTGGCATGTCTGTCACTTCTGTGTTCATTAGTTTGATCAAACTGTCAAAACTTCAGGAGCCTGAATAATGGAAATAAACCTTTGAGATCCCATTTAAGAACAATATTGAGTCTATTTGTTCACGCACAATCATTAATGTTTCATTTTACACGGCTGGGTCAGAAGCTGCTGTGCTGACAGGTGAGAATGAGTAGGAATCAAGCAAATTAAATAATTAATGCATTAAATATTTGTGAAAGAAAATGCTAGATCTGATTTGACATCTGCAGGAGGACTTTGACTATACAAAATGTGCACACACAAATGCCCTACTTCCTAATTGTATCTAACACGTTTCCCAATGGTTTTATTCCCATTCACAACAAGCCGTAATGACAGCTTTTGAATAGACTGTTAATACTTCCAATTTTGGGTAGGAGGGAGGAGCATACTTTTGGGTAAGGTATTGAGGAGGCCGCAAGGTCTAGCCTTCACACCCAGGATTTGTCAGAGCTCCTGAACAACCACAGTCATAGAACTTGGGCAGGTGCACTTTGGATGAGACTTGGGCAAGCACATCTCCTCATTCCCGAGAGTCTCTCTACACAAGACATCTTACACGAGTAGGATCAAGTGACAGATCTTACACTTGTTCTCCCACTGTGGACACACATGCACTGCTAGGGAGACAGAGTACAATTGAATATAAAACCATGCAGTCTCTCTCTACATGAGACACCTTGGCACATGTTTGTCAAGTGTAGGGAGACGCAATGTTCTCTGGGAAGCATAGTTTTAAAAGACAGAGCCAGCAGAGATCGCTCCTCAGAGGGTTTGCTAATTTCATCTTTGCCTCCCTGAGGGCTCTGTCAATTTCATCTCTCCAGTCTAAATTGGAGATTGTAACCAGAGGGCAGTGAGGAATGGAAATGGGCTGGAGCTGCCTTCCAGAGCTGGGCTTGGACCTGGAGAAGTTAGAATGGGCTGAAGTTTCCCTTCTGGCATTTCACAACCCCTTCACACTGCTCCAGTGTATAGCGAAGCCTTTGGCTTGCCACCAACTCTGTCTTTTTAAATTACCCTTTCTGGTTAACATTGCACCTCCCAACACGTGTTCTTCATGTGTCAGATGTCTCATGTAGAGAGACTCACAGAAAGTAAGTCACTTGAACGTCCCCATGTCATATGCCTTGTGTAGAGAGACTGTCAGTCTCCACTGAAACTGGTTACAACCACAATTCCACATTACCTGAAGTTGCACATAGTAGGGCAAGAGGCTCACACCTTCTTTCTGAATGGGTACAACAAAAATGTCACTCAATGTGAAGAAGTCCAGGAGTTCAAACCTGCCTGCGTCCTGAACCATGGAGACTGGTGGTGGTTGCTATTTTGTAGACTTCCTATGCAGTCCCATATATGGTCTATGCCTGTGCAGGATCAGCTTTAGAACATTCTAGAGTTCTAGCCAATGAGCCAGCAGTGGGATGCGGCTGCTAAGAAAGTGAATGCAATCGTAGACCACGTTATCAGAAGCAGAGCATCCAGAACATGGGAAATAATAGTTCCACTCTATTCTGCAGCGGGGCCAGGCATCATTTGGAGTCCTGTGTGCAATTCTGGGCACCATATTTTAAGAATGATATTGCCTATCAGGGCTTTTTTTTCTGGAAAAAGAGGTGGTGGAACTCAGTGGGTTGCCCTCGGAGAAAATGGTCACATGGCTGGTGGCCCCACCCCCTGATCTCCAGACAGAGGGGAGTTGATATTTGGAGGGCAATCTAAACTCCCCTCTGTCTGGAGATCAGGAGGCGGGGCCTCCAGCCATGTGACCATTTTCAAGAGGTTCCGGAACTCCATTCCACATCGTTCCAGTTGAAAAAAAGCCCTGCTGACTATCTAGAAGACATCCAGAGCACAATGGTGAGGGGTCTGGAAACCCCATTCCTGTGAGGAAAGGCTGAAGGATTGAAAGAGCAGGGTGTGTTTAACCTAGAGAAGACTAACGGGACACATGACACATAATCTGAAAGGCTATCATGTGGGAAATGGAGCAGACAGACAGTGATATCCTAGGCAGAGTCATTCAATCAATGGGCTTAGACTGGAGTAACTCTGCTTAGGATTTCACTGTTTATTCTCTTTACCTCCACCAGAACTAATGGGTAGACATTACAAGGAAGTTGGAGATAGTTTGGATTATATTTAAAATCTAACTCAGGATTCACCCCCAATTCCAAATCATTTATGAACAAATTAAATAACGCTGGCCTCAGTACTGATCCTTGTGGGAACCCCTCTGCCTGCTTCCCTCTATTGCAAGGACTGTCCGTTTGTTCCTACTCTGTTTCCTTCCATTTAACTAGTTTTTAATCCATAAGAGGGCCCATCCCCTTATCCCATGATTACTAAGCTTACTCAGGCATCTTTGGTGAGGTACCTTGCCAGAAGTGTTTTGAAAGTCCTGGATCACCCTTGTTCACATGCTTGTTAACCTGCTCAAACAACTCCAAAAGGTCAGTAGGATTTGAGTCCTGTGGCACCTTAGAGATTTTCATGGTATAAACATCCGAGAAACAAAGATCCCTTCTTCAGATACATATAGGAGTGGAGTTCCTTGAGCCTTTATATCTATCAGGAGGTGGGAGGGATAAAGCAAAGAAGGGAGTCAGGAAGTAAAAGTACAATGTTACAATGCAGCTTGATTAGAACAGAAATTAGCATTTGTAGAGAGAGAAGAATCCTATATCTCTGTTCAGGATCTAACAATACCAGTTATACCATCTCAGGTTCATTCACTTGTTCATCTTTCAATGTTATATATGCTGTCGTCAGCAATGTCCTTCCACTCTCTGTATTGGACAAACAGTCCCTACACAAAAGAATAAATGGACATAAATCTGACATTAAGAATCACAACACTCAAAAACCAGCAGGAGAACATTTTAATCTTCCAGGACATTCCATTGCTGACTTAAAGTGGCTATCCTCAAACAAAGAAGCTTCAAGGGCAGATTACAATGTGAAATTGTTGGACCTAAATTCATTCACAAGTTCAGAATGGAACCCCCGGGGGTTTGAAGAAGGGAGATTTTGACTCTTGAAAGCGTATACCCTGAAAACCTTGTTGGTCTCTAAGGTGCCACCCGACTCAAATCCTGCTTTATTAGTGCAGACCAACATGGCTAACTCTCAGATGTATATTATTGGGACTTGGAGAGTTTTCAGTTTGCCTAGTAGTTGTAGAACTTCATCTCTTGTCACTTCAATTTGACTTAGTTCTTCAGACACCCTTCCTCAAAACAGTGCTTCCACTGTGGGTATGTGGCCCACATTTTCTTCGATGAAAACAAAAGCAAAAATGTATTCAATTTCTTTGCCATCTTCCCATCTTCCTTTAGGAACCTTTTATTTCTTTGTCACCTGAAGTAATAACTACCTCCCTACCTGGTTTCCTGCTACTGATCTATTTGAAGAAATACTTAATGTTTGTCTTAATACCTTTAGCCATCTGTTCTTCAATTTCCCTTTTTGCTCACCTTTTTGCCAATTTAACATTTGTTTTTCCAGACTTTTTGCTGAAAACTTTTTGCCTTTTATGGTTTCCTTAACTTGAGTTGTTAGCCATGCAGGCATCTTTTTAAACTTGTTGGTGCCTTTACTGATTATTTATTTGTGTTATTTATAGCCCACCTTTCTCATTGACACTCAAGGTGGATTATACCTTGTAAGTCAATACATCGACAGCTGGCACATCCAACCAATAATACAGCAGAGCACAGATTGCAGAAATTTGAAAACTAGCATAGAACTGAATATAGCTATGACCAGGGCTCATTTTGAGGGGGAACGCGCAGGAACGCAGTTCCGGCAGTTCCCCAAAGAGGTCACATGTCAGGTGGCCCCACCCACCTGACTCTCGACCATTTGGGGCCTGTTTCAGCCTGGATTGGGGCCAAAACGGCCTGGATCAGGCCTTTGATGGGTGGTGGATTACTCTTCCACTCAGCAGCTGCCCAATCCTGACCATTTTGGGCCCCTTTTCGGCCGTTTTGAGCCCCTTTTTTACCATTTTGGGCCCAATTTCGGCCCTGAATGGCCAGGATCGGGTCCAAAACAGCCAGGATAGGTGATGTCAGGGGGTGTGTCATGTGCAAACCAGTTATGCCAATGACACACTTTCGGTGATGTCAGGGGGTGTGGCATATGCTAATGAGTTATGCTAACGAGTTATGCTAATGAGTTCCTCCAGCTCTTTTTCTCCAAAATGACTGACTATGACCCACTGCAAAACCAAAACATAAGTAATTTGACATGAATGATGAGGAAACTCTCAGTAGGAGTCTATCTGTACCAAACGGATAAAACCTATTAGTATAATTTACAGGCCCTGTCCCTTTATCAAGTCATCTGTCTGATCCATTTCTTACAACACTGGCCTATTATCTGAGTAAAAAGCCCTCTTGAATAAATTCAAGTCATTGCATAAGGTAGGGGCCAGAGCAGAGAATGGGCATGTAAAGGCAGCTGTTGATTTTGCCACTTGTGGGGTGGCATCTGAAGAAGGCCCTGTTCAGGTGAGCAAAGCTGCCATGGCAGAGCACAGGGAAAGAGGCACAAATACGAGGGGCCAAAGCCATGAAGGGCTTTCTATATGATAATCAAAACCTTGAATTGAGACGAGAAGTGATTAGTAGCCAATGGAGGGACTGCAGAATAGCAGTGATTTGCATGCTCTGCCTGGCTCCTGGTAATAATTGGGCTGTGGCTTTGGGGACGTCGGCATCCTAGAGGAAGTTGACTCTTTTGATTCTCCTTTTTAACTTTCTTCTGACTAGTACTCTCATCTTAGTAATGTTCCCTCTTTTGAAATCAAAAGTGATTGTTTAGGACTTTGGGGGCAACTTCCCATTGAGATGAATGCTGAACTGAATAGCACTGTGGTCACTGCTCCCAGTTGTTGCAATGATGGGCATACAATCGCTGCTTCATCTGTTCAGGCAGTGTGTGTAAGGTTGATTCTTGTCCATATTGTCTGAAGCTTACAAACTGTGCCTATATTCGTTCGTTCGTTCGTTCGTTCATTGTTTATGTTTCCTCTCCATGAAATCTGCATGAGGCAAGTTACAAATAAAATATAATAAAAACAACACATTTAAAGTTGTTAATTAAAACTTAGCATTAAAAACCAATACCAAAAGCTAGTTATTAGGGACTGGAAAGTCTATGACATTTTTCTGCACATACCAAACTATTAAGCTTTAGGCTGGGGTGGGGGATATGTAGCTTTTGTCTTTTGTCATCTTACAAACCTGATTTGGGTTCCTTAATATTGGAAATAGAGTCACTTTCATTCATTCCATTTTCTGCCTTTCTAACTAATCTCTCAGACTTAAGGGAGATTACACAGTGCAGGTCAATGCAATCAACAGCTAGGGCATTCAATGAACAATACAATAGAGTATGGTAGCATTCAGAAATCAGTCTGAAAAAAAGACATAAGCATGGGCATTTGGATTGTTTAACTAATAAGAATATGGTTCTGGGAGCATTTTGTTCTAATCTGGATGAGATTTCCTCCCGTTTTTAGATGTCAGCACTTTAGACCAGTTATTCTTTTATCAGTACAGTGATATCTGAAACGGCAATCTATTTTCATTGTTCATTTCTCTGTGCCAAGATAGCAAGAGGAGAGAGTGGCTCAGCAGCTGTGCCTGATAGGCATGCCATCCATTCAGAATACTTAGCCAAAGTTTGCATGGACAACATCAGTCCTGATTGGCTTTCTGTGTACCATGTTCCACATCAATGTTTTCCCCGTCACAAGGACAATGTCTCCCAGCCACACCTCTGGCTCACTGGCTTAGGAAGGACTCTCAGAAGCAAGCACCCAACTTGCCAGGACTTTTCAGAATTGGCTATTGGCTAATTGCAGGTGGGGGCAAGTATTTTGCTCGTCCGGCCTTGCCTGCTCTGCAAGGGAAAATTTTTATTGTCTGTCTGGAGGGGGATTTCCCCTACCTTCTTGAAAGCTGGAAAGAAGAATCCCTTGGATAGGGGTTAAAAAAAAAACTGATTATCTTGGTTATTTGGGACACGCACAAAAGGTCTAAGTGGGAGGCTATTTTGGGGGGGGGGAATCAAACAATTTAAGCCAAATCTAACCCCCTTTAAAAATGTTGTGCACATCTCTAAAAACTAACTAATTCAAGTTTTTATAACGGCATGTAATCACACATAAATATTGTTCAAAATTTTACTTACAGTGTAGTCTATGCTATACTGTTAAATACCTTGTATAAGAATATAAGAGACCAAGAATTTCCTACTGAGTCAGACCAAAGACCCATGTAGACTGATGCTCGTTCCTCAACCAAGGCAAACCACTGAATGCTCACAAAGTGGCCGTGGGCACTGCTGATCACATCGCGCCTCAGAGGCCTCGTAATATGGAGGCTCCATTGAGCCATTATTGTCAATGCTCACTGGCTGGTTAATTCTCTGCATGATCTACGGAGCTACACTACTTTTATCACAGTTGCTGCTGTAACTGAGGGCCAAGCTAGAAGTGACGAGTTACACTTGAATGGCTAGTGAACAGACTCGCGTGTATTCCTCCCTGTTCACTTGCTGCAAGTGGTGCACAAGTGAACAGGAAGGAATACACGCGAGTCTGTTCACTTGCCATTCAAGTGTAACTCGTCACTTCTAGCTTGGCCCTGAGGCTGCTATTCTTCAACAGAAGAATGACCTACCTGTGGCAATTCATGGCTTAGTAACATCTAACATCTAGCTGTTCTGACACAGTCCAGTTCTATGGAGGTGCACGGGTTATGCCAGCATGGCACTGCTTGCTACTGGTATATCTTCAAGATACACCAGTGTATCTCTAGTTACGCCAGGAAAGGTCTTAGTTGCCATCCTAAGCCCCTTGAAGATGGGGGTTAGGACTGGGCCTTTTCCCCTCATGGTAAGCATACTCACAGGAAAAGGGGAGGGTGATTTTCATCAATTCTCTCATTTTACTGCAGCTCCCTCCTTGACCTCCACAGTGATTCTGGGGCACAATATCAGGGGAAAGTGAAGACTGCAGCGGGAAGGGAAAAACAAGAAAATAACCATTTGCGCAGCATAGCTCATCTGGTTCTGCACAGCACCCAAACCCAAATGAGATAATTGTTCTAGGTAATATACGAGCATTTCCAGAGATTCTATGGGATTTACTATACAGGTAAACCAGTGAACCTCTTTCTGGAGTTTTACCTTTCTTTCCTTCATAAGATCTAATTGTTTTTTGGGGGGAGTTCTTCCTTTGGGGACCAGCCCTTTACCTACATTTATATACTAGCCATGGCTCACAGTAATAGCTTCATTAATTTCAGTAGGGCAATGAATATGTGCAAAGCTAAATGAAAAATTAATAGAAGAGCCAAATTAAAATAAATGGCTATAGGACTGGATCACTAATGTATTCCATAGTCTGGCACCCAGAATACACATCTTGACTGACGTGCTGTCTAACATCTTTCCTCATCATTGCATTCATAATGGCAATAATATGTCTGTCATGTGTGCGTGTGTGTGAGTGTGTGTGTGTGTATACACACACAGGGCTCATTTTGAGGGGGAACGTGCAAGAATGCAGTTCCGGTAGTTCTCCAAAGAGATCACATGTCAGGTGGCCCTGCCCACCTGATTTTTGGCCATTTTGGGCCCGTTTTGTTCTGGATTGGTCCCAAAACGGCCAGGATCGGGCCTCTGACGGGTGGTGGATCACTCTCCCACTCAGCAGCGGCCCAATTCTGACCATTTGGGGCCAATTTTCAGCCATTTTCACCCCCTTTTTGCCATTTTGGGCCCAATTTCGGCCCTGAATGGCCAGGATTGGGTCCAAAACAGCCAGGATAGGTGAAGTCAGGGGTGTGGCATATGCAAATCAGTTATGCCAATGACACACTTCCGGTGATGGCAAGGGGCGTGGCATATGCTAATGAGTTATGCTAATGAGTTATGCTAATGAGTTCCTGCAGCTCTTTTTCTACAAAATGACTCCCGCACTCGCACATATAAATACATACATACATAGAGACAGACAGACATGCTTTACCGAAATCCAAACATAGTAAATATTTATTTCAAATTACAGTTAGTTTGTAAGATACAAAGGGAAAGTAATAAAAATAATAAAAAGACAGTACGTTGGTAAACAACAGCATATTTCTTTGTTAAGTAATGTAACGAAAGTTCTTCTTCCATTCCTCTCCAAAACCAACAGCAATCAACGCAGGCAAAGATCAATCCACATTTTCCCACTACAAAGATCAAACATGAAAATGAAAGGCTCAAAGAGACCCTCAATTTCCCAGTATACATTATTGTCAGGGGCTGCTGGGGATCAAGAAAGTGCTCTAGGACATTTTTATGCTGAGGAGGAAGAAGGGAAGAAAGAATAACAACCAATTATAAGCGATGTTGTATTTACATGAAAGAACCTTTTTGTCGTATTCCTCAATCTCTTGTTTGGGCTGTCAACAGCAATTTGATAAAGAACAGTCCAGGGCCTGACCTGTTCTTTTCCAGTGGTAACCTATATTGTGTATCACAGAAACCAGCGAGGGATAATATGTTATAGTCTTTTGTTACTCGTCTCGCACTTTGAATTTACCATTTCATACTCCTCGATGTCTAATAATTTAGCGAATGCTATTTTATTTAGAAACGTTTGTAAAGTTTCTTTAATCTGATTTCTCCCCTCCCCCAACACACACTTTGGAGGCCAAAGCTCATGATAATTCTTTTGTGGTGAATGGTCAATTGTTACAAAATTCTAATTGGTTCTGGGTCAGTCCCTTTAAAATGACTGCCCTGCTCTGGTAATTTTTTCAATTAATTCCTGACAACTGACAAAACTTTGGATCTTGTCAAAAATATTGAGTTGCTTTTTGTTTTTCTTTTAACTAGTCATTGATGAAGAATAAGATTGGGTTAAACTACCAGAAAAATGTCTAACTGTCCCATTCAACATTCTAGACCTATACTATTCAACTAACATTCTACTAGCATAAGCCATACTTCTGTTTGCATCTGCATTGTTGTAATACATTTATCCCTGCTTTTGTTTGGAGAACTGCCATGTGAGGCTTGAGTTTATCAGTCTGTTCATCTAAATTGGGCTATTAATACCAATGTAGGAGATGGAAGTTCATTTATGAACATTAATAGACATTTTAATTTAGATTAACTTGCTTATCTGCTCAGTTAACTTAATACTGCAAAATAAAAATTTCTGTCCATATTGACATTGGGTTCTACCCATGAGAACCATTGTGAAACAACAACAACAACAACATTCAATTTATTTACCACCCTTCAAAATGGCCTAACACCCACTCAGAACAGTTTACAAAGTATGCTATTATTATTCCCACAACAACAATCACCCTGTGAGGTGGGTGGGGCTGAGAGAGTTCTGAGAGAGCTGTGACGGACCCAAGGTCACCCAGCTGGCTTCAGGAGGAGGAATGGGGAATCAAACCCTGTTCTCCACGCTCTTAACCACTACACAAAACTGGCTTTCCACATCCTTTTTTTAGGCCCTCTTTATTTTTGATGATTGATTAACCCTTAATGCTGAGAGCTGTGATATGGAAGGAATCTGAAGGGGGAATCTGAAGAAATTGCGTGTGTGCTCACACATTTTATGGGCATTTCACTTGCAAAGGACTCTCTGGATACAGTGCTAGGGTATGAGCTTTCATGAGTCAAGCTCACGTCTTCAGAGCTGTGACTCACGAAAGCTCATACCCTACCACTGAGTACCAGAAGTCTGAGAAAGAATATGAAATGCATAAGAAATAATATTGAAAGGACATATAACACAAGAATTGCAAAAACTGTAAAAAAGATTATAACTACAAAGTTAATTATAATTAGAAGTTAATTCCTTATAGCACACGTTCAATTACTACAATTGAACATTTGCTATAAGGAATTGACTAGCTACAAATGGGACAGGATGTCAGCTACATTCCTGTTTCAATGTATAAATGTTCATCAGTTGAGTAACTTTATAGAAATGATTTTAAAGACGGGATTTCAGAAACTAATTGTTGGTATACAGTACGATGTAACTTCAATGTTCATTGGTCATAAACAACCTTGCACTTGTAAGTTTGGAAGCCTATTATAAACAGTTGTAGTTGGATGATAAATTCTAACACAATTGAAGCAAACCATAATTTTAAACATATTATGTAAAGTAAATTAATATACCAGAGATTCAAAAAACAATTTGTAATATGTAGTTTCCAGGACAACCCTGTAAAAAGATTTATAAACATCCCATCAGTTTGATGCAATCATTATCTAACAAAATAACAGTGTGGAAAAGAAACAATGTCGTAACAACTTACAATGTAGCTCATATCCAAAGGACAACTTTTGTAAATATAGTATGCACATAAAAGAGAATACTGCTTCAGAGAGAATAAGAAGGGGCTGCCATAAATTAGCAAGACTACAGAGGATTAGTTAAAGAGATAACAGGTAAGTGATAGAAGAGATGTTTAATAATTTTGTAATTTTGTATCAAGGTTCAATATATTTCACACGGTCAAAGATCAAACAATGACATACAATCTAATTTGTAATTTTGTAATTATAATCCTTTTTACAATTTTTACAAAATTATAATCCTTTTTACAATTTACAAGAATCATATTCTTTCTCAGATCTCTGATACTCAGTTCTGCTTCTTCTTTTTGTGAACTGAAGGCTATGGCTTCCAAGTCAAGCCTTCTCATGTTGAGTCTCCCTCTTTTCCTGCTGCCTCCAGCTTTTCCTAGCATTATTGTCTTTTCCAAGGAGTCCTCCCATGAAGTGACCCAAGTATGATAGCCTTGGTTTCATCATTTTGGCTTCTAGGGAGAATTCAGGCTTGATTTTTATCTACTTGGTCTTTTTGGGCGGTCCATGGTAACCATAAAACTCTCCTTCGTCACTAGACTTTCTTCCAAACAGCTTTCTTCATTGTCCAACTATTGCATCCATACAAATGATGTATACCATAATATGAATGATCTTGACCTTGGTCCCCAGCGATACATCGTTATTTTTAAGGATCTTTGCTACTTCCTTCATGGCTGCCCTTCCAAGTCTCAGTCTCCTTCTAATCACTTGGTTGCAGTCTCCCTTTTGGTTGATGACTGAGCCAAGAAATAGAAAATCTTGAACAATTTCAATTTCTTCATTGTCAACCTTAAAACTGTGTAATTCCTTGGTAGTCATTACTTTTGTCTTCTTGATGTTCAGCTATAATCCTGCTTTGGTACTTACTCCTTTAACCTTTATCAATAGTGGTTTCAAGTCTTCATTATTTTCTGCCACTAATGTGGTGCATGTGCATATATCATATTGTTAATGTTACTTACACCAGTTTTCACTCCACCTTCATCCAGGGCCAGATCAATGGGGGGGCAGGGGGGTAGTCTGCCCCCGGCGCCGCCAAAGAGGGGCACCAGGCACAGCTGCCAGCCGGCAGCAGTGCACCGGTGGCAGTGCGGGCAGCTGAGCGGAGGGGGGGAGGCCGCCCGTGCCATTCGCCTGCCCCACAGGACAGGGAGCGTGCAGCAAGCCAACCGCCCCCTCAGTGGGGTAAGCGAATGGCACGGGCGGCCTCCCAGCCACCCGCGCTGCTGCCACCAGCTCCATGGCGCACCGTGCGCCAGGGAAGCCAGCTTGCCACGCTGGTGGCATGCTCTGCCCTGCATGATGATGTCACAGAAATGACATCATCACACAGCACCGGGAGAGAGCTGTTGCCAAGTAGGCCCCCTCCCCTGCTTTAAGGCCTGCCATGAACTGTGTTAAAGTTTCCTGCATTACTGTTTCACTGCTGCACCAAAGACTGCTTTGCACGTGTGTGCTCTAGTACACATGCCAGTTTCCTGCCTGCGTGTCAATTACCATGCTGCTGTAATAGACTGTGTAGTTTACTGACTCCATGTTTGGTTAACTGCACAAAAGGACTCTCTTTCTGGGCAGCCCTGCCCTGACCTGTATCTGGATTTCCCCGTGTGTGCTTTGGACTCTGTTACAAGTGTGCCCCGTGCCTGCATTGCCATCTGCCACGGACCGTGCCTGTTCCCTGCTTTGGACTGTGTTTTAAAGTGTCGTTCCCCCTGCCTCCATGGAAGCCTGCCTCATATGGGCCCAAGCCGCTGCTAGCAGCCGGGCGCCTGCCGGGGAAACCTCCAGCGAGCCTGGCTAGGCGCTCCCTGGTCAGTTCCCGCCTGGAGCCTCCCGCGGGCCGGTCCCCGAGCTTGCCCTCGCTACCGGGCAGCCTGCTATCCAGCCCCAGCTATGCCCAGCCGGCATCCATGTTCTCAGGCAGCAAGAAGACCCTGGGAAGAAGACTGCTTTGGGAAGCCATTTCGGCGAGGCGGGCACACCACGTCCGCAGCGAGAGTACCTCGCCCCGCTCTGCATATCTTAGGTGCCGCCCCGGAGAAGGAACTAAGTGCCGACCATCCCAAGCACTTAGAGAATGCATCTCAAAGAAACCTCCGCATTCCAGAGCTGATGACATCAGGACAAGCCCTGTCCGCTGGAACATCCTTTCAGCCCACTTGGATTTCCCCCTCCCTCTTTTGTCCCCTCTTCCTGAGGTGTCACTTATCACAATCTGATTACCAAAGTGGCCCATCTAAGCCATTCAGTAGCCCATTAGAACCTTTGTTTTAGACTGTGAGAACCACCAAGTACAGCACCAGCCCCAGGGTACGTTTTGGGGTATTTAAGCTGGTCTCCCAGACCACTCGGCGCGCGTGCCATCCTATCCAGACCTCCTTGCTGTCCGTCTGTGGTTCCAGTGCTGGCATTGGACCACCCCCCTCGCTGTTGTGTCTCTGCTTCGCTTCAGGATAAGTGAGTATTCCCCATATCATCGATGGGAACCAGCTAATGCGAACGTCTCTGTATTTCATACTCTGTATTTCCTAGATCTTGTGTGTTTCTTGTATGCTTGTGCAAGCTCAGGCTTACGCCACATTGTTAGACAATACACGTGTTTGGAACCTATTTGTTGTCTGCCTCTTTTTCACTAGAGTGTCTGGGATCGGGACCTAAGTATACATAGGTTATGATCCGCGCTTAATTTTAAGTTACAGACTGCTACAGCTAATTCCCCATTATAATAAAGAGCAGTTCTGGTAACAGAGCACACACTGTGTGTGCACGCAGCGACCAGACTTGGGTTGCCCTGGGCGCCGGCAACCCTAGATCCGGCCCTGCCTTCATCTAAACCCAATCTAGCTTTTTTATATGCTCTGCATAGTGGTTGAACAGATAGGGAGATAATATAGATCCTTGTCTGACATCTTTGTCAGTTGGAAACCATTCTGTTTCTCCTTATTCTGTCTTAACAGTAGCTTCTTGTCAGATGTTGTGACACACCCATTTCTTTTAACAGCATCCATAACATTGATCCACACAGTCAAAGGCTTTGTTGTAATCTATAAAACACAAACTGATTGTCTTCTGAAGGTGGGTCGTATTGCTAGTCAGTTAGTATAATATGCATTCTTGTTGCTCAAACAATTTGTTATTATCCAGTTCGATTTTAACTGACTCAAATACTTTTTTGGAACTAAAAATGCCTTGACCAGAAAGGGATGGTAACAAACAGAGGACCCACTAGACAACATAGTAGTACAAACAGTGTAACCACATCAGTGATTGGCTCAGACTATGAACAATCACTTTCAAAGTTATTAATACAGTGAACAAACACAAAAATAAACCATGAACATGTGAATCTAAATGCCTCTATTGTATTTCTTCACATCAATAAAGGTAATAAAGTCCATGAACTCAAGCCTTGTGGTTGAAAGTTAATTAAAGCACAGAGACGGCTCCACCAGAGCCCTGATGCCCAACTCGCAGCACCGGTTTGTTCCTGCTGTTTCGTCTTCCCGACGTTTTCAGGGACTAGAAAGGGAGGCAGAAGTGTGATCATGTTGGTACTCGTCTTGGCTACCTCTGCAGCTTTCTGTTCTGGGTTAGGTTAAGTTGGGTTTTGGGGAAACTATATTGGGGTGGTTCAGCTCTTACCTGTCAAGTAGATGCTTTTAGGTTCCAGGCCAACACATTTCTTTTTACCCAAGTTTTTAACTTAGGGCTTAATCTTTACTATTTTTGTTTTTTGCTCTCCGCTAACCTGCAGATGTTTTCCTGTGTTGAACGGCTTGTTTTTAGTGGCTGTATGTTTTTTATTGTATTTAATTGTGAGCAGCCTCAAGGTGGTCTCTGAAGATATGGCCTTACATTTTTTGAATTAAATAAGTCTTCTGTGGTGCATCCTACAGGTTTCATAAAGGTTGGTCTTAATACCTACATAAAACTACAGGGAAGGTTTGTCTGCAGATTAGGGACAAGATGATTTTTTGTTCTTCCCCTCCTTTTCAGTAAAACCAGGAAAGGCAGTGGAAAAATCTGAATATCTAAATGTTATATCCAGCATGATCTGAGAGCCAAGCTACAAGTGACGAATGACACTTGCCTGGCAAGTGAACAGACTCATGTGTATTCCTCCCTGTTCAATTGCCATTCACTTGATCAAGTGGAGAGCAAGTGAATGGCAAGTGAACAGGGAGGAATACACGTGAGTCTGTTCACTTGCCAGGCAAGTGTCATTCGTCACTTGTAGCTTGGCTGTCAGTCAAGATAGCCGTGACCTGACCGACATCTGCACAGTTAGGCCTCATGTCAGGGAACCAAAGTTCCCAATTGCCCTGGGGCCTGGCCCGATTCATCTTGGGACCGTCCACAACACACAGATGATGAAATGTTTCATCCACCCTACACCATCTTCTCAAGCCCGAATGACCTGAGGGAGCACTCTGCCCTGCTGCAGGACTCCATGTACAGTATTCATTCATCTGTTACTCCTATTGGACCACTCTCACATGTTGCATGTGGGGCAGCTTTTAAGAACTATTTAGAAACTTCAGTTAGTTCAAAATGTGGATAGGCAATAAATTAGTAGCTTAAGGGACCATATTAGACTAGTGCTAAAGCAGCTGTGCTAGTTCCCAGTTTATTTCCAGGCACAATTGAAGATGCTGGCTCATGTCCCTGGCCGCTTCTAGAGCCTGGGGCAAGATTAATCAAAGTCAACTGTATATACATTTCCGTCTATGCTTGGCTGTCCTATGAATCGGCTGCCATTTCCCCAAGAGCTTCTCTAACTCAGAACACTGGGCAAGGGGTTCCGTGCTTACAGTCAGCAGAATAAGTATCCACAGCCAGTTACTTTGTGGGTGCCAACATTCTTTTATGTTAACCCTTTGCTCTCGATGAAACGCTTACTGATTACTGCAGAAGTATGCAATGTTCTAAAAAAAACTGGCATCTAATTTAAAAACATGAATAATTAAGCTAATTATATCAACACATTTGGCCATAATAGCAAAGATTAAACTCTCATGTGAGATGCGTATATTTCTTTTACATAAAACCAGCTGATCATACACTATAGCAATGGGTTATAACATGTCTCATCTGTCGCACCCTGGCAGTTTTATAAGCTAGAACTGAACTTTGGGAAAAGAGATGAACATTTTAAAACAATTGCCAAAGCCAAACTGCAATTTACAGGAAGCAGTGAAGTCACAGGGACGCACCTAGTACCATCAGCATACAGGCACTGATTTTCTGAATGCTTGCTGAGAAAGCTGAACCTATACCAAGTTGATTCTGAATCATCATTACTTCCAGTCCTGGCCATTCAGTGTGATTGTGCTTTTGCTATTAATTTGTTTGCTTGTTGCATTTTTCTCCCAACAATGTAGTGAACCCCACATCATTTCTGTTAAATATCTCCTGGTCCAAAATGTCCAAAGTTATCTTAAATCAGTAAGATCTCTAGCAGACAGAATTATTTGAAATATATGTTCATCTCTTCCAAGTCTAGAATGCTAAAATAAGCATTTAACTAAAGTTGTTTCAAATATTTTATAATTAAATTTATAAACATGTCCATATATAAATACCATTTGGCATTTGTAGATCTTCTGGGCTGATATGCAGCTAAAGAATCCATCAGATAATACATTGATCCTAACAGTCGACTTAGGTGATAAGAAAATGTCATAAAGGTACAAGAATAAATGAACAATAAATCATTACTCATCAATTTGTGTCCAAGCCTACCCATATAGAAAAGTGTGGTGAAACTTAAAGCTATCACTGCAACTTGTTAGTTTGACGGTACTAACTATAGCTTCTTTATATCTTTCAAGCAAAACTAAATTAAACATGAATTAAGTTATATTTCACAGATGTTTTTAAAATCACATATATAAAATACAATCTGGTTTTAATGTGCGCGTGTTTTTTAAATACCCTTGACCATAGACTTTAATTGCAAAGATATCTACTATAATAGGGTGTGCATTTCAGATGCGGGTGATTTCTTCATAAAATTATAAACTAAACAGTGTTCAAAGATCAGTTGTGCTATTATTTTACCAGGCAGTTTTTATTAATTGCACAAAATCATTATGATCATGAAGAAAATGTACAGGCCCCAAGCAGATGAAAGTTCTATTCAGTTTGTCCCTGGAGACCAGGCACAAGAGAATGAGTCAAATATAGTCTCTGCAAGTAGAACGAAGTTTCGGTCCTTGTTCTTGGGAGTCAGCTTGGTGGATGAAGAGGTCTTACATTGGAGCAGACCTGCTTCAGAAGTTGACTGCTTCAGCGTGGACCTTCTTCCAGAGTTGCCCTGGAAAACAGCCCTGGAAAAAGTCCCACTCCCACCCTGGTCACGTCTCCTGATGGAGGAGGACTTGTTGGGGCTGGGGCCAGAGGTAGCCACCACATAACTCAACCAGGCCCAGTGGTTTCCATCATAGACTTCAGCTGGGTTGGGCCGTGGTGGACAGGACATCATTCCTCTCTGGTGGGTGTCATTTCTGTCCCAAAGCACACGTTCTAGTCCCAGGGACTGACTGTTCTGCTCTGAGAACTATCATTTCAGACTGTGGGGGCTCAGAGCCAAGCTACAAGTGACGAATGACACTTGCCTGGCAAGTGAACAGACGTGATCAAGTGGAGCACAAGTGGAGGGCAAGTGAACAGGGAGGAATACACGTGAGTCTGTTCACTTGCCAGGCAAGTGTCATTCGTCACTTGTAGCTTGGCTCACAGAGGACAAACCAAAGCAGGTCTAACTGTGTCTGTTAAATAGTAATATGAGAGTATGATGATGGGTTCTCTCATCTGCCATGAGCTAATTATGAAATCTTGGACTAGAGAGGTTATGAACTCTATGGCAAAAATGTTCAGTGGGGAAAAATGTCATTTCCATGACCCTCCGATCTCCTTGCCTCCCCATCATCAAGCTCAAGCAGCTGTCAAGCAGCTGTGGGGGGTGGCGTTTCGTTGCCTTCTGCCTTGCAGCCATTCTTTTGCATTTGCACATTAGGTGAAATCAATTCCCCCCCAGGGGTATGGATAATTGGGTCAGGTAATTCAATTAAGTTGGAGGACTACAATACCCATAAAGCTATGCAAATACATGCATGTGCAAAATAAACTTCAACAACATAACAGACTTGAGCAAACACAAAATGATAAAAACTTTTTAAAACAAATGTAGTACTCAGCGTCATTAGCTGAACGGTTTATTTGCTCACTGCGCAGCAGTGTCGTTGGCAGCTGTGTGCAGCAAGCAGCCATGACAGGTCCAGAAGGAAAGGGAAATGGAACTCTAATTATGTTGAATGACAACATTCACACATGCACGCATGATATACCGCTGATTGCACTGTACTGTATTGGCAAAGAGCTTTGAAAGTTTCAATGTTTGACTGTAGATCACTATTATTCTAATTTTGCAAGTGGGCACTTAAGCAGACAGCATTCACTGCTGTCCACAATAGGGATGCCTGAACATCTGTTAATTCAGCACTTGGTGTGTTGTCCTGTAAGAGTCTGTTAGCCTGCCCCAGGAAAAGAAGAAATAACTTGGTAGTGGAATGTATTTAGAACAAAGGCATCCAGGTTTGAGACTGTAATGCTTTGTTCTGCCGATCATTATTTTTATATTGGGTATTCAGGTCATTTCTATTCAGCCATGCAAGGTAGGCTGCAATTAGGTTCCATGGCAGGATAATATAATATAATATAATATAATATAATATAATATAATATAATATAATATAATATAATATAATATAATATAATATAATATAATATAATATAATATAATATAATATAATATAATATAATATAATATAATATTTTTGTGTGCGCAAACATACATTATCTAGCAATCCTTATACTGACCGGGCTGCTTCCCCATGGAATTTCCCCCCCACATGGATGGCAGCTTGCCCCACATTTAAAGGGAGCTTCCAAGCAACATCATGGTCGCCGTGACCTTGACTCATGGGACTCCCATAGCTTTCCCATTTGAGCTGGATCAAAGGGAAATGTCAGATCTGGCTCAAAGGAGGAACTGTAGGGTGGCTGTGGGTGGAGCATCCACATGGATACTCTTCTTGTAGCCAGAGCACATGCACAGAGCAGGCGAGGCTTTGGCAGTCCCTGCTTTCTAACCAGCACACTTTTGCAGATAAGAAAAGTGCATTGGCAGGTGTGCTTGAAAACACATGACTCCAGCAGTAAGATGAACAACCTCCCCCTGCCCCACTGCCAACCCTTTTTCAGTCTGCAAAAGTATAGTGGGTGAAAAGGAAACAGGGACCAAAGAAGCTGCACATGCCTCCATGCATGCTCCAAGGTGCATCTCCCCACACACCATTTTGAAGGTGAGTGCAGCCACAAGTCAAATGAAAGCTGGACTGAGGTTTCCCCCCCAACCCAACTCACATTTAGCATCTTGTGCAATCATACCCTAAGTGATAAGTACTCATCAACCTGCAGAGAAGGAGGATTGGGGCTGAAAGACAAATGGAAAGTGTGAGTTTGTATGAAAATTATAGCTGAAATTAATATGGGAGAGAACATAATGCTCTACAGTGTCGCATAGCCCATAAGCTTTGAAACTGTCCATTAGAGATGGGCACGAACCAGAAAAAACTGAACCATGAAGTTTGTGCTTCATCAAATTTCATGAACCACGAAACATGAACTTTCACGAACCTGTCCTGGTTTGCGAACCGGTTCGTTTGGTTCGTGAAAACATCACATCCAGGTCAGCAAATCGTCACTTCTGGGCCAGCAGAAGGTCTGCAGGAAGTCCATCCCTTGTTGCCTAGGGAAATGATTGATTGGTGCCAGGCTGTCTGCAGTGACAAACCAAAAAATGAACCAAACGAACCAGCCTAAAGTTCGTGGCGGTTTGTCAGAAATGAGCTCTGACAAACCACTGGTTCTCAAACCACGAACCAGCTCAGTTCGTCACGAACTTTGGTTCGTATTTTGGTTCATGCCGATCTCTACTGTCCATAAGACTGTAGACTTAGAACACGTATACTGCTTAAGCTGAATTCACTTCTGGTGGACACAATGATAGCCATGGGCATAGATGGCTTTAAAAGCATCCATCAATGGATACTAGACATGGTGACTGTTGCCATATTCAGAGGCAGTTAACCTCTAAACTTCAGTGCTACAGCATGTTATATTAGTGTTATTTAATAGCGGACATGCAATGGTATTTAGTATTTGACAGGACTGGTGATGCAATTTTGTATTTGCTGCCTACCAAAACTTAAGCAATCAAGTCTCAGGTGTTTGAATTTCAATCTCTGATATAAAATTTCATATTCAGAATGTGATTTGTAATCAAAATTCTAATGGCAAAATTTGAAATTTATGGATTTTTTTTAAAGTTTGCAATTTCAACTCTATGTATCAGGCTGCAAATACTTACAAAAATACATCATTGATCAAAATGAATTTTATTAGTTTCTTAGACTTTTCAAAGTTTGCAATTGTTTAAACTTTTAAAATTGAAAAAAATCCACATTTTGCTAACAGTTGAAATATTAGATCCCCTCCCTGTACTGATGTCCACGCATGTGAGCGTGAGAAAGAAATATAGCCACACCATCAAACTACAGAAAAAAATTTAGAACAATTGTGTTTGGAAAAATGTTTTAAAAATTGAGATTTCCATGTGATTAGACTGCAATTTGAGCACAGGTGTATTCGCTCAGCCTTGCCTCTATTGTAACAAAGTCTGAAAAGCTAAAGAATTTTATCAATGACAAGTATATCTGTATATGTGAAGGAAAGAAAAACTCGTTGCTCTTTGGCACTGGTTTATCGATCAGCTCTTGCCTCTCCTTTTTTATTATCTGTGTCTTTTTAATGCTGGACCGTCTGTCTCAGACAGTTCAATTCACACTGAAGGCCTTTCTCTAGCGACTGCAGAATTCTGAAAGGTTGTGGGTTGGATCCAGCCAGCTTTTTCACTCAATTCCATCCAGTTCCCTTCCTTATTACAACTTCTGAACCACATGACCTTCGCCTATGCAAGTCCCAGGAATCTCAGGATAACCTTTTTGGTGGCTAAATTTAATAGCTTTCTCCCTTCTTCACCAATGGAAAAGCTGGCTGCATCCAAGCATACAGTTCCCCCCCCCCTCGCCACACACACACACCTTTGGGCATAGTCTAACATTGCTAGCTGCCTTTCAGGAGTCTTTTTACGGAGCAGTGCCCTCCACCAAAGAATTCACACCAATATTTCAATTATTGCAACTGCTTTTGAGTCCAGCTACATATTAGTAGTAGGCAAAGAGTGTGTGTATTCTTTTATTCATTGATTAAACTTTTTTCAAGACAGGTTTAAAAGAGGATTTGACAGATTCATGGAGGCTAGGTGTTGGGATTTTAGCGAGTGTCCTACATTCAGTCATGAAAGAGTTAAATTGTTGTGCTGTTTGTTTAGTTAGATAGCTAAACATAGTTAGTTAGCACAGGACTACTCAGGGCTGGAGTAAAAGTTCCCACCATAGAAAGGGGAGTCTTTAGTCTTATTGAAGGATTCTAGGATTATCTACTGGACGAACCAGTTTATTGGGGGGGCAATTAACTAGCAAAACTAGGTTTTATTGCCTTTGTTCTTGTAGGAAAATATAGTAGAGATTGTGCAAAGATTGCGCATTGGAAGTAATGAGAATAGATTCACAAACACACACTCCAGTGTAGCTCTGTAAGATTACTTTACTAAAGGATAAATAGGGTTACATTTGGAGAAAATAATAAATTGCTAAGCTGACTACATCTTGCTAGATAATAATAATAATAATAATAATAACATTCGATTTATATACCGCCCTTCAGGAGAACTTAATGCCCACTCAGAGCGGTTTACAAAGTGTTATTATTACCCCACAACAATCACCCTGTGAGGTGGGTGGGGCTAAGAGAGCTCAAGAGAACTGTGACTCGCCCAAGGTCACCCAGCTGGCTTTGTGGAGGAGTGGGGAATCAAACCCGGCTCTCCAGATTAGAGTCCCGTGCTCTTAACCACTACACCAAACTGTCTCTACTCTAAGTGTCTTAGAGTAGAGACAAGAAGAAGTGAAGTAGTGGAAGTGAAGTGAAGTGAACAAAGAGCAATAAAACTTCAGTATATAGCATCAATTAATTGCCCCCAATAAACTAACTGCCCAATAGAAAATCCTAATCCTGCTTCATTATGCTCCCCTTTCTATGGCGGGAATCTTATTCGAAGCTCTAATGGTTACATTCAAAGTATGTTTACTAATTAAGTAGGTAACACAAACAGTTTAACTCTTTCTTGACTGAAACGAAAACACTTGCTAAATTCCCACAGTTCTGCCTCAGTCTACAGTTTAGCCGCTCTTCTCTTCTAGTCTGATCACCAAGGTGTAGAGATGTAGGAGTTAGTGAGCTATTCTTTATTTTCTCACCAAATGTACCCTTTTCCCTGATATGTAGTAAAAATATTTTTCTAGAGCTAAACGTTGGAGACTGTCTACTTATTTCCACTACACTAATATTAAACTCTGCAACTTTATTCTGCAGCAATAGGTCTATCATCAGCGACTAGCCATGATGACTAAAGGGAACCTCCACATTCAGAGGCAGTGAACTTCTGGGTCCCAGTGCCAGGAGGCAACTTCAGAGGAAGGCCTCAGCCTCTGTGCCCTCCAAAGTAACTGGTTGGTCAGTGTGTGAGGTGGGATGCTGGACTGGATGGACCTCAGGGCCCTTCTTGTGTTCTGATTAGACTTTGGGGGTATTGAATAATTTTTAGAGAACCTTGCAAAAAGAGGCCGAAACCTTTCCCCACTGCACTTGTTACACCAATGATCTCCTTGCAGTGCGATTGTTTTCTCTCTGGGAAATATTCAGCAGGCCACCCCAGAGGCATCTCGACAGGCTAGGGACAGCTTCTGCTGTATGTACAAACTGCCCCGAGTGAAATGCCAGAGACCTTCTAGGCTCCAGACCGGTCACTTGTACCTAAAGCAGAGTCTGAAATGGACCCACCCCACCTCTCAAAGAGTGCCTAGCATTGGCTGGGCTGTTCCCTCCTTCTGTTTTCATAATCAATCTATAATTGTAAAAATTACAATTATTGCAAGAGCCCGGTGGTGCAGAGTGGTAAGCTGCAGTACTGCTCACGACCTAAGTTTGATCCTGGTGGAAGCCAGGTTCAGGTAGCTGGCTCAAGGTTGACTCAGCCTTCCATCCTTCTGAGGTTGGTAAAATGAGTACCCAGGTTCCTGGGGGTAAAGCGTAGATGACTGGGGAAGGCAATGGCAAACCACCCCGTAAATGTCCCCCCATGGGTCAGTAATGACTCGGTGCTTGCACACCTTTACCTTTTTACCTATAATTGTGGTCCCAGGCAAAGTAAGTCATCAATGATCTGTTCTTCATTGCAGTCACCCAACATTATTAATACTCTAGTTCTGTAATCAGAAATGTATTTTATATTATATGCAAAGTGAATCAAGATGGGTAGCCGCGTTAGTCTATCTGTAGCAGTAGAAAAGAGCAAGAGTCCAGCAGCACCTATAAGACTAACAAACTTTGTGATAGGGTATCTGAAGAAATGAGCTGTGACTCATGAAAGCTCATATCCTACCACAAATTTTGTTAGTCTTATAGGTGCTACTGGACTCTTGCTCTTTACTATGCAAAGTGAAACCATCCAACCCTACTAAAGGGAAGGGTATTCAGTCTCACCCCCCCCCCCCATGCCCATAATATGTTTCTCTGATCATAGCCAAGCGGTTGTGAGCTAACCTACAACAACAGAGCACGGGAAAGTCTCGTTCCCAAAGAATGTTTTAAGGCACCCCTTTAAGAAAAAGGAAACATGAAGTTTCTACAACGTACTTTATATTCTATTCGAGGAATGCAGCGTTTTAATGCCCCCCCACACACACAATATCACAGCCGATGCATTGCACTCCGCAGACATCAAACATTTAGAAAGGGGGAGTCCCGAAGCCGGTTCCAAAAGACCCACTCGGGCCTCTCCTCTCTTTCCCCTGCACCAGTTTCGGTCTCTTTGAAGTGCAAACATTTGTGGTTTCAATCCGGAGGGGCGTCTAAGTCTGCGATTGCAAAGGCGGGCCCGGGAAAGAAGACGAGCACCAGGTTAGGACCGTGGCCCACAGCCCGCCCAAGTCGCTGCCCCTGGAGGGCTGCCAAATGAACCCGTATCGGGACGGGGAGTCAGTTGCTTGGCTGGGCTGGATCCAAAGGGAAGCGGTGCTGCAAACAGGCGGCCGCCGCCTACTCCAGGGGGAGCAGCCAGGCAAAGAAGGACTCGTCCACCGCCACCCCAAAGTCTTCTGCGAACTCGACGGCTGTCCGAAACTGTATCTGACGAAGGGAGCTCTGGCTCTGGACAGGTCACAGCCTGGGAATCTTGTTGGGCTCTAAGGGGTCACTGCACTGCTGTCCTGCTGCTCCACCGCAGGCCCTGCGCGGCTGCAAACCTTGTTCCCAAATACCAGGATGAGACAAACAGAGTCTGAGAGCTGCTGGCGCGAAGAGACGCTCTTCCCTTGGCCCCTCGCTGCCCCCTGGCAATGCGCATCGACGCCGGGCCTGGCCCCAGGCGCGCTTTCTCCGCGGGCTCTTTGGGCGCTCCAGGCTGCCCGGAAAGCGAAGACAAGCCGTCAGAGATCTGGTCTTCCTTGCAGTCACCCACCATTACTGATACGCCAGTTCTGCAAATAGAAGACGCAAAGCCAGAGAGAGCAGCCAACGGTCGCCCAGGCTCTCCCTCCCGGGGCTGCTCCAGGCCGGGCGCTGGCAGCTGGCGGGAGAGCAGCGGCCCAGGCGGGCCCGGATGCCGCTGCAGGGAAGGCTGCCCAGGAGCGCCAGTGCCAGGAGCAGGCGGGAGCGGGGACCCCGAGGCACGCGGCTTGAACCCTAGCCGGAGACGGCAGCGGAGGGGGGGGCTCCCAGGTACCCGGCGCCCCTCTTGCCTTGGGGCTGGGGGGCAGGAAAGGTTCCAGCGGGGAAATGCGCGGGCGGAGAAGGTGAGGGGCGGCGAGGAGGCGGCTGGACCGGCACTCGGGCCTTGCGTCTCCCTCCCCTGCCCCATTGCGCAGACCCCGGCCCGCCCCCGCGGGTGCCCAGGCTCCGGGCTCCTCCTGCTGCCAGCCCCCCGGGAGGGGGTTCCCTTCTCGACCTCTAAAGGCGAAGAGAACCCGAGGATGGGACTGGCTGCCTGCAGCTTGCCGGGCAGAGGTTGATCGCTCCTTCCAGGGGAGTTGAGTTCTGTTGGGATTTTTACATGAGTCATTCTCTTCATTCCTGAAAGAGTTACTTTGTTTGTGTTTAGTTAGAGACGACTAGTTTGCACAGACCAGTTAGATGTCCAGTTGTTCTTCCCAGGGTAAAAGGGGAGTTGCATGCTTACGGAACACAACTAGGATTATTGGCTGACCAGTTTTATTGGGGGGCGGGGAATTTGACATTTTTTCTTTTTCTCAGGCGGTCATTGCTCTCCAGTTAGTTAGACCTTCACCTTTAAATCATCAAGATGTAAGGACGTAGGAGCGAAGTTCGTCCAATGTACCCTATTTTCCCCTATATGTAGTAAATATTTCTTTCAGACGCTAAAACACGCATGTGCCTGTGATTCTTTACCTGCCGTGCATATTCCACTCTGCAGCAATGCTTATCCAACCAGTTCCAGGCTAAACCCCCGCCGCCGGCGCCCCACCCCTGGAAACTGACCCCCACTGGAGAGGTTAGGGGTTTCCAGCACCTGGGAGGCTCAACCTCCGCGCCAAGTGTTTCCGGAGAGGGGGGGCAGCTATAAATCCTGCAAACTAAGAGATGCAATCAATAGCGAAGAGCCGGCGCTGGCGCTAAGGGGTCGCATTAGAAGACCGCAGGCGCAGCCTGGAGCCATTTGCGGCCAGAGAGTCAGTCCCACTCGCCGGGCGGGGCGAGGTGCGGGAGTGGCCCGGGAGCTTCTCTTGCGCAGGGCCCAGGGAAGCCTCCTCGAATGCCAAGCGGGCTTGCTGAAATCCAAAGCCGCCTCGTGTCCTCCACGGGCTGCCCTGGCAGCGCGGGAGGGCTCGCCAGCCCGTGCCCCTGGGAAGCTGGGCGCAATGGAAAGACTGCGGGAGAGCCAGTGAAATCCTGAGCAGAGTTACACTAGTCAATCAATGGGCTTAGACTGAAGTAACTCTGCTCAGGATTCCACTGTGAGCTGCGTTGTAGGTTGTCCTCACACGTTTAAAACAAACTCAAAGTCGCCTGGGATATTGGTTTTAAATAGAGAGATAGGCCGAAGATGTTATAAAACAAATAAAAGTGTGTGGGGGGGGGCTCTGTTCCTCTGCCCTGCGGTACAGCCGGGGTGGGAAAAGGGGTCGGAACAGAACTTCTGCCGGCTGCGTTCACAAGGTAGACCCAGAAAAACACCGTTCAACTGGATGGGTCGTCCTTATTTGTAGTGCTTCAGTTGCAGTGCCTAAGTGACAGCAGGCATTGCCTAATATTGTGCAGGCACGGTCATTCACAGTTAGTACTTTAGTTGGACCATTGTGGTTTTTGTAGGTGTGGTGTAGCAGTTAAGAGCGGCAGGACTCTAATGTGGAGAGCCAGGTTTGATTCCCCACTCCTCCTCTTGAAGCCAGCTGGGTGACCTTGGGCCAGTCACAGCTCTCTCAGAGCTCTCTCAGCCCCACCCACCTCACAGGGTGATAGTTGTGGAGATAATAATAACATACTTTGTAAACCACCCTGAGCGGGTGTTAAGTTGTCCTGAAGGGCGGTATATAAATCAAATGTCATTTTTGTTATATTATTATTATTACATTACTGGTACATATTTATTCCGTCTATTTTTATGCAGTGATTGAAACACATTGTAACTGCTCTGTTTGGTTGAGGAGCTAGATTATGTATTGTAATATATTGTTCTGTATGGTTGTAGCTGAAGACAATTATTAGACATCCTTCATATATGCATTTTTCCTGAAGGATAGAATTCATCCTTTATTGCATATGCAATTCATTCCTATTCATTTTATGGTTTAGTATTATTTTTGCGTACACGGTGTTTTTCTATGTCTGCCTTCTGTGCACCGTGGGCCCTGGGCTTTTGACGCTCCTTTCTCAAGTCAGAGGCTCTTATATGTTCCTGCGTCCGACAGGCGAGAGCCGAGGCCGGGCAAGGCTCCTGGGGCACAGGAAGGGGGGGGGTCAGAACTTGTCACCTTCGCCTGTCGTTGCCTTTAGTCACCAGTCTCGGGACAGTGTGCGCTCCTCGCTCTCTAGCGACAATTCACAAGTCGATTCTTGCGTGTGGACAAACCACGTCCAGAGGCAAATCCCTGTTCTAGCATAAGTCCTGAGGAGTTAGCCTTGTTAGTCTGTAGTTGCAAAATAACGAAGAGTTCAATAGCACCCTTAAGACTAACCAACTTGTTTGTAGCATAAGCTTTCGAGAACCACAGCTCGTCAGATGCATACATGTATTATGATGCACACAAGCATCTGACAGAAAGCGCTGTAGTTCTCGACAGCTTATGCTACAAACAAGTTGGTTAGTCTTAAAGGTGCTACTGGACTCTTTACTATTCTAGCATAAGGACAGCGCAATGACCAGTGGAATCTGGGCCCGCTGGGCAGCGGCGGTCGGAAAAGCTGGACGGTTCTTTGAAAAAATCAGGTCGCGCTGCGTTCTGAAGACTGGCCCAGTTTCTAGCTGGCAAAAGAAGCAGTGCGGGGCGCAGATCCCGGACCTGCCCCGCCACGGCAATCACCTTCCAGGCCCTGCTTCATCTGCCCGCCTTCTTTTCTTGCCTCGCCTTGCAAGCGCCGTTTATCCAATGATCTTGAGTAGTGGATAAGGAGCCTTTGTTTCTTTAAAGAAAATGTGGTGGAGGCCACAGCCCGCCTAGTCCTTGGGTCTCTATCCACCACCAGATAGGGGGCTATATTATCTTTTGATGCAGTGGAATCTACAGCACATGCATGCACATGCTCTGTGGTGGCCCCCACCTTGTGGAATAGCCTGTCTGAAGCGGTCAGGAAAGCCCCCACTCTCTTGGCTTTCTACAAACTGTGCAAAACTGAATTATTATGAAGGGTTTCTCCATTCACATAATAGCACAGTTCTGTAAGAAATGGCTCAGAGAAATGATTGTACTACTGGATACTGTCTGTTGATGCAGATATGGTCCTACTAGGTAGTTTCTTTCTATGTTGTTTAATATATCATGTCAAATTATGTATGTTTTTTCCCATCAGTGTTTCATCTCTGTATTAGGAATGAAGCTTGCGTTCAGCTTTCTACAACCCATACCCTATTGTGTTGTTTATTGAATTGTCTCAGCCATTGATTGTATTGACTTAACACCGTTTAATCTGCCCCAAGTCTATACATTTTTGTCATTGTTTCTTTGGTTTTCGTATGTGAGGCATATCAGCTGCCTTGTGCCCCTTCTCTGGGTGAAAAGCTGAACACCACAATTTCAATAACACAAATAAAGTATCAGCAGTCAGGACTAGGGTTGCAACTCCGTCCTGGGGAATGCCTGGCGATTTGGAGGTGGTGCGAGGGAGGGCAGAGAGTGAAGCGTGGATGCGATGTCGTGGAGTCTGCTCTCTGTCGTTGCGTCAACCATCAGTTGTAACCCTGAGAGAAGTCCAGACCCCACCTTTATTTTATTATTTATTTAAAATAGGAGCAATTTATAATGTGGGTATTCCAACATCACATGGGACAGGAAATCAACCTTGTTCAAGACCCATTGGAAGAGTCTATCCCAGTAAGGCAAATATAGTATAGTATAGTACTCTCTCATATAGTACTGCTATGGGGCCGTGTTGAGACCTATGAGTATAAATGCTCTACGGTAAGGAGGAACTGTTAGAGGTTTAGTGTAGGCTGGAATGGTTGGAGGTGGAAGGATGCCAAAGAACTGGGTGGAACACACCCTCCAGCTCTTACGAGTAATTTAGCTCTTTTAGGCGTTTCTTGAGGTGCCCAGCTTCTGAGGTTAGGCGGGTGGCAAGCCTTCTCCATCCTGGTACCAAACCTGTGAATTCTCCCCCGGGAGACTTGCCCGTTTCCCTTCTCTTGCTGTCTTTCACAATCGGTTGAAGGCTTTTCTATTTTGTGTGGCATTCCCTCAGCGACCCTTCCCCAGTGCTTTTACTGTCGTTTTTATTGTTTTTATCTATTTCAAGTTTCGGTTTTAAATTGTTCTAATGATGTATTTATATGTTGCTTTTAATGGCTTTTAAGATAGTGGGTTCTAATTTTATTTGCCGCCTTGGTGGCCTGTACGAGGGCAGAAGGGGGGGGATTGATTTTGTAAATAAATAAATTTTCTGTGTCTTTTACTGGCTGCCATCCAAAAGTCCTTGGGAGGGGGAGCTAACAGAAACTCCCAGGGGAAAGGACTGAAGAGCTCCTTGTAGGGGCGGGTTGAGGGGGGTGGCGAAGGCCAACTTGAAACATCAAGACTGCAGATATTTAAACCCCGTGCCTGGCCCGGCCTGGCGCAGCCTTCTGCAGGAGCCAAAGGGCCAAAGCTTTTGGCCCTTGCTTCCTAGTCCCTGGATCTTGGCCAGGAGGACACCAGCCCAGCGTCAATTGTCTATTTGTTGTCATTTGTTTGTTTGATATACTGTGTTTTATAAAATCGTGAATTTTTGTTAACTGCTTTGGGTAGAAAAGAGGGATGAAAAATACTAACTAAACAAACCAAAGAGTTCAGTCAAGCTGCTTACCTCTGGCTGACTTCAATGGGATTCAGTCTGTGAGGTAACATCCGAAGCCCCAGTCTTAGAGGCACCGCCTTCATCTCAGAATTTAAGATGTGGGGGGAGGTATGCGTATTGTCCGATCCATTTAAGAAAAGAGGCCATAAAAGGAGGGGAAGGGGCAACTTTCCAGAAGACAGGGAAGAGAGAGAGAAAGAGAGAGAGAGAGAGAGAGAGAGTTCACCTTTTAATTATAATTTGCTAGTCTGGGATTCTAATTATCCACCTGGTTGGCTGCAAATTTAATCTGAATAAAAATGTAGATTTCTCCTGCCTTGAGTCTCAGTGAGAAAGGCGGGATATAAATAACATAAATAAAATAATAAAATAAATTGTTGGGATTTTCGGATGTCCTACCTTCAGTCATGAAAGAGTTAAATTGTTTGGTTTGTTTAGTCAGATAGCTAGTTAGAATAGGACCACTTAGGCCTGGAGAAAGGGAGTCTTTAGTCTTAATGAAGGGATCTAGGATTGTCTATTGGATGAACCAGGTTAATGGGGAGGGGGGATGACAATTAACTAGCAACAGATACTAAGGGTTTATTGCTCCCGGCGGAAAAGAACCTGCGGGTCACTCGACCCGCCCCATTCAAGCACCTCCTTATTTTTTTTAAAAAAAATCACCTATAGACACGTGGGCTATAGGTGCTGCACCCGCTGGCGCCCTCCCCGCTCCCCGACAGGCATTTCTTTTCGTCTCGGCTCGGCCGAGGGGCTCCCAAGGAGCTTTCGAGCCTCCTGAAGTCAGCCGCGCTCCAGGCGCCTCGGCGCAGACGACCTTCTGGGGGCGCCTGAGCCTACGAGGCAGCCCCTTCTCGCCCCCGCGGCCGGCGAGTTAACTCGGAACTTCCCCGAAGAGCGGCCGCATTCGGAGGCCCTCCCTCCCGACAGCTGCGGGAGGCTCCCGGCCGGGCATTTGGGGGCCTTGTCTTAGGAAGAGCAATTATCCCCGCCTGCTTCCATCCCAGCGATCCACGTCTAACCAGGCGCAGGAGAAACCCGCGTGTTTTCGTTTGTTTCCGCGCAGAGCAGCAGCTGGACCCCAGATCAGCCCCTGGAGGAGGGGGGGGGGGCAAGCCTTCCCTCTCCTGCTGCCCCCCTTCGGCTGCAATGCCTTGGGAGGAAAGAGATGCGGCCTCTCCCTCGGGCAACGGAGCGCAGCACCGGGGGAGGACTGGGGGTGGGGAAACCGAGGAACGCGCCCTTCTCGCCCCTTCCCCATCTTCCAAGCAGCCCGGCTGGGCAGCTCCGTGGCTTTCGGGGGGCCGCCCTGCGGGCCCTTGTTTAACTTCGGGGTGCGTCTCCCCCCCCCCCCCCAGCAGAGAGCTCCGCCCCTCGCGCCTTCCACGCTGGAAGGCAAAACCTTCGGGTCTGCCCGGGAATTCTTCCGGAGCAGACAGCTGCCAGACGTGTCCACTGCCTCCCTTGCTGGGGCCTCGAGTTACAGAAAGCCGGCCTCCTCCCCGCGCTCCCCGCCGCGCCTCCGCCGACACATTCCCAGCCGGAGAGTTCCTCCGGCCTCTCGGGTCAGGCTTTACCTGCGGCCCCTTCCCCTTTCTGCCCCGAACTCTGGATCACGCTGGAAACTCAAAGCCGACACATAGGAACGCACCTCTAGATTTTCTGCACGGCCTGCAGAATGCAACGTGAGAGCCAGTTTGCTGTAGTGGTTGAGAGCCGCAGGATTCTAATCTGGAGAGCTGGGTTTGATTCCACACTCCTCCACTTGGAGCCAGCTGGGTGACCTTGGGTCAGTCACAGCTCTCTCAGAGCTCTCTCAGCCCTACCCACCTCCCAGGGTGTTTGTTGTGGGGATAATAATAACATACTTTGTAAATAGCTCTGAGTGGACATTAAGTTGTCTTGAAGGGTGATATATAAATGGAATGTTGTTGTTGCCTCGAAGGGCATCCCCGATTCTTCGGAATGGCTGCCCAAGGGGTGTGTGTGTGGCACCGCTAGGCCCCTTCTTTGCGGCACCTGCTGCTCTTGGGCTGGGAAGCCGCTGGTCGCCCCGGTGCTGCCTCTGCCCGTCTGCAGGCACAGCTGGAAAAAAGTCCACAAGAAGTTCTCTGCAGGCCACAGATCGCGTACAGCTCCACCACAGAGGTGGAGTTCATCCTGCTCAAAGGGGAAGCAGGAAGGGAACTCCCAGGCCTGCCTATTCCCCCGAAGTGCTTGATCTGACCCTCTGTCCATCCCTCTGTCTGTCTGTCTAGGGACTTTATCTGCCTCCTGTCTTGAGTCCTGCTGGAGGCGGCTTACAAGTGGTAGTCCCTGGCCCCAGGGAAGGGCAGGGCCTTATGGGTCCTGGCCCCAACCTGGTGGAACTCTGTCTGTGGATATTGGGCTTGGCAAGTTCTTTTATCCTTCTTGCCTGGCATATAGTTGAGGCAGCTCTCATATCCATCTAATAATCTACCAATCTCCTGTATAGTCATCTCTCCCCCCCCCATACGAGAGGTCACAGTGATCTGAACAACTGGATCCCCCCTCCTCCTTTTCCTGTGCGCTTTTAGCAGGTGTCGACTGTGGAGGGAAAAGGCCGCAATCTTGGAACTGTGTTTTACCGTTGTATAATGATGTGATTTTTATTGTGTTGTAAATGTATTTTATATTTTGTCCTATTATACAGGTTGGAACTCGCCCTGAGCCCGCTTGCCGGGAGGGAGGGCTAGAAATCAAACAAATAAAACAAATAAAACAATTAAATAAAACCACACCCAGACATATTTAAAACACCAAAGACTATCGGTAGGGGTCAATTGAATTTACTGCCCTGTCAGCACGCCGAGCGCTGGGTCTTAGAGTCCTTTGCTCCGCTCCGACTGCGCGCTGCCTCCGTTGGCACAAGCATTGCCCCCCCCCCCCGTTGCTGGCAAGGGCCGGGAAAGGGCAGCGCCCGGCTGCTGCCAGGGAAAGCCTCCGAGGCAGGGCAGCCTTTGCCCTCCGGACAGCTGTGGAGGCGGGCTGGACCCCGCCGTCGCGGCCCGGGCGCCTGCCGGAGGAGGGGGCAGAAGAGCCGCCGCGCTCCTCCATGGAAAGCAGCCCCGGCCTCGCCCGCCAACCGGCCTTCCTGGCTCCCCCGGGCAGCCGCGCCCAAGGCCAGGAGCCGAGCCAGGGGTCGATGGGCGCGGGGCTGGCCCGCCTGCAGGGAGCCCCGCGCCTTTTACCAGCCTCATCAAGTATTGATGTCTCGTCTGGAGGTTTAAGACGCTCCGCGCTCGGGCCGGGGAGAGGCCGGCTTGGCGGGGCCATTGATCTTTCCGAGCGAGCCTTTCAAGTGTGATTAAGAACCGCGATTGATATCCAGGAGGCTTCCAGCCGCGCCCCCGAAGAGCCCCCTCGGTCCCCATCCCACGGATTCCGCCAGCTCGGCCGCCTCTGGTGGGCCATCTAGCCGAGCTGCTGCTGCGGGACCCATTCGGGAAGCGCCAAGGCGCCGGATCGATCTCCCATAATGGCACTCGGGCGGCAAGGGGCAGGCCTCGATCTCCTTAGGCCCGCTTTCTTAGCGAGACGCGCCTTCGAACCCCGTCGGAAAAAAAGGCGAGAGGAGGGCCGCCCTCGGCGTTGACCCCATTCTTTTCGAGGGTTTGGCGCACTTCACGCACATTAGTTCAGTAATTTCAGTAAGGCGATCATTTAGGATGGGGATTTTAGAATTTAATATCCAGTCCCACGTCGAGGTTTTAACGATTTTTAAAGCTTGCGGTGATTTCTTGCTTCTTCGTTATGTTCAAGGAAACAATGCACAGAACGGGAAACAGGGCAAACATTCCTCCTTCCGCAGATGTGACTCTTTTCAAGTTGGGAAGGCAGGCAAACGCAGGCTGGGCTTGGTGGGCAAAACTGCCAAACCGAATTCTCAGGGTTGCTAAGCAGAAGAGGCTGCGGCCTGACCTGGGTCCAAATGCCCTTTCGGGAAGCCAACGCGGCTTAGCGAGTGTGGGTGTAGAGGACTGCGAATTCGGGCTACAATAATACGCACGTTTTCCTAGGTGCACTTAAAACCCGTTGAACACAGAGCGCTTACTCCCAGGTAACAGACATGACGGGCTGTTAAAGCACCGGCTGTGGATCTTTTAGACTTAAACTGCACAAGCTTTTAAAAAGGAAAATCTACGTTTAAAAATTAGCATATATGAAAAAAATGTTTATTAAAATAATCAGAATGCCTTTTAAAAACAAGAAGGGTTTTAAGAAACCTAGCTTATTAAGTTAGTGTTTCCCGGGTATTTAGAATGGGGTGCCAACCGACGTGGCCTTACACCCTTCTAGGCTCATTGCTTTAGGATGACACCGTTAGCCACAGCCAAGGAAGGGAGCAGCTTCCAGGATGCCGAATGGAGGCAAGGAGAGAGTTCCGCCTCGATTGGACCCAGCGTTAGGAGCTCCAGCAGCGCCATTCGGAAACGCAGCCCTTGGGCTCGTTTCCTGGGCTCTGAAGTGGATGTGGACCGAACTTCGACAGGGGAACGGCGGGGGCTTAGACCAGCAACTGGCGTCCAGGGTGGACCCAGCGTTTCCCTTCGAAGCGAGCTCCATGCGACAGCCTGCTTTAAAATCAGTTCTCCGGCTTCACTTCTTCACCCTATTAGTTGGCGGTGTGACAACAACACAAATTGTGTTCTTTTACACTGCCCGAAGGCCTTGGAGGCTTTTCAAGGCACCTCGGAGGCTTTTCGGGGGGGGGGGGGACTGCCTGAGAAGTCCTGTTTGGGAAATGTAAACTTGAACAAAGGCCCCAGCCTGTCAAATTCGGGGATTTTTCTCCGCCTGAGACCTCGGAACTTGAAGAATTGTTGGGGAGTTTTCAGGTCAGGATGCTCTTTTTAGAAAACACCGGTTCAAATGAAGGATTTTTTTTGGCACCTAAATGCAGTAGACAAACTAACTGCGGTATCAACAGAAAAGAGCAAGAGTCCAGTAGCACCTATAAGACTAATAAAATTTGTGGAAAGTATTGTATTGAAATGTACTTACTTGATACTGATTGTATTAACCTCATACTGTGTAATCCGCCTCGAGTCTCAGTGAGAAAGGCGGACTATAAATGACGCAAATAAATAAATAAACTAACTAAATAAATAAAAGCTCCTGCCTTACCACAAATTTTGTTAGTCTTCTAGGTGCTACTGGACTCTTGCTCTTTTCTACTGCTACAGACAGACTGACACGGCTACCCGTCTTGATCTATCTCCACGCAGTATCAACCCACCCACCCCCGCAAGAGAGACTATTAAATGTTGAAATAATTCCTCTGCATAGATCGGGTTGGGACAAAATACGTCTTTTCAAGATGCTAAGAAATTATTTCCACACACCCCAAATTCCCTTCTGATGTTAGGGGCAACGCTCTCACTGTTTCGTTAAAAAATTAGAACCCCCCCCCTTTAAAAACACAGAGAGAGAGGCTTTAGAAAGGGCTGCCCACCCCTACCCGTTCCAGGCTAGGACTTCCACGGGGCTAAGAGGCGCAAGTCCATCGGATTTTACTACAATAGATATGATCAAAGCTGACCTCTGGCCTACAGATTGCTTCGAGATGCTTGTTTTTCTCTGCTTTTCGTTTAGCTTCCTTTTAACAAAATGCCATCGTTAGGAGTAATTTGTGACTCGGTGTTACTTTCAGAAATGTTTAGTCAGAGGAACAGTGACTGAAAGGAACATAATTTAAGCATGCATAACACTTCGTATAATACTGCACCAAAGACACGCTGATCGACCCAAGTTTTACTGCAACGTGTCGGATACATATATGAGAACTGCAGCTTTTCAGAGAAATATGTTGCAGGGCTGAGGGGTACTGAAACATTTGCCGTTGAGGCCAATTGAGAGCCGTCAAGGATTTAAAGAGAGTAAGGCTATAATAATTCGCGAGATGGATCGACTCTTTATAGAGGAAGCCGCGGCCTTCGGTTTGCAAGACCTGAGCAGATCGGACGTTTCGGAGGCCATTCGTTCTTAGGGACGCCACAAGTCGGAAGCGACTTGGCGGCACATCACACACACACACACACACACACACACACACACACAAGGCTATAATGGATCGAACTCATTTGCAGGCAATTCTGCGGGAGGTGCTGTGAAAAATGGCTAGAAAAAATTGTACCTCATCAGGTAACGAATTAACATCAATTGGAATGATTATTACAGACGCTTTATATCCATTCCCTCGTTTGCTTTTAAAAGAGATGCGGAGAGTGCGATATACAAAATAAAATCCCTTCGGAGTTTGCATCGAAAACGTTACAAGAGGGCAAATCCACAGCGTTTCCCTCTCCGTTGCAGGACAGCAGTCCGGTGTCGAGGAAAAGAAAAGTCACGATGCCATGCGATTAATTCCAGTTTTCTCTCTCTTTTTAAATAAACCACCCAGAGACAATCGATTTGGATGCAGACCTCCCGAGGCCCTTCCGAGAAACGAAAGGGGATGGACAGTCTTCAGGGCGCAGGCGGAGACTCGCCCGGCTCGGCTCCAGCGTCCCCCTCTTTCTCGCGCAACCTCCCAACCGAGAATCGCGGGGCTCCGGTGGTCCTTTTGGTTCCGGGGAGGGGGGGGCGTCCCTGACTTGGGGGCGAAAAGGGTTAAAAAATACATTCTCGTCTCGGCCAGCCTCGCCGCGACGCTGAAACGGCGCTCCAGATTGTCGGCCGCGGAGCTGGTTCTCGGGGCGCCGGGAAAGGCAAGGCCCCCCTAGAGCGAGTCTCAGCCGGCGAGGGAGCCCCGGATCAGACCAGGCCGGGCATCTGCGAGCGCAGGAAGGGCGCGGCGGCGGCGGCCGGGAAGGGGCCCAGCGGGTAGGCGAGCAGCGGCGGCGAGGCGTGGGGCGGCGGCGGCGGCTGCAGGGGGAAGCAGGCGAGCGCTCCGGCGGCGGCGGCGGCGGCGGGCGAGTTCTCGTGGTAGAGGATGGGGACGCGCACTATCCTTTGGGCGGGCGGCGCCAGGTGGGCGGCCTCCAGGTCCGCGGCCAGCTGCCGCTTCCACTTGTTGCGGCGGTTCTGGAACCAGATCTTGACCTGCGTCTCGGTGAGGTGCAGCGAGGCGGCCAGGCCGGCGCGCTCGGAGCTGCTCAGGTAGCGCTTCACGTCGAAGGTGGACTCCAGCTGGAAGACCTGGCTGCGGCTGAAGACCGTGCGCGTCTTCTTCTTGCGGCCGCCCAGGGCGCGCCCCTCGCCGCCCTCCGACTCCTCGCCGCGCTCCTCCGCGGGGCTGCTCCGGCTGCTGCCGCCGCCACCGCCGCGGGCCAGTTCCGCCCTCCGCTCGGCCGGGCTCAGCTCCGGGGCCAGGGGCGCGCAGCCTCCCGCGGCCGCCTCCTCCGGGATCTCGGGCGAGTCTCTGTCGCTGGCTGCAGAGGAAGGGAGAGGGAGAGGCGTCAGGCGGCCCTCCTGCGTGCATTTCCCTTTATGCTCACGTACTGAAAACATCCTTGGGGCTCTAATGGTCACGCAGGGATCCAAGAGGGATCCGGCCTCGCCAGCCGCCCAGAAAGGCCTCCGGTGGCCCGCCCGCCTCCTGCTCTAGGCCACGACCCTAAAATACTGACCCGGAGGAAAGAGCTACTAAAATCCGCGAGGCTTACTCGAGAGTAGACCCGCTCAGAACTCGCCGTGAAGGCCAGAAAATCTTTAGGAGGCCGCTTGGACTCGGGTGAAAGCTAATATTGGGGTAAAGGGCCGGATACGCCAGAAGGCCACACCAAGTCCGGAGAGCAAAGCTGCTCCCCCCCACCCCCGCCGCCTATTTTTGTACGTTTCGCCTTAAAGCAAAAGCATCGGATTCCCAAGCCCGCGGGACCCAAATACCTGGATTCAATCAGGAGAGACTCAAACGTGCAAAAGGCCCCGGGACTCTTGGAAGTCAGCCTGGAAAGAGGACTCCTTTCCGATTCGTGCTTGCAAAAGGGTTGTGGTCTGGGCTCTGTTTGTCACTTAAAAGCTCCAAAAAAGAAACCAGGTTTCTGTTTTCAGAGCCGAGACCAAACCTTTGCCCGGGAAGGCAGTCAGCGGCTCTCTCTGGGCTGGGGCCCTCGTCGTGCCTTATCGAGCCCCTCGGAGGACGTCGAAGGCCCGTCGATCAACAGCGAAGGCGCCTAGCGCCGAGCATGTGCGTGGTGCTGCGCACGGAAAGGCGCGCGAGCCGCTCCCGGGCGAACAGCTGGCCCGATGTGCGGGCCTGCTTTTGCTCGTGGGGCGGCGTGAGGAGAGGTGGGATTCCGGAGAACGGAGGCGACTCCGTGGCCGCTGCCCCCTCCCCGCCTCCAGCTAAGAGGCCCCGGGAAGCCGCCCCCCCCAAACCCCATCTCCCCTCCGAAGGGGACGGCTCCGGGGCGGCTGGCAAGGGGGCGGCCCTGCCAGGGGCTACTGGGGGAGACCCGCCGCCGCCGGCAACTTACTTTCCGGGCTGGCGCATCCGATGAAAGCCACGTGCGCGCCTCGGTACCAGTCCAAGGCGCTTTCCCGGCGCGGGTAGCCGGGCGGCCCCAGCGCCAAGCGGGCGGCGCGGCACTGGCAGCAAGCGGGGGCGCAGGGGCCCGCCGGCCCGCCGGGCAGCAGCAGCCGCTCCGGGTGGCCGCCGCGGGCGCCGTCGGGCTTGCGCTCGGCTTTGGCGTCGGCGCCCAGCAGGTTGGCGATGAGGAAGGAGGAGACGCGGGCGGAGGCGGAGCGCGGGCCGTCGGGCGCTTCGTCGGGCATGCTGGCCGGGCGGCGGGGCCGCGGGCTCGCAGGGCTCCTTCCCGGGCGCGTCAGGCCAGCTCGCGCGCCGCCCGCATCGCCGCCCGCCCGGCCCGGCCCGGCCCGCCAGGGAAGCCCCCCTCGGAGGCGCCCGATTCGGCCCCCGGACGACGGGCAGGAAATAAAGATGTCAGGCGAGTCAAGCGGGTTACAAGCCGGCAGCCCCGCGCCGATTGGCCGAGCCGGGCGGCAAATGGGATGCGCCCAGGAGAGCGCCCGGCAGGCGGGGCGCGCGCCCGAGCGGCGGCGGCGCGCTCCCCGGGCTCGGCCGCTCCGCGCGCGCGCGGCAGGCTTTTTATGTAGGTCAACCGGCAGCGAATCCGAAGGGGGGGGGGGCTGGCCGGCCCCGCTCCGGGCCAAGGGAGGCCGCCCGTCCCCCGGCCCTCCCATTGGCCCTCCCGAGCAGCGACGGGCGAGGCCGCCAATCCCGCGCAGCTGCGGGCGAGAGGGAGCCGGGACGCCTTCCTCGCCGCGCTCGTGACCGCCCCCTGCGCCCCCCGAGCTCCGGCGCCTGCTCCGTGCTGTCCCCGCTGGGCCCAGGGGGCGCTCGGCGCGCGTGCACGTGGGGGGGTCACGAGCGGGGGCCTGGCCGCGCGACCGCCCCTCCCCTCCCGCGCCGTCCGCCCAGCCCCAGCCCCAGCCCCGCGAGGCAGGGCCCCAGCTGGCCCCGGAGGCGCGCCGCCGCCCGCCCCTCGCCCCTCGCCCCGCAGCTGCCGGCTCCGGCCGGAGGCAGCGTCCCAGGCGGGCCCCCAAAGAGCGGCGCGCCGCGGCCCGACCTGCCGGGCTCTGCCCTCGCCCCGTTGCCCTAACCGGGCTCAGCCTCCTCCCCAAGCCCAGGCCGGCCGGGCGAGCGGCCCGCTGGAGGCGCCGGCCTCGGCCGCGCCGCGCCCCTCGCCGGCCCTGCTCTGGCCCCGGAGGGGTCCCGCTGCCGCTCGGAGCTGCCGCCGCTGCCGCCCGCGCCCCGCCCGGGTTCGATGCCGGCCGGGAGGCCGAAGAATCCCGCGCCCGCGCCTCGCCGCCGGGACGCCTCGGAGCGTCACGAAGGCAGGTGAGTGCCTCGAAGCGGGCGGGCCCCGGCGCGCCCTGCGAACTGGCCCGGCGGACTCCGAGGCGCCCGGCTGGGGACAAGCCGCCCCTGCCGGCTCCCGCTGAGGCTAGGAGCGGGCCCTCCGTGCCCGAGGCAGGGGCCCGGCTGGGAGCAGAGGCGGAGGGCGGCGAACCCCTGGAAGAGGCCGCCGCCTTGCAGGCTCCGTTTGAAAGGGACAGCCGCGCCGGCCCTGCCTGTGCTCCTGGCCGGTATGTTGAGCCGCTGCTCGGAAGGGCGTCCTGGTCTTTCTCCTTTTGATTGCTCGGAGCAGGCGGGAGCTTTCTGCCCGGGTTGCATCTTACTGCCTTACGCGTTTCACTCCGAGGGTTTCCCTTCCAGCGTTTTACTGAAAAACGGACTTCTAACGCAACACACGCGCACACACCCCGGGGCTCCCAAACTGATAAAATTGTGCTCTTTTTAAAAAAGAAAATAATACGTTTCTCCATGTTCTAAATTCAAATGAGTAAACAGGCCTAGAAGGTAAAAAAGAATCCACTGCCTTTCCCTTTGTCCCTTCGGCCGGCAGTTCGGTTGAAGGTTTGCGTTACGATCCATCTAGATTGTCTTAGCCCGGCTGATCTCGGTTCGGCTGCGCTGGAAACGGGGCTCCGGGGATCGTTCCTTTGCGTCTTTTAATATTTTGCCCCGTGTTATATTTTTCAAGATCAGTTATGAGGTTCTGTAGAAATATTTGTGAGCTGTTCTAGATAATATTTGTTAAAGAATTTGGAAGAGGAGAGATGAAGAAATCGAAATAAGCCCAGGAGCGCCTCTGTTAATTAAGCCACGGGATGTGAAATCGCGCCCTAAATATATTCTTTTGATTGATTAACTTCAACGGAACTTCATTTCCATTTTTTCGCACAAACTCCTCCATCTTCTTGCAATTCCCTCGAAGCACTTTTGATGCGGCTTCACCGCATAAATCCATTTCCAGTCCCAACGCTGTAGCTTGGAGCTAAAAGCCTTCGCAGAGCCCCTGTTTTGGTAGCATCTCCCCCCTGCAGCAACTACCCTAACTGGAACATGGCTTCGGTTTGCCTTCTGAAAAGGAGAGACAGGACTTTATCTCCCCTCCCCCCCCACCCGGGGGGCCTGGCACCCAGCCGTGGGGGGAGGGGGCTCTTTTCTCTTGCGGGACTAAATAGACCTTCCTGGGGCATTTCTCCATTCTGAGCATGAGAGATTCTTGGAAGGTAGTTTTCAAGCGGGCTGGGAGTGGGAACTGGGCCAAGGGGGAAAGGTGTGTGAAGGCTTGTGTGGCAGACCTGGCATCCCAGAACTCTCAGCCCCTTGTGCTTTGGCCTTCAGCTGAGTTTGCTCTTCTGAAGGGTCAGGTCACTTTGATGCCCTCAGCTGAGATTCGGGTAAGTAGGATGCCTTGGCTGTTTTGGTAAGGATCCTTCTCATTCTCCAGCATATGCATTTACTAACTGCAATCCGCTAAGAAGGGCGCTGGTCCTAGGCGGCCTGGTTAAGGGCAAACTCAGCAGGGACCTCTGATTCTCCAGTGATTTGTTGCTGCGGTTCTCGCTTTTCAGGGTGATACTAATTAAAAAAAAAAAAGAGTAGTCGGAATGCTCATTTGACATTTGTGATGGTTGACAATCCTGGGGAAAAAACCTCAGTCCCCAGAGAATGAAACGAATCATGTCCGCTGAAACTGTAATTCTGGGAGTTGTAAATGCGCCTTATTAAATTGTCACAGATGTTTCAAGCACATTAATAATAATAATAACATTTGATTTATATACTGCCCTTCAGGACAACTTAACACCCACTCGGAGCAGTTTACAAAGTATGTTATTATTATCCCCACAACAACAAACACCCTGTGAGGTGAATGGGGCTGAGAGAGCTCTGAGAGAGCTGTGACTGACCCAAGGTCACCGAGTTGGCTTCAAGCGGAGGAGTGGGGAATCAAACCTGGCTCTCCAGATTAGAGTCCTGCTGCTCTTAACCACTTCACTAAACTGCTACCTTATATTAGGTCAGATCGTTGATCTCTGGAGATCAGTATTTATAGCAAACCAAGCCTGTTAGTTGCACCATGTTGAGGCTGTGGGTACTTCTGGAAACTTGAGAGAAGGTAGTGGGTACTATCACAAAATGGCTGCCATGGGTACAAGCACACCAAAAGTGTTTGCAGGATCCAAGACAAGGATCCTCATACGAGGATATCTGTTTCTGACTAGGTGCCTCCGACAGACACAAAGGTGAGTCTTCCTGAGGGTTGGGGGGGGCACCATATCCTGCTCTAGTGAAATGGAAGACAGCCAGAACATGATCTTTCCTTTGGAGAAGAGTTGTTTTGGGGAAGAAGTAAGAGGCATCAGGAAACACATTGGTGGACACCATGATGCGCACACTTGGTCGCAGGTCTCCTTTGACTGATAGGGTGCTCCAGAGTCTTAGACAGAGGCCTTTCACATCATATGTGTGTGTGTGTATGTGTTATGTGCCATTGAGTCACCTCCGACTTATGGCAACCCTGTGAAGGAAAGACGTTTGTATCATGCCCTGCTCAGATCCTGCAAACTGGAGGACATGGCTTCTTTGATTGAGTCCACCCATCTTTTTTTAGGTCTTCCACTTTTCCTAACATTATTGTCTTTTCCAGAGAATCTTGACTTCTCATAAAGTGACCAAAGTATGATAGCCTCAGTTTTGTCATTTTAGCTTCTAGGGAGAATTCAGACTTGATTTGATCTAGTACCCACTTATTTTTCTTCTTGGCTGTCCATGGTATTCGTAAAACTCCTCCAGCACCTTTCAAATGAATCAGTTTTCTTCCTATCAGCTTTCTTCACTGTCCAATTTTCACATCCATACATAGTAATGGGGAATACCATCGCTTGGATTATTTTGATCTTGGTTCGCAGACAGCCATCTGTCTTTAAGGATCTTATCTAGCTTCCTCACTGCTTCTCTTCCAAGTCTCAATCTTCTGATTTCTTCAGTGCAGTCTCCCTTTTGGTTGATGACTGAGCCAAGGAAGAGAAAATCTTGAACAATTTCTATTTTTTCATAGTCAACTTAAAAATTCACATCCTTCATACCAGATCCCTCTAAATGAATGTGCTGGTAATTGAACCTGGGATTTCTTGAATGCAAGGCAGGTGCTTACCCACTGAACTGAATCGAATACACTGTTGTATTATGTGCAATTGTTTTGGATGAAATAATAAGTACGAAAGCACAACAATAAATATTTTTGGTGAAAGCTGTAGTAGGCTATATTACACACGATAAGTAGTTTTTCCACTGTTTTTCTTTGTTAGTTTTCATGACTTTCTGTTGGCTGAATCTATTGTCTATCAACTTTGCAGGGATTCTGGTATTATGGGGGAAAGAGAAAAAAGGTCTCTACCCCTACTTTCTTCATCCCATATAGGGTTTTATAAACCTCTATTGTGTTCTCTCCATCCAATCATCTTTTCTCTAAACGAAATGTTCCCAACCGCTTCGCTTTCTTTCACAAGGAAAATGCTTCCTCTCTGGGATCGTTCTGAATGTCCCTTTCTGCCCCCTTTCCAGTGCTACAATATCCTTTTAAAGATACAGCAACCAGAACTGTACAGTGTTCCAAATGTAGCAACACTGTATTACAATTGCTGTACTGGCCGTCTTGGTTCCAGTTCCTTTTCTAATGACCCTTAGAACAGAGCTGGCCTTGCTCCAGCAAAGATCACCCTGGTTATGTAGAGTAAGAGTCACTCCAAAGCTACTGAGCCACGAATGAGACTGTGGGAAACACTGTGCACATGGGCTGAGTGTTCTGGTTTGGTGGCATGTCAGTCATGCATGTATTTGCTGTGTCAGACTTTACACTTGATGCCCTTCCCCTGCCCCTTGCATTCCTTGGAAATGGAAAATGAACACAGGATGAAGCCATCAGGAATGCCTTCCACGTTTGGCCTGTTGGAAGATTTAAAAAGTCGTTTGGTTTAGTTACCCTTCTGAGTTTAACTAGCAGGGTGTGTTTGGATTAGATTTTGATCAGCTGTTATCTACAATGGCACTAGTCCCAATACTAATAAATAAGGGCATAATAGATACTTGTAGCCGGCTGGGTGGCCTTGGGTCAGTCACAGCTCTTCCAGAGCTCTCTCAGCCCCACCCACCTCACAGGGTGTTTTGTTGTGGGGATAATGATGACATACTTTGTAAACCACTCTGAGTGGGTGTTAAGTCATCCTGAAGGGTGGTATATAAATCAAATGGTGTTGTTATTGTTGTTACTTCCCTCCATTATGAAAGCCACCTTTTATTCCCTGTTATTCAGCTCGTTTGCAGCCCACCAAACGACCCACTGTCTTATTTCACCACAGCAGATGAGGTTACTCAGGAGGTGCTGGTCAAAAGTGTTTTGCATATAATGTCACACCTTTGAAGTATCAGTGCTCTTCTTTATGTTGTCAAAGGATCATATTTATTTATTTATTCATTTATTTACTTCATTCATACCATACTTCTCTCCCCAATGGGGACCCAAGGTAGCTTACATAGTTCCCCTCCATTTTTATCCTCACAACAACCTTGTGAGGCAGAGTCTGGATTTGAGCCTGGTTCTCTCAGATCCTAGCCTAATGCTCTAACCACTGTACCATGGTCATAGATCCAGAGGAGTTAGCCGTGTTAGTCTGTAGTTGCAAAATAGTAAAGAGTCCAGCAGCACCTTTAAGACTAACCAACTTTATTGTAGCATAAACTTTCAAGAACAACAGCTCTCTTCATCATGCATCTGACGAACAGAGCTGTGGTTGGTTGTTGTGGGTTTTCTGGGCTGTATTGCCGTGGTCTTGGCATTGTAGTTCCTGACGTTTCGCCAGCAGCTGTGGCTGGCATCTTCAGAGGTGTAGCACCAAAAGACAGAGATCTCTCAGTGTCACAGTGTGGAAAAGATGTTGGCAGGTCATTTATATCTACTCAGGAGGGGTGGGGTTGAGCTGAGTCATCCTGTAAGAGTTTCCCAGGGTGGGGATGACTCAGCTCAACCCCACCTCTCCTGAGTAGATATAAATGACCTGCCAACATCTTTTCCACACTGTGACACTGAGAGATCTCTGTCTTTTGGTGCTACACCTCTGAAGATGCCAGCCACAGCTGCTGGCGAAACGTCAGGAACTACAATGCCAAGACCACAGCAATACAGCCTGGAAAACCTACAACAACCATCGTTCTCCGGCCGTGAAAGCCTTCGACAAGAGTTGTGGTTCTCGAAAGCTTATACTACAATAACGTTGGTTAGTCTTAAAGGTGCTACTGGGCTCTTCAATGTGCCATGCTGGCTTTCAGAAGTAAGTCGTTCTGTTCCGTGAGGCTTCCTTCCAATAAACCCATAAGGTAAAATTTAAGAGAGCTGAGAAAATCTGCTTCTTAAAATATTAACATTATTATGACTTGAATACATTATAATAAAATGTGTAACAAAATGGCCCCCGAAATTAAAGAGTGGCCTAGTTGGCAGAGGTGGGAAACGATGGGCATACAGCTGGCTTGCTACAGCAGCCCCTCAGGTCTATCCAGGCTGATCTTTTCCTCCCTACAGGCATTTAACCTGGGTGGGACCAGAGGCATGGACTAAAAGGCTCCTCTTGGGACAGGTCAAACCTGTGTGTGTGTGTGGGTTTGTGGGTTGTTTTTGTAATTTTGAACCTTTTCCTTTTTGTAAGCCATTTTGGGCCCCTCTGGGAAGATAAGCAGCTGTCAGATAAACAAAAATAATAATATAAAGCTCTCCTGCCCCAATAAGTAAATAAAAATAGTGTCCTAGGACAGGGAGCATGAAAAAAAGGAGGAACTGGTGTAGGACTGCTGATGTAGAAGGGGTGGACATAACCAATATTTTTTTCCCCATTTGTTTGGAGACAAATAAATCCTCGATACATGATTATTCTAAAAACAAAATGACACTCTAAGTTAAAGCTACCTGGCTACTATTTTTTTGCCACTTATTCCATTCTGGTGCAGCATCTAAAAGACATCCATTTGGACAATGTGTGGTGCACGAGCTTATTGGTTAATAGTCGTAAATCAAGATATTTCCTTACAAATACAAAGTGTATGAGAATTGATGAATGACAACACAAGAGTATTTATCAATTTGGTGTAATGGTTAGGAGTGGCAGGACTCTAATCTGGAGAGCTGGGTTTGATTCCCCACTCCTTCGCTTGAAGCCAGCTGGGTGACCTTGGGTCAGTCATAGCTTCTCAGAGCTCTCTTGACCCCATCCACTTCACAGGGTGATTGTTGTGGGATAATGATAACACACTTCATACACAGCTAGGGTTGCCAGCCTCCAGGTAGTGGCTGGAGATCTCCCAGAATTACAACTAGTCTCCAGGCCACAGAGATCAGTTCACCTGGAGAAAATGGCTACTTTGGAGGGTGGACTCTATGGAATTATGCCATGCCAAGGTCCTTTCTCTCCCCAAACCCCACTTTCTCCAGGTTTCTCACCCCAGATCTCCAGGAATTTTCCAACTTGAAGCTGGCAACCCCATACACAGCTCTGAGTGTGGCATTAAGTTGTCCTGAAGGGTGGTATATAAATCAAATGTTGTTGTTGTTGTAAGAAAGTAGTGCCAAATTCCTGCTATTCACCAAAACTGAACAGACTGCGGTACAAATATGTCCATGCTTTTAACTTGGCAAACCTGGTCATATAAAATGGAAGCAACTGGTGGAAAGTGCAGAAGCAACCCCCGTTCCCCCTCAAACTTGGGCCCAAAATAAGAAGCAACAACCTCTAGAATCAGAGTGTGGAAGAAAAGGTTGCACGTGGCTTAGGTAGAAACTCCTGTAGGGTTTTGTGTAAACATCAGATTGCTGCCTTACAGTGCAGAAAGCCCCATTTAGTAGAACTGAGTAGGCGTAGTCTTGCTTAGGATCTCACGGCTACACTTTCATGCCATGTCTCATAGAGCAGCAAACACAGTCAGGATGTTGTCGTAGTTTGAGCATCAGGATACGCCAGCCTGGGGCAGAGGCCGTGGAGAGGCAGCATGGGAATTTTGTGAATAAATAAACACCTTGTGAAAACCCTGGTTCAGGTCCTCACTTTGCCAAGAAGCAATTTGGGTGTCCTTGGTCCAGTTACTCTCTCCCAGGCTAACCCACCTCAGAGGGCTGTCGTGAAGGTCAGGAGGTAGATGTGAGAATCATGTACCTTACTCTGACTTCCTTGGAGGAAGGGAAGAATGTGAACATGACTGATTCTTGATTTCCCTAACTCCATGAAGCATTTTAAATTTTATACTATTGTATTATGAACTATTTTATTGATGTGTTGTGAATGATTTTACTGATGTTTTATTTTCTTCTGCGGTACCCTCTATTGGTGTTTTTAGTAGTGTAATTGACCATGAATAAAGAACCTGTTTACCTGTTACCTGATTTCACAAACTCTGAGTCCTGTATAGAGCATAATATTTAGGATTTCAAGAAATTATTTTTGCAAAAAGGCATAAAACAGTGATCACAACGTGGGAGGCAAACCATTTACTCAAACATAAAAGAGGCACATAACACAAAAACTACAATATGATTTGTGCATATTTCTCCCACCAAAAACAACTCTCTTCCTAACTGAACTGTCCCATCTTGAAAGAGAAAAAAATGAACTGTTAAATGTCACACAGCACCCTCTAGAGGGGAACATCAACATCTCTATCAGAAGTAATTCTTGTTAACTAACACCTCCATCTTGTTTTAGATCAGATTTTGTCAAACTAGGATAGAATCTGTTTGGAATTTTATTGAGTGAAACTGTTATTTTAATGTGATTTCATCTGGCAAATATTATAGTACTAAGCATTTTTTCTAGGATGCTAATCTCCCCCAAAGTAATATATCTTCCTGTGACATGCCAGGGCCGGATCGAGGGGGGGGCAGGGGGGTAGTCTGCCCCCGGCGCCGCCAAGGAGGGGGCGCTGAGAGCAGCTGCCAGCTTCCAGAGTGTGCGGGCAGCACTGCGGGCAGCCTTGCAGCCCCCCGCACTGCCTTTCGCCTGCCCCGCAGGAAAGGGGGTGTGCGGCAAGCTGGCCACCCCCTGTCCTGCAGGGCAGATGAGAGGCAGCGTGGGGGGCTGCGAGGCCGCCCGCACCATTCGCCTGCAGGGAGGCGAATGACGCGGGCGGCTTCCCAGCCCCGCATGCTGCTTCCGCCGCCCTGCATGATGACATCACCAAAATGACATCATCACGCAACGCCAGGAGCGCCACGGCGCGGAGGGCAATCTAAACTCCCCTCTGTCTGGAGATCAGGGGGCGGGGCCACCAGCCATGTGACCATTTTCTCTGAGGGCAACCCACTTGAGTTCCACCACCTCTTTTTCCAGAAAAAGCCCTGGGCTTACCCATTGGAAAATGTTTGATACAAAATAGTTAAAGTATCCCAAATATATATATATATATATAGTTTGGCCATGGGGATGTGTGTTTTGCTTGGGCAAATAGAAAGAGTTTGTATGCATGTATGCCCAGTAAGGCTTTCCAGACTCTCATGGAGCTTGAAGGGAGGCATGCTGAGATCTTTGCAGCAAATATTCAAACTCCCTCTGCTGCATGCATGGAGCCTTCCTGGTGAGACTGCCTCCATGTTCACTGGAGAAGTTCATCATGTGCTGAGCACCTTCACACCTGCATCAGCTTTGTCACGGAAGCTAAACTTTATTAAAATGAACCAATATAGAACCAGTATTCAAACCAAGCAGCATGTCAGGTTCACAAATTAAAAACAAGCGAGGATAGAAACTCTACACAGTTAGAATTATACCTGGGCTGCTTTTGTCGAAGGCAATCACCCAGTCATCTCACTACTTATAGAACCAGCACTTCTCTCCCAAGGTAATTGAACTGACTGATGTCTAAAGCGTGGGGTTGCTTGCCATTCCTTCTTTCTTGCGCAGTTGGATGCATCCTTTAAATTACCAGCATCAGATAAACTGCAGTGCCTGCTTTTTACATCTGTCTTTTTGGTGGTTGCATTCTGTAAAAGAAAAAGAAAAAGGATCCAGAGCTGTTTTATATTTTGCATTTTCTTTCTATAATTGTCATGCCACCGATCTGCAGTATTGCCCCCTGCCTACCAGCAATGAGGACTGGGGCTGAAATACCAAGGGAAACAGCATGGAAGCTAGGTTGAAAGTGAACAGAATATGTGATACAACTAAACCTTTTTGTTATTTGTACGGTGCACAAGTTTAGGAGAGTGCCATAACTTACCATGCTTGTGGGGTTTTTTTGTGTTAATATATAACCAGGGAACCTTGATTGGATGGTTCCTTAACTTAGGTGAACAATTTTTTGTGGACCAGTTACAGACGACTAACTATTCCTCTCAAGTTTCAAACTCAGTCACTAACATGGTATGGTATTCTCATTTCACCCACAAGCAAGTCTGGAGAAATCCCAGGCTTCGCAATGTGAGGCAAGTGCCTAACATTTTGGCATTTTTCCCCCTTACCAGTTGCAGGGTTGCCCCAATAAAAAAAACACAACACTCTATCTTAAAAAACGAAGTGTATAGAAACGATACGTTCTCTGCTGGAGCACCCATCCTCTCTCTCTCTCGTGAATATTCACTCATGGGTCTTGCAATTGACTGTTGCAGGCTCGGTGGGATGGAAGATAATACTGCCCCACTTAAAAAATATTCATCTTGGTAAATGTCAAGTCAAGAAACACTAATAAGTACCAACCACAAAGACTGTAAGTGAGATTCTTTTATTTTATTATTAAATTGTACTTATTTATTTATTTCAAATTTCTATTCTGTCCTCCCCGCGAATGGGCTCAGGGCGGATAACAACATATTAAAATACAAAATACAATAAAAACAACATATTAAAATACAATAAAATCCATACACATTTAAAACAGGATGGTGGACAGCCTTCACAGGGAGGGTTAAGATTTTATACATCCCTTTATTCAGGCCGGCGGAGGCCCAGCCTCAGCCATATGCCTGGCGGAACAACTCTGCCTTGAAGGCCTGGTGGAAGGATAGCCTGCCAGGCCCTGATTTCAGCAGACAGAGTGTTCCACCAGTAGGAGCCAGGACCGAAAAGGCCCTGGCTCCAGTCGAGGCTAGGCGGGCCTACTTGGGACCAGGGACCACCAACAGCTGTTTGTCCCCTGATTGGAGTGTCCTCCGGGGAATATATGGGGAGAGACGGTCCCGTAGATATTTGTAGTCCTCTCTCCCTGCAAGTAGGCTCAGAGCGGATCTCATCAATTTAAGACACAAAGATTAAAACTGGTAACATAAAAAGAGCAGGTGCGGTTTCACAACCCAACCTCAGCATTGCACAGTCCCACATACGGTCATTTTGGGTTCACGGTGGCCGGTGGCAATCAACAGATGAGAAAAGCCTCTCTGTTTCCCTCAATGCTTCATAGCTACATTTACAGAGATATCCTAAACACTCCAAAGCGAGTTGCATTGGGATGAATGGGGTCTTGCTCCCTGGTTTCTACGCTTAGGATCGCAGCCTTGAAAGAGTGACTTAGAGGTTGTGTGTGGAGGTCATTGGACAAGCTCCTCTTTCTCTTGAAGGATTTGCAGATTAATTTTCACCTCAGTTGAAGCCAGTGGAAATATACTCAGTAGTTTCATTGGAAGCAACAGATAACCTTTGATGGCTTACTATTGATGGTAGTAGGGAAGAGAGCACGCCAATATTTATTTAAGGAGAATGATAATGATCACTATTACAAAGTTCTTAAATGGCCTTTTTGGGATGCCCACTCACTCCAGAAAGGCTGAGACAATGAACCATTGGTGAATTAAAAGAAGCAAGACATGAATAGAGCACAGTGGTTAAGTGATTCAACTGCGAATCGGCACTCTACTGGTTCGATTCCCACTACTGCCATGAGCTCAATAGATGGCCTTGGGTAAGCCACTCCTCTCAGCCCCAGCTGTATTGTGGGGATAATAACACTAACTTGTTCACTGCTCTGGGTGGGGCACTAATTTGGCTAGAAGAGCGGTATATAAGTGCAGTTGTTATTATTGTTGTTATTATTATGTTTGAAACATCTTTCACAGTACAAATTAATAGAAAAGAGATCTTTTCCAGTATTATCTTGATCAATAGAAAAGCCTTGTTTGTGGAGGCCTAAGCCAGTTTTGGAGTACTTAAACACTCATGTTCCTCTGCAGGGCTTTTTTTCTGGGAAAAGAGGTGGTGGAACTCAGTGGGTTACCCTCAGAGAAAATGGTGACATGGCTGGTGGCCCCGCCCCCGGATCTCCAGACAGAGGGGAGCTGAGATTGCCCTCCACGCCACTTGGCCATGTGACCATTTTCAAGAGGTTCCGGAAGTCTGTTCCCCCGCGTTCCCCCTGAAAAAAAGCCCTGTTCCTCTGTAATCAAATGTTAAGGGCACAGATGCTTTTACTTCAGTCTGGGAAAGTTTTCTCTTCATTACCCCTGTGACACAATAGGTGCAGACAGCATTAGGGATGCTGGTTTAAACTCCAGACCCCAAAGGAATGTTCTGCCCAGGAGAGAAAGGGTTTCCACTGAGAACGTCAGGACATCGGACAAATCTGGCTATAGACAAAAAGGAGGAACTCCGAGCCCTCTCTCCCCACTGCTCAATCCCTTTCCTTCTGAATCACCGGCTTCTGTCAGTTATCCCTTTCCCAGGGATGCAGGGTGGCTGGTGATTAAGAAGGGCACATTCTGAGCTCCTTTCCTGACAAAGGGCTTACAAGGTCCATTTGTTTAACCTTTTCACAACAGCTTGACCTTGTCAGGAAGAGCAAATCATGTTCAAACCATGTCTGGTGAGAGAGGAGGCAGGGATGGGGGCAGGAGAGGAACAGAAGTTGCAGGACGACACACAACCCTTGTGATGTAGCCACGTCTCAAGGGATCTGTTTGTCAGTTTTATCTTTATGAAGTCCACCAAACTCCTGCAGAGTATACAATGGGTACAACCCAGTGAGAAGTTCTCCTGCTTAGACTGCATTGGAATGAATGGGGATTGTGCAAGACCTGTTGACGGGAACAACGGTGTTCTTGCACAGCTTATTTTCATTTCAGTAAGGCTCTCTCCCACTGGACTAGACTTCATTTTTTCGGGAACAAGAACTACACTCATTGAGCTTAAACACCGTTTAGCTCCTAAACACCCATCCCTTGCAGAGAGTGAAGTGTTACAAATGAAGCAGAGAGAACGGCCATGTATCCAGAGACGGCACCACTGGGAGGACAAGCATGACTGGCTGCCGTCCCAGCAAGAGAGTGCAACCAGCGCCTTCAGATGCTGGCACGCATATCTTTTACAATCACTGTCATTATTTATGGTATTTCCAGCATTTACAGTCAATTATTATTTGAGGATGTTGTACATAAATAGTTTGATTTTATGCCTTCTGTGTCTGTTTTTAGTTCACTTGATTTAATGCAGCTTACTTACCTACTCTGCCATTAAGCACATGTACTGAACACCCCTCAAGGCTAAGCAGACCCAAGTCAGGATTTACAGTACAATCCTAAACAGAGTTACTCCAGTTTAAGCCCACTGATTTCAATGGGCTTAGACTGGAGTAACTCTTCTGTAAGACTTGCTGAGGCCCTAGTTAAGTCAGTTTTAGGAGACCCTATAGCTTTACCCAAATAGGTATTTTTTTTTATTTAGAGGCTCTTCATAATGCTTGCTTGCTTGCTTGCTTGTTTGTACTGTAAGTCAATACAACCAACAACTGGGACATTCAATAAACAAAGCAATAGAGTATGAATTGCTGAAATTTCAGTACAATAATACAGAGATTAAACAATGCTGAACCAAAACATAACTAATTTGATGTGAGATATTACATGGTACAGAAACCACCCAGTCGAGCATATTGACATCAACTGACGTTACCCAGTAGTTTAGTCTACGGACCCTGTCCCTTTACCCTTCGTCGAAGCATTTCTCCAAATTGTTTCCTTACAGCACAGCTCTATTGCCTGAGCAAAAAGCCTTCCTGAATAATTCAGTTTTGCATAGTTTGTGGAAGGCCAAGAGAGTGAGAGCTTTACTGGCCTCTTCAGGCAGGTCGTTCCATAAGGTGGAGGCCATCAGCCCAAACATGTAGTATATCTATAAATTCTGCTCTGACTAGACTGCAGTGTCCATGTAGATGCTGTGATCTCCAGCATAGTCTTCTTGACTATAAGGGATCCTATCCTACTCACCAGGGTTTTTTTTCTGGGAAAAGAGGTGGTGGAACTCAGTGGTGGAACTCAGGACCACACAATGATGTCACTTTGGGTCAGCTGGGACAAGGGGGGGTTTAAAAAGTTTAAATCACCCTTGGCGAAAATGGTCACATGGCCGGCGGCTCCACCTCCTGATCTGCAGACAGAGGGAAGTTTAGATTGCCCTCCGCACCAGTGGCCATGTGACCATTTTCAAGAGGTTCCGGAACTTCATTCCACCGTGTTCCAGCTGAAAAAAAGCCCTGCTACTCATCCATATATGCTCACATTCCACACCAAAGCTGCTGGAGTGGCGCAGAGGGCAATCTAAACTCCCCTCTCTCTGGAGGTCAGGGGCGGGGCCACCAGCCATGTGACCATTTTCACCAAGGGCGATTTAAACTTTTACAAACTCCCCCCTTGTTCCAGCTGACCCAAAGTGACATCATTGGCCCTGGGAGCATGCGTGCACTTTGCATGCGCACATGTGGTACCAGGGGCACCACCTCCCACCAAGAGTTGTCCCCTGTGCTGGCAACCCACTGAGTTCCACCACCTCTTTTCCCAGAAAAAAAGCCCTGTTGGTGGGTATATCTGTTGAATCAGAACCTTTGCTTATTTCATACCAATGTTTGAATTACAAGGAGACCAGCTATTCTGATGGCCCCCTTGGCTACTATTTCAGAAGCATCTGGAGGCAACACAATCGAGCCCCTACCTCTGTTCAAACATCATATTTTCCTCTTGCTTGGATGTCTCCACCATGTCTCTCCATGACTCCATGTGCCTGACAGAAGGCAAAGGGCAATCAGCTTTGCTTTGTTTTCCCTCCCCAGATCGACACATGTTATGACCCCAGGACCAACTGGCTGCCTGTCAGCCCCTCCTCAAACAATTGGTCTGGTCAGTCTCCCTGTTATTAATAAGAGGCATTTATAAATTCTTAAGGATTTCACTGCCTCTGGAGAAAACTGCATGGAATGGCTAGAGAAGCTTTCCTGATCAGTAGAAAGGGTTTCCCTAACTGTTTTAAGACTTCCCTTTATCTGTGGCAGTGTCAGAATCGAAAAGACCCTTGGCTGTTCTCAAGGAGAACAATTTATGTTCTTGAATGTCAGAAGTGAAGGAGCAGGAGAAGAGGTTGGAAGGTGGCCGTCAGCAACTGCACTGGAGTCTATATACCTCAACTGGAAAGAGGTACAGATACCAAAAGAAGAAAGCACCTGAAAACATTTCAATGCAGTTCAACAGTATCGTTGGTCATGTTTCTTTGTTGTAGCAAAAATGAATGGCTATCTAGGTTTCCTTAAAGCCTGACAATACTTTATTCCAGCAGAAGCCCTCATGGACTAGAGCCCATCTACAGTGCAGACCTAAAAAGAGTTACTTACACCCTTCCAAGTCCATCGAAGTCAATAGGGCACATCTCTGTTTAGGATTCTTAGCGAGACCTCTGAGCAAGGGCCTCTACTCCATGGAAACATATGCTGGAAAGAAATCTTTAAGAGCCTTGTGTATTTCCCCATTTGCTCTCCTGATGGTCGTGAATGTGCCCTCACAAGCACAGCTCATACTGACCCTGGAATTGTAAGAAAGGTTTGTGCAGGACCCCATAGTAAGAGTGGTTTATGAGGTCCAGAGGGAGGACCCATTATGCTGGCTTTAATGGAAAATATTGTCTCATTGTCTTAATCGATACTGAACAATTTAATGTGAATCAGGGCTGCTGAGGCAGTGAAATTATGCCTCCTTCTTTGAAAATGGGCAAAATACTGTAAATGGTGTGTTCCACTTCAGTATTTATTATGCAGATGTACTGGAGATGAAACAAAAATACCCAATAAGTCAATGTTAGATACATTACTTGGAAGGAAATTTCCAGTTCGCTTCAGTGGTGAAATCAGTTTTCTGCCTGCATATGTGAGAGCTCCAGCAACCCATCTGAACACACACACAATGCCTTTGTATCACTGCACTTAAGATGAGAAGAAAAGAAATCACAATAATATCTGCAGCAAAAAATATCACTAACAGAATATCTAGACATGGGTAAAGAACCAATTCAGTGGCAGAGTCAAGGGGAAGAACTGGTACGAAAGAGCAAATTATTGCAAATTTTGAAACGTAAGTTTACAATTAACAATTATTACCACATACGTTCAGGGCTTTTTTCAGCAGGAACACGGTGGAACAGAGTTCTGGAACCTCTTGAAAATGGTCACATGGCTGGTGGCCCTGCCCCCTGGCGCCCCCGCCACATGGGGCAGAGGGCAATCTAAACTCCTCTCTGTCTGGAGATCGGGGGCGGGGCCACTAGCCATGTGACCATTTTCTCTGAGGGCAACCCACTGAGTTCCACCACCTCTTTCCCCAGAAAAAAAGCCCTGCATACATTACTGCAATCTCCCTCACTTTAAATTATAACCATCCTCCTCAAATAAGACTTGGGTGCGATGAAGATGATTGTAAGAGACAATTGTACGAACCAGTTCCATGCAGTTCAGTGATTCTTATCATACATTTTATGTTACTTTGTGCAATGTAGTGTGTACCGAAGAGGAACTTTTAACTTTCTCCTCTTTGTGCCATTTCTACAGTGCAGCTGCCACCATGAAGTTGCCTTTTCCCTCTGCTAGGGAAACCAGACATGTACGACTGAAGGGCACCCAAATCAGGGCCTTTCCTTGTGGATGTTGAATTGGGAAAGTGTGTTCACACAATCAAAGGACCTAGCTGTTGATCATTTGCATTCAAACCGTGTGAAGCAGCCCAATTTCCCCAAAAGATTCTCTGTATGGATGCTCCTCTTGGATGCTCCTCTCTGATTGTTTGTGTGTCAACTATTCTCAGGGCTTTTTTTCTGGGAAAAGAGGTGGTGGAACTCAGCGGGTTGCCCTAAGAGAAAATGGTCACTTGGCTGGTGGCCATGCCCCCTGATCTCCAGACAGAGGGGAGTTGAGATTGCCCGGCATGGAGGGCAATCTAAACTCCCCTCTGCCTGGGGATCAGGGGACGGGGCCACCAGCCATGTGACCATTTTCAAGAGGTTCCGGAACTCCGTTCCACCATGTTCCAGCTGAAAAAAAGCCCTGACTATTCCTATGGGTTGTGCAATGCAATTGCTCTTTTATCTTACCAGTTTTGTTTATATTGTCTATATTGTATATTGTATTGTATTTTAACTGGATGTGAGCTGCTCTGAGCCTGCTTGTGGGGAAAGCAAACTACAAATTGAATTGATGATGATGATGATGATGATGACAGTAGAGGTAGGAAGTGATGCAATCAGCACTAAGCAGGCATGCTGCTGCTAAATGGGCAGCTTCCAGGGTTCATCTATAGTCAGGCTAATCTAAGTTTTAAATGGGTGGGCTTCTTGTTACCTTCCGCCCCACCTCCCCAGCTACTACTGCTTTTATCCGGAAATGCCAGGAAATGAACTTGAGATCTTATACATGCAAAATGAGTGTTTTACCACTGAGGAATGGCTGGTGCCCAACACATAGGCCCCTGTTTACTACCAGCCAGGAGAATGCCAGAAGTTAAAACAACAACCCCCTAGAACAAATCTGGGCCCTGCTCTCTGGGCCACACTGATTCTGAGACAAAGCCTTCTATTTTCATTGCATCTGTCAGTCCCTATCCATTGGAAGGTAATGTAAATGAAGCAGGAAAATATAGATGCTTCCTTACATGTTCTTCACTGTGCAGACTTAGATATCTGCAAGAAGATGCAAACAGGAATTACAACCAGTGAGGAAGAATTTATACAAGAAGGAGAGGGGTGAGCATCCCATCACCAATGGAGCTCCTTTACGAGCGGAACTACAAGTGACAAAAGGCACAGATTGGACACTTGTCAGCTTCCCTCACATTTTGATGGGAAATGTAGGCATCCTGGTCTTGCAGCTTGGCTCTCCGACTGCTGTCCAATGGACTTTTCAACTGTCACTTGTCCAACATTCCGCCAAGCTGCCTACATTTCCCATCAAAACTTGAGGGAAGCTGACAAGTGTCCAACCTGTGCCTTTTGTCACTTGTAGTTCTGCTCTACATGACCATGGACAAAACTGTGTAGGCTCAGGGATGGCCAGCTATGTCCTGGCCCAGAGTGATTTGTCCAGTTTTCACTCTATCATGTCCCTGGGGAAGGGGGGAAATGGAGACAGTTTTTCCCAAAGAAGGTTACAGCCACTACTAATTGATATCAAGAGATATTAATTTTCTGCCTGCAGGGAAAATATATTTGGGGACAGCTATCTCCATTGTAGGAAGACACTTGGTTTAGAACTTGACAATATTTTGAAATTGGTACTTGCTCCTATAGCAACCGTATTGTGGTTGTCTATGCCCACCTAGCAGCCATTTCATGACAGTGCCCACTACCTGTTCTCAAAATCCAAATATTTCCAAAAGCTGAATAAGGTTGGGGATCCCTGATATACTAGAGTGAATCTTTAATATAAACAGTCTACTATAAGAGCTACCATGTCTTTGCTTCTCCTTGCAAATGATTTCAATTGCAAGTGAACAGACCAGAGCATCAGGCCAATCAGGATGTAACTGGTGGCAGAAGATTCCAGCGCTGAGATTCTGTGCAATTCTGCAGTTTTGGATTTCTAGCTCTGGAATTTTATGGCCAAAAGTTATTTCCCTCCTTCATAGACTTATTATGCTGTCAAATTATATTTATAAACAAAAAAATGCAATGTTTGATCAGACCTGGCTAATATCCCTCCTTTTCTTGAAAAAAACCAGCTCAAGAGATAGCATTTGCAACTGCCTGTTAAGTAATTTGATCCAAATGGAATACATTGTGCTCACTGAGTCATGAACACGACTTATTTTTGCTCCATCATTTTCTGTTTAGTTTGCTTTATAAACGGGCAAAGGGCACAAGTGTCAAATTCTTGATGCAGGCCTCTGTGTGAACTGATAAGTTAAATCCTCACTGGAGGTCAGATCTATTCAGATGGTCCTACTGCTGATATGCAAAGCTCTGAGCTTTGCTCTGAACAGCTCTTCTGTTTAGAAAGAAGTTAATAACACCGTTATATGGGGGGAATGCACTGTTGAAACACGAGAATGCTGATTTAGAAAATATGTGGAGGTTAGTTCCTTTTGTTCAACGCAAACAGGCTAAGGAAGGCATTTGATCACAAAAGGATGTTGGCATAACAATGCCAAACAGTGTAATTTGCAGATTAAGCCTACGCAGAAACGAGGCCCATTTTGTTCAATAGGCTGAGACTCTACATGTCAGAGACACCTTACAAGCTAAACAGCATCAAATGCTACAGAAAGGAGATCAGAGCCCCCGATAGGTAATTTAGTTACAAAAAGCATCTGCCAGGTGGAGGGGGTCTGTCTGTCTGTCTGTATTTATTTAATCACATTTATATCCCACCCTCCCCACGAACGGGCTCAGGGCAGCTAACAACATACGTTATACAAGTAAAACCATATACATATCTAAAAAACATAAAAGCAATACAAAACAACTGGCACCATGATCAACTCAGGCTATAATAAATATCTTTAAAGAACCATTGTGGCACAGCCCAGGGAAGCTGCCAGCGGAGCACGGGACGTGGCAAACAGGAAGGGGACAATTTGCTGGCCCATGTCCATTTTGCAAGCCCTGCGGAACTGTAACCGGTCCCGCAGGGCCCATATCTCAATGGGGAGTATGTTCCATCAGGCCGGAGCCAGGGCCGAAAAGGCCCTGGCCTTGGTCAAGGCCAGACAAACATCCTGTGGGCTGGGAACAACCAGGAGCTGTTTATCCGCAGAGCACAAGATCAGAGCTCTGTTGCTGGGGAAGAGGAAGTAACTCTCACCCTCTCTCCTATTGCTCTGATCAAAAGTGCTCCCCCCACCCATGCTTTACACCCTATCCCAGTAAGGAAAAAATGCCTTTTTACTTTGGGAAATGGGAACAGGGAAAGAGTTAACCTTTCTCAGCCCTGTGGCGCAATCCATAACATGCGCAGCTGCCTGTTTTGCAACTGCATCATATGTTGGAGGGTGCAATCACAGGTGCCAGCAGCGGGCCTTAATGTCTATGAAGACAGCTGGCCAAAAGAAGTGATCCAGCACCTGGGCTGGGGTCTTGGTGGAGCCTTGATGCCTGGCCCAGGTAGGGCACATGTGTAGGAACTTGGGACTATACGTGGCAGGAATCAGGAAGAGGAGGGCGCACACCATGGGTAAGGTGCTGTCTGAGTCCAGCAAGGCCAACAGTCTTCGTCCAGAGAGGTCTACCTGAATCAAGAAGGCTGAGCGTTTCCCTGGGCAGGATGTCACAGGCAGGGCTACCTCCCATCCAGCATAACACTCCATCATAGAGCACATTAAGTGGAAGTGCCTCAGCTTTCCACAGGTGTAACATGGGCCCCTAGAGAATGCAGTGTTTGTGCCCTCAGGTGTCTCCAGGTCCCCTTTGAGTGTCCCGCTTGTGGTTGACCCCATGAGGGATCTGGGTGGGATGAGAAGGCTCCCCAGAGAGGTGGTCTAGGGCCGATTCTTCTTGGTTTCCCGCTCCTGCCAGTTGGTCTTCTGTTGGTGGGCTGGGCGAAGTGTTTGTGGGGGCCTGAACTGAAGGGCAACGTCAGCTGTGGCACAGTTTTCTAAAATAGTCACCAGTTCCTTCAGTTTGTGGGCTTGCTGCGCAGAGCCCAGGTTCAGATGGCGGGGGGTAGAGTTTGAAGCACCTGCTCGGCCACCACCTTTTCCACCATAACCTCTTCCTTGGGCATTATTGGTTCAAGCCAGCGGGTGGCCAGTTCTCTCAGCTCTGCCACCAAGAGCCTAGACTGTTCTTTTTTTCCCCACCTCTGACCCCAGAACCTCTGCCTGAAGGTCTCTTCTGTGATTTTGTAATGGCCAAGGATTGTGGCCTTTCGGGTATCATAGTTGGCAGCTTGGGATTTGGCAGTGCCCACAGGGCTCTGCCCGTGATATAGGGCCCTCGTATAAATGTCCACTGAGCTTTAGGCCACTGGGAGGCACCGGCTGTTCACTCAAAGGCCTCCAGGAAGGCCTCAGTGTCATCTCCGGGTGTCGACTTCCACAGTTGAAACGGCAGTGGGTGAACCCCAGTTCCTCCTGGGGGAGTTCATTGGTTGGGCTGCCTCCCAAATCTTATGTAGGTCACGTTCCACAGCAGCCTGAGCCTCCTGCTGCTGGGTCACAACATTACATTGTAATGCGTCCTGCCTCTCGATGAGGCCCTGAAGCCTGGCCTCAGATCCATGGCTTCAGGGTTTGATGTCAGCCTCCCCAGTCCCTCCTGGGGGGCCCTGTAGAGTAGCTGGTACTAGTTGAGCTCGGCTAGCCATCCAGCTAGCAGAGCAGGAAGATGCATTCAATGGGCCACAGTCTCTGTACCAGCAGCCAATGTGGGTGATTTCTCCCAGCTTGGGGCAGAGTCCAGGTCTGGGGTCCCCTCCTGAGGTGCCTTCTCCAGGCCTTGTGGTGTGGGAGGGACTCAGAAATGGGGGAGGGAAGGAGTTGCTGCCACAATCTAGTCCCTCTGTTCTACCAGCGACCGGCTCCTTCCCTGGCTGTGAGAGTGAGGCCTTGCCATTCCTCCCTGGCCTTTCCTCCCCAAGCCTTTTGAAGGCTCCTCCAGTAGCAGGGCCGGTTAGCTGGTTCAGAATGTTCTTGGACTGAGGGAAGGGAACATTGTCAGCCAGGGTGGGCAAGCTGAGGGTTGGAAAGAAGTCCAGGGAGATAAAGAAACTAAATAGCAGTTGGAAGGAGTCTGAAACCTGGGCCCTTTTCACACTACTTACAGGGACGCGCAACGACGCGGAACATCGTGCTACAAAAGCGGAAAATCGCGTTTTGTTGTGGGACAAAACACGATTTTCTGTGTTTGTAGCATGATGTTCCACGTTGTTGCGTGTCCCTGTAAGTAGTGTGAAAAGGGCCCAGTTTGGTTTAGTGGTTAAGAGTGCAGGACTCTAATCTGGAGAACTGGGTTTGATTCCTCACTTCTCCACTTGAAGCCAGCAGGGTGACCTTGGGTCAGTCACAGTCACAGCTTCTAGCTCTCTCAGCCCCTCCCACCTCACAGGGTGTTTTGTTGTGGGGATGACAATGGCACACTTCGTAAACCGCTCTGAGTGGGTGTTAAGTGCTGTGTGTTTTAAACATTTATGTGGTTTTATTGGTTTTAAGGTTATATGTATTATAAATTACTATACTGATTGTAATCCACCCTGAGGCTGCTGATGCGGGGAGGGCAGAATATAAATTGACTTAAATAAATAAGTCATCCTGAAGGGTGGTATATAAATTGAATGCTGTTGTTGTTGTTAAACCAGGAAGGCTGCAGAGGCAGAATGGTGTGAGAAAGGGGAACCTGCATGAAGGACAGGTGGATGGAAAACGGCAGACAAGGCAAGAAAGAGGGGGGAGGAAGTTCTGAAGAAATGGCATGGGATATGTAGGTCAGGAGGGACTGGCTATGAGTGGGGAGGGAAGGAAATGCTAAGTTAGCTGCTCAAGATACAGAGTGGCTAAAGGGACTGACAAGCAGGAATCTGAGAGCCAGTTTGGTGTAGTGATTAAGAGAGGCAGGACTCTAATCTGGAGAACCAGGTTTGATTCCCCACTCCTTCGCTTGAAGCCAGCTGGGTGACCTTGGGTCAGTCACAGCTCTCTCAGAGCTCTCTCAGCCCCGCCCACCTCACAGGGTGATTGCTGCGGGGACAATAACAACACAGATGGTTGTTGTGGGTTTTCCGGGCTGTATTGCCATGGTCTTGGCATTGTAGTTCCTGACGTTTCGCCAGCAGCTGTGGCTGGCATCTTCAGAGGTGTAGCACCAAAAGACAGAGATCTCTCAGATCTCTCACTGTGACACTGAGAGATCTCTGTCTTTTGGTGCTACACCTCTGAAGATGCCAGCCACAGCTGCTGGCGAAACGTCAGGAACTACAATGCCAAGACCATGGCAATACAGCCCGGAAAACCCACAACAACCATCGTTCTCCAGCCATGAAAGCCTTCGACAATACAATAACAACACACTTAGAATTGCGCCCGAGGCCCAGGGGAGGGAAAAAGATTTAATTTGAATTGTAATTTGTATTTTGTATGATCAACCACTCCATCACTACTTTATAAAGCTATTTTTTTATTATGGCAGTATGAAGGGAAAGCATTGAAGTGTAGTGTTTCGTGTTTGTAGGTTACCTTCCCCTTTTTTCCACCCCTCCTTTCCCTTCTCTTTTTTCTCCCTTCTTTCCCTTCCCTTGTGCTATTGTAGTCTTTTGTAGTTACTGTTATTGTAGTTTTGTATGTTAGATATTGAAATAACAACACACTTTGTAAAATGCTCCGAGTGGGTATTAGGTTGTCCTGAAGGGCGGTATATAAATCGAATGTAGTAGTAGTTGTTGTTAAGAACAAATGGGATGACAGAGACCTGGAACTGAGCACTTTAAGCAGGGCAGAAGAGGGCAGACAAGGGAGATTCAGGCAGCCGGTGACAGTCTCCAAGGATCGCTAGGCTTTGATGCGAGGCCACAGAAACACGAGACTTCGGCCTGCGGGTCTTCTTACTGGCGCTGCAGCAAAAAGTAGTGGAACGGAGGAGCCACGTGTTGGCTTGAACTATCCAGGTGCTTGTTTTCCATAGGCATATGGCCCAGACTAGCCCCAAATCATCAGAGCTTGGAAGCTAAGTAGGGCTGGCCTTGGTCAGTATGTGGATGGCAGACCACCAAGGAAGTCAGGAGTTGCTACACAGAGGAAGGCAATTGCAAACCATTTCTGTTCATCTCTTGGCTTGAAAACCAGGGGGTCGTCATCGTCGTCGTCACCATCATCTGATGAAGAAAACTGTGGTTCTCGAAAGCTTATGCTACAGTAAAGTTGGTTAGTCTTAAAGGTGCCCCTGGAATCTTTTCTATTTTGCTACTACAGATAAACACGGCTAACTCCTCTGAATCTATCATCATCATCATCATCATCACAGATTTATATACCACTCTTCAGGACAACTTAACAGCCACTCAGAGAGGTTTACAAAGTATGTTCGTATTATCCCCTCAACAAAACACCCTGTGAGGTGAGTGGGGCTGAGAGACCTCCTAGAAGCTGTGACTGACCCGAGGTGGAGCAGTGGGGAATCAAACCCGCTTCTTCAGATTAGTCCCGTGCTCTTAACCACTACACCAAACTGGCTCAGTCAGTTGCAACTTGACAGCACTTAATGAATTAATTAATGTTCAAAAGTAAACAGCAAACGTCCACTATTTTAATCAAATATCAATCAGTGTCAAAATGCAGATAGCAAATATCCGATAAGTATTTAAATATTTGTAGAATATCAGGAGAATATGACATCAACAGGGGAGAGCTTTGAAGGAAAATTTGTCCCAGCTCTCAGTGAACTTGAACATCTTTCTTTTTTATTTAGAGGTGATACGATATCTTACCACCAATAAAAATGTCACTGAGCATTCTCATGGCACCTTCTGAAACCCAGAACGGCTCCAGGGGTGTCTCCTCTTTCTCAGACTCCAGCATCCCTTTCTTCCATGTTTCACTTTCTCTGCCATGAGGTGAATTAGAAGTGTCAGCTCGAAATACTTGGCAAGCTAATATAAATTGAAACTGCCCTCAGTGAGAAACACTTTGAAATGAGGAGGAGGCCAAAGGCCATGGGAAGTGTAAAAAGAGCACTGGGAGGCATGGAAAGCAGAAGCAGGCTGTGCACCAATTTTTTGCTCAATAAATGCCCATTTGTTTCTCCTGGTGCCGAAGTCATTTGACGGAAGATTACATTTTCTGGCGCTTGACCCACAATATTTTATACCCGAGTTCATTCAGATGCTGCCAGCGTGGTTTCTATGCTATAGTATTTGCTCAAATGCAAGACTAGGGTTTTTTTCCAGGTGTGCTATCCAAAAAAAGAAGGGTTAATGTGAAATTTGCATACAAGTTACAGTTATGTCCATTAAAAACCCCCTTTTTAATTTTTTTACGAGATGGTCATCTTCCATTCAGGGTCATCTTCCTTTCAAGTTAACATGATATGTGAGGATCCTCTGTGTTCATTGAATATTTCCTTTCAGGCAGTTCACCGCTGAGTAACTCACGCACAGACCTGCAAACTTGATGTGATGGTATAATAGGTAGTATAATAAATCAAAATTCCAGTGGCACCTATTGTCAGTCCTGGGGTGGCAGTCCCTGACAGTTAGATCCCCAAGCCCCTCACAGCAAGCATTCAGGTGCATTGGTTGAAGAAACTTTATTCAGAGGTCCATACAGTTCAGGTATGCACTCAAAGGTAGCAGTTGGCAGAAGTGATTATTCAAACACGGGTACTGCTAATTATAGGAACACTCCCCCACCTTTTCGGTCCGTTGACGTTCCAGCGCAAACCCCCCAAAGTTACATGAGAACAGATAGTTTAGTCTAGACAAGGTACAGAGTGGAATCATCCCACCCTGAGAGAAGGATACATTCAGCACAGATAAAATGCAGCTGCAGCTCAGCTCCAAGGACGCTCAAAAGTGAAATCACGTATTTCCCTCTAGATAACGAAGAGGCCACTTGCTCTTCTGCAATTAATATTAGCCCTTAAGACACTCTCAGCTGATTCATACAGAATACATAGAATACAACGTATAACTGTGACAATCAGAATAAGATGCATAATGCAAAAATGGCATGGATGCTGGCATGCATGATACCTATTTAAGGTGCTTCTGGACTTTTATTTTATTTTGCTGCAACAGATTGAAACTGCTTCCCCCTTTGCAATCAAAATGGGGGGGGGGATGCCAGAGCAGGATTGCCGAGACCCAGCTCCTGGAATGAAGAACCAAAGGGAGATAGGTTGAACAGGAAGAACCTCCCAACCATCACTACACTATGTGAACTCAAGGTTTTGGTTTAATTTCTTTTTTTAATTCTTAGGACTCCCATATCAAAGTGACTGTATTGTTAGGTGGGCAAAGCTGCAAGGTTAACCCCTTCTCCTCCCTTCCTTTTCATTACTCAACATATTTTTCCTTTGAGTATTTCTTTATATATAATACAATTTGGCGGTCATGTTCTGCACGTCTCCTGCACAGCAGCTGTCTTATTTAAGGAAGTGGGAAAGCTACAACAGAGCGATCCCAAGTCAAGCTAGGGCTCCTGCCTCAAAGTTATCCATGCTGTCTCAGAGCCAAGCTACAAGTGAAGCCTGACACAGGTTGGACACTTGTCAGCTTCCCTCAAGTTTTGATGGGAAATGTAGGCATCCTGGTCTTGCAGCTTGGCTTTCCATGTAAATAAAGTTTACAGACCGGCAGTCTATGGGAGGGAGAACAAGCAGTTGGGAGGGGAGTGCAGGCATCAGGCTCTCGCCAGGCGCCCCCCTTTCACCTCGGCCATTTCCAGATGGCTTACCTGAAGCCACTCCATGCCGCAATGTTGTGGATCGTGCCGGGGAAAACGCGAAATATCGCGTTTTCCCCGGCACGATTCACAACATTGTGGCATGGAGCGGCTTCAGGTAAGCCATCTGGAAACGGCCCTCCACTGGGTGTGTGTGTGTGTGTGGGGTGGTTCTGTAAACTTTAATTACATGGAAAGCCAAGCTGCAAGACCAGGACGCCTACATTTCCCATCAAAACTTGAGGGAAGCTGACAAGTATCCAACCTGTGTCAGGCATCACTTGTAGCTTGGCTCTCAGTCATCATGTGTTCAGATACTGGACTGTTGCTATGGAACACAGATACAAAACTGAACTGGAATTTGGCACAGGCTGAGAAACGGATTGTTTTTGTGTTCTGGACAAAACTAAAACTGGGTTAGCAAAAACCAACGGAGGCTTTGAAAACAGGGACGAGTCATGCTATTATGCTATTATGTTGAAATGGGCACAGAAATAATCTTACTGTGGTTAGTGGATTCCCTTCCTCACTCATGGATTCAAAGATAGCTTTGGGGAGGGCAGGGTTCTGATCCACAGACCAGTTGTGGCAAAAGGGCACCTGCAGAAGACACACACAGAGCTCTGGTGCCTATATGGATGTTTTGCATTGGATTCAAGAGGGCAGGAGGGTGTCTGCGTATTAAAAAGGACTAGGATTACCGAAATCCAAATGAGCATAGCATATTAGGCATCATACAGAGTGTGGATATAATGAAGAAAAATAGTATTACATCAGTAGGAAACAATGAAGCAACAACAGAGTAACATGTGCAGCGATCTGATAACTGTCCTATAAATCCACAGTGCTTTCCCCTTAATAGATCCAGAGGAGTTAGCCGTGTTAGTCTGTAGCAGCAAAATAGTAAAAAATCCAGTAGCACCTTTAAGACTAACCAACTTTATTGTAGCACAAGCTTTTGAGAACCACAGTTTAGCTGCATGACGAAGAGAGCTATGGTTCTCGAAAGCTTATGCTACAGTAAAGTTGGTTAGTTTTAAAGGTGCTACTGGACTCTTCACTATTTCCCTTTATAATGCCCCTTCCAAAACTATTCTGTTAGGGATCAAGCAATATTTATGATTGGTTTCTATTTAGGGAAATGTGTAGAATGTTTTCCCAGAACAAAGTTTCTGAGCCTAGGGTCTTCGTCTTCTTTGTTTACACAAAATTTATTATACAAAAATATACAAAATCATAAAAGGAATAAAAGATGACAAGTATTACCCAAACAGTCCAACAAAAGACCCCATATCAATCATTTAAGCTACCTTACAACAAATTATAATAAAATCATTTACAATAAGCAATAAAATAAAATTACAATAAAAACAGGATAGACAAGCAAAGATGTCAATAAGAAACCTACTGCTACCTCCTTCACCCCCCACTTCTTCTTAGAAAAAAATCAAACCATAGAAGTTGGGATTTCTCGGAAGTATCTCCTGCTCATTGAGCCCAGGGTCTTCTTGATAAGACTTGGTTGCCAAATTATTGCCCAGAAGTTAAGCATGTTAGACCCAATCCGGAAAAGTGCACATCTTTATTGTATACAAGCAGGGCTTTTTTTCAGCGGGAACGCGGTAGAACAGAGTTCTGGCACCTCTTAAAAATGGTCACATGGCTGGTGGCCCCGCCCCCTGATCTCCAGACAGAAGGGAGTTTAGATTGCCCTCTGTGCCGTGCGGCATGGAGGGCAATCTAGACTCCCCTCTGTCTGGAGATCAGGGGGCGGGGCCACCGGCCATGTGACCATTTTCGCCGAGGGTGATTTAAACTTTTTAAAACTCCCCCCTTGTCCCAGCTGACCCAAAGTGAGGTCATGGTGCGGTCCTGAGTTCCACCACTGAGTTCCACCACCTCTTTTCCCAGAAAAAAAGCCCTGTATACACGGATCTCTCCTGCTGAACAAGTAACTGATGTGTCAGCTTTCCAGTGTCTGATCGCTTGCTGTAGAGGATGAGACAGATCAGTGGAACCACGCTTCCCGTCTTCCCAGAAACTGATGATTGGCACAATTATAGCTAAGGATGTACACAAACATACAATGGAATTTCCCCTACACGTACCAGTGTTATTTGGTACTTGCAGCTCTGCTCTATAGAGCTCTGCTCTATAGGAAGAAGACCATTTCCACATTTGAATTATCCACAGAAGTATTGCACAAGTTGTGCATTTCACAACCTTTTGGCCCAACTGTTTACATTTTTTCTTTTTTTTCCCCTGCTTCGCTATCTGAAGACGTTGTTGTTTTTCTTTCACATTATTTTATGCATCATAAAAGATGATCAAAAGCATTATGTTATGATTTACTTATGGCTCTTTTTATGGTTTTTCTGTGCTATTTTGAAAAAAGCAAACCAAATAAAATGCAATGATTAAGCAGGAGACACAATCCAAAGAAAGTTAAAGGCCGCGTACAAACAGACTGAGGTGTGTTTCAGCTCGTTCATTTCAATGGATTTTAGTTGATCTAACCTCTGCTGGATGGGGGCCAAGAAGTTTAGACCCATGGATTCCAATGGAGAGTTTAAATCAGCAGGACTTAAAACAACTTTGACGAGTCAGAACCCATAGCTATAACTCAGTAAATCAGTACGCTTTTGTTTTAACATTTCAGAATCATTATCTATGGAAACCTTGCTGGTTTTCTATGGGGAAAAATGAAACCCTAACGGGATGAAGGGAATTCCCACAAAAAGGGCCATTTTTCTCTCTGATGTGAAACAACAGCAAAAATCTGACAAACCCATTAACAAGATGGCAGAGATCAAACATGCTGGAGTGCTGGTAGAGCCGGCAAATTCTTCACCATGCCTAAGGCAGAGGAGGAAAACAGAGAGTGAGGGGAAAAAACTCCAAAGGAAAAGGTGATGAACTAAGATGACACACTCATTTCTGAGTTCTTGAGCTGCAAAGTAGTTAAGAAGCCTGAGGGATTAGCTGAACAACTCCACATGTAAGGGAAACATCTTTTTTTATGCTTCTGATTCTGTAAGTAATTCACTTCTACAGGTGATATGCAGAAGTGCTTTTCTGGCACCCGAACCTTAAGCGTACTGACCAGAAAGGGTTTTTCCTCCCCTTTTCAATTGAAAGAGTGTCCAACACTGCAAGTTTAACATGTAACCAGTTTTTGTTTTTAAATTAAACTAATAACCTAGTGAGCTGGAAAATGCTTGTTATTCCCCTGTGCCGTTGCCAGCAACACACCCATGTGACTCAACTCAGCAAATAGGTTTTCAAAATTTATCTATTCAGGATATTTCTTCAGAGCCTGACAGACTATTAAAATATTCCACTATTAAAATAGTCCACAGTCATTAATGTGAGGAATCTCAACCAGATCCATGGGTTGGGGGAGAACCTCTCCACTGCCCTCCTGCCCAAATACATGGTAGCCTGCCACCAGGTTCCCTTCTAAGTCCTGGCTATGGGGCAGGAACCATAACTCAGGCCTAACCTGTACATGAGAGACACAAGCTGAATGCCAAGCAAACGTTGCAAAAGGGATGGGGGGGGAGGGAAGAGGCCTAGGCACTGGATTTAGAGTGAAGAGGTTAAACCACTGCTGTCTGCTTGAGTGAAGTTGCTCGTGAAATTGTCCATCTCAGGGCAGAGCTACAAGTGCTGTTGTTTCCGAGGGTTTTTAAAAAAGGATTTCTTCCCTCCCCTTTTATTTCTTTTGTGTGTGTGTGTGTGTGTTTAATAAACTGCAGCTGCAAGGTCTGTGAATTAAAGAGCATGTGGACAGAAGGAGAGGGCTTTAAATCCTTACTTCTCAGGTCAATTTCCCACTGAAAATTACCCACCCCCCATAAATGGAGCTGAGGGTGGTGAAGCTAGGGAAGAGGGCCCAAAAGGACCCGTCAGGAATGCAGCCTATAGAACTCTGTGGCTATCACTGCTTCCAGATTCCTATGTTTCACACTTTCTAAATGCCCCTAGATCCCTAGGGAAGTCCTCGGTCTAATTAGGGACACTGGATTCAAAGCCAGCCTCGGAAAACCCCGTTAGTCCGCACTGAGGTTAAATATCTCGGCCTCTCCCTAGGAACCCATGGGAGAACCCCTAACTCCCAGCAGTTGGAAATCATTTCAAAGCTCCCTGCCCCCACAGACATCCCCTCACTGCGCGTCCTACTAGGCACCTTCTACTTCTCCCGAGACTTCATTGAATTGTTTGCCCAGCCCCTGTACTCCCTTTTAAAGAAAAATACCGCCTGGCAATGGGGTGCGGAGCAACAGCAAGTCTTTGTTGAACTTAAACGAAGCCTAGCCAGCGCCCCAGCTCTAGCTCACTCGGATATGTCTAAGCCCTTTTACATTCAGTTGGCAACCTCAGAGCGATGCCTCCCTTACATGCCCGTAGCTGCCCTCAGCCTTGACTTCACATGATCACTTTGCTCTACAAAAGCAACCCCCCACCCACCCACCCACCAGCCCATGGTTACCGTCTACTCCAAAAAGCACTCAATTTTATCCATTTTTAAAAGACAATCTTCTTGTTGGATAAGTATTGTTGCAGAGTAGAGAATTTGCACAGCAGATAAAGAATCACAGGCACATGTGTGTTCAGCTTCTAAAATAAATGTTTACTACATATAGGGAAAAATAATAAAGGATACATTGGAAATAAAATAAAGAAGAGCTAACTTAGTTCCTACATCCTTACATCCTGGAGATAACGGTCTAACTCACTGGAGAGCGATGGCGTCCTGAGTAAAGGAAAGAATGTTAATCACCCCCCAATAAACCTGGTCAGCCAATAATCAATCCTAGATCCGTTCATTAAGCATGCAACTCCCCTTTTACCCTGGTGGGAAGAACAACTGGACATCTAACTGGTCTTATGCAAACTAGTTGTCTCTAACTAAAAACAAACGAATTAACTCTTTCATGACTGAAGAGAATGACACTTCTGCTCCACCTGGGATATAAACAAGCCAAAGGTAAACATTAGAAAGGCTTATGGGGTCAAGAGTGGAATCTCACCTACATGTGCCATATTTCCCAGGAGACTGGGGAGATCAGAGGAAGACCTCATCCCTGGGAGGAGAGAGAACCTTTCTGGATTCTGGGGGCATTAGCAGCTGCCCAACAACGTTAATTCCTGATGCCAGCCCTGAGCCTGGCACTGGAAAAGAGCCTTTATAAGTCCTGACACAATTGAAATACAATAATTGGATCCCCAAAGGAAAGGGAACAGGAGACATGTATTTAAAATGGAGATACAAATCCTTGGGGCCTATATCCAATAACAAATGGATTCTATATATCACATTTACTAGCTTTGGCTAGACTAATGAACACTTGTGCATCCTGGTTATATGAGATGTTTTGTATTTTATTGCCACAGAGAACATGGCCACAGACCCATAACCAGTGCTGCTACTGGGGATGGTTTGAGATTAAATATAGTGATTTCTGCAAAAAACAACAACCCTGAACTGAACTGAACTGAACTATCACACACAGTTTAGTGAGCCTGCTCAAGCAGGTATAGAGGAAATGACCCTTCGCCGAAGAGTTCACCTTAGAACTTCAGTCATTGTGACTGTAATCTGTGTGCCTAAGAGCCAAGCTACAAGTGACGCCTTACACAGGTTGGACACTGGTCAGCTTACCTCAGGTTTTGATGGGAAATGTAGGCGTTCTGGTTTTACAGCTTGGCTCTCCATTACATCTGCAAGACCAGGATGCCTACATTTCCCATCAAAACTTGAGGGAAGCTGACAAGTGTCCAACCTGTGTCAGGCATCACTTGTAGCTTGGCTCTAAGTTGGAACCTGATTGTAAGCACATTGCTGGCAGGATGGAGGGGGCCAGAGAATGAGCCATGTAGCTCTAGCAGAGACTACTTGAGGACTTACCTAGTTTGTTTTCGGTAACCATGGGGAGTGAGAAAAAAAAGAGTGGCATTGCCTAGAAGAGATTTAGGATGGCGGTGGAGTTTGCCAACCTCTCAGGCATGAACCGAAAGGAAGGAGGGCCTGCAGGTCAGTTCCTTCATGGGGACCACTAGCAGCGCCCCAGTGCTGACTAAAGTTTGATGGCAATGTACCCAAGAAGCCTCGAAGACGTCAGACTGTCTCCGCTGGTGAGGTCTCGCCCCTCTGCTGAAGTCATCTCTGGAGTCCTGCTCTGGGGTTTTTGTGTGTGAGGAAAAAAATAAAGACAAAATTCTTTCTAGGCATCTGTTTCATTTATAGACCGCCTTTCCAACTAAGGCTCAAAATAGATTACAAGCAAAAACAGTGTGGTGAGAATCGTACAATTAGTAGAACCAAGAATTTTAGAGGGCACCACACGAAAACCACAGCACTGTACAGACAATAAAACTAGATTATAAGACTGAAGAACAATGCAGTGACCCATTATCAGACATACAACAAAGAGCTAGATTACAAAATTGCAAAATACAAAGACAGATTACAAAATTACAAGGCAGAAAAAGCATAATTTGCGCAATGATGACAACTAGAGTTGTGTGTTCTTTTAATAATTATCTACAATAATGACAAAAATGGGGCATTCTGTAATTATTGTAACGAATAGGAAAATTCCCAAATTGTCTCTTAACTTCTCCCGATTCCCCCACTGTTTTCTGTTACTTTCGCTGTTATATTGAGATAATCAGCCTTTTAAAAACTGTGGAAGACTTCGACCACAAATCTTCCCCTCCGAGTCTACTTTGGCCTCCTCGACAAGTCAGCAGGAAATGCCAGCGTGTTTCCTGTGGGTCTTCCTCCTGATCTTGCCAGCTCCTGGGCCTTCCCCCTCCCTGGCCCCCCAGCTCTGAGCACCTGGATGGGTGGAGTGTCAGTGTATTTGTGAGGGGGCTTGAAGCCCCTGGCAGGGAAGCCGGCCCTCCCTCCTGTCTGCTGTTCTCATAGCATGCCACCAGCCAGACCTTACAAGAAAGGTACCTTAGAGACCAAATCAGATTCAGAGTCCATCAAGGTCAGTCTTGTCTATGCTGATGGGCAGTGGCTTTCCAGGGTCTCAGGTGGAGGAGGGCTTTCACATCACCTGCTGCCTGATCTCTCTTTCAACTGGAGGTGCAGAGTATCGGAAGTTCTTGGAAGTTCTGCATGCCAAACAGATGCTCTACCTCCGAGCCACAGCTCCTATGCCTTAAAACTCCCTCCCAGTGATGTGGCTCACTGCAGGTGGGGTGACACATGTGGAGCAACTGTCTTCCTCTTCTTAGAACTAATGAGGCATTTGGTATCTAAGTGCGAATGAATGGTCACACTTGTGAGTGAAATTCAGGTTCCAGTGGCACCATAAAGACCAAGTAGATTTACAAGGGATGGACTTTCAAGGGTCAAAGCTCTGCCTAGATTTTAAAGACTCCTACCTTTTCCCATTCCATGTGTCTGACTAAGAGCCAAGCTACAAGTGACTCCTGATACAGGTTGGACATTTGTCAGCTTCCCTCAAGTTCTGATGGGAAATGTAGGTGTCCTGGTCTTGCAGCTTGGCTCTCCATTTAATTGAAGCTTACAGAGCGGCAGTCTATGGGAGGGAGAACATGCAGTCAGGAGGGGATTGCAGGCATTGGGCTCTCGCTGGGCGCCCCCTTCTCCTTCGCTGTGTGTGGGTGTGGGTGAGGGTTTCTGTAAACTTCAATTAAATGGAGAGCCAAGCTGCAAGACCAGGATGCCTACATTTCCCATCAAAACTTGAGGTAAGCTGACAAGTGTCCAACCTGCGTCAGGCGTCACTTGTAGCTTGGCTCTTTGGGAGATCTGGCTCTCGAAAGCTCATACCCTGGAAATCTAGTTTGTTTTTAAGGTGCTACTGGACCCGAATCTTATTCTTCTACTGCAGACCAGCATGGCTACCCGCCTGAAACTTGTGCATGCACAGTCCTATGCACAGTCTAAGATTTTTTAAAAGGAAAATATTAACTAGAAGACACCCCAAACATCTAAGAACACAAAGGCATGAGAATGCATATCAGAACAAAGCTACAGGCACTGCAGAAATGAACTAAAATGCAAAGCAATAAGTTACTGATCACTGATTTTACGTTGGAATTTTCCCCAGAGAAATGAGCAGAAGACAGGTGGGACTTTTAAAACAGAGAATGGTAACTGCAGACGTCACTGTTTCCTGTTAGTCCCAAAAGCTGTTGCTGTATTTTTTTTTAAATGCTATCAACCAGTTATAATCAATAGCAAACTATCATCCAAAATTCAGTCCAGCACAGCTCAGGACATGCCATGTTGAATCCCAGCTTAAAATATAATTGCACGGAACCTTTATATGGTGTTCAAAACCTTCCACACTCATTAGCTTCTTGGCAGTAATGCCAAAGGGGGTGGCTTGCTAGTCTGCTATAGCAAAAATAAAAGTTCAGGGAGCACAAAAGGCAGGATTTTTCAACAACAACAATGCTTGATTTATATACTGCCCTTCAGGATGACTTAACACCCACTCAGAGCAGTTTACAAAGTGTGTTATCACTATCCCCACAACAACAATCACCCTGAGAGAGCTCTGAGAGAGCTGTGACTGATCCAAGGTCACCCAGCTGGCTTCAAGCGGAGAAGTGGGGAATCAAACCTGGTTCTCCAGATTAGAGTCCCGCCACTCCTAACCACTACACCAAATGGGCTCTCAGACCTTACAGGTGTCCATTGTCTTAGAAAAATAGGCAAGATTGCTGGTAGTATGTGAATGGTTGCTGTACTTTTCTCAGTTATGTCTGAATGTTAAATAATTACATCTTACCCTGTACCTCCTATATTCATGTACCTCTGTACACCCATGACCCCTTTGACCCTGTTGTTGGTGTGCATGTCTGTCTAATGAGGATCAACTGCGCACAGCCAAATAAATGTCTCTAATTCAAAAAAGTTTACTCTGGATATAAATGCCAGTTAGTTTTTAGGGTGTCCTTATATTCCTGTTTATATTTACTTCCAAGTAAACATGGAGAGGATTGCACTGGGAGTCTTAGTGAACTCGGTAGGGCTTATTTTGGGGTAGACGCAGTGGTGGGGTTCGGCCTGGAGCCTTAAGACAGGCAGCACGCCTTCAGAGATCATAACAATACTTCGTTAAATGGTTTCTGAAATCTAGAAAGCCATGCTGATTCAACCAGCCATGAGAAACAGCTCATGTGACAGTCTGCACTCTTTTCCAACAAAGAAAGGAGAAGCTGATGAGATTGACTGGCTGTCAGACAGCCAGAGATATAAATTCAACAGAGCAAATTTATGACGGTGAAGTTGGAGCCTTTTTAGTAACAGATCAGTAGCTTGAAGATATGGGTTAATTGCTGAGAATACGATTTTTGAATGGTCATGCTTATTATTTATTTCTAGTATTATTTTAAACAAATTTTATACTGTATACAGCAAGTTTGCAGAAAAAGCATTTAAATTTTTGTAATGTTTATGATTTATAAAAAAATTTCTTTAGGATATTTCTATGCCACCAGAGTTCCAGCTGGAGGTGGTTTACAATTAAAGCCATGTTTCAATATTAAAATATCTAAAAACATATTTTTAAAGTATGCTATTGTTTTATATTGTATTTAAATATAAACCTATATAATATTAAATTATATATACCATTAAAATATAAAACATTTATAAGATAAAATATAAATAAGAGCAAGAAAAGAATAAGAATTAAAATGAAGCAAGCCTTTAAACTAGCCCGATGCAAAATATTTCTTCTGCCCTCTTTCTTCTTGGCACAGGGCTGCGAAGAGACCCGGGAGAACAGCGGGCCACGATCGTATTTTCTGCCCGCAGGAAATCCAACGGGAGCCCCGACCATTAAACTGCAGCGTCTGCTGAGCGCTGAGCCCCGGGAAACCCGCCGCGGCTCCGATCCTGCACCGGCGCCCTGGAATCCGCGCCCAGCCCGGTTTGCCTCGCCTTCAAGGAGGCGCCGGTGGGCAGGGAGCCGGAGTGCCGCGCATTCCTTTCGGCCAGCTCCAGTCCCTTTCCGGGGGGAAGAGGCGAGCTCGCCGCCCTGCCCGCATCCGAGGAGCCTCCGAGCCAGAGCCGTGGCGAAGGCCTCCTTCCCGCCGCCCGCGCTCCTCTTGCGCTGGGCGCGCGAACTCCAGAGCGCGCCCCGGGCTGCTGGCGGCACCAGCGGCGTTGAGCCGGAGGGCCGCTCCGTCGAACGCTGGCGCGACTCGCTTGGAGTCCTTCGCCGAGGGGAGCCGGCGCAAAGCCCCGAGCCAGAGGCCGCTGGGCCGAGCGCGGAGCGTGGCCGCCTTCCCCTCGGTATCTCCCGGGCCAGGCCAGGTGGCGGGGCAACCGGCAGCCTTGGCTTGCGGATGGATCTTCTGGTGGGTCTCCCTTCGCCGGTGAACGGAGAGCTGCTGAGCTAGTCATTAATCAAGCCATTCATTCATTCCTAGTCAGCCTTCCTCCCTGAGACTCAAGGCGGGTTACACAGCGTAGGACGAGGCATCTAATAAGAAATGTAATAGGAATTTACAGCTTACTGGACATAAGTTAAAGAATGCAGAAAGCGGTACCACCGAAGCATAAAAGCAAATGTTTGGAAAAGTGAAGCATTCTGCGATAGCCCCATTATCATCATCATCATCATCATCATTATTATTATTGGACTGTCCACAGTCATCTCAAAATATGAGGAAGAGGCAGATTCCGGAGGGGGGGGCGGGCACCCACCTGGCCTAGATTGAAAGGGAACTGCGACCAGCTTCGGGTCAACACATCCGCAGGGGCATCCCAACACAGCCGCAGGGACATCCTTGGGATGTCATATGGCATCCCCCATATGACTACACCCGGTGAACTGGCACACGTGAGCGCCCGCCCTCGGCAGGGTCTTTGGACAAGCGGCTCTGGCTCTTCTCGCCTCAGTCTCCACGGGCCTCGCTCGCCTTCAGCAAGGCCCGGGCCGGGCCGGTTTCCTGCCCCCTTCCCTCGCCACTCCCCGCAGCCCTCCTGGTTCCCCTTCGCGCGTCGCTCTCGCCTCTATTGCAGACCCGAAGCCGCAGGGCTGTCCCGAGACGCGCTTGAGGCGCGCCCTCCCTCCGCACCGCCCTTCTGCCCGCGAGAGGGACCGGACGGGACGGGCATCGCCTCGAGAAGCGCCTTGGCCACCGAGCGGTCCAAGCCGCCCTTCGCCCGCGACCTAAGGGCCGCCCCGGTGGGCCAGCGGCAGCTGTCACCTCTGGCGGCGCCTGAGCCTGGGACTCGGCTCCGAGGGCCACCCGCGCCCCGACGGAGAGCCCGCTCTCTCCCGCAGAACTGCTCAGGCCCCCAAAAAGCTTGAGGGGCGCTGCGTGGCTTCTTGCAAGCGGCGCAGGGACGGGGCGGCCGGTGCTGCGCCTCTTCTCGAGGGGGGCCGCTGGCTCCCGTTCCGCACAACTGTGCCAAAGGGTGCGGGCGGGGAGGAGGGGGGTCCAGGCCACGTCCCCCAACTACCGCCATACCCCCCCCCAGAAGGAAAGGGGGGAGGGAAGGGACCGGCCTCCTCGTCGCCCTCCTGCTCCAAGGCTCAGGCCGCACCAAGTGGCTCGGGCTTGGCGGCTGAGGAAGGGAGAGAGAGACCCTCTTTCTTGGGGTTTAATTAGCAGAGTATATTAATACGCGGTAGAATGTAAGAAGAACAGACTCCAGTGTTTAGCTCCAGATAAATACTTCGCTACATACTAGGACAAAGGGTACATTTGGTGAGAAAATAAAGAATAGCTCACTAAGTGACTGCTACATGTTGATGGTCACACTAGAACTCAAAACACTCCATACTAAGACGCAACAGACTCTGATACAAAGGGCAATAAACCTAATTAACTAGCAATAAGTTAATTGCTAGCAATAAGTTAATTGCCCCAATAAAGCTGGTTGCCCAATAGATGATCCTAGATCTCTTCATTAAACATAAAAACTCCCCTTCCTACGGCGGGAGCCTTAACTGGGCAGCTGAGTGGTTGACTATGCAAAGTGGTTGACTAACTGAATAAACAGAACAACAATCGAACTGAACGTAGGACGCCTGCTAAAACCCCAACACCCTTTCCCCACCCGCGGCCTCCCAGTCAAGGCTCCTGCTTCGCGGACTGGGGTGCCGTCGACTGCCCGCCCTTCCGCTGCGCGTTGAGAGCGGCTTGGCTCTGAGTGGTACCCCGCGCCTTTCCGTGCCCGGCCCGCGCCCCTCTCCACGCAGATGAGAACTACCTGACAAGGGATCGATAGCATCCATTAACAGGAGAGAGGTTCCAGGAAAAAGGCCAGCGGGCCGGGGGCTCCTTCCTGCGGCCAGAGGGAAAGGGGGACGACCCCACATGGCTACCCCCCCCCCCGCAGGGCCTTTTGAATGGGCTTTTTGTGTTTGCTTCCAGACCAGTTTTCTTCTCCCTTCCTTACTCAGAAAAACGAATCGCTTGACCGACTGTGGGCAGGAGGGGCTTCTGGCCGGCAACGTCTGTTAGGGTCTCGACGGCCCGCTGCAAAAGCGCTGCATTCTGGGACTCTTCTGTCCAGACCGGCTGGGCGTGGCGGGCCCACAGCCCCTCGTTCTTCGGCTTCTTCAAGCATTTGCCAGCGGCAAAACCATCCACAGTCACCTCAAAATATGATTTAGGTTCCCAATAATAAAAGAAATAAGAAAAAAACAAGCACTGAGAGAGCCGCATTCCCTATAAATTGCAATGCGACACCAATAGAGATTTTGCTACCGACTCCACTTACAACTGAATTCAGTTGTAAGGGAGATCAGGAGGGGGAAGTGGGTTTTAAGGCGGCTCTTCGGGGCCAAAGAAGCATCTCGGCTGCCTCTCGAGTAACGGCGATACTTTCTGGCCTTATTCTGTATATCAGGGGAAAACTAGATTTGGGGAAGGCCAACTTTGTTAATTTCTGAATGTTGTCTTTTTAAAGTGGGGGAAAGAGTCGCTTTCAGAATCCTAAAGAGGGCGCCTTTATTTATTGATTTAATTAATTAATTCTCTATTTATTTAAACTGTTGGACGCCTTTCTAGCCTGCAGGAACTCAAGGCAGATTTGATATCAATTAAATCCGCTGGCCCAAGGCGTTTGGAGCTTCCCGGCACGCCAGGAGCGCCGGCTTCACTGTGGCCGGAGGCCGGGACAGGCAGAGCCCGCTTGGTCAATTGCCCGAAGGGCGATCCTCGAGGCACAGGCGGCGGCGCACGCCGAGAATCGCGGGAGGGCCCCACCAGGCCCTGCTGTGGCCAGTCGCCTCCTTCTTGCCTCGTCCGGACTGGAAAACCAGGAGAGGAACCCTTGAACTGTCGCCGGAGGCCGGCTGGCGGGTGGGCGGCTGGCCCGGGAAGGGTTATACCACAACGAACTGGCCAGCTCGGGAGTGCTGAGGCTCTTGGCTGCCGGCTTTCCCACGGTCACCCCGCGTGCCTTCCGCTGAAGCGAGTCTGGGGTTTGAAAGGCTCGTGTGCGGGATTATGTGCCGGGCCCTGCAGAAGGAAGCCTCCCGGGCCAAAACGCACCGCCCCCGGGCCGGCCACCACGGCGGGAAGGCGAGTCTGCCGCTTCCCGAAGGACCCGGCTCCGTGGCCCTGCTAAGCGCGCGTCCGGCTTTCCTCGCAGGCGCGGGCCGGTTGGCAGCCGAGGACCCTCGAAGGCCCTTTCCGAACAGCCTCGCCGGAGTGCTCCTGCCTCCCGCTTTGGACTCCGAGCTGCCGGGGAATTGGCCGCCCCTCGCCAGCGGGCGGGCAGCCAGGCCTGCGCGGCCCCCCCGAGCCCCAGACAGTCCCTTCCATCCTTCTCGGGCCCGGAGGGGCCGGGCGCCCTTCGGCTGGGAAAGGCCCGGCTGCAACGTCGCCTCCTCGGGGCTGGCCCCAAGGGCCGCCTGACTGCCGCCCAAGGCTCGCTGCCGGCTCCTGGAAGCGAAGGCCCGCGGAACCTGCCGGAGCGATGCAGACGCGCTTGGCAGCGTGTGGAAGAGCCGAGGGCAGCGCAGGGAGGGCGCGGGTGCCTCCTGGTTCGGCCCCGCAGCTTCAGGAGCCCCGGCTCGGCCCGCCCTGCTCCCCCCTGGGCTGGGGGCGTTTCCACCCGTGGCTTTTCTCCCCTCCCGAAGTCTCCCCAGGCCGCAGGGGGCTCCCCTCGGGCCCCGATCCCGCGCGTCGCCTCTGCTCCGTGCCAGGAACGGCTCCTCCGAAACGGGGAGGGGCTCGCAGGCCGGCCGGCCCTTTGGGAGCCTCACCGCCGAAGGTCCCTTAGCGAAGCAGGGCAGGATCCGTCCCAGGAACGACTCCCCTCCGCCTCCTTCTACTCTAACGCAGCCGAAGGCTCCTTTGGAGCCACTTGGGGGTAAATTTGAAATCCACAAAAATGTCTTTTAAAAATGTGTCGGGATTTTAGCAAGTGTCTCACGTTCAGTCATGAAAGAGTGAAATTGTTGTTCTGTTATTTAGTTAATCAACTAGTTTGCATAGGACCGCCTAGCTGTCGAGTTAAGCTTCCCGCCAGGGAAAGGGGGGTCTTTATGCTTAATGAAGAAGATCTGGGATTCACTATTGGGGAACCAGTTTAGGGGGGCGGGGGCGGCAATTAACTTGCAATCTATACCGAGGGTTAATTGCTCCTTGCTCAGTCGTGAAGTATCACTCTTTCTGACCATCAAGATGTAGTAGCCAGTTAGTTAGCTAGTCTTTATTTCCTCACCAATGTGTCCTTTATCCTAATACGTAGTAAAGTATTTTTCTAGCGCTAAACGTTGGAGTCGGTTCTTATTATATTCTAATGCGCAATAATTGCCTCTGCTAACCAAAACCCTACAAAGTGGAGCGTTAAAGATCTGGAGGGAGGCGCAGCGCCCTCGGCCGCTGGTTGCGGGCATGAGCGGGGGCCCAGCCCTTCCCAAGCCCCTCCGCTTCTTGCTCTCGGGTCGTCGTCTTCTTCCCAGGAGAGGACAAAACGGCGTTTGCTTCCCGACTGGGTTGCAGAAGAATCCCCGGGAAAAGCCTGTGGAGCGCGCAAGAAAGAACTTGTAAAAGACTTCTAAGATTTTCCTCCTGGAAAACAATCAACGGAGACTTACCGGGCTGCTCCTTCCGTTTCGGAGCTCCGGGAGATTTTTTAAAATCTTGATTTTTTCAGGCGCGGGTGAAAGGCAAAAAGACAAAATGGGGAGCTCCGGACGTGGAATAGGCAGCGGCGAGTGGAGACGATCGGCCGACCCTAACCGGCCCGGGTGGTGGATCGGGTCCCCTCGACCCGCACACAAGAGACGGATCCTTCTGAATTCCAAACGCTGAAATACGACGGCCCCGATCCAGCGTGCATTTTTGATCCCAGTGCCGCGAGAAGGGCCGCGATTCTGGGCGGGACTGGGGCGGGTGTTGCTGCCCAGATGGGGTCGCTCAGCCCGCCCCGCTTGCAGAGCTCAGAGAATGGCAGCCGGCAGAATAGGTGCCGGGAGCTCAGTCATGCTGCGAGCCAGACAACAGCGGGGCCCTTCCAGGGCCAGGCCACCGCCGGTGGCTCTGGATTCCAAAGCCCGCTTTCTGCTGAACCGTTTGGGTCTTCTTCACACGAAATCCACGCCCCCGAATATTTCCTTGCCTGCGTGCAAAACCAAGTGGGAACAAAAGTGCTGAACTTGTCAGGGGTTCTTTCAAAGAGCTACTTTAGGTGTGCCCTGTGGGGATTATGTTGGGGTGACACCCCCCCCCATTCAACACATAGCTGGACAGCGGCGCCTCAGACATTCCTTTAGCAAGCCCCCTCCTCCTTGTCGCAGCTCAAGGAAGGCAAAGCGGGGGAACCAGCCTTAGATAGACAGTTAGAAAACCAGTAATGCATAGTGGTTAGAGTGTGGAGCTAGGATCTAGGAAACCCAGGTTCGAATCCTCAGTCTGCCAAGGAAGCCCACTGGGTGCCCTTGGGCCAGTCACACACGCTCAGCTAACCTACCTCACAGGGCTGTTGTGAGTATAAAGTGGAAGAAAGGAATACAACCTGAGCAGTTTAGCGTCTCCATTGGGGGGGAAAGGCAGGATACTAATAAAGTAGGTAGGTAGGTAGATTCCAGAGGGATGGATCTGCAGTCCCGCACCCAGGTGTGCCCTCTGGTGCCGGCCAGGTGGAAAGGAGGCCTTCACAGTGCAGGGGAGAACTTTTATCCCTCCAACCAGAGTTCACGAGCTTCATCCAAGTTAGAAGTGCCTCTGAGAGGGAAAACTCAGCCACGTTGCTGGACTCAATTAGCAGAGGTTAATTAATGCACAGTAGAATATAAGAAGACAGGCTCCAGTGTTTCAGCTCTAGAAAAATACTTCACTACATATTGGGACAAAAGGGTACCTCTGGTGAGAAAATAGGGAATAGCAGCTAACTGACTGCTACATCTTGGTGGTCAGACTAGAACACAAAACTATCTGTACTAAGACTGAACAAGGGTGAAGTCTGAACAAAGAGCAATAAACCCCCCTGGTATAAGTTAGAAGTTAATTGTCCCTAATAAAGCTAGTTGCCCAATAAATGATCCTAGCTCTTTTCATTAAGAGTAAAGACTCCCCTGTCTATGGCAGGAACTGTAACTGGACAGCTAAGTGGGCCTATGCAAACTAGCTGACTAACTAAACAAACAGAATAACAATTTAACTCTTTCATAACTGAACGTAGGACACTTGCTAAAATCCCAACAAATGTATATTTTAGGACTGAACTAAAAAGGCAGCCCTAGAGGTAGATCAAGAAGGGTAGCCCTGTTAGTCTGTCTGTAGCAGTAGAAAAGAGCAAGAACCCAGTAGGACCTGTAAGATGAACAAAATTGGTGGTAGGCCCCGTAGGGCATGAGCTTTTGTGAGTCACAGCACACTTCTTGAGCTATGACTCATGAAAGCAGTCAGTGCTACTGAACTCTTGCTCTTTCCTACAGCCCTAGAGGTATAATTCAGCAGCAGCTTTCTGAAGTTCTCTGGGTAGGGGAAAGGGTTCAGTTTCTGATTTAACAAAGGATGGTTACCATCAGGGCTTTTTTCAGCAGGAACGTGGTGGAACGGAGTTCCGGCACCTCTTAAAAATGGTCACATGACTGGTGGCCCCGCCCCCTGATCTCCAGACAGAGTGGAGTCTAGATTGCCTTCCGCGCAGCAGCGCCAGAGGGCAATCTAAACTCCCCTCTGCCTGGAGATCAGGGGGTGGGGCACCGGCCATGTGACCATTTTCACCAATGGTGATTTAAACTTTAAAAAACTCCCCCCTTGTTCCAGCTGACCCAAAGTGACGTCATTGTGCGGTCTTGAGTTCCACCACTGAGTTCCACCACCTCTTTTCCCAGAAAAAAAGCCCTGGTTACCATGTCAGACTAGCATTTGGGAGACCCAGGTTCAAATCCCTCCTCTGCCATGAAAGCTTGCTGGCCAGTCATCTAGTCACGCACCCTCAGCCTCAACCTACCTCACAAGCTTGTTGTGAGGATAAAATGGAGAAGAGGATAAAGATGTACGCTGCTTCAGGCCCTCGCTGGGAAGAAAGGCAGGGTATAAATGAATTAACTAAACAAATAAGCATGAACTGATGAACGGGAGTTTTGTGGCACCTTAAATGTTCACAGGTTGCTGTTGCCCTCCATAAACTTTCACCTTCTTCTTCTGATAAAGGGGGTTTGGAAAAGCAACCAAACAGGAGGGATCATGAACTTCAGGAAATGAACTTATGCTAAGCCCAAAACGGCTTGATCGGGGCGTGTTCAGAGGTTGCTCACCACCCCTCTCTCCAGCTGAACCAGAGTTAGGATTTTTATCTCACTAATAGGGTAGCCCCACAGTGAAAATCCATCATGCATCTGATGAAGAGAACGGTGGTTCTCGAAAGCTTATGCCACTATAAAGTTGGTTAGCCTTAAAGGTGCTACTGGACTCTACTATTTTGCGACTACAGACTAACACGGCCAACTCCTCTGAAGCGAAAATCAAAGCACTCATGCAGTCCTCTTAAGGGCTCGCAACATTTTCCTTTCCTGGACATTTGCCAAGACACTTTGAATGACTCCTTGGGTTACATTAATTTCATTGAGGAGGTTTACAAATCAAGCAATCAGCTGGCTCAAGCGACCATGACCCCCCCCACCACTCCTTTAACTCAGATATACATCTCAATACAACTGGAACTCTCTTAACAAAATTGTTTCAGGTGACTAGTCATGTTGGTCTGCAGTAGAACAGCAAGATTTGAATCCAGGAGCAACGTAAAGACCAATGAGATTTTCAGGGTATGAACTTTCGAAAGCCCCCTTCTCCTTTCATCAGAAGACAGAGGGAACATTGACTCTTGAATCATAGGGTTGGACCTCTAGGGTCATCTAGTCTAATCCGCTGCACAATGCAAGAAATTCACAACTACCCCCCCCCCTGACTGCCCCAGTGACCCCTGGTCCATGTCCAGAAGATGGCAAAACACCATCAGGATATCCAGCCAAACTGGCCTGTGCAAAATTGCTACCTGATCCCAAGGTGGTGATCGGCATTACCCTGGGCATGTAAGAAGGGCCAGGAGAACTAAGCCCTGATGTAAGCCTTCCTGCCCTCCTTCTCATGATCTGCCCGGGTTCACAGAATCAGCATTGCTGTCAGATGGCCATCTAGCCTCTGCTTAAAAACTTCCAAAAGAGAACCGACCACTCATACCCTGACAATCTTGCTGATCTTTATGGTGCTACTGGACCCAATTTTTGCTGTTTAACAAAACTGTTAACTTACACCTACTGCTAACTAGCCTAGACTAGCTAGTGAACGGCCCCTGCATCTTGTTACCAGGGGCCCCCTCCCCAGATGTGTGCTGTCTGCTCCAACTCCATCTTGGCTATATTCATTTTGGCAACCCTTTTAGGAGCTAGCAATGTCATGCTTCAGAGAAGGCGAGAGCAAAGCTCTCTCAGGCTATGCTAATAAGCGGCTGAAACTTTGGGCAGGAGACTGATTCACCAATGGGACATCTGCATGCCTACCCATCGCCACAGGGGCTTGCCTCTATCAATGTAATTTCATCAGTAAGGACAAGTCTTCCTGAGCACAAACTCTAATTACTATCAAGCAGCCAGGTGTGCTGGATTACTTTTACTGACGTCTGAATGTCTCCAGTTTGGTGTAGTGGTTAAGAGCGCGGGACTCTAATTTGAAGAGCCGGGTTTGATTCCCCGCTCCTCCGCTTGAAGCCAGCTGGGTGACCTTGGGCTAGTCACAGCTTCAAGCTCTCTCAGCCCCACCCACCTCACAGAGTGTTTTGTTGTGGGGATAATAATGACATACTTTGTAAACCGCTCTGAGTGGGCATTAAGTTGTCCTGAAGGGTGGTATATAAATCGAATGTTGTTGTTGTTGTTGTTGTCCTACCAACTTGCCACAAGCATGAATGAAGCGTCTTTTTGTAGCTATTGAGGAAGATTCTTAACCAAAAAGGAGTCCTGTGGGAATTGAAAGTCTAACAGATTTCTAACCAGTCACTTTTCTGAAGGAAAGGCTGTCTTCTAATATTCTCCCTTTACAATTCATTTGAGGATCTGCAAGCAAAGCACTCCCCCACCCCCACCCCCGGTGTGCCTATTATATAACAAAGCACCAGAAACCAAATGACTTTGTGGTCCAGAATGTTGCAGCTCAGCTATTATCAGGACCTAGGTTGAGAATGCATATTGGCCCCGTTCTGCAGTCCTTCCATTGGCTTCCCATCGGTTACTAGGCTCAGTTCAAGGTGTTGGCTATCACATACAAAGCCCTTCATGGCCTTGGTCCCTCATATCTGCAGGGCCTCCTTGCTCCCTATGCACCATCATGACAGCTTCACTCATCTGAACAGGGCCTTCTGCAGGTGCCACTCTGCAAATGGGCAGAATCAACAGCTTGCCCACACATGCACATTCTCTGTAGTGGCCCCCACCTTATGGAGTGGCCTGTCTGAAGAGGTCAGGAAACCTCCCACTCTCCTGGCTGCAAAACCAAAGGAGAGTTTTCTTACACAGGAAACAGGGCTGTAAGGAAATAGTTCAGAGAGAAGTGCTGGTAAAAGAATAGGGACTGTGGACTATACTACTGTGTACAGCATGCACTGTCTATTGCTGTAAGTATGCTCCTACTATATAATTGCTGCGTTGTTTAACATGTCACATTAATGCTTGTGCTTTGTTTCAGCTCTGTTCCAGATCCAAGCACTATTGCATCATTTATTGGATGTCCCATCCAGTTGATTGGATTGACTTACACTGTGTGATCTGCCTGAAGTCTCAGAAAGGTGATGGATGGATGGATCCAAATCTTGCCTATTTAGGAAGATCCTGATTTAAAATATGTATCTGAAGAAGGGAGCTGCAGCTCTCGAAAGCTCATACCCTACCACAAATTTGGTTAGTCTTATAGGTGCTACTGGATTCTTGCTCTTTTCTAAAATATGTATTGTTTCTGATGTTGTTGGTACATTGCTTGTCGCCAACAGATAAGTTCACAGCTGACTGAAATGCAGCTTGCAATCCAGATGGAGAGAGAACGTTCTTCTGTTGTTGTTGTTTTTTAATGTTCAGAAAGGAGGGGAGTCCATATGCCTAAGCGGCCACCGTGACACCTGCGCTCCAATGATTTGTTTGGCGGGCAGACTACAAAATAAAACTTCCCAGGCCGATAACTGAATATCCCCTCTAGTGTCAAACTCCAAAGCTGGTTACAGCATTAATATGATGATAATGGGCAGAAATGATCAATGGACCTTTGAAAACGAATCACACGCTGACTGGAAGAGCAAAGCAGACATCGCAATGGGGGATTATCGAATTCAGAATAAGCGTCAGCAATTATCCTGTCATATCCTAATTTATTTATGTTTTATGGGACAGAATCCAGCACCATCGACTTTTCTTTACTTCAGCGAGCGAGTTAAGTGTTTCCTATTGAAATAATGGCTGGATCGTGCCCATTTTAGCTCAAGAGAATTGTGAACAGAGCACTTGAGTTAAATTGAATGGCTTCGATCAATAGGAAGTATCCTGGGAGTGATGGTCTAAATCAGGGCCAAGGAAACAAATATACAGAAAAGCGCACGCTCTTGTCACGGGCTCAAGTCCAAGCCCTTCAAGGCTGCCAGTAAGGTAGATGGATGCTTAACTGGAGTGCCTCCAATGCACACATACAGAGAGAGGTGTCAGGGTTAGCATGCAGTTGGAAGTAGAGGGCCACCCACTGTTCCTTTTCCTGTCCTACATCTTTCTCCAAGTCCTTTTCATTTGTAAAGCCCCTTTTCACAGAAAGCAATTCAGCAGGTCATTTGTTGTGGGCATTCTTTGAAATGCCCTGGGGAGCAACCACGCTCACAAAAATGAGGAAATGAGACACACGAGACCAGAATGAAGATTCAGCTGGAAATGACGGAAGTACAGACCAGGCAACCAGTTCACAGACATGCACCAATACTTGAATCTTACATGGGTGAAAAAAATCTGAGCGTGTTTGCACCCAGAGAAACTTCCCATCAGTGCAATCGCTTCTCCCTCTGAGCTTTCTGTTCCTGACATCCTTCTCAAAGAGTGGCATTTGTCTTGTCTGCCCACTTCCTGCCTGCCATCAGATCGTCCCTCCCCGTTCCCTTTGTCCTATGCAAGGATTTTGCCCCAGTTTCTCCTCTGCCATTCCACCCTTCAGCTCCAGCATGTCATATTTATCATTCCTTGCTGAGCTGCTTTTCTCCAGACCTCTCTCTCCTCCACCTACCTGTCCTTCAGGTTCACATTTCTTAGAACTTCCCCAGTTGTGTCCCTTCAGTCACCTGCGCCCTCTGTCCCCTAGGGTCACATCTCCTGGCACCTTCACACAGTGAGTTTATGTGACAGAAGCTCTATATTCATTATGGCTCAAGACAAGAGTATGGTTTGAATTGGTTGCATCTGCTAATCGATATGAGATGGTTGTCCTCTTCCACTGAGAGCCAAGCTACAAGTGACGCCTTACACAGGTTGGACACTTGTCAGCTTCCCTCAAGTTTTGATGGGAAATGTAGGCATCCTGGTCTTGCAGCTTGGCTCTTCATTACAGCTGCAAGACCAGGACGCCTACATTTCCCATCAAAACTTGAGGGAAGCTGACAAGTGTCCAACCTGTGCCAGGTGTCACTTGTAGCTTGGCTCTGAGTGTACATCTTCAGAAGGGATGCACATGGAGTTGTGAGGGAGAAAGGGGACGCCTGCCTAGCCAGCCAGATCAGCCAAATCAACCCTGGTGCTCAATGCTGTAACAGAGGTTGCAGCCAGATCGCCCTCACGTGGAATTAATCTCACAGAAGAGACTGGCTTAGGTAAAGTTTTATTGCCTATAAATATCTGAGCACTCTGGAATTTTTCTTTTGGTCAGTGGGATAGCTGGAGACCTGAAGACTAGAGAGCAGGGGTTAAAGACTCCTCCACTGTCTTGGTACTACAAGGAACTTTGTACATGCTCTGAAGAACCTTCTCAATCTCTGAATCTCTTGCCTATGTGCTAGACTGCATGGTTGCTACCCAGTTTTCCATAAAATATTATCTAGGGCTGGAACTGAGAGCCAAGCTACAAGTGACAAATGACACCTGCCTGGCAAGTGAACAGACTCACGTGTATTCCTCCCTGTTCACTTGCCATTCACTTGATCAAGTGGAGCACAAGAGGAGTGCAAGTGAATGGCAAGTGAACAGGGAGGAATACACGTGAGTCTGTTCACTTGCCAGGCAGGTGTCATTCGTCACTTGTAGCTTGGCTGATAGACAGCATCTTCTCTCTCTAGCCTGCACTGGGCCAAGAATCCCTCTCTTTCCCCGCTGCCACTATCCTGGAGTAGTAGAGTGAAGCTCCCATGCATCTCAGAAAGAGGGAAGCCGTGCTGTGATGGGCCACAGTTCCACTCTCTCCTCTTTCAGCCAGTGAGCTTGGCAGAGGCAAACAGCTCGGGGTCTTTCTGGTCTTTCTTCCCCCTTTCCTCCCCCATAGAGTGGTCTGTTCTGATCTCTTTGGAACCTTCATCTTCCCTCCCCACATGTTCTCAGAGTCTTCGGAATAAGCAGGAGACCACAGGGCTGGGCCTCTTAACCTGATTCCCTATTTGGCCGGCTCTCTGGCTTATGGGCTTTTAATTTCCATTCCTTTCTTAGGGATTGCCACCGATAGTAATCGTGCATGAACACACCATCACCCCTGCTCTTGTACACGTGACAACAGCTGACCTGAAAATAAAGCTTTCTCTATAATTTTTATCTCACGCCCACAAAATATTTTAGATGGCCATCTGACTGCAACGCTGATTCTGTGATCCTAGGCAGATCATGAGAGGGAAGGCAGGAAGGGTTACATCAGTGCTTAGTTCTCGTGGCTCCTTCTTACATGCTCAGGGTAGTGCCAATCGCCACCTTGGGGTCAGGTAGCAATTTTCCCCAGGCCAGTTTGGCTAGGGATCCTGGAGGTGTTTTGCCATCTTCTGGGCATGGAGCAGGGGGTCACTGGGTGTGCGTATGGGGGGGGGGGGTAGTTGTGAATTTCCTGCATTGTGCAGGGGGTTGGACTAGATCATCTAAGAGGTCCCTTCCAACCCTATGATTCTATGATACTGGTACGTGTGAGTCTGCTATTAAAGGCACAGGTTCTCGGTGGGGTGGGTGGGTGTGGAGCTCCGTATATTAGAAATGATCTGGAATTGCAGGTAAGCAGTGTATTGGCCAAATTTGATGATTCAGGATGATGATAACCAAAGCAGATTGTCAAGGAGGATCTCTCTAAACTGGGTTAGTGGACAACCATGTGGCAAATGAAATTCAAAGAGAGTGTGGTGAAAGACCTTCCACCCAGTATTTCAGCCATTGCGGATACCCTTTTGAGTATGTAAGGTGAAACCCAACCACAATCTTGGAACTGGCAGGAAGGACGGGGATGGGGAATGAGATATCCAGCTCCAAACGCAGGGTGCTTAGATTCTTACCTATGTTAAAGGTTTACCATCCAACTCGTTGCTAGAACGTCACTCTCAAAAGAGACAGAGCCTATCACGTATGTTTGATTTTTAAATCATACGTACCTGTGCTAGTCATGTGTGTTCCTAGGCAGTTCTCCTAACCTCTGTGGAAGTTCACCAGCTGGTCAAGATGAAAGTCAGCATTGCTTTGATCCCTGACAGTTCATGAGTGCAGCTAAAAAACAGTAGATTTATTGCTCTTTTAATTGCGAATGACCGCCAAATTTAGCCTTTTAATCTTGCTGGAGAAATGAATGAGCAATATCAAGATGCATCTGTTTTCTTATCTTATAATCATTTTGGAGATCAATCATTTTATCTAGAGGACAATCATGTATTAAAGCTATAAAGATTTTGCTCCGTTTGTAACTATCACTTTCGCTATAAAAATTGTCACGTGAACAGCTAACCAGGTTTCTGTTGATGTGTCTATCAGAGAAGATCTAGATGAAATATCCTTGTCTGTGTTGGGCTTACAAAAAACTTTCATGGCATTTTCAATTCAGTTAGGATTGAGAAACATTAGGATATTTATTTTTATTGCATGTGTTTTTTAAGCTGTTATTGGATCAATTAATATTTGTATTTACCTTTTATGTTCATGCCTAATTAAAAGAGTTATTTCTTATTAGAATGTGTCTCTCCCCAAGTCTTTGGTTCCCCCTTCTTGGTTCTAGTCCGGTCTGCCCCATGGCCTGCCCATCTTCCCATATCCATATTCCATTAGGCACTACCTCATCCAAACTTACACAGTTTATTGGGACCGTATACAAACTGCTGTATTGTTATCTTGCTCTCTGTGTTAGACAAGGCAATAGTTTATTTGTTCATTAGGTATCTGTCTCTCTTCCAGTCCTTCCCTTCTGAACAGGATTATTGTGTTAAATTGAGACTTGTGTATGCTGTGTACTAGACTGAGTGGTCCATGAATTTTACCCGAAATCATGCATTGGCTTCTACTCATTCTACAAATGACAGGCTTGAATCAAGGACTGATTTGGGTAACTAATTGCAGGGCACATCAATACTGCTCCATCAGCTCAAAAAGAAACAAGTTATTTAAGTATACAGATTTACACTGACACATCTGAGCATGTCTTTACACAATCATAGGGTGGGGAGCAACATTTGTCCTTCAAAATAGACTGACACACCGATCTTAAACTTTTTTTTCCCAGTGAAAAGTATTTCCAAATAAGTTCATTTGCATCTGAAGACAGGTACAGTTGAATATTAATTGAAAACCTTTCAGAAATCGAATCCATAATTGTAATAGCAAGGGCTGTATATGGATTAAGCCCAGATCAGACCAAATCACGTGCTTCAGATTTTGGAGTCAAAGCTCTGGAGCTGTATTAGGCTAGGAATTCCATTCTGTTCTCATAGCTGGGCCCCAACTTTTAATGTGTGGCAGGTTAACACAGCTGTTGATCTTAGGTAGTTCTCTTGCTCTTAGGAAGCAAGAGACGCAGTGTGGTGTTATATGCTCTGTTCTTGTGTGACTATAAACCACCTTCTGAGCTCTTTTTTACGAAGAAGGCATTGCAAAGAAGTTGCACTTTTTTCAGTAATAATAATAGTTGTGCAATCCTAATCCATACATTTGGAAGCGTGTGACTGTTAGGATTGTAGGGTAAGGCTAACAAGAGTCTCTCAACTAACTGCACAAGTGCCACAAACTGGAAATTATTTCGACATGACTCTGAGTTGACTGCTATGCTGACCTCGGTTGTTAGTTTGTTCTTTTTAAAAATTTTATTTATTTAACAAAAATATATCCTGACTTTCTGCCCTCGTTAGGGCTGCCAAATTGAGTAGTTTGAAGGTCGCTGCTTCAAAAATAATCTGGATTTTAAGTATTCTGACAATGTACATAGAGGTATGCAACAATTAGAAAGATGCATTTTGGTAGTTTCACAAAGACTATCAGACATATTGCATTAAAAACCTTTAATACACATTCAACTCTCCATAGAGCACCGAAGAAATAACCAGAACATTAATAGAACAAGTGCCATATTGCATGTGATGGCCCCAATTATATGAAATGAGTTTGATTTCAACAGCAAAAGAGGTGTGCAGAGAAATGTCACTCCACCCAAAGCCTCTAATCTCTCTTGGGGATTAGCATCATAAGGCACCTGCCGATTCCTTTGTTGAGCCAGATCTCCAACCAGGCCTTATATGTATTAGAACTATTTCATTCATTCATTCATTCATTCATTCATACGCCACCTTTCTCCCCCGAGGGGGACCCACAGTGGCTTGCATCATTCTCCTCTCCTCCATTTTATTAAGTATTTTAAGTTGATAGTCTGTGACTGATCCAAGGACACCCACAGAATGAGGATTGGAACCTGGATCTCCCAGATCCTAGTCTGACACCCTAACCACTATCCCACCTTTCCCCTGTGGTTCAAGGTATTAGCTGTTAGAATGAAATCTCTGTGTGGTGGTTGAAGTTCCGTGTTTAAAAATACACAATTGCTGCTGCTAGATCTAGTTCAGGTCATACTCTCCTCCCTCCATTACCCAAAGTAAAATACAGGTGTTTACATTTTTAACCCTATGGGGCAACCAGCAGCTTGGAGTGGGCAGTTTTTATTGGGCACAGAAAGGGGAGGGGGAGTTTAAATACCTCCTCTTCCCATCCAACAAAAATTCACACACACACATACCACCTTGCATTCCTTTTAAAAAAAAATTTAAGAGCTCTTCTAAAATGGGTTTTTACTGTTTACTGAACAATACTCCCATCTAGTGTTCAATTTTGAGAACTGCGCCTCCACCATTGACAAGGTTGCTGTGAGTAAACTCTCCTGCTGAAATATGCACAGGCCTCCAAACAACCTCCGTTGTTATTTACTTCCTCTTCCAAGTGTGCGAGGGCTGCAATCTAACACCTGCACCAAATAAATGATAAGCCTGCCAGCATCTCACACCAATCACTCGCAAGGCTAGGTTTTAAAATCATGACCTGCAAGAATTTTTTTTCTCCTCTACTTTTATTTATTTTGTAGTGTCTGGCCTGCTGAAGGTTTCTGGGGAGCTTGAAATCTTGCAAAAGGTTTGTCTTATTTTGGTTGACCCCAATAGAAAGGCATTACATGGATTTTCCTTTTTTGTTCCAGTTTTATATGATGGTCATACAGCTGTTTACAATTTTTTTCTAGACTCTACATTGGATGGGACTGTGGCTCAGTGGCAGAGCAGCTGCTTGGTCTGTAGAAGGTCCCAGGTTCAATCCCTGGCAACTCCGGGTGGCAGATGATGAAAATAGACCTCTGCCTGAAACGCTGCAGAGCAGCTGCCAGTCCAAGTAGACAATACTGCCCTTGATAGGCCAATGGTCTGATTCAGTCTTTGGCAACTTCCTGTGTTATGTGTCATTATCATTGGGGGTTCTGGCATCTTAATTTCTTTCCTTTCATTCCCCCTCCTTTAGTTTTTGGTGATGATTTATATAGGGCTGCTTGAGGATGGTAAAGGCTCCATACGGGCACCTGTCTTGGTGCTGGCATGGGAGGACACCATCAACAGCTCCTGAGGAACCTCTAGCCTTTGAAGCACTGGCTGGAACCTGCTCGATCCGTGAAGAGTCTACTCCATGTTTTGGAGACAACAGCCTCTGCAACTGCCTCTATGGCAAGTTGTGCTGAGCACTGCATCCTGTTGGAAGTGCAGCGCTGGAACCAGGGTTGCCAGCTTCAAGTTGGGAAATTCCTTGAGATCTGGGGGGTGAAACCTGGAGAAAGTGGAGTTTGGGGAGGAAAAGGACCTTGGCATGGCATAATTCCATAGAGTCTACCCTGCAAAGTAGCCATTTTCTCCAGGTGAACAGATCTGGAGACCAGTTGTAATTCTGGGAGATCTCCAGCCACTACTTGGAGGCTGGTAACCCTAACTTCAGTGGAAGCTTGAAGGTTGGAGAAATGATCAAAAAGCCTGCTGTGATGAGTTGATTCTTATCCATCCTAAAATTTAAAGAATTTTCATGTTTCTTACTCAGAGCTTTGCCAACAATGGGAAAAGCAGAGCTCACTGAATTCCAGACCAGAGAGATTAAATTGTCATAGGAAGTTGTCATGGTGTCATAGGATGTGGCCAGTTCATACAGAAACTGTTAAACAGACCAACCCAAGACAGCACTGAATCTTTTTATTCATGCCCTCTAATGGTGTGAAATTAATAAACACTACTGCCATGATGGGGTTTTTTTCCTGGCATCAAATCAGCTGTGTGGCTTATTTTAGAGAAGAAATAGATCTCCTTTATTGCAAGAGAACTGTATACTTGACAGCAAAAGTAGAGCAAAGAGTTAGGTTTGAGAGAGACTGAAGATGCACATCCACCTCTGTGGAAGATGGAGGACAGGAAGACAAAAATGGGCTGGGGCAGAGGTCACAGCAAGTGGGCAGCATGAGGCTGGCACCCTCTCTGCCCCACAGCTGATCTACCTGCTTTTCTGTGGAGCAAATCATAGAGACTGCCTCGTTGGGAAGCAGTTTCACTCTAAAAACTAAAAGCAACACTGCTGTGACCCACTTTAGGCCTGGCCAGGCTCTGCTTGAGTGTTGTGACCTGCCAGTTCAAGTTTAAGAGGCAGGGAGGCAAGCCATTATGAGAATCCTATGAAATCCAGAGAGGACAAGGGGATCCAACACACTTGAAACCTGTGATCTTGGCGGCATTACTTAGAACAGTTGTTCTGGCCCACAGTCATTGGACACACAATCAGGTTTTGTTCTGTCTTCTCCAGAGCACCCATTTTCTTGGGCACCAATCTATGGGACCTTTCCCCACACAGAAATTGCTACTTTTTAGAAGAGCCCCATGGCACAGAGTGGTAAGTGGCAGTTCTGCAGCCCAAGCTCTGCTCACGACCTGAGTTCGATCCTGGCGGAAGCTGGGTTCAGGTAGCCAGCTCAAGGTTGACTCAGCCTTCCATCCTTCCGAGGTTGGTAAAATAAGTACCCAGTTTCCTGGGGGTAAAGTGTAGATGACTGGGGAAGGCAATGGCAAACCACCCCGTAAGAAGTCTGCCAAGAAAACGTCATGATGCGACGTCCCCCCATGGGTCAGTAATGACTTGGTGCTTGCACAGGGGGCTACCTTTACCTTTAGAAGACCCCAAAGCATTTGGGAATTTGGACAAAGGAACATCCCTCTCTCTATGGCTTTGGCCCTCAACATGCTTACTTGGAAGCACATATACTTGAAAAGATGTATGAGCTTTGATTGTATTTCTGTTCTGAAACCAAAATTTGCATGTGGCTTGGAGAACTTCTATCCAAATTACACTGAAAATTAAGAAGAGGCTTTTAAAAATATTCAGTCCGACCCCACCAGTAGTACATTTTGTCCAGAGGCCTTTAGAGTGGGTTTCTTTGGAACCTGGACCTCAGAGCGTTAAAATACTGCTAATGCAGTACCCGCTAACACGCTATAGCAGCACACGGCTCATGCACAGAAATGCCACCCCCTTGATACCTTCTCTTTGTCCGGCCCTCACTCACACCCATGAAACCCTTTTCACTGCAGTCCCCACCTTGCTGGCCTCAGCCTGTTGTTCTTCCTCCTTGATGGATACAAAGTGCTTCCAAAACGGCCCAGGCTGCTTGCTCTACTGGTGTCATCTTCTCCCAAACGGCAATGCTCTGGAATTACTACTTAAGGAAGGCTAAGAACAGTGAGCAGGTCTGCTAGCCCTTTGGAGGCACAGCCCTCAGACCCCTGGCTACCCTACCCTACTGAAATCTCCTTAACAACTTGTCTGTTTGTTGTTCCATCCTTTTGATGGGACTGTGTAATCCACCTTGAGTCCCAATGAGAAAGGCAAACAATAAATCATATACATAAAAGAAAAATAAGAACTAGACAAAACAGGCAAAATCTTGTCACCCCAGAGTTGTCCACAGCGTGTTGCATGAAGTGGCCTCCGTTTGGCTTGCCCATGGGCTGTCACGGGTGGAGAGGCTCCTGGTTTCCTTTTTTATTAGCACCCACGACATTTATTATGTAAGGTCGACGGATGGAGCCAAGAGAGTCAACAGCCGCCCTCCTTGACTATTAAGAGCTTCTGCTCATCTAGTTTGAGCCACCAGGCATGAAACACAGCAAGAGTAGAAAAGGTGCAAACGTCTTCTGAACTATAAACCACACACAAAGAGGCTTAGTGCAATATCAAAACTGATGCTTGGTGGAGTGATTTGTGCCATGGGATCCATACAGAGACACACACAGATTATTAGTGCCATAACTTCAATTATGGTGTTAAAAAAGAGATATAACATGTATTGACTTTTGCTCAGACTGGGAAAAATAAATTAACACATTAGTATCACTCTTCTGCAGACACTATGAACTTATGCAGCCTATTTTCAGAAATCTAGCTAAAAATTTTAGGGTGCATCTAGATCATGGAATGAATATTCTCAGGATGAATCTATTAGTTAAGTAATATTATACATTTATAAGGAAAGCCTCCTTTTTAGTATGTGTGTGGTGCAGTAATATAGATTGAATCACATTACAGAAAGCAATACAAAGCAATACATTTGTATTCTAAGTGAACTTTGCACCGTCTTGAGTTTTTTTACAGAATGTTGTGTAACAGGTGTTGCTTTCATCTTTGACAGCCAATTAAAAATAGTGGACTCTATCTAGGTTAATGTTCTCCAGTCGCAGAATGGGACAATGGTGATCTACCAACTTAACTCTTTCTGCCATTTTGCACAGATTTATAGTTTTGTTTTGTAAGTTGGATATAATGTCACTTTTTGGCTAATTAGATTAAACAATAGAAAATAAAGAGCCCCGTGGCACAGAGTGGAAAGTTGCAGTACTGCAGCCCAAGCTCTGCTCACGACCTGAGTTCGATCCCGGCGGAAGCCGGGTTCAAGTAGCCGGCTCAAGGTTGACTCAGCCTTCCATCCTTCCGAGGTCAGTAAAATGAGTACCCAGTTTCCTGGGGGTAAAGTGTAGATGACTGGGGAAGGCAATGGCAAACCACCCCGTAAAAAGTCTGCCAAGAAAACGTCGTGATGCGACATCCCCCCATGGGTAATGACCTGGTACTTGCACACCTTTACCTTTACCCTACAATAGAAAATGTGAATATTTAATTAAGCATTAAAACAATCATAGTTTATGCTATGACACGAAAAATCTTAGATATTTGCATAAGATAACCTACAAAACATGCAAATTCATATAGTATGTTAGAATTCTGATTGGAAGAAATCTCATTAGAATCCTGGTGAGAATCTTACCTTTGTATTTGTATGCTATGGGAATCTTAATGCATTTCATAGGAACTTTGATTGTTTTAAACTTAATTAGGTAATGTTAACAAACCTAATTCTTATTGCTTTTCTGTGTTCTATTTTTGTAGGATTTGTACTAATGATCATATATGTTTTGATATTTTTCTTCTTTAAAAGACTAGAGTGTAATTACAATAAAGGAAATAAACTCTAGGTGTCTGTGTACTTTGATGAGAAAAAAGCATTACAAGAAGGAACCCATAAATAATGTACTGAGAAGAACTTTTTCAAAGAGTAGTTCCTGTTTGACAAGGCTTACTAATTGCTGAAAGCTATCCAAGAGTAACGATAAACCTTTTTTTTGGGATGGTGGTAGTAAAGACGTGGATGAAACAGCCCGTTTCAGGTGTACAGAACTTTTATACTTAATAAAGGCATTCAAAAAGGCTGTGGTGTGATGATGTAGATGGCGAAGATGACTTGTAGCAAACAACAAAGTTTATGGCACGTACCCAATTGCAGATCTACATAATTTCATGCGAAATCCACAACAGAAGGAGATGGGTCATCTGCCAGAAAATCTTGTGAGTTCTGTACATTTTGTTTGCAATTGCAATCTTCTGTTGTAAGAATGTCTTAAATCAAATCCTGGTACCTCCGAGATTATCTGTTTCTCTAGGTGACTTTGGTAGTTCTGTTCATTAACTGCTGGGATGACATAGGAATGGTTCGCCTACCTCCTACCTACAAAATACTGGAATTTCTCTCATAGATGGAATATCCCTTCTTGAAATGAAGCCACTGTTTTGCAGAAATCAAGCTTATTGTATTTTTGCCATATGAAACCTCCTTCCAAAATATATACTAAGCACCTTATAACCAACCCCAAGTGGCGCGGAGGGCAATCTAAACTCTCCTCTGTCTGGAGATCAGGGGGCGGGGCCACCAGCCATGTGGCCATTTTCACCGAGGGCGATTTAAACTTTAAAAAACTCCCTCCTTGTTCCAGCTGACCCAAAGTGATGTCATTGTGCAGTCTTGAGTTCCACCACCTCTTCCCCCCCCCCCAAAAGCCCTGATGAGCAGAATCCGTAAAAAGACAACTGCAGAACATGTTCGCTGCTTACACGACAGAGGCACCTTCACTGACTATTCCCATGCTTTTTGGTACATAAGTGAATTTATACATGCTTTAATTGCTCTCTTAATCAGAAGGGGAGGTTGAGGCTAGAATGTCCTTGTCTTTTTAAAAAAATAAATTACATAAATCCTGGGCAGGGGATGAAGTTTAAGTTCATTGCAGCTCTGCAGTAGCTAGCATATTAATGTGTTTTATGCTGCTGAAAGCACTTCACATCCATGATCAATAATCTTCACATCAACCCTGTAAGACAGGCCATTTTTATTATTATCCTTTTATTACCCTTTGCTTTTGTTATCTTCATAATTTGTCCAGTGGTTCATGAAGGCATTCAATGTACTTCGTGATTACTATCTCCAAGTTTCGGGGAGGAGGGGCAGACCAAGCTGAGCTAGAGTGGCTTACAACAACCCTGGAAAGTAGGCCACTGTTGTTATCACAGATTATAAATCAAGTGAAACTGACAAAACTCTGAAACCACTCAAGAAGATCCCTTGAGGAGGTGAACCAAACTGCAGACCACAAACAAAATCACAAGAATTCAGGCAAAGAATTATGCATGTGGAAAAAATATAAAGAGTTAATTGGATCGTATATTTATCTAATTGTAATCTCAACGCAGTTTGTATTTTACGTTTCATCTTACCTATTCCTATGCCAATAAAGGACTAACTATAAAGTAGCATATGGAAAACGTGTATACATTTTATAGAGAGAAAACTTGAACAAATGATGGATATTCCTTTCTTTGTTCCACAGTCTTAGGGCCAAGCTACAAGTGACGCCTGACACAGACTGGACACTTGTCAGCTTCCCTCAAGTTTTGATGGGAAATGTAGGCCTCCTGGTCTCGCAGCTTCGCTCTCTGACTGCTGTCCAACGGACTTTCCAACTGTCACTTGTCCAACATTCCACCAAGCTGCCTACATTTCCCATCAAAACTTGAGGGAAGCTGACAAGTGTCCAACCTGTGCCTTTTGTCACTTGTAGTTTGGCCCTCAGTGACTACAGGGTAGGGTTGCCAATCCCCAGGTGATGGCTGGAGACCTGCCAAAATTACATGTCCAGATGACCAAGATTCATTCCCCTGGAGAAAATGGCTGACTTGGAATGAAGACTCCCTGGCATTATCCTCAGCTGAGGTCCCCCCTCACCAAATGCCACCCTTCCCAGGATCTACCCCACAAATCTCCATTTTCTTTCCCAGAGCTGGCAACCCTACTCTTGGGCTGTGATTCTGGGTCAAAGGCCCAGGCCATGGAAATACAAAATCACCAGCATCAAAGCTTAGCAACTTCCCCTCCTCTGTCCCTCGCCTCAACACAGTCCTCACATGTGGGGGGGGGGCAGCCTCTATCCCCGGCCATCGCCTCTCAAGGCACAGATGCAGTGGTGGTGGTAGAATAGCAAGCTGCATAGCGGTCAACCCCGCAGCCAGCATCTGTCCCACCAGTTTATTTAATTCATTTAAAATGTTCTATCCTGCCTTTCCACGGAGCCCAAGGTGCCTGCAGGGTCTAGGGACACTTGCCCCTTTGCCCCAAAGCGAAGACCACCAGTGGCCCCACATACACTCCCGTGGGCTTTTCGGCTGCCTTCGACTGCTGACAAAAGGCAAGCAGAACCTTGAGGATTCAGCCACAGGTGACAAGCCTGTTCAGAAATTATTCAGAAAACCTTGTTTGCAAACGAATAGATGATTTTAAAATTATCAACTTGTTCCCTTTTCCAAAATCTTTTAAAATATAAATATGCAAAATACCACTCCTCCACAAATTAAAAACTTCGAAGCCAAAATTTTCATTGGTGAAACTTGTAATATTTCATCCCGAGTTCAGATAGAAAATATTTTGGACATTTCCAACGATCAAAAGTCTTGTTTTCTACAAAGGCCTACAAGCCACAGACTCTGATTTCAGCAAGCTCTGCCTGCCTGTGGCCACATAGGAGTGTTGTGAACCAGTTTTCTTCCCGCTGCCCCAAACTGAACAAAGATGGAATTGGGCCATGATGAGTCATCTGACCATTTTTACACAGTGATGCTAGCATCACTCAATGCCCGCTCTGATTGTGACATGCTCGTCCGGTCTTGTAAACCTGCATCTTGATTGACAGATTACCCATATCTTGAAAAATCCTCAAACTGGAGACAGGTGATATTTGCAGAGTCGCAAACAATATTGATGGCAAGGTCCACCAAAAAGGCCTCCCACTTAAAAAAACACACACACACAAGAGAGAGGATGGGAGGGCAGTAACCCGGGAACTACAACTGTGAAGTGCAGTCTAATTCTTCAAAAATAGAACAGAAAGTCAACTTTATCTCCAGACAAAAAAGTCTGTCCTCCCTGCCCCTTTCTCCTCCTTGGATGAGGGAAATTTACCACGCACACACCCACACTGAAGCATTTCTGTCCATTCCCTTCCTTTTGGAATGAGGGAGAGAGGCTATGTTTGTGGAGAACAGTAGCCCACAGCCAGGGCTAGCCAAGCCCCTAGGCTTTCAGGTATTTCGGGCCTTCTCCGGCACTTTAGTCTTTCACCCCACTACAGCTGACAGCCTGACCCTGGTACGGCAGGTACTAGATCGCAGTACATAGCCCTCTATCCATTTTGAGGGTCTCCTGAAAAATTCTATCCACAATATTTAATATCTTTATTGTGTGAGTTGAACTCTTCAGGAAAGCACATTTGGGGGGTATAATTGTTCAATACTGTAATATTTTGAAGTGAAAACAAATTTTATTATTTATTAAAAATATATAATTTATAGATAATTGTTTTAATATAGGAGAACAATTTGTTTCACTTCATTAAGGAAGCAGTTAATTATCTTATCAATAGAGGTTATATAAGAGAACCAGTTAATTGCAATTTATGTGGGGGGGGGTGCCTCAGCAAAAAAAATTCATGGGCCCTTAGTCCCTGCGGGGCCCCTAGGCTTCGGCCTAGTCAGCCTTATGAATAATACGGCCCTGCCCACAGCCAGACTTCAAGGGCCTCTCTCCCCCACCCCTCCCCTCTCCCCAGCAACTCCTCTTCCCTCTTGCTTGTTTTCTTGGTCAGCAGCTCCCTCCCCATTGCCTCAAACCTAACACTACACAAAACTAACACTAAATCAGCCCCTCAAGAATTAACACAGTACTGCAAAGCTGACCAAATTTTCATGGCAAAGAAACAGGTGCCAGCAGGGACAGAGCAGTGACCGCCACAAACCCAAGCTTTAAGTGAGAAAAATTAAGGCACATCGTAATGCAGGAGAGAAACTGGAAAGCAACAGTTAGACTGAAGGATGAACATTCAGTTGGGGCTGCTCAAACGACAGGCTCGTTCCACTAGGCCTTGCTTAATCTCAAAGGCTTGTTTACTGTGGAAAGGGCTTAACACAGATGCCGAGCCGCTAGTCTTGGGAGGAAAGGAAGTGCTGAATCTGGTGCTGTCTCGGTCCCCTCGCACAAACTCAGCCCTTTCCCAGCAGCGTGCTGTGTGAGAGAAAGAGCCAGTCTCTGAAGACACCTGAAAATATTTTCTCTATAGATAACTAACCTGCTACTCCCTCCTCCCAGCGCATTCTTTGTTAGTTCAGGGTTTTAATAAACCACCTTGGTCATTTGCAAAACAGATCAGGAATCTTTAATCCATGGCACAAAATCCCAACGGATAAGAAGGGCTAACACCTTGGCTAAATGTTGGCAAGCTAAGTCGTTTGTTTGTTCAGTGCTACAAGATGTCAAAACCTCTGCAACTATGTGAGGCAGGGTGGCGTCCGCTGGAAGAGCACCAATGACTAATGAAAGCTGATGTGCAATCGACCCCTTCGGTCCTCCCCAAACTCAGGGTGAAAGGAGATGCAAACTGGAGAGAGAGAAAGGTCATCTTAGAGTAGAACAATGGCTCAGCAAGGCTCAGAAGAGATTAGAAAGGTTTATTTAGAAAAAAAATGAGATCAGATTGTTCGTTAAAACTGTTTTGGAAAATATAGAAATTCTTTCAGGTATAAAAGACTGTCAGTGCCGGGTGGCAGTGCCTGCCTTCCTGCCTTCCTCTCTCCAGTAAATTAGGGTTCTCCAGTCCAGCGGGGACTTTCCTAAACACCCACCTTCCCGCCTTCCTCAATGCCAGCCAGTTCCTTCCCTTCGCCACACCTTATAAATAGCAGTAGAAAAGAGCAAGAGTCCAGTGGCACCCATAAGACTAACAAAATTTGTGGTAGGGTAGGAGCTCTCGTGAGTCACAGCTCACTTCTGCAGATACAGCTCACTTCTTCAGATATGGCTCAGGAAAGCTCACACCCAACCACAAGTTTTGCTAGTCTTATAGGTGCTTCTGGACTCTTACTAGTTTCTGCTGCTACACAGACAGACAAAAAAGGCTACCCATCCTGATCTCTCTCTCTTATACACAGCAGCAGCCTGTGTGTGTTCTGGGGCTCCCCCTCCCCAGGTGGGCCTCTCCATTCTTCTTGCCCCTTTTCTCTGGCACAGATCTCTCTCTCTCTCTCTTTCTCTGGCAGGCCAGGAGAAGCCCCCCACCCACTGATCCTCCCCTCCTCTGGCAAGGCCACCCCACCTTGCCAGCTTTTGGCCAAGCTTTCCCAACTGTGGCCCTGCAACCCAGGGTCAGTGCAAGAAGAACAGCTTCTTCTTCTTCCTCCTCCTCCTCCTCCTCCCGAAGAGGATGTGTTTGAAGGACCTGCGGAAGTCCTGGTTGAAGATGGTGTAGATGACCGGGTTGAGGGAGCTGTTGCAGTAGCCGATCCAGAAGAAGAACTTGAAGAGGGTCTCGGGCACCTGGCATGCCTCCCGGCAGATGCCGTACAGGCTGTAGCTGAAGAAGAAGGGCGACCAGCAGACCACGAAGACGCCCATCACCACGGCCAGCACGAAGGTGAAGCGCTTCTCCCGGGCCTGGCTGGCGGCCCTTTGGCACACGCTGCCGCTGCGCCTCCGCCGGTGGGAGGCCCAGAAGTCGACGGCGCGGCCGCTGGAGCGCTTGGAGAAGGAGAAGGCGGCGGAGGCGCCGCCCCGGGCCCGGGCCTCGTCCCCGCTGCGCCGCCGCCGGCTCTCCGACGGGCTGCTCTCCTCCAGCTCCACGTCCTCCAGCTCGGGGGCTTTCCAGCCGCGCGAGTCCCGGCCCGAGCGGCCGTTTCCGGGGCCGTTCTCGGCCTGGGAGGGCGCGTCGGGCGGCGGGCGCTTCTCGGAGAGCGTCCTGGTGCGCAGCTTGGCCACCCGGTAGATGCGGACGTAGACCAGGCCCATGATGAGGCAGGGCGCGAAGAAGGAGCCCAGGCAGGAGCACAGGATGTACCACGTCTCGTCGTTGAGGCGGCAGCGGGCGGGCGCGCCGGCCTCGGGCGCCGCGTGGGAGCCCGGCAGCAGCGGCGGGAAGGAGATGAGGGCCGAGAGCAGCCACACCAGCAGGATGGCCGCCTTGATGCGCCCGGGCGTGCGCTTGCGGGTGTACTCCACGGCCTGCGTGACCGACCAGTAGCGGTCCAGGCTGATGGCGCACAGGTGCACGATGGAGGAGGTGCAGAAGAGCACGTCGAGCGCCAGGTAGGCGCTGCACCAGGCCCGCCCGAAGGCCCAGCCGCCCATCACCTCGTTGGCCAGCGAGAAGGGCATCACCAGGGCGGCCACCAGGATGTCGGCGCAGGCCAGCGAGACCAGGAAGAGGTTCTGCGGCGCCCGCAAGGCCCGGCTGCTCAGCACGGCCAGCACCACCAGCACGTTGCCCACGATGGTGAAGACGATCAGGAAGCCCACCACGGCCGCCAGCGAGGCCACGGCGGCCGGCGAGTAGGGGGCGGCCGGCGCCGGCGGCAGCAGCACCGAGGAGGGCGAGGCGGCGCCCAGGGAGCCGTTGGGCGGCCCCGCGCTGCTGTTGCGGGCCAGCTCCATGGCCCGGCCGAGCCTTGCCCGGGCCCCTACATCTCGGGCGGCAGGCGAAGGCGCGCGGGCGGGGCTCGGCACGGCGGGGCGCGGCGGGGCGCTCAGCGAGCCGCCTGCGCCCCCGGGCCGCCTCCCAGCCGCGGGCGCCGCCTCCTGCCCTCCGCCGCCGCGGCGCCCATCCGGCTCCCTGCGCCAGCCCCGCCGGCCGCCGCCGCCTGCTGCCTCGGGGCGCCTAAGCGGCCAGCCTTCGGGCGTCTGCGGGGCTGCAGCCGCTGCCCGCCTCGGAGCCGGAGCAGTCCCCGCCGCCGCCGCCGCCGCCGCCCGGCGCTCCCTCGCGTGGAGGAGGCGGGGGAGGGCGGGGAGGGGCCGCGTCGGTGCGGCAGCGGCAGGGGGGGAGGCGCGCGAGGGCGCCCCCAAGGGCCGCGGCCAGACTCCGGGCGCGCCCTCCTCCGCGGCCCTTGGCGCGCCGCTCGCTCCCGAGCCGTCCGGAGAGCGCCCCGGCCGGCCCTTGCCCAGTCCGTTCAGGTCCTCTGTGGCTCCAGTCGGCGGCCGGCCCTTCCGACAGAGAGGGCAGTTGTTCTGTGGGGCTCTACTGGTCGCTTGCGGCAGGAGCCTGCTAGCTTTCCGGCTCCACAGCGTTCGTCGTCGGGCGGGGACAGGAGGTAAGGCGGCTGGGACCGCCCCGGCAATCTCTGAAATGTCCGCTAGAGGGCAGCCTTGCGGCGCCGTGGCACAAGTTCCAGTCCCGGAGCAAAGGAGGGCGGCTGCAGTGTTGTGTGGGTCTCCTAGCGGCTGGGTGAACTCGGAGGTGCTCCGTTCTGCTTAATTGTGACGATGCTGGTGTTTTGGAGATCTGTGTATTTCATTTCCTTGTGCCATTTCCAGAGAGATCCTTGGCAAGCACGAGGGAGTCAAGGACTCCAGGCAGCCTCTGGACTATTAATTAATTTATTTGTTTTATCATATTTATGCCCGGCCCACCCCGCGAATGAGCTCAGGGCAGCTAACAACAAGGACATTTTACATTAAAACTATCAACAGTTATCTAAAGCAATAATTAATACAAATACTAGACTAGCAAAGAAAAGCAAGCAAAAAAAAAACTGGTCATACATCCAGAGGAGTTAGCCGTGTTAGTCTGTAGTTGCAAAATAGTAGAGAGTCCAGTAGCACCTTTAAGACTAACCCACTTTACTGTAGCATAAGCTTTCGAGAACCACAGCTGTCTTTGTCAGATGCATGCTTCATCAGCTGTGGTTCTCGAAAGCTTATGCTACAGTAAAGTGGGTTAGTCTTAAAGGTGCTACTGGACTCCCTACTATTTTAAAAAATCCCTGGCTCTTTAAGACTGCCTCATTTAACAACAACAACAACAAAGCCTTTATTGGCATATCACAGCTTACCTCTATATCACAGATATAAAGGTAACAAGGGTAATTTGAGTGAAAGCAGTTAGACGGTTTTCAATCGATCCTTGATTACCAGGCTTAAAAATAGGGCTACCTCTTCAGTTATTTCGGGTGACGAATCATTCAGAAGACGGTACACCATTAAGGCCTCCGAATGGCCTAGCATATTAAGGAAAATTGGGTCTCAGAGATTAGAACGTACGTCAGCATACTGGGAACAACGGAGTAGAATACGAGGAACCGACTCAACTGAATTTGAATTACAAGCACAAAGTCTTGCAGAATATGTGATCTTATTCTATCTGCTATAGGTGACTGCAGAAGGGATAGCACTGCACCTAGCGAGTGCGAACGCTCTGTGCATTTCTGGGGTATGAGAGGGCCTGCCCCATTTATTTCAAGATGAGCTCTTGTGGGTCACAGCAGCCCGCTTCATCCCACAGATGAGCTCATCGTGAAATACCTGTCAACAGTAGCCAAATCTAGGGGAGAGGAGGAGGAAGTGCTGCCTGCTCGACCTCATGAGTAGGTCTACCTGGCCCCAGCCTACTTCCGGGTGCACCTGCTGGGGAATGTTTTGGGGCCTAGTCGGAGAAAAAGAGGCTCCCGGGAGCCTGAGCTTTCCAAGAAAACTGCAGAGTTGTGACCTCCACCTCGCCGTCCGAGACTTCAGAGTTCTGGAGAGCTGAGTAGGGCAGCATCCCCAGCTCCTTTGACTCCAGTCGTGACAAAGCCGGGCAGGGTCACTTGTAAGAGGCTGGCTCGCCAGTGTGCGTTTGCATCTCTTTGACTCTTGAGACTGTTTTTTCAACTGCCTTTCTCTCTTTTTCTCAGAGCCAAGCTACAAGTGACGCCTCACACAGGTTGGACGCTTGTCAGCTTCCCTCAAGTTTTGATGGGAAATGTAGGCGTCCTGGTTTTACAGCTTGGCTCTCCATTACAGCTGCAAGACCAGGATGCCTACATTTCCCATCAAAACTTGAGGGAAGCTGACAAGTGTCCAACCTGTGTCAGGTGTCACTTGTAGCTTGGCTCTAAGTACTGCAGCCCAAGCTCTGCTCACAACCTGAGTTCAATCCTGGCGGAAGCCGGGTTCAGGTAGCCAGCTCAAGGTTGACTCAGCCTTCCATCCTTCCGAGGCTGGTAAAATGAGTACCCAGTTTCCTGGGGGTAAAGTGTAGATGACTGGGGAAGGCAATGGCAAACCACCCCGTAAAAAGTCTGCCAAGAAAACGTGATGCAGCATCCCCCCATGGGTCAGTAATGACTTGGTGCTTGCACAGGGGACTACCTTTACCTTTTAATTTGGGGTCATTTAGTGGAACTTGAAAATTTGGCCCCATCCCCGGAAAAAAAGTCCCCAGAGAGTTTCCAGCCTTTGTGCCTTTGGTGTGTGAGCAGCTTTTGTCCTAAGAGCCTGTCCCGATCAAAATCCCTTTAATGAGCTTTTCAAAGGGTTTGTTTCAAAAGCAGCAAATAGCTTGATCCGGTCCCTTCAGGCACTAAGTGGCAGGAAGGATTAAGCTGGGGGTGATCACCTGCTAAAAAAATCCATTTTAAGTCGTGAACTGAATCAAGTGGGTTCATTTCCTTCCCCGCACTTGCACAAGCCAAAAAGCGCTTTAGGGTCAAAGTCCAGCCTCAGGGCTGAGCCCCGTTTCCCGTGCCAATGGGAGGCCTCAGTTCTCAGCCGTGGCAAATGCCGGGCTCCTTCCAGGGCATGCACTGAGCTTCCACACATGCAGATCCTTTTTTTGAACCTCTGATTGCTACACCACACTGCCTTTCATAGGGTGGCTGCTGTTGAACAGTAATTAGCAGCCTGACCTTGGTGAGTCATGGAACTCTCATGATATCAAGTCACCTGGTGGTTGCTGGTGGGCCTGGTCCCAATGAGTCCTCCATCAAAGGACAAATCAGCCCTGAAAAGGGCCCTGCCCCCTCCCCCTGCCTTTTACTGACAGAAACCAAGGCTTGAAGGTGGGCAATACAATTTTGGTTGCCTACCAATGACCACTGGGGGTGCTTGTTTTTAAGGCTTCATAATAGTGTTGCTTCTATTATGAGGGGATTAATCACACACACATACACTTTTTGTTTTAGATTTTTTTTGCAAAACTGGTGCTTTGTAGAAAGTTCTGTCTTGTTCATGGCTCCAGACTCTGGACTTAAGTGACCACAGGTGAAGCCACACTGAGAGTTATGTATATTGATGGTTCCTCTACTTTGAAGCTTACAAGCTATCGGGGGCTACACTTTGGCTAGCATGGTCACTGAGGGCCAAGCTACAAGTGACAAATGACACTTGAATGGCAAGTGAACAGACTCACGTGTATTCCTCCCTGTTCACTTGCCCTCCACTTGCCCTCCATTCAATCACGTAGTGGAGGGCAAGTGAACAGGGAGGAATACATGTGAGTCTGTTCACTTGCCGTTCACGTGTCATTCGTCACTTGTAGCTTGGCCCACAGGCTACGGCAGTGTCAGTAGGGATGGACAGATGTGCCTTCTTTAGTTTCTTGTTGTGTGTTGCCATTACGAGCCTTTTCGTTCTACTCATTTGGGCTGCTGGTGTTCCCAGTTTGTTTAGTTTTTTTTACACCATCTTAACAGCTATTTTTATGCCACTCGTGTGCTTTTAAATCAATGTTGATACATTATGCACAATTGATATGCCACTTATTCATCATTTATATGCAAATGATGCATAAATAACATTTTAAAATGCGTTTTGCATACAAATACAGCAGGAAGCAAAAAAACCGTGCAAAAATAAAAGCCTCCTAGGTTCAATTTCTGCAGAGGAGTGAGGAGTTCAGTAGCATGCCTAAGTGGTAGGCACAGCAAGAAGTATTAGAGGGAGGAGGGAACTGTACAGCTCTCTGGGCTCTTGGAGAAAAGGCAGGATAAATATCTAATGGTTTTTTTAAAAAAGAAATATTTCACAAAAACAGACCAGTGAACTCAACTTCCTGAATATATGCTGTTTGTCCAACACCACAACGTTTTGAAAGTTCACAAGAATTTCAGAGAACAGTTCTTCATTTCTGTGATGGTTGAGGGCTACCCAGAAAGTTTAAGGTTCTATCCCGTTTCCAGAATTTGAATCCAAAAATTCATATTTTACATTTTTCAAAATCCAAGTGCCTGCAACTTATATCACGTAAGGCTTAGCAGCGAGTAGAAAAAAGACAACCACTGTAATTCAAATGATTTAATTTTTAAAAACAGGACATTATTTCTAACTGTCCTTATAGCAAAGAAATAACAAATGCTATAGCATTTTCACAGCAGTCTCTGGCGTGTGAAATGTGCCTTCTCACTGCTGGAGATCAATGTGTGGAGCCTGTGCTGTAGCTCCAGCCCAGCTCCTGCTCAGCAATCTGTAGTCTGGGCAGCTCTTCCCCCTTGCCCAGAGCAGAAGCTGCACCTCAGACCCTCTTCTTTATCCATTAAATTATAAGCCCTTTTAATTGGTTCACCCTTTCACAGTCAATCCACTCCTTCCTTTTCCCCTTTGTACCTTATTCTGCTCCACTCCCAGATCGGCTCTGCTGTTTCTTCCTCTCTGCTTCCCTTTTATTCCCAGCCAACTTCTCTCCTTTTTTTTTATTCTGCCCACTTCAGCTCTTTCCCGAGGGCCCCAACCATCTCACCTCATCTTCTAAGGATCCAGCCACATATTGTGTTTGTTGGGGACTTTGTATCAGACGTCTGATGGGCGTTTTGTGCCTCCCAGACCCACACTGGCTGTCTTCCGTTTGTGACCAAAGCCTACGCAGGGAGAAGTAGCTGTATTAAAAAAAACCGTATTGCTTATGTGGCTACATGGAATTTTCCCAAGGGAAGCAATAGTAGCTCTGGGTGGCAGATTGCGGATGGAAAAACAGCAAAACAAGGAGGTTAAAGCTGCTTAAATCCCAACTATCCCTTTAAGCATCGATTTTCTGTGTGATTGAACCCCTTCTTAAGAGTAGGAGAGAGTCAACAGCTTTGCTCAAAATTGAGGAGATATTGGGCCTTTTAAGCCAAACCAAAACAGTTAAGAGGGGGAGGTTCTATACTTTCTTGACAGAGAAAGGTTGGGGGAGTCGTTTGGGGCTCATTCACTCTGGACATATATGGCTTACTGCAGGACTCTTGTTTGAAACTACTGCTGGAGAATCCAGCAGCAATTGACGGCTGTTTTCTCTAAGTGGCTGAAAGGTGTGTGAACGGTTCATGAGCTGAGAGCCAAGCTACAAGTGATGCCTGGCACAGGTTGGACACTTGTCAGCTTCCCTCAAGTTTTGATGAGAAATGTAGGCATCCTGGTCTTGCAGCTGTAATGGAGAGCCAAGCTGTAAAACCAGGACAACTACATTTCCCATCAAAACTTGAGGGAAGCTGACAAGTGTCCAACCTGTGTCAGGCGTCACTTGTAGCTTGGCTCTCAGTGTAGCTAGACTCTTTAGACACAAAGTGTTGAAAGGGAAAATCCTGCTTGATGGTAGTTGTGGATTTTCCAGGCTGTATCGCCATGGTCTTGGCATTGTAGTTCCTGACATTTCGCCAGCAGCTGTGACTGATGAAACGCCAGGAACTACAATGCCAAGACCATGGCAATACAGCCCGGAAAATCCACAAGAACCATCATTCTCCGGCCGTGAAAGCCTTCGACAAAAATCCTGCTTGCTTGTTGCATAGGATTATAGGCAACCACTGCTTGTCTTCCCAGCCTTGGAATAAATCAAAGGAACAGACGTAGCTCACTTCTCACTGAAACAAGAGAAGTAACAGAAGTGTGGCATAGTGGTTAGTATCTGACAAAGGAACCTTGATTCGCAAAAGCTTATGCCCTGAAAATTTTGTTGGTCATTAAGGTGCCAATAGACTCAAATAGTGGTTAAAGGATCTGGGAGACCTGAGTTCAAATCTGCAATGGATGCTTGCTGGGTGACCCTGGATCATTCACTCTCAGCCTAACCTACCTCACAGGGTTGTTGTTATGAGGACAAGATGAAGGAGGGGGAAACAATGTTGTAAGATGCTTTGGTTCCCCATTGGGAGGAAATATCTAAATAAATAAAGTTATTAATGAAATAAAGTCCTGCCATTTGAAAAGTAGGTTTGTCAGCTTCTGGACTGTGGTGTTCTATCTAGTTTTGCTATTTCTGTTATAAAATCTTTGGGAAGATGTCACACAGCCCCCTGCTTGCGAGGTTCTAGAAGCAACTGTGTGTCTCTCGGGCCTTCTGAGTTGAAGGCAAATCAGGCTACTGAGCAGGGCTTTTTTTCAGCTGGAACGCGGTGGAACGGAGTTCCGGAACCTCTTGAAAATGGTCACATGGCTGGTGGCCCCGCCCCCTGATCTCCAGACAGAGGGGAGTTGAGATTGCCCTCCGCTGAGTGGCATGGAGGGCAATCCCCTCTGTCTGGAGGTCAGGGGGTGGGGCCACCAGCCATGTGACCATTTTCTCCGCGGGCAACCCACTGAGTTCCACCACCTCTTTTCCCAGAAAAAAAGCCTTGCTACCAAGTATATCTCTACACGTTACTACATACCTAGGGATGCTCAAGTGCAGAATTGTATGTCTAGTCCTCAATTCGCGTGCAGGCTGTTCTTGCTCAATGCACGTGAAGACCGATATCATGGGAGCTCCCTTTGTGTGGCTGCATCTGCAAGCGATCCTGCTCTGTTTTTGCTGTGAGAGTACTGTAGGGGCCTTTGAATTGCCAATTTGCATTTCTTTAAGGTGTGAGAAAGCGTGAAGATCTGCATTTCAATGAATGGAAGTGGGAGGTGGGGGGAAATGGGATACTTTTAGCAGTTGAGGAGGAACTGATATCAAACACGTGATGAGGAGCAAATGGAAGTGTGCCTGTGCGAGCGAGTGCATGGAAAGTTGGAAGGGGGAACATGCGAAATGAGGTTCACTTGAGCACCCCTAGGTACTTAGTAATGAGTAGAGAGTCTCTTAGGCACGCAGGAGCAAAAGGCTAACAGTTGCTACCTAAACACAATCTGCTATTTATTGCTTTTGTCAGTTAGTATATATGGGGAACAATAGGGACCTGTGATTTCATTTCCCTGCAAAAGTTGACTATTGCAGGTTTTAATGTACTTAGGTTATTGATTACAGTAAGGCTTACTCATTCAGTTGGGATTGCCTTTGTAAACAGAACGGTGCAGAGGCCGGTAGACAACATAAATACGTTGTTTTTTCTTGCCCAGCTGGGTGGGAAATAGAGAAAGAAGGGGCGCTGCTTGGTCAACAGCGCACGTGTCTGGCTTCTACAATGCTTACTGGATATGTGTCAGTCAGGCTGTAATCCTGGAAGCTGCTCATCAGCTCCATGAATCAAAATGGGCAACAGAAGCATCTCACTTTGCCTGATCAAGACAGAGCTCCCCGCAAGCCTTCAACTGTTGTATTCCCTGGTTGCATTCGTAATCCTGCTTAATGCATTCAGAGAGAGTTCTCGAAAGCATTTCTGACATTTTCTGGAGGGAAGTGTCTATTACAACATTCTTGTTTGATAAAGCTCAAATGTTTAATATCTGCAAAACTGCAGAATTGAATGACATACCTTAGAAATAGCAAGGCTGAAGAAGGAAGAGAAGAAATTATTCTTTTTTTTTTTTATAAAAATGTTTTATTGGTGAGTACATAATTAATACATACATTCCCCATCTTACCTATATTATATCAACCCCCACCCTTTCCCTCCCCCCTCTTTATAGACTTCCAACAGCTTTCCAACCCTTATCTTATTACTTAACTTATTTTCAACTATGTTCTTCTAAATCATATACATATTATATCTCTTATTCTAAGCATTTTCAAATTCTTTTATATATACTTTATCCAATCCTCTAATATATCCGTTCTCTACATCACTATTTAAACTATATATTTTTTTAATAAAGTCTCCTCAATAATAATACTAGCTTAGATTAATTAATAACTAAATTTTCCCATTACTGGTAAAGTTACTTCTCTATCTATTTATACAGTCACGAATTAATAATTCTTAAACTGCCACAGTCCTCCTTTCACATCCCATTTTTTTTCTAAGTATTGTTTCAATTTCCCCCAATCTGCAATGTATTCTCCTGGATCAAGATCTTTCAGTTTTCTTGTCATTTTGTCCATTTCTGCCATGTACAGCAATTTGTATATTCAATCTTCTGTAGTTGGTATTTCTTGTACTTTCCATTTCTGCGCGTATAAAAGTCTTGCTGCTGTAATCATGTAAAATAACAATGTTCTGTGCTGCCTTGGAACACCTTCCATTCCCAAGTTCAGTAGCAACAATTCTGGGTTCTTATTTATTTGGGTTTGCAGAACCTCGTTAATTGCTTCAATTATATCTCCCCAGTATTGCTTGGCTACCTCACAAGTCCACCACATATGATATAGTGATCCTTCATGCTTTTTACATTTCCAGCATTTATCTGACATGTTAGTATTTCCTAGCGCCATTTTCTTTGGTGTTAAATACCACCTATACATTATTTTATATACGTTCTCTTTGATATTGGTATAAGTTGAAATCTTCAATGTATTGTTCCACAAATGCTCCCATGATTCCATTGCTATTTCTTTGTGAAAATTTATTGCCCATTTCACCATCTGAACTTTGACTGTTTCGTCTTCCGTATGCCATTTTAAAAGTATTTTGTAAATTTTCGAAATTTCTTTTTTACTTTACTGTAAAATCGCTTCTTCTAATTCTGAATTTTCCAATCTTATTCCTCCCTTTAAACAGTCCGAGTTGTAAAGATCTCTAATTTGCCTGTATTGGAACCATCCATAATGAGAAGATAACTCTTCTTCCGACTTTATTTTTGCCATTTTATGTTCCACCGACATTATCTCCTTGTAAGTTAAACATTGTTGTTCATTATAAACAGCTCTCGGATCTATTACTTCATATGGTACCCACCCATATGGGGATACCATCTTCCATATAGTCCTTGTATTTCTTCCAGATTGTGAAAAGGCTTCTTCTAATATAATGATGCAAAAACATAGAGTCCACTTTAACTTTATCGTACCACAAATAGGCATGCCATCTAAACAATTTTTTATATCCCTCCAAAGCCAGTAGTTTACGGTCTTTTAATGTTATCCAATCTTTTAGCCAAACCAAACAAATTGCTTCATAATATAATCTTATATTTGGCAGTTGCAGTCCACCTCTTTCTTTCGAATCCTGTAATACTTTCATTTTCACACAAGAAGAAGAAATTATTCTTGAAAGCTCTGAGCCTGATAGAAAGAAGCATGAAGTACTTGAAGGCACCTGGGAGTTGCAACTCTAGGAAAAATGCTTTTTGGCTTCTGAGTGCAGAGATATGAATTGTAACCAAACATTTCCTGAGCTCCTATTACTACCTTTACTATTATTGTTTAATTTAATGCCTCCTGTTGCACTAGATACAGCAAAAGTGAGTCCTTGCCAATAGGCTGCGATCCAGCAAGACCCAAAAGAGGAGGGTGGGTACTAGATCAGACCAAGCCTGAATTCTCCCTAGAAGCTAAAATGACAAAACTGAGGCAGTCATACTTTGGTCACATTATGTGAAGACAAGATTCTCTGGAAAAGTCAATAAAGCTAGGAAAACAGAAGGCAGTAGGAAAAGAGGAAGACCTAAAATGAGATGGCTGGACTCAATAAAAGAAGCCACGTCCTCCAGTTTGCAAGATCTGAGCAAGTCTGTTACTGATAGGACGTTCCGGAGATGTTTCATTCATAGGGTCGCCATAGGTTGGAGGCGACTTGATGGCACATAACGCACACACAAAGCCCCCCAAACTATTGTGCTGACAGTATCCGAGGAAGGGAGCTGTGACTTCTGGAAGCTGATGCCCTGGAAACTCTTGATGGTCTCTAAGGTGCCATTGGACTCGATCCTGCTGACCAATTCCCTGATACTCATATTTAACTGTTCTTAATTGTGAATAGGTGGAAGCCAATAGTCCTCTCAAAGGAATGCTTTCCTAGCTCTAGAGAACAACTTTTAACCTTTTCATAAATGTTCCTGCATCTCTTGAGTCCGGATCAGATGATGTCAAGTCCCTCTGAGTAAGAGTGGCTGCAATAAGGAACACTGCAGGACCAGCCTATCCAGTTCAGGCAGCCCAGTGTGGCATGTGGGTGGGGGGTCTTTGATTTCCATACTCTTGGCTGAGATGATGGACTCGCAGCTGCCTTTCATATTCACAGAGGGAGAATGCCAAAGTCTAAGATGTGCTTGGGATGTACATGTGCACTCTCTGAGGATTCATTCCGAGACATCCTTAGCTACAAATGAAAACCAAGCTGTAACCCCTTAGAAGACAGATCCCGCAGCTTTTGTTTCTGCATTTACTGCTGAATCTTTGTCTCACCCAGGCTGTAGCTTTCATTTCATTGCGTTTGGTTGGAGGTTGAGCCACTTGGGTTGCTGCCCAAATGAATTGTTCCTGTGTTTTATGATTTTAATGCTGGTTTTTATTGTAATTTATTTATGTTGTAATTCGCTCTGAGCCCATTTATGGGGAGAGCAAATAATAAATTCAATAAATAATCATAATAATTCCTAATCTTGGCCTGTAGTTAGAAAATCATCTTTGTCTTGAGAGCAAAAACAGTTTCTGCAGAATATAGAATATGACCCAACACACTGAAAAATATTCCATTTCAGTTCTGTGCTGGCATGGAACTGATCCATTTGGTTTTTCTCCTTTTCATGAGTTCTGTTCTGTTGCACAAGCATTCTTTGCACATGTGCAAAAGCATGATGTTCTTTTTAGGGGTGGGGGTGGGAGAATGAGGCTCTGGGGCAGCTGTTTTCATGCTTAACCGAAAACAGCATCAACCATTAGTCTCCCTTCTAGTCTAAGCCATTGATCCACTGAGTTTTTCCTCAAGCATTGTAATACACACACAACAATGGACTTGTAGAAGGTGAGTGTTTCTGGTGGGGCAGCAGCAGCGGGGCACTCTCAAGTAGGAGAACTCTCCAGCCAGTGCAGTGCCACAACATTAAAAGCAATCCTGCTTTGTGTTCACTTTTTTTTCTTTTTCTATAGTGCCAATAACTTATTACCTTTGCATTCTGCTGTTGCTGCTACATTTCCTTGTGCTTTGTAGTCTTGTACCCACAATGAGGGGTGAGTCCAAATCCTTCCTTTTGATGCTCAGCATTCTGCTGCAAAATGGGATGTTCTCACTGCCGATCATCTCTATCGCCCAAGTGCAGGCAGGCAGGCAGAATGGTTGTCTGACCCCCCCCCCTCTCCAGACCTATGTTTTCCCCATAAGCTTTGTTTTTGTTGTTGAGGCAGGCAGGATTGTTTTTGAAAGGGCAGAGTAGGTACACATTTGCCATTTGGCTCAGAAAAAGAAAGAGTGGAAAGAGAGAGTCCTGAAAGACTATGGAAGCAATACTAAACGGTTCTAGTCAGATGTACATCCAATATTATTCAATAGTGCTTACTCCCACTACTCCCAGGGAAGTGTCTTTTGAACTGCAGCCTATGACTCAAGTCTCTCAAACCTTTTGAAAGGGGTGGGGTCTCCCCTGGCAAGGACCTGATTGGCAGGGAGGCAGAGAACACCATTCCCCTCGTAGCAATGGGGTGGGGATGGGGAGATGCACTCATGTGCATTGGTCTCATTCCCCCTTCCTGCCAAGAAAGTTAATAACATCAAGTCTCTCTTCCCTTGGGATCTTTGGTGAAAATTGTTCAGGAAAACAAGATGCTGCCCTGCGAGGTGAGCCCAGTGCCTGCCTGCTGCTGTGCTGCAAACCGATCTGAAACATACATATATTTTGTTGGGAGGGACTCATTACAATCTAGTTTCCCAGATTTGGCTCAGCATTCCGGAAGCTGCTTTAACAAGCCAAACCAGCAAGTTCTCTGTGTATTTTCAGCTCCTTTTTTCCACTATGCACACCCCCAGTGTTCAATGTTCCTGCTATCACATCATCCCAGTAAAGATATTCTGCAGTTTTTAAAACTTGCAAAAAAAATTTACGAGAGAAATTATATATGATCAAATATTTTTTCAACTCTGTTAAAGTCAGCTCCTCATCTTCTATTAACCTGACCATTCCCTTTTCCAGACTTTGGTGTTCATAGATCCAGAGGAGTTAGCTGTGTTAGTCTATAGTAGCAAAATTGAAAAGAGTCCAGTAGCACCTTTAAGACTAACCAACTTTACTGTAGCATAAGCTTTTGAGAGCCACAGCTCTCTTCGTCAGATGTCTGGAGGATGCCTCTGACGAAGAGAACTGTGGTTCCTGAAAGCTTATGTTACAGTAAAGTTGGTTAGTCTTAAAGATGCTACTGGACCCTTTTAGACTGGTGTGATTCCTACAAAATGGAACCTTTCTCAAAAACAAGAAACTCGGAAGAAGAGGCTTTTTAAAAAGTGGCCTCTTGTAATCTGAATTGTGTCTCTTATGCACAGACTCTTCAAACTAAGTGCGTGCATGAACTTTGTAGGTTCAAGTAACGGAGAAGCCAGGCCCATTTATTCCCTTGGGCTAGACTTTCATGAAGCTGCTCTATTTATTGTGGGCAAAACAGAAACAGCCACTCTACTAAATTATTCATTTCTGCCATCCATCACCTTTTGAAATGTCTGAAGTTGAAGAAATATATTGTCTAGGCTTGTATAGTATACACACCAACTATACTTGATTGATGCTAAGGCATATCACATTGAACTCATGCATAGTACATTATTTCCAAACACCGAGGAATAACAACTGATGTGTGTGATAAAACCACAGATGTAGATTACCATAGAAAGCATTGGGAATTTCTAGTGAAGGTAAAAGTAGTCCCCTGTGCAAGCACTGAGTCATTACTGAAGTGTAGATGACTGGGGAATGCAATGGCAAACCACCTCATAGCAAAAAAAGTCCGCCAGGAAAACATTGTGATGTGACATCCCTCATGGGTGGAATTTCTGATCTGGGGAATAATAGCACATTCAGAAGGACAGATTACTGTGTTATCAGCCAGTGTCCAGGGGCACCAGCCTCATCCCCCCAGAATTATCTTTCTTGGGGTCTCCAGCACCAGCTGAGAAGAAGGCCACCAAGCAGAGACTAGCGGGAAACTGGCCAGACCCACCTGCAGGCTTACACAGATTCAATGAAGGAGCAGCCACCAGAGGAGGCAGCCAGGGTGGGAAGCCCAGGGTTGGGCCATCAGTCTTCATTCGGGCAGGAGGGGGCAAGTGGTGGTCCGAGCAGGCAAGAGGGGTGGTGATCCCACTGCACAGTCTCAGTAAAGGCAGGCCACCCGGGCAGGATGAAGTGGGAAGAGAAAGAGGAGGGTGAAGGAGACCGAGCAAGCAAGTGCGCATACAAGCAAAGAGCTGGTGGCGCGGCGGGGGAGTGTGTGAGGATGCTGTATACTCCCTCCCCCCCGCATTTGGAGGCCTGCCCAGGAGGTGCACCCCTGCCAGGCTCCGACGCCTCCACGTCATAGCCTGACAGCCCCAGAAATGGCATGTCCTGGGAACAGTCACTCTTTCTCATGGATGGTAATGCCAATAAAGTTCATAACTGCACAGCGTTTGGGGGCTCATGCCAATGGGTTCGGTCCAAGGTGGGCATCGCCACCTAAAGATTCTTCTCTGGATCTACAGTAGCTGTAATCTGTGCTGGGGAATTGCTACTCCTTGCTTTCTCCAACTCCCACTCCTTGTGCCTCCCACACACTTGGCCACTGTAGCCTCCATAATGGCAACAGCATGGAAAGAAGGTGGAGGTCTCTGTCTCTGTCTCTATCCCCCTTTCTGCCCACCTCAGCTCCTGGATGTGGTATTCACGACACCCAGAGCCTCAGCCCGTGTGGACTCCGTGCTTCCCATTCCCCTCCTTTCCTCCTAGCCCACTTGCGGCTCTTTTCTCAGTTTTTGCCCTTGATTGCCAACAGAAGGTGACCTGTGCAAGTAAAAGGGTCTGTGCATTTGAAGAGACACACCCTGCCCTGCAGAGTTACAGACCAGCTTCTTTCACTGCGTGTTTGAGATGCCCACAGCAAAGATTTCCTTTGAAGTCTTCACTCTGAGATCATCCAGTTTCTTTTAGATAAGAAAACTGAGCAGAGACATTAAGCAGGCATCAGGAAAAGAAAGTCTCTCGCTAACCATACATAAACGTTGTCTTTCTTTGAAATGTATTCCCACCATATGAAGGTCCATTGACCTTTTTATTAGAGATAACATAGATGTAAATGGGGAGGAAAAAACCGGGTAAAACATTTTTTTTCAGCAGATTTTTTTTAAAAAAATTGAATACTTTATGTTTTATTGATAATTTTAAAATTCCAATGACAAGGGAAAAGAGAAAGGAAAAGAAACAAGAGAAAAAGAAAAGAACGAAAATCAAAGAACAATAAAAATAATTCATATTTCCATTTTCCATTTTTCTCTGCAACACCTATCATACCTTTACAAACATTATACTGGTTGTTCTGATACCTGCAAAATTTACCTTTTCAATACTGCCCCCTTCTATTTCGTTTTCCCAATTTTATCTTCCTAGAAATCAAATCCACAAATCATCAGTTCATTTGTTCTCATCTCACGCAGAAAGCAAATAAGGGGTTTCCGATTTATAAAAGTAGACAACGTTTTATCTCTGATGAGTTTCCAGCAGAAAACTTGACAACAATAAGAAGTGATTCATGTGATTTGTGGCTTTTACCCTTAAGAAGTGTCTGAGAAATAGATGGAGGCCATTGAATTGAGAAGGGGGAAATCCCCAGGCACTGTTTTCCTGGTCAGAAATGCCCTCCAAGCTACCCCAGGAGCAAAAAAAAAAAAAAAAAAAAGATAGACCTGATACCACTGTTTGTCTTTCCACCTAAAACTGGGACAAACGGATTGCCAGGGAGGTGACATAAAGGGGAGCATTACCCCCTCTTCCCTAGAACAGGGCCCTTCATCCATACCACATGCTCTCACAGAGTTACTGTTAAGCTGCTGTCAAATGTCATGCCTAGAATTCCAATGACAGAAGATTTTCAATGATACCCCTGACTTTGAGGAACAGGGGACAGTGCCAACAATCCAGTAAGTTCTGAGCAGGCACCGCCTAACTGCATGAGACAGGTGATGTGAATGGGTCAGCAGGGGGGAAGGGTGCCCCACCTGGAATGTTGAAATCCGTGTTGGTACTGAGTTGTATTTTGCTGATTTTATTTGTTGCAATTTATCTATGATTGTAACCCGCCCTGAGCCTGCTTGTGGGGAGGGTGAGCTAAAAATCCAATCAATCAATCAATCAATCAGTCCGAAGCCACAGAAGCAATGGAGGGTTTTGGAAGGCGAGTCTCTGTTCATAAGTGGGAACCCCCCATCTGACTCACAACACGCGGTGCCTGGGGTTAGGACCCAAGAGCAGCTACTGACAGCTGCTTTCTGTGCAGATGAATAATGAATACTGCCAACTGCTCTGATCCATAGCAACACCTGCAGCAATGGTGCAGCTGGGAACAAAGCAGCACAACGAGAGTCTCGAGAATAAATAGGAATTGCAAGCAACACAAATAATAATATTAACATTCAGTTCAGGACAACTTCCTGCTATACACAGAGCGGTGTTATTATCCTCACAACAATCACCCTGTGCGGCAGGTGGGGCTGAGAGAGCTCTGAGAGAGCTGTGACTGATCCAAGGTCACCCAGCCGGCTTCAAGCAAAAGAGTGCGGAATCAAACCCAGTTCTCCAGATTAGAGTCCTGCTGCTCTTAACCACTACACCAAACTTTTAAAACAGCAAGTTTGATTGCCAGGTAGACTCAATTCACATACCTGCTTTCTTATCAAACGATAAGACAACAACAACATTCAATTTATATACCCTTCAGGCCAACTTAATGCCACACTCAGAGCAGTTTACAGAGTGTGTTGTTATTATCCTCACGACAATCACCCTGTGAGGTGGGTGGAGCTGAAAGAGCTCTGAGAGAGCTGTGACTGACGCAAGGTCACCCAGCTGGCTTCAAGCAGAGGAGTGAGGAATCAGACCGAGTTCTCTAGGTTAGAGTCCTGCTGCTCTTACCACTACATCAAACTGATTTTTGAGCACATGGCTAGGAAGGATTGCAGCGTCATTCTTTATCATGTCCCGAAATCTCTTTCCTGGCTGGTCATTGCCAGTATGATTTAATTGACCCCAGTTTGCATCAGGGGTGCAGACAGAGAGAAACATGAAAAGCAACTACTGATTTAATTTGAGGGAAAGAAAAACACTTTGAAGGGGCAGAGGAACACATTTTATGACTTAGGGAGAAGAGGGGGAAACACTTTTGGGAAAGAAAAAAGCACTTTTAACATTGGGTGAGGAAAAAAACACTTGGGGGGATGAACTTTTTAAAAATGTCTGCAATTCAGTAGAAAACTGGATGTTGCCCATAGACACGCAGGAGAGAGAATTCCTCACCCCGAAAACACTGAATTTACTAAAATATTGTATGGAAACCCACAAGTTTGGTGGGCCAGTTTGGTGTAGTGGTTAAGAACTCTCTCAGCCCCACCCACCCCACAGGATGTTTTGTTGTGGGGATAATAATGGCATACTTTGGGCCAAGCTACACATGACGAATGACACTTGAACGGCAAGTGTATTTCTCCCTGTTCACTTGCCCTCCACTCAATCTACTTGCCGTTCAAGTGCCATTCGTCATGTGTAGCTTGGCCCTTTGTAAACTGCTCTGTGTGGGTGTTAAGTTGTCCTGAAGGGTGGTATATAAATCAAATGTTGTTGTGTTGTTAAGTTTTCACACAGCCGCTAATCATTAGAATGCATGGTTATTATATTATCAAATGGTATCAAAACTGAAAAAACAAATAGCTAAAGAAGTGGGGTTGACTAAGAAAGAAAATGACTTTTGAACAATGAATCACCAGAAATTTAAGACACCTATTGGGAAAAATTTATAAAATGTTATTACAATAGGATGCTGAAACAGAGCAAGTAAAAAATTGTATGACAAAATGGATGCAAAATTTTGGAGAAAATATACATATGAGTCAGTGACAAAACCTTTGGACTAAAGAAATTAAGTTTATTGAATGTCAAATATTAAAGGAGAACTGGTAGCAAAAGCAAACAAAGAGTATAATGAAAAGTGTTGGAAATATGAGAACCCTGTTGCAGCATTTATCTCATGGGGTGGACATGCAAGAAAGCAAGAAAATAATGGACAGAGATAAATGAAGAAATCCAAAAGATATTAAAAGTTAAGTTTGCGATGGATCTGAAAAACAGGCTATTAAATATCTTATCAAGCAATATTACAAAAATACACAGTGAATTATTTAAGTATATGGTGACGGAGGCAAGAGTAATACTCGTAGCAAAATGGAAGGCAGTGAAATGTCCAGATGTGAAGGAATAGAATAATAAATTGAATGAATATGCGACAATGGCAAAATTAACATCCTTTATACACAATAGACCAATTTCAGAATTTCAAGGAAAATGGAAAGGTTTTTTTATAAAAAAAGAAAACTTAGAACGAGATTTCTAAGGGCAAAAATGGATGGTCCAAGTAGCTCAATGCCATCTGATTTTGGAAGCTGATCAGGGTCGGCCCTGATCGATGTTTGAATGGGAGACCACCGATGAAGGCCAAGGTTGCTACGCAGAGCAATGGCAAACCACCTCTGAACCGGCTGTGAGTCGATCGTCCACACGCAGGAAAGGGGCCAAACTACATGTTATGTTTTGTAATGTCATGACCCCCACCTGTACAGCCAAAGGTTCTTCCTACACCCCCAGCAAGGCCTAAGATGAACTGGACCCCTACAGACATTTAAAATCCTATTCCTCGCAGCTGCAGTATGTTGCATACCATAATATGTAGTTTGAACCAATTATTCCTGGGTAGAGCACTGCAAGTTTCCTGGCTGGATGTTTTTGTTCTACAGGAAAGCAGGGAGTCCAGCAGCACCCATGGGCACAATGTTCTTGTTCCATGTGCTCTAAGATGACTTATGTTCAACTCCAGCCAATCTCGCAAGCTCTGGGCACCCAAAGGCACAGGCAGAGAAGCAATATCCTTAGGCATGATTTTTGTCAGTTGAGTTTCTGTCTCTATTTCTTGGTAACGGTCATACAGCAGGCCAGTTCCTGTCTTCCCTGGTCACCACCCCCCAGGCTCCGGGCACATGTCCTCTTCCCTCTCTGCTGCTAAAGCCCCCCCCCTCCAGCTGCTTAGACACCCCCCCCCAGAGCAAAGAGGATGATCATCCCTGCAGCCTGCCAGCCACCCATTTCAGAGGCTAGCAAAGGTTGCAGGAAAGGGCTGGGCTTTGTGCATGGATGGGGAGGTAGAGTTGCCAACTCTGGGTTGAAAAATTCCAGGAGATTTGGGGAGGAGTGGGACCTCAATGGGATATGATGCCATAGAGTGCATCAGCAGAGATGTGATGCCATGAGGGGAACCGATCCCTGTAGTGTAGGGATCTGGGAGAATACACAAGATCCTACCTGGAGGTAGACAAGCCTGTTCCAAGAAGACAGGAAACTCTAACAGTGCAATCCTATGCAGACCTACTTCAGTCTAAGCTCAATGACTGGAGCAACTCTGTTTAGGATTGCACCGTCTGTTAGGTCCGCAGCCTGCAGCTCAAACATACATGTGCAAGTTGTTTCTGAGGGAGATGTAACTTGAGCTGTTCACAACTCTCTGGCGCTGCAAGTCCTCTTGAAAACATCACCGGATGCTTTCCATAAACTCAACAGCATGAATGATCTGCAGCTGAAAAGGTTTTTGATCACCCAAATGAGAAAGGGAAGAGGAAAGGGAGTCTTGTTTGCACTTTTCCTTTTAACTTAGATGAAAGGGCTACTTTCTATAAATTGCTAATCAAATGTAATTGTGGCTTTAACTAGAAAAACAAATAGGATAAAGATTTGGGATACAAGTTAGATGATCATAGAGCCAGAGGAGTTAGCCCTGTTAGTGTGTAGTAGCAAAATAGTAGAGAGTCCAGTAGCACCTTTAAGACTAACCAACTTTACTGGAGCATAAGCTTTCGAGACCCACAGCTCTCTTCATCAGACATGCATCTGACGAAGAGAACTGTGGTTCTCGAAAGCTTATGCTGTGTAGTGCCTTGATTGATTTACCTGAGTGGGAAACCTGATTAACAAAGGCTAGGAGATGGCCAATGTCCTGGCCTCACTGATGGTTCTAGAAGGTCAATTATATTGCAAGAGGAGGATTCAGCGCTGTCCCTTTCCTCAGGTTTCAGAGGGGGACAAACCAAAAAGTTAGAAAGACAGAGAAGTCAGGGCATCTTGTTTTCTGATTACTGCTCTGACTATCCTTTTGATATGTAGATTGCTATTCTCAGGACTTCCTCCTCCACATCCTCCTCCTCACTCTTCTCTTCCTGACTTTGTTCCAGACACCATCTCTCTCCTTTTCCTCCCTCCATCTTGCAACCATGGATGCAGGACTTGTCCTAGCATCCATGTGCATCCTTAAACTAGGTAAGTACATAGGATCTGTCTCTCCTCCTTTCCTATCAGAGTATGGAGTTTCTACAATAAAGAACTCTTATTTCCTTTCTAAATATTAGCAAGTGTATGCTTTATTATTTTCTCTCCTGCACACACACCAGCCAGCAGAACCAGCTCACAACCACCTATAAGCACACTTCCACTGTTAAACAATAAACTCTGCTAACAGCCCAAGCATTCAGGCTAATCAGGATCGCTTAGTTCCATGGCCTCTGAGAGTCATGGTTAGCCAAAATGGCTAATTTCTGAGTATAGTTTTGAACAACCTGGTTTGCAGGGAAATTAGCAGAGGGACGGGAGTGTTTACTGGGGCAAGGGAGAGGTGGCTTTTACTCTGGTTGTAGATAGCAGAAAGAGAGCGAGAGATACAGGAAGGAGTAAGAACGGGATTCCTCACCAAAGCTGGCTAGGCCTCTACAAGAATCATACTAAAAACATTTGTACTACTAAAACCAGGGCTCATTTCGAGGGGGAACGTGCCGGAACACAGTTCCGGCAGTTCCCCAAAGAGGTCACGTCAGGTGGCCCCGCCCACCTGACCCTTGGCCATTTTGAGCCCGTTTCAGCCTGGATTGGGGCCGAAACGGCCTGGATTGGGCCTCTGACGGGTGGTGGATCACTCTTCCACTCAGCAGCGGCCCGATCCTGGCCATTTTGGGTCTCTTTTCGGCCATTTTCAGCCCCTTTTGGCCATTTTGGGCCTAATTTCAGCCCTGAATGGCCAGGATTGGGACCAAAACAGCCAGGATAGGTGATGTCAGAGAGTGTGGCATATGCAAATCAGTTGTGCTAATGACACACTTCCGGTGATGGCAAGGAGCGTGGCACCTTGGCAAGGGGCCACTGCACCTTGTTAATTTGTTTTATTATTTGTATATTGATTTTAGTTTTTGTTTTTATCGATTTTAACTGTTCACCGCCCAGAGCCCCTGGGGATGGGCGGTATATAAATTGAATAAATAAATAAATACATAAATATGCTAATGAGTTATGCTAATGAGTTATGCTAATGAGTTCCTCCAGCTCTTTTTCTACGAAATGACCCCTGACTAAAACTATCAAACTTACTATTACTCTCAAACTCTTATTAGACTATGAAAGAATCATCAGGTGTCCCTGTACAGCCAATCACAAATGTACAAGTAATTCTGATTAAAACTCACACTCTCTATAGAAAAATCACACAAGGAAAATCTTTAAGGAAAGACGTCTGATTGAGGGAGGGAGTAAAACTGGCCAGAGTTCAGAACAGGCAGTTCTCTCAGAACGCCAGGAATTGGTGCAGAGACGGCATTACAAAACCGAAGGTATAACACTGAGCCATTCCGGCTGTGGAAATTTGGGGAACAATGGGAAGATCCGAACTGGAGATCCTCAACTGTCACAGAGCACAACGTCCAAATTGCATTAATGGTCAGTGATTGCATGCTATGTGCAAGATAATACAGGGAGAAGTTATTTCTCTTCCAGTTTGCGGGGGCTTGATTATATTAGTCCCGCTTTGCACTACTTGCCTTCCTAGTTTCTTCTTTTTGTGAGGGGCGGGGGGAAGGCTTTTTCTTCCAAAGTTGTCACTGCCACTGCAGGATTATTGCTGCTGCTGTCAGTATCTTTGCCTCAAGATCCATCTTGAGACACAAAACATGGTTTGCTCCCCATATTCCACGCCTTCCTCTCAGGGCCAAGCTACAAGTGACGAGTGGCACTTGAACGGCAAGTGAACAGACTCACGTGTATTCCTCCCTGTTCACTTGTGCTCCACTTGCACTCCACTTGATCAGGGAGGAATACACGTGAGTCTGTTTACTTGCCGTTCAAGTGCCATTCATCACTTGTAGCTTGGCCCTCAGAGCCAAACTACAAGTGACGCCTGACACAGGTTGGACACTTGTCAGCTCCCCTCAAGTTTTGATGGGAAATGTAGGCATCCTGGTCTTGCAGCTGTAATGGACAGCCAAGCTGTAAAACCAGGACGCCTACATTTCCCATCAAAACTTGAGGGAAGCTGACAAGTGTCCAACCTGTGTAAGGCATCACTTGTAGCTTGGCTCTCAGAGAGTGAAACTTGCCAGCGTTCCACATGCAGCACATACTTTTAGGTGGGGAGTAGGATGTGTGCAGGTGAAGTGGGGACTGGCAACAACTGAATTTATCATTTCTAAATCTTTCAGGTATCTCATTGCTGCAATGGACTTTAAGTACTGTTTTCCAAGCTCAAAAAAAAGTTTTTTTTAAGAAAAGTTAACATTTGTGGGGAGAAGAATAGTTGGATCTTCTTCTGTTACCATAGCAACAAGCAAACACTATGTGCTTGAAAGTACATTGTACTTCATATCGATACCTCTAGTCACCATGGAAACACGTTTCTAAATCTATCCTTCTTAGTAGTTTTGAATGGAAAGACTGTCTTAAGGAGTGGATGTGACCAATCCAATTGATGTGTTGACAAGTAGGTCCTACTACACACAGGTCTCAAAGAGCTGTCTACATTAGGACCAGGGATATAATGAAACAAAAAGAGGAAAATCCAGTAGATATCAGAGATCTCCAAATTCTAAAAAAACTTGTGGTAATGCAGTTATTTGAAATGACCTGTTCTGAAAACAGTCAAATTCCAATTTCTTTTGATAAGAAAGCAGATGTGTGAATTGAGTCTACCTGGCAATCAAACTTGCTGTTTAAAAAGTTTGGCATAGTGGTTAAGAGTGGCAGGACTCTAATCCGGAGAACCAGGTTTGATTCTGCACTCGTCTGCTTGAAGCCAGCTGGGTGACCTTGGGTCAGGCACAGCTCTCTCAGAGCTCTCTCAGCTCCTCACGGGGTGATTGTCGTGAGGATAATAACAACACACTTTGTAAACTGCTCTGAGTGTGGCATTAAGTTGGCCTGAAGGGTATACAAATCGAATGTTGTTGTTGTTGCTGCTGGGGCTGTTGTTGTTGTTGTTAGCATGCAGAGGTTAATTTTGGTTGCCCAGTAATGGAAGAAAGACGCAGTACATGCTCAGAGGCATTGCTTTGTGTATTACAGTGCTGTTCTGGTGTTCCACACAAGTTCTAAAGCTAAGTGTCTGCCTTGAGTCTCAGTGAGAAAAGTGAACTATAAATAAATAAATAAATAAATAAATAAATAAAATTGTGACTCTCTCCACCCTCCCACCCTCTTCCAAGACAGTTTGGAAATGAAAGCTGGTATAAAATGTTGCTACCTGACAGGAGTAAGCCAGCTGACACAACTATTAAAGCAAATGCCCCTGTGTCTTATTATATTGTTTCTAGGCCCCATTCAAACAGTGCTTTGGCCAATAAAAGCCTCAACAGTCTGGGTGCTGCACATCTCAGGGGGTACACACTTCTGCATCAGCTCCCTGAAGTTTAAGATTCTCCAGGGGGAAAAGATCCAGAGGAGTTAGCCATGTTAGTCTGTAGTTGCAAAATAGTAAGAGTCCAGTAGCACCTTTAAGACTAACCGACTTTATTATAGCATAAGCTTTCGAGAACCACCGCTCTCTTCGTCAGATGCATCGTCAGCTTTTGAGAACCACCGCTCTTTGTCAGATGCATCGTCAGCTTTTGAGAACCACAGCTCTCTTTGTCAGATGCATCTGACGAAGCATCTGACAAAGAGAGCTGTGGTTCTCGAAAGCTGACGATGCATCAGACGAAGAGAGCTGTGGTTCTCGAAAGCTTATGCTGCAATAAAGTTGGTTAGTCTTAAAGGTTCTAGTGGACTCTTTACTATTCCAGGGGGAAAAGATTCTCCTCATGCAAGTTCAATACTATATAGAGGTAGAGTTGACATCTGCAAGAAGGTTGGTGCTTGGGCAGGGCTCCCGGCTGCAGCCCTGAAGTTCTGGCACGCTTATCTGTGAGTTCATCTAGTTTACTGGCGGCTTCACAGGGAGGATTCCACACACACCTCTTCAATATGCACTTTGCCACCCCTGCTTTACTCTGATCCTTGAGGAAAGAATGCATTAGTAACTGCTAGAGTGCTTTAACTATCTATTGCCATTTATCTATTTCCATTTCAAAGGAAGGGATACAGGGCCCCTCCCAGGCAAAACAAACAGATGTGGAAATTCACAGGGCAGCCAGTCCTTTCAGACTTAACTGCAGTGATTTCTCTGCATGGCAGGTAAAGGAAATGTAAGGATTAGCACTTGGGGCAGAAGAACATGATTTGTACAGAGCGATAGCGCATGTGTGAAGAAAAGAAGGGGGGCAGGTTGCCATGACAGCTGTGATTGCCACATGCCCAGGAGCCAAACCAGAGCTGCAGGGGACTTGTGCAAGGGGAAAGTTATACAAAATTCCCATGTGTGGAAGCCCCTTTGCCAATGCCAATAGAAGCACCTGCATTTGCGTGGGCAATGAAATAAGCACAGAGAACCGTTGTCGTGTGGAAGCAGCAACTTAACTCTCTTCTGGCATTCTGTAAGCTGGTAAAAAACCTTCCCTTTTTCAAGCTGCCTTTGGGTGATTGCCTTGAGGCGACTGCCTGCGCAAATTTAGGAGGAAAGGCAGCCTTTGCCCTCCGTGGTTGTGGGTCTCCACCCTTCCTTTCCAGCTTAATACCAGGGGAGCCTCTTCTCTTTACGTTGCTCCCCTGGAGAAAGGCAATTCACCAGCTTTACAGACTGGAGATGTCACTTTCCCCAAAGTTCACTCACTCACTCAGAGCCAAACTACAAGTGATGACTGACACTTGCCTGGCAAGTGAACAGACTCACATGTATTCCACCCGGTTCACTTGCCATTCGCTTGCTCTCCACTTGATCAAGTGGAGCACAAGTGAATGGCAAGCGAACAGGGAGGAATACACGTGAGTCTGTTCACTTGCCAGGCAAGTGTCATTTGTCACTTGTAGCTTGGCTCTCACTCACTCATTCCTTCCAGACTGGATGGGACATAAGGGAGATTAGTGATGACGAAGGAGCCAATCTTCTCTTTATGAACAGTTTACTGTGGATGAGATGTCTCGACAACTTTGATTTCACAGCTTGCCATGGAAATGGCCTTTCTCGTACAAGCAGCTGCGCTCTTCCTCTGATCCAAACCGCTGCTTCCTACTGCGATTAGCAGGGAGGGGGAGTGATGACAATATTGGAGTCGCTGCATCTCTTTCTTTACAAGGCGAGACAGCACAGATGATTAGAGTGCAATCCGGGCTCCAGCTGTGCCTTATTCCAGTGCTCGAAGCACTTTCCTCCCTCCAGCCGAGGCTCCAGTATCGCAAGACAAGCGGGATGGGACAAGAATACTGAGATCAGCTAAGGAAGTGGAGCAAGGTTCTCTTTGCCTGCATACTACATTTTTGCTTTAAAACATACATACAAACACACACACCTCTTTTTGTTTAAGAATCTTAGACAAGGTGGAAAAACTCCATGCCAGGGCATGCTTACTCGTGGTTGCTGTCTAGGTGATGATTTTAATTTCCTCTGTAACGGTGACATGTGCCTGCAGTGTGGAATGGAGCATCCAGTGGGTGAGGGCACAGCCCTTGAAACATTTACCCCAACTGGGTGGAGAACTATGGATCAAGGCCGAAACTTGATCCCCTTGGAAACCAGTGGAAACAAATACATTGAAATAAAGACTCCAGGCAGGAGTAATACTTACAATAAATAAAATGAATGAAAAATACAAACAAGTAAAAATGACCTAATATTTGTGTGCATTGCTAGCTGGGAAAGAAGCTGTAGTAGTAGTGTCAGTTACTTTTGATCCTGTGTGTTCTTATTCAGAAGTAAGCCTCCGCAGGAGTTAATCCCAAGTAAATATGCAAAGGATTGCACACTGACTCTTGAAAGATGAAGAGGTAGTTATTTTTAGTATGCTACAAGATTTTAGCATCTTTCCATTCTGAAAATATGTAGCTGACAAAATGTGCAGTTGACATCTCCCCAGTTACTTGGATTGTGAAAGTTCAGCCTTTCAGAGCAAACGTAGGAAAACTATTTGCGGTATGTTACCATTATCCTGGCCCCAGAAAAATCCTATTAAAGCATACAGAATTGGGAAGTAAAATCTCTGTTGTCATCTTTTTAATATGACAAAATTTCAGAAGGCTGGTCAAGAAAGGATCGTTTGGGTGTTCTACCGCCCGGGTTTTGCTGGAGACGGATCCGTTTGTACATGGTCCAAGTGAAAACGATGCAGGGTTTCGGGGGGAGGGGGAGATTTGTCTGATGAGATCTCCCCCAGGAGGTGCCCATGCAATAAGTGAACTGTAAACCGCTTGACATAAAGAGCAGATTGGCAGGAGGGTTTTTTTCAAAGAGGCGCTCAGGAGGCCACGAAGGAGAAAGGCAAGCGTGGCTCTTCCAGCAAGAGAAAAGGAAGGTAGCTGGGCATCGGGGCAGAGCATTGCTGCAGCCTTGGAAAACCTTTTGCTTTCAGCTAAAAGCTGGCCTCCTCCACAGACTGAGGGCGCTGAAGTTTCTTCTGCCATCTTATCTTCAGTGCTGATGTCTTGCTTTGGAGCTTACCTCAGTACTTACCTTCCCCCACGTGCTGGAAGGATTCCTGCCTCCTCAGCTTTCCCCATCTCCCTTCTCATCACTTGTCACCTTGCCAGTTGTCAACTGTTCTCTCCTGAGCAGAAGGCAGAGAGCAGGCCGAGATGACTCAGCTGGCTCTGCGGCAGCTCCTCTACCATCCTTTGCTTCCTGCCGACAGGACAGGCAAAAGCCAGGGGAGATACTGAAGGAGGCTCTGCAACTTCTTTGCCTGGCTCAGCACTCGAGCAGGGTTGCCAACCTCCAGGCGGGGCCCAGGGATCTCGTTTCAGGAGCTTTCGCCTACAGATATATTTTCCCCTAAAGATAATGACTGCTTTGGAGGGTGGCATTATACCCCACTGAGTGTAGGAAAATACAGCAGAGATTGTGCAAAGATTGCGCATTGGAAGAAAATAATGAGAATAGATTCACACACACACTCCAGTGTAGCTCTGTAAAATTACTAAAGGATAAAATTAGGGTTACATTTGGAGAAAATAGTAAATTGCTAAGCTGACTACATCTTGCTAGTAAAGTGACTTAGAGTAGAGACAAGAAGAAGTGAGGAAGTGGAAGTAGCGGAAGTGAACAAAGAGCAATAAAACTTCAGTATATAGCATCAATTAATTGCCCCCCATAAACAAACTGCCCAATAGAAAATCCTAATCCTACTTCTTTATGCTTAGTGACTCTATGGCGGGAATCTTATTCAAAGCTCTAATGGTTACATTCAAAGTATGTTTACTAATTAAGTAGGTAACACAAACAGTTCAACTCTTTCATGACTCAAATGAAAACTCTTGCTAAATTCCCACACTGAGGTCCCTCCTCACTCCAAACCTAACCCTCCCCAACTCCACCACCTAAATCTCCACCAATTTCCCAACCCTTAGTGGAGAAGAGCGGCCATAATGAAGTGTTCCACTACCTATGGTTTATCTCCCTCGCTCCTTGTTACAGGATTCATCAGCTGGGGGAGGTAAGGGAGAAGATGCTCCTCGGCTCCTGCTGGAAATTCCAGGGCAGCTCTGTGGCTTCCAGGTGCACTGCTGCCTCACACTGCTGGGCCTTGATCCAGCCTGGCAAAAGGAGTCATGAGTGTTGGGCCAGAAGAAGCCACTGTTGGAGTGGGGATCTTGATGAACAGCAGGGCTTTTTTTCTGGGAAAAGAGGTGGTGGAACTCAGTGGGTTGCCCTCGGAGAAAATGGTCACATGGCTGGTGGCCCTGCCCCTTGATCTCCAGACAGAGGGGAGTTTAGATTGCCCTCCACGCCGCTTGTCGGCGTGGAGGGCAATCTAAACTCCCCTCTGTCTGGAGATCAGGGAGCGGGGCCATCAGCCATGTGACCATTTTCAAGAGGTTTCGGAACTCCGTTCCACCGCGCTCCAGCTGAAAAAAAGCCCTGATGAACAGAGATTCCAGGATACCTCTTGCCTTCAACCTCCAAAGCAGCCCTAACACCTAGTAAACCAGCAGGCCTCCCCGTGGCCCCATCAACCGTACAGCAAAGGTTTGGATTACCACAGTAGCTATAATCCTGACCTTGGCAACTGGCTGTCTGTTTCATTCCAGGATCTTCTGTGGTCAGAAATGGCAATTTCCACGGCAAGCTTGTTGGCTAAAGTTGGGCCATTAATTTGCTTGATTACTGCTTGTTCCTGCTGCTAGCTGGATTGCAAAGACAAACAGTTCCAACTAAAAAGGCAGGGATAAGACTCTTTTGCACTAAAGAGGAATACTGAATAATTTAGTTTGCTTCGATGAAAAAACCAAGAGATTCTTGATAGCTCTGCAGAATTAATAGGACGCTGCAGAAGGCAACATCCCTTGAGCTTCTGTCTAATCACAAGATGAAATCCCTTTGGTGTGGCCGTGGAGGCTCAAGATAAGAGAAAGCTTAAAATTCAAGTTTACATTTTATTAGATATTCTGATTCATATGATTTGCACTTAGAGCTACAAAATATCATGGTCTTTTTAAAAAAAACTTAACTAAATCTGGGAAATTTTCTGTTTAGAATGGATATTGGTCTCTGAAGTAACAGCTGGCGTAAAGGATATGTAGGTGCTTTATTAACTGAGAACGTTTAATGTCTAACACAGTATATTTGGGTAATGCATGTTTGTTTGTTTATCTAGAATATTTCTATGCAGGGCTTTTTTTCTGGGGAAAGAGGTGGTGGAACTCAGTGGGTTGCCCTCGGAGAAAATGATCACATGGCTGGTGGCCCCGCCCCCTGATCTCCAGACAGAGGGGAGTTTAGATTGCCCTCCGCACCGCTTGGCGGCACGTAGGGCAATCTAAACTCCCCTCTGTCTGGAGATCAGGGGGCGGGGCCACCAGCCATGTGACCATTTTCAAGAGGTTCCGGAACTCCGTTCCACCACGTTCCAGCTGGAAAAAAGCCCTGTTTCTATGTGTCTTCTGCTGGACTCATCATCATTTCCTGTTGGACATGACACTATTCCTAGAAGCTCAATTTTCAGAAGACAAAATTTAGAATCACTTTTGGGGTTCTTGTTTCATGGATGTGAGGATTGTTTAGGAGGTCCAGGAGTCTCCTCCATTCATGGTTCATTGATAAATGAGGGCAGAAGAGAAAGAAAGATATTTGGCTGGGAAATAGAGGATCTGGACACAACTGGCTGACACGAAATATTCGGAATTCACAATGAGAAAAATTCCTTTCAGCAGGAAATTAGGAATGTAAATAAACTAATCAAAACTGAAACTAGATCCAGAAGAGTTAGCCGTGTTAGTCTGCAGTAGCAAAATTGAAAAGAGTCCAGTAGCACCTTTAAGACTAACCAACTTTACTGTAGCATAAGCTTTCGAGAATCACAGTCCTCTTCGTCAGATGCATGAAACTGAATCTGTTCTTTAATATCAGTAATCCGATCACTACAAACAAGAAGAGTTTCCAGAAATGTTTGGAAATGGCCACAAATGTTTGGAAATGACTTATTCTGGCACCTTGCTATCTGCTTGTTAAAGTTGCGCAAGGTGAGAGCAGCAGGAGAGGATAGCCAGGGAAGAAAGTGACTCTTGTAGGATGTCTTCTAAGCTGAACAGCTGGCTGGTGTCCCCATGAAAGAGGAGCTCTCCCCCAGGTGTTTCTATGCAGAGTTTCCACCTTCAGCCAATCATTTGACAGAAGGATTTCCCGATTCTATATTGTTCTCTTCTCTGTTGCGCCACCTGCCTTCCGCTCAGGGAAAATATTATGCTTGTATCCTTCGGACGACCACTGTGGAATACAGCGCTACCCAGACACAGACAAATAGAAAATAATGCATACTGAAAATATTCTTTATAATATTACTCTTTATAATAGTTACTCTTAGTAAACTATATGTGTCAGTCAGTACAAAGATACAAAAGTTTCAATACAATATTAAAAGAACCCTTTTGGGGGGAAAGACCACAAAATCAAGTCTGTGTCTGCACAATATACAAGTCACCGATGATAATGAAGACGGGGCTTCCGGTTGACTCCCACATTCCGGTGTTTCCGTCCCTTCCCCAGTAAAGGAAACTGGTAGAACATCTATAAGAGTCACAGACTATGCAGCATTGCCAATAATTTACCGCACACCTTAAGAATATATTAAGTATCATATATACATACACAGGGCTTTTTTTCTGGGAAAAGAGGTGGTGGAACTCAGTGGTGGAACTCAAGTCTGCACAATGATGTCACTTTGGGTCAGCTGGAACAAGGGGGGAGTTTTTTAAAGTTTAAACTGCCCTCGGTGAAAATGGTCACATGGCCGGTGGCCCAGCCCCCTGATCTCCAAACAGAGGGGAGTTTAGATTAACTCCCCTCTGTCTGGAGATCAGGGGGCGGGGCCACCAGCCATGTGACCATTTTTAAGAGGTGCTGGAACTCCGTTCCACTGTGTTCCCACTGAAAAAAAGCCCTGTACATACAAAAACTCACCAAACATGCAATTAAAGTCCAGTATTTTCTTCAATCTCGACCGGTGCTCTAAGTCTCCAGTGTTAGTAAGGAAATTAATGTTGCTAACCATGTTTATCAGGGGCAAAAGGCAAGTGGAATGCAGCTGCTCAACCCTCCTACACCCTTCTTTAACAGGACCGCAATCCGTTGGCACTATTGTACAAGGGGGAGAAGTTTTAACAAACGTGGAGGAGTTTCTGCTTAACACATTGTAAAAAATAAAAGGAGAATTGCATATCTTAAAAGAAACAAGACAGTTACAATATAAGATTAGAATATTACAAAAAACAAGAAAATTCCAATGTTTGATTTAACCAGGGCTTTTTTGGGGGGGAAAGAGGTGGTGGAACTCAGTGGGTTGACAGCACCTCTTGGCGAGCAACTCTTGGCGGGAGGTGATACCCCTGGTACCACATGCACACGCGCAGAGTGTGCGCACACTCCCAGAACTGCACAATGACATCACTTTAGGTCAGCTGGAACAAAGGGGAGTTTTTAAAAGTTTAAATCACCCTCGGCAAAAATGGTCACATGGCTGGCAGCCCCACCCCCTAATCTCCAGACAGAGTGGAGTTTAGATTGCCCCTCCAGACAGAGGGGAGTTTAGATTGCAGTCTAAACTCCCCTCTGTCTGGAGATCAGGGGGCGGGGCCACCAGCCATGTGGCCATTTTCAAGAGGTTCCAGAACTCCGTTCCACCACATTTCAGCTGAAAAAAAGCCCTGGATTTAAACCGTGGGGGGGGGGGTACGTTCTTAACCTGAAGATCCAGAATGACTCTCTACATAGAAGCTCCTTCTGTATATCACCCTTAGTATAAGGACTAGGTTCATACTTTTCAAGCACAAGTAACTTAAAGTCTTCTGGTTCATGGCCAACTTCCTAAAAATGCTGCACCGGGGGGCTCCTGTAACTTACGCGATCGATATTCCTTCACCCATGTCATCACTGCACGTAATGCAGACTCTACATATAAGAGGTGACATTTACACATCAATAAATATACAGTGCATTCGGTTACACAGCTGGTAAATGATTTCAGTGTACACTCAAAGTTTGGGAGAACCAACCATTCGGTCTCCCGGGCTTGGGGATAGGGAGAACATGAGTTACATTTAAAGTGCCCTGAAAAAGATAAATTTTTTCTTAAAGGTGGCAGAGCATCTGATCTCACAAGAATATTGCTCAAATTCCTAATTCTTCTTAATCCTGCATAGGGTTTATCCTGACAGCCAAAAATGTCACTTAATAAGTGCCAGTGTTTAAATTCACACTAACAAATATGCCTGATGATAAATATTAAGGTTCGAAAGACCAAATCCTTCTTCATCCCAGATCCAAGTTTGAAATTCGAACCACTACACTACACTGGCTTTTAAGGGCTGGCTGCTATTGAACAGTAGCAAGCAGCTATTCCTGGATGATTCATGCAAGTCATGTGGTAGTAAGTTACTCAGAGTCCTCCTTCAAAAGACCAAACAGCCCTGGAAAGGGTCTCTGCCCCCTCCCCCTGCCTTTTACTGACACAAACTAAGCCTGGAAGGCTGGAAAAACTGTTATGGTTGCCAAGCAACCCCCCATAATGGCCACTGAAAGGACATTCATTTCTTCAGGCTTCATGTACTGCCTAAGTAAGAACTAAAGAGGGAAACTTCCTAATCAACAGTGTAACAAAAAGAGAGATAATTCAAGGAGGTACGCCAAAAAATTCCATATGTCAGTTTCAATATATTAATCCATTCATACAATGTGTCAAGCAAGAATCTGTATACAGTCTCTGTATACAATCATAATCAGAGACTGTATGCGGATTCTGGCTTGACACATTGTACGAATGGATTAATATATTGAAATTGACATATGGTATTTTTTGGCGTACCTCCTTGAGTTACCGCTCTTTTTGTTGCACACTTCAAGTACTGCCTGACAGGCCTGCTAGCCACGGAACACTGAGGCTATGAATCTTATTTCTCCTCTTCCATTGCAAGAGGTCGTTCTCAGCTAGCTCAGATACTGCAACGTTTGCTAACTTCTAGGTCCGAGTCCTTAAATTCTCAGGACATTTAACTGTGACAGTTTTGCAAAGTTCTTTGCCAATAAAATCACTCAAATGGTTTGGTTGCCAGTTGAAACGTAGCTCAGATAATAGAAGTACACAGTCCACCGACTGGTTCATTTGCAGATCATTTCAACTCCGTTACCGCAAGGAATGCTGACAAGATCTTGGGATCTGTGAAGGCCACTTCTTGTACTCTGGATCCCTGGTTGCTGAAATATCATGATCATATCAATGAGTCCCTGACTCAGTAAGTTGATCAACCAAAGTATCTGATGATTCTGCTTTTTGCTGTCACCTGCCATTTTGTCTGTAGTGCTTCGCAGGAGGACTTTTTAAAAATAACGGTAATTGCTATTGCATAGTAGTGTCATAATGGTATAAAATAGTAAAGAGTCTAGTAGCACCTTTAAGACTAACCAACTTTATTGTAGCATAAGCTTTCGAGAACAACAGCTCTCTTTGTCAGATACATCGTCAGCTTTCGAGAACCACAGCTCTCTTTGTCAGATACATCGTCAGCTTTCGAGAACCACAGCTCTCTTTGTCAGATACATGGTCATGCATGCATCTTTCCTCCTGCCGGATGCATGCATGGCCATGCATCTGACGTAGAGAGCTGTGGTTCCTGAAAGCTTATGCTACAATAAAGTTGGTTAGTCTTAAAGGTGCTAGTGGACTCTTTACTATTGTGCAACTACAGACTAACACGGCTAACTCCTCTGGATCTATGATAATGGTATAATGATCTATTGCCACAGTTGTTATCCCTTGTATCTCTACATAGAGGTTTTGCTCTGGTCTGGCATCCAAATTGGAGAGGGGGGGGGAGCATCTGAATATTATCCCCCAAATGTCCACTATCCAGGTCGTCTTCTGCTTTGTTCTGATCTTTCCCAAACTTGGTTTGATATGATCTTTTGGGAAAGATTGGAGTCAGTGTGTGTTTGCCCCCACCCCCATGACAGTCATATACATGCCTTGATTACTGGAAGAATTTAGGGGCTTTAAAAAAAAGTAATTGACATATAGCTATGCCATTTGAGTATGGCAATACATTAATTGCCAGTGTTAAGCTCTAGCGTATGCCAATTACCTTATGTAATTAACATATTGCTATAATTTTAAAGAGATAATTAACATAAGTAGTTTAAGTGCAGGAAAAAACCATCAAAGCTTGCCAAGCAGCAAGAAAGACAGTGGCTGTTTCCACACGGCTTACCTTTTGCTGGAACACAGCGTGTTCTCGTGCGAAATCGCACAATAACAGCGTGTTCTCACGTGAAATCGCATGATAACAGTGTCTTCCTGGCATGATTTCGCGCATGAAGACGCTGTGTTATGGCAAAAGGTAAGCCGTGTGGAAACGGCCAGTGTGCGTGAAACGCTTCCAAATGCCATGTGAAATGTTCCCTTGAGCATTCCTAGGTACTTAGTAATGTGTTGTATGGGACCTGTGTTGGTCAACGGAAGGAGGGGTGTTAAAAAGCGAAAGTAGCAGGGCCTCCAACCTACAGACTTCCACTTCTTAAGGGGGTGGGGGTTCCAGCAAACCAAAGAAAGAAAGAATACTATGTCAAAATAACGCCCCAGACCCTCTAAAGTCCTTTTAGCCTTCACAGGTAGAACTGAAAATACAAATCAGGTTTCTTCAACAAAGAGTGGTGGGCAATTGAAGTAGGACACACACACCTCTAACTCAAAACAACAAAGGTAGGAGAGTCTTTTTCTTTCTCTCTGAGAGCCAAACTACAAGTGACGTCTTACACAGGTTGGACACTAGTCGGCTTCCCTCAAGTTTTGATGGGAAATGTAGGCGCCCTGGTTTTACAGCTTGGCTCTCCATTACAGCTGCAAGACCAGGATGCCTACATTTCCCATCAAAACTTGAGGGAAGCTGACAAGTGTCCTACCTGTGTCAGGCGTCACTTGTAGTTTGGCTCTAAGGCTGTCTTCAAGGCTATTTCCTGCCACTTGGCTGGCTGACCTTCTGTGCTACTGCTGCAGAATAGAAGCTGCTGCTCATCTTCAGTCATCCACCAGGCTGTTCTCTGCTCCTTCCCCTCAGGTGGCTTTTGTACTCCCTTTCCCTCAGAAATCTCTCTGTACTTCTTACACCTTTTACATGGGAACATTCCCCTCCCCCAACTCCAAGAAAGGGCTGAAGCCCATAGGGTTACAGACCAATAAAAACTGTGGAACTAATTAAATAGTTTCAAATTTGGTTAGATCAGTCCTTTGGGTTTTCATGGAAATTGTGGCATGTATCCCGTTACACCATTCCTGTGGCAGACTGGTAGAAGAATGGTGATTTTCACCAACATCCCACATACACAGCATACCTCCACCTGGCCCCCTGTGCTGTCCCCAAGGGTCCACTGACTCCAGGAACATTTTTCAGAAGAACGAGGAAGTGAGAAAGTCCCAGCCTACAACACCAGTGGATGGTTGGAGATGAACTACTAAGCCGAGGAACTTTCTTTTAACTTCCCTCTTAAGTGGAAAACATTTTTCTTTGTCTCTCCTATTGTGCTTGCTATGTTTCAGAACATATGTTCTAAACTGCCATAACTCAAATATTCTTTATCAGATGTTTCTGAAGGTTGATCAAATAATGTTCTACTTATTCCGCACACGTTGGATAATGCACTTCCAATCCTCTTTATAGATCATTTGGAACGGATTTTTTTGTGTGCGGAACAAAAAATCCACCTCAAACAATTGATAAAGTGCATTGAAAGTGCATTATCCAACGTGTGCGGAATCAGCCTCCTTCTTAGAATGACATCTGGAAACCACATTTCTCACAAACAGGTCAAGTTGAACAGGGTTTGGAATAAAACAGAATAGAATTTTCAGGCTTTATTCTGGTTAAAAAAATGGAAAAATCCCTCTGGTTTAACAATACAGCCATGGCATGGCTATATAATTTTGAAAATCTAGATTCTGTTGTTGTTGTTGTTTTTAATTTGACTGTTTTCCTGGCCAGCAACGAAGATCTTGCTTTAATTGCTGCTTATAAGATTTAATTTTCTATGATAGAGTGAACAAGTGAATGCTTTTAAATTTTAAAGATGGAAAGTGAACAAGTAAATAGCTACTTGTTCATTCCTGGGGTGTTACTCACATCTCTGTGGGATTTCTAATGGCTTTTATACATCATTTAATATCTTGCAAAATATAGAACACAAGACTCACTTTTTTTTTTTTTTGGTGAAAGCAAAACCTATTTTAAGAGGAATTGCCTGCCAGCTTCCTACAAAGAGGTGTGTGATATTCCTTTCACAAAAAGAGTTCATGTTAAAAGACTGCTTTAGTGGTGCAGAAGAAGCAACATTTCGGTGACGGGGAAAGGTATGCGTTGCCGGCCAGTTCTGCTGACCATTTTTCATCATAATGCCAAAAGGGAGGACACAAAATCCCAAGAGAATATGAAGTCTTAAATCAACAATCATGAACCACAATCAGTATTATTTTACAAAAATAGAAATTCATTGATAAACCAACACTTTTTACAATACTTATCCGACCGACATCATTATTAATGAAACTAGTCCACCAAAAGTCCTTATATATATCTAATCGCAGGGCTTTTGGGGGGGGGGAGGTGGTGGAACTCAGTGGTGGAACTCAGGACTGCACAATGATGTCACTTTGGGTCAGCTGGAACAAGGGGGGGGGGTTTAAAGTTTAAATCACCCTTGGCAAAAATGGTCACATGGCTGGTGGCCCCGCCCCCTGATCTCCAGACAGAGGGGAGTTTAGATTGCCCTCTGTGCCGCTGCGCAGAGGGCAATCTAAACTCCCCTCTGTCTGGAGATCAAGGGGTGGGGCCACCAGCCATGTGACCATTTTCAAGAGGTGCAGGAACTCCGTTCCACCGCGTTCCGGCTGAAAAAAAGCCCTGTCTAATCGTGTTTTTTCTTTTTTCTTCTTTCAGGCAAGGAGACGTCGTGACCGCCTAGATGCCTTACGATAGTCACTGGTGTTCCTAAACAGACAAGCCGCTCCTCAAAGGTGCTTCCTGGAGGGTTAGCAATGGGTGCGTCGACATTGGCTGTATCCCGTTTCGTTATCTTTGCTCCTTCTCCGGCCTTATCACAGTGCAGTTTAATCTTTCACAAATTTAATGCATTAAGTCAGCTTCTTCCATGCAGCCATTTTTCATCATAAGCACAGAAGGCATTGGGCAAATTTCTCTCCTAGGATTCCCCTTGTAGTTTGACAATGTTTTCAAATGTCGCTGAGTATCTTTATCTAAAGAACTGACTTACAGTGTTAGGAACCAAACTAGTCTGGTATTCAGGGTGATCTAGAGGACCAAAGAACTCCTTATCCTGTCAGATGCTTACCTACAAAAATAAGCAAATGCACTTCAAAAAGTCCAGTAGCACCTTAAAGACTAACCAACTTTATAGTAGCTTACTATATTTTGAGAATCACAGTTCTCTTCGTCAGATGCATTGGCAGACTGCCCTTCAGGCATTCTCTTCAGATTCAGCTATGGAGGGGAGGGGGTCACACCCAGCCTGGATTGTGCACTCCACCTCTTTCATGACTTTTGCAACTGATTTGCATCTACTCCCCACTCCACTCACCACCTATATATATCTGGCCAGTTTCTTCATACCCTCCATGCATCTGACAAAGAGAAAATTGATGCATCTGACGAAGAGAACTGCAATTCTCGAAAGCTTATGCTACAATAAAGTTGGTTAGTCATAAAGGTGCTACTGGACTTTTTACTATTTCGCTACTAACACGGCTAACTCCTCTGGACTTTGAAAATGCACCTTCTTGTATTCTTCTTGTGACGTCAGCTGACATAACTACACCACAGGGACATCCCACTCATGTCAGCGCACAGAAAATGCATTTAAATTGTACAGCTCATAGAAGAACTCACACCCCCAAGGTCGTGATTCACACTTTTATTATCTGCTCTGCATTCTTTCTATGTAAATTCACAATGATGAGGTTAATGGAGGCTTCTCAGGAGGCGTAATGCCCACTTGTCATCTCAAAATATTGACAGAGTAAGGAGCTAAATATTAATTCCATTATGAACATTTTCTTTTCTTCCCCATCCCCTAGCATACCCCTGCGGGATGTGGATAGTTTTAAAAATCCAGACCGACTAAACAACAAATGCACATCTGCAGTCCACCCAAATTTCTGTCCTACCCCCCGTTTGACACCTGTGCTTGTCACTTCTACAGGGTCCTTATAATGAAGATGCTAAGGAGGCCCACTTAGCCCTGGCCCTTGCTGAGCCCCATTTGACATCTCTTTCCAATCTGGGCCCATCCTACACTTAACTTTATGTTCATTTTTTCACTAGGCTGATCAGTATAGTCTGATATTGTGAACTGAAAAAACAATTTAACAAATATCACATAATTAGAGATGGGCACGACCCAAAATACGAACCAAAATTAAGCACGAACCAGGCTAGTTTGTGAACCATGGTTCGTCAGATCCCATTTCTGACGAACCACCATGAACTTTTAGGCTGGTTCGTTTGGTTCGTCACTGCAGACAGCCTGGTGCCAATCAATCAGTTTCCTAGGCAACAGGGGATGGACTTCATGCAGACCTTCTGCTGACCCTGGAAGTGACCTTCTGCTGGCCCGGAAGTGATGATTTTATGACCTGGATGTGATGTTTTCATGAACCAAATGAACTGGTTCGCAAACCAGACCAGGTTTGTGAAAGTTCGTGGTTCGTGGTTCATGAAATTTGATGAACCATGAACCACATGTATTGTCGAAGGCTTTCACGGCCGGAGAACGATGGTTGTTGGGGGTTTTCCGGGCTGTATTGCCGTGGTCGGCTGTATTGCACATGGTTCGGTTTTTTTCTGGTTCGTGCCCATCTCTACACATAATGGCAGGAAATGTGTCACATACAAATACAAAATAGGGCAAACTGGCTAGACTCTACTACTGTTGAAGGCTTGTATACATTTCAGCTTCTTGGTGAGGAAACACATTTATAATGGGAAAGGCTGTCTTCTGCTGACTTTCAAGACCCCTCCTAGGCCCAGGTCAGACATGGGAACAGACATCTCAAAGGAGGAACAGGGATCTGCCAGTAGAGATGGAGAAACCATTTTGGAAATGCCATTCTTAAAACTCAGTTCTACTGAGCTAAATTACATCATCTGAGATACGGAGTTGCTGGACACTAAAACTGCCTTTCTGACCTGGAGGCCTTACCCAGAAGGAGCCAAGCAACCTGCGCAGGTCAGAACAGACCACTGAAATCTGGAATGCCTTCAGACCACCTGCACATTCCACCAACACCAGATAAGGCTGGTCAATGTTCTTTTCTTCATTTAACTTCCAAGTAACCCAGATTCCTAGCTTCTGGAAGTGAAGGGCCGATGCTCTGTCTAGGAAGCCTGAGGAGACCTGCCATACCCCAGAGGTAGGGCTGCCAGCCTCCAGGTGGTGGCTGAAGATCTCCTGGAATTACAACTAAACTCCAGGCCACAGAGATCAGTTCCCCTGGACAGAATGGCTTTGTATGGTAGACTCTATGGCATTACATCCCACTGAGGCCTCTCCTCTCCCCAAACTTCACTCTTTCCAGGCTCCACCCCCCAAATCTCCAGGAATTTCTCACCCTCGACCTGACAACCCTACCAAGAGGACACCCCATCAACCATACTGCGGCCAGAGAATTTTGCAGCCACCCCAGAAGAGGCAGGCCAGTTTTTTAGGATCTGCATTCAATAACAGCAGGGACAGATCACAGGCTGGTCACAGATGCTAACTAAAGAAGGTGTTGCATGTAGGAGACCAGATTGGGCTACCTTTGAACTAACAGACCATCCAAGAAGATGGATTACTGATATATATGACCTTTCCCTATCACTCAGGTGATAGACTCCCAACTACAGCCATACACCTCGTGTTCCATAGGTTTGTTGGTTTGGCACCCCCCAGACCCATGAGGAACTGACAGCCATGACAGGCCTCTGTCCCTCTAGCTAGGTGGGGAGGAGAAATATGAGGTTGCTCAGATCCTTTATTCCCAAAGGTGCTGAGGGCAGCACCTTTGAATGGGATAGGGGCCAGAATGGGAAACGTATGGGTCAGAAGAACGCTCCTGGGAACCTGCAACTTGCTGTCCATGCCCCAGGCCTTGTTTGTTGCTTCCATCACTTCTGCTCAGCCAAGCCTGCTCCAGGTGCCCTGGATGAGGAAAGCCATGGGGGAGGAGAAGATATCAGGACCCTTCCTGAGCCCAACTCAGAGAAGCAGGAGGAGCTGCTAGAGACCATGGTAGGGGACGATCAGGGACTCAGGTAACACCAGGTTGGGCCTAGAACCCCTGGTTTCTGAAGCCTTGGCTGAGTGGCCTGCTCCTGAAGTGACCCACCAGGATCACCCCCTCAAGTTCCATGGCCAGTCCACTCCTGCGCTCCTCTTTTGTCAGGAATGAGCAAGAGAAAGCACAAGACATTTGGGCTCCAAAAACTAGCTGCCTGTGAGAAACCATTCAAGTGCTTGTTTTCACCTTTCAAGTCCTGAAAAGTGCGGGTCCAGAGAATTCCCAGGAACATTTATTCTCCTCAGATCTTCCAGCGAGGTCCTCCTCAAATGACATCCACTAGGAGACGTGCCTTTTTTACATTCGGTCCCAGTGCTGTGGAATCTGCTTCCTTTAGATGCTTCATTTTCAGAAACTTTTCTATTCTCCTGGGCCTTATAAGATGGAATTTAATTACACGGCTCTGATTTTATGATGCAGTTGATATTGACAGCAGGCTTATAACATTTTCTGATTTTCTATCTAAACAGTGTTTAGATATAAAAGTTAGTTGGGTGTCTTTTGACTAAAAGGCAATATAAAAATATTGCAAAATAGATAAGAAAATGAATACAATAAAGCTTTCCCTTCTTGGAAGTCTTGCTCTTTCTGGAAGATCTATTCTCTCTCTCTCCCTTCTGAACTGTCAAGAAGGTTGTTTGTCTCAAGTTTAGGCTGGTGAAGTTATTTAGACATGTCTTCCTTTCAAAGGGAGAGCAATATAAAATTAAGTACAAAAGGATTTGTCAACCAAACACAACCACTTTTACAGACTTCTGAATCATCAGAAATAGGCCTATTAAACTGTCAGCTCTGTATCAGGGAGCAGCTCGATATGAGTACAGATGTATCAAATGAGTCATGAAGTCAAATACCAGCTTTACTCAGAAGTCCGGTGCACACATGCAAATGAGGGATTTCTGTAGATGCACACAATATATTTCTGTATTGCAACTGATTGTCATATTAATTGCAAAAGACAGATTGTTCTTTATCACTTTTTTCTCTATTTACATTTTATTGACCTGCGTGGGAAACATTACATGCTTAATGCGATAGTGGTCATTACAGTTATTTGTGTAGACCATGCATTCAATCAAAGCATAATATCATATACTGGCACTTTTCATTGGCAGTTCTGAATGCTTGAATGCTCTGGGCTGCTCCAAGGAGACAATTTAGGGATAAAACCTCTCTAAGGGTAAAATTAGATTCTATGACTAATTAAGACAAAGTTGTTTCGACAGTAAGTCTGCAGTGATTTTTAATCCAGACCCACAGAAACATACGGTAGTCAGAAAGTATGAAGCTCTTGTGAAGTGAGAATTCACAGACAGTTAAAGAGGGTGGAAGAAATTGCCAGGGCTTTTTTTCAGCAGGAACGCGGTGGAACGGAGTTCCGGAACCTCTTGAAAATGGTCACATGGCCGGTGGCCCCACCCCCTAATCTCCAGACAGAGGGGAGTTTAGATTGCAATCTAAACTCCCCTCTGTCTAGAGATCAGGGGGCGGGGCCACCGGCCATGTGACCATTTTCTCTGAGGGCAACCCACTGAGTTCCACTACCTCTTTTCCCGGAAAAAAAGTCCTGGAAATTGCTATCTTTAAAATGTCACACTGTTGATGCAATGGCGATTTTTTTTCTATTTCCCCCCCTGTGGCTCCAGGGTGCCTCCAAGAGAGCAATCCTATGTTTAGCCATTTACAGCCCTGGGGAAGTTAAATGCCACCTTCTGCTCCCTCCCAGGCTCATGTAATCCATCCACACTGCTGGTTTCTTGTTTTGACAATTTCTGGGGTGGGGGGATTCAAAGTTGCTGCTGAGATCTTCAGTTCACTGCTTTATAATACTCCTTTGTGTATTTGTGTAGCTATTATGATGTTTCAAACTTCCCATTCTAAATGGGAAGTGATATAAGGGCAAACGGAGGCAACAAATACCAAGTAGGGTTTCTGAGGGCAGAAATTGGGTAGGGGGGTTTGCAAATAAGCATCCGTCTGATTGACAAGCTGAAGTTTCCAGAGCCAACAATGCTGTCCAAGAGAACACTGTTTTCCAGGGCTTGGCATTTTTATAGTGATTTCATCTCTCCTTGACCTGGATCCTGCAATGCTGTCGCTATCTTCAATGACTCACTTTTTATGCTGGGTTTTAAGATGAGCTACGGCTTTACAGAGCCTGACCTGGATGGCCCAGGCTAGCCTGATCTCATTAGATCTCATGAAGCTAAACAGGGTTGGCCTTAGTTAGTACTGGGATGTGAGACCACCAAGGAATGTCTTTGTGGAGGCAGGCAATGGCAAACCACCTGTCTCTCTGCTTTGAAAACACACACACTGTTTTTAAAGTCTGTATTTGTTGTTTAATTACTTTCTATTCTGCTTTTTATTGATTTAAAATGGTTTTATTATAATAATATAATAATATTCGTTTTATATACCACCATTCAGGACAACTTAACGCCCACTCAGAGCGGCTTACAAAATATGTTACTATTATCCCCACAACAATAATCACCCTGTGAGGTGGGTGGGGCTGAGAGAGCTCCTGGAAGCTGTGACTGACCCAAGGTCGCCCAGCTGGCTTCAAGTGGAGGAGATGAGTTGGGTTGGCTGTTGGAAACTGTCTCAAGCAATTTTTGTCAAAGCACATGATATATAAATACTTGGGATGGATGAAGAGAGGGAGTTTGAATTGGTTATGGATGGAAAGGCAGTGTGGGGACTTGTCACGGACTGTTCTGGTATTGGGTGAGAAGATGAGTCCTCCTCCTCAGAGGAGAAGGAGGACCTGCCCCAAGCCCTTCCTTAGTAGACCCCTCCAGTGAGGCAGGTTCCTCAGGACCCCCCACCCCCAAAGGGACCCTGAGCCAGTAACAGTGCTGCCCCTGAGCTAGCAGGGCCCTCAAGCCAGGAGGCCCCAGCATGTCTCCTGAAAGACCCCAGGAGTAGAAAAGGTGGTTAAGACAGAGGCCTGCACCAAGCACAGGACTGCGTGCCTTGCAGCCCAGGGCCTTCTCTCTGCTAAGGAAGTGATAGGAGAGGCCTAAGTCATTATAGGGCCCAAATACTACTCAGGAGTAGAGGAGATTACTCAGCTGGGAGATGTAGAAATCGGCCTAACAGGGAACCCAGCCTCATCTGTAGGGGAACTCCCCATATAAGGCTAGAGTGAGGTTGGAGCCAGTGTGGGATTTATTTATTTGTAATTTTGTTGCTGCTTAACACTTGGGCGAGGGTTCTGTTGTGTGTTGGGCTGAGTTAGGCCAAACAAGGACTCCACGGTCATTACTGTACGTATTGAATGTTATGCACTGTTAGCTTCAGGTTATGTCAAGGTTCCTAACGCACTTCATTCCCATTGGTTACATTGCCTGCACTTAATCCTCATTGGGTATATTCACATGCACATTCATTGGGTACTTTCTGAAGGCAGCAGCCAATCAGTCCTCTCAAATAAAGACCAATCAGTGGCTTGCCTGTCTTATACATTGTATATAGTTAATGCAAATGATGGTATTGTAAAGTACACGTTCTTATTGGTTGCTGGCTATTCTTGGGGCGGGGTTTCTCTGTATATATTGAGGGCTTCTGTTCAGTCTGTAGTGAGTGTCTAGTGTGTAGTGTCTGCTGTTGTCTATCTGTTCTGGCTTGCAATAAAGAACCTTGTTTTGGCTAAAATCACTCTGGGCTGCAATCATTCTGAGCTCCAGGCTCAGTACACAATAGGTTCTCAAGTACCTACCAGTGGAGGGCAAGCTCCTAGTAATTGCCTGGCAATGGCAAGGATCCTGGAAAAATGTGTGATATGTGCGCTCCTGGTTGGGTGTGATGATGTCATTTCCTGAACTGATGTCATTGACTCTAGGATTGCTCTTACACTTCATGCAGGTCTGATTTCAGCCCCCAGCAGGGGACTACGTGAAGAGAGGGGAGGGCTCCTGTGATCAGTGTGATAATGTCACTACTGGAAGTGATGACATCATGCTCAGGCTGGGAGTTCGTGTGTGCTTTGAGCATGTGTGAAGGAGAAGAAGCCTGGTAAGTACTGGGGGGCCACATCCTGCAGGTTGACAGGAAGTCCCGGCAGCCCTATCTTGGGTCCTTGCTGCCTGAACCTTGGACTGCCCCTGGACCTTGATTTTGGAATGTGTTACTTGACCCTTGACTGTGACTTCTGATTGGTTTTGGATTGTGTCACCTGACCCTTTGGACTGTAACCTGAGAATCTTAGCTGCGGGACCTGATGTTGCTGGGACTTGTCTCCAACCTGGTGAGGTATCCTAGGGCTCCTAAATATTCTTATGACAATGTCTGCCCGTTGGCACTGTGAGACATTGCATGGGAGTCTTTTGAGCAAAACGAGGATTTTAAAATTAATTGGAAAATAACTAGCAGTAAACAGGAAAATGCTGAAACTTCTGCAGAGAAGTTTGAGCCAAGAGAATAATTGTTTAAATCTCAAAGCACCCGGGAGGCTCGACAAAACAAAGCAATCTTTTTATTGCTGTGAAGAAGGCTCATTACTGCATAAATGGTGTGGAAACACAAATGAAACCAAATTAGCAAAGAAAAACGATCTGCAACAAGACTTCAGAACGTTGGCTTTTTGTAGATTCTCAAGAGACTCACACCTTTCTATTGTACAAAATCCCCTCCCAATACATTTATGCCAAGCTTTCTTGAGTTGTTCAAGTCCCATTGACTGAAGGAGTTATGTCCGTGCCACTGCTTGACAAATTACATCTTTTGTCCCTGGAATCTTTTTATAGTGTTGTAGCCAAAGTTTGTCATTAGCTGACTTAAAACAGAACCTCTCATTCAGAACGACTTGCCCAAAGAGTTCTTATTTACCTCAGGATTTAAACTGGCACCACATTCCTTCCCTGGTAACTTAAATGCTGTGATGCTAAGGTTCTATATACCTGGAACACTGGAAAATGTAATTTTGTAATATAAAATGTAGCTTTCCAGGGTACTGAAGTTCTCAATATGATTGTCGGGTATCCCGGAAACTACAGGTCCCAGGACTCCTTAGGACATGTATTCTCCAAGGTGCCCAAGATCCATACTGAAGGCACTATAGAAAACTACATTTCCCAAGCTCCTTGGTACCAGGATGTTGTCACTGTAGTATTCACAGAGCTTATAGAGAAAGGCAGGAACAGAAAGCGGACAAGAGGATGTCAAAGAGGCCATGTCATTGCCACTGACATCACAACCAGTTAAATGGGAAGGGAAGAGAGTAATAGGACAGGGGAAAGGAGCTTATGGCAAGAGGGGTGGGTTTGATTGGGGGGAAACGTGGACACCCCATCATGTCATCAGGAGCGCGATGAGATCCACATTTCAGAAACTGATCCGAAACCCTGAGCTGCTTTCATCTTCTGAAGAAATGGCTTGGTTTGCCATGTGCCATTCCAAATCAAGTCAGGAACCAACAAGGTTGAGCGGCCAAGAAAATATAAAAGAAATATAATTATTTATTGCACAGCGCAGAAACGATTAAAAACCATGGAACCAAGTTAAAAACCTAGAGACCTATTAATGTCAAGCCAAGGGGATTTCATCCATCATAAATCAGAAGATGAGAAATTGTCTTGAGGAGACAGCATCAAAACAGCAATAAAAGGCCACTGAGGTAGACCTGATGTTGCAGGACACCTACGAGAAGGGCGTACGGTGGACAGCCTGGGCACTGGTTTCCTTTAGCCTGATCAGAAGTAAATACAGTTTGGCTGAAGGCAACAGGGCATTGCTGGCACATAGGTGAGGAACAGCCCTGCACCTCGCAAGGCAGGGAGTCAGGCTGTACAGAGCAGAGGGCCCAAGAAGGACGGATGTCCCCTAAAATGCAGAAAAAGAATAAGCAGTGACAGACTTACTAACAAAAACTGCCATGAGGAAGGAATGCTGAAACGGGAGGATTTTTGCGGGCTCGCCCGTTGTAGTTACAGTTGAGCTTCAACCGGACTACTTCTGAGGAAACTCCTTCATAAATCAAATGATGACTTTGTAGTTGGAACGTTGCATATTATGTTTGACATTGTTTATTCTTTATTGCTGTTGTGGTGCAGCTTTCTATAAAGAAAATTGTCAATTATGAGGCATGGTTACTTTACGGAACAGGCACAAAGCAATTTGAATATAATTGCTCATAAGCACATTGCACGTTGTAATTGTATTGCCTTTTGTATAACAGATGTAATTTGTTCTGCGGTAGCCTGTCCTTTTGAGTTAGACCTCTTTTGCCCCTTTAAATTTTGTGTATCGGCTTGCTTCATGTTGACTTAGTAACAACAGAAAAATATATACACCATTTAATTTCATTTTTCTCATTACTTTTCTGTTATTAAGTCTTCACGGCTTGGTCTTTTTCTGCAGTTTATTACTGTGACTCTCTCGCATTTGTGTAACCCCTAAAATGCAGCAAGGGAATGACCTGGGCACGTGACAGGGTTGCTCCTAGGTGCCATCTCTCTGGTCTAAGAACCCAGGCTGCCCCTTGGGGACAACTAGAACGATAGCGGAGAAGGACTTTGTACAAATCCGACAAGGCACCAGCTAGAGCTCATTCTAAAGTCATCTCTGTGGTGGTGATGGCAGCAAAGAGACGGTATTTCTCTGCCGCCATCGCATCTGCACAGTGCAGGCTTGCAGAACTCTTCCGGGCAGTCCGGGAGAGGAGGTGGACTGCTCTGCAGCCTGCTATGATCGTTTTGCTAGCACTTTGTGAATAAAACCTTGCGACTGCATTCTAACTTGGGCTCTACATAACAGGGACAGGATTGGATGGTCCAAGGGAGCCAATTTGTCTAGTTGTGCGCAATACCTTTAAGTATGTCTGTTTGAGGATATGGACAGGAGACTTGGAAGTTTGAGAACTACCACCTGCTAGCTATGAACTTTGCCCCTCTTGGCTGTGTAAATCTGCCAATGGAGGGCTGGCAGGCTGGGCCCAGGAGACCTTAAATGCCTTCCGCCTCAGAGCAGGCAGTGGTTCATTCCCTCCTAAAGAAACCTACTCTGGACCCAGGATTGTTGCATGACCACCGTCCAGTCTCCAATGTACCATTCTTGAGCAAAATGATTGAACAAGTGGCAGCTGGCCTGCTGTTTTCAGGCCTGGTCACGGAACTGAAACACCCTTGGTCCCCTTGGTGGATGACCTGCAGATGGCTGAGGGGGTGTGACCCTGTTAATTGTCCTGGACTTCTTGGTAGCTTTTGATACCATCAATCATGGCATTTTTCTGGACCACTTTTGGAGGTTAGTACTGGGAAACGTTTTATAGTTTTCCTGTCCTTTCAGTCCTACCTTAAAGGCAGGTTTCAGAGTCTGGTGCTGGGCATGGCAGCCTCCCCCACCCCCCACCCCCCAAGCTGGTTCCAGATTTTGGGAGGCCCTCGGCAGGGAGATCTCAGGGGGCTCCTTCCTGCCCACTCACCCCTGTGCCTCACTACCTCCCAGGGCATCCTTCCTCTGCCCTGGTTGCAAGCCCTTGCACTGCCCCTGCTTACAGCCATCCACACCACTTGCAGCTCTTCCCTGATAGCCCTTTTTAGATCACCCAGCTCTGTGGTGAACCCTGGGGCTGGCTCCTGTTGCAAGTGTAGGAGAGGTTGGTGAGGGGCATTCTTGTCTGTGGCTTCAATACTGCAGTCAAAATGCTGGGGCCAGAACGTTGGCTGGAGTGGGCCACAGGGACTGCGTTGCTCCATTCTGGCTCCGTCTACACTGGCTCCCAATTTGTTTCAGGGCCCAATTCAAGGTGCTGGAATTTGACCTTTATGGCTTGAGGTCAGCAGACCTTTAAGTACCACATTCTCTCATATGAACCTATCTGTCCAGTCTAGTCATCACCTGAAGTAGAAAATGTAGAATTTCAGAGATTTCAGAAAGAATTCTTCTGCACAAGAGGACGAAAGCCCAGATGTTGCTGGGGCTCACATCAGCTGCACAAGCCTCTTGAAGGCAGTCGCAAAGCCACTGGTTGGAGAGCATGTGAGCAGCTACAAACCTTCCCTCCCGCTTGATCTCAGGATGCAGACTGCCCAGCTAGCCACCCAAGGGTTGCTTTTATTATGTGATTCACCTTGAGACCCAGATGGAGTTAGGGAAAGGGCTAGTTAGCCGCCAGCTTCCCCATTCCCTGTCACAGCCAAAGTCCAAGGGGGGAGAGAAGCAACAGAGTATGGTAGAGGCAGCCTAACAGACATACAATATTGGCCTGCTTTTTACCATGAGATGCTCCAGATGTGTTATGTCACCTTAGCTGAGGGACGGTGCCATGGTTGAAGAAGTTGTGAGAAGGGAGCTTGACTCTTGAAAGCGTCTATGCTAGAAGCTCTCTCTTTTTTTTCTTTACTATTTTCTTTAGTATTTTAATATTTTCAAAATAAAAGGGGTACAGAAAAAAGAGGGGGAGATACAGGGTCAAAGGAAGGGTAGGATTTTGCACTACAAGAGTTATTAAAATACAAAGTACACAAAACATATCTTATTCAGAGTTAATCAATATTAAAATAAAGAATACATATCCTATTCTAGCTACTATATATTTTCACATTTACCTTCCCAAACTAAATACATCATGCAATCTACCTCGTCATTAATATTTGCCCATTTCCATCTTATCATAGTTTTATATTCAATATTTAACAATATATCAATATATAATCCTCATTCCATTATTGCTGCACTATTTCATCTTAACTCTTTATATAACTGATTAATATAGCAAACCTCTATACTTGTCCCTAACTTTAACAATGTTTCCAAATCTACAAACTATTTTAGCAAGAAACTCTCTTTTTAAATAATATAAAGAATTTTATTAAATAAAATAAAATAAAGTGCATAGTATAAAAGTTATACAGATTCTAAATTAGACACTAAATTAAAAGTTATACAATATTATACAACCAATAAGTATATAAACAATACAGTTATAATAGTTTTGAGAGTAAAACAAGCAATACAATTAAGTTTCTTTAACCTGATAAACAAAACATTACATAATTGTTTCCCCCTAAGCCTAAATACATAACATTTCTCCTTCTCTTTCCTTCCTCTCTCCCTCTAAGCTTCTACGTCAATTAGTTTAGCCTAAGTAGTTGAAGAAATCCTTCCATTTTTTCCAGAACTTGGTTATCGGGCTATGTAAGTAGGTAGTCAATTTGGCCATTGAAGCATCTTCGTAAATCTTATCTCGACTCTTGTTGGTCTTTAAGGAGCTACTGGACTCAAACCTTGTGAGAAGCCCGTGACTGATGGAGAAGTGAAAGCCCTCAAGAAGGTGGTAGCTGAACAGCTCCAGCAGGTCAGTCCAGGGAAAGCCCAGGTGCAAGAAGTGGAGGCTCGACATTTGAGCCAGGCCCGGTTCCTAAGGTCCAGAGTCTAGCAGATGCGGCTGTTTGCTACACAGGGGAAATTAGATGGAGAGACTTATCTCCCCCTACCTTGTCTATGCTGTGGTCCTAATCAGAATTGGACCCCATGCTCCTGCTTTTTAATAGGTGCTCTCAGCCTCACAGTTATTTGGGCCCTGAGTAAGAATCAAATATCAGCTCACTCCTGTCCCACCCTGACTCAGCTGAGAGCCAAGCTACAAGTGACAAATTAAACTTGCCTGGCAAGTGAACAGACTCACGTGTATTCCTCCCTGTTCACTTGCCATTCACTTGCTCTCCACTTGATCAAGTGGAATACACGTGAGTCTGTTCGCTTGCCAGGCAAGTATAATTTGTCACTTTTAGAGCCAAGCTACAAGTGACGCCTTACACAGGTTGGACACTTGTCAGCTTCCCTCAAGTTTTGATGGGAAATGTAGACATCCTGGTTTTACAGCTTGGCTCTCCATTACAGCTGCAAGACCAGGATGCCTACATTTCCCATCAAAGCTTGAGGGAAACTGACAAGTGTCCAACCTGTGTCAGGCGTCACTTGTAGCTTGGCTCGTAGCTTGACTCCAAGTGGAGCGCAAGTGGAGGGCAAGTGAACAGGGAGGAATACACGTGAGTCTGTTCACTTGCCAGGCAAGTGTCATTTGTCACTTGTAGCTTGGCCCTTAGTTTCAGTCTTGAGCCCAATCACCAGCGGAATGCTGGCAGCAGAGTGGCAGCACGAGGCCATGATATTGGCAGAGCTCCCCTGGAACTGTGGGACTGAACAGCAATTGCATCATGCCCAACATGTATAAATTGGTGAATAGAATTACCCTGCTGGACACCTTGTACAGTCATTCTCCTCTCTCTAAATTTCCCATAGCGTTTCAAGTACATTCCCTCAACTGCTAATAAAAACAGTAAGCATGAAATTTTTATATCCTATATTAAACTCCTCCGTCTTGAGAAGTCAAAGATGCATGTTACTGTTTAACTAGTGATTTATAAATCCCAGATACTACAGCAAATTGCACGGAAGGTGTGGAGAAATGGGTTTTAATATGGAAGTTGGGGCTGTGCAAAATCTTCACATTTCGTTTTTAAAAGTTTTCTCTCTGCTAGCAGAGGACAGGCTGGAAGGGGTGATGGAGTCATTGGCTCTCAAGCCTCACTCAAGATCCGCCTAGGGGTGTGGTATTGGGGGTTTATGATTTGGGATAAATACCCAAATCTGACCTGATTTGTAAAGATTTGGGTTTTCCAAATCAGACCGAGCGTCATGGGCCTGATTCAGGAATCCCGAATCACTTTGACACTTTGACACTTTGGAAAGCTTCGGTTGTGTTTAAACCCCACACCCTTGCTCCAGCTGACTGGCAGGGCCCAGGAAAACTTAAAGTGCCCTCCACACCGCTTGTGAGCACCATGGAGGGCGCTTTAATGTTTAACCCCCCCCCTTACTCCAGCTGACTGGCAGGACTGGGTTGGGACAAAGCTTCCCCTGGCTTTTTCACTTCACTATACTCCAAATATTTAGGGAGCATACCAGAGTGGTTTAAAGACCTGAATCCTGAAGCGGCTGAAGTGATGTCATTGCGTAGGGCTGGAGCATGTGCATGCTTTTGCACACACGCATAGGGCAAGGGGCACAAGTAGGTATCTCGCCTCAGGCGCCAGAAACCCTGGCAACAGCCCTGCATGAAAGACATCCAGAGAACAGGGCTGGGGGGGGGGGGCGAGATGTGAGATTTGAGGTAAACATAATCTGTAATTGATCACATGTTGGAGGGCTGAGGGACAGGTCTTGTTCCAGGGATGGAGGTCAGAAAATAATAGAAAAAACTTCTGAGTTTTGTAGAATTGGATGGAGGTAGAGACTTCAGGATTGCCTGGGAAGAAGTGAAAGAGAAAGGCTTGAGATGGAGAGCTGTATCCATGGGGGAGGGGAGGCTTTCAAAGCGGGAAAGTGGCCATTTCTGAACCAAACTGGCTTGCAGCATCTGGCAACTTATTCAGGAAGGCCGTCTTTGTGTATGCTTTGATGAGAGCTGCTGCTCTGTATGTGCCTCAAGATGTCTGCCCTGGCTTACTGCATTGGTGGTCTCTAGCTTGGCTAGAGACTAGAGATGGGCACGAACAGAAATATGAACCAAAATTGAGCACGAACCAGGTCGGTTCGTGGTTCATGAACCACGGTTCGTCAGATCACATTTCTGACGAACCATCACGAACTTTTAGGCTGGTTCGTTTTTTGGTTCGTCACTGCAGGCAGCCTGGTGCCAATCAATCAGTTTCCTAGGCAACAGGGGATGGGCTTCATGCAGACCTTCTGCTGGCCCAGAAGTGACCTTCTGCTGACCCAGAAGTGATGATTTTCTGAACCAGATGTGACGTTTTCACGAACCAAACAAGCCGGTTCACGAACCAGGGGAGGTTCATGAAAGTTCATGATTTGTGGTTCGTGAAATTTGACGAACCACGAACCACATGGTTCAGGGTTTTTTCCGGTTCGTGGCCATCTCTACTAGAGACTGTGTGTTTATCTTGTGATCTCTGCTGTGGATTCACTCGATTTGCAGTCTGTGATATGATATCAACTGTGAATTAGATTCCAGTGCTGCCAGTAGTCATTCAGTGAGTAGCATACCCTCCCTGCTTGGGAATTGAGGAGAAAACAACAATGAACTCCACAATAAGCCATGCACACCTCTTGACCCACTTAGCAAGGAAGTGTGATGGCTAAGTTGCAAGTAAGCACAACATGGAAAATGGTAGGTGTAGACTGTTTCTGTAATTGCGCTGATCCGTAACTTGCCATTTCCATATTTTGAGAACAGTTTTGATCTTTTAATGTATAATTAAGGTTGCTGCATTGACAGACAGTATGAATTGAGTAGAACGCTGACTATGAAAAAGTATTTTCTTTTATATTGAAGAATCGGTTCTATTTGTTTCAGAAGCAGTGGCTCCCTTGGAGAGCTGGCATGAGTTCCTGAAGGTGCGTTTAACAGATAATTTTTTCCTTCTAATGTGAGGCATTAGGCACCTTGGAACTGTTTATTGTGAAAGAATCCAGCAAGCAGCTATTAAGTGAATTGGAACACCTGATATCTGAAGTTGAATTTCAATTAAAGAAATCATAATATGTAGAGAAAAAATGTGTATGAACGGTATAATCCACATTGCCCAGGTTTCAGCAATGTACAATAGCTCTCCAGAAGTATGTGAAGCTGACCCTTTTATGTAAGATGGATTCAGTTATTTATATTCTACTTTTCTCCTGAAATGGAAACTCGGAGCAGCTTAGAACATCATTCTCCCACAACCACCACCCTGTGAGTTAGGCTTGGCTGAGATAATGTGACCGGCCCAAAGTCACCTAGCTAGCTTCAATGGTAAAGGCGAGGATTCGAACCTGGGTCTCCCCAGATACTAGTCCACCCCTCCAGTCCACTTACATACCTGGCAAGAAAAACTTCAGCTGAGAATCTTTCTCTCTTTTTCTCTCCCCCGTCCCCATCCAGAGGTGGAATTAAGGATGGAGACATAATTGTTAAAGTGAATGGACGTCCATTAATGACTTCTGCTGACCTGCAAGAGGCGGTGATGAAGGAATCGCCTCTCCTACTTGAACTTAGAAGGGGAAATGATGACTTGCTGTTTAACATAGAACCTGAAGTAGTGATGTAAACCAAACTGAGGAAGATCATTATGATACAAATAGACAGGGCTTTTTTCCAGCGGGAATGCTGTGGAACGGAGTTCTGGCACCTCTTGAAAGTAATCATATGTCCGGTGGCCCCACAGGCTTCTATTTCACTGAGTGTTAAGAATGTCACAAGCCATTTCCACAAGAAGTATGCCCAATCATCATTGGTGTATAAGTGTTTTACGTTTAATGTCAACATGCCCCTGGTCTCAAGACAGAAAGAAGGATAGCCAGGAAAAGATGGGAATGGTTGGGAAGATTGGAGAGAAGGCTCATTAGCTGCCTCTATAGTTCTCTATAGTTCTCGAAAGCTTATGCTGCAATAAAGTTGGTTAGTCTTAAAGGTGCTACTGGACTTTTTACTATTTTACTGTTTTGAATGCTAGTCGTTGTTTTCCATACCACACAGACCATTCAAACATGCCATTTTAAAATGATGCCAGGGTTGAGGAGGCAGTTGATAAATGGCTGATTCCCTAGGAGTGCACACGTCCAGTAAGCTATCCCATGGTAACTGTTAGCAGGTAGGAGGAGATTCAGGCACTAGGTGGAGCCTTAGAACAGTAATGTATGAGGGGAAGTTGGGAGTACTGGCCTTCTCAGCAGGTAATTCCAAAACCGCTTGATGGTGGCAGTGGTATCAGAAGAAGGAGAGACAAGCCCTCCAAGGCAGGCCAGTGAAGCAGTGTGCTACTGGGCAGAGGCTTGGGTGGTGGCTGGTGTCTCGATCCCCCAGAGGACTGGATGGAGTTGTGCCTGCAGGTTGGCAGCATCATTCCACCACAAAAAGTTTTTTCAAGACTGCTTTGTTTTCACTCAGAATTTTAGACAAATGAGAGGAGCACTTCAAATCTGCGGCAGAGATAATATGGCAGATGAGGACATTGTTTTGGAGGGCATTCGTTCAAAGGGTTGCCATAAATCGGAAGTGACTTGATGGCACATAACACACACATAAGCACATTAAACCAGTGGACAACAATAACATCCTTGAATAATTTCTCTGGTTTTCCCCTCCACTTTCTTACTTTGTAAATGCTTTTGGTCATCCTGAATTGTAAGGTGCAGGGATCCATGGGATACAATGTTAGTGTCTCTGGGACATCAGAAGTTAAAGGGGCTCCATCTCTGGTGGAGAATTTTGCCTGGGATGCTGCTGGAGCAGATCTAAGAGCCAGGCTACAAGTGATGAATTACACTTGCCTGGCAAGTGAACAGACTCACGTGTATTCCTCCCTGTTCACTTGCCCTCCACTTGTGCTCCACTTGATCACGTAGTGATCACGTAGTGATCAAGTAGAGCACAAATGGAGGGCAAGTGAACAGGGAGGAATACACATGAGTCTGTTCACTTGCCAGGCAAGTGTAATTCATCACTTGTAGCTTGGCTCTCAGACTCTTATGGAGGCATCCCTGATACAACCGCATGGTAAGAGTGGACTAGGAAGGGAAGGGAGGCAAACTTGGGATTAGTTGGCACCAGGCCATACGCCATTGCAAGCCAGAATTAAACCTCAGAGCACATCTCAGCTCAGTCTGTGATGTTCTCAGGTTTCCAAGCAGGGTAAGTATTGTTTCTAACTCCCAACCTTCAGCACCAACATTCAACACCAACATAAAAATAGGTCATAAAATAAGCCTCATTCAAAAGCAATAGGAGGGTGAATATGCCAGGAAGCCAAGATGCAGCCTTAGAGGAACATAAAATAAAGGCATGAAATAAATATCCTGGGCTCTGACAAGGAGCAGGCCATTCCCATACCTACTACGGCGTGATAATGAATTTTGTTTCTACCACATTGACATTTACAAAGTGCCAACCCTGCTGCCGTGATTGTACCGCATGCTGAAGCAACCCGGTCTTTGCCAGTCTTGGGCCTGTTCTTAAGCACATGAATGCATTCTGTGGGGCTTCCTTCTGAGTACACAAGTTTAAGATTGCGGGTCATTGTTATAATAGATGGCAAAAGTGCAGCAGTCAGTATTCGCTAATTTAAAGGGCCGGATGGTGGCTAGCTCTAGTGGGGAGGGTTCAGATCTTTCTCTTCTCTTTCCAGGCTGGTGGAGTCCTGGCCCAGCCTCAACCCCACCAGCCCTCTGATTATCCTACATCTTTTGGACTTCCGGTGCCACTTCTCCCAGAACCAACATCCAGACCTTCCAGGTCAGCAGAGGCCTGGTCCAGCCTCAACTCCACCAGCCCTCTGATTATCCTACATCTTTTGGACTTCCGGTGCCACTTCTCCCAGAACCAACATCCAGACCTTCCACAGCCCTTTACTGCCTATTTCACACGGTCCTCCCTCACCTCCTGTTTTGTCACTGGCCCCTACTTCGTTAATCCCCACAGTGCTGCCTGGTAGTTCATGGTAGGGGGTGAGGATAACACAGGGGAAGTTAAGTTCCCAGAAAGAGGTACCGAGCTAAGTGATGTTATGTTGAGTAAGGAGAGGCTTTGTCAGAGAAGCAAGAGTGAAGAAGGATGAGAAGGCCTGACAGAGCCCAAGAGGGAGGCGGTCCCAGAAACAAGGAGCGGCAGGGTATGAGGCCTGGAGGCAGGAGTGGGAGAAAGGAACAAAGGAATGACTTGGTACCATCTGCAGGCTTCAGCCACACGTTCCTTCTTCCCTCCCCAAGGTGACTAATGGAAAGAGTTTAAAAATAGAGCCAAAGATTGCTCTGTGCGATCATCCACTCACTCCTTCTGTTTGACTTTGCCTTTTAGCGAAAGCACAATGTCTTCTCTCTAACCCATCACAGAACCCAAACCAATGCCTTGGTTTTTCATGGCCCAGGCGGTGCTTTGTCAAATCCTGGACAAACTGTGGGCAAACAGAACTTTCTTTCTCCAGAAATAGCCACTGCAAAATGGATTAGTGGTGGCTGGTAATCTCCTGGAATTACAACTGATCCCTAGGCCACAGAGATCATTTCTCCTGGAGAAAATGGCTGCTTTGAAAGGTAGCCACTATTGCATTGTTCCTTGTTGAAGCCCCTTCCCTCCCCAAATCCCACCTTCTCCAGGTTCAACATCCCCCCCCCCCCCAGATCTCCAGGAATTTTCCAATCTGGAGCGGCAACCCTAACACCACTGAAGAACTGGATCAGGGAAGCAGGCAAGGAGAGGCAGACATTTGCCACTGGTGGTTAAAAATGGCAGAGTAGAGACCAGAGTTAGAGCAGAGCGTAACAGCAGTCCTGGTGGACCGCTAGGAAGCCCAGGTAGCTGTGAGAGAGCAAGCAGAGAGTAACTGGAGTAGGAATGCACCATAAAACCCTGGAGGAGGCAACCTTCCCAGTGAGCAGAGCTTGGTAACTGAGAGCCAAACTACACGAGATGAATTACTCATGACCGACACATGAACGGACTCACACATGTCTCCCCATTGCTCTCCTGTACACTCTCCAACATGGCCAGACTGCAGTTGATCCTGTGTTCTTGCTGGCACGGGTTTCTTCTGTGTTTCTCCAAGATGCGGGATGGTATCCCATCATGCACCTCTACTTTGTGCATGTTTGAACCGTCCCATGTAACTGTCCCCTGGAAGAGGGAAGCGGAAGTGAAACAGAATCGCCACTCTGTAACGGGGACTCAATGATAGTGACTGTGGACACTCGCCAATACAACCACATGTATAGCAGACCAGGGCTACAGAATACATGTTCAACTTGGTCAAAATGGACACAGGCAGGTAGGAACAGACACGATTCTAGACACTTGCATAGACTCGTGTACTTTGTCTTGTCTTTGGCCTGGGCTGTAAAGCCCATCTTCGCTCCTGGGAAAGTCAGAAAGGAGAAATCAAAAGGAAGAAGAGATGAGATGAGTAGCCTGAATCACTGTCCCAGTGCAAGCAGACAGCCAAAAATTTACTGGCATAAAGAATAGCTGACAGCAAAGGATTCTGTCCAGAAGAATGAGCTGCTTACCCAGCCAATGGAGGCTGCACCGTCTGACACACTCCTGTCTTTTCCTGAGTTTTCCTTTCATCAGTATTCTTTACTGTAGGCTTTGTCAGAGAAAGCCTACAGCCTTGGGTAATCATTTGGTGGGCTGTATTTGGGCTATGTTTTTGGGAAAAGGAACCTGCATTGTTTTCTCATGCTATGGACATAGTGTGGTGGGTACAGTCACAAAATGGCTGCCACAGGAGGTGTGGAGCCAGTCACAAAATGGCTGCTACATAGGGCCGCCAGGCACTTTGTGTGAGGCCAATTCTTTGAGTGACTTTGTTGCATCTGCTGGGTGCTTGTGCGGCACGTGTGTTCCGAGGGTGCCTGCTGGTGGCGGGTGATCCCAGGGCAGCCAAAAACCTCCTGCTGGTTGCCAGTGACTGGCGGGCCAACAGGCAAACCACCAGGAGATTGCCCACCAATGGTGGGCACCTGGGATCCCTACTGTTACAATTTACTTTCAGCCACACACTGAAGATTCTTGGGCTGTGGAAGCAGCTTCTGCTAAAGTAATGTTTTTAAAGTCTGCACAGCAAATTAAATCTCCAGTGACCAGGGCATTTTTTCTGGGAAAGAGGTAGTAGAACTCAGGACCGCACAATGATGTCACTTTGGGTCAGCTGGAACAAGGGGGGAGTTTTTTAAAGTTTAAATCACCCTCGGTGAAAATGGTCACATGGCCGGTGGCCCCGCCCCCTGATCTCCAGACAGAGGGGAATTTAGATTGCCCTCCATGCTGCTGGAACAGCGCAGGATAATTCCAGGATATCTCCAGGCCCCAGCTGGAGGTTGGCAAGCCTTTTGCAGAGGGAATTCACACCATGGTTTATCATGCTGCCCATCAGCATGCAAACAGGTGTAGATCTGTCAAAGGCCTGTAGTTTTGACTCACATGCTTACCAAGGCCGCAACTACCCACATCATAAGAAGTGCCACTGAAAAGCAGAAAAGAGACATTTTGCTGATTCCGCACACGTTGGATAATGCAGTTCCAATCCTCTTTAGAGACCATTGGGAACTGAATTTTTCATGTGTGAAACAAAAAATCCACTTCTAAACTATTGCTGAAGTGCATTGAAAGTGCATTATCCAACGTGTGCGGAATCAGCCTGCAGCAGAGCAGATATCTTGCTTCAGTGCAATGAGATGCTCCTGTCAAGAAACAGACCTTGGCGAGGTCCCTTTATGCTGACGATAAGCCCAATAAAGGAGCCAAACTGCGCACACTGCTGGAATATTGAGCTAGCAGAGGAGGTGCAAAGGCCGGGCTTCCAATGGAGACTGATTGGGTCCAAAAACCAAAAGAATTTGTCATCCAACCAAAAATATATCCATGCATGAGAAAGGAAGGAAGGAACCATCCTGAACAACAAAATTAACAATTAATTTATTCCAGTGAAGCAAAGCAGACAGAATTCCAGATGATTCCAGTACAGGCGATTCTCAGATTTTTTAAAGAACTTGTTCAGTCTTTGCTTTCTCATTGACAGTTTGGTGGATGCAACTATTCAGCTGAGTTAATTTACAGACTGGAAAATTTTGGGATGGAACAAAATCAATTACATTGAGCTATATAAGATTAAAACTTAATGAAGTGATCGGTCTAAGGAAACAGAGTGATGTACATTGTAATATTCTGGACATAGATTAAATGGAAGTGATTGTGACAAAAGAAAATGAATTCACTTAGAGGAATGAAATGTGAGTGAGAAGAGTTGGATATAATATTTAGTGGCTGTGGTTTGCATATTATATTTGATATGAATGTCTGATGACCAGGGCTTTTTTTTCTGGAGAAAGAGGTGGTGGAACTCAGTGGTTTGCCCTCGGAGAAAATGGTCACATGGCTGGTGGCCCCGCCCCCTGATCGCCAGACAGAGGGGAGTTGAGATTGCCCTCCGTGCCGCTGAGCGGCACGGAGAGCAATCTAAACTCCCCTCTGTCTGGAGATCAGGGGGTGGGGCCACCAGCCATGTGACCATTTTCAAGAGGTTTCGGATCTCCGTTCCACCGCATTCCAGCTGAAAAAAAGCCCTGCTGATGACACATTTTTGTTGTGACTGCATGCTGATCAGCAGCCTCTGCTGGGAGAACTGAGAGTTTGTTTTTTTAAATCCAGCATACCAGTTAGGCTTCTCAAGCTTTGCTCCCTGTGCTCCCCACCAGAAGTCTTGCCAGCTTCCAGGTGGTGAAGCAAAAAAGAGCGCTGTTCCAGGGGCACAGAACTGACACAACATACAAAAAAAAACCTGAAGTATACAGTCACCACTAATAAACGACAATTCATATATTTAAAGTGTGAATGTGCTCAATGAAGTCAATTCAAATATACAAATATATAACACTTCATATACATCAAAGTTCAATGGTGGTAAGACAAATAGAAGGAATATCAAAGTTCATTCATTCAATGTATACAGTAAAGTGCTTGGGGAAAGTCCATAACAGAGCAAAGTTTTGCAGCAATCATGTAGATTTCAAATTGGTAAATGCCTCCTCATGAGTAATTCATGCTGCCTACGGGTTTTGCCAGCATGTAAGGAGTCCAGTCCCGTTTTGCACAAAAGGCTTCTTCACAGGCAAAACTTGACGAGAGTTACAAGCAGTATCGTTCCACCATTACAATTTCTTCTGGACGATCTAGTGTTTATTAGCGGTGACTGTATACGTCAGGGTTTTTTTGTACTTTGAGCCTCCAGGTGGTGGCTGGAGATCTCCCAGAACTACAGCTAATCTCCAGCCAACAGACATCAGTTCCCCTAGAAAAAATGGCTACTTTGGAGGGTGGACTCTATGGAATTATATCCTGCTGAGGCCCCTCCCCCAAACCCCACCCTCTCCAGGCTCCGCCCCCCCAAATCTCCAGGAATTTCCCAACCCAGAGGTGGCAACCCTAGCCCTGCCCTTCAGAAATGAGGCAGGTGGTGACTAGAAACAAGGCCTTTTCTGTGAAGGCACCTTGCCTTTGGGACACCCTCCCTCTTGAGAATTGCCTGGCATCTCCTTTACTTCCTTTTAGGCTCTAGGGCTTTTAATTAGGAGTTTTATCTTGTCATCTGTTTTTAGGGATAGTTTTTACACTGGTTGTGTTTTAATATTGTAGTTTTTAATTGTCACTCACCTTAAGCAGGATTCTGAAGAGGCGGCATAGAAATATTCTAAATAAAATAAGTAAATAAAAGATAGAACCAAAAATATTTTTTAAAACACAGTAGCAAAGAGTTTGCCCGCCTCTAAGTGTGTACCAAAGGAAAATAGGCCACCCTGGTATGAACTGATAGATAGAAACAGAAGGGGACCCCCCTCCCCAGGGTGGGTGGGCTGCTTGACGTTGGTGTTGTATCCCAAGCATTACATTTGTGATCCTACTGGAGAAGAGAAATAATAAGTCATATTGATGTTCCTGGTGTTGGAACATTGACAACTGTGTTCATACTTACCTTCTGCTATCACAGTCTTTCGAAGAACAATTCATCTTGGTGTACCAGCAACACAAAGGAGAACATTGATTGGTATCGTTGACATTATTATTCTTGCGACCAATATGAATTTTTGTCTCTGATATTTATTGAATTATTTATTGATATATATTAACACTGCAATGTTTATTGTTATGAAATCTTTTACTGAGTATTTTGGAATGTGAAGTGGAATAATTGTCTATAGGAATTTGTAGGAGCACTTTTAGCACTTTGCACTTTCCTTATTGTACTGTTTAAAATTACATAAAAATTTACAAAATTCCTAAAATTCCTAATTGTTTTGGAATATTAGTTTTGCTTGATTGTTTAATTATGTAGTAGGCCTGGGAAGGGGGATCCCCTTCTGTTTCTAGCCTCTAAGTGGGGCTTGGAAATCTCCCGGAATTATAACTTTTTTCCAGATAACAGAGCCCAGCCCCCCCCCTGCTGCTTTGAAGAGGGTGGGTTTTATGGCATTATACCCCACTGGGGTCCTTCTTCTCCTCAAATCCTGCCCTCTCCAGGCTGTACCACCAAATCTCCAGGAATTTCCCAACCTAGAGTTGGAAACCCTAATTCGGACCATCTCAGGGCTTGTCGCTATCCCGCCACACTTTCCTTTAACAAGAGACCCAAAATACTTCATAATTGCTGGTTTGTTTGTTTTACTAATTATAGCAAAATGATTTGATGAAAGCCTCTACGGGTATTTTGAGCCTGGATAAAGCTGAGCCAGGCTCCATCAAGGCTTTGCCAAGAATGCATGTGTGTATGAAGTTGAACAGAATGCCATCCTGCTCCATATAGATCTGGCATTGCACTCTCTGGCTTGTTCTCATGTGCGGGTTCATTTGCATGTATTGTGGCAAAACAAATCCCTTGCTGGTATGATCAGGCCAGTGGTCCACTGAGTCCAGCATACTTTTTCACATCATTTGCCCTGAAAGGCCAAAAAAACCCAGGATGGTCCTACACCAACCATGCAGAGTTGATTGGGGAGGAGGTGAGACCATTCGGGGCGTGCCTCTAGAAAGTTCCCATTTCCATTTCAGTTCTGGGGATTACAGAACAATTGCGTCTCGTTAGCCGTTTGTTCCATGTTATGAGTTTCAGGCCCTTGTGCGCAGATTGGCCTCACGTGTGCAAATGCACGCTCTTCTTTTCAAGGGGGGGGGGCCTCTGGGGCAGCTGCACAAACAGGAAAGTACTCCTTTGCCAACCAGTCGGGTGCAGCATAGCAATTTTTAAAAAATATCCTGTTTTAGTGACCAAGCCAATAAATTTTACCTTTGAGTCCTACTGTTATTTCATGAGTCCCTGTGCCTTCCTGTGCCTGTGCCTCGTTTTCATAATGAGGGGCCATTCGGGCAAATCCTCCTCCCTAATCTGCTGCAGGAGCCCCGGCTGGGACGGGACTCCCTGTTTAAACTCACCAGCCTCTCCTTGCGCTAGAAAAGAGCAAGGGCCCAGTGGCACCTATAGGTAAAGGTAAAGGTGCAAGTACCTATTACTGACCCATGGGGAGACGTCGCATCATGATGTTTTCTTGGCAGGCTTTTTACAGGGTGGTTTGCCATTTCCTTCCACAGTCATCTACACTTTACCCCCAGGAAACTGGGTACTCATTTTACCAACCTCGGAAGGATGGAAGGCTGAGTCAACCTTGAGCTGGCTACCTGAACCCAGCTTCCGCCAGGATCGAACTCAGATTGTCAGCAGAGCTTGGACTGCAGTACTGCAGCTTACCACTCTGCGCCACGGGGCTCTTATGGCACCTAAAAGACTTACAAAATTTGTGGTAGGGTAGGAGCCTTTGTGAGCCACGGCTCACTTCTTCATATACACTTCTTCTTGATCTATCCTTGCACTGTGCATAAAAGCGCAAGGAAAGGGAAGACTAGGTTTTTTCCTTCGTAGGAAGGGAAGAGGATGGCCCTCTTTCCCCCCTATTTTTTACAAATAAAAGTAGGAGATTGGCCAGGTTGCTGGCTGCCAGTCTCCCTTTCCAATTAAAACTGTTAACCCAGAGTTAATTGAAGAAGAGGAAAAAGTGGCAGGCAGAACTGAACAAGTCCCCCAGATTGGTCCTTCCATGTGGAATACTGACCAGGAAAGACTTGGGGGTGCGTGCATAGGGTTGCCAGCCTCCAGGTAGTGGCTGGAGATCTCCCGGAATTACAACTGGTCTCCAGGCCACAGAGATCAGTTCACCTGGAGAAAATGGGTACTTTGGGGGGGGGGGGGTAGAAGCTATGGAATTATGCCATGCCAAGATCCTTTCCCTCCCCAAATCCCACTTTCTCCAGGTTTCTCCAGGTTTCACCCCCCAGATCTCCAGGAATTTCCCAATTTGGAGCTGGCAATACTATGCATGCATGTGCATGCCTGTTACCTCCTCCTCATTTAATCCTGGGTTAAATGAGATCCCTCCCTCCTCAACCCATGTGTGTGTGTGTGCATGCCTGTGTGAATGTAGCCAGACTGGCCTTGTCTTGCATTGTGCATAAAAGCGCACAGAAAGGGGTGGCAATAGCGACACTGGCGCTGATGGCACCGTGCTGTCTGCAAACCTTTGATCCCTATGAGCCACACAGTGCCAATGCCATAACCCCAGTGCTGAGGAAGCGCTGGGGGAAAATGTGCTCATGGTCACCATGCACACCCCCTTCCCACCAACAGAGCGAACTCTCTCCCTTTTGGAGCCCTTTGGTTGCTTGATGAGTGCAGATAGACTTGCAGTTAAGGATAACAAGACGCTGCCCGGTGGCCACCCACTGTCTGGCCTGCCTCTGCTTTGTAAGTACCGAAACAAAACTCATAGACTTGCAGGAGGGGGGGGGAGTAGTTAAAGCCTCATTTCCTGGATTTGGTTCAGTATTCTGGAAGCTGTTTTAATGTGCTGAACCACCGAGCTCTGTATGAAATTTCAGCTTGTTTTTTCCGTTTTGCACACCCCTAGTGGCCACTAACCTCTATTTCAAATCATTTCAGCATCCTGACTGCTGCTTAGGCACTCTGTCAACACTAACTGTACACCTGGCCAGAAGAGGAGAGGTTCTATAAACCTCCGCAAAGACAGAAACAGTCTGAGAATAGCATTCTGGGGACACCTGAGGAAATGACACTTAACAGAGGAAGAAGGTAAAGACCCACATTCCTATCAGAGGCAGTTTTGTGTAGTGGTTAAGAGCGGCGGGACTCTAATCTGGAGAGCCGGGTTTGATTCCGCACTCCTGCTCTTGAAGCCAGCTGGGTGACCTTGGGTCTGTCACAGCTCTTCCAGAGCTCTCTCAGCCCCACCCACCTCTCAGGGTGATTGTTGTGGGGATAATAATAACATACTTCATAGACCACTCTGAGTGGGTGTTAAGTTGTCCTGAAGGGTGGTAGATAAATTGAATTTTATTATTATTCTCAGACTAGCTTTCTACATGCTGCTCCCTTCAGGACTTTTTCTTCTTGTACACCAAGAAAAAAATGATGGCACATGCCAATATGTAGCCTCACACGTAAGAGGGAATACAGAGAGCACCACTGAAATCCAGGGCGACTGCCAGCCTCTACAGTCAAATCCTTGTGACTTCTGTGAAAGTACAGTGGTATGTGTGCTCTTGTTGCTGTCCCTGGCCAGGGCTGATTATCCCAACCCCCATCTCAGGACTTGCCCTCTCATATTGAAGACTTCTTAGGCTTTCTGTCAGGGCTGCCTGTGCCAAGTGAGCCATGGAGGCATCTGGCCACAGTTCCTTTCTTGTGTGCCCATCTGGCAATATAGAATATGTTTGCAAGAGGGGACTCGAACTCACAGCTGCAGAGCTCCCTGGAGGGTACCCATGCCACAGATGCTGTGCTTCCTTGTCCCACCAGTAGTTGTGTCCTGCATATAAGTGTCACCAAGGAGGTAAGCTGATATCGGTGTGCATTGGTTGACTGCTTCCATATATGGCTGCTGAGGGCAAAGTGGGTATGGGCTGTTATGAATATTGGTGGTTATGGACTGCTATGGTCATTATGGACTTCAGGGCAATTGCTGTTCTCTCTGCACTTTTGCAATTGGATTTTAAAAAGCATTTTCCCTCTGCTGGGAAAGCACAGGATATCGACCAGCTACACCAACATCGCACCAGCATCTGCAATGCCCTGGCATTTGGGCCTCAGGCTTGGGTGGGCAGTTATGCTCCAATCTTTCATTGATATGGCCTACCAATTGTTGTAATCGGCGACTCAGCATGCCTTGGACATTGGGGGGGGGCACACTGGATGTTTCTCTGGGTATATGTTTTACTCTCATCAAAAGTAAAGTTGCTTCTCTTTGGGAGCCACTTTGGTGTAGTGATTAAGAGCGGCAGGAATCTAATCTGGAGAACCAGGTTTGATGCCCCACTCCTCCACCTGAAGCCAGCTGGGTGACCTTGGGTCAGTCACAGCTCTCTCAGAGCTCTCTCATCCCTGCGCACCTCACAGGGTGATTGTTGTGGGGATAATAATGACATACTTTGTAAACCGCTCCGAGTTGATCTGAAGGGCGGTGAAGAAATTGAATGTTATTATTATTTGTTTGAGTTGGGAACATCTCCTGACTCCTCCTCTCTTCCTGTTTCCTTTGGGAGATGCTCTTTCTTACCTCATGGCCTTCCAAGAGGAAGGATGTACCTTTTCAGAGCCCCTACCATGAATGCCTTATCCACATATCTGCCTGTAGCCATGATGCTGAACTAGTCGCCCATAGTATATGGAAAATAATGCTTTAGACTTTCTTTTATGAGAAAAATTGCTGTGAATAGAATCTACATCAATAAACTGTAAGTTCTATCTTTTTTACGGTTTAATTGCCTAAATATTAATTACTGCACATTGCGGAAAACACTTCTGATTGGATAACTCTGCTATCAAACAAAATATAACCGTAGCACAGTGGTTAAGTGGTTCAACTGCGAGTCAGCACTCTACTGGTTCGAATCCCAGCTCAGTAGGTGGCCTTGGGTTAGCCACTCCTCTCAACCCCAGCTCCCCAGCTATATTGTGGGGATAATAATAACACTAACTTGTTCACCGCTCTGGGTGAGGCGCTAATCTGTCTAGAAGAGTGGTATATAAGCACAGTTGTTATTATTATAATCAATTAATAGAGAGCAGAAAGAACTGGAGAAGGGCTATAAGAAGATCTCATCTCTCTCTTTCTTTTTAAAGCCAACAATCGAATATTCTGCAGAGTTAGAGCGGAACTACAAGTGACAAAAGGCACAGGTTGGACACTTGTCAGCTTCCCTCAAGTTTTGATGGGAAATGTAGGCAGCTTGGCGGAATGTTGGACAAGTGACAGTTGAAAAGTCCATTGGACAGCAGTCGGAGAGCCAAGCTGCGAGACTAGGATGCCTACATTTCCCATCAAAACTTGAGGGAAGCTGACTAGTGTCCAACCTGTGCCTTTTGTCACTTGTAGTTCCACTCTTAGATGAGTTGGCTGAATTCAGTGCTTAACTGTGCAGGATCAAACTATAAAGCTATATAACATCCTAAGTATTACCTCTTGAAATTAAGCCCATTGAAAGCAATGGGCCTTGCTTCTGAATGGAGGAGACATTGCGCTGAAAGATGATTAGATCCCTAACTGTTAAGCTTGTTCCTCTGTGTTTCTGCCTTCTGTCAAAGATCTGGTTAATTGCACTTCTTGCTGAACTGTTTGCAGACAAAGAGCTCACCCAAACTGGTGGTATCAGCAGTTTCTTTGTGAAGGAAGAGATTCCTTTCCTGGAAGTCAAATTGCAGAAGCAGCAAGTATCCTTGCAAACTCTGGTTCAAAATGGCAAAGAAATCTCTTCCTGCTCTCTGTCTACCACACCTGCAAATTTCCATTGAAACTCCATAGTGAATGGCTCTTCTTTCCTTTTACAGTCTCTGCCAAGAAAATTTAAGGTGGAGCGAGAGTAGATTTCATTCCATTAAAAATGGTACCACTTTAATTCTTTTTCAATTGCAGACCCTAAGATGACTTGACATTTTTCTGAGTAGAAGAGGGTCTCCTTTCCTCCCCTGCCATCTTCCTGCAGAAAAATGCCTTCCTTCTAGGGTTGCCAGTCCCCTGGTGGGGGTGGGGGATCCCCAGCTCTTAGCCTCCACCCCTGCCACCACTCACCCGTCCAGCGAGGGGGAAAGGTGCAGTAACCAGCCTCCTGGGGCTTGCTTTCGGCGTGGCAACATCTCTTCCAGGCAGGGCTGTTTTTCTGGGAAAAGAGGTGGTGGAACTCAGGGGATTGCCCTTGGCGAAAATGGTCACATGGCTGGTGGCCCCGCCCCCAGATCTCCAGACAGAGGGGAGTTTAGATTGCCCTCCGCACCGCTGCTGGTGCGGAGGGCAATCTAAACTCCCCTCTGTCTGGCGATCAGGGGGCGGGGCCACCAGCCATGTGACCATTTTCAAGAGGTTCTGGAACTCTGTTCTACCGTGTTCCAGCTGAAAAAAAGCCCTGCTTCCGGGAGTGATGTCATTGTGCAAGGCAGTAGGAGTGCTCTCACGCTTTAGGACAGGCCGATTTGGGCCCCACGTCCTGTGCAATGATGTCACTCCTGGAAATGATGTTGCTGCATTGAGAGCATGTGTGCGCATGCAAGAAGACTTCCTAAAGGTGAACTCCAGGTCCTCTTACCCTCCTGCGCCAAGTAGCAAGATTCTGTGCCCAGGTCTACAAGCAACGTAAATCGCATAAGGCAGACTTTTAACCTTTTAAACAACTAATTTATGATGATCTTATTTTTTTACTCTTATATTTATTCATCATTCTTCCTCTGTATCCAGTCTCAACTGTTTTTAAACTGATTTGCAAATGGTTTTATATGTACTGGTCACAGACTGTAATAATAAACTTGACTTGACTTGACTTACCCTCTTGCTGGGAGGGTGGCCTGGCAATCCTACATCCTTCCTCCAAGCTGCCTTTACTCTTATGGAGAAAAGAATACTGGTACCCAAATAGCTTCCCCTCAAAGAGTAAAAGTAGTTTGGGGCAGGCAGGGAGAAGAAATGGCTGCTGCAAAGACAGTGTTAGGAGAAATGTGGGTGGGAAAATCTTATTCTAGATTTTTTTTCAGCAGCTAGTCAAACTTTACTGTGATCTTTCCCAAACTTTCAGAGAAAACAGGGGCTGAGAAAGATTGGAGAAAAGTTGGTAAAACACTGAGAGGGGTATGACCGCACTATGATGCCATGGGGAAGCAGGAAAAGACCCCACTTCCTGACAGCATTGAATTTGGAGCAGATAAGCCAGGCAGAAAAAGCCTGGCACCCCCAGGCAATTGCCCAAGTTTGCCCAGTGGATGGGCCAGCCCTGTTGCACTTCACTGTACTGTTTGAATATGTGAGAAATAATGTGATGAACAGGCTTGGACTGTTTTTGAATAGACAAATTGACTGGGGGGAAATCAGCTCCATGACTGCCACCACCAGACCATGTGGCTCTTCGAGCATCCCTAATTCCGTCTTCAAGACCTAGTTCCTTGTACAGAATGGCTTTCAATGACCTTACACCTTTAAAACAAGGGACTGTGATGTAAAATGACCACAACGTTTGTAGACGGCTCCCCAGGTGATCCAAGAATTGTTTCCGTGCATTGAGTCTGCTGGTGCTGAGGTCAAGGGCTTTCATGCGATTAGCTGGTCCATGTGGATCACCATCCATGACGGAGAAGGCCCTCACTGCACTCCCCATTGTGCCGAATTTATTTTTGGCAGCAGCCCTAGCACTTGTTTAAATACTGCCAAATAAAGCAGAGCTGGCACCTTGGCAGCTGCAGAAAACCCTCTCTTGAATTTGGAGGAGGTGTACCATGAGTCATCTCACTTGAGAAGGGCTTGGTTAACACTCAACCCTGGAGATGTTTCAGCCTTTCGGAAATTGTTCTGCCACCAGCGAACATGGCATATAAAGCTCTCAATGGAGAGTCGGGCCCCCAGGCAACAATGAGAATTAATGAGACATGAGACACGAAAAGATTCTTACCATTTACTTGAAATGCTCCAGTTCCTTCATGCTGCACTTTACGGCCACTTTGTTGTCTAGTTTTTGGGGAAATATGCAATAAATTCTGTGCACTCTCTCAAATGCACTTTTATGAGCTTCAACTACAACTGGAATCATGCGATCATGTCCCCTTAAAGGGCTAAAGATTTCATCACCATACCTAACAGGAAATCTCCCTCCACTTGTGGATAGTCAAAACCGCACAAGGGGGACAGATGTGACTGTGATGGGATCTGCAAACACAGGGGAACTCACAGCTTTACACCAAAAAAAATCAGATCTGTACTAAAAACTATACTAATCTGAGGCTGTACCCTCCATTTATAAGATCTGCATCGTCTAAGCATGCTGTGTGGATGTCACAGAAAGCAAACTGCTGTAGTTGGGGCAGGGATGGGGAGGAAGAGGAGCTGGGAAGAGAGAATCCCAGAGCCAAAAGTGAGGCAGAAGCCTGAACTAGAAGAAAGCCCTCCTGGGTAGCCTTTTAATCTTCCCATAATGTCTCACGTTGTTTCAGCTGAGGATATTAACTATCTTCAGACGTTGCTGTCACATGTACCATGCGCCTGGCAACTGTGCATATCAAGAGCATATGCTGCACCTAGTATGTTTGTGTGTGTGCATACAGCTTTGGGATGCACAAACCCAGAAAAGTCCAGTGGTCAATTCATGTACACGGAACCTGTACTGGGATGCAAACTGCGCATTTGCCTGTTCAGACAAGACAGTAGCCCTGTTCACAAATTACAGTAAATGCATGTACAATCCCTGTCCAGCGAACACCTGTTTTTTCTTTGTACGTGCACTGAGTGATTCTCATGTTACATTCGACGTATCTGGAGCTGAACATGTGACTGAAGCTGCACATTTATCCAGGTTTCCTTTGTACATTGAGCACATATTGACTCTCTTACAAACAGGTCTTCACTGTAACATGTGAACAGGATTATTGATGGTGCATATTGGGATGATCTCCATATGAATGGGAGGTTCTCAGAAGAATGGAGGTAATGTCTGAAAAGTGTAATGCCGCAACATTTGTTTGTGATGAGAATCAATTTCACTCTCTCTTCCCCCTCCCCTCATGTACCATGTGCAGATTGAAAACTCCTGGTTTTGAAGTAACCACACTATGTCACAATATCTCAGTTGGGCGCTTAAAAAAACTGTAGTTTGTTTCTTATGTGCAAACCACTTTTCTAAATTCAGGTTTAATCTCGTTTTAGAATCCTGGGTTGTAGGTAGAAATTGGATAATTGCATGCAATTGGGTAAAGTTACCAGTTCCCATATGCCAACAAACTGTTGTTTGTCACAGGCCTGGAAGCCTTTAATCTACAAGTGGTGTAGTACACAGAAGGGAGGCACAAGTCCTAGGACTTCTGTTACAGTTAGAAAGGTGGGGGAGAGTGACTTTTCTTGCTGTAGTATAGTGGTTAAGTGGCTGGGTTGCAAATCAGCACTCTGCTGGTTCAAATCCCACTATTACCATGAGCTCAGCAGGAAAGCCGCTCCTCTCAGCCCCAGCTCCCCAGCTGTAATTGTGGGGATAATAATAACATTGACTTTGTTCACTGCTCTGAGTGGGGCACTCATCTTTCTAGAAAAGTGGTATATAAGCACAGTTGTTGTTGTTGTTGTTGTTGTTGTTGTTGTTGTTGTTGTTGTTGTTGTTGTTGTACCAAGGTTTTCCTGGAAAACACCCTGGTAATCAGCTGCCGCCACTCAGGTACCTCCTGAGAAAGTCTAGACTGACCCAGCTGAGCAGGAGCCCTTCCAACTCAGTACTCAGCCATAGCAAAATAACAAAGTAACAGGGTGGAAACCTTGAATAATACCTTATAGCAAGCTATGTACTGCCTGAGCGGCCTAGCACATAGGAAACAAATTCAGAGAAATACTCCAGAGAAATATAATACATTAAGGAAGCCAAAAATGTCTTTATAGAAAGGTTTATTATAGAAAAAAGGGGAAATGGTGGATGGATTCAAAAGGGGTAGGAAAGAGGACAAGATACCAAACACAGGGAAGAGCACACTTTCACACAGCACACAATGGCTGTTTCCACATGGCTTACCTTGTTCCAGAAAACAGCGAAACTGTGCGTGAAATCGCGCGAAAAGACGCTGTTATCGCGTCTTCTCGTGCGATTTCACGTGATAACAGCGTCTTCTCGTGCAATTTCGTACGAGATTTCGCTGTTTTCCAGAACAAGGTAAGCCGTGTGGAAACGGCCAGTTTTTCAAATACAAACAATAATGATGATCTGACTCAGCTCAGTACACTTTACCTAAGTTGTAGAAGATGCTGCAGAGCATGTGCAGAGTTCCTTGCAGTACCAAGATAGTGGAGGAGTCCTTAACCCCTGGCACACTGGTCTTGAGCTCTCCAGTTGTTCCAAAGCTGGGACCAGAGAAAAGTCCAGAGCTCCCAGATACTTACGGGCAATTCTGACCTAAGCTACTCTCCTTGGTGAGATTGATTAGCAGATCTAAACAATCCCAAGTAAACCTCCATCTCTGATGTCAGAGACTATTGCTACCAAGCAGAGAATTATTACAGGATCTTCCCACCATATTAATCCAGAGGAGTTAGCCGTGTTAGTCTGTAGTTGCAAAATAATAAAAGAGTCCAGTAGCACTTTTAAGACTAACCAACTTTATTGTAGCATAAGCTTTCGAGAACCACAGCTCTCTTCGTCAGATGCATCCGACGAAGAGAGCTGTGGTTCTCAGAAGCTTAGGCTACAATAAAGTTGGTTAGTCTTAAAGGTGTTACTGGACTCTTTTACTATTTCACCATATTAAAGGCTCTGCACTTCAGTGACAAAAAGGGGATCTTGTCTAAGCCAGTTGTCCTTTGTCAGAAAAGGATTAAGTTGGTTAGGTGGGGGGGGGGGGAAACAGAGGATAAAGAATTATTCTCCTGCAAGCCCCAGGGGTCCTAGAACCGAGACACTCTAGGTGGCGCTCTTGAGCCATATTAAATCTCAAGTTTCTGTTGCAACTTCCAAGGCTCATTCTGGTGCCAACCAACCAGTCATTTGTCCGGCCATCTGAATCCGGGCAGAGCCCCTGTGGGAAGTCATGGCGTAAGCCAGGAGGTATCAGGATCAGATGAGCCTCAACACTGAGAGGATGTAACAGCCTCTAGTTAGTGCATTTCCATTCCATTTCTGCTTCTCATCTCACCTGTGCTTCAGGCATCTCACCGGATAGACAGCTCCTTGAACTGTCTCAGTCCTTTAACTTCTCACCTGTTCTCTGTGATAGTGACTTCTAATGCCTCCCCATGAACCCTTTAGCATTTCTTCGGCCTGTATTCCTATTTTCCTTGTGCATGAAGGTGAGGGGCCGAGTTCTCCCTCCCTGCCTTTTATACCCCCAGGATCCTGACGCAGACATGGGGTGGGGGCTCATTTTTCATCTCTACCAAACTCAACTTCCCACAGAGCAGCTGGCAGACTTGCTGGGGGAGAAACCTGAATGCTTAACACGGCAAGATAAAACACTAGAGAGTGCCTCCCTTTGGCTGAAGGGATTTTTAAAAAAAACGTTTTCCCTGCTCCTGCTTTATATTTGAATGGCTGGACTTGGGACATAATTGAGTTCCCCCAGGGTAGCATTTAGATGAAGAGAAAGAGTTGATCCATATCTGGTATCACCCTGACTGGGGAGTGGCGCCTGTCAATTTTTCACTAGTAAAAGATGGAAGCGCCCTCTGCAAAGCAGGATTGCAGTCCGGGGGCACTTTAGAGGCCAACAAGATTTTCAGAGTGTAAGCTTTCGAGAGTCAGAGCTCCCTTCTTCAGAAACGTGAAGAGGGTGTCTGAAGAAGGGAGCTCTGACTCTCAAAAACTTACACCTTGAAAATCTTGCTGGTTTCTATGCTGCCGCTGGACTCAAATCCTGCTGTTCTACTGCAGACCAACATGGCTACCCAGCCACACTATATGAAAAGTAGGTATTTTAATGGATCTTTGAAAGACAACGTAGGCCTAGCTTGACTGACTCAGGCCAGTGAGCCTGTGTTACACACAGAGGACGCCTGAATGATCCACCCCAACTTTCCTGAAACTTATAAATGCCTTTGGTGAAATATCAGGATGCACAATAAATGTGAACAAATTGTATACTTGTCCATGTTGTTCCACAACAAGAATGTAATACTTTCTTATTGTGTGTGTTATGTGCTGTCAAGTCATCTCCAACCTATGGCGAGCCTATGGATTAAAGCAGGGCTTTTTTTCTGGGAAAAGAGGTGGTGGAACTCAGTGGGTTGCCCTTGGAGAAAATGGTCACATGGCTGGTGGCCCCGCCCCCTGACCTCTGGACATAGGGGAGTTTAGATTGCCCTCCGCATTCGGCGGCGTGGAGGGCAATCTAAACTCCCCTCTGTCTGGAGATCAGGGGGCGGGGCCACCAACCATGTGACCATTTTCAAGAGGTTCCGGAACTCCGTTCCACTGCATTCCTGCTGGAAAAAAGCTCTGGATTAAAGACCTCCAAAATGTCCTATCTTTTACAGACTTGCTCAGTTCCCGAAAACTGGAGGACGTGGCTTCTTTGACTGAGTCAAGCCATCTCATTTTAGGTCTTCCTCTTTTCTTGCTGCCCTCCACTTTTCCTAGCATTTCTGACTTTTCCAGAGAATCTTGTCTTCTCATGATGTGACCAAAGTACAATAGCCTTGGTCTTGTTATTAGCCTTAGTCTTTCTTATTAGGACCAATTAAAATAGTAACTGTTTTGAGTTCCCCACTGCTGCCTTTGTGAGTCTGTACCCGGCAAAATATCTTTACAGCCAGTAGCTGTGGCAGTGGCACCAAACACTGCATCCAGCACTGGAGGTGGGGGAGGGGTTGTCACTGTGCCTCCAACGGCTGCAGAATCTCTTGACAATCTCTTGTCCATAACCAGATTTGGCCCCTGTAAATCAGCCTCTGGGGAAGGGTGGAGCAGGCTGAGCAGCCAATATCCTTCAAAACGGTTATTACCTTTTGGGTTGGTTTACGTGATCCCAGGGTCACACCATCTCCATGACACAAAAGATTTTAGGCAAACTGTGAGATCTGAGAGCAATGCAGACGCTGTTTTTTTAGCAGTCAAAGATCAAAAAAGTAAATCAGCTCCAGTTAAAATGAGAAAAGTGTTTAATGTAGATATCTCAGAAGAATTACAGCACCAGGTTTTTCACAAAAAGCCCCACAACATCTTAAATAAAATTTATTCTAATCTGATCTACTGCTGCTGTTTCATACCATTTAAACGAGGAAGACAAATGTTAGAGATGCAGAATATATTCTGTTACCTTTTGCTATTCAGGGTGGATCTGCAAGGAGCTTTTGGGGGAAAGGTGCCTTACTATATGAAGTTGGTAATCCATCACATTTAATCCAATACAGATGCTTTAAAACAGCAAGACTGCTCAATAAGAGTAAGTCCTTTTTCAGAAGGTGGCTGTGGGAGTTACGCAATCAGATAGTGGGGATCCATGCGGGGTTCCCTGCTGCTGTGTGGGATAGATCGGGAGAATCCAAATTTTCCCACTCACAGGGCAGCCCCCAAGCTTTGCTATGCTCTTTCCTACACAGCAAAACAGGTTTAGGAAAGACCAGAGAAAGGCTAGGGAAGGTGCTCAAGTGCACCATGATGCTGCGAGGAAGAAGAAAAATATTCCATTTCCCAATAACAACTGACCTGTATGGAAAACACCACCTTTCTTCCCACTCTGTGCCATCTGTCTGATTTTTTCCCCCTCACAGAGATTCTCCACCCATTTTACAGGCAATGTTCTTGCTTGCATGGCAGGCTTAGAAGGGTGCTTGGTAGCAGGTCACAGGCAGAGTGGGGATGAATAATACCTTAGTAATAAATAAAACGTGATTAGGCAGCAACATAGACAGCAGCAGGAACATGAGGTCATCTTGCCCGGAAAGATAGTGCCCGAGGAAGTGCCAGCCAACATCTGCACTCACTCTCTGCCATTGGTGTCTGATTCACTTGAGGAGGATTCACGGCCAGTTTGTATCGAAAGCAGAGGGCAGAGCATGGGGCCGAGTGCAGCCCATCCCTTCCACACCTTGCCTCACTCGTCTTTTGCAGGTGACATTACAGGCCTTGAAATCGATTCAACACACAGAGGGGGAGCAGCCATGAGTGGGCTAGCTTCACTCTGCCCCTGTCTATGCTCCTCTGCCAGCCTATGAGCACAGAGTACGTGCATACCAGGTGGGAGGGAGGGTAGTCTGCATCTCCATGATCAATCAACTGTGCCACTTCTCAAATGTTCCCATACTTGGGAGTCTATGCCTCTGCGCATAGACTCTGGGCTAGGGATCTCAGGTCCCCTGGTGGGGGCAGGGGATCCTCTGCTCCCACCCTCCACCCCCCACAACTCACCTGGCTGGTGGGGGGGAGTCCTCCTGGGTGTGCTCCTGGGCAGCACGACAATGTCACTTCCAAGAGTGATGTCATCGCACCAGCCTGGGAGCGCTCCCGTGCTTTTCAGTGGGCCGATTTGGGCCCCAAAAGGGCCGAAAGAGACCTATTTGGGGCCCAAATCAGGCCACTGCAAAGTGTACATGCACTCCTGAACCTGCATGATGTTACTTCCTGGAAGTGATGTCATTGTGCAGGTCCGGGAGCATGTGCATGCTTTGTAAGTGCGTAAAGATCAATAAGGTGAGTGCAAGCTCCCCCCCACCCTTGCTGGGAGGGTCAGACAACCTGGCAACCCTACTCGGTGCACATGAGCTGGCCATTGTGTCTAGGTGGGAGGCAGGTTCAGCAGCACACTCTTGCCTGCACAACCCATCCTACGCATGATGATTTCAAGGGGTGGAATGCTTCTTGCGGGAGGGCTACTGTCTTCCGTAGCTCAGAGGAGCTGGGCTGGGAGAATAATGCTGATGGGAACAGAGCACAGAGAGGGAAGGTACAGGAAGAAGTGGGATTTGTTTTCCCCAGCCCGTGTGACCTGTCATTATCTTAAGACAGACCCCAGCCTCCATCTGGGGCCCTTGGCTGCATTCCCTTGAAAAGGTAGCCTGCCTTTCCCTGCTGCTGCAGAACACAGCCCAGCGCTCAATATGGGTATGAGCTGCAGCAAGCCTCCCTTCCGGGGGGGGGGGGGGAGAGATGCAGGAGCCACGGCCAGCCTGCTTCTTCCATTGCCTCCCTGACGGAGGGTGGGGCTGAACCGGGACCCTTTTCTCCCCCCACCATCTGTCACTAAATCTGCCCAACTTTTCCTCTCTCCTCTTACTGACTGCAGGACACATAACTTCGTTGAGAGTTCGTAAAAGATGCTTCCAGGGATCCTGAGGGAGAAGTGTAGCATTTGGCTGGCTGAAGGATTTTGGGCACCATAGACAAAGGCACCCAGGACACCCAAGGCCCTCCCACATGGGGACGCAGCAGAGCGGCACCCACCCTCCTCCCCTCACACCACAGGGAAGCACTAAACACCACCCGCCCCCCCCCACCACCCCAGGGGAGATGGGGACAAGAAGCCCATCCACTTCTCCTCCAATGGCAGCACATTAGTTTCGTGCAGGGCAGGCAGAGCCCTCCCCCCACACACACATACACAGGGAGGGAGAAGGCTCCCCACTGCCAGCTAGCCACGGGGGCAGGGCACCTCCCCAACCCACAGGGAGCTCTGGGGGCAGTCTGCTTGGTACCCGAGGCAGTCCTCTAGGGCTACCTAGTGGGCAGGTTATGTCTGGTTGCCTCTGCCCCCCTCCCCCAAGTCTAAGCAGCTGCCTACAGTCAGAAGGGTGCAAGAAGAATGTGTGCCTCTGTGTGTCTGCACGGCAGTGCTGCCTGCAAAAAGGGAGCAAGGGGAGCATTTTCCTTTCTCATCTCAGTCTTGCAACCCTGCCAGTTATACCAGGGTATACAAGCAAAACCTTGGGCCCTGGCCAGGCATAGCACTGCAGGGCAGAAGAGCAAGCAAATAGGCTCCATGGCTGCTTACAGAGAACCAATGCCTCTACCCCGAGCCAGTGAGCTGGCCATGTGAATAGGTACACATTAGGTGCTTTGGAAAGACTTCAGAGGGGAGATCTGTATAGAACGCCACCAACTGGTAAATGCTCCCATCAGCTGCATATCTGCTGAGTCAGGGTCAAACCGCACGAGACAAAATACACTTGAATTACACTCAAATTACACTCAAATACACTTGAATTACAAAATACACTTGAATTACCTACCTCAGACAGCCAGATCCAAAGACTTCCAAATATTACCAACTTTTAAAAAACTTCAGATTAGTAGATTGTAAGATTTAATATTCAAAAGCATCGATGTTACATACAGATGTAGGTTCAGCAGATATCTGGCCGGGCTGAGAAAGCCAATTGCTGATACCATCACAGTGCATTTCTAAAGAGAGTTACTCCAGTCCAGCTCCACTGAAACCCGTGGTCTTAGGCTACAGTAACTTGGCATGGGATCAACCCAGCCCCTGCTCCAGAGCAACTTCTAGCTTGGCTGAAGGGTTCTAGTCCTCCTGCATATTTCTCAGAGCTTCTTGGCTCAGAAAGCCCTGTACTTCCTCACTCAGGGAAGGGGGATTTGCAAGCGGGCAATATCTGCCCACAAAGTGTGAGCTTTAGTGAAACACAAGAAACATGGCACCCCCAGCCCAAGCTCTCTTCTCAAGGACTGCCGGAAAGCTAAGTGGGCTTTTGATCTCAAGCGAGATCATCTACAGAGCCATTTACATGCGGCTGCAAAATGTCCTAAAGTAAGATATTTTGCAACAGAGCTCTTGGCTTTAAATGTAATCTAAATTTAATTGTGTGATTAATTATATTTTAAAATGTTTTTCCGTAAAACGGCCCTTGGGAAAGCATAATTATTCACAGAAGCAAAAAATAATAATGACGCAACAGGGTAAACTCCACTGCTGCTTCTTACTGAATGTCTTTAGTCAAGGAAATGATTTTACGCAGAGCCCACACCTTTGTCCAGCTTCACATGGGACATTTTCATCATTGATAAGCCTGTCGGCAGCAAATGCAGGCACTGTCCCATGAAGATAATTTGCTTTTCTGATGTCAGGAATTCACTGCCCTTCATCCTGCTGGTATTGCGCATGTAATGTGTAAAGCAGCCCTGAGAAGACAAGCAAAGCTTCGTCTTGTCCCGTGGGATTATCCCCTCCCCACATTTCATACTTTTCTGGATTCAGTTTCTTCCCTAGTATCAGCCACATTTTGAACAAAACAGTTTATTAAGACAGTTCGGGCGGGCTTTCTTGTGTCAGTTTCTGCAGTTTTCCAGCTTTCTCCCTTTTATCTGGTTCATCTTATGGTGTGTTTGTGCATAACGTACATTTACGACTTTCCTCTGGGCTCCTGCTCTCTTTCCTGTCAAATCTATCACTGAACTTTTTTGTCTCATGCTGAATCCTAACCATTTCTTCCTGGTTGTTTCCATGGTGATGGCTCTCTCTGTCTTTTCAGACATGTCAGTTGAGTTGTGAACATCTTGCAGATTTGGACCTCGCATTGCTGCAGTACCTGTGGTATGCATCACACCTCCAAGGGAGGGTAAACACAACATGCTACACAGGATCTATACACTACAGGACTCTGTCAGTAGCTTGAAAACTTTGTGGTCTGTGCCAGCGAGAGAACTGGAGGCTAGCAATGCCTCAAAGGGCTTCAATATTAGTCCATTATTGTCAGCATTCCCGTCAAAAATGCAGTGCCTGCATTCAAGCCCCCTCTGCTGGCTGTGCGGTCTCAGTTCAGGCTGCCATCCGATCCCTTTTCTGGTTTGCATGAAGATCGATTTTCCCTTTTCTCAGACTGCACCGTTCTGTAACAATTATTATTTTGTGCTGCTGATCAGATTAATGACTAGATGGTAAAGCCACACAGGTATTTATTACCACAAGAAACTCTGGCACATCAATTGCGGCTGTAATTATTCCCTCCCTGTACACCTCACTCTCTACAAGAGACCTCTTACACGAGGATGCTCAAGTGAAGGGAGACTCAATGTTAGCCAGGAAGCATAGTTGCTCTGTCAGTTTCACCTCTCTAGAGCCGGCAGAGATCGCTCCTCAGAGGGTTTATTTCATCTTTGCCTCCCCAAAGGCTTTGTCAATTTCACATCCCCTTTGAGGAGGCTGAGGGCTCTAGAGAGGTGAAACTGACAGAGCAACTACACTTGAGCATTCTCGTGTAAGAGGTCTTGTGTACAGACAACTCTGAGTAAGGGAAAACTTTAGTTCCTACACCTGCTCCCATCCTCCCTCTGATACCCTTGAAGAAGTGAATACATCCATTTGCTGGGCTGACTTTACATTCTGCTTTGGGGCAGTGCAGACATGGCTCAGTCTCCTGGTTGTGGGGCTGGCATGACCACCACTCCCATCCCTTTCATTTGCTCAAAGGGACTCCAACATTTTTACTAATCACACTTAGCTTCAACCCACACTTTGCAACTACAGTTTGTACAATGGTCTTATTGGAAGAGGAGGATCCAGTGCTGTCTCTCTCCTCAGGTTTCAGAGAGGGACAAACCAAAGAGTTAGAAAGATAGAGAGGTCAGGGCACTCTGTTCACTGTTTATTGTTGTTGACTGTTTAATGTTTACTACTGCTCTGACTGTCCTTTAATATGCAGGTTGCTATTCTCAGGACTTCCTCCCTCTCACTTTTTCTCTTCCTGGCTTTGTTCCAGGCAACACCTCTCTCCTTCTCCTCCCTCCATCTTGGCAGCATGGATGCAGGTCTGGCTCTGCCATCCATGTCCATCCTTAGACTAGATAGGTAGTTAGGATCTGTCTCTCCTCCTTTCCTATCAGAGTATGGAGTTCCTGCAATAAAGAACTCTTATTTCTTTTCTAAATATAAACCAAGTGTATGCTTTTATTATTTTCATTCCTACAGAGAGAGAGAGAGAGAGAGAGAGAGAGAGAGAGAGAGAGAGAGAGAGAGAGAGCAGCCAGCAGAACCAGCTCACAACCACCTATAATCATGCTTCCTATGCCTAACGATAGACTCTGCTAATGGCCCGAACATGGAATCCTTTAATTAGGTTTCTGTGGCCTACATAACGATTTCTTTATCAGGTCTGAGTTAACTTAATGTTGCCCTATAGTTATCTCCAAAAATGAAATGAAGTAGGGAATTTGGAAGGGGAAAGAGGGAGACGGAAGGCACAGTTGAGTCCATATGGTTCTTCTGACCTCCTGAAGAGTGACAGGGGTGACATTACCTAATCGACATTACTTAATCAAAGCGAAATAGCTGCAGTTCAGCTCTTTTGCAAGATGGTGACAATAGTATTGCAAATTGCTTTGTTTGATATAACAAGCACAGCTATGGAGCTGCTGACTGACAATTCTTCAAGGACATGAGCTATGAGATCAAAGTTGAGATTTTTAGAAAACATCAAATATGATGACAGTCTACTGTGACATCTGAGCCCCTAAACATTAAGATCTACAGTCTTTGGAAGCAGTTTTTGCATAAGCCCACATTTGTGGTTTCGAATAATAATTTTAAAATCTACTGTCCAGAGCTATAGCAGAGCAATATCAAGCAAATTCCTTTTTTTCCCTAGCATACCTTTAGAAATATTAACGGGATGAATGCAAACATGGAAAAGTTGTTTGGACTTCTCTGGACAGCAAGAGACAAGTTCAGACTCCCTGTGAGGAGAGATTTTAAAAATACCAAACGTGCTTATGCGTAGACTGGAAAAAGGCCTCTTCCCCAGTCCCATGGCCAGTCAGCCTGCCTCATCCATTTTTGCCCTGCTGTCTCCATCGTAGGGTTGCCAGACTCCAGAAAGGGCCTGGAGATCTCCAATTATAACCGTTCAGTTCCCCCGTAGAAAATGGCTGTTTTGGGGGGTGGACTTTATGGTTCTTCCTCCCCCCCAAATCCTACCCTCCCTATGCTCCACTCCCATCTCCAGGAAATTCTCAGCTAGGAGTTGGCAACCCTACCCATTGGTCAGCACAGCAGGTAGTGCTCACCATTGGGGTGACAAGGAGGAGCCAGCAGCAGGCCCAATAGGATTGCCAGCTCTGGATTGTGAAATTCCTGGAGATTTCGGGTGGAGCCTGGGGGCGGGGTTTGGGGAGGGACAGGACCTCAGTGGAGTATAATACCAGAGTTCACCCCCCCACACACACACAGAGCATTTAATTTTCTCCAGGGGAAATGAACCCTGTGACCTGGACCCCAGTTTTAATCCTGGAAGATCTGCAGACCCTACCTTGAGGTTGACAATCCTAAGGCCCAAGCAGGGGCAGAGAAGCTGGGCACAGCGGTCCACGCCACCTGCCTCTGAGTGGTGGCAGACCCATCAGCCTGCTGGCTATGGGGCATAGCAGGCTGAGGCAAGCAGAGGATATCTGCAGCAATGGCAGCCACTCAGTCCGGCACCAACGGTTGTTGTACTTGCTGGGGAAGGCAGTTTCTACCAACCCCGCTCCCTTATCGCTAGAGATTTCCTCCCATACTGTACTGTAACCACAGCTTAGAAATCCTCAGTATCTGTGTAGTCAGAACTATGTGCTGTCCCTTTAACAATTAGTACTCATGGGAATTGTAGTCCCCCCTCCAATATAGAAGTTTATTGTAGGTTTCCTGTGAAGGTGTTAAAAGTTTATGGTCCTCTTCCTCCCTTTGTTCGGATCTTACCCCCTCAAGCAAGGATGCAACAGCTATCATGAATTTACCGCTAGTCTACGAATAAATCTGGACCAATAAAGATGTATCTTGCTTCTGATTGAACCATGTCTCGTTCACTGGCTCTAACTGTAAGTAAGGAGTCCTTTAAATCTGGGTTGAAAGAGGCTGCATGTTGAGCTACCTGGAAGCCAGCAGTTCTTCTCAGCTGCTTCCAGAATAGTAATGGGGCGCGACATACTGTCACTTATTCTTAGCTTATATTTGCCTAGTGATGAGAATAGTGTAGCATGACGTATATGCTTAGACTTGTTAGGATACTCCACTAGCTTGCATGTTGGGGTGGAATCCATAGGATCCCAGGCGGGGAGTGTACTGTAACCACAGCTTAGAAATCCTCAGTATCTGTGTAGTCAGAACTATGTGCTGTCCCTTTAACAATTGGTACTTATGGGAATTGTAGTCCCCCCTCCAATACAGAAGTTTATTGTAGGCTTCCTGTGAAGGTGTTAAAAGATTATGGTCCTCTTCCTCCCTTAATTCGGATCTTACCCCCTCAAGCAAGGATGCAACAGCTATCATGAATTTACCGCTAGTCTACGAATAAATCTGGACCAATAAAGATGTATCTTGCTTCTGATTGAACCATGTCTCGTTCACTGGCTCTAACTGTAAGTAAGGATTCCTTTAAATCTGGGTTGAAAGAGGCTGCACGTTGAGCTACCTGGAAGCCAGCGGTTCTTCTCAGCTGCTTCCAGAATATATACCACATTGCATTCTATTCAAAACAGTCCTTTAGCTCTTCAGGGGTAGGTTTTCAGCTGCGGAGGGAAGGATCCTTTCTGCCTCCTTGTTCCATTTGCAGAAGGCTTGGGTTCAACTCTGATTGACACGGCTGCCTCCACTGTTAATTGACTGCAAGCTTCAGCAGCAGCAGTACTAGCAGCACTTCCTAATCATGGTTTCTACTGAACTGTTTCCCCTCTGCTGATCAATACAGCACCCATATGAGGCCAGACACTGCAATCCCCATTTCTGAGCAGGAGAACTGAGGACTGGAGGAGATGAAAGAATGAAAGCTCATGATCTGAACGGGATGTCAGTCTTGGTCTTCGAAGCCAAAACCAGCACTGACTTCTACAATCATGTTGTGGCTTGGAGAATGTTGTCATCTGAATTGTCTCTCAGACAAGAAACAGGGGAAAGAGGCTGACAGTACCGATACCATTTGTTGATAGACCAGACGCTGACCGAAAATGCCACCCTGGTACAATCCTGCCTGTTTGCCCAATGACAGCTTCCCTTTAAGAAAGGGAAGAAACAGCCCTTGTTTTACAGCAGACCATGCCCCCTCATGCCCCTCCCATTATTTGAACAAGACAGTAGCCCCAGAAATCTTCCCGGAGGCATCATTCTGTCGGCAGCATTCAATATAGTTGATTACGATCTTCTGACTCACTGCCTCGCCGATGTGGGGATACGAGGGACTGCCTTACAGTGGCTTGTCTCTTTTCTCGATGGTCGGGGACAGAGTGTGGCGCTTGGGGAGAAATTGTCATCCCGCCACCCTTTGGTGTGCGGGGTCCCACAGGGAGCAATACTCTCCCCATTATTGTTTAACATCTATACGCGCCCCCTTGCTCAGTTGGTGCAAAGCTTCGGACTTGGGTGTCATCAATATGCAGATGACAACCAGTTGTAGCTGATGATGGACGGCCAGCCCGACTCAGCCAAAGATGTCCTGGAACATGCTTTTGCAGCTGTGACTGATTGGTTGAGGCAGAGTCGGCTGAAACTGAACCCGATGAAGACGGAGGTCCAGTACTTGAGCCACGGGGGATTAGGTTCGGGACTCTGGCTCCCAGCCTTCGATGGGGCACTGTTAGTGCCAGTTCCAAGGATTAAGAGCCTGGGGGTGATCTTGGATGCCTCCCTGAAAATGGAGGCACAGGTCACAGCAGTTGTCAGGTCCTCTTTTTTCCATCTGCAGCAGACCAGGCAACTTGTCCCTTACCTGTCAACCCGTGACTTAACTACAGTGATCCAAGCAACTGTCATCTCTAGGCTAAATTACTGTAACTCGCTCTACGCAGGGCTGCCCTTGAGCCTGACCCAGAGATTACAGCTGGTACAAAATGCAGTGGCGTGTACTATTATGAGAGTGCCAAATAAGGCACATATAACACCGTTCTTACGCGAGCTGCATTGGTTGCCAGTGGAGTACCGGATCAGATTCAAGGTTCTGGTATTGACCTATAAGGCCGTGTGGACTGGGACCAACATATCTACGGGACTGTCTCTCACCATATATTCCCCAGAGGACACTCCAATCAGGGGACAAACAGCTGTTGGTGGTCCCTGGCCCCAAGGAGGCCCACCTAACCTCAACTAGAGCCAGGGCCTTTTCAGTCCTGGCTCCCACCTGGTGGAATGCTCTGTCTGCTGAAATCAGGACCCAGCAGGACCTACTATCTTTTCGCCGGGCCTGCAAGACAGAGTTGTGCCAGGCATATGGCTGAGGCTGGGCCTCCGCTGGCCTGGAAAAAGGGGTGTATAAATCTTAACCCTCCCTGTGAAGGCTGTCCACCATCCTGTTCTAAATGTGTTGTTTTTAATGTATATGAATTTTTAATTGTATTTTTAATATGTTGTTATCTGCCCTGAGCCCACTCGTGGGGAGGGTGGAATACAAATCTGAAATATATAAATAAAATAAAATAAATTCCAAGGTTGACCCTCTTTCCACCAGCTTCAGACAGTCTTCGCATAGGCACCATGTGACTAAATTTTTCAACCAACTCGGACGTGGTTATCCTTTTGGTATTACGGCTGCTTGTTTCTTCACAGATGGAATTTGTTCTGTAAACTGGAGAGTTGCTCATACCAAGGATTAAAGAGTTGCTATGTTCCAGTTCCTCAGCAAATTTTAAATCAATCACTGTGCTTTTCTCTACCCCCTCACAGCTGTCGTAGAGATGACATATGTTTAGGGATCTTTAGTTAACCCTATTAGACCAATAAAATTTCAGTCTAATGCAGTTTGATCTATCTGATGTTTTCTAAAAGAAATCTTGTGTGTTGTTTGTATAAATGGCTTTATAGATGTTGCACTGAATATCTTTCCAGAGCAATTTAAATACATATAGGACACATCAGTATTTGTTCTCTCTCTCTCATTCACATTACAGATGTCTCCCCTTTGTTCTCTTCCTTTCTCTAAACAACATTCACACATTAACCATCATACAACAAGTAATTAAAGAAATTAAACTTTCATACATGAAAATATTCTTACAGTACAATCTTTACTTACAACTAGACATGGGCACGAACCACAAAAAAAAAGGAACCATGGGGTTCGTGGTTCGTGGGTTTTCACGAACCAGGAACTATAAACTCCCACGAACTGGGGCAGGTTCCTGAACCAGTTCGTGGTTCGTGGGGTTTAAATGCCCCTTTCAGCAGCAGGGAGAGGGGCATTTGATCGTTTAAAGGGCCTTTCCTGCCGCTTGCAAGGGGCAGGTCCCTTTAAATGGCTCAAACCCCAGCATCCAGCCCCACGCTTACCTTGCTGCTGGGGTGGTGGAGGCTGTGCCCTGCGAGGGGCAGGAAGGCCGTTTTTGGCCTCTTCCACCACTGCATGGGCCCGCAAGGCAGCGGAAGAGGCAGAATAAGGCCTTCCCGCCCCTCAAATGGTCGTCACAGGCCCACAGGGCAGCAAAGGAGGCTGTTTTCAGCCTCCTCCGCTGCCCTGCGGGCCCGTGCAGCAGCAGGGGAGGACAAGAACGGCCTCTCCGCCCCTCAAATGGTTGCTGTGGGCCCACAGGGTGGTGAAGGAGGCCCAAACCAGCCTTCATGCCCCTCAACTGGTCACTGCGGCCTGGGGGGCTGGGGTGGGGTTTGGGCCGTTTAAAGGGCCCTGCTGCTTGCAAGCAGCAGATCCCTTTAAACTATCAGCTGGCAGGCGGCAAGGGGGGAATGCCCCCCTGTGCCTGCCAGCTGATAGTTTAAGGGGACCTGCCACTTGCAAGGAGCAGGAAAAATTTAGATGGCCATTTCCCCAGGAAATGGCCATTTAAACTGCCCCTTTAATACGAACCAAACGAACCAGTAGACCAGTTCATGGAAGTTCGTGGAAACTTGAATTTATACATAGGCGTAATCCGATCTCAGTATGATTCCTTCCACATAGCATGGAGCTCCCATTATTCGTCAAAAGAATCTGGCATAAAAGATGTCGAGCTGATTGTGGCAACCAGAAAATAAGACTGGGGCACCATATAACAATTGAACCCCCACCTTAGAGTTATACACTGCAAGTGTTACAGGTATATATTGGTCTCCTTTGGAAAAAAATAATGAATTATTGCATTGCTTGTTCGAACAGCTAATTGTTGGGCCTCCTGAAAAAGTTATTTCCATGACAAGTTATATCGAAAGATATTCCCAAATATCGAAATTGTTTGATTTGTTCTAACTTATGTTTATTAATTTCTCAGTTATAAGTTGGAGGTCGCTGTCACTTAGTAAAAATCATAACCTCAGAATATCTAAAGTGTAATAATATTATCCCAAATAGGAAGGATTCTGATGTGTTTTTGAATTAATTGAATTTAAAAATGTATTTCCCCTTTGCTTTTGAGTATTGTACGTTGTGTGTGTTTTGTTTTGGTTAATCAATAAAAGTTTTTTTTAAAAATCGTAACCTCAGATTCAATATTATTGATTTCCAATTTTCTTCCAATGCAATATTGAGAAAAAGATTTCAACAAATGCCGGAGGCCAACAGACGTACGGGAGAGAAGAAGAGTATCATCAGCATATAACACTACAGGTATTTCAACACTGGCTAGGGAAGGAGAGTGATGGTCAGGTGATTTTAGCTTTGCAAACGAGTCGCTCATACACAAATTGAACTCTGTTAATCATCAAGGTCCTTTGCAAAATCTACTATTACTGGACTCACTGCATATTAGTCACTCCCTTTTGGCCCTGTCAAGAGTGGTTCTCCACCCTGTGGGCTGTGGCCCAGGGCCAGTAATACCATCTACCAGTAGTTCCAGACCTCCTACATGTAGGCCCAGTATGGCATCACGATGTAACCACATTGAAACTTATGGCATGGTTTCTAAACCTTCCTTATCTACCTTCTCTAGAGAAGTAAGTCACGTTATTCTTAACGTAAGAAAACCCTCTACACACACTTGCTATGGCCAAAGAGAACCTTTTCACTAGAACCCAATCTGTTTTCTCCGTTTTCCTGCACGTCGGCCCTTATCCTGGTCTACTTATTGTCCCTGCAGAGGAAGGGCTCATCTGTCTCCCCCCATGAGATTGACCTAGCAGCAATATTGGCCCTTCATGAGTGGATAGATGGCAAGATGGTTTTCTCACACCACGTCTCTAAACAATCTTCCCTCGGAGCTCTTGCATGCACTTGTCCTAATACTGGACTTCCTAAACTTATCCCAACTGCTATCATGCTCAGAGATTCTGCTTGGATTGAAAAAAAGATGTTTTATTAATTTAAAAGGCTATTTGTTCCTTTGTATAACTAAACACTTCACTAGAATTCCCAAAATTCCACCCCGCAAAAAGATTCCCGAGGGACATGAAAGATTATGGGGAGGGGAAAGTGGATTATCGAAAGATCCTTTTTCAATAGAAAAGCTGTTCCCGTGGATAAAATAATTTGGCTTTGTGTTTGATCTTGTCATTTTGTCTTATCTTACAGTATGTGCACATTTGTATTTTCTTTTTGAGATGTCATCATATTAAACTATTGGTGTTATGTTCTATGCACATAATTGAATTGGTTTCATTTGTATATTGTATCACACCTCTTTTCCTGCCTTTTGTTTCCTTAACCTTTTTGGTTTATTCAAAATAGATACTATTCATCAAACACACTGTGATAATGTTTCCACTTCCTCTGCACCGTGATGCTTGGTTTTTCCGTTGGATAAGAGGGTACTAGAGATGTACGTTTGTTAATATTTGCTATATTTACAAATATACAAGCAAGAGTTGACATACAGGATAGTCACTCCTGAAAGTCAGTAGAACTGGCACCCTGCACACCAGAGAGAGACCGGGAAACCTCAACGTACAGCCCTCTCTGCCCTTACTTCTCTGTTAGGAATGTGTAATTCAGGTTTGGTATTCGATGTTACCAAACTTAAATCTGTATTACCAAATGAATTAGGTAATACGAAATTTAAGTTTATCGAATTTATTTGGTAAAATTCAGAAAGTACATCAGTATTGGCTGAATTTTACCAAATTTGCTCTGTATTACCAAACTGGAGAATGAATTTGGTATTTTCCGAATTCCAAAACCTTTTCCCTGTTTGGTATTACTGAACTGAATCAACTAAGTTTTTTTCCTCTGCATACCCCTATTCTCTGCTTCTCCCAGTGTCTTCAAAAAGCTTCTCCTGTGTCATGTCTGCATACCATTTATCCATGCCATTCATGTGTTCTTTGCTCTATGCATTGGTTTGATCACACTGTACACCTGTATGCTCTCATATCATGCTCATATATTGTAACCATTATATCCATGCCATCTCGGGTTTGCCTGAAAACGAAAGTACTATTGATGAGCTTGTTATCTCTGAAGCCTGCTGGCTGACCTTGTGCTGTACTGTAACTTTTCGCAAGAGACAGAGGAAGTTGAATTCCTTGTAATCTTCTGGATTTCTCCGACCAGACAAAGCTATTGTGTTTCTCATGAGAATTGGGATTTTCGCGCCTAGTTGCTAACTGCCCCAGGGGAGGGGGAATCCTGCTCCTTATATCAAAGTGCATATGCTTGTATTCCCATTCCTGCCAACCTATTCATCGTTGGAGGTACCTGTGAACTTAATGGATCTCTATAATAAAACCTTTTCGACCAAGACCCTGGAGTACTTGCTGTGAGGGGTTTGGGGATCTATCTGCCATGGACTGCCGTCCCTAGAATTGACATCCTGCTTTTTTCTGCTTATACCTCATGCCCGCCCTCTTCCATTCTGCTGGAAGGACGTCACCCCAAGCTCTGCTGAGTATCCCACTCCCAGCTATCTATTAGCCATTTACTCTCATTGAAAAAAGACGAACCGATCTCCCTGGGTCTTCACCAGCTGTTAGCGACTTGAATGGGGGAGGGGGAGAAAAGGGGTTTGTTTCTTGTCTACAGCTGACTCCAGAAATCTTTGAGAAATAAAGAAGTGGAGGGAGCCAAAGGCCTGGAGGAGGCAGGCTTGACATCTCCTCTCACACATACTAATATCTAGCTGAGGTGACCATCTCTTCCATTATAATACTAGGAAAACATCTTTAATTTTTTCTAGTGGTGGAGCATGCTACCATTGCTTCTGACCCAGGCTAAGCATTAATAACTCAATTGGGGAAAAGCCTGAGCCCCAGTCTTATCAGGGGCCCAATTTGCAGCCTGCGGGGGTGAAGGGTCATGGTGCATGGCAGCTGCCATTAATCCGGGGGCCCACCGGCTCCCTGCAGCCTCCTTGGGGCTACATGTGCAGCCCATGGGTCAAAATGCCTGGCCGGCCAATCAACAGCAAGTAGGCTGGGTTTGCGTAGGAGAAGGCTTTGCAGCGGGGGGACATGAAGGATTTCCCTCTGGTCCATCAGCTGGGTTATGTTCAGGGACTGGCCGGGGCCCCTTGACAGTTGAGGACATGCCAGCTCAGGGGCTGTTGGGGTATGCACATTCCCAGGTGTCAGGGGATACACACAGAGGTGTGTGCCCATGTGGAGTTCCGCTTACTGTCATCCTGCGGTTCTCCCCCTCAGCAGGCAGGTGCCAAGGCTCCATACGCTGGAAACCAATAAAACGGTGACCTTTTTAATTGCAACAAGTTGCCTTGCATCTTCTATCACCTTGCCCTCACCCCTTTGGTGCTGGGCCCACAAAAGTTCCCCCCCCCATGAAGTTCCCTATCTCTAAGGACTCCATCCTAGAGTCAAAGCCAGCAGCAGCTGAAAGAAAGGGGGGAACAGAGTATCGGAATGGAACAGGATCTCTAAAAGTTATTGAGGTTTGACAGTTTTTTTGCATTATGCTTAGCTTTTATTGCTTTGTATCTGGCATGCAATATGAACTGCCTTGAGCACGGCAGGATGCAAATTTTAATAAACAAACAGTATACACAAAGTCCCAAGTTCAGTCCACAGTATCTTGCATTAAAGAAGTCCTCTGTCAGAGAGGCACTAGCAATCCCAATGGCAGCGAATAGCACAGAATTGGATTTTTTTTGTTTTGTTTTGCATTTTAGCAAAATCCTCTGTTCTGTGTTTCACTGCACTCTCACCACCATTTTTGTTATTGAATCCTCTTCCTTATTAGGATGATGTATCGCCTTTTCTTTGCTTGCAAGATCCTAACTACGCTGTATATTTTTCAGTAGCAGGGGTATAGTCGTCAAAAGAGAGCAGCATTCAGCCAGTGGAAGTGGCAACGCTGTACGACACCAGAAACAGGACACACAACCAACCAGTTTGCCTTAGTGATATTTCCAGAAATATTAGCAGGATCCCTTGTATTTAAAACACGTAACCAAGATTGTTTCCGTCCCGTTGCTAATGTTTCCCTCATGGGAACGAGGAGGCAAAAACAATTATTCTCTGTATGAGTTGCAGGAGGAAAAGCACAGCTGAGCAAACAGAGGCGTTCCACGTGCTGCCGCCACCTGCCAGTTCTCAGTCTTCATCACTTGTCAAGAGCTCAGCACCACAGAAGACTCTTTTCACTGACAACCATTGTGTCCTTGTCCTAAATTGATATAAACCACTTCTGAGTATTTTTAGAGTTTTGATGAAAGCTGCACTTCCAATGGCATAAGTAACATGAAACACAACTCAGCGATGACGCACTTAGCACAGATGACATACTCTGGCTCTCTGTGATGCATGAGAACCCAGGTTTTATGTGTCTGAACGGACTAGGAGCCAAGATGACCCCAATTCGACTCCTTGAAGAGAGCCAGTTTGGTGTAGCGGTTAAGAACGTGGGACTCCAATCTGGAGAGCCGGGTTTGATTCCCCACTCCTCCACTTGAAGCCAGCTGGGTGACCTTGGGTCAGTCACAGCTCTTCCAGAGCTCTCTCAGCCCCACCCACCTCACAGGGTGATTGTTGTTGTGGGGATAATCATAACATACTTTGTAAACCGCTCTGAGTGGGCATTAAATTGTCCTGAAGGGCAGCATATAAATCAAATGTTATTAATGTTATTGTTATTATTGAAAATCATCACATCTAAAGGAGCCCCCGAGAGACTATTTTTGGATGCATGGAGTGGAGAAAAGTTCAAGATGGACAAAAGGAAATACTTATTTGCTTATTAAGTAATTCAATTGTGCAATTTTCTGCCAGTGGGCATACCTAGATCTATGAATGCCCACTGGCAACTTTCCGCCAGTGGGCATACATAGATGAGAATAATAAGGGGATTAGATGGATTCATGGAAAAGAAGATCCACCAGTGGCTACTAAAGGGAACCTCCCTATGCTGAGACAGTGAGGGGAAGGCCGTTGCCCCTATGCCATTTGTTGGCACCCAAGAGCAACTGGTTGGCCCTTATGTGAAAAAGAGTGCTAAACTAGATGGACCAGAGGTCTGATCCAGTAGGGCCCTTACGTTCTTATGAATGATACTGTAGCGGATGCAACTGTACTCAATAAACAGCATCATCTGAGAGCAGCCATTCTTGCGAAGCATCTCTGATCCCGGCCTGTGTAATAAGGCGATTGCCACTTTGAAAGCACTGTTTTGCGTACCTGACTGGCTCATCCATTGGGGGAACCAGTCAGGTATTAAAAACAGCCATGCCCGTTTGCTGTGTATATTCTTTTACTGTGACTTAGGAAGTAAAAAAAAAAAAAGCATTAAAAGATCGGATTGAAGTTACATTGCCCTCTTTTGGGGCAATGCAGATTTTCTTTTGTACAATGTTGTCCTGTATTTCTTTTTGATTTTTGGTCTCTGATGTGCTCGGGATCAGTGGATGTCAACCATCTACCCCCAGACCCATGGATCCAGCTTTGAAAATGGGCTCTTAAAAATCAGGTTAACTAAGGTAATATTTGTGCCTTGTCCCCTTTTACTCATCATGAGGCAAAATTTGCTTTGTAGAAGGCAGAGATGCATTTGTTAAGTTATAGGGAGTAGCTGTTATGGGCAGTTGGGAATTTGGTGGAGTTTTCCCTGCTGAAGCGTGTAGGAATTTTGCCCTTGGGACGAGATGCTGCTTTTGTCCAGTAAAAAGCTGAAATGGCACTTTTTAGCTCCCTCACTATAGAATTTCTGTGTGGGTGGTTTGTTTATCTCTGATTGGTAGCATTAATCATTTTGTCCAATATATTTTTAACAGAGCACAAAAAATCATTGCGGAAAGAGAAAACTGTTATCTGCTGTTGCTCTCACAAGACAGGAGCACCAAAGGTCTTCTAGCATTGCAATCTGGAAAAGTAACATCAAGAACACCTTTAAAAAGTTTAGTGTATTCTGTATCATTATGTTTCAGTTCTGTAGTGCCCCTGGTTTAAACAAAGAAGGTCTACCCTCCTCTTGTCAGGAATCGTAATCCTGGACTCTCTTGATTTCCAATAGGCTTCTCAGTCCTCTGATTTATAAGTAGCATTTAGAATTAGGTAAACTGATAGTTAATGCATGTTGACAAAAAGGAAGGGCGGCACTTTTCATAGGATGCATCTTATTTCTTTGCCTGCGGCCTGTTAAATTAAGTGCAAAAGTACAACAAAATTATTCCAATAAAACAGGAGAGTATTAAAATAATAGGCAAGACAGACCCACATACTTCATTGCAGGAACCACAGGCAAGTGAATTCCATGTAGAAAATCAGCCAGTTTGGTGTAGTGGTTAAGAGTGGCAGGACTCTAATCTGGAGAACCGAGTTTGATTTCCCGCTCCTTCACTTGAAGCCAGCTGGGTGACCTTGGGTGAGTTGCAGCTCTCTCAGGGCTCTCTCAGCTCCACCCACTTCACAGGGTGTTTGTTGTTGAGATAATGACGACATACGTTGTAAACTGCTCTGAGTGGGCGTTAAGGTGTCCTGAAGGGCGGTATATAAATCAAATGTTGTTATCATCATCACTGAATCTTTGCTTCAACAGGCACCAAAACAAAATCAGGAATGCTGGACCACTTCAGATTGTGAATGTTTGAACCTGAATTTCCAGTTTATATATATTTAGTCAGAGGAAGAATTTCTTTTTTACATTATACATAGTTAATTAATATAACAAAGAGGAGGGGGTTGGGTTTTCAAAAAAGAAATGACAGTTTTAACAGTAAAAGATAACAAATTTCAGAGTGATTGCTTTGGCAATAAGAAGCCAAAGATTAAAACACTCTAAGCAGTTCCTGATATTTTCAACTTTTAGAAAGTACATTGCCAGGAAAACAAATAAACGGATGGTCAGGAGCGGGGGGTGGGAAGAAGGATGTACATTTATCTAGAAGATGCTGATTGCCTTGTAAAGGTTAATGTTTAAAGAGCACTGAAGTGGTTAGTGGGAAATGGCAAGGGCAGTCTGCCAAACACTGAAGTCAAGAAAATCACTAATTCCTTCTTATAACGCAGCCTGCTGATGTACTTTTGAAAAATCATAGAGAGTTCAATGAGTTCAAGTCACTGACAGACATTCTCTTCTTTTTTTTATTTAAGCCTCCATCTAAGGCAAACTTTGGAAACCCAAATGCAGGACCATATTTTCAAGGCCAAAATTCTATAAAACTGCAGAACTCCTCTGAGAGGCTGAATCAACACGGTATATATAGGGAGGTAAAGGAGGATAGGAAACAGGGTTGCACTTGTAACTGTTGTTCCTTGAGGTCTTCTGGGCAGGCACAGATGGGACTGCGCATGCACAGGCCTGCGTATCCGAGATGTTTTGCAGCTCTGTTGCCTCTAGGGACGCCTCTCTTCCCCAAGAGAGCATGAGTGGCTGCTTCCCACTGAAACAGCCCACGGTCTGGGAGAGGCAGCCCCCCTGACGCTCAGTTTCTTTTGAGCAGCTGGAGTCCCCAGGTAAGTAGTGAAGAACATACCAGAGGGTACAGTTACAGGTAAGTGCAACTGTTTTCATTGTGGGTCTTTTGTGCAGTCCCACATGGGAGATTTAGCAACCCAAGCAGGAGGGTTCGGCTCTTCACTGGAACAGCAACTGTAGGACTGCATGACCCACTGCCACCTCTCTCCTATTATTTATTTATTTATTTCAGATTTTTATTCCACCCTGCCCGCGAGCAGGCTCAGGGCGGATAACAACATATTAAAAATACAATTAAAAATTCATGTACATTAAAAACAACACATTTAAAACAGGATGGTGGACAGCCTTCACAGGGAGAGTTAAGATTTTATACACCCCTTTTTCCAGGCTGGTGGAGGCCCAGCCTCAGCCATATGCCTGGCAGAACAACTCTTGTCTTGCAGGCCTGGCGAAAAGATAGTAGGTCCTGCCAGGCCCTAATATTGAGAATATCCAGAGTGTAATGTCTGATGAAGGTATCAGCCAAAGTCCATGTTGCTACGCTGCATTTATCCTGCACAGGTACTCCTCTCAGAAGCTCTGCCCAAGGATGCCTGCGACCTGGTAGAATGAGCATGGACTTCTAAAGGACAAGGTAAGTTGGCCTATTTGTAGCATGTCTTGATGGCCTGGACTACCCACTGTTAGCCAAACTGACTCAGAGATGGGGAATTAATAGGCAGTTGGCATATATTAAGAGATCATGACCTGTGTATACCAGGGTCAGAGTTTCTGGAGCACGTACAAGAGAGGAGACTAATACTTCAATGAATCAAGGCTTTTACTTAATAAAGTTTGAGCATACAGAGTCCAAGAATCACACACACGTTCAGTACAAGACTAGGAAACAAAGGTGGGAAAAACATAGAGAGAGTTGCATTAGCAGGAGTATCGTTGTTGAGCAATACGCACCTGTCCTGATGAGAAGCAGAGATTCAGCAGCGAGCAGAATACCTAGTGGGTGCCTGCACTACACTAGGTGGGATGGGGTAAGAGGATAGAGGGGAGCTGGGTCGGGTTGGGGACCTCGAGGGGTCCGAGCATCTCCCTTAAATAGCCAATTCCTATTCTGAGGCAGGACCCGGGGTGGGTTTCACGCCTTGTCAAATGGTTCTCAGGAAATTTAACAAAAGCCGTTAATGTGCCACTTTGTCAAGACTCAAGGGATCTGGGATGGATAGTTTGGAATCTAATGTTTTTCTTTGTGACACCTCAAGAATAACAAAAGGGCAGAGAGCAAGAGCGGATGGGAAGTGATTGGGTTTTATGATGGTCCATGGTGACACTTCAGGAGGGATGAAAGGCCAGAGGAAGAGAGGATGGGGAGTGATTGATTTTTTTATGATAGTCCCGAGTTTGATGGGTGGAAGTGATTATCTTTTTTTTTTTTTTTAAAAATTTTTATTGGGTTAGAACATTAATATTTTTACATTCCATTACATTCAATTTTCCCCTAATTTTTCGTTTCTAACCCCCTCCCTTTCCCCCCCTTTTGTTGACTTCCAACAGCTTTCCCACCCTCTGTCCCTTTTCCCTTACTTCTATTAACTTCCTCTGTCTAAAACAAATATATATTCTCCATTATATTAAGCAGTACATCTTTAACTCTTTTACTTATTATACATCCAAACTATACTTCTTTAGATAAACAATTTATCCCATTTTCCAGTTTTGAATATTTCTATATATCATAGACCATAAAAATTTCCCACATTTATATCAAACAATTTGATTTGTTCTCTATATATTAATCATTTCTTCTTTTTATAGTATTTCTATATAACTCATCACATAATCAGTCGTTTTAACTCTTCTATACATTCAGTTTGGTGCATATAAGTCTTATCAAGTAAAAAAAAAAATATTGTTAATTACTCAATCCTCATGTTTAAACCGTTAATTATTCTCTATCAATATTCTATCAATTAACCTTTACATATCTATATATATCTCAATCAATTAATTAATCTAACTGCTTATAAATTCACATTTCTCTTCCTCCCCCGGTAAAGTCACCCCTCTCTTTTATACTTTTATTGTACTTCAGTAGTTCTCAAACTGCCACAGTTTTCCTCCCACCTCCCACTTCTTCTCCAGATATTGTTTCAGCTTCTCCCAGTCTGTGTTAAACTGCCCTGAGTCCAGATCTCTCAGTTTTCTTGTCATCTTATCCATTTCAGCCATATACAGCAATTTGTAGATCCAATCTTCAATAGTTGGCACTTCTTGTACTTTCCATTTCTGCGCATACAAAAGTCTAGCTGCTGCAGTCATATAAAATATCAACGTCCTATGATGGGCTGGAATTCCCTCCATTCCCAAGTTTAGCAGCAGGAGTTCTGGGTTCTTATTTATTTGAAACTGTAAAATTTCACTCATTTCTCTTATTATTTCCCCCCAGAACTGCCTAGCTACCTCACACGACCACCACATATGATAGAGGGAGCCCTCATACTTCCTACATTTCCAGCATTTATTAGAAGTGTTCAAATTCCCTAGCGCAATCTTCTTTGGTGTCATGTACCAACGATAAATCATTTTGAAAATATTCTCTTTAATATTAATACATGTCGTTGTCTTCATTGTAGTTTTCCACAAGTATTCCCATGCCTCCATTGTTATTTCTTTATTAAAGTTTATAGCCCATTTCACCATTTGTGTTTTAACTATCTCATCCTCGGTATACCATTTCAACAGTACTTGGTATACCTTGGATATTCTTTTCTTGTCTTCTTTAAAAAGGGTCTGCTCTAGTTCCGAGTTCTCTGTTCGTATGCCCCCTTTTACAGAGTCCGAATTGTATAAGTCTCTAATCTGTCTGTACTGGAACCAATCATAGTTAGGTGATAGTTCCTCTTGCGTCTTTATTCTAAGTTTAGATGCTTCAGTTTTGGTTATTTCTTTGTACGTTAAACATTGTTGTTCATTATCAACAGCTCTCGGATCTATCACCTCGTATGGAACCACCCACCAGGGGGTTCCTTCTTGTAGGTAAATTCTGTACTTCTTCCAGATTGTATATAAACTTCTCCTTACAAAATGATGCAGGAACATCGAGTTGACCTTTACTTTGTCATGCCATAAGTATGCGTGCCATCCAAAAATTTTTTTATATCCCTCTAGGGCTAATAGTTTCTTATTCTTCAATGTCATCCACTCTTTTAACCAAACTAGGCAGATTGCATCATGATAAAGTCTCAGGTTGGGCAGTTGCATTCCGCCTCTTTCCTTTGCATCTTGTAGAACTTTTACTTTCACTCGAGGCTTCTTGCCTGCCCAAACAAAATCTGATATTTTCCTCTGCCATTTTTCAAATTGTTTAGAGTCTCTGATGATTGGTATTGTCTGTAGCAAAAACATTACTCTTGGTAACACATTCATCTTAACTGCTGCAATCCTGCCCAGCCATGACAAATTCAGTCTATTCCATTTGATCAAGTCTCTCTCTATCTGAGTCCATAATTTTTCATAATTGTTCTTGAACAAATCTATATTTTTTGCAGTCAGCTCAACTCCCAAATATTTCACCTTACTAGTTACTTCACAGTCCGTTATTTCCATTAACAATTGTTGTTTCTGCTTAGTCATGTTTTTGCATAATATCTTTGACTTCTTTTTGTTAATGAAGAAACCTGCCAAGTCACCAAACTCCTTGATCTTATCTATCACTTTTGGCATGTTCTCCAATGGATCTTCTACAATTAACATTATGTCATCTGCAAATGCTCTAACCTTGTATGAATAGTCCTTTATTTTTATTCCTCGTATTTCCTCATCTTGTCGTATTTGTATCATCAGAATCTCCAATACTAAAATGAACAACAATGGAGATAACGGGCAACCTTGTCTTGTTCCTTTACTAATCGTCAATTTCTTGGTCAGTTCATCATTCACTACAATTGCTGCAGTCTGGTCTCTATAAATTTCTTTAATTGCTCTGATGAATCTTTCTCCCAGTTGTAGCTTTTCCATAGTGGCAAACAAAAAATCCCAGTTTAAATTGTCAAACGCTTTTTCAGCGTCTACAAAGAAGAAACCAACCTCTTTATCACAACGCTTGTCATAGTATTCAATAGCATTGATCACTGTCCTTAAATTGTCTCTTATTTGTCTATCCGGCAAAAAGCCTGCTTGTTCTTCCTCTATGACTTCCGAGAGCCACCCCTTCAGTCTCTCCGCCAATATCTTCGCAAAAATTTTATAATCATTGTTAAGTAATGATATAGGCCTGTAATTTTTCACGTTAGTCAGATCTTGGCCCTCTTTTGGGATCAATGATATATTCGCTTCGCTCCAAGTGTCTGGAATTCTTTGATCCCTGAAAACTCCGTTCATCACCTCTTTTAGGAATGGTGCCAGTTCGTTGGCCATTGTCTTATAAAATTTAGCCGTAAGTCCATCTGGCCCTGGCGCCTTTCCTAGATTTGCGGATTGTATTGCCTTACTTATTTCCTCATCAGTTACTTCACTGTTCAACTTATTTCTCCAAGCTTCCGAGATCTCTGGAAGTTTGGTTTTCTCCAAATATGATGCTATTGATTCTTTGGTTACTTCTTTTTTATTATACAGCTTAGCATAGAATTTATAAAAGGCTCTACTAATGGTAGTCTGCTCCAGGTACGTTTTATTTTCTTCACAGATTTTATTTATTATTTTCTTTTCCCTTTTCTTCTTCAATTGCCATGCCAAATATTTCCCAGGTTTATTAGCACCCTCAAAAGCTTTTTGATTCAGTCTTTTAAGGTTCCACTCCAATTCTTTATTACTCATTGCTGTTAACTGTTCTTGAAGAATTTTAATTTCCTGATGTATTTTCTTTTTCCCTGGTCTCTTTTTTAACTGTGCTTCTTTGGCCTTTATTTTCTCCTCAATCTCTTGTCTTTTCTCCTCTTTCTTTTTCCTTGCTCTGCCATTTAAGTCCATTAGTATGCCCCTTACAACCGCCTTGTACGCGTCCCAAACTTTACTGGTTGGTACTTCTTTATTCACGTTGTATTGTATAAAAAACTTTGTCTCTCTTCTCAATATTTCCATATTCTCACTTTCCTGTAACAAGTCCTCATTTATTCTCCAGGCTTTCCTTTTTCTCCTTTTTCCAAATTTCCACATAATTGGATTGTGATCTGAGCCTACCATCGGCATTATTTCTACCTCCTTAGTCCATAACGCTAAGTCCTTTGAGGCCCAGATCATATCAATTCTTGATAATGTAAGATGCCTTGCAGAATAAAAAGTAAACTGTTTGGTTTTAGGATATTCTCTCCTCCATACGTCTTCGAGAGTCTCTTGTTGAATCAGCTCAAAAAAAAGCTTTGGCAATAGTCCTCTTTTCTTTTGTGCTGTTGTAGTCTTTTTGTCTAGTTCCAAATCTGTCACTCCATTGAAGTCTCCAGCAAGAATTATCTGGTCATATACAAGATCGTCTAAGTGCTTCCTTAAATCCTCAAAGAAGCTTTCCTTTGCACCGTTAGGTGCATAAAGTCCGACTACCAACACTCTCTTTAAATTCCAATTACATTCCACTGCTACAAATCTAGCTTCAACATCTCTCATAACAAATTTTGGCTGCAGCTCCTCTTTTATGTACAACACCACTCCTCTTTTTTTCGTGTTTGAGGCCGCTACAAATTCTTTGCCCAATTTTCCAGATTTTAAATATTTTACATCCTGTTTTCTAATATGGGTCTCCTGCAAACAAACAATATCACATTTTTGTTTTAGTAGCCAATGAAAAATATTTTTCCTCTTATTCGGTGAGTTTAGTCCATTTACATTCCAAGATAATACTTTACACTCCATATTCATGGTTTTGTTGGTAAGTCTTTTTCATTGTCTTTGATAAATCTCTCCATCTCCCGCTCAGATCTGATGCGTTTTTTTGCCCCTCCAAACTCAAAGGACACTCCTTCCGGTAACTCCCATCTGTATCTAATATTCATGTCCTTCAAAGTCTGAATTAGCACTCTATATTTTTTCCTGTCCAGTAACACTGATCTGGGCAGTTCCTTCATTATGATAATCGTCTTGCCATCAATCTCCAATGGATCTTGAAATTGTTTTGTCACAATCCTCTCTTTCATGTTTCTAGTTGTAAACTGCACAATCACATCCCTTGGCAGTTTCCTCTGGGTTGCAATTCTCGAGTTCACACGGTACGCCACATCTAGGATAGCCACAATTTCCTCCTCCTCCTTCCCCAGGTAATCAGCCAACACCTCAGTCATCTGTTCTTGCGCTGACTTCCCTTCCACCTCTGGCAGACCACGAAAACGAAGCTGCTTCTCCATGTGTTTAGTTTCTGCAACTGACAGAAGTGATTATCTTGGAAGTGATTATCTTGATGTGGGATTAACAGAGTCCGGAGGTGCCTTGTTTCACGGTCTTTGTCCCCGGCATCTGCATATCAAGAGGCACATCTGGGAAGCAGTTCCTGACAAGAGCGCTGGCACGTCATGGCCTCCACAGGAAAATAGTTGTCCTTTTAAACAGCTTCTGGAACACAGCTTCTCTCTGTTTCTCTACTGGTCCCAGTTGCTGTAGGGATCTCAGCAGTGGCTGGCATCTTGGCAGCAGGCACGTTGATCTGGGCGCGTCGTGGCTACTCCAGAGTGTTTGCAGGGAGGGTTGCTTGTGAGTACTGGCTAAGGGTTGCCTTGCCAGTCCCATGGAGTTCCCTCTTCTTACATAGTATCGGCCTCAGTACCAAGTTGTGCACAGTTCATATATAAAGTCCATGTCCAGGTTATGGGAGAGTACTCTAGGCAACACCACCTAGCAACCATCTAGGAAGTAGCCCATTTTCCTTTATTTGGACCTACGTAGCAACAATTGAACATCCGACCTAAATGACACCGTACGGTACAAGTAAAAGAGAATTTCCCTTTGTGCATCTAAAATGCGGAGTGTCCTTTCAGCTTCAGACACTGGGGATGGAAAAAACACTGGAAGAAAGGCTGCCTGACCTGACACAGCAAGAATGGAGGAGTGCACTGCAGAAGAACCTCTAGACAGGGGGCGAAAGAGGAACTGAGGGTCAGGGGCACTGCCTCTCCCAGAGCAGAGGCTGTTTTGGCGGGAAGCGGCCGCATACGCGCTCTGGGTGAGCAGAGGATCCACCTAGTGGCAAAAGGATGCAAAACATCTCCGATTGGCAGGCCTGCACATGCACAGTCCCATGTGCGACTGCCCAGAAGACCGAAGAGGGTTTTCTCCATTTCAGCACCTCCAGTTGTGCACACTTTATTGTTTCCTCATGATGCTGTCCTCCATTTCTGCACAAATTGTGAACAGCTTGTTTTTTTCTCACTCCCCCCCCTCCTTTTTAAATACCTGGCAAGGGGGAGATATCTTTCCCAGCATGAAGTTGGGACAATCTTTTTCTCGTGTCCAGAAGGGAAGGTATGCCTTGCATATGAATGAAAGGAAACACCTTCTCTGCTCCCTTCCTCTGCATTTTCACAGAGAACTGCCTTGGTGTCCTTGCTGACTCCAACAAAAATGAGATCAAAAATGAGTCATAGCAACATCATAACTCTGTTACTGTTTGTGTTGAGTGCTGTTTTCAAGGCAAGATTCATTCAGAGCTGCTTTGCCATTGCCTGCCTCTGCATAGCAACCCTGGACTTCCTTGGTGGTCTCCCATCCAAGTACTAATCACGGCTGAACCTGCTTGGCTTCTGAGATCGGACACGATCAGGCTAGCCTGGGCCATCTAGGTCAGGGCAATGCTGTTATTACACAAGCCGCATCATTTTTTCTTCTATTTTTTCAATTAGCACTTTAAAAATTCCTGAATTGATCCCTCCCTTCCCCTAAGCAGTAGGTCAATTAGTCTTTTCAAATGTAGATTATTGCAGTGGGACACCCAGTAGCTTCCATCAATTAGTATTATCAAAGGATTCAAGTATTGCTTTATTCTGGAGCAGCATTATAAAAATGCCCCCTTTAAAAAAACAAGTGTAGTATTACACTGTCCTTGACCAGTATTCTGCATGCACCAAAAAATAAAAAAAGTGGGTGGAGAATCATGATGGTGGCATGACAACAGCAGGCTGGGGAAGGGATGAAATCTGCACCTGGTGCGAAAGGGAAAGAATGGCTAACCGGGGGGTGGGGGGTGGAATATTGCTCTGCGCCATGTGGAATATCGGCTGCAAGCACAAATCAAGCAATAATTGCACCAGCAATATGACCACCATGTGTTAAAAAAAAACCCTTGCATGGAATCAGCCCTGCCTCTGTTGAGGGAAGAGTAGAGAGCATTTGACAGTGGCAGGGACAGAATAAACACCTGTGGATGTTGCTTCTAACAGCAGTTGCTTCTAGGTTAGAAAGAATGTCCAAGTGCGGTTTTAGTAGAAAAGCTGTTGCTAAAAAAAGCCTAGAGCGTAGACAATGGATCTATTTTGTCAAGAACTGTGACTACTGCAGAGAATATTTCCCAACAAAAGCAGAGGAACATGATTTTAGCTGGCATGACTTATTTATACAGCCTTCACTGAAAGTTGTCTGATTGATGCATGGAACATCTGGTGAGCAAGCGGCAAAACCTGACCTTTATTTGATGTTGTTTTGCTGACTCCACCATTGCAACAGTTTTGTTTACCATGTCAACAGATGAGCTACAGCCCCAAAAGACCACCAAAAAGGATCCAGGTCAAAGTTCTGATGTGAGGTTATTGTTCTCTTCCCTAAGACCCAGGCTATAAAAGGGAGTGTAGCAAGTCCAGCTAGGCTGCCTCACTCGCCAGACCTAGATATACCAGGGGTGGCCAAACTGTGGCTCGGGAGCCACATGTGGCTCTTCTAGACGTATTATGCAGTTCCTGAAGGTCTCTGAGTATCGCTGTGGCCATACATTTTATTTTAATTTAGTTTATTTCCCTCCCTTTCCTTCTTTCTTTCCATGTCTTTCATATTTTCAGTAAAAATGTTGGGGTTGCTAGGTCTGACTCAGAAAATACCTAGAGACTTTGGAGGTGAAGCCTAGCAAGGAGGTGATGTCATTTTTGTGTCGTCACTTCCAAGTCAAAGGTCAGGTGATGGTTCTTCCCAAACTCCACCCCTTCCAACTATGTCACTTCTAGCATACTGCAGCAAAACCCCACCCCTTCTTGTGATGTCACTTTTACGATACTGTCCCAAACCCGCCTCTTCATCTGAAGTCACTTCAGTGCATCATGTCTTGTGGCTCTCAAACATCTGACGTTTATTCTATGTGGCTCTTACATTAAACAAGTTTGGCCACCCCTGAGATATAGTGTAGTTGCACTGGCAGCAGCTACAGTGAATAATGAGAGCCGGTGTGATGAAGCGATGAGAGAGCTGGGTGACGACCCTTTAAAGCCCCATTCAGCCAAGAAGCTCAGCACTCAAGCCTCTTCAACTAACCTCTCTCACAAGGCTGCTGTATGTATGGTTAATATGAAGGAAGGAAAAACAATAGATGCCCATCTTGAGCTCCTTGGAGGAAAGGAAGAATAAAAAATGTGATAGATAACAGGTGTGCCGTACTGTTTCATTGCAACAAGGAATAAAAAGTGGGCTCTGCTTGTCGAGAAACAGAAGCATGCAGTCTGTCAATGTCAAATTATGGTTGTGCCATTTACTCTCCTGTTGAAGCCTCATCCACAAGTCATCTGCATCCTGGTCGTATGGGATACGCAAGGGCATATTTAAAAAAACCCAAACTCTTTAACAGAGTTAAACGGGGGGGGGGGGGCGGCATTTTAACAGGGGGGGCGGCATTTTCAACACAGACAGACAGAGTATAAACCAGTGCTTTATATATACTTAGATACATGTACATCTTTATCACACATTCAAAATTTCTTTAAACTGAATGCCTCTGCTTTAAAAATCACTTATATAGGATACCTGATTGGCAAGACATTAAAAATTACAACAGAAGTGATTTAACAGACATTGTGTACAACTAATGTTTTTAGACATAGAAACACACACACACACCATGCTACCAGTTTTCCAATTGGAAATTAATAGATTGGAATGAATCTGGTATAATTCTGAAAACAATGGCAGCGTTTAGTTGAATTCCTGTGTCCATGAAATACTGAACAGTACTGTGTTTGGGTGAGCTCAAGGGGACCTCCCTATGAAGAGGGCGGCGGGCCTCCTTTCTTCTTCTGTTCGAGCTCTTGCAGCCGTTCTTCTCGAAACTGCGCATGCTGTGTCCCCACTTTGTGGGCCGTCTCTGTTGCAGCAATGTCAATCTGTGCATATTTGGTTGACCCACTCCCTGTGGTAGAAGAATACTGTCATGAGCTCTATGTTCTTCCTATCAGGTACCTACGTAGCAGTACCACAGTCCCCAGACAGGGCCCTAAGAGCATTTGAGAGATTACAATGCCACAGCTTTGCACTAGGGGTTTAAGATGGATGCTCAGACTTTAGCACTGTGAACTGTAGCAGCATTAAGGAAATCTCATAGATTAGAAAGCTCATAGTTCAAATAAGAAAAGTTGAACTAAAGGGACTACAGGAAGGAATGTTGGTACTTATTGTGTGGATTCCTTCTGCTGGGAGGAATGGAAGGCATCTTGACATGGGTGATTCCCAACAAGGAGGGAGGACTAAAATTCTTCCAGGCTTCCTGTCTCCTGGGTAGAGGCACCCATTTCCTTAGTTCGGTTACTCTCAAAGTGGTATCTATGCTAAAAAAAGTTAACTATTTTAGTAAATGTATTAAGACAGGACGAAAAGAAAGCAACTACCATGTTTTTTTCATTTTGCCATCCCTCTTTTAAATCAGGGTGAGACAAGACATCCCCTCCCTTCCTCGCAGCAGAGGGAACCCTCATGGTAAGTGCCACTGATCCTTTCTCGCTCTGAAGGGGAGGTCATCTTGACATGGGATGTCCAAAAACAGTTGTATCCCATGCTGGGTGGGAAAATCAGTCTGGCAGCACCACTTGCTACAATACCCTCCCTTCCAAAGGCTATGTCAGCTGAGGGAAGAGTATACGTTCGTCGTGTCAGACAGAAGGTCAACAAATGTGACCCCTGGCTGCCTTACAAATCTCTTCAACAGAAGCTTCAGCATCCAATGTCACATTAATAGCAGCACTATGAATGGCGAAATTCTCTAGGTCCTCCATTGACTCAACTGTGCAGCACTCAGCAGGCAGGCAGGGGAAGAGTAAGCAAAAAAGAGGTAGGCCTTAGTCAATCAGGGCCAGTGCCTTGCTATATCTGGGAGGCATCCAGAAAATGGGTTTGGAAGGAAGGGGAGGCATCTCTGCCTAGTTTCACAGTGGCGCTCCATCATCTCGACTGCTCTGCTGAAGCCATTAAGTGTTGAGCTTGAGCATTCGCCATCTTTAATGGCATGGAAGATCTTCCTGCCCAAACCGGCCACCACCGAAGAGGCGTCCTCGGAGGTGCAGTCGAATTGTGCAGCGTGCTCTTCTTGCCATCTCTGCCTGTCTACTGTTGACCACTGTTCAGGCCTGTACATGCTCAACTGAACTGGGGATCAGTCCCTTTCTCCCATTTTTTGGGAGGACAAAGGACTCCTCGCTCTCCATGGAAATGAAACTATCCAATACTTCAATGAAATTCTCTGTGTCCTCCATTGCCTCAGCCAGACCATCGTCGGGGGGGGGGAAGAGTAGGCAAAAAATGGAGGAAAGAGGTGTAGGAGGAAGAAAGGAGTAGAAATAAGCAGAAGCAGAGGTATTAGTCTTCTGCTGAGTTGCAGGAGTGTTGCTGAGCAGTTCCTACCAAAAGCCTTCTCTCCCTGACAAGGCAGGAAATGAACTGAGAGCCAAACTACAAGTGACGCCTGACACTGGTTGGACACTAGTCGGCTTCCCTCAAGTTTTGATGGGAAATGTAGGCACCCAGGTTTTACAGCTTGGCTCTCCATTACAGCTGCAAGACCAGGATGCCTACATTTCCCATCAAAACTTGAGGGAAGCCGACTAGAGTCCAACCTGTGTAAGACGTCACTTGTAGTTTGGCTCTGAGGAAATGGGTGACTCTGCCCAGGAGACAAGAATGTTGGAAGAACTTTAGTCCTCCCTCCTTGATTGACAGATAGGAATCACCCATGTCCAGATGCCCTCCCCTTCAGAGCGAGAAAGGAAAACACTCCAAGTGAAATCAGACATAATTCAAAGAGCCACCAGCTCAAAATATAATCATTTATGCATTTACCATTTACCACTTCTTGAATTGAAACATAGCAAGAAACAGCATAACTGCCTAGTCTTCCTCTAAATTCATTCACATGCAGGCAGCGCAACGATACTGAAGCATTACACTTAGCAGCACAAAACAATGTCAGTGCTCTCAGTTTTAATCACATGAACACAGAAAGATAAGGGATGACGGTGGACAAATGCTTAGGGGGAGAAGTAACACTAAACCCCGGCAAAATCTGTGTAGAAGCAACCTTGCCCTAATAATCCATTCTATAAACCAATGTATGCCATATATGGAAACATATATTTATAATGCTTGCTTAACTGTTTTCAAGTTAGCTGAGCCCCAGTTTAGAATTATTTTGAATTTTAGTCTATAACGTTGGCAATTCCTTTAATTTTCATAACATCTGCTAATCTCATTATCATATTCTCTTATTTTATTTATAAAAATGTCAACCGTCTATGGACTGAGGGCTGACCCTTTTGTTTCTCTGGATTTCACAGCAAGACATTTACTTATCAGTTTATTTAAAACATTTCTACCCTACTTTTGTCACCTTCGACTCAAGGAGGCAAACTATGCAGGAATCAAGATGCAATGACATCATAGTCCAGTTAACAAACTTTAAAAAGATCAAAATTACACAAATTACAAGCTTTCAGATTTAAGAGTCACACAAGAGTTAAAACAGAAAAGAACAGCACATTCACAGCCAATTTTGTATCAACAATTTACCCTTGACCCAAAAATGCAGTTCAGTAAGTATGAGGGTCCTGAACGGCTTTAGGACCTGAATGGCTTTAAAGATAATAACCAGCACTTTGAATTGAGCCTGGAAGCAAATAGGAGGCCGTGCAGTTGAAGCAGCACTGGAGTTTTGTACTCCAAGTGGCTGATACCAGAGGGGATCTCCACTGCTGCATTTTGTACCAACTGGAGTTTCCAAGACATCTTCACAGGTAGCCCCACCCATGGAGAGTGTGCTACAGTAGTCTGAACTGGATTACGGTAGCCTGAATCAACGTAGCCAGCTCAGTAGAATCTAGATAAGGGGTCAACTAATGAACGAGGTATGATTGAAAGATGGTGCCCCTAGGAACAGCACTGACTTATCAGTTAACAAGACCCAGTCCAGAAGCACCCCCAAGCTCTTAAACCAGATCTACTACAAAAGGTTTAACCCCTTCTAAGTCTGATAATTCAACACTAGCCAATCCTTCTGCTTTCCTAAACTGCATCCACTCTGTTTTGTCTGGATTAAGCTTCAGTTTGTTTACCTCTATTCACTGGATCACAGCCTCAAGACACTGGCCCAGGACCTTCACAGCTGCAGCCAGAGGCTTACACAATGAGATATAAAGCTTGGTATCATCAGCATATTGGGGACAACCTACTCCAGAGTTCCTGATGATTTCTCCCAATGGTCTTACATAGAGATTAAAGAGCATTGGAGATAAAATAAACCACACATCAGGTCCCAGCTAGCTGCCTCTGTTTCCTGCCAACAAGAAATGAACAAAACCAATGAAGAGTGCTCCCTTTTATCCAAACTTTGATTGGAGCTGATTCACCAAAGTATCAAGGATGACTGTATCATTTGCTACTGACCGATCACACAATCTCAACAGTGATGCACTGTCTTTTTCCAACTCTAAGTGAAGATCATCAACTCAGACCACAAGTGCTGTTTCAGACCTGAATCCTGGCCTAACGCCAGACTGAAACTGGTCAAGGGCAGAAATTTCATAGAACCATAGAGTTGGAAGGGGCCATACAGACCATCTAGTCCAACCCCCTGCCCAGTGCAGGATCAGCCTAAAGCATCTCTGACAAATATTCATCCAGCCTCTTCTTGAAGGGGAGCTCACCACCTCCCTAGGCAGCTGATTCCACTTTTGAACTACTCTGACCATGAAAAGGTTCTTCCTAATATCCAGCCAGTACCTTTGTGCATGTAATTTAAGCCCATTGTTTCGGGTCCTACCCTCTGCTGCCAACTGGAACAGCTCCCTGCCTTCCTTTAAATCTGAAGCGGCCGTTGTTCTGCCACAACCTGCTCAATCGCCTTGCCCAGAAAGGGATTGGACATAGGTTGATAATTGCCCCCACCCCTCTTATCCAGAGATGGCTTCTTAAGAAGGGGCCTAATCCCAGCTTCCTTCCCACTTCCCAAGGCAGCATTCCTTGTAAGAGGGACATATTACTAACCTTCCCCCATAGGTTTTAGCATGGGCAAGAACGCAGTATGCAGGAAGTAGCTTTAGTTAGATGTCTCAGGGCATCTACTGCCTAGGGCTCACTGATGGGAAAACGACTACACCTCAGCGTATTTTGCTGCTCTCTCAGTAGCTTTTTTGGTCATTGGAACTGCCCACAACATAACAGCACAAAAATTATTCAGAAAGGACAGCGAGAGGCACTTGCAAGGATCCTCCTTACCTCTTATACTTGAACTGGGCTCCTGAAGTTCTAGCTCCATGTAATGAAGCTGTTTCTTTGATGTAGGGCTGGTAGGTATATTAACATAGGTTGCTGACTCACTACACAGTCTATCAGCCACCGGTAGATCTGCTGAATTGCTGACTGCTCCTGCTAAGAAAAGCAGTACGCTTAAAAAGGAGAGAACTCAAAATTAAATGGCTGCTTTCCATCAGGTTAGATGGGAAATTTAAGTCCATGCACTTATAGAAATCTCCTCTTCACAAGGGCTTCCCCATTCCTTTCAATGCAAGAAACAGATTTAACTTTGAGCCATGGATCTGCTTTTCCATTGAAACAACCAGGGCTTTTTTTCAGCTGGAACGCGGTGGAACGGAGTTCCGGAACCTCTTGAAAATGGTCACATGGCTGGTGGCCCCGCCCCCTGATTTCCAGACAGAGGGGAGTTTAGATTGCCTTCCGTGCTGCTTGGCAGCGCGGAGGGCAATCTAAACTCCCCTCTGTCTGGAGATCAGGGGGCGGGGCCACCAGCCATGTGACCATTTTCGCCAAAGGCAACCCACTGATTTCCACCACCTCTTTCCCCAGAAAAAAAGCCCTGGAAACAACTACAGCACACTGAGCACAAAGGACTCCATGAACCAAAAGACACGTGGCTCTCAAAATGGACCATACTCTTTTTGCAAGGCCCAGCTACCCTCTAGTTATGAAGCTGAAGCCATACAGCTGATCAGCCTTCCCTAGAGCAGTGAGAGAACATGGAAGAACTTATAAATAAAAACAGTGGCGCAATATCACCCAGCAAGAAGGAAGTATCCAATAAGCTTCCTTAAAAATGAGGTAATTTGGACAGGGAAAGGCAGAAGTTGGGGAGAGAGGGTATCCAGAGGAAAAGAACTGCCATTTTGACCTGCTGATTCTTTGAAGGACTTGTTGTTAGTGCACATGTCGAATGCTCTGGGGTGTGCTTGCAATGAGGCATCCCCTCACCACTAGTAGGGTCATCACACAGGGTCCCTCCTCTTCCTGTCACATGATTCTGTCTTGGGGTTGCAGCTCAGTGGGCCCCACATTGCCACCCAGACACTAAACGGTGGGTTCCAGGAATGAATAGTCCTTCTCTAATGGCTTGCGACCTTGCTGTTGCGACTCTGCAACTCTAGGAGCATTCTTCTGACCCACAGGTTGAAGACACTTGACCCAAGAATTGCTTATGTCTAATAATCCAGGGATTCCGCTTCACGTTTTCACAACGCTTTAGAAAATATCTCAACATTTATAATTGGGCAAGCAATTATTTGAGCTGCTATTATAACCTCACTGAGTGAAAGCTTTGTATCACTTGGAGTTTTCGTACTGGATCGATGCGTATAATCACCTGCCTGCACATTTCAACAGATGTCTATTCTGCTGCCAACCTGTCTACTTACCAAGTTCTTCAGTATCACATCCAGGTTCTGTGGATGGGGCCATCAACTCATAACTTCCTTTAAGACCTAGAACATACAGACACTTCTATATTCTTCATGCCGTTTAATCAATATTTTATATAGTTTTAATGAAGTGCAAGACTCCATTCTTTCAGGCGCTTTACAAACAATAAAAAAATATTTATATTTTGGTCCATTCAGGAATTATGGGGATTTTATAGGAAGTGTTTACTGCCTTACTTGCCAGGGACTGAATGCACTTACAATTCTAATGATTTTCAAGCATGAATATAAATTCATTAATGGAGGATGAAGGTGAGAAGTGGGATGGAGATGGGTGGGCTGTTTGGAACCTTCCTAGATACATTCAGAGATGTTACTGCTCTCGCACAAGCACTGTGCCCTTTCAATGTTATACAAGAGCCGTTTGTCTGAAGTGTTACATAAAGGCTGTAAAACCTGTCATGCCAGAGTGAAAGACTTAGTTCTGAAGCCGTCTCTTTATTATGATAATTCTTGGCAATTTTTAAGAAGGTATATTTTCAGACATGTTCTTGTATTTCCTTAAATGGGCACAAGTCAGTCTGCTCTAGACCTGATAAAAAACATGTACCAAAAAGATTCTCTTCCTACTCTAAATGTATGCCTCCTGTTATATTATCCAGCAAAATATAAAAATATAAATTACCACATCTTAATTAAGTAAATTAACACATCAGCAAAGGATGCAAAGAAATAATTTGCAATGTATATATGAGTTTTGGGAACAACGGAAAATTCTTTTTTATATATTAGTATTAAAGAATAATAAAAATATATTTTTACTTTTTATGAATTTTATAAACACCCATCCTTTTCTCTTTTCCTGTGTATTCAGGCATTATGTAGCATAATACATGCAATAGATGTGGGAAAATGTAAAAAAAAAATGAAGTATCCCATCAACGTATTAACTACTTGGAAATTATAGCTGCTTTTGTTTTCTGTACATAAGCTCTAACAAAACACCGTACCTACCAGCTTGCAAAGTTTGTCCTTTATGTGCTTTCAGACACCAAGAAGCTGCCATAACAGAAGAACCTGTTTTTTTAAAAAACATCTGTGAATTAGTACTAAAAACCACAGTTATAATTAGAGTTCTATTGTGCTTATTCACTTAATATAAAGTGCTCTAGAAAGATACTCGTTATACAAAACCCTCCAAATTTCCTTGTCACTGGATGAACCAATTCCCTTTCTCTCCTTCCTACTGAAATTTTCATTTTGAAGTTGCTGAGATATAATTTAATTATTCTATTGTCTTCCCTGTGGAACAAAGAATCTCAAAATAATTTCTGAAACTTATTAAGAATCAATTAAAAGTCCTGTACAAGCCTTTTCTACTGAGGCCTTTTCAAATATTCATTTGATAATCTTTACACGGAAGACATAAAAATCATTGGCTGTCATATTTGTGCCTTGCTAATGGTTCAAGATGCCTATTCCTCATTGTACTGCAAGACTAACGGGAATGTGCATCCCCATTCAAAGTATGCATTACAAACAGAAATTGCCCCCAAAGTCTCACATACTTACCACTGTGCAAATGCATAACTCAGAGGCACATTTCAATCCGTGCTCACTTCCAAATCTGCGGGGAGGGGTGGGGGAGGTGCTTTTGTGACTAAAGTAGCCGATACTGGACAGTCTTTCTGACATTTGGCTTACTTAAGCCAATGAGCTCCTTTCCTCCTAGGAACTCAAAATCTCATTTTAAACAGCCTGCAGTGTATGTTTTTAATTTGATTTTCTTAATGGATTTCACTCAATAGCAGAAGCTTTGATCCCCCCCCCCATCTTTTTCAGCAACTCAGCCTTGAGCATTCCGTAAGTGCATTACAGGAAGTTTCTAATTTATAACTCAATATTTAGAGTGCTTAATTCACATTGCTTTTCTCTCCAATAAGGGGTGGAGGCTTTGGAGCAATATGAACTTCCGATTGACTTTTACAAATCTAGCATTTCGCAGCTGAACCAGAAATGCATTGTTCCGAGTTCAAAATAGAAGGGAAAGGAGGAGACGTTTCTTCTCCGTATCAATCTGCTTCTCTCTGCTAAAGGGTAGTACCAATGAAATTCAAGACAGATTTCCACCTGGAACCAGCTAACCATTAAGCAAGCTTCCAGTTCTCTTGCTGCTTTGTGCAGGGACAACTTTGTGCCTAGGATCAATAGTGGTCAGGCATCTCCCCCATCTCTGCCCCTGATATCAGAAGCAAGTTGGATTATCTGGTTTTTCTGTTCTATAGATTCACACTATTTTGTATGAACAGCCTGAGATTTGGAATTGCATCAATGGACTTCTATGTACTGTCTTATTTCTCTTAAAAGAGTGAGTCAGATTTTTGTTTTTATCCCAGTCTTTCCACTTTTTTAAGTCACTCAACATATGGCCAGGAATATTCACCTCTGTTTTAGTGTTTCCAAATGTTATGACAACATATCAATCAAACAGTATTTGTGAAACAACATGCACATAATAAAGCTCCACAGTTCTTTCTAAAGAAAAAAATAGTTGTGGGAGGGAAGATTTTTGCTTAAAGCTGAATAGAGGGATTGTGCGATGCCTTCCCTCCTTGCTCTTTTCAACTACAACTTCCCTTCTCCAATCTGCTTTTCCTTCCATGAAGTTCCAATTTCATATTTGCGAGGGCAAACACATAAATGGCATCTCATTGGGGATAAAAAATAGATACGCTGCAAGAGGAAAATGCCACATTAAGCACCCTTCCTCCTTAGCGCACAAGAACACCCCATCCAAAAGCTGCCATTCCTTTTAAAATAAATGGCCAACCCATTTTTATGGCACGTGGGGCTATGTAACATTTACTTCTCTATCACATTTTTAACCCTCCAAGGAGCTCAAGATCCCATGCATGATTCTCCCCTCACTCACATTATCTTTACAACAACCCGAAAAGTTAAGTTAGGCTAAGACCAGGGCTTTTTTTCAGCTGGAACGCGGTGGAACGGAGTTCCGGAACCTCTTGAAAATGGTCACATGGCTGGTGGCCCCGCTCCCTGATCTCCAGACAGAGGGGAATTTAGATTGTCCTCTGAGCCGGGCGAGGCAGCCTGGGCGCGCGCGGGCCCAGGCCGCCTCGAGCGGCACGGAGGGCAATCTCAACTCCCCTCTGTCTGGAGATCAGGGGGCGGGGCCACCAGCCATGTGACCATTTTCTCCGAGGGCAACCCACTGAGTTCCACCACCTCTTTTCCCAGAAAAAAAGCCCTGGCTAAGACAGTGTCTAGTCCAAAGTTACCCATAAGCTTCACAGTAGGGGATTTTGGACCCACCTCTCTCCATCCTCTTCCTGAACAGGGAAAGTGCTTGTAAATGTTTTCATCCTCAAGATCCTGGTTTTTAGTAGTTAAGTAGTTTGCGGGGGGAGCTGCAATGCAGCACTTCGCTGATTCGAATCTCACTACTACCATGAACTCATGTGGCCCTGGGTAAACCACTCCTCTCAGCCCCAGCTCCCCAGCTGCATTGTGAAGATAATAATAATACTGACTTTGTTCACCACTCTGGGTGAGGCACTAATCTGTCTAGAACAGCAGTTGTTGTTATTGTTATTACTTTTAAACTAAATAATATTGACCTTATTCACCGCTCTTAATAGACACCAATTTGTCCAAAAGAATGGTATACAAATGAACTGTTGTTGTTGTTGTCATATAAATGAAAGCCTTGACGTTTAGGGCCTTATGAAATTCTTTTTTTAGTGAAGAAGTTGTAGCAGAAATCTCAGTTATTCCTACCTGTTATAGCCGGTAAGACTCCAGATGATAAAAATGAAGTTTCCTTTAAAAACACACACAAACAGAATGTGTTAGAATGAATGAGTCTCCGTCAACCATAGCTAAACTAAAAAAGTTCTGAGGGACTGCATCATAATGGCATTTATTCTCATGAGCATTCATCCAGCTCGCAGGATTATCTGTGAATGAATTTTGTTGTTGATGATTTCGACAAACCATCCATCCATCCATCCATCCATCCATCCATCCATCCATCCATCCATCCATCCATCCATCCAAGTAAGTTCTTCCAAACGGCACCTCAAAACTAAAAAATTTACTTTGTAACTGACCGTCTATATGAAGTGGATACTAAACACGATTAAACAAATAATTCTATGTGCACTTATTGCCTAGTTTCGACTAATAATAGACATCATTCTCATAAATATGCTGCTCATTAGCCTAACCAAATTCAAATTAATTCCCTTAATTAATAGTTTAATGCTGACAAAGCCTGCATATGTATTATCATTGTTAGCATAACCACCGTCTAAGGGTGAGACTACACAGTTAATATGAATAAAGGAGAGAGGGAAGAAGAGGTGGGTGGGAGCTGGAATGCTTATATTTTCTGCACCTGCTACCCCTATTCTTGAGGTCTCAGAGCTGGCTTGAATAAAAGAATAATAATTTTTAAAAGCTGGAGATGACACATGTATAGAATCAGCAGGCATGGAAAGAGTTGTGATGTTCTTCCTGCCTTCCCCAACACACTCACATTATAAGCTAACATTCCTTTTAATGTTTATTTCTACCCAGAATCACATTCCTAAATGTCAACACATTAAATGTTTCAGCCTAATAACAATCAACATCTGGTCAATTAATCTGATTTAAGTGAATTTAGTTTGAGCAAGCTCTGTATCCCTACTCTCTCATTTTCTAAAGTAGACCAGCTCAATGGATATAAGTAGCTTAGACTGAATGGCTGCACGCTTAGCTGGCACACATTATTGAAGTCAATGGGATGAATGCAGAGACTGAGGACTACTGGGAATAACTGGAACAATTCCACAAACACTAGGCCACAACACATGCATCAATGTAACCATATCAAGCTTCTCTCTGAGAGAATGAGACTGCTGATAATATGCAGTAAAGGAAACTGCATCTCTTGACCTCAAACATCAACTGCAAATCTCATTCCACTACTTTGATACAAAATATTTCATTCATAGGTTTCGCACTAAAGATGGCAGATAATTTTTTTTAGACAGGTGCTTCCATTGTGCATACACCATCTAGAAAAACTGTAACTAAAACAAGCTGGGATAGTGCCAGAGTCCTTATCTGACATCTTTAAAACAGACTAAGGTAGGGTCCATATGTTATTACATACTCCACTATTGTATTCATTCACTTGTGAACAGGTGAATGATTACAGTAGGGCAATATCCAGCATGTGGATCTAGATAATGGAAAGTAGATGATAATTTGCTTAATTTGCATGCCTGGCTCAGACTCTGTGGTTCTCTGATGTAACTTAATGGCTTGGATACAAAATAAGCTGTATTATAGACTGTAAGCAAGGGTTAGAAAACAATCTATCCTCCCATACTGTGTCAGTCCCAATTCTGGCCATGTTCACTTTCCTCGTCCCCACCCATTTCCTCCTACTGAATGGCAGCATTATCATATTCCATGTCTTCCCGTGCCAATACTGAGGAGTAGGCAGGTTGTAGGCCCATTATTGGTACTGCCAGCTCCACAAGAACTAGAAATTTGGATCAATTTAGTGATTATAAAAAGTCCTTCACTAATTCAAAATTAAGGTTAAAATACTTCACATTTTCGAATTTTTTTCAAGCTAGCTACAAATGTCATGGAAGGCAGAAAACAGTCCCAATTTAGATTACATAGGTCCTACTTACCTACACCAGGAAATGAATGTCATATACTCAAGATATTAGCCCCAATCAAGCATTTTGTTTCTGGCATTCATACCTGGCATATACTAGGAGATTATACTTTGCTCAGTCCTTCCAGTATGCAAGGTTGCCATTTTGCAGCACGTACAATTGGGGTCCCAGTTTTGTTGCAGGCTTGAAATTATGTGTATTGCCCTGTTCACCAAAACTGGAGACCATACGTAGCTCATGAAGTAGGAGTACCAGAAATGTACCTCCTGCACCCAAGTTTCTCTTTTAATCAGGCCTAGAGAACCTTTTACTTCCTAGCAAAGATTCCATTTCTAAGATTCAAAGACTGAGTGGAGAAAGATGGGTGAACTCAACCTACTGTAATCAGGAATCTGATATGGAACTAACAAGTAATTCTATAGAGTGGAAAGTGAGATGCCCCAGCAACTTTTGTGGAAACAGACCAGTGGACAACCATGTCAACAGTATATCATGCACAGTTCTTTGGGTGTGCTAAACTTAGTGGATCAACATTAATTTAATAATAATTTCCACATTAAGTTTTGAATGTATTTGAATGTAAGAGAACCGCTGTAGCACAGTGGTTAAGTGGTTTGACTGTGCATCAGTAGTGGTTCGAATCCCACTACTGCCATGAGCTCAGTAGGTGGCCTTGGGTAAGCCACTCCTCTCAGCCCCAGCTCCCCAGCTGCATTGTGGGGATAATAATACTGACCTTGTTCACCGCTCTGGGTGAGGCACTAATCTTTCTAAAACAGCGGTGGTTGTTGTTATAACTTTTAAACCACACTTGATTAATTTTTTCTCCTAATCAAGCATTTCAGTTCAAGTAATGGCTACTACTGGATCAAAAAAAATTAACATAGGATACTTTTAAAATGTGTTTACTAAATAAAACCCAAGGAAGGAGGGAGGAGAGTACACTTCCACAACAACCTAGTACACAACAAGAAGAAGGAAGTATGCCAAAAAATTTTATATTGCAGTACTACTATATATACAATCAATATATCCACAATGGTTTCAATTCAATTCAATGTGACCTAACTCGGGAGCTGGAATTGTGAATGTGAACCTGAATGCTATTTGAGTTTGGATATGAAATATCTTGATTAACTGACACTGGTGGCCTGATGAAGGACCGCGTCTGAAACGAGCCGAAAGGAACTAGACCGGTATAGCTCGTCGCCACCCTTGACTTCACAGATTTTGGACGCCACCAACTAGCTTTAATTGGCACCGTTTGCAGCCTGACGTTGTGAGAAAAACTTGAGGTTCCTTCAATACACGGGACTTGATTCTCTCGTTTTGCATGGACTTTGGATACATTGCAGTCACATTGAATTGAATTGAAACCATTGTGGATATATTGATTGTATATATAGTAGTACTGCAATATAAAATTTTTGGCATACTTCCTTCTTCTTGTTGTTTACTAAATAAAAGTCAAAATAAGCCTGCTAAATTATATCATGCTTGATTTCAAGCATCAGAAATTTTCCTGAAAAATTCCAATTCGATTCCACCCCCCCCCCCTGAAAACTAACATTACTGCTGAAGATACACAGTACAGAGGTAAAGCTTTTCCTATTGCCTAACTTCAGGCAAAGAAAAGCCAAATTTCTAATTATCACATAAATAAAGGGTATGATAAATCCACAACAGAGAACGAACCATAAAGAGCATTCAGACAGCAGGCCTGGCCAGAGGCATCCTTCATTCACTACGGCTGTATGTCAGCGGCACCCCTCTGGGATAACCAAGTTATGGATATGGCTAAGCATGCTTTGGGGATGATGACTCCTGCAGTATCCTCTGCGTGGAGATGCCTTTCAAAACTGCCTCAAAACTACAACTGGCCCAAAACGGGCCTGCCTGGCTGTTAACTAGGGCAGACTGCACAAACAACTTCACTGTTACTGGGACCAATTCTAAGTATTGGTACTGACTGCAGTTCCATCCTAAGCAGAGTTATAGCCTTCTAAGCCCAGGGACTTCAGATAGGAGTGCCATTCCCCTGCTCAGGGCAGGGGATCCCCTGCTCCCACCTCCCTCTCCCCATGCCCACTTACTTGGCCAGTGAGGGGGTGCTCCCCGGGGCGCCCCCTCCGGGCAGTGTGGCATGTCCCCAGCAGCCCAAATTGCACCCCACAGTGGGTCTGTTTCAGGCCGAATTGGGCCCGTCAGGGAGTGCCCTTTGACCTGCGGGCCGCCCTTTGACCTGCGTGATGTCACTTCTGGGAAGTGACATCGTCACGCAAGCCAGGAGTGCTCGTGCGCTCACAGCACACACACACAGCAAGAATCTACGGAGGCAGCAGAGTAAGAGCCAGGCTCCCAATCTCCCACCAGGGGAGACAACGGACTTGGCAACCCTAACTTCAGATGAACTTACCCATTCATTTAAGATGTCTGAGGAGGCCCTCCTCCATTCTCCCCCTCCCCACACTATCAGAAATGTCACAGTTATTTATTTATATATAACATTTATTAGCTAGCTTTCTACCATGAAGAAATTCAAGGCAGTGAACAAGATGGCACAGCCATTTCAGTGGTGGCACCAAGGCTGAGGAAGTTCCTCCCACAAGACAGGCCCATCTCAACCCATCCCTGTTATCTTTCAGGAGTGAGAAGACCCTTGGAATCAAGTAATCAATGTTATGCTGATTACTATTTTAACTATTGCGGCTTTTTTCCTTTTAACTGCTGTTTCATGCTAAGGTTTTTGCTCTTTAGTTTGCTTGTTTATTTGCTGTTGATTGCTTACTTTAGAAGATCACTTTAATGGATTTTAATCACATTGTAAGCCTGTTGTGGATTGACTCAGGTTAAAAAAACAGGCTGTAAATATCCTAAAATGAACAAAAATTAACTATCATGCTAAGTGTCCAAATATTCAGAATCTCCCCATAAAGTAACCAGGCCCACAACCAACCCCTGAAAGTGGGACTGCAAGGTGTTGGGAGTACCCAGGCTCAGCTCTAGATTATGTGCAGCAGTAAAGATAAGACTGCCTGGAAGCATGTGTGGAGTGCTGTTCCCCCATTACCAAATAAAGCAAGCCCTCACAAAGCAGAGGGGAAGGGGAGAGACCTCAAGCCAAAGTCCAGTTCTTATGAGGCTTCACCCTGTGTGAGAGAAGTTAAGGCTGGATCTTCACACAAGTCTGTCTATACCATTCTCCAGTGGGGACAAGGAACCCACAGCTCCTAGCATCCACCTCTCACCTGGCCAGTGGGGGGCGGGGGGGAGGCGTGGGAACAGGATGAACCCATCCTGAGCCTGCTCCAGATCACTTCTGCGTTGTGCCAGGAATGGCTTCATTCCCAGCGTGATGTGGAAGTGATCCAGAACAAGCACGAGGCAGTTTCTCCCAATGTCCTCCCCTAGCAACTTCCCCATCCTCTGGTTTGACCCTGCCCCCCCCCCCCCGGGGGAACCTGGAAACCCCAGACTAGTTCAGCATTCAGTTTACACCTGGAAGACAAGTGTGGGAAGCTTACAAAATAAGGGATGAAGAGAATGGCTCTCTGCTGTTGCTTTTCCTCAGCATCTGGCAGACAGACACCTCCTGCCTCCGAACATGAATGTCAGTTATTAAGAACTGACCTCCGCAATACCAGAGCTTGCACTTTTCAGGACACGGCTAATTCTCTGAATGCAGACCAGCCATTCTGCTTAATAGTCCTTGCATCACTGCTCTATTATTAGAAAAGCTAAAATTACAGCACCATCTCAGGCTTCCTCCTTCTCAATGGTCTCTCTGCGAGGTCTTCGGAAACAACCAGCCTGCAAAGGAATTGCCAGGAACAGGCGGCAGAAGCAACACAGCTCGGATTCTGACAGTTTAGTAAAACGATTACCCTCCTCAAAACTTCTCATAAGTAATGTAAAAAATTCTCTGTGGTTTAAAAGAAGTGTTAAGGGATTTACTCGCTCAAACTCCTAAAAATATGAAAATTGTAACCGAAGCTGCCCTACTGGTTTCGTGCCATGTAAGTGTAAGCAGTAAACACATTCTGCAGCCTCTCCTTTTGTTCTAGCCTGCAACTAAGGGTCGCGCTACAAGTGACGAATGACACTTGCCTGGCAAGTGAACAGACTCACGTGTACTCCTCCCTGTTCACTTGCCATTCACTTGCTCTCCACTTGATCACGTAGTGGAGCACAAGTGGAGCGCAAGTGGAGGAATAAACGTGAGTCTGTTCACTTGCCAGGCAAGTGTAATTTGTAGCTTGGCTCTGAGGCTCAGGACACTACAGGAGCAAAAGCTTCAAAGCTGTACGTTGACCATGTCTTTTTTCTGCACGCTTTCATTTGGATTGGAGAGAACAGCACAATTGTTTGGATCCATTCCAGTCTCGTTTCAGGCCTGGTCGTGGGACTCAAACAGCCTCGGCCATCCATGTGATGGACAGGGGAAGTGTATCCCTATTAATTCTCCTAGTTCTCTCAGCAGCTTTTGATCATGGCCTCTTTCTGGACTGCCATTCGGGACCGGGACTGGGAGGCACTGTTTTGCGGTAGTTTTGATCCTACCTCGAAAGTAGGTTTCAGAGTGTGATGCTGGGGACTGCTGCTCCACCCCTTGACCTCTTGAACCAGTAACATTATCATGTTACAGTATGTTTGGGATGGACAAAAGAACCTGTTGCAAACCTCTATGTAAAAATTTTAAGCAGTCATTTTTCAGAGGAATATTTTCACAGTGTCCCTCACCAGACAGATACTCCATGCCCAATTTTATACGGACAGGACAGGTCCTCTACAGTTTATGACGAACAGAATATTGAGTGCCGGGCCACTGAAAAACCCAAATTCAGCAATTCCCACCAAGAGCTAGAAAAGATTTAAATGGAATTCAAACTATTCATTTGTACATCTAAATAGCTACAGCGGTACTACTATTAATAAAATGCCTGCTGGTATCAGCATTATCAAATTTAACTATAAAATGGTTAGGAAGATTTTTATCCTAAGGCAGGCTGTTTCAAAACAGCCCACTACAAATTGACTTATTTCAGTAAAAGATTAAACAGCTTTTCAATTATTTTGAAGGAACCAACACATTCCTTTAGCATTTCACAGCCTTTGCCTCCAAGAATGACCTTTGGCCTTCTGTGACAGTAATAATTAATGGTCTCTACATTTAATATTCAGCTCATCCTGACTTAAAGGACAGTCTCTCCACATGAGACCTCTTACCTGAAGCCGTTCAAATATAGGGAGCTGCAATGTTAGCTGGGAAGCATAGCTGTCAATTTCACCTCTCTACAGGATGGTCTTTTAAAAAGACAGAGCCTGTGATCACTCCTCACAGGGACTGTTAATTTCATCTTCACTCTGTCAATTTCACCTCCTCTTGGGGAGACAAAGATGAAATTAACAAATGCTCTGAGAAGCAATCTCTACCAGCTCTATCTTTTTAAACTACCCTCCTGTAGAGAGGTGAAATTGACAGAATCTTCAGCTCTGTCTTTTTGAACTACGCATCCCTGCTAACATTGCATCTCCCTTCACTTGAGCATCCTCATGTAAGAGGCCTCATGTAAAAAGACTCTCATTTAACTGTGAACTACAGAAAATGCAAGTCAAAAATTCGAATGAAGACTGGAAATAGGATGCACTCAGCCCAAGCATTTACCTTCAGCCCACCACACACTGGGCAAGATGAAAAGAGAGGCTGCATTGTCCCAGAAGGAGAGCTACATACTTCGCACACACTGCTGGAGATCCCACCTGCTGTCGTCGCCTCAGCACTTCTCGAGTCTAATAGCTGCCCTTGCTGCCTGAGTTGTGTCCACCTTGAAACAAAATCCAAGCTTGCCTCAGTACTTGAGTCCTTGGTGTTTTCCACAGAGAAGGCTGCCTGGACTCCCCTTTCTTGGCTTGTCTTGAAAGCAGCTTGTGCCTCTCTATGCGGTGTCAGCAGCTTCAGGTCACTAATTCCTTGAGCTGCCTGGTCCTGGGATAGCGAGGAATCTGAACTTGTGGTCTGCACATCTTTAGCAGCCACCTGTAGCAAACTTCTGGGAGTGTCATAGGCATGCCTGAGAGAGCTGGGAACCTGGTACTCCAAGTTAGAGCTCCTTGGATGCTCGCCAGGTAGACAAGTACATACATTCTGGTCTGGAGGAAGGTTTAGCTGCAAGCTCAAGAGTGATCCAAATTCATCACTATGGCTAATGTCCAGGCTCCCAGCATAGGAAGAGAAGCTTCCCGAGTAAGAAGAGTGACTCCCCGTAGCTATTCCACTGTCAGAAGAACTTTGGCGGCCGATTTCTTGTAACTGCCTGGAGCGAGGATGTTTAGGAGGGGGTTTGGTAATACTGTGGGTACCTTCCGCATGGGTTTTTTCTTCCCCAAAGTGAATGCCCTTTGCCACAGGAAGTCCATGACCCTCAGTACTGACTGAAGAATGGTCGGGCCAAAGTGTCAACCTGCTTCCAATACTGGCATCAGAGTGGCTGGTGTCTGAAGATGAACTTGACAAGCTTCTGTCATCGCCTAGAATGGAAAAATGGCAATTAATGATCCAAATATAATGGGCTGCACAGAAGAAGAAGAATATAGCCAAGATGGTCACAGCACAGAGTATTTCAGGCTGTGACATGAGGGAGGAACCATACAGCCTTGTGCTAATCTATTCCTTGTGGCTTTAATGTGATGGGGAAAAGCGAGAGCCAAGAAATTTGGACTGTTTCCTGGCTAATGGCTCCATAACTGCTGAACTCAATCTTCAGCAATCCCAGCAAAATCTGCTCCTTCCCCATCTGGCTTGCTTGCTCCGCAAAACTGTCTTCCTTTTCCCTTCTTGTAGCTCAGAAAGGAACACCTCTAATTTATGAACAGAAACTGGGCACAGCATCTTCTTCTCAGACTGCCTGCCAAACTGAGTCTTGTGCCCAGACAGCTGCACAGAAGAACAGTTGCTACCAACATTGCACACAGTCAAACTCTGTTTAGGACAGTTCTCATGTAGAGAGCAGCTGCAGCTGCTATCCCACTGGGAACACGCCTCACTTGCTCTCCTAGATCTCCAACAATTTCTTACTGTCTGCAAAAAAGTAGAGTCCAGTAGCACTTTTAAGACTAACCAACTTTATTGTAGCATAAGCTTTAGAGAACCAGAGGCATGCATCTGACCAAGAGAGCTGTGGTTCTCGAAAGCCTATGCTACAATACAGTTGGTTAGTCTTAAAAGTGCTACTGGACTCTTTACTGGACTACAGACTGCTAACTCCTCTGGATCTACTGACAGTAGTGAACCAGATATTTGGGGTAGGGAGGAAGAAGATTTTGCAAGACAGAATGATAAATGTAACTCAACCGTATCTCAAAAGCTACTGAAAATCTGACAGATCTAGTCTACAAGACTCAGAAATTTCAAAAACGTACAAATTTTGGCAGGTATCTCGGAAACTAAAATTAAAAGCTCACACAGATCATATATCTTGTTCTTACCTCCACTGCCATGATGACTTGCATGAGAAAGAAGGCTGAGTCGTTTCTCTAACTGTAAAGCTTCATGGGCGACCCTTTCTTCCATGCTGGTGGGATTTGCACTGGGGTCTTTAAAACAAGGATACCACCAAATTATATCATCATTGAAATTCAACTGGAATTAGCCTCCCACTTCAATTGTCACACAAAAGCACCTGAAGCTGCCTGGTCTTATCTATAGCTTGACTGTATTATCCCAGCTATCCCGTCCTAGCTCCTGTGCTGTCGTGTTAAATATTAAACATACAGAGTTCTGGAACAGACAAGGAGCAACTGACTCCTTCTACAAGTATTACTATGTAGAATATGAACCTACTTAATGAAAAATGAAAGCAAATGATTATTCAAAGTTACCAGGATAATATTTTGCGCTACAATATAACTTGAACTCAGCATTTGTTTGTCAGATTTGGGATTATCTCCTACAATAAAGTTCCCATAAAGTTCAACTGGAGGAAGACAGGAAAAAACAGTCTCCAAATTCCACTTGCCATCTTTCTCCAAGTAAATAAATTGTCATGGTCACATCTTTGCTCTGGCTACGATGACAATAGCCTCAGTAACAAATGGGATGGGAAAGAAATGGTTGTCTCCCATCAATTCCTCTTCCATTAATGAAGCTATGGCAAGAGGAAGGGCAAAATTTGTTTTTTTCTAATATTGAACTGTTTATATTCTCTAGACATTAATGAGATAAGGATCAAGCTATGGGATGAGGGACAGAACAGCAATCTTTTACTTAAAACTCTTCTCTGAATATTTTTTTAAACCATTCCAGTGAGGTGGCCCTGGAAGCTACATTGCAATTTACAAAAAATTACCAGGGAGCGTGAAGTAGCACAGGGCAATTGACCTCGACAACGGAGAGGATGGAGTTGCAGAGGACTGGAAACGAAGTTGCATTCCACTTCTGCAGGTCAGTCTGACCCCACCATGATTCAGACAAACAAGCAAATGAAGGAACTCTAGTCGTCCATGCATATAATCTCCTCTCAGTCCTCCCCCTCCTCTCCCAAACTCATCAATGGAAAGATATACCCAGACCATACGGGGGTGGGGGTTAGATCATCCGATATCAAGGACGGAGGGCAGATTTTCTCCCACGATGTTCTTCCCAAGTGCAGCATTTTGCTGTTCCCCGTAAGAATGGAGTGAAAACTAAAGGCAGGTGCTCAGGGATACCACCGAGAAGCAGAAGGGAATTCAAGCCATCCCCTTCCCTTAGTGGCCCAGGTGTCTGGTGACAGCCTGTTTGATTTGTCCCACAGAACTCAACGAAAGCCACCAAAAATCAAGTCAGCAGTGCCAATTCTGTGTATAAGTGATGGCTCAGGGCACCATAGCAATGGCTGCTTCTGCTTCCTCTCTCTCACTAGGGCATTTATGAAGGAGACTTCTATGTCTTGGCTACAACTAAAGCTGAAGCCAAGAACTTCACAAGCAATGCTAGTTCCCAAGAGATATATACCTCTCCAACCTGAAGCCTCAAAGTGTATACTGACAAAACTCTTCTCCCTCATAGTCACATAAGTAATACAGGCCTGTGAAAAAACTTGCATAAAATAAATACTTGTTCTATATGAATTTGCTTCCCCCCCTTTGAACTTTGCTCCCAGAAGCTCCAATGTTAAATGTTCCATTCTGCTCACATTGCCACTGTAGATATAGAGCAGAACCACAAGTGACAAAGGGCACAGATTGGACACTTGTCTGCTTCCCTCAAGTTTTGATGGGAAATGTAGGCAGCTTGGCGGAATGTTGGACAAGTGACAGTTGAAAAGTCTATTGGACAGCAGTCAGAGAGCGAAGCTGCGAGACCAGGATGCCTACATTTCCCATCAAAACTTGAGGGAAGCTGACAAGTGTCCAACCTGTGCCTTTTGTCACTTGTGGTTCTTCTCATAGAGGAACTCACAGCAGCAGTGGAGCCTCCTCATAGCGATAATCCTTATGCTTTCTCCTTGCACCTGTTATTACCCCCCACCACCACCACTGGAGAGCTTTTGGCTGTACCTCCCACCAAACAGCAGTAGGTATACTTCCTACCATTAAAAAAAAAACCCTATCAATCAGCCCACTAGTAAAAGGGGAATGGCAGGCCCAAAGGAAAATGGAGAGCTAATTGCCCTAGATGTAGGTGGGGAGGCGCAGAAATCCTGAACTCACTTTTTATTACGATCTTTATAGAAAGATCATACCAAACCAAGTTTGGGAAACGTACAACAAAGCTGGGGAAAACCCAAAAGATGGACAACAATGACATCCTGTGACAGCCTCCCTTCCCCCCAAATATTGCAGTGGGAGTGGGAGGAACGCTGAGAGAGACCTTGCTCTTTTGCAGCAAAACCTGAAAAGCAAAACCAAACCCTTGTGGTCTAAGCTTTCATGGATAAAGCCTATTCATCAGAGGCAAACTGAACAATAAATCTGTTAGCCTTTTGTGGCCATGAAATGCAAGAGGTACAGTGTCTATTAAGCAAAACTCCCAAGTACAAGATAAGCACATTCACAAGCACTGTAACTATGTCAGTTTAAGTCCTTGTTAATACAATTTAATATCCTGTTAGATTCTAATTCAGCAATTATTTATGCTACAATAAATCCAAGGTGTCACAAAATTCCTTTTTGTTTATAAGGAAGGGGAGTAACTGTAACACACATCACAACGAACTCTGCCACGGAGTTATGATCCCTTGCAATGAATCAATAAACGTTTTCCATGAAGCTATATTGTGCTTAGAAAGTAAAGGCAGAGAAGGAAGGCACCGAAATGGCCAGGATTAGGTCCGAAACAGCCAGGATAGGTTATGTCAGGGTGTGTGGCATATGCAAATCAGCTATGCTAATGAGACACTCCCGGTGATGTCAAGGGGCATGGCATATGCCAATAAGTTATGCTAATGAGTTCCTCCAGTTCTTTTTCTACGAAATGACCCCTGGTAGTTATACCTAATTGTAATGCCTGTTATTACTATTTTCTTGAAGATTTGAATGCCTTACTTCCAAGTTTTTGACAATGTGGAAGGTAACATTACTGTGAGACACATGGTCTCTTGCTTCACCAAGAAGTTAATACAGCATGGGCAACTAGAATAAACGCAGATCGTTAGGATACTCAGGTGAATTTTACAGAGACTCAGCTCCATGTGGCCAGCAGATGCCTCACTTTTGGAGGGAGCCTCCGCATGACATCATGCTCATTCTATGGACTGTGGACGGAATCTACTCCAAAAGAAGCTGGAGGCATGATTTAGAAAACAGGGACTAAGGTGTTGCCAAGATGCTTTTATCCTCCTCAGGACTCACAAAGTGACTGAGGAAGATGCAGCTGCTTTCTGTACTTTTTCTCTAGGATTAGGATTATTGTACAAGCAATTGCCTTTTTCATTTGACAACAAACATGACAGATATGTAATGCATCTTGCCATGGATTATTATGGCTTGTACATCTGATGTACCTTGATTATTTTTACAGCTTGCATATGTGGATCAATGTTATATATTGTACAATTTTATATTAGGTGGATCTTCAACTATCCTCTCTACAAGACTGTTATCCACTGGATTAGTTTAGGGTGCTATTGCTGTTGTCTTTGTTATATAGGTTTCCTTGAGGAACTCCTTTTCTCTCTTTTTGAAGGGATATCTTGAACCACTGACAGCATTCTTAATCAAGTTTCCCCAGAGAGGCTAGCCTTGCTCTATGAGACACAATTAAACCAAAGGCAACATTATCCTCTAAGCATTGGCTAAAGGGGAAGAACCATAGCTAAGAAATTCATTAACTGGCTTCTTCAGCAAAGCGAGCCAAGAAAAAAAAATCGATTTATTTCAAAAGCCCTTAGAACAATTTTAATACAACTGTCAGACTGAAGAACTTTGGAAACAGGCTGTACATTCCAAGTTAATTTGGTGCCTGTTTAGCTTTTAACATTTGTGAGCACTTAGATAATCTCAGGCAAAAATTAGCAGCAAAAATATGAACTACAGCAAACAAGCACATCCATTACATGTTATTTTGCATTTACAATTGATGAATGCTTTGTGCTTTCTATGTCTTTGCACCTAGACTCTCTTATCCACTCCAATCAGAGCCTTATGTATGAGACAAGACAAATTCCCTCTTTACCTGGTTACAGTATACTTCCTATACTAACCTGGTAGGACTGGACGTAAGCCAAAAGGGCCTTTCATTGGGGAGATGCCATGAACAATACAGTCAAACAGAAAACTGATCTTCTCACCATCCATGCAAGAGAGGAAAAACACACCAGCCCCTGCAAGAAAGAAAAACACACAGAGCACATGTAAATCTAAGCAAATTTAGATGGCACATTATACAGAATGTTGAAGATGCTGCAAGCAACCTAAGTCCTGTGCACACGACATAAAAAGGGAATGAAATTGCATCCACCAGCCCTGCCGTACACGTAGTCAACCACATGCAGACAACTCTGAAACCTTGAAAAATAAAGTTTCCAGCCTTCTGAGTGGAGCCTTTGTATATATCTCTTTATTCTGAATATTTTCATCCTACCTTTCTATTTAAAATACACAATTAATACATAAGTAGACTTTGTGTCATCTCAAAGCATTATCCAGAAAAATGCACTCTGCCAGTCCCTGGCAGTTAGATCCCTTAGTCCTCCACAGCAAACACACAGGTGATTTGGTTGAAGTAAACTTTATTGGAGATCCATCAGTTCATGTTGATCAGACAGTGAAAATTGGCAGAAGTGACATGTATAGGAAAAGCATGGTTAGTTATAGAGTAAAGTCCCACCTCCAGGTTAGCAGCTGAAATTCTGGCGCGACTGCCAGAGACAAAAATTATCACATTTTAGACTACATCTACAGAGTAAGCCTCATTTGTGTTAGGTGCGGCAGGGCTCAAGGCCGCTTGCCGTCAAGCGAAAGTATTTTGCTTCCCCGGGAGAGTGTTTTACTTCAAAGCAAAGATAACACAGTGAGCTTCTAAACAACAGACACTGAAAGGCACTCAGAACTCTTCACAGTGTCAGAGGACCACTAGGCAGTATACAACACCCCCATGGCACGTATTGTAGGCAGGCATACATGACACACTCATTAGTTACCAGAATCCAAAGGCTCAGCCCCAGGAACTCTTACTGGCTGCATAGTACTAAGGAAGGACACCACTAATCCAGTTATTATAACTACTTTTGGTATAAAATTGAACTGGTTTTCATTCTATTTTCCAACACAAAGGATTTCACCATAGAGAAAAACCAGTCTCATTCATGGATCATGATAGATAGAGTTTTCAGTTGGATACTAGAAATCCAGGCTGTGTATAACGCCAGTCTTTCTCGCAGCTCAGAAAGTTTCCCAGGCTCCTTTCCACCCGTGTTCAGCTGCCCTCTGTCTAGATGTTATCAACAATGAGAAAGTTTCTTGCCATCTCCAGTGCAAAACTCCTTCTAATCAAATGGCAAGACTGATTACAGCTTAAGCCAAGGCCTTCTGAACGATGACTCTGTAGAATCAGCATAAGCTTGCAGGCCAAGTACAAGCCTATTTACAGCTTAATTAACTTCCTTTTCCGGTGTAGCTGATGCAGTCCTGACTGCATTGTTCGGAGGACACAAGAGAACAGAAGCTTTCATAGAGCATAGATCCAGAGGACTTAGCTGTGTTAGTCTGTAGTTGCAAAATAGTAAAGAGTCCAGTAGCACCTTTAAGATTAACCCACTTTACTGTAGCATAAGCTTTCGAGAACCACGGCTCTCTTCATCAGATGCATGTCACTGCGAACAGTCCTTCCACTGTTCGCAGGGGAAAGAGGGGCATTTTCTTGTGCCAGTCTTATGAGCAGAGTACTAAAATGCAGCTCAACACACAGCTGGGAACAAGGTGAAACGTGTTTTTTGCCATATTATGACCAAAGCGAGGTTTCTTTTACTGTAGTTCTGCTACCCATAAAGAATCTGACTCTAAGAAATATCTTTGAATAAACTTCTTCAGTGCAAAATAGATCATGATCAAATTCTCTCAAATTAAGTTTTTGTCATCTTTTCTTCTTATGTACGAACTTAACCAAATCAAAATCTTTTAAAAATTGCATTCAGTTTTCCTCCAAGTCCTAGAAACTATCAAGAAGTGTGTGAAAGCCACCCAAGGCTGGTTTTTAAGGTCCCAGGTAACTGAGAAGACCTTAAGCTACTGCACAGGCCAGGGGGATTTCTCAAATTACCAAATCCATGTGCCTGGGGTCAGGGCTCTTACCAGTCATATGGTCTGTGCAAAAACTTTCAAGTACAGAAAATGACATTAAGCTTTACTTGTAGAAGCAATAATAATAATAATCAGGATTTTAATTTGTTTGGCAGTTATTAGACAACAGCGACACTCTGTGCAACTGCTGGCCAGCATCCCCACACCGGGGACTGAGAATGTTAACCCTGTGAGTATCACAAGAGAGCTAGTGCATGCTTGCTCCACCACACCCATGCTCCGACCTCTCTGGACTGTTATTCCATGAGGAAGCACCAATCGGGGGGGGGGGGGGGCGGGAGACAGCCTTTCTGCCACCTGTTTCTTTTCTTCAGTACTCCCTGGGTTAACAGTCCCAGTTGGAATGGGGGAATGATAGGAAGCCACCTGTCCAGATCCCCACTTTCACTAGTAAAGAGAAGAACCTCTTCCCAGGGGCATAGACTGGCCTACCCTGCCCCCTCCAGCGGATCGGATCATCCTCGCTGCCATGGCCATCCGCCTGGCGTCTCAGACCCCAGCAGCACTGAAGTTGGTTGATAGCACTCCCCCCTTACACGGGCAAGACCCTGCATCCCACCCCATTTGCCTCACTGCCATATGAGGGTGGCCAAATGGGACAGGGAGAGCAAACAGCAGCAGCCCCCATGGGATCTCCACTCCATTCAGGAGCTGAGCCACCCGACAGAGCAGAGGCGCTTCCCTGGCAGCCCCAGGCAGGGGACCACCCCCAGGGATGTGCCGTAGGGCTGCTCCAGGGGAGAGTAGGAGATGGTGGGGGGAGGTACTGACAGCAGTTCCTGAAGTCAGGGAGGAACTAGTTGTTCAAAACGGTCTTTACTGAACTGCCAACAATGAAAAGGATGTCTGGCTGTATGTAACCAGCTTAACCTCGGCTGGGATGGAAACTGCGCCTGTTTGCACAGTAGTCGGAGCCATACAGGGTCATGGGTGCCCTGGCCAGAGGTTATGTAGGGTGCCCAATGAGTTAATTGGGCATGGGGGAGGGGGCTCAGCCACTATTGGGCACAAGTAGACTGGTCCCCATAGTAGTTGGCATCCTATGCTCCACCAGGCTGTTTGGGTGGGCATGGGGGAGATGACAACCAACTTTTCCTGTATAATCGGCACCTACGGGCTACCCCATCATTTTTTGTGGCATAACTTTCTGCCATAGTTGGGGGCATTCCCATGCCTGTGACAGCTTAGGAATCCAACTAACTCCCACCCCACCTCATGGCCTGCTGGCGCATGGACTTATGCCCTGGAAACGCCCACGCCAAGCCACCTTGGCTGGGCACCAGCAGAGAGCCCAGGCAAAGTGGCATCAGGCCTGTGGCGGAACAGGAGCTGGCTCTCAGTCCGGGCAACTGAGCCGCCGTCAATGGCCTGCTAGCCCCGCTATCTGCCTCCCACCATCCCTGGTGGGCGTGGCTCACACTCTCCGTCACTGCCACCACTCACTGCTTTGTACACCGCCTGACTCGAGGGGCAGTGAGACCCCTCTGGCTGAATTTCCTTACTGGGAAATGAATTGCCCAATCTTCAGTTGGGCCCTGGAGAACTGGCAACCCACCAAGGTCTAGCCTTATCAGTTTCTCCCGGGCTCCCTCATACTAGCAGCAATCATTTCACCCTTGGTAACCATTTCGTTACAGGGCCACTGCACTGTAATGGGGGGTTGCGCCAATGTAAGTCCAAGTTATGTCAGCATAACTCCTAGTTGGCTTCCATGGTACTTCCCCCTTCCCCTCCCCTCCTGGATTATGCTATCACAAAATCTGTTCTGCGAGCACAAAATGCATGCTCATAACTTTCATGTTTTATGTCATTAACTTTTTTCTCCAAGTCAGAATTTATTTATTTATTAAATGTACCCATATCTGTATAAGCACTCAAAGCAACCTGTATAAAGCTAAATACAAAACAATTCACATAAAGAAGGATGAAATAGACCATTGATAGATAAATAACACTGCTTGAATTCCTTCATAATAAAATGTCGTTTCTGTCAATAACAAAGTGAGGCAGGAACTATGTGTACCCTTTCAAGTATGTCCTTCCACAGCACTTACTGCAAGGCCAAGGGAAATGTGACAATGTAAAGAAGGGCTTTGGTTTCATCTCTCTATATTAATTCTCTGCCAATTAGATGTCAGAAGGCATGATCGCCTTCACTTTAACGTGAAGAAAGGTTTGCAAGGTGCATTATTCACAGAAATACCAAGCGCTCTCATCTATCCATCTTCCCAGCCACATGGCCTCAGCCACATGCTCCCACTAAACAACTGCTTGTTGTTTCAAGGCAGTCTGGATAGATGTACAAGGCCATAAAAACGAAAAGAACAAAGAATATTAGAGTTTCTACCCCAAAGGAAAAATAAAACATATTACTATGACAACGGAGAAGCAGCAAAATATTCAAAGTGGAGAACACAAAGTTTATATATGTAACTGGGGGAAAGAGGAATTTTGGTGCCACCCACCCGGCTCATATGTTGTCTAGGTCCATACTTTTAGAAAGCAATCAATCAATCAATCAATCAAGCTAGCTAGCTAGCCTGCTAGCTATACACAAAGATAGATAGATGACAGATGGATAGATGATAGGAGGATAGAGGATGGACAGACAGACACACATAATTGATTGTGTGTGTGTGTGTGTGTGTGTGTGTGTGTGTTGGTTATGTGGATGGGTGCATGGCACCAAAACTCCTTCTTTGTGCCCCCAGTTACATGTAGTAAAACAATATTTTATTTATTTAGCCGGTTATACATCGTACTCCCCTTCTCCCAAGGCCAAAGGTGGCTCAGCAAGCTTCCATGGCAGAGAGACTAATGAAAACGTGCGTCTCCCAGATCTTAGTCCAACACTCTAACCACTATTAATGATGCGATTCAATGTCATCTTACTTCCAGTTTCCCCATCTCCTGTTTCAGGCTGTTGTCAGCAAGGAAGTATTGGAACAGCAAGGGTTCAGAGGAGCGAGCAACAATCAAGACCACACTTAGTTCAGCGAGAGGGCTGCATACAAGGGAATAGTCTTCCAGGACTAGTCTGACCCTTAGCCAGCATTCCTCTACTTTCTTGAGTCTGTGGGTATTTAATTTTGAGAAAGGGTGGCAAGCACCACGACAAAAGAAAAAGGTTGTCATAGAGGGTATGGTCAATCACAAAATGGCTGCCATGAGGGGAAAGCCAGTCACAAAATGCCGGGAGGCTACAAGCTGTGTGTTATCCTACAAAGGAGGCAGCTGCTTCCAGATGGGTGCTCCCCGCAACTGCAAAGGTGATGTGTCCTGAGCTCTTCTGAAGCATCTCTGGCCCTAAGGAGGCAGAGGAAAGCTCTGGTTTGTTCTTTGCTTTGTGGATGAGAAGTTTATTTTCCATTTCCAAAGGAAAGGAAGGGTTCACTTCCTCCACGGCCACAGGGAGAAACTGCTAAGCTCAGAGATACAAAGATTTGTGTCTATGGCCAATGACACTCAGTGGTGACGTGCCAGCCTGGGAGGATCTCAGTTCTTTGCTAGTTAGTTAGCAGGAATGGAGTGGCCTGAAGCTCCATTCAAGACCTTTTTGGTTTTATTTCCAAGATTCAAGAAGCAAGTGGGCACCAGGGAATACAATGACAAGCACCTCAATGGAGATCACTGGATTAAGAACTCCTGCAAGAAAAGTGGGTCTCAGGCCCTGCCTCCCTGAAGAAGACTGCTCAAGTCTAACGTGGCCTTAATTGGACCGGGAATCCTATAAGCTGTCTTGATATGGCAGGTGAAGAGAGGTTCTGGAACTCCATGTGGTTTGGAGGTACGAGGTTCCGAGTGAGCAGGAATCAGCTCTACTTTCTCAGTTGAGAAAGAAGTCCCAGCTGCTTGGGAAGGGGCAGGCTCTTTCTGATCACTCACAGAGATTTCTAGGATGTCCTGGGGCTGTCTCTTGGACTGGCTCCTAGACTCTAACCTCCCGTCAGTGGGCTTGTATCCTCCCTTTGATAAGGAGCGACCACCATCTTGATTCTTGACAGTCTGGCTCTACTGGATTTCACTGGTAGTCGCTTGTAGGGGTGGAAAAACATTGCATCTGTTGTTTTATATTGCCAAGGAAGGGGAGAAGAGAAACTCGAGTTGCATTTTTTATAACCATCATGCAGTCTATTAATATCTATGTGCATTCTGAAAGTCTCTGGAGATGGGCTGATGTAGGCCTTCTTAACCTTCTTTTTGAGCAGTAGAAAGCAACTTTCATCTTAGTAGCTCCAGTTGGCAGAGCGGATGCGACGGATAGACATTCCTCTGGTATCCAGATTCATCCAAATACTGTGGAAATGCCAATGTTGCTGCTTATTGAAATGGCCAAGGATTGACATATATCCACTCGTGTCTATGTCCACTGTCCACTGTCATCCCCAGCAGCTTCAAACTGTCCCTGACAGCCAGCCCACAGCCAGTAGGTTGATGGCCAGAGTCCCAACTTCTCCAGTCCAGAGGAAGAATGACATCCAAAGCCTACCAGCTGTGGGAAAACATATATGTCGGTGCTGATCAGCTGTTTGTCAGTACCAGCTGCAGCTCGGGAGACCACTGACCACCAAGAAAGAAGGTAGGACCACCTGAAGCACTGGGACAGTCATCAGGGCCGTGGAGGCAGAGCAAAGCCAGGCAGTGCCAGGCAGCTTCTTGGAGGGAGGGGATGGTCTTAGGAGGCTGGGGAGGGATATAGAAACCCCCATAACTCAGGAGAAAGGAAGACTTTCAGGTTCACTCTGAGAGCACATAATGAAAGGACCAGAGGAACCTAGACTGAAGTGGAACTCCCTTTTCCTTCCCTTTCCATCCCAGGCTGAAGCCCTAAGGAGTTCCCAGATGGCAGGCAGGAGAGATGAAGATGCTTTGCAATCCATTGCACACACAACACACAGATCTGCTAGTTACTGAGGACAGTCGAGAATGGAAAATAAGTAAGCTTTGTTGGCAACATAAAGAAAAAAAGTATGAATCAAGGGGTTTTGTCGTGGGAATGTATGCGCCTGCACTTTTGAGTAAATGGCAAAATGTAGCTAGTGGGCACATTTGTTTCAAGGTGTAAAGAACTGATCAGAGGATGATAGTAAGTTCCAGAGGGTGAAACTCTGCCCTTGCTCCTAACTTTGAAGAGGCCAAGGGAAAGGAAGTTTTAAAATATTACAAGCAAGTTGCCCAGAGCCTATCAAATAGGGTGGAGCGTAATCCGAAATAAACACATTCCTATCTGCTCACTTTGTACAAAACAAAAACAATAAAAACAAAAATGTACTCATTGCAATAATAGTTCCTGCTGATCACAGGAGCTAGTCCTGAATGATCTTGAACGACCATGTGAAATTCCAGAATATTAGACTTTTTTTAACAGATGTCTTTATGTTTCCTGTGTTTTCTAACTTAACTACAAATCTCTAAGTGATGAGCAGCCTACTGGGAGACCTTGGGTCAGCCACAGCTCTTCCAAAGCTGTCTCACCCCCACCCACCTCACAGGGTGATTGTTGTGTGGAAACCACTTTGAATGGGTTATCCTGAAGGGCGGCATATAAATCAAATGTTGTTGTAGTTATTGTTGTTGTTGCTATTACAAAGATGTATGCATGCCTGCATGACCTCAACCCAGCAACTCAGAGGTAAGTCTTTACCAGTACTCAAACAACAAAACAAAACAAGTGTACATCACTCACAGAAGCCACACCGAGTTCCTCCTTCAAAGACAAATCCATTAGGAACGGCTCCGTAGCGTCGTAGATCAGAGAGTTTCCATTGCCCCATTATAGCGGGTGGGATATCTTTTACTAGTACTAGAATATCATTGCAGAAGTGGAGAGTTGCTGGACCACTTTCCAGTTTAGTTCCAGGTGCTACCACAACATGAAACCTGTGAACTTCAAGGTTTTTTTTTTTAAAAAGAAGGAACACAATGAATTAAATTAGTTGCCAATTTTTTTAAACAGCCAAGTGTGTACAAAACAAGATTTTGCTAAAGCTATCACACAAATTTTCCTCTCAATAAACGTTACTGTAATGAATAAAAAACTGGGCATTTCCCAGGCCCTACAATGGCGAAGACTGGACTACTGTAGTCTAAACTACTATAGTGGTATACGTGGGAACTGTCCTTGAAGACAACTTGGAACATTCAATCGGTTCAGAATATGGTACCCATCAGCTGACTAGGGCTAGCTGCAATGTTTTTAACATGCCTATGTTGATCTCATGCTAACTGCACTGGCTCCTTAATATGTTTCCAGGTTCAATTCAAGATGCTATTGCTTAGCTTTAAAGCCCTTCATGATCTCCTTACACGAAATCAAATGCTTTGTTCAGCCCATCAACTCCATCCTTGCTCCTTAGCAGGCTTGATCCCTAACTTCAATCTCTTCCATGCCGCCATCTTTCTTACAGGGTCTCCCCCTCACCCAATGCTCCCTTTGAGATTCAGATCCAGGATGTCAAAAATAAAGTTAAAAATGTGTGTGAGCACACACAGGAGAATCAGTGTGCTTGTGTGTTGGGGGAGGAACATTAAAGAAACAAGTTCTGTCTGACAATTCTCCTCTGCAAATGCCTTCTCCCTACTACATATCTGCCATATGAGGAAAAGTCAGGGGGGCATTCCCATCGTTTCTTGCAATGTGTGGTTGCAGACTGATGCCACAAACCAACTCTGAGTGATTCCGCACACGTTGGATAATGCACTTCCAATCCTCTTTATAGGTCATTTGGAACAGAATTTTTTGTGTGCGGAACAAAAAATCCACCTCAAACAACAAAGTGCATTGAAAGTGCATTATCCAACATGTGCGGAATCAGCCACAGTATGCTTTTTGCACACCAATATTAACTCATATGTGTGAGATGTACAAAATGTCAAGGCCAGTGTGGCATAAGAGCTTACAATACAGGCTCACACAGGTGATTTTTTTCCCCCCATGACACCTTTGCACTCTGGTCGTATCAACAGGGCCTAAGTGACATTATAAGGATCAAAAGAAAAGAGGGAAAAGGACAGCCACTGAAGAATAAACCTAATAAAACAGCATATATATTACTTTTGGTGAACCAATATGGGTATGTCATGGGAATGACAATATGGAATATTTATAAATGTATGTTATATATGATGTTAGATCACAATTACATCACTGTCAACAACTAAAACAGGATATGGAATGGAGGGTGACAAGAATCCTCATAGAGTGGATCTGGCAGGGGACCAAATGAGAGAGCAGGAGAACAAAATAGGTACTGTTTTAATATATTCTCTTCACATGGAGGTCAAGGCAGTAGAGCCAATATGGTTCTATCCCAACCTGTGCACAGGAATTCACAACAGTAATTCAACCAGGATATAAAACCCATGGACAAAATCACAGAAGGGGGCCATACTTAGCTCAGTAGAATTTTTGATTTTTTCCCCCTTAAACATCAGGTTTCTGACCCACATCACAAATTCTTGAAAAATCTTTAGTTTCAAAACCCACGTCAAGTTCTTGCTTTAGCAAAAATGAAATGACCAACATTACCTTCACCTAAACTGTAGCGGATCCGCACATCCCAGGCCTGCATCGTTTCCTTGTTCTCAAAACCCAGCATAACGACCTGAGTCAAACAGATGATGGCAAGAGCATGGTTCAGACCCTCGTAACAGAGCCCAGGGTCAAGGCCGCAGATGTCTTCCAAAGTTATGCTGCTCCGCTCCTTCAGGCCTTTCAGTCGTTCAGACCTTTCCTTGTACACCAGCAGAAGTAAACAATCTGAAAGACAGAAACCTGTCATGAAATCGGATGTATGACAGAATACAATCAAGATCATATGGGTTTTATTTGGGGTTTTTTAATTAATTCATGTATTTGTTTTTATTTCATTTTACCTCACTTTTCTTCCAGATAGGGACCCAAAGTGACTTATATCATTCTCCTCTCTTCAATTTTTTTGCTCACAACCCACCCTAGGAGACAGGTTTGTCTGAGAGTATGTGACTGGCCTAAGGTCACTGTGCAAGCTTCCATGGCAGAGCAGGAAATCAAACTTGGGTTGCCAAGATCCTAGTCCATCTAACCACTGCCCTATACGGGCTCTCATTTAGAAAATATACATGCTGCCTCTCCAGAGACCTGTTCAAGGTGGCTTACAACTAAGGTAATAAAACAAAGCCATTTAAACATTACCATTTAAAAACAGGTCAGTGCCATTAAACCAAAGTACTACAGCAGCATAAAATACACACTGAGCAGCCTAGAATGACGTAAATAAAATAATCCTCAGCCCAGAGACAGACCATGAAGCATTTAAAAGATAAACTCTCTTTGATAAAAGCTCAGTTAAAAAGTTACGTTTTGACATGGAATGTTAGGGATTTTAAATGTCTTAGCATGCTGTATAGCTCTATCCCTGCTTTCTTTTGACAGACTGGACCAAAGTGGTCTTCTAAATGCAGTTCTTTTATATACCAGGGAAACAGGATAAAAAACCAATAACCATTATTCATTAACAGGGATGATAACAACAACATTTGATTTATATACCGTCCTTCAGGACAACTTAATGCCCACTCAGAGTGGTTTACAAAGTATGTTATTATTATCCCCACAACAATCACCCTGTGCAGTAGGTGGGGCTGAGAGAGCTCTGAGAGAGCTGTGACTGATCCAAGGTCATCCAGCTGGCTTCAAGCAGAGGAGTGGGGAATCAAACCTGGCTCTCCAGATTAGAGTCCCGCTGCTCTTAACCACTACACCAAATAAGGAGGTTCAGTAAAGAGATTTAAAACTTTTTACAGATAACACACAGCTTTTGCTGGGCACGTCAAGTTATAGTTTCAAATGATGAGTGCACAAAACAGTTAATACCCAAGCTTACATTCTTGAAGTGAATACTGGCCTTTCCTCAACCTCAGGATTCTCTGGGTTTCACCACACGAGCAGGGCCGGCACACCCATTGAGGCAGGTCCGGCCCCCGCCTCGAGTGCTGGGGCACCGGAGGGGGCACTGGGGGCGGGGTCGTGCGCCACGGAGTTGGCGTGCCTGGCCCACAGCTGCTGCAGCCTGCCAGCCCTCCTGCCCCGCACCGCCGCCACCCACACACGGCTGCTGCTGGGCGCAACAGCTGTGGGCCAGGCGCGGCAGGCATCCATGGTAGTGTGCGGAACCTCCCCAGCCACCTGCTGCGCCCGATTGGAAGTGTAGGCAGCCTCTGTGCGCCGTCCCAGCTGCCCGCTGGCCAATGGGGCCGGCTTGCTGTGTGATGACATCACACGCAGTGAAGTCATCATGCAGTCTGGGGGCGCACGCACATGCACACAGAGCAGCCTCAGGCACCAGAAACCCTGGCGCTGCACTGGCACACGAGACAAAATACACTTGAATTACACGGGCAATTCAAGTGTATTTTGTAATTCGAGTGTATTTTGTCTCATGTGGTTTGACCCTCATAGTATATATGTGAGCTCCTCTCAGAAACCACAAATCATTAGCCAGTTTCCCTTATAAACTGGGCTTTTGAGACAGCTAGAGTATCTTGCTCAAGCATTTTGTTACGCTAGCCTGCTTTACTGCAAGAGACTTCTGCGACTTCCAAATTCTCCTGAGAAAGAATTATCAGCCTACCCCTCTGTAAGCACAACCTTTCTCTAAACATTTATTGATTTAGCCAGCTTGCTTCAGAGCAGACTTTAAGACCTATACAGTCTTCTGAGACAGGTTCTCTTCCTCTCTGGAAACGCAAATCTGGTCTGAACTGAGCTGACAGTGAAAGAACTTTTTCTCTCTCCTTCTCCCTTCCCATTTGGCTTCCTCAGCCACCCACAGGCCCTGACTGGTTGTTAAACTGCTCTGCATACACACCAAACTGCCTCCCCAAGGTCTGCCCTATCGCTACACGATTAGATATGTGCCTGGAATTTTGTGCTGGGATTCTTTTCTGCCTTGCACTGATAGTATATAGAAGTCCATATTTACAAAGGCGGTACCAGTTCAAAACAAATAAGCAATCTACAGAATAAGCATAATCCAGGGGAAATTAATGGAAAATTAAAATAACTTCCTCTTGGAACAATGGGGCTTAATATTTATAACTTTGTCTGGGTTATAACATTTCTGTACACAGAGACAAAACTTTTATATTCTCCAAAGTTATGAACCTCACTGCATTTCTCTCAGATTTCGGCCATGGTTTTCTGGGTACTACAAATGTTGTACATAATTTTATATAGTTAAGATCAGCATGCTTGGCTCCGCATCTTCTCCAAGAGCTGAATGAATTTAAAAGTGAACCAAATGAGCATGGAGAAGATTTTTTAGGTCAGTGCTTCAGAAGCAAAAGAAAAGGCCATCCATTAACTGACAAACACGCTGTGGGGAGGGCAGAGGAACCCTACAACCCTAGGAATGGGTCTCCAGAAGAGGTGAGGCAGAGGGAACCCAGGGGAAAAAGCAGCAAGGAAGGAGGGAATTTAACACAAAGTCGGCAGCCAGCTGGCATAGGTCTGACAGCCCGAAAAGGGCACAAATAATGACCAGTTAATGTTTAGCATGCAGGGCCATCTACAGCCACAGCTCAGGCAGCTGGGCATATCAGCTGTGCACAGCCTTAACGCTGAAGATCTCAGGTCAGTGCTTTGGCCTAGATAGGATGATGGGAAACTCCTGAGCTGCTGTCAGGGACTACACCACAGAGACTAAAAGTGAGAAAGGCAACCAACGCTCCCCTCTGGAAAAATCACCCTGCAAGCAGAAAACTAGCACAACAGAAACAAGCTTCAGGAGATAGCCCATCTGGATGACGTGCTACCTGTAGGCAACTTTTATACGGAGGAACAAAGTTTTTGAGTCCAGTTTTTGAGCACCTTAAAGACCAACAAGAGTCCAGTTTTTGAGCACCTTAAAGACCAACAAGATTTCCCATTGTCTAAGCTTTCCAGAGTGTAAGCTCCCTTCAGCGGAGCTTGGGAAGGCTGGGAATCTGGGTGTTTTAAGGTGCTACTGGGCTCGACTCTGGTTCTTGTGCCGTAGCCCAAAACAGCAACTGTTTACAAGGGGAAGTTCCAGGAGTTTAGCCTGTTGAAGCAACAGAAACCCAGGGGTACCTCAAAGTCGAAGGGCACTTATTGGGGAGAAATCATTCAACATGGCTGTCTGCGGGGCGCGGCACTCGCCCCTCAGATACTTCTGCCCGCTCCCAAGCCGCGCCCGTCTTTCGCCACCGCCCCGCCCGGTTCGGCGCCGAGGACTCCAGTGATCCGCGCAGCCCCCCGGCCTTGCGGCCTCCGTCTGCCGGCGCCTCCCAGCTCAGCTATATTTAGCCCGCCGAGCAGAGCTGGAGGCGAACGGAGGGACTCGCGGTCGGCCCGGGCAGGGGCGCAAGCAGCGCCCCCCGCAGCGCCCCTGCCCTCCCGGCCCGCACTCACCGGCCACCGGGGAAGGTTTGCGCAGCACCACCCATCTATTCTTCCACTGCGGGGACGGGACGGGACGGCGAGGAGGGAGAGAGAAAAGGAAAGAGAGTCGGTCAGCGGGCGAAGCGCCTTCGTCCAGTCCCCGCCACCACCCGCCGCCCGGCCCCGACCCCGGCCCAGGCGCTTTGCGCAGGGCAGTGCCCCCCTCCGCCGGCAGGTGCAGGGCCGGGCCGGGCACCTTCTTGCCGTCCCTCCACTTGAGCTGGCCCTCCACCACCACCGCCGCGGAATCCGTCATCTTCAGTCATGATTCCCGACAGCTGCAGCCGCCGCCTCAGCCGCCGCGGCCGAGGGTCACTTTCAAAATAGCTTTATTGGGTCGCGGCCGCCACGCCGGGCGGGAGGAGCTCCGGCGGCGGAGGCGGGCCGGTTGGCGGCCGGCGCCTTCCCCCCAGACGCGCCGATGTCGCGGCCGCATCCCCCTCGCCGACCCTCGGCGCTCCAGTCCGTAGCGGGTCGTGCGCTCCCGCGGCCTGAGGACCGATCCCGACGTTTCCCTCGCGCTCTTTTGAACCTTTTCAGGCGCGGCTGAGGCGACGAGGGAAGGCGCCCGGGGGCACCTTCGTGGGCGCGCACGACCTCCTGCCTTTCCCCTGGGCTGCTGGCAGCCCCGTCTGAAGAGGGCTTCTTCGCTCGCCTGCAGGGCCTCTTGAGCAGGCCGAGAACCAAAGCCTGCCGGCGGTGCTTTTGTGAGGGGCGCCAGGGAGTGGTCGCAGAATGCGCCCCGCTCCTGTCTGCCAGTTATGCTCGGCCCCTGAGCCTGACGCTCTTTTGGGAGGCTCTTCGTCTCCACTAACCAGCAAAGTTTGGGAGGCCCTTGACTAAATCTAAGCTAACCAAAGGCCCCACATAGGGGATGGGTCAACCATCTTAATAGTTTCAGGAGGGTAGCAGTGACTGGAGTCCAGTAGCACCTTGAAGACCAACAAGATTTCCAGGGTATATGCTTTCCAGAGTCTCATCGCTGCTATACAAATATTTATTTATATCATTTATAGTCCACCTTTCTCACTGAGACTCAAGGCGGATTACACAGTGTGAGATTAGGACAATTGGTGTCAAGGACATTTCCATAAACAATGCCATAGGGTAAATCGATACATAGCATTAGCAAGGATCCAATAAAGAGTTGAAGAAATGCTGAAACAGAACATAATCTGTAAAACTGACATTAGACAACATGAAGCACAGGTAGTACATTTTTTTCTGGGAAAAGAGGTGGTGGAACTCTGGGTTGCCAGCACAGGGGGCAACTCTTGGTGGGAGGTGGTGCCCCTGGTACCACATGTGCGTGCGCAAAGTGCACACATACTCCCAGGGTCAGCTGGAACAAGGGGGGAGTTTTTAAAAGTTTAAATCGCCCTTGGTGAAAATGGTCACATGGCTGGTGGCCCCACCCCCAATCTCCAGAAAGAGGGGTTTAGATTGCCCTCCGTGCTGCTCCAGCGGGGGTTGGGGCGGGGCTGGTGATCAGGGGGTGGGGCTACCAGCCATGTGACCATTTTCAAGAGGTTCCAGAACTCTGTTCCCGCATTCCAGCTGAGAAAAAACCCTGGGAGTCCATATTTAAAGCAACAGTTAATATATAATGGAGATCCTGCTGAACCCTTATATCCCAGTTGGAATGTAGGACAATAGTGGAGATAGTGCAAAATAAAGCAAAAAAATTAGGCCATTTCATCTAAGCAAATACATATTGCGTCACATGAGGCCATTTTCATGAAAAAAACCATACTATTTACATTATTTATAGTCTGCCTTTCTCGCTGAGATTCAATGTGGATTACACAATGTACGTCAATAAGATCAACAGCTAGGATATTCAATAAATAATGCAATAGTGTATGCAAATGCAAATTTGTGGAGATTTGAAAACAAGCAGAAATCCAATACGGAGCTGAAACAATGCTGAAGCAGGGCATAAATTCAAAACCTGCCATATTAAACAACACAGAAATACCCAGTAGGATCATAATTACAGCAGCAGACGGTTCATAGTAGTATAGTCTTCCTTAGAGTACAGCCCTCCTATCTTTGAGATTTTAAAAAGCCCTCCTGAATGATTCAGAAATTAGGAGCTTTCCTGACTTGTTCAGGCAGGCCATTCCATAAGGTGGAGGTCACCACAGAGAATGTGTGTGTATGGATAGCTGTTTAGTTTGCCCAGGTGTAAGGTAGCACCCGCAGAAGGGCCTGTTCAGATGAGCGAAGCTGCCATTATTTATACTCCACCTTTCTCACCAAGACTCAAAAGTGGATTACACAGTGTACATCAATACGATCAACATCTGGGACATTCAATAAACAATGCAATAGTGTATGGACTGCAGACATTTAAAAACAAGCAGAAATCCAATACAGAGCTGAAGTAAGTATGCTGTAACAAAATATAAACATATATTGTCGAAGGCTTTCACGGCCGGAGAACATTAGTTGTAGATTTTCCGGGCTGTATGGTCGTGGTCTTAGCATTGTAGTTCCTGACATTTTGCCAGCAGCTGTGACTGGCATCTTCAGAGGTGTAGCACCAAAAGACAGAGATCTCTCAGTGTCAATGATTGGAGAAGATGTTAGCAGATAATTTATATCTACTCAGGAAGGTGGGTTTGGGCTGAGTCATCCTGTAAGAGTTTCCCAGGGTGTGGAATGCTAATGGGGGGGAAGCTTCACTATATCCCGAGGAGGTTCTTTTGTATATGGATTGGTGGTTGATATGCTAATCTTCTCTGCAGGGCTATTGTAAGATGTAGAGTATTTTGTTAGTCTGGTGTTTTTCAGGACTGGAAACCATGCCCTATTCATTCTTAAACTCTTCTTTCCTGTTGAAATTGTGCTTATGCTTATGAATTTCAATGGCTTCCCTGTGCAATCTGACAAAGTAGTTGGATGTGTTGTCCAGTATTTTAGTGTCCTGTTGGAGTTAGGCTATGTTCAGCCCCTGCTGATTTTTCAGGTTGCAAACCTGCAGACTTGGCCAAGCACAAGCTACACCTCTGAAGATGCCTCAGTGCTACACCTCTGAAGATGCCAGTCACAGCTGCTGGCAAAACATCAGGAACTACAATGCCAAGACCACGGCCATACAGCCCAGAAAATCTACAACTAAAATATAAACAATTTAACATAATAAATAACATGGAAACTACTCAGTAGGGACATACTTGATGCGACAGCTAGTGCACAGTATAGTCTACAGTCCATTATCTTTCTGAACCAGACTTATTACCTGTATAAAAAACCCTTCTGAATGCAGAAAGGATAGTGGGAGCTTTCCTGACCTCTTTAAGCAGGCCATTCCATAAGGTGGGGGCCACCACAGAGAATGCATGTATACAGGAAGCTGTTGATTTTGCCTGTTTGCAAGGTGGCACCTGCAGAAAGCTCTATTCAGATGAACAAAGCAGTCATGGCAGAGCATAGGGGGAGAGATGCTCTCATTGATATGAGAGCCCAAGCAATTATGGGGTTTGTATGTGATAGCCAAAACCTTGAATTGACCCTGGTAACTAATGAGTAGATGATGGATTGACTGTCAAATGGAGTAATATGCATGTTCCACCTAACTCCTGATTACCAAGCCACGGCATTCTGAGTCTCTTGAGTTGACTTTGAGGGGGAGACCTATGTAAAGTGCATTCCCGTAATCTTGTCCTGGTGTTACAATGGCATGGATCCAGGTGGCCAGATCAATCATGTCAGGCTATCAGGCCATTTTCAAGTCTAGGCTGTGTTGGTAGAAGGGCTATATAATGAGGGAATGGTCTTCAAATGGCAATACCAAGAAAGAACAACCAGTCCAAAAAGACCATGTAATATGCACAGTCATACAAATTTCATTGGCAGTCAATGTACAATTTGAGAATCTAATCCACCAAACGAATAGTTACAGCATTTACAATATTTTTCCACAGGCACAGAACCTTCATAACTGCAAAGATGCTCATATGTAGCAAACGGTGTTTTTAGCCGCCGAGCTGCTCCCCCAGGGAGGCTCCCAGCGGGAGAATGGCAACGGGCATGCCGGCCTCGTTGGTACCCCGTTTCGCTGTACCTTGCTTCTTCACCAGCCTTTATAGTATGCAACGTAGATATTCCATTTTCCAACTCAGAAGTCAATGCATCATCTCTAGCTTATTTCGCTGGCGAAATAACCTCTAGGCTCTTAACTGAGTCTGCAAGGGTCAACTGAACCCCACCAAATGTGGGGAGCACAATGTCCTTCAAGATACATGTCTGCCCAACCATCATCACTTCCATCTTATCTTTCATGTTCAATTTGTCTGTTTTCAGTCATTGTGACAGCAATACATGATCACTGCATCACTCAGTGATTTGAATGGCAAGATAGATAGCTGTGTGTCATCTGCATATTGATGCTGTCCAATTCCATAGCTACAAATTGTTTCTCCTACAGGCTTTACACAGAGATTGAATAACATGGGGGATAAGACTGAGCCATGTGGAACTCTGCAAGATAATTCTCACACTGAAGATAGCTGGCCCTTTTTTCTCCATCCCATGAGAAATGATTTAAACCAGTCCAAGGCACATCCCCTGATAATTACTGTCTCCAAATGCCTCAACAGGATGGATTGGTCTACTGTATCAAAGGCTGCAGAATTGCAGATAGATCCAAGAGAAGCTATAAAGAGGTATGGCCTTTATCTACATTCAGATGGAGGTCATCAACTAAAGCCACCAGAGCCATCTCCACCCCATAGTCCAGCTGACTGAAAAGGGTCTGGACCACTGGCATTATCCAAGAAGACCTGATATTGGTCTGCTACTGCTCTCTCAATCGCTTTGCCTAGAAAGGGCAGATTAGACACTGGGCAATAATTGACCACATCATCTTTGTTTAGATAGTATTTTTTAAGTAGTGGGCACATAACTGCCGGTTTGAGTGGTGGGGGGAGATGCTTTATTGACTGATATATAATAGACATCAAGAACTCATTTGTGTGGCATTTACATTATTTTATTAGCTAAGATCCAGTGCACAAGTAGTGGCCTTCACAAATGCCAGAATCTTGTCAACATCCCTCAGTGTAACTGGGTCAAAACGGTCCATAAGTGGACCAAATGGTGTTTTAAGCATTTCTTCCACTTGCCTGTGTTACAACTGCCATCCGTATCAGATCATATTCATGCTTTCCCAGCAAAAACAGTTTGCAAAGGTGTGACAGCAAATCGTCTGTTCCTGAGCCAGTAGAGGTTCAGATTTAATAGTCAGAAGATGATGAAATATCTTAAACAATTGGGATGGTCATGAACCAGCTGATGCAATGGTTGTTGCAGAGAAATACCACTATCACTGCCGTTTCATAGGTCTTTCAATTGACTTTATAGCATGCTTGATCAGATCCAGTGTGAGTTTTTCCACAAGCATCTTTCAAGATGTCTTCCAGACCTCTTTTGGTCACCCAGCTCTGTGGTAAACTATGGGGCTGGCTTCTGGCCCAAGGATGGGAGAAGTCGACAAGGAGCAATCTTGTCAGTGGCTTCGAGGAACTTCATGTTCCAGGCTCCCAACCACAGCCCCAACAGAGTGTTTGGAATTCTAAAATCCCCCAGAGCATTTTGGAGTCTAGAAGGATCCACGAACCTCCAAGCCCATGTGGGGAATCCAAGGCCATGTATATAAAAACTAGTACCTTGAATTCAATCCAGTTACTGATAAGTACCCAATGGAGTGACTGCAAAATGGGTGTAATGCTGAGCGGATAGATACTTCGTATAAAATGTCATATGAATGGTATGAAATAACTTTATGATTATGAAATAATTTTATGATTAATGAGATTTTCAAACTATTTAGTGGCAGAGTACTGGAAGGAAAGAAGCAGCCTTTCAAAACGGTTCCATACGATCCCTCTGCAGTTTTGATAAATAGTCTGAAATTTCAGAGAAGCCAGCTCAATAAGGAAAACTTGTCTGTCATCTGTGGGCATTCCCTCACGGAACAACTGATCTTATTGTTTGGTTGGCCAGTTACCAAATTCGATTCACAACCTTTAGCGGCTACAATAAGATCAGGACAAAATATTATAGGAATAAGAAAAAGGCACAAGTAATACACTGTATATTTCAACGATGAATGAAGTATGATTAATGTTGTCTTTTCTATCCAAGCCAGTACCAGAATTACTACATATGGAAATTTCCACTCAAGTTTTACAGTAAATTTTATAATAAACAATGTAAAATAGTAATTATGCCAAAGATGATTCATTTACAGTGATGTTACAGAAACTGTCACTGAACTAATACTGGATGTTTGCAAAATTGTTGCAGTTAATTTAGAGCCATTTCTGCAATGTATACAGGGCTCATTTTGAGGGGGAACGCGCAGGAACGCATTTCCGGTAGTTCTCCAAAAAGGTCACGTCAGGTGGCCCTGCCCACCTGATTTTTGGCCATTTTGGGCCCATTTTGGCCTGGATTGGGCCCAAGATGGCCAGGATTGGGCCTAAAACAGCCAGGATTGGTCCTAAAATGGCCAGGATCGGGCCTCTTATGGGTGGTAGATCACTCTCCTGCTCAGCAGCGGCCCAGTTCTGACGATTTTGGGCCCCTTTTCAGCCATTTTCAGCCCCTTTTTGCCATTGTAGGCCCAATTTCGGCCCTGAATGGCCAGGATTGGGTCCAAAACAGCCAGGATAGGTGAGGCCAGGGGGTGTGGCATATGCAAATCAGTTATGCTAATGACACACTTCCCGTGATGTCAAGGGATGTGGCATATGCTAATGAGTTATGCTAATGAGTTCCTGTAGCTCTTTTTCTACGAAATGACCCCTGGATGTATAGACTAATGGGCTTGCATCGACAGCAGTTCCCCGTATGTTAATCTGTTAACATAACAGAAATGGCCATTTTGCCAAGCCTAATTTTTACATTGGTATCAGTTAATGTTGGAGATGTTTTTTTAAAAATTTAATCTGCTGTTTAGGACACTCATATATGATGCCACTACAAGATGTTTACGGCTCGTTCTACAAGCCCAGCAGGATGATTTAACTTTTAAAAAGGTACATTTATACAATTCAATATTTCTAATAAATTAAGCTTTGTTTTTGGAGTAATGTAATTTCTGGCAATGTTCTAGGATGAGTTAGTTTAGAAATGTCATACCTGGAATGGTTGCACTGATATTTGGATACCAAAAAAACCAAAAGGCATGGCATATTTGATATAGTCATGGCAACCAGAAAAGGCTGGTGGACATTAGCGTTTTTAAAGTCTTCCTGAGATTTGTTTTCAATTATCTGGAATAATCCTTTACTATGTATTGGAAATAAGCGAGTGATATAGAAAAATCAGCACACTGAATAGCCCTGACTAGCCAGATCTCATCACAGATGGGAGCCTAAGCAACTGTGAGTCAGTTGTGACTTGACAGCACACATTATGGAAAAGTTGGGCGGAAGTTGGAAATCAATCTGATTTATATTGGCTGTTTCCACATGACATCATGTGACGTCGCGCAAATCTCGTGCGAGAAAACGTGATCTTCCGCGTTTTTTGCGCGATCTACCGGGTCGTTATGGGCAGAGAGGGAAGCCGTGTGGAAATGGCCATTGGCAGGACAGGAGAAAATTGTAGTTTTAAACAAAGAAAACTTAATTGCACTTTGATTAAATCTAGGAATTTTCTGCAGGCTCAACATTTTCCTGATTTTCTTTGCAATTGATCCACAAGCACTGGAATTGGTTTGGGTACAGATGTGTCGCACGTCTGCCCTCCTTCTGCACTTTAACAGTTGTGGAGTTGGTTTATTTTCTTCCTCAGATGCCCTAAATAATCAGGTTTTTCAAGCAAGGGTGGCATCATAGCACATCACAACACCCTCCCCCACATTTAATTATTCCAATATAATTTTGGGGAAGAACTGAAAAAAATCTCTGATTTCTTTTTTATTGAAGGGGGGGCTAGAATGAGCAATGTGTATGTTAAGATGAGGTTTTATTTGGTCAAAATGATTAGCAGTCAATTTTTTCCATGGGAATTTTTGGGATCTTGAAAAAAATGTTTTTTTCCTTTTGAACTGAACAAAATGCTTTTTGAGACTAAAGTGTTATTCACTCAAAATGTAAAGAATGAAAATGTCCAAGGACTTTAAAAAAATTATCAGACCACTGAAAACATTTACTATGATTTTTTTTTGCCTAAGTGCAGAACTTTGCACTTGTCTTTATTGAATTTCATTTTGTTAGTTTTAACTCCCATCTCCATCCTACCATCTTGAATTTCTTTCCATCTAAGGTGTTACATCCTTTCCAATCATATTCAAATTAAATGTGATGCCTCACCATTTGGAATTGGGGCTGTCCTGTCCTCAGTCACCTACTATCAGATGGTACAGTACCAATTGCTTTTTATTCTAGGACAATGAATTCAGCCGAAAGGAACTATACTCAGATTTATAAGGAAGTTTTAACTATGGTGGAAGAAGTTTTTAAAAATTCACAATTATGTTTGTGGTCATTCTTTTGAAATTCAAACAGATCACAAGCCACTTCTTCAATTTTTTACTAAAGATAAACCAACACCTCTCATTTTGTCTCCCCTTATGCAGTGCTGGAGTATTATGCTGAACATATATGATTACACTGTTACATACAGGCCAGGGAAACCAATTGCAAACAAGGATGCCTTAAGCTGTCTACCTCTGCAGATACCTGACTGTGCATTTCCTCCACCAACAGAAGTCCTTATGCTGGAATCAATGCCAGAGCCCCTTCTTCAGGTTCACAGATTGCTAAGATTACATAAAAAATCCTATCTTGGCATGTGTTCCCAACTGGGTATGGAGGGGCTGACCCACAGAAAAACTGGCTGAAGTTTTCAGGCCATTTTCATCTCATCAGGATGAGTTGTCATCTCATAAGTGTTGTTTTTAATGGGGATATAAGGTTGTAATTCCAGAACCAGGACATACAGAGAATTCTACATGCAGCGCACCCAGGTATTGTATGGATGAAAGCATTGGCCAGAAGTTACATGTGGTGGCCTGGACTAAACTCTGACATAGAAGGGTTGTGAATGAATGCCACACATGTCCACCAAAACCTGTATTCCCTTGGGAAGTGACAAAGAAACCTTGGTCATGTCTCCACATAGATTTTGCTGGCTCTTTCCTGGGCAAAACCTTCTTAATAGTTGTGAAATAATTTTCAAAATACCTTTAAGAAGCCATTGTCTTAGCCCTAACTTCAAATGCTGCCATCACAGTTCTCTGTCAACTTTTTGCAAATCATGGAATACCAGACACAATAGTTTCAGACAATGGTGCAGCTTTTACCTCTGCATTTTTCCAAGTCTTTGCTAATAACATTCTCATGAAGACCATCACAGTGGCACCTTGTAGACCCCAGGCAAATGGGCAAACAAAGTAGATGGTACAGCCCTCAAAAGATGCAATGAAAAGGATAGTTTCTGGGCAACAACATGTTACACCGTGTCCTGCTACTAAGTCCAGCCTGGCTGATTTGCTTATGGGACATTGTCTCAGGACATGTCTAGATCATGTCCACCTGACATTGCAAGCAACTTGCTGTTTAAGGAAGAATAGGAGCTGTACTCTGCTTTTGACGTTTAGGAATCTATGTATTTTCTCCCCTCAGAAACCAGTGTTGGCTCAGAACTATGGAGCCAGTTTACAGTGGGTTCCATCTACAATGTAGAAGTCACAGGGCCTGTCTCGTAGTGCAGATTGCGGATGGACAGTTATAGAAACATCACATGGACCAACTGCGTGGCCATACTGATCCTTCTAATTCTTCAATTGAAACTTCTAAAGAAATCAGCCCACAAACATAAGAGTCTGAAGCAACTGAAGGATGCCACCTTGATCCTATCAATAGCAACTTCTCTCCTACACCACTGGGAATTGATTTCCCTCCATCAGTGTCAGGGTCTTACAATGGGACTGTAGATGGAGCATCTGAATTTTCTTTAAAATACTCTGAAGACTAACAAGGCAATACTTGAATAAATTGTATACTATACTTTGTTTATCAGTTTATCAGTGATTATCCACATTTTACAAGTTGCCTCAGTAAAGCATCTCAGCCTTTTTAATGCTGACTTGTCTGTTTATCATCAAACTACAAGACTATTTCAATTCTGTTCTTGTGTGTACCTAACTCAGATGCTTGCTCAGTTTACCTAATGCTTATGTGGTTTATAGTGCACTCTTGAACAGAGTTAACACCTTCCTAAATTGACTGAAATCAGTGGGCTTAGAAGGACCGCAACTGTTTAGGATTGCACTGTTAACTTAAAACCTGCTGAGATGAAAGGAGTTGACTCTAATGAACTATGGATTCTACAAATTCTTCTTAAAGAGTTCAGTGGATCATTCAGTCACTGGTTAATAAAAGAAGAAAAAACTAGTGCTTAAGAGCTATTGAAACTGACCATTCAGTGGAACTGAGGGGGGGGTGTCTTGGATTCAAGGCCCAGGGAGAGCTTCCAGAAACAAAGGAGCAGGAGGGGGGAGCTACGGTTTTACACCATCAATATGAACATTCATGTAAACAAGTCCACTCTTGCGAACAGGACAGACAGACAGATGCAGGAGTAGCAGATATGGCAGAGAGCCTTTTTTGTCAGGATTCGGGAGAAAAACCCTATTATGGCATCCTACAATTTTAACAAACTGTAAAAGATGTTGTCCTTTTAAAGAGCTACAGTTGCTCTTTTGGAATTGTTTTCTCGTTGATCCAGTCCAAATATTTAGTCACTTTTGTGTAAACACCAGGCTTCTTTTCCTTGCCACAGCCGTCACCCCAGCTGACAATACCATAGAGGTAAGATATTCCATCTTTTTCGCAAGCCAGTGGCCCTCCAGAATCTCCCTGCACCAAAGATAGGGAAATAAATCAACCGAGTCGCAAAATAGTTTCAGGTACAGTTTTCAATCAAATCTGAAAATATTTATCCTATTTTTACTAATAATAGATGCAGTTAGCCGTGTTAGTCTGTAGTAGCAAAATTAAAAAGAGTCCAGTAGCACCTTTAAGACTAACCAACTTTATTGTAGCATAAGCTTTCGAGAATCACAGTTCTCTTCTGTGATTCTCGAAAGCTTTTGCTACAATAAAGTTGGTTAGTCTTAAAGGTGCTACTGGACTCTTACTAAAATTAAACAGTTTTGCTTCCTCACCCAAAGTGAGGCCAAGTAAATAGCTGAGCAGGAACTGCTGCCACCTGGAAATCATATTAGTCCTGTGAAAATCTAGTTTTGATTGTTATAGTGTTTTTAATTTTTTTATGTAAATCTGTATAAAATCATGTTTTATTGTATTTTAAATGGTGTTATCCACCCTGAGCCCACCTGGAAGGGCAGGTGGAATAGAAGTCAAATAATAAATAAATAAACAAAATATACACTCAACAGCATGAAGTAGATACAGCCTGATAGGAAAATAGGAAACAAGCATGCTTACATTCCTTATGTAAATAGTACACTCTTCACAGGACAGTCTTAGCTTTGGAGCTGTATACACACACTACGTGCAGAGGAGTTAGCCATGTTAGTCTGTAGTAGCAAAATCAAAGAGTCCAGTAGCACTTTTAATACTAACTAACTTTATTGTAGCATAAGCTTTTGAGAATCACAGTTCTATGTATTGTCGAAGGCTTTCACGGCCGGAGAACGATGGCTGTTGTGGGTTTTCCGGGCTGTATTGCCGTGGTCTTGGCATTGTAGTTCCTGACGTTTCGCCAGCAGCTGTGGCTGGCATCTTCAGAGGTGTAGCACCAAAAGACAGAGATCTCTCAGTGTCACAGTGTGGAAAAGATGTAGGTCATTTGTATCTACTCAGGAGGGGTGGGGTTGAGCTGAGTCATCCTGTAAGAGTTTCCCAGGGTGTGGAATGCTAATGGCGGGAGGCTTCACTGTATCCTGAGGAGGTTCTTTTGCATATGGATTGGTACTTGATGTGCTAATCTTCTCTGCAGGGCTATTGTCGGGGATAGAATGTTTTGTTAGCCTGGTGTTTTTCAGAACTGGAAACCATGCTCTGTTCATTCTTAAGGTTTCTTCTTTCCTGTTGAAGTTTTGCTTATGCTTGTGAATTTCAATGGCTTCCCTGTGCAGTCTGACAAAGTAGTTGGAAGTGTTGTCCAGTATTTTGGTGTCCTGGAATAAGATACTGTGCCCTGTTTGAGTTAGGCTATGTTCAGCCACTGCTGATTTTTCAGGTTGTCCAAGTCTGCAGTGTCTTTCATGTTCTTTTATTCTTGTCTGGATGCTACGCTTTGTGGTCCCGATGTAAACTTGTCCACAGCTGCAGGGTATACGGTATACTCCATACAGTAGAGACCCCCTCATGTCTGCAGGAGTATACCGTATACCCTGCAGCTGTGGACAAGTTTACATCGGGACCACAAAGCGTAGCATCCAGACAAGAATAAAAGAACATGAAAGACACTGCAGACTTGGACAACCTGAAAAATCAGCAGTGGCTGAACATAGCCTAACTCAAACAGGGCACAGTATCTTATTCCAGGACATCAAAATACTGGACAACACTTCCAACTACTTTGTCAGACTGCACAGGGAAGCCATTGAAATTCACAAGCATAAGCAAAACTTCAACAGGAAAGAAGAAACCTTAAGAATGAACAGAGCATGGTTTCCAGTTCTGAAAAACACCAGGCTAACAAAACATTCTATCCCCGACAATAGCCCTGCAGAGAAGATTAGCACATCAAGTACCAATCCATATGCAAAAGAACCTCCTCAGGATACAGTGAAGCCTCCCGCCATTAGCATTCCACACCCTGGGAAACTCTTACAGGATGACTCAGCTCAACCCCACCCCTCCTGAGTAGATACAAATGACCTACATCTTTTCCACACTGTGACACTGAGAGATCTCTGTCTTTTGGTGCTACACCTCTGAAGATGCCAGCCACAGCTGCTGGCGAAACGTCAGGAACTACAATGCCAAGACCACGGCAATACAGCCCGGAAAACCCACAACAGCAATCACAGTTCTCTTCGTCAGATGAAGAGAACTGTGATTCTCAAAAGCTTATGCTACAATAAAGTTAGTTAGTCTTAAAGGTGCTACTGGACTCTTTTTGATTTTACACACACTAGGGTTGCCAACAAGCCTGGAGAAAATGTTCTACCCTTTTAATTAGAGGATTACTTTATCGAAATGTGCAGTTGAAGCATTTAATTGCATGGACGTAAATAACATCCCATGAAGATTCTATTAAAGGAAAAGGACATTTTTTTCTCCAGGCAGTAAGCAACCCTAACACATGCACACACAAGACCAAACCTATGTTTGTTGAGGCTGAAAAATCAGTCATTCAAATTCTGTCAAAAGTTGGTACCGAAGGCACATTTCTGACTTTTCCAGATGTGCTGATGTCACAACTCTGGCAGTGCATAAAATTCATCCCATTGCTAGTCTGTGAAGCAGTATGAATTCTCCAAATGCGAACTGGGCCCTTGGGGCCCTCTTTGCCAGGCTCCTTTCCAATCACAGTCTATGTTCAAATTGCCAAATCATTTCCTTCAGCCCCCAATCAATCGGATAGATGGCCATGTAATAACAAGTAGCCACCAGCAATCAAGGCCTTTAGCACACATTATCTTACACAAAAGCCCTTAGGTAAATAGGTTAAAATGTTTATTGTATATGGCCAAAGGCTGTTATGATATAACTAAAACAATTGCCCAAGTAATGGTAAATAAAACAACAACAAAAGAACAATACAACTGAAAGCAATGCAAAAATTTTCAGGGCCAAAACAACATAAATTGCAGTACATTAAATATCAAGCAAAAATTTTACACTGCTTTTCTTAGCAGCCATTAAATATATAAACATCACATAAGTAACAAGTTGATTGTTGTCAGAAAGAAGGTAAATTATTTTATCTACCACTGAGCGTGAAGTTATCCTGGCTAAAATGGCTGCAAGAAACTTGGCAAAACAGGATCTAAAGGGAGGTGGGACTCCAGTTCCAGAGTTCCACAAAAGTCACTGAGATACTGGTTTTTGAAAACAGTGAATGCTGAAGAAGAGGGCTGCACCAAGGATGGAGCAAAGAACAAAAAATGATGGTGCAGTGGGAAGAGGAGAGATTTTGCTCAAATATACTGTCCCTACACATTTTGGTTATGATTTTTAGGGAGGTGTATAAATAGAAAGGTGTGTCTATCAACAGAAAATATTATACCATTAAAACCGAGTTTAAAAACATATTAAAAACAGTAGATCCTGAGCACGTGTAGAGCGTATGAATATATCCAGATCCACAAAATGTCGGAATATTACATTAAATACAGTTGCAATGAAAAATGGAGACATGGATCTTAATACAGTGTACAACACTCAATAATGTTAACAAGTTAGGCAAATATATACATAACTAACCTGTATAGTGTATTAGGCAATTCCCATAGCAACAGTTTTTCAGAGAGTGAAGTGCACAGGTCTGACAGTTTTATTTCATACAACAGAAGTTCGAGGTTTTTGTTTTAACTCGTGAGGAACCAACGTTGTCATTTAAGAATTTACTCAATCTCTTTTTTCAATAGCACTTTATCCCTCTGGCATTCAGATTTGAAAACAGCCCAGAACATAAAGTTTGCCAAACCCTGGATGTGTTCTTAAAAGTGCTGAACCATGGAGGCAACTTTCTTTTTGTTTAGATGAATTTTACTCTTTGTGTTTTGAAATTCTTATTCACAATTTCCTCTGGGTTCCTTCTGACAAGAACACTTGATAACATACACTACCTCATGAGATTTACATGTAGTGTATAGTTTCTTGTCATTTGGGTTGATGAAACTTTTTATGCTGCTTGTGAATTTACAGAATGAATCGTTTCCGCAAGGAAAATGTCCTGTGAGTGGACTAGATCCCAACAGAATTCATTGTGACCTGGTAGTCAAGTAAAGATGGCAAAACAGGATATAGTACGGGGTGTGGGGGGGTGTCCTCCAATTCTGGAGTGTTTGCAATGGAAAAATGGTTGGCTTCACAAAACTCAATGAGTTGTTCGCCCGCTTCATTTCATAATCTTAGTTCAAATTTTCAACAATGTTTGATTCTGCTTTGTCTCCTATTGAAGACCTGGAACTGAAAATAATTCATCTGTCACCACAGGCATTTATGTTAAATATCTGGTCACCAGTTTTCAGACCATCCAAAGAGGCACTCCGGGAGTCAACTGATAAATCCTAATATAACTGAGCAACTCCCCTCAAAACACCTCCAAAGATGCCTGATTGTTCATAAATGGACTTTGCTTCAAAACCAAACAAATTAATTAGCATAACCTTAATCAGAACCAGGATTTGAGACGAGCAAAATGAAACCAAAGCAGAGTAGGGTAAAATACACAGATATAGTAGATTATTGTTAAGCATAAAATACTTCGCCATCACATTGCAATAATTTTTCTTGACATATTCATTCATTCGTATGAGTTTAAATAGAAATAGAAGAACATTACCTGGCAGGCATCTGATTTGCTGTCGAGATAACCAGCACAAAACATATTTTCACTAATTTCTGTTCCATACACATCATAATGTTTACATTTGTAATCAGGGATGATAGGAACAATTGTTTCTTGCAACAGCGTAGAATAGCTGGATGCATCTGGTTAAATAAATCATGCAGAAAACATTTAATTCCATTTGTGTCAGAGCTGCCTTGCACAAAAGGCATCTTGAAAAGTACAACCACTATACTCTGTATAGGTAATGAGGATTCAGCATTTAAGTGTACAGAAATCCCACTGATCGAGTCAAAGGGATTGGAACGAGCCCTTGTATTAGCCCAATGTAATGCTTACAGAATCATGAATGTGAATAGGAACCACAAGGGCTTTTTTTCTGGGAAAAGAGGTGGTGGAACTCAGAGGGTTGCCCTCGGAGAAAATGGTCACATGGCACGGAGGGCAATCTCAACTCCCCTCTGTCTGGAGATCAGGGGGCGGGGCCACCAACCATGTGACCATTTTCAAGAGGTTCCGGAACTCCGTTCCACCACGTTCCAGCTGAAAAAAAGCCCCGGGAACCACTGGATCATGATTCTGTGCTCTATCCCAAATAAGGATATCCCATCTCATTTGCAGAAAAAAATCATAAAGGAAATGTATGTTCTCTCTTAGCAGTCTTCCATTGTTAAGATACAACAATTATTAGCAGTAAATAGAAGGCCCAATAGGTTGAAAAGTTTTGATAAGTTACACAGGTAGAATGTGCAGCCTCCCCACATTGTCGATCAGGGTGTGGCATGCCAGGATTTAAAGGGCCAAAACATGTTTCAGCTCTTTAAACCTCTACCTGCCACACAGCTCATCAGCAGCATCAGAGCATGGAACGAGAGACTGTGGCAGTAGGATCCCAGTCATGGGAGCTGCCCACAAAATGGCGGCACCCACAGCTGGACCTCAGAGCCCCCTCCACAACTCCCTGCTCTTCTTGAGAGTAGTCAGTGACAGCCTGGCATGCCAGTTAGCCAAGTGCCAGGTGACACAACTTTTACTGTACTTGTTTTTGTCTGTCCTGAATCTACTCGTCCACCAACTGCTGCCAAATTCTAATATTATGAAAGAGGGAGAAAAAGTTCTCTCTCTCCCTCTTCCTTGCCCTCCCCTATTTTCAAAATATGTATTGTTTTATAATCCTTAGTCAGGTCCTCATTTTGCCATAATTTTTCTAAAGTGAAAATCCCCCAAGTTCTTAGTTTTTCCCTCTAGGGAAAGGAATCCATGTCAATAATCAATCTTTTCCAAACTATTTCCAGCTCTATGGTATGATTTCAAAATAAGGTGGGTCAGAACAGTACACAGTACAAATTAAGAAGTTATTAAAAGAATGGGCTGTATTGAGAAGGATTAAGTTAACCGCATTTCAGAATGCTGGAAATCTGAAATTCAAAGAATAGAGTAGAAACATAGTAATATGGAGCTGGAAAGAACCCCAAGGGTCATCTAGTCCAACCCACTGCACAATATAGGAAATTCACAATTACCTCCCCCCAACCTGCCCCAGTTTCCCTGATCAATGCCCAGAAGGAAGCAAAAATCCTCCAGGATCCCTGGCCAATCTGGCCTGGGGGGAAATCTCTTCCTGACCCCAAAGTGATTTCCTAGGCACATAAGAAAAGCCCCAAAAAGCCAAGAACTGGCTCATCTCTTCCTGCCTCCCACTCACATACTGAATTCATACTGAGTCAGTATTGCTGTCAGATGGCCATCTAGCCTTTCCTTAAAATCTCCAAAGAAGGAGAGCCCCCCCACCTCCTGAAGAAGCCGTTTCCACTGAGGAACCCACTCTGTCCGGAAGTTCTTTCTGTTGTTTAGCCAAAAGCTCTTTAAATTAGTGATTCTGGTACAACCTTCTGGGGCAGCAAAAAAACAACTCTGCTTCATCATCCCTAATCATAAGTGAAAAATTTCCCAGGGTGATGTGTAAGCAAACTGTGATTCAAGCAGAGGAGTAATCGTACAATGTGGAAGACAACCAGAATCTGCTTAGACAACTGGCAGCAAACTGTATGGAAGTGACTCTGTATGAATGTGATATAAAGAGCTCACTCTGATCATGATATATCTAAGCTGTCTCTTCCACTACCACACACAACGCCTATTTGCTGAACTCACTTTCATGCAAGTGGCCCCATCCTGCAATTTGGCATTTATAGTTATCAGGAAAGGTCAGTCCATTTTCAGGCAAGCAGATTGGCTGAACAAATTGGGACTTCACGGCACAGCGCTGATTGTTCTTCTTTAGCTTAACCAAAACTGCCAAAATAAAAAAAGAAATAGATCAGCCTTAAAAAACAAGCACGGGAAGGACATGAGATACAATGATAATTATCCTTTAAACTTTTCTTCTTTGGGGGTACCTTAGTCTAGCCACGGGAGATGACCTTTTCAAAAAGTTGTCATATTATGGCCCAGAAAAATGAATGTTGTATAGAGATGGGCACGAACCGAAATATGAACCAAAGTTTGTGACGAATTGGGCTGGTTTGTGGTTCACGAACCGGCAGTGGATCAGAGCCCATTTCTGATGAACCGCCATGAATTTTAGGCTGGTTCGTTTGGTTCATTTTTTGGTTTGTCACCGCAGACAGCCTGGCGCTGATCAATCTGTTTCCTAGGCAACAGAGGATGGACTCTGCTGACCCGGAGGCGGCCTTCTGCTGGTCCAGAAGTGACCTTCTGCTGACCTGGAAGTGATGATTTGCTGACCTGGATGTGACATTTTCCCAAACCAAATGAACTGGTTCATGAACCAGGGCAGGTTTGCGAAAGTTCATGGTTCGTGAAATGCAATGAACTGTTAGGTTCTGCCATAGGCGCCGCCCTGTGGGATGCCGGCCTGCCTGACTTCTGCCTTAAAGGACCTTCAGGGAATATATGGAAGGAAGGAGGGGGGTATACCTCACCCTCACACCCTCTCAGTCCACTCGCAGGTCCCTTAAACCTGACATTGTCCCAGCTGCCTTCCATGACAGCTGTCCCCATCCAGTTGTCGGTCTTACTCCTCCTACTCCTACTCCCCCTACTCATCTTCTTTCCTCCACCTCCTTGCCTCTCTTCTGCGCGGGCGTGTGCGGGCGCACTCTCGCTCTCCTCCACTCCACCACACTCCTACACAATAATCCACCCCACCCTGTGGGTGGACTTCCCTTATATCCTTTCCCTCATTCCTGGCCCCACCTGCCAGCCACACCCCTCTTTTGCCCTCTAGCATTGGCCTTGGCTGCCTCAGGCAGCTGCACCTGGGGTAGCTAGTTTGGCTGCTTTGGGCAGCTACAGCTGTGCGCTCTTGGCTGGCTGCTAAGCCTCCTCTGCTCCAAGCTTCAGGCCCCTGGGCAGCTACAGCTGTGCTCCCTTGGCTGGCTGTCAAGCCTCCTCTGTTCGGAGCTTCCAGCAGCCTCAGCTGGTCTCTATTATTCCCTTCCTCCCTGTTTGCAGGTTGGGGTATGGCCGTGTGCTGTTTCTGCTGCCCTGCGATAAGGTTGCTGGCTGGCTGATGGCTGGCTGTCCCTATCTCTTGTGCCTTCTCCATCTGCCCTGGTCCCCTCCTGGCTGTCCTTACTTCCCCTGTCAGGGCTCTTACCCTCCCACTGGAGGGTGGGGCTGGCTGGCTTCCACCTGCTTCTTCTGACCCCTGGGAGCTGCTCCACCCTCCTGTGGCCGGGGTGCCTCTTTTCCCCCTTCTATTGTTGGTCTGTGCTGGCCCAGGGTGCCCATTGGGGTGGCTGGGTAGTTGTCCCCCAACTGTCTCCCACCCCCTCTTCCTGGTAAGTCCGGGGGCTGAGCCTCAGACTCCAGACATGAACCATACGGTTTGGTTTTTTTTTCCGGTTCGTGCCCATCTCTAATGCTGTGGCCTCTCCTTTTGGGAATGTGTAGAGCTTCACATTGTGTGGGGAGGATTAATAAATCCATGAAGCTGCTTTCCATTGAGTCAAGTTATTTGTTTATTGGGGGTCAACATTGTCTTCTATGACTAGCAATTGCTTTCCAGGGTCTTAGGCAGTGGTCTTTCACATCACTTCCTGTCTGATCCTGTTAACTGGAGATGCTGGAGATTGAAGTTGGGATTCAGCAGACAAGCATGCAAAGCTCTGCACCTGAAGGTCTCACAACACGAGACACACTCAAATTACATGGGTAATTCGAGTGTATTTGAGTGTATTTCAAGTGTAATTCATGTGTATTTTGTCTTGTGTAGTATGACTCTGAGTCTCAGCCCCTACATTTCCCTGCAGCTTATTTTAGTTTCGGCACATGGGAGAAGTCAGATCTGAGAAAAAGAACCTCACATCCTCCCTCTTTGGAAGCAATAACAACCTGATTTCTAGCCTACTCCTATGTTCAGTGGAAAAGACTGTTTCAAAGTCACTTAACCTCTTGGTGGGGTTTGCATGGCAAAAGACTAACAGAGGTGGTTTGCCATTGCCTGCCTCTGCAACCCTGGTCTTCATTGGAGGTCTCTCATCCAATTACTAACCTAGGGCGACCCTGCTTAGCTTCTGAGATCTGGTGAGATCAGGCTCACCTGTGCTATCCAGGTCAGGGACTGACTGTGTTAGGGTGTTCTAATATAAGTCACTACAAGAGCCACAGACATGGCTGCACATGCAAGATCTAAATGATGTTAAGTAAATAAATGTACTTAATTGAAAATGTAGGAGAGGAAATATTCTCAACCATGTTTGTAGTTCTCTATACATTGGTATATCTACACCATTTCTAATTGCACTATTAAAAGATGTTAAAATAGCCATTACTAAATGAATGAAATTTGCCTGCTTGTAACAAAGCCAGAAACAAGAAAAAGACTCACCGATATCATTTTCAGTTGGGTTGTAGACTGTATAATCAGGAAACATGATGTACTTCTCTATTTCAAACACTTGAGTAACGTCTGTTGTTTTATTGAAAAAATGCTGCCCCAAAACGACCCGGATCTTTGACTTCAGAGGGCTGAAGAAAAAGCAAACAAGATCTGATGTTGTTGTCGGGGTGTCTTGAAGCACAGCATTCCTGGCCAAGTAACAGTCTGCCAGGACCTCCCTAAATGGCTCCACCTGGACATCCACTTCATGATTGAGCGGCATGGAGGGCAATCTAAACTCCCCTCTGTCTGGAGATCGCGGGGCGGGGCCACCAGCCATGTGACCATTTTCAAGAGGTTCCGGAACTCCGTTCCCCCGCGTTCCCCCTGGAAAAAAGCCCTGTGACCATGTATTATTGCCCTAAGGGTTGCGACACTGAAAGACAATTGCAAAGAAGCAGACAGTTCGGATGGGAGGCCGAAAAGATGGGCTGACATCTCTGACTCCAGCGATGGAGGAAATAGGCATGGCTCATTCTGCAACATTCAGTGGCAGCTCTTTGTGCATGTGTTCATCACGTCATGACAGAACAGCAGCAGAAATATTCATGAAGTCATTCAGAAATGACTTAGGGTCCCATCTATATATTACAAAGCCCTCAAATTTGTTGGGGACTTTGCGTCACACGGGCAATGGGATTTTGGGGCCTCCCAGATGAACACTCGCTCTTTTCTGCTGGCGACCACAGCACTCAAGGAGAAGCAGCTGCATCCTCCCTCCCACCCTCCCCCCCCCCCCGCTATTTTTAAGTCCTCAAACCACCCTGTGGAGCCACTGTTAGTTCTATTGTAAAAATCGTGTTAATTACACGGCTACACATAAGTTTCACAATGGAGCCAACAGCAGCTCCTTGGGATGCTTTGCAGATGCAAAACCAGCGTGGGGGGCCTTTTCCCCATGGGCTGCAGTCGCAAACAGATAAGAGCATCTGGGAGGCACAAAACTCCTGTTGCACATTCAAGATAGTCTTTGTGTTGTTCCCCAACAAACGCATGGAAATTACAGTGTATAGATGGACCTTAAATTATTACTGTACCTAAGATTTGGGTACCCAAGGTTTTGCTCATTCATCCAAAGTTTCCTGTGCAGAAATGGTGATGGAGAGGAGACAGTGAACACCTCTGCACTGGCCAGTTTGGCAAGTAAACTTGAGGCTGGCCTCAGTGGCCATCACAATGGGACAATGGGAGTAAACTGGAGGTTTACTGACACATCGAGGCAGCGAGGAGCACCACAGTGACTACGCTGCTGTTGGAATACCAAGACTAGGGCTGGAGGCGGTCCAGGCATGACTCAGCCTGGGGACTTTTAAACCGCAAGACAGCCTGCAGGGGCAGTGCAGCTATGAACATGAACTGTATGGTAGCAACTGGTCATTCCAGAAGGGCAGCAGGCAGGCATCAAAGCACGGCAGAGGCTACCCAGTGGTGGCTACGTAGCTTTCACCAGGGAGACCTGGATCCCAGCCCATGCTCTGCTATGGATCTCTCTGGGTGACTTTGGGCCACTCATACTCCTTCTTCCTTACCTACCTCACAGGGTCACTGCAAAGATAAAAAGGGGGAGAAACCACTTGCATTGCCTGGGAGGAACAGCGGAATACAAATGCAATAAATGAATGCCCACACCCCCCCACACAGCCTAGCCTTGTCAAGGGCTAGCCATGATTGGCCACCACTCAACATTTTGCACCGTGCTTCTGTTGCACAAGCTTAGCTTCCACCCTGCACACACTGATGTACCTTCAGCTTGCAAGACCAGTGAGATCACTGCATAGGTAGTACTAGAACTGTAGTGCCAGGTACCTACATTGGTAGTACCAATAACTGACCTTGTCAATGGTAGGTAGCCGTATTCTTCCTCCAGCACCACATCCTTGCTCCTATCCCCTTACGTCAGCCACAGATGCACAGCTTACATTTATGCTTTTTGATGCTTACTGTTCCAGACTTAAGAATGGTCAAGATACTGTCCCAAGAAGCCCATTTTATCCAATTTGATTTCTATTTCTGGTATTTATTTGTAAAACGGAAGGTGTCAGATGGAGCCCGTTCTCCACAAACTCACTGTTTGTGACTGGTGGTGGTTACTAAAAGGCACTCATTACGTGCTCAAAGGCACCTCATTTATATTATTACTTGACTCACACTGTGACCTGAGCTGAGGCTATCGGCCCAGCTCAAGGGAAGCTCAGTCTCCTCTCCTGGGGCTCATGAAACTGCTGCTAGATTAGAAGGCACTTTCCGTGGATTTTGCTCGATATACCTGTTAGCAAAGCAGTGTGCAGATGTCACAACCCAACAAGCACGGATAAGGCTGCCAGCGCAGAAACTCTTTCCAATGTATATGGCAGCCAGCCAAGGATGTGATCCTGGCAATGCAGAAGACCCTCCAATAATCCGAGGTCTAATGAAACTGCGCTTCTTATGTCTTCTCCCGCACGACCTTCTGATGACAGCAAATTCTTCAATATCTGGGATGGGCGGCCGCCTTTCCGTGCTCGCTAAGGGAAGAACAGATTTATTTCATCCTCTGAATCTGTCCCTCCCTCCCCTTACAGACCTCTCCTCTCTTCCCTTTAACAAGCACCAAGTATGACTGCAGGACCAAGATCTCCATTCAGATGTTGACACTTTCAGTTTGGCACAGGACAGACCCTCATACAACAACCAGAAATAACACAACCAGGTTTTGCACCGTAGGAGTGGCCTGGCTGCTGCTCCACCACAGCACAGTCTGGGCAGCTCAGAGGGCAAAAGTTGAAAACCATATTCGAGGGTCTGAATTTCATTTGGGTGGAAAGAACCAGTGCGATGTAGTGGTTAAAATTTCGGCCTAGGATCTGGGAGGCCCAGGTTCAAATCCCCACTCTGCCAGGGAAGCTTTGCTGTGTGACTTCTGTGTGACATGCTCTTGGCCTACCCTCCCTCATAGGGTTGTTGTGAGGATAAAAATGCAGAACAGGAGAACAATGTAAACTGCTTTGGTTCTTCATTGAGGGGAGAGGCAGGGTAGAAATAAAACTGATAAATAAAACCAGGGCTTTTTTCAGCTGGATCGCAGTGGAACGGAGTTCCAGAACCTCTTGAAAATGGTCACATGGCTGGTGGCCCCGCCCCCTGATCTCCAGACAGAGGGGAGTTTAGGTTGCCCTCCGTGACGCTGGAGCAGCACGGAGGGCAATCTAAACTCCCCTCTGTCTGAAGATCAGGGAGCGGGGCCACTGGCCATGTGACCATTTTCTCCGAGGGCTGAGTTCCACCACCTTTTCACTTTTCACTGAGTTCCACCAACGCTTTTCCCAGAAAAAAAGCCATGAATAAAACTATGCCACTGCCTCTGATACTTGCACTGTTTCTCCCACATATTCTTGCTCCAGTCCTCCCTGTAGTTTCTACTGTCTTTCATTACTGGAGCTGTGTAGGGTGGAATCAGGTTGTTCACTCAAGTTCACTGTCGTCCAAATTCAAGCACAGTCATTGGACTGGTCCCTGCTTGTCAACAAAGGGTGCTTCTAGATGCCAAAGGACTATAAAGCCAACTTCATAACATCCCTCCCAGCGTCCTGATCACGTCTTGTTCTTTCCCAAACCTACCACATAATGTGATGTTGCAGTAATCCCAAATCACAGCGTTGCCTTTTATAATGTAGCACCAGGGCTTCACATCTCCATCAGGATTTCTAATGCATTTGGAAGAGGGGGGAGTTATTGCCTCACAATGTCTAAACTGAGTTTCTTCCCCCACCCCTGACATTTTTTTAGCCAGTCACAAGCCAAAATCCCAAAAAATGGTGCTGGCAAAAGACCCCTTTGTTCTGAAGAACAGGAAGTGGCCACTTTATCAGCACCATGTCTTTCCAAGCCGCTGCTGAAACAAGCAGAATGTCTGTCAAAACATGCACTCCAATGATCATGGACCCTTTACTAAAGCAGCTAATCTCAGATAATATTACCCGAAGTCACCAAAATCGATTTTTCAAAGCTAAAGCTGAGACAGAGAGGTTGGTGGCAGACAGACAGATGCATGGCTATAGAGGGGAGGGGGAATCATTTGATTGGCAGAGTTTGTCAGGTGGGATACAAGAGGCGGGGCAAGCAAGCATCCGTGTCATTGTGAGGAGATGCACAAGTTGGCATAAGAGTGGAGGAAATTAGCAAGTCAATCAGCAAATATGCAATGGATTGGCCTTTTTAAAAGGGACCATCCATACTTATACACAGATATGCCCGTGCTTAAAAGTACCTTTGCTGGTTTTAATGTGTGATAGTAATTTTTATGAGTTCTTCCATAAAAATTACACCAGCTGAGTTCCCTAGCTTGCTGGTGAAAATCCCACTGGCATCTGATTCCATTAAAAAAAAGTGTTAGTCTAATGGTTGCAACTGGATTTGTCTTAATATTATTTTCTGTAATGACTCAGATGGCCACACTATAATAATGATAATAATGAATAATCATAATGATAATAATAATTATCATCATTATTATAACAACAATCATAAAAATAATTGTAGCGTATTTAATTCATTTGTTTATAACTCTTTGCAAGCTGGCTGAAGACCCTGACCTGGATAGCCCAGGCGAGCCCGATCTCCTCAGATCCTGGAAGCTAAGTAGGGTTGGCTTTGTTTAGTAATTGGATGGGAGACCTCCAACAAAGACCAGGGTTGCAGAGGCAAGCAACAGCAAACAATTCTGTTAGTCTCTTGCCATGAAAACCCCACTAGGGGTCGCCATAAGTCAGCTATGACTTGATGGCACTCTCCACAACCAAGCTGGCCCACGAGACCACATAGCTAAGGGACAGGGTAGAAATGTGTGTATAAAGCACCATCAAGTAGAAGCCAACTTACGGCTACACCTGTGGGTTTCCAAAGCAAAAGATGAACAGAGGTGGTTTGCCATTGTCTGCCTCTGCATAGCGACCCTGGACTTCCTTGGTGGTCTCCCATCCAAGTACAAACCAGAGCCGACCCTGCTTAGCATCTGAGATCTAACAAGATGAGGTTAGCCCGGGCCATCCAAGTCAGGGCAAGGAGTAGAAAGAGGTGAACACAATCAATCCAGCCTTCATCCTTGCCTTAACTAGTGCCACCCACAATCACTAGCTACTTTACTACCCCTTTACACCTTACAGCAGATGCAGGATGGGTCCAAGATGTGAATTACAGATTCTCCTTAGTCCCTGATTCATACTGCAACTGTGATTCACATGCAGAAGGGGCTTCCATCTCCCCCCCGCCCCCAACACACTTTCCCAACCTGTAATGACCCTGGAGAGGGGGCTGTTTGGGCCTTTAGGGTATGTGGACACTAGTTGGCCCTGGGAGGCCGGAGGAAATCTTTATCTGGGTGCAGCTGCAGAGATTGCTGGCAAGCCCTGCCCTTACCTGCAGTATGAATGTGGTCCCAATCCCAGTTGCCCAGAATTTGCAACTAAATCTGAACGAAGCTCTTCGTAAAGGAAGTCTGAATTCCATGGTAGGCAATCATCTCCAGAAGTGGTCTTCTTCATTATGCCCCTGTAGGTCGTCCCATTCCCCCGATAGCACTCATGGCTAAGAACTGGATCAAAGACAGAAAATTCAACAAATGCAAAAAAAGTCAGTTGCCAGCACCACGATATCCCTCTTCCAAGCAGTATTTGGGTTCGTATTCTTCTCAACACCTGTCAAGGCACTGCTGGCTTTAGGAGAGAGTTGTCACCTCCTGTATTTCTCCTTCAGAGACACTGCTGGAGAACTTGGAGGGGCAGGTGTATGTGGGGGGGTTGTTCTCATAATATTGCACAGTTAGCAAATCCTGAGAATCACGCAGGTTTATTTCTATTTCCTACTCTCAAAATCTTCCTTTGCTCTTGCAAAGATTCTTGACTTCACTTCATATATAAATATATATTTTTAATGTAGCTCTGTTGCATTTCTGGTATGCTTTGCCACAAGAAAACTTCAGTTTCCAACAACATCATCCTTTCATATGAAATTATTATTTCAGGAGAATGACATCCTAACAAACATAGGAAACTTTTAATAATGAGTAGTGCTTGCACAAACTCATAGCCAAATTCTTCCTGGACTTCAGGAGGGGGCCCAAGAGAAAGAAGAATGGAGATCAACTTCAGGCTTACCTTGACTGGATTCTTCCAGCTCTGTCTGAAGAATGAAACTATGGGCCAAGCTAGAAGTGACGAATTACACTTCAATGGCAAGTGAACAGACTCACATGTATTCCTCCCTGTTTACTTGCGCTCCACTTGCACTCCACTTGATCGTGATCGAGTGAAGTGCAAGTGGAGTGCAAGTGAACAGGGAGGAATACACGTGAGTCTGTTCACTTGCCATTCAAGTGTAAGAGCCAAGCTACGTGACAAATTACACTTGCCTGGCAAGTGAAGAGACTCACGTGTATTCCTCCCTGTTCACTTACCATTCACTTGCACTCCAGTGGAGTGCAAGTGAATGGCAAGTGAACAGGGAGGAATACACGTGAGTCTGTTCACTTGCCAGGCAAGTGTAATTCGTCACTTGTAGCTTGGCTATAATTCGTTACCTCTAGCTTGGCCCCATGTCTACTCACCAATACTGCAGTCTCTTCCCACAACAGGTTTTTGACACCCACAGACTGTTCTGCCAGTGGAGATAATCTTCCTGCAGGGACTGCCATTGAGGCAAGGGTTGGTGGTGCAATCTATATGAACAGATGCAAAAAACAAACCAATTCCTACTAAGATTGCAGTCATTTTAGTGAGCAACATTCTGCATGACACTCAAGTCTATTTGAGTCAAGCCTGTTTCCATCACTTGCAGCCCTGTGACTTAATCACTGTCTGCTCTTCTTCCCACCAAGGGCCATGTCCCAAGATCAGCATGTTGAAGTGTGGGGAATCTGAACCAGAACCCAGGTTACATTTTTACAATGGACATAACCACAACCCTCATTTGAAAATCTCAGTTGAATCCAAACTAGATCAGAATCCTTCTCTTTTCCTCCAAAGGTTAGAGCTTTAGAATAAAATTTTGACACACATCCCACACTCAAAGAGCCTGATATAATGATTTATAAACACACACAAAAACATCTGGGGAAATCTATCTATGTATGTGCATAAGCAGGCTATATGCAATTATTCTCACCCTGATCTACCAGCCAGAATTGCATACAGAGACCCTGGCTGCATCTGATGAAGAGAACTGTGGTTCTCGAAAGCTTATGTTACAGTAAAGTTGGTTAGTCTTAAAGGTGCTACTGGACTCTTTACTACCTGGCTGCTTCGACACAGTCATTTTGTTCTGTCTTGGTTCCCAAACGAGAGCAGTCTTTTGTTGCCCTTCCTGCACTTTCCAGCTCTTCTCTAAACTTTCACAAAATCTGCTTTGCTACAATTTTGCCCCCCAAATGTCACCGCTAAAGCAGGTTTGCACACTGTGTGGATGAGAAGGTGCAGATTTTCCAACCTCCCACTCTCACTGGCACCATCTACATGCCACTTCCTTGCCTGGTGCCACTGGAAAACTTTTTGTCAAGGTGAAAAATGGTGGATGCTATATTGCTATAGCATTACACTATAGCAATGTAGCAACTATGCATTTTTAAAAGCCAGAAAAAAGCTCTCTGATGATACTGTGGAGGGGGAGGTAGTGTCCGCAAAGAGACAGATGAGGAAACTGAGGCAGAAAATCCCTCATGGAGGTATTTGCAGGGGAAATTAATGTACAACGGAGAAGGATCTCTGTGTGGAAGAAGCCCCTCTTTCAAAAAGTGCAACGGCATTTAGGGAAGGAACACGGGTGAGCCCTCCGTTTACCGTAGAAGAGCAGCCACGGTTGCTTTTACAAAAAGGTCCCTGCATTTGGCCCTGGCTGCTGCCATGTGCACAGCTGGGGCTGAGGATTTGGGTTCAGGATTTTGTATTCTTCCCTCTGCCCATGAACTTCTAGATACAATAAATCTTTGTACCTGAGAACAGTTTATTAGTCATGGAACCAGGAAAAGGAGATGAGGCCAATCTTAAAGGAGGCCGAGGATCTGTCACAAAATGAAAACGTCATAGAACCGTTTGGAAACAGAGATCACAATGGTAGCAAACTAAACATCCATGTGAGTGGAAACCTTCCTACAACGTCCCGTGTGATATCACATTTAATGGCAGCAGGGAGGAATTATCAAAAAAGGAGAGGATGGATTAAACAGACGTTGAAAAGGTGATAAAGAGAACCAGATCCTCCCAAGAAGTTTGGAGAATATTTAAAACCTCTATAACAGAGCTAGTTCAAACTAGCACACATTTCAAGTGTCAGTGATTTATGGGTGGGATTGCTGGCTAAAACAGAAGATTACCACGTGCATCATGTAGGTCATACCAGCAAAGGGTTTCTTTTGTCACAAATGAGCACCTACATGAAAACAGGCAGAGAGTGCTGTACCATACCTGTATATCGAGCAGGCTGGCATTCCGTTCGACTGCGTACACACCTACACTCTTGGACAGTGCCTTGATGGATCCGGGCCCAGCTTTCTCCAGGCTCAAAATACTCATAGAGGCTTTCATCAAAACATTTTGCTATAATTAGTAAAAAAAAAAAAACACCAGCGATTAGAAAGTATTTTGAGTCTCTTGTTAAAGGAAGGTGTGGCAGGATACTGACCAGCCCTGAAATGGTTCTAACTAGGGTTGCCGATTCAGGGTTGGGAAAGGTGGGATATAATGCCGTAGAGTCCACCCTCTTCAAAACAACCATTTTCCCCATGGCAACCGGTCTCTGTGGCCTGGAGATCAGTTGTAATTCTGGGAGATCTCTACGCACCACCTGGAGGTTTGCAACTCTAGTCACCAATAAAAGCCATCATTATAGACAGAGCAAGTATGGGGGGGGGGAGCGGTGGCAATGTATTGCTCTGTGTCATTTGATTGGCAAGGACTGGATTCCTTTCCCTGGGAGAAAATTTAAAAAATGGAAGCCAAGTGGTGTGGGGGCAAGAGAAGGGTTGCCAGCCTCCAGGTGATAGCTGGAGATCTCCCAGAATTACAACTGATCTCCAGGCCACAGAGATCAGTTCCCTTGGAGAAAATGGCTACTTTGGAAGGTGGAATCTAAGGCATTATACCCCACTGAGGCCCCTCCCCTCCCAAACCCCACTTTCTCCAGGCCCCACCCCCCAAATCTTCAGGAATTTCCCAACCTGGACCAGGCAACCCTAGGCAAGAGCCCCCCCCCCCATCCTGTATGGCCAGGCCTTCCCAGCCTCAGCAGTGGCTTTTCTCAAGCAACGCTTTGCCTCTGCCGTGGAAAGCTGCCGCTTGCTTGCTTCCAGCTGCCTCTGCTGCCGCAGAAAATGACTGCCCGGGCTTTCCAGGGCCAGCAGCAGGCCTGGCCCACCTTCCCAGCCCCTCCCCCACTTTCAGGGTCATACAGGAGCATCACTTTTGGGTCACCTGGAAGTAAAAGGACAGCACATTTGCACAAACAGGCAGAACTCAGTCAAAGTAGCACTTACCCACTTCACAGGTTCCCCCCATGAATTCTTCAGGGCACAAGCAATGGTAAGAGCATGGATCGTGTCCACTGGAGCAGGTGCCTCCGTTTCTGCAAGGAGAACTTCCACAAGGATCTAAACAACCTGTGCGACAAATTGATTTTGCAGCCATTGTCAAAATCCACCAGAGCCATTTCTCTGGTGCCCTGATTCAGGGTGCATGCGAGAGAAAGAGAGAAAAGACGGTGTTGCTCCTCTGCATGTCGGTGCGTCACAAGGGCAGCTCCCACAAGTGTGTTTGTGTCTGAGAGAGGGAGCATTCCGTGCTTAGCAGGCTTCAGCTTTTGCCAATAGACTTCAACTTTTCCAGATCTGCAAAGCTGAAGGCGGCAGCACACAACCCACTGAGCTACAAGGAGGACTAGAAGAACTCACGTGGCGTTACTATCAAGTGGCAGGAAGAGGGGAAGCCAGTTGTAGGGTTGCCAACTCTGGGCTGGAAAATTCCTGGTGACTTGGAGATGGAGCCTGGAGAGGGTAGTGTTTGGGGAGGGAACTCAGTGGCGTTTAATGACATGGAGCCCACCCTCCAAAGCTGCCAGTTTTCTCCAGGGGAAACTGATCTCTGTAGTGTGGAGATCAGTTGCCATTCTAGGAGATCTCTAAGCCCCACCTAGAGGTTGGCAATACTAGCCAGTTATGACCTCACCAGTGCTAATGCCAAGACCGCGGTCAACTGTCACAGATTGACCGACCGCCCCCCCCCCCATCACAGAGCAATATGGGATTTGCAACGTTATATTCCCAAGTACTCTTCCAGAGCTCTATCAGCCCCACCCACCTCACAGGGTGATTGAATTTTGAAAATAATAATAAAAATAGAAATTCTGATGGTCTGCCTTACAAACATTGCTGAGGTAAGGCATGTGAAGGGCTTTCAAAAACCTTGAATATGCTAGCCAGTTTGGTGTAGTGGCTAAGAGTGGCAGGGATCTAATCTGGAGAACCAGGTTTGATTCCCCACTCCTCCACTTGAAGCCAGCTGGGTGACCTTGGGTCAGTCATAGCTCTTCCAGAGCTCTCTCAGCCCCACCCACCACACAGGGTGATTGTTGTGATGATAATAATAACACACTTTGTAAACCACTCTGAGTGTGGCATTAAGTTGTCTTGAAGGGTGGCATATAAATCGAATGTTGTTGTTCTTGTTGCTGTTGATGTTATTTTAGAAGAACACTGAATTTAAGTATTGCTGCCTTTCTCACCCCAAAAAGGGCTAATATAATTGGGAACATTTTCTTTTCAAAACAAGGACAGAAATAGAATTTCAGGTTCCTTCAATGTATAAGACATTTGCAAAGTGAGTCAAACAAACACCAAAAGTCACAAGTGCATTTGAGAAAGTCTGCTTTATCTTCCACACCATGTGAACGGTGCGCATGTTTGACAGTGCTCTCACTCTGCACCCCACTCATCCACCCTCGCCATGGCTTCTCGTTCCCAGTCCGGTCTTCCTCTGTACGTTGGGGACAAGCCCAAGCAGAGAGATACTGCCAACTGGTGGAGAAGCCAAAGTGGTGCCTCACCTTATAAAGTCCATGCTTTGGGGGGCATGGAATTTCTTGTGAGCACCTGGTCTCTTCTCATACACTGAAGCTTTCTTGGGCTTATAATTACACTGCAGGAAATGGGATTGCAGTGTTTTACATGGCAACAAAGCTTCACATCAACAAAAGTATAGTCAGATCTAAGGGTGTGCCTAATGAAAATTACAAAAATAACTATTTCTGGCTGTTGCTTGTGACTGTGCAGAACGGAAATGTTGGTGCTAGCTGCTTGGAAGTCATAAAACCTCTCTCTGAAAAAACAAATCTATGGTTTGTTTGTTTAGTTCTGGCATTTACCAGCAACACCAATTAAATACCAAATAAGAATATACTTAAGACAATACATTTATTATTTAGTCTGTATGCCTTATTTGAGCAGTTATTTAATCTGTATGCCTTATTTGAGTAGCAAAAATCTATGTCTCATGACCTGGGGCAAAAACTGACCACTTGTAACTATAAATAAAGAAGGAGTATGTCTGATGTACAGTAAAAGAATCTCAAACCTTTAAAGTGCAAGTGCTCACAGTTCAAGTATATCAGAATAAACACTACTACTAACAATAATAACATTCGATTTATATACCGCCCTTCAGGATGACTTAACACCCACTCAAAGCGGTTTACAAAGTATGTTAGTATTATCCCCACAATAAACACCCTGTGAGGTTGGTGGGACTGAGAGAGCTCTGAGAGAGCTGTGACTGACCCAAGGTCACCCAGCTGGTTTCAAGCGGAGGAGTGGGGAATCAAACCCGGTTCTCCAGATTAGAGCCCTGCCGCTATTAACAACTACACCAAACTGGCTCTTATGCAATTAGTAATCTTATGCAATTAGTAAACATATTACAAAAGTGCCAGTGCCTCTTACAGTCTCTCTAGAGTATGCAATAAATAATTTTCTCATAAGTCCCACATGATTCATAACAAGTAATTTACATTCATAAATACAATCAAGTTTCAATATTCTTCCAAAGTACATGGATACTTATAAAGTCAATAGAGAAGTGTAGGTCCAAAGTTGTTCTGTGAATTCTTTTGGTCTCTCTTGTAATTATGCACTGATTTCCCAGAAAATTTTTCCCTTTAACCAGATTGTTGCAAGGGAGGAGCAAAGAACCAATCACAAGCTGCAGAGAACTGCATCATCCTTTCCCCCCTCCTTCCCCCTTTCCCCCTCCTTGTGGGGATTTTTCTTTTCTTGTAAAAGTAGAAAAGCCCCGGCCTGCTCAGGGGCCCATAGAATTCCCACGCTTTGCCCATTTGCTTGGAACTTGAGGGTTCTTTGAAGGACAGGCAGAAGATGCTCTGATGCAATTTTGCTGCCATTTGGTTGAAAAATGACTCCAGCTACACCCCTCAGGGTTCCCAAATGGGGTCCAGACTAATACTGGACCCCGGGGAGAGGTGAGGGAAACTTACATTTTGCATCGATGTGCAGTGTGTGCCCAATCCCGAGGCAGTGTGATGATATCACTGCAGGAAGTGACATCATGTCAATCACCCCACACTTCTGGGTGCTACTCCTGGGCAGCACCACACCACCGCAGGAGGCCGCCCAGGTGCCCAGGGTGGCAGATCATATCTGCAGCCTGGCACCACCACTGCGCCTCTGCAGGAGTCTGGCTGGGCACTCTCCTGGGTGCCATCATGCAGCCAGAGGGAGGCCAGCATGGTGCACGGGTTGGCAGGCCACTTTCACGGCCCAGCAGCACTGCCGAGCAGCCACAAAAAGCTGGGTAACTGGGCTGGGCAAATGACAGGGGAGGGGGGAAAGCCGGGCCAGGTGTCTAGTATTTGGGGGATGTTTTTCCTGGACAGTCCCCCAAAATACTGGACTGTCTGGGCAAAAAAAATTGGGAAACCTAACCACCCTCCTCCCTTTCCAGAATAATGAAAGAGCAACATGGCTGGGGTGGGGGAGTCCTGCGACAGAAGCCTTTCTTGAAAGGAAACAAATCACAACAAGGAAGGCAGAGTTTTCAGGGAAAGGTAAAAAAATATATATTGTCAGTCACTGGAAGAGTAAAGAAATGAAATGAATGCCAAGGGGGCTTTGTTATTTTAAATGCTGGTAGCTGGGTAAGCCTGAAGTTCCCTTCCTCATTGGATAGGGTTGCTGTTCCCCCTGTAGGGGTGGGGGATTCCCCACTCCCAACCTCCCCCCCCCCTCACCTGGCTGGCAAGGGAAAAGGTGTGAGGCTTCCCAAGGCATGTTCCGGGTACGGCATGATGACATCAGCCCCAGGAGTGCTCCCGGCCTTCATGCCGGCCAATTCAGCTCATTGGGTGGCCCATATTGGCCATGCATGAAGCCCAGGAGCATGCCTGGGGCCTGTGTGATGACATCACTCCCGGAATGAGGTCATCATGCCACACTGGGAGAGTGCAGGCCAAAGCACGCGACAAAAGGTAAGTGATGGGTCCGTCCCCACCCCCCACCCCCCGCCACCGCTGGGAAGGTAAGGAAACCTGGTAACTCTATGGTTGGAGCTTGATGGACATTTAGGGATTAGAAGAGAGAAGTTAGTGTGGCAGCATAGAGAGGGGCCTACTTTGAGTGTCTGTAAAATCCTCCCCCCCCCTTCAATCTGCTTGAAACTTAGAGGTTCTTTATATTAGAATAAGGAGTGTGATCTGAGCAGTTTTGGTGCTATTAAGTGAAAAAAAGCTGCCTCAGAACTTCCAGTTGGTCTGCCCTCCCCTTCCTCATTGAAATCAACAGTCATGAGAGAACAGAATCATGAGACTAGAAAAAAAACTAGCTAATTTCGACTCTAAGCCGGCAATGCCCTACCAGAAAACTGGTAAACATTTCACTCAACACTCCTAGATATGAAACCACAATAAAAATTTTCTAGACGCATATTCCACTTCAGATCAAGAAAGAATTGACCTCCAGAAATAGAAATCTCCACAAGAGGGCGCTATTTACCTCATGATCATCATGTTAGAAGCGGCTGTTTTTAAGATAAATTATTTGGGTCATCTTAGTTTGACAAAATAACCTTTGAGGGGGTGGAAGTATTTTTAGATCTTTTATTTGTTGAGAAGAACTCCTCATACATATACTTGAGGCTGTATTCCTTTTAACGTCACATCAGATGGGGGCGCTGAAAGTGTTGACACATACCCTAGTAGAAGCCACTGTGAATCAAATTCTTTTCTAGTGATATCAAGGGGAATACATACATGCCGATGAGCTAAACCCACAGACTAGATAACTACATGGTTTACTTCTTTTTTCCTATATCAATTTGAGACTATGAAGCAAAATGACAATATAGTGGAGCCCCCTCCAAATTGTAGACAACATTGTCTGGAGTTTCAGGTGCACCTCAACTTGAAACTGGAGGTACATATTGACTGCATGAGATGGATGGTTAAGGATGGCTGTGACAGGAAGGGGGATCTTGGCTGCAATCTGAGCCCCAGCAGATGAGCCCCTAAATGCCCCATATAAGTCACATCAGCCCAGCCTGTAATATTGAGAAAGTTGCCTTGACCTGGACAGCCCAGGTAAGCCTGATCTTGTCAGATCTCAGAAGATAAGCAGAGTTGGCCTTGGTTACTATTTGGATGGGAGACCTCCAATGAAGACTAGGGTTGCAGAGGCATGCGTTACGGAAACCCAGATTTTGCCAGTACATGTTCACGTGTTCTGAAGCTGGAAAACACACATGTTGCCCTATTCACATAAAATGGTGGCAACTGCATGTAGAACGGAGGATCTCTATTATGCAAGATGGAAGCACCAAAATCATAACTCTTGAACAGGGCTTTGGCAGTGCTTAATTCATGGGAATTAGACTGTCCTGATGAATTTTATTACCAGTCTTAAATACACAAGCATGATGAACATGCTCTGTCTTGAATCCTTCATATGTAACTGGTTGAACATTTTAATGCATTTTATCTGTTCATTCATACCCCTGCTTTTTTCTCCAATGGAGATCCAAAGTGGCTTAGAGCAACACTCTCTCCTCTTATATTTTATCAACACAAGCTAAACAGACTGCAATTTTTTTTCCTGCTGAAGATTACTTTAATCTTTGCTGCTTCCTTGGTTTGTATCCAGTCTGCACTTCAGCCTTCTCCAAACTAGAGATTATTATTTTGCTCGCATGTTTATTGAACCTAAATAAATGAAATTTTTATGAGCATTATCTAAGATTGAAGACGCCAAGCTCTAGAGACAGAGAATAGTATGTTTTCAGTTGAAGGTATAAACACTGCAAACATTTCAGTTATGGTATTTTTGTATTGTTTATTTCAAAACCTGCAAAACCTTGTTGATCAGAAGTACTTGAATGTGCACTCCTTGAGAAGGGCAACCGAAGCCTCTCTCAACCCACTTGAAGTTCTACTGCAAATAAAGTTGTCCCAGAAAGAATTCCTTGCTTCACTTACCTAGAGATTGGTTAGATGAAGTGGAGCAGTAACCCCATTGTCCGTCTCGGTCATGATTTCGTGTAGTTGAACACCTGAAAAAGTTAAAATGCTTCAAGGCAAGTCTTTCTCATCATGGGTAAGTAAGATGAATTTGTAATTTAGATTTAATAATAATAACATTTGATTTATATACCGCCCTTCAGAGCAACTTAACACCCACTCAGAGCAGTTTACAAAGTATGTTATTATTATCCCACGACAATCACCCTGTGTGGTAGGTGGGGCTGAGAGCTCCGAGAAGCTGTGACTGACCCAAGGTCACCACTGCTTCAAGTGGAGCAGTGGGGAATCAAAACCAGTTCTCCAGATTACAGTCCCACTGCTCTTAACCATACACCAAACTGGCTCTAGATCCAAACTGGTTTGGATCTAGAATGACTGTAAAGGAAGGGGGAGAGTTAGGATTGCCACCCTCCAGGTGGAGCCACAAGATCTCCTGGAATTACACTTGATCTCTAGATGACAGAGACCAATTTCCCTAGAGAAAAGGGCTGCTTTGTTGTCTTCATAGGCTCCACCCTCAAATCTCGAAGAGTTTCCCAACCCAGAGCTGGCAACCATTTTTTCTTTAAAGCAGTTCCTGAAGGTCCCTTGAGCACTCTCTTTCTTTCTCTCTCTCTCTCTCTCACATACTCCTCAGACCAGAATTTCAGGAGCTCTGTGAGCTTCAAGGCGGCAGTTCTGCTTCAACAGTATAATCTCATTGATGGTGCTTTGGATCCTGCCCCCCCCATGCAAGAGGCAACACCCTTCAGAGCCTTTTGAAAAAGAAAAGCAGATCTGAGGGAGCAACTGAGGAGAGAGGAGCAACACAGGGAGGAGCCAGACCCTTTCCTCTGCTTGTCAGCCCCTCCACGCAACATCCATTTGAAACTCTAAGGAAAAACGTCACAGCAGGAACATTTCAGGCAAGGAAAAAGCAAGAGAGGAAATAGTCACGTGCCACCTCCCATTCTTCTCCTTTGCTCCCAGACTCAGCTTCCCAAAACTGTTTTCCTTTTTTAAAAGAAAGGAATCAAGTTTCATCTATCTATATATATAAAGACAAGTGTCCTCCTGACTGACTCATCAATGCCCAGCCCAAACCCCTGGACCTAGAAACATGAAATTTGGGGAGAACGTTCCTTTTGTGATGTAGAGGCTCACTAAGAAGGGATTTTAAGAAATTCCCCCCTAAGGGGGTAAAAAGGAGTAAAATGTGTTTTCCCGAAGGGATACAGCTTCCTTGTGTGGCTGGCAGGCTGCTGTCTGCTTGCATCCCCACCCACTGCCAGCTTGGCGACTCTTCTCTGATTGGGCCAATCTTTCAAGGTCATTTGTATATGCGGGCTGATTGGGGCTCACAACATTCCACACCTCATCCCACCCCCCAGAGACAGCTGGAACACAGAGGTTATTTGCATATGTGGCCTGATTGGTCTTCACCTTCCACATTCTAAACAGTATGCAGTTGCTATTGGGAGTCATTGAATGCGTCCTGAGGTAAAATGCACCTCCCAGTCTTATCCTAAAAGTTTTCTAGGGTTGTTAATCTCCCTGTTGGGTCTGGCTTTCCTGTGTATTATAACTGGATTTAAAGTAGTTAAATACAGTAGCAAAGCATGGATATCAAGCTAGTTTCTATATAAAGTATCATTAGCCCCCTCAAAAGCCAGAGTGATGTAGTGGTTAGAAGTCAGACTAACATCTGGGAAACCCAGTTTTGAATCCCCATTCTGCCATGGAAGCCCTCTAGGTGACTTTAGGGCAGTATCACTGTGACTCACAAACTCAGCCCAACCTACTTCACAGTGTTGTGGTGAACATAAAATGAAGGAGAAGAAAATGGTGTAAGTCACTTCTGGTCCTGATTGAGTAGAAAGGGCAGAGTATATATAAAGTAAGATAAAAATAAATAAAATAAATAAGTGTGTGTTTGTTGCAGAAAAGAAAAGAGCAAGATGCCCTGGCATTTCAAAATATTTTAAGGGAAATATTTAATCAGTTCACCTGAAACTAAACTACATAACGGAATCACCTTAAAGTAATACACATCAAAAACCTTAACATCAACCACTGACAAACCATTTTTGAAAACTGGTTTTCGAAAGACTTGAGGTTGACTCACCATTTCTTCAGAGAAAATGCATTCGATATGCATGAGAAGTACAGCATGCCACCATGTCGAAAAGGAAATGTACATTGAGGGCCAGCCTCCATGAAGACTGAGAGACACAACAGAGACATAATTGGGGTGTTGAGTGAGCTGCTAGTGTGTATATAAAAACAAGTCAGTGGCCCCTGAGCTGTGCTGGATTCTTAACACAATGGCTGTTGGCCAACCATTCCACTTGTGTTGAGTGTGAGGGAAAACCCCAGGTCTGAAGCATTCCTTTGGCCCGTGAAACCTTCTTCCACTGGAAGAGAACTGAAACTTCCCTGTGAACCTTCCGTGTGAAGGCTGTCCACCATCCTGTTTTAAATGTGTATGGATTTTTATTGTATTTTAATATGTTGTTTATATTGTATTTTGTATTTTAATATGTTGTTATATCCGCCCTGAGCCCGCTGGCGGGGAGGACAGAATAGAAATTTGAAATAAATAAAATAAAATAAAAAATAAACAAACCAAAGGAAGGATGAGCCAGATTGAGTGGCAGAATCCTCAATATCTGTGATCTCTAGTCATTCTATTAGCTTGTGTCCTGTGTTACAAGTACAAAGTTTATTAATGTAGCCCTAGGCCGTAACATCAAAACAATCATACAGGATTAATACAGACCCTTACAAGAGACACAATAAACATATATGCATACCTAAAACATTACATAAAATAAACCTCATATGATATATAAAATAATTATTATAATTTAGATAAAATTCTATTAGGAACAGCCAAGGCTAATTTCTTCCTAAAGTTAATTGATAAAAGGATAAAACGAGTCACCTTAAAGGTAACCTCTGGAATGGTGCCAGCCAATAGAAAGTATATACAATCCTCCTCTGTACCATAAAAGTTAGTAAGGAATGGGTGCAAGAATTTCTTACGGATAGACAGATGAGGATGAGGGCAATGTAAGATCTAGTGAACAATATCATCTACCTGTTTTAAATTGCCGGAGCAAATGCGCTTTTCCAGGGGTAGTTTTGAGAATCTACTCTGGAGATAAGCAGCCGGCATGGTTTGAAAACGAGCTTGAGTGAATGCCTTTCTCAAGGAGGCAGCAGAGAGATCAGCCAGACAGCAGGAGAAAAAAAAATTTTCTTGAACCAGGGGCACCAAGGCAAAAATTTGGATTGCCCAGCAAGGCTGATATCTCGAAGGGCATCCTGGGCAACGATCCACTCACACATATCCCCCAAATCCCAGCACTTAACTACATCCAGCAAGGGCAGAGAATACAATCAGGAAGTGGTGGAGAATAATTTAAGCCACAGGTTCTCATCCATATAGTACTGGAAACAGTAGCTTACCAGGTGATCATCAGAAATATAGACTCGCTTCTTGCAATATTTCAGTAACTTCAAATGCACTCTAGATGTGATAGAGGGTAAACCAACCTCAAGTCTTAGGTAAGATGTGGGAGTTCTCTGGGGGAGGCCAAGGATTTTCCTTAAAAAGGAATTCTGAATGGCTTCTAACTGGGGTAATATTTTCACATTCCACCCCCAGATTTCTGCCCCATAGAGGAGCTTAGCAATAACCTTGCCTTGGAAAACTTTCTGGGCTGGTGAGATTAACTGAATTTAATAATGGCTCCCACAGAGCATCGCACAGATAATAATGTATCATTGAGGTGTGCCTGCCATTGACTGAGATACCTGGAAAGTTATACCAAGATATTTGAAAAAAGCGCATTGTTCTATTGCTTGAGCATTGACTGACCAACTGAGCGTAGGGACCTTGTTGTCAAAGACTACTATTTTGGTTTTGTTGTAGTTGATTCTTAGTTCCTCTCCTTCACAGTTATCTACCAGTCTCTTTAGCATCCTTCTAAGACCAATTAGTGTAAACAACATGATCGCCATGTCGTCAGCATATAATAATACGGAAATTTTCTGTTCGGCCAATGAAGGGGGAAAAAATTTCTGGGAGCTCATAACCAAAACAAGGTCATTTATATAGAAGTTAAACAAGAAGGGGGCCAATAGGCAACCTTGTTTAACACCCTTTCTCAAAGGAATAGGGTCCGTAAGTGCACCTTGAGCATCTACTCTTATCCTCACAGAAAGATTGGAAGGTAAATCTCTTAAAATTCTAAAAAGTCTCCTATCAATATCTGTGTTAACCAGTTTGGACCAGAGTCTAGAGAGCACAATGGAATCAAAAGCAGAAATGAGATCCACAAAAGCAACATAGAGATATCTTTTACTATTATTAGAATATGTATGAATCAAGGCCTTCAGGGTTAAACAATGATCAATGGTACTGTGGCCTTTTCAGAAGCCGGCTTGTTCAGGGTGAAGCAATTTAGTTGTATCTGCCCACTCTTCTAATTTACACAATAGGTGACGGATATAAAGCTTAAGTGAGATGTCCAATAAGTTGATAGGGCAATAATTTGCCGGGTCTTGCCTATTGACTTTTTTGTATATAGGAATTATAATGCTTTGTATCCAGGGGTCATTTCGTAGAAAAAGAGCTGGAGGAACTCATTAGCATAGCTCATTAGCACAACTTATTAGCATATGCCACACCCCCTTGCCATCACCTATCCTGGCTGTTTTGGACCCAATCCTGGCCATTCAGGGCCGAAATTGGGCCCAAAATGGCAAAAAGGGGCTGAACATGGCCGAAAAGGGGCCTCAAATGGTCAGGATTGGAACGCTGCTGAGTGGGAGAGTGATTCACCACCCGTCAGAAGCCCGATCCGGGCCGTTTTGGCCCCAATCCAGGCTGAAACAGGCCCAAAATGGCCGAGAGTCAGGTGGGTGGGGCCACCTGACATGTGACCTCTTTGGGGAACTACCGGAACTGCATTCCTGTGCGTTCCACCTTGAAATGAGCCCTGTTTGTATCCAATTTTCCAGGATGAAACAAGTAAAATTAATTTCTGAAAAAAGTCTAACTAGGATTGGGCTCCACCACTGTGAGTTTAGCTTGAACACCTCCAGATGGATCCATCATCTGGCTACATTCTGAGCATGTAACGGGGGCCCATAAGGGGAGGACCTCATGTTCTGGGGCATGATAATCAGCCATCAACTCATCCTGGGTGCTATTATAGAGAGTGTAGAAGTGGCAGAACCATGGGTCAGAAAAATTTGGGTTGTATCCAGTGGTAATGTCTGCTGATCAAAATCCCTTTAGAAATTTTCCCACCTCCCCACTACTGCTGTAGCCCAAAATGCTGCTGGGAGAGGGGGTTGCCATGGGAGGGAGAAATTGGTAAAAAATACCCTTCCTTTTCAGTTTGAAGAAAACCTCCACTGGATCCAAGCCATTGCATTATAATCAAGGTGTAGACTAACCAAAGGGGGTCCCTCCAATATACAAACTGTAAAGCTCAAGACAACTCGGAGGGAGTAATATTACTGCAATATGAAATATGAAATATGTTGAATTTAATAAAGTGCTAAGTGCAACCATGTCCAGCCTCTCACATTCACATCACACGGTAGGAGCCGACGGGACACATTCACATCACACAGTTGGTAGGAGCCGACAGGACGTCGGCTCCTACCAACTGTGTGATGTGAATGTGAGAGGCTGGAAGAGATTACACACTGTGCCCATGAGGAAGTTCCAACACGAAACGGGGATTGGAAATTGCTGGCTTAGACCCGTAGGGCTGTTCTTGGTGTGAGATTCAGCTCAAGGTCGTTTTCTATCTGACCAACTCCTGGTGGTCCTCGAAATAAGAGTTCCAGTTCCAGGTTGCCTTCCATCATCATTGCCTCTTCATATGTACTATGGACTCTTCACCGGTTGTACTGCTGCCTGTATAGACACTGTATGAACTACTGTCTGAGTAGACACTGTATGAACTACATAGACGGCTATATTGCTGCTAGCTCTGTGTATCTAGCTCTATTTTTGAATGTTATTCATGAGATGAGGTATATGAAATATTTATGATATTGCTTTAATTGATTGTGACACAACACGGTTGCACTTAGCACTTTATTAAATTCAACATATTTCATATTTCATATTGCAGTAATATTACTACCTCCGAGTTGTCTTGAGCTTTACAGGTTATAATCAAGGTGTGGCAAAATATTCAGAGTTTCGCCTGTCAAAAGAAATGCCATCAGACTCCATGAGTATTTCTCTCCATCCTCTTGCCCTGCAATAAAGGGACAGGCTCAGAAGACCAAGGACCCCCTGCCAACGTTTCAGGACGCACCTCTGTTCCTCTCTGTTCCCTCCTTCTTGTCCCCCAGCTGGCACCCTTCTGCTCTTCAAGTGGTTGTGTTTGTAGCTGTGAATTACTGCCAGGTGCCACCAGTTTTATTATAGAACCCGACAGTCTGTGAGGGGGTTGTATAGTTCCCAGATCAGCATCGAAAGAATTGTGCACTCCTTGCAGGAGTGTAGAAATTGGTCATCTCCTTTTTATATATTTGAATTTTAAAAAAGCATTACACAGAAAAATTTACATTGCTCTATTTCAGAATTCCTCAGCTAGAAAACAGGACGGCTGGCCGATACATGCAATAAATGCAGGACACAAATGCATTGTCTCAATTAGGCTTTTTTGCCGGTGGGAGCTGCCTGCTTGCACTTTTTGTTCTCTGCTTGTGGCTCCTTTGGGTATGAATGGTGTTGTCTGCCAGGAAATCCTACTGAGCTACTGGACTTCACCCCTAGCTCCGCCCACCCACTCCAGCCAGGGAGGTTCGCTGTTTTCATCTGTGAAACTGGAAGGCGTGAGAATATGGGCAAGGTCTGAAAACGGGTGCAGTCAGAGTAGACCTATTGCTGTGGGAAAGATAGTTCTGCCACGAAGAAAGTAGGTGTGCTTGCCAGAGCTCATGGAGGCACTTGCCAATTAAAGGAAACAATTTAAATAAAGATCCAGAGGAGTTAGCCGTGTTAGTCTGTAGCTGCAAAATAGTAAAGAGTCCAGTAGCACCTTTAAGACTAACCCACTTTATTGTAGCATAAACTTTCGAGAACCACAGCTCTCTTCATCAGATGCATCTGATGAAGAGAGCTGTGTTTCTCGAAAGCTTATGCTACAATAAAGTGGGTTAGTCTTAAAAGTGCTACTGGACTCTTTACAATTTAAGTAAAGCATCTCCTCCCAGTACAGCCAAGTCTCCATTGACAGGCTCCTGCAGTGGGAAGGAAGTGCACGTCTTCTTTCACCGCAAGAGGTTCTGGGCTGTCACTTTACAATGAAGGAGAACGAGCTGTCTGTTCCCGTTCTTATACCGAAAAAAGTAGGCTTGACGCCCGTATTCCCTTGGTACCGACACACCTTCCCTTCCCCCTCCCCATCCTTGCTCATCAAACCAATGGGTAGTGAGCCAAAAATGGCCATAGTCCGGACTCCGTTGCACGTGGCTTGCATTATCAGCTCAGACATTTTGAAGTTTCAATAAATAGTTAGCTGGATTGTGGCCAACTCAAGCTGAGGGAACAATCTGGCATGTATTTTTATAAGCAAGCAAAGAAAGAAATCTGAGTTTGTTTCTGAAGCATATTAAACCATCTTTGGTACCTCTGGGATGATGAACTTCGTGCTCACCATCTTCTGTTCCAGCTGAGTCATCATGACTTCTCCATCTCTCCTACAAATAAAAATTATGACTAAATATTTTTATGCATTTATTTACATTATTTATAGTACACCTTTTCCACGGGGATTCAAGGCAGATTACACAGAGTGAGTCAGGATGCTTCATGGATCGTTCTGCCAGAATCAAATTCCTTTTCAGAAAACTTGTAGATTTTATTATTATATTAGCTTGACGCTCGTGCTTCGCTACGGTATTTAACTACTTTAAATTCAGTTATAATACTTATAGGTATGTAACATTTTTTGGTTTGTGGGTTTTGTTTTGTTTTTAGTTGGATTTGTAGTATAATAGCATAGTACCCAAGCTTCACAAAGGTGTTTGAATAAAGCAAAGTGTGTTGATGCCAAAAACTGATAAAGTGAATTTCGAAATGTAATATTTATTGAAGAGATTTTAAAAGGAAAAGATTGTAGTACAATAAATAAAGTGAAAAATACATACAACCAGTTTTTTTCTACTGAAGGATCTCTTTGAAGACCTCATTGGTGGTTTTCCCCACAGGTGCTAGGATCACCAGGCTGCTGGGTGAGCTCACTCTGCAGCAGGCCATGTAGAACTGCCCGTGTGAGAAGCAGTCCTCCCTCAAGTCAATTCCTGCCACCTTCAATATCTGCCCCTGGGACTTGTTGATCATCATAGCAAAGCAGGCCTTGAGGGGGAACTGCAGTCTCTTGAACTCAAAGAGGTTATCTGATGGTATGAGTGGTATGAACACCGACTACGCCCCGAGCACTGCTGGTGAAAAATGTGGCCTCGATGATGTTCCTGTGGAGGGCTTTCACTTGTAGGCTGGTGCCACTGCAGAGTTTGTGTGGGCTGAGGTTCTGGAGCAGCATCACTGGAACCCCTACTTTGAGGAGAAGTTTGTAGTCTGGGATGCCAAGAGGGTTGAGCATGTTGAGGAACTCCACAGGGTAGTGGACAGCATCATCCATTTGCACCACTGAGTCCACAGATCTGTACTCCATTTCTGCCCCTTCGAGGGAGTTAAGTTGTGTTTCATTAATGATGGCAGCCTTGTTGTACTTACGGGTCAGAATAGCATACTTGCACAGCCAGGTCATGGACTTCTCTGTGATAGTGATGATATCAGAGTACATCATGGCTGTCAGGTCTGCTAGGTCTGTTAGGTCTGCTAGGGTCATCACTACTGTGCCCAGGCCTGCAAGGATTCCAAGTCCACCTTTCCCTTGGACTCGGGATACGCTCCATCCCCTATTTTTAGTAGGAGTTCAGAGAATTCCCCAGCGGACACCTCACCTCTCAAGTAGACCCTCATGTTCTTTCTTAGTAAGAGTTTCCTGATGAGGGGCCACAGATACGATGCCTTGACACACACGGTAACCTCATCAGCTCGAGTAGCTCTTGGGAACTGTCTGCAGTTTCCTTGACCTGATTTTAACCTCAGAACACAGAGTTCCACAGCTGACCCATCAGGGAGGTGGAGGATGTGAGGAGGCAGGAGCCTGCCAGCCACACAAGAAAGCCAGGCCACACAGGGAGATTGGCAACCCTAGAGGGGAAGACTGGGAGATGTATTTTTACCTCATGACACATTCAATGACTCCCAAAAGCAATTGCATACTGTTTAGAATGTTTGGGTGATGACCAATCAGGCCGCATATGCAATTGACCTCAGGGAAGAATGGCTGAGTTGGCAGTTGGCGGGGGCGGGGGGAGGAGAAGCCTGCCAGCCACACAGGGAAGCTGTATCCCTATGGGAAAACACATTTTACTCCTTTTTACCCCCTTAGGGGGTGGATTTCTTAAAATCCCTTCTTAGTGAGCCTCTACATCATGAAAGGAACGTTCTCCCCAAATTTCTCATTTCTAGGTCCAGGAGTTTGGGCTGGGTGTTGATGAGTCAGTCAGAACACTTGTCTTTATATATATAGATTTACCGCTTATGTTTTACAGGGCTTCAAGATGGTGTACAATAAAAAAATAAAAGAATTAAAGTCAATAAAACAAGAAGGATCAGCAAAAATAGCAGCTCAGAAAATGAGGAAGACTGAACAACAATTAATTATTGAAGGACAGCTGAGATAGAAACTCTAAGCAGTGGAGTCAGGCCAATTTTTTAAGGAATGGCATTCTGGGACAGCTGCTGAAAAGGACGTGCCAGGCATATATATTTCCTGTTCTACTGGAATCTGAATCGTGGCACCTCCAGCTCACCTTAAATTTTAAGGAGGCTCATAGGACATTTCTTGAGATGCCCAGAGACAGAAGTCCCTGTCCATGGATCGTCATACAGGCTCAGATGAGGGAAATCCAGTCCAGCCTTTGATCAAGGGCCAGATATTAATTGGGAAGAGGCAGCTAAAGAAGGCACATGGAGTTTGCTCAAGCCAGTTAGCCTAGGCTTGCCAATGTCCAGGTGGGGCTTTGAGATCTCCCAGGATTACAACTGGTCTCCAGATTAGAGATCAGCTCCCCTGGAAGAAATGGCCACTTTGGAAAGTGGACTATGTAGAGTTGCCAGGTCTTCCCTAGCAACCTGTGGGGGGAACTTACCAGATCAGGAGGGCTCATCGGCAACATCATGACATCACTGGCACCACATTGACATCACTTCCAGGCACATGGGGAGTGATGATAACAGTATGTTGGGACACTGGTGACAGTCCCCCCACCATTTCCTGCCATTCCTCTGCCAGGGGATTGAAAAGTCTGACTCAATGGTACTATCCCCTGCCAAGGTCCCTCCTGTCGGAGACCCGCGTTGGCTGGGCTCTCTACCTGCTGACAATTCCTCCTCCTCAGAGGAGGGGCTGGAAGAGCCAGCGGGAGACCTACCCGCAGTCCCTGAAGAGCCATCCAGCGACCAGCAACCCAGTCCCTCAGCACAAGATAGCGAAGGAGAGGGGTAGTGCAGACAGGTGGAGGAACCGGCGCCTCGGAGAGCCAAGCCTTTTGAGCCAGCAGCAAGGCAGAAGGCTCGAGCAAGAGAGGCGGTTTGGGAACGGCGATAGAGTGCGCACCTGCAAGCGCAGCGATGGGCGGAGCTGAACACCAAGGACGAAGCGGGGCAATCAAGTGAATGAGAAACACCTGGCCCTCGTCCTCTTATGCCGTCCTGAGCTTATAAGGGGAATGCTGGGCAGAGCCCAGTGTGGGAGCAATGTCGTTCACCACTCCTTGCACCCAGCACCTCAGCTCCTGGAAGCTTTATCTCTGCCTTGTACCCTGCCCTCGCTCAGATAGACCTCCAGTGTCCTGACCTTGGCTTTGTCCTCAACCACCCCTTGCTCGTCTCTGCGTGGAACTGATGCCTCGGCTTTTCAGACCTCGGCTTGGCATTCTGACTCTCCTCTGCTTGCTCTCCTGACGGACGGACTTTCTGGCTCCCGACCCCGGCGTGCTTTGGACTCTCGCTCTCTCCCTCCTACTCAGCCCAGCGCCCAAGAGGGAACCCCAGCCCTGACCATGATACCTCCCCTCCCCAAACCCCACCCTTCCCAGGCTCCACCCCCAAATCTCCAGGAATTTCCCAACTCAGGGCTGGCATCCATGGAGACTGCTAGTTTGGGATCTGGCCCTACAAGGTAGGGGACTGGCTGCCCTGGGTCTGGCATGCTGGCAATATCGTCTAGATCTAAGTCTTCAGGGGTAGGTGCTTCAATTGAGCTCAGAGTCTGGAAGAGGCTCCAGAGGGGGTCTGAAGAGGTGTCCCCTGAGCTTCCTGGTCTCTCCCCAGGGTGGTCTCTGGCTCATCCTGATCCCAAGTCTAGCCAAGGAGGGGTCACCACAGTGGCCACGGCAGTGTTTCAGGATTGGTATAATGTGGTTTTGCCAACTAATGCCAGCCAAGAACTGGCTGCAACACCAGCGAAAGCTTTCAAAATGTGTTCAAGGGCAGTCTCACTTACAGTACATTACAGTAGTCCAAACTAAATGGTCTCTAAGGCATGGGAGACAATAGTGACATCTCCATCTAAGGACACAGCTAGTGAATCTGTGGGTGCTCCAAGAGGTTCTTTGAGCCATTTGTAGCACCCAGGTTTCCAGAAGCACTGTAGGCTCGAAGAGCACCGACAAGCTGCAATACTGGTTTTTCAAGGAAAGTGGATTCTCATCCAGGAAATCGGTCCATTGAATAGCCCACCAGCATGAGTTTGATTTTTTTTAAACTAAGCTTGAATTTATCTACCGTCCCGTCAATCCAATCAATTACTGGGTTAAGACCCATGTCTAGGGATGAAGCAAATGAATGACATCCTGTCCCACTCCCCTTGCGAACCATTCCTTGGAGTTTCAGGCAGGTGTTAAAAGCATGGACACTGAGAGCCAAGATACAAGTGACTTTTTTCACGTGGAGAACACTTGATTTTGCAAGTTTTCCTGGGCAGTGAAGTCCGAGTGTCCTTCCCCTGTCTGATAGAATCGCTGCCTGAAGAGCCAGAGAAAGCCAGCGGCGGCAGCAGCTTTTGCAAACCGTTCCTCCAGTCACAAGCCTGCTGCTCTGGACAAAGCCGCCATGTCGGTGAAGCTCCCCAGGAGCAGGACACTGAGGGAGAAAGTAGCAGTTGCCTGCCCCCAAACAACCATTGAGAGCCCTCTTGTCTAGCAGGCTTGTGACTGGAGAACAATTTGCAAAAGGGAAGGACACTCGGACTTCAGTTCCCAGGAAAACTTGCGAAAACAATCAAGTGTTCTCCACCTGAAAAAAGTCACTTGTAGCTTGGCTCTAAAACTAACCCACTGAGGAATGCTACAGGATAATTCCCACAGGCAGAATAGTAGTCTGTATGACACTGCAATCCCTTGGGAGTTTGCTAAGGGTTGTCTTGAGTAAACCACGTGTAACTTATGACAGAGAACAGAGAAAAGAACCCAGAGTCCTTCACAGCAGCTTGTTTAGCCAGCTTACCCACAGCCATAAGTAAAACTCTGGCCGGAATTGCTCCAGAATAGGGTTGCCAGCCAGGTCCCCTTACCCTCTGGGTGGGAGGCAGGAGAACTGGCATTCACCTTTTTCCCCAGGAAGTGATGTCATTGCGCAGGCCACGTGCCATGCCTGGGAGCAATCCTGTGCCCCGTAGCAGGAAGTTTGGAGCTGAAATCGGCTTGCTGTGGAGTGCGGGAGCACTGCCGGGGCGGCACAATGCAACGGGCCCTGGAGTGCTCCTGCACTCCGCAGCGGGCCAGTTTTGGCCAATTTGGGGCCAAATTGAGCCCTTTGGGGGCCTGCTGGGGAGTGTGGGAGCACTGCTGGGAGGACCCTGGAAAGCTCCTGCACTTCACCGCAGGCCAATTTAGGCCCCAAACAGGCCCAATTTGGCCCGTTTGGGACCCAAATTGGCCCACTGCAGCACTCAGGAGCGTGCTGCACTGCCCAGGAGCTCATGTCCCCCGCCTTTCCCCATGCCAGCCAGGTAAGCAGGGGTGGGGGTGGAGGGTGGGAGCGGTGGATCCCTTGCCCCCACCAGGGGACTGGCAGCCCTACTCCAGACCCTGGTACAAAACATTAAATTGACTTATTCAGAAGTCCCAGGATTCTGTCTTCTAAAACCCCCTCCACCCCAAGGAATGTACCACCACACAGCTATGTCATCAAGCCTCAGTTCTGTGAAGAACCCCAGAGGGATGCCATGATATAGAAGAATTCCAGCAGTTTCATACCCTCTTCAGAATGGAAGGTTTTCCACACACACACAGCACGATCAAAAAAGAAAACCACACCTTTCTAAATCCATTGAAGTCAATGGGTTTAGAAGGGTGTAACTCTGTTTCGGATTATAGTGACAGTCTAGTTTACTGAAGACACATCAAATTCTTTGACAAGTATAACAATTTGCAAGTGCATCTTTTCCAATAATATTATTAAACTATTGCCTGGGAGGAAGATCCCTGTGAAAGGCTGCTGTCCAGCTCTCCGTTACACTTTGGGCTCCTCCTCACACCTTTTGTGAGTGTTTGTGGGCTCAGCCCCTCCAAAGCATTTTAAAATTTCCATGTTAAACACAGAGCATATGTCCCCTGCAACTCAAGTGGGACTTCGGTCTCAATAAATATACTGAGTACTTTACTGTTGTGAGAAAAGAGTCGCACTTACCGTCCTATTAGTAGCCGTGCTCAAAGCCAAGCTCAGAGCAATGATCATGGAACAAATATGGGATTGCATCCTTTCCTCTTATTGGGCAAAAAAGAGAGAAGAGTTCTCCTAGTGCAATACCTGTTTTTGTGCTTGAAAATCTGAGGAGGGTCACCAAATCGACAGAAGAGCGACTGGTAACTCTCTTGATTTTAGAGTATGTTTAACTTTAAGTAATCACTGCTTTCATCAGTGTTAATCATTAACGGGTGAGTGGGGAAAGATTTAGAGATGTTAACAGTAGGTCTTGGAATGAATCCATACATTTATCCCAGGAGTCTAACAATTAAGGATTTATTTAGTTATTTATTATTTTATTTATGTCATTTTATAGTCCACCTTTCTCACTGAGAATCAAGGCGGATTACACAGTGTGAGATTAGTACAGTGTGAGATTAGTACAGACAGTATCAGGAACATTTCCATAAACAATGCCATAGGGTAAATAGATACAAGTTCACAAAGACTAGCATTAGCAGGAATCTATTTCAAATCCTTTCCCTCCCACAAATCCCCTGGCCAGTTGTTACAAACTGCACAAAAATAATAGATTTGTTCCCCAAAGCCCTTTTAGCTAGTGTGTTCTATTCACACACTAGTTTGGTATATACCAAAACTTACCGGGCTTAACTAAAAAAGGAGTTACATTGAAAGGACCGAACTCCCCCCTCCCTTTCTTACCCTGTTTTGAATCTTCAATAAAGAGTATTATGATAACGCTTCCCTTAAATTTTAGCATTGTGGCTAAGTGTCTAAATCAATTGTCTCTTACTGAAATTTTACTTCCCTTCTGAGGGGAAGCATTAGCAGGAATGGTGACGTCCATGGTTCCTAACTCATTAGCGGATCATCTGAGATCCCCTCTCCGTACAATACAGCCCTCCTATCTGAGTAAAAAGCCTTTTTGAATAATTCGGTTTTGCAGAAAGCCAGGAGAGTGGGGGCTCTCCTGACCTCCTCAGGCAGGCCATTCCACAGGGTTGGGGCCACCACAGAGAAAGCCTGTGTACGGCTCCATTTTGGGTTGGCCAACATTTGTTCAGCCTTTCCACTCCCCACCCCCCCACCCCACCCCATTCTCGTACCTCAGAATAAATTGCCATACTGTGTTCTGGTTTGTTATAAGTGAAAAGAATTTGCTTGCAAAGAACTGGCTTGAGTGTGTGGGGTGGGGTTGTTTGTTCTTTGAGGGTTTTTCAAATTATTATTTCCAGGTTTCTGAGTAGCGTTCCTACCCAGTCTGTGAAGCGTCTCGCCCTTGTTGCTGCCAGTATTTTTGGCAGTAACAGACATGAAAAACATGTATTAGTTCACAGGTCCTGTCATATCACTTATACTAGATAGGACCAGATTGCCGTTAATTTAACTGCTCAGGCAGTTGTCTCCTAGCATCATCTTCTGAAACTGGTTGGCCAGTAGGAATAGCAGCACTACAGTGCAGTGTCCCAGATACCCACCTCAGCTTGCTAGTCCAGAAAGATGCTGAGTTATTCTTTTCTGAAGGAAGCCTCCAGTGTCTTCCAGGCAGCATATGTGGTACAGCCTCTAGGCCCTGTGGGACCCACCCTCTTGGGTATGACAGGTGTTTGTTAGGTCTCGGCTGCCAACAGAGGCACTAGAGTGAGGAGAGAGTTGTGTCAGCACAGACTGGGGAACATTTTGAGAACATGCTCTGCTTGCAACCTTTGCTGAAACAAGAGCCATAACAAGAGTGCAGGTTTTAAAAAAAAACAGGCTGCAAATGCACCCACTCCTGAAATTCTGTCAGCCAATTTAAATGAGTTGAGAATAAACTCGTTTGCACTTAAGCAGGAATACATTTTTAGATGTACTCGAATTCTCTGCTGTTCCACCCACTTTCTTTATTAGCATATCAGACGCCCCCACTCCATGTTTCCAAGAGGTTTATAGTTTTAAAGACATCATGCCTAAGGAAGATCATCCGGCCTATGGAGCTAAGGAGGCTGCAGCCTTCTCTGTCATCCTGGAAGAGGCCACTTTTTGTTCTGTAGATCCATTGCGCTGACCCCAAGAGATTGTTTTCTACATCCAGGGAAAGCAAGCTGTCAAGTTGTAACTGACTCATCATGACCCCATGAAGTTTCGCGGCAAGAGCTGAGCAGAGGTGGTTTGCCATTGCCTTCTGCTGCATCGCAACCCTGATCTTCTTTGGTGGACTCCCATCCAAGTACCAACCCTGCTTAGCTTCCAAGCTCTGACAAGTTTGGGCTAGTCTGGGCTATTAGGGCTGCTATTTTCTACGTGAAGGGAGCCGCTAATTACACAGAAGCAGGGCTTTTTTTCAGCTGGAACTAGGGGGGAACGGAGTTCCGGAACCTCTTGAAAATGGTCACATGGCTTGTGGCCCCACCCCCTGATCTCCAGACAGAGGGGAGTTTAGATTGCCCTCCGTACCACTCAGCGGCACAGAGGGCAATCTAAACTCCCTTCTGTCTGGAGATCAGGGGGTGGGGCCACAAGCCATGTGACCATTTTCTCCGAGGGCAACCCACTGAGTTCCCCCACCTCTTTTCCCAGAAAAAAAGCCCTGCACAGAAGTGAAATTGCCCATAAAGATGTCATCTGCTGAGCACTTGCTCGACAAAGGATAAGTGAGTAAGTCTGAAGCCCATTCAAGTTCTGGATGGGCCTATCTCAAGGATTTAGGACGGACTCCTGCAACTACCTCTTCTAATAGGAGGTGATTTTTGGCAGTCGCCTCACAATGGAGATTCTTTTAAAGTTCAACATATGCTGAGCTGCTGTGGGGGAAGGAGAGATGGGGAAGCTCCTATGTCATCCCATAATTGTATGATAGTAGGCGGAGGGAGGAAGAACCTCCTTAGCATGTGATGGGATAGGTTAACAATACTGTGGTGTCAGGCAGGGGATTTTTTCTGGGAAAAGAGGTGGCAGAACTCTCGATGAAAATGAGGAAGAAACACACAGGATTCTTTGAAATCATATTATTTCCAAGCACTATTGCCAAGTATTTTCAAGAGGTGCCGGAACTCTGTTCCCCCTGAAAAAAAGCTCTGTCAGGTGAGACTGTCAGTGTTATGGACCATTGAGGTATGCAGGAAAAACTTGAAAACTTGATGCCCTTTCTTTTCTGCTGAGAACCAAATTTTGCCCACAGAAGGCTGGCCTGTTTTTGGAAAGGAAAGGCTGCGTGGGAGGTTGAAACTCCAGCATTTCTTGTTACAGGATGCGGATCAGATGGTTCAGCAGTTCCTTAGACAGCAAATAGAACCATCTTTCACCATAATATGTGCAATATAGAGAGACTGCTGTGCATTATAACCTGCCCCCAATATAAAGCAATAATAGAGACATAAGTTGGGCCCTGCACAGAGTCCTGATGCCAACTTTGCCCCATCTCCACTTGGGCAAGACCTTACAACAGGGCTGATTCATCTGCCTGTCCTTCGATGTGATATCCTCCATCACCTGGCAACAATAACTCTTTGCTTTCTCTGTAGATCAAAAAAAAAGTCAATCTCCAAGAAAAAGAGTAAACAGGCACAAGTCTGACATGAAAAATGGCAGAATTGAGAAACCAGGACATACGGCTGCTGATCTGAATGTTAACATTATTCAAAAAAGGAAAGAACTTTACAACGTTCGATTTAATAATATTTGATTTATATACCGCCCTTCAGGACAACTTAACACCCACTCAGAGCGCTTTATGACTGTTAATATAAATCCCACAACAATCACCCTGTGAGGTGGGTGGGGCTGAGAGAGCTCTGAGAGAGCTGTGACTGACCCAAGGTCACCCAGCTGGCTTGAAGCGGAGGAGTGGGAATCAAACCCGGCTCTCCAGATTAGAGTCCTGCTGCTCTTAACCACTGCACCAAACTGGCTCTTTGTTGAAAAGGAAGACACCAATGTAAGATGGGTATATTTATCAGTATGCTTATAACAGTAGCCTTACTGGATAAGATTCCTGCTTCTCCTAATCCGGCATCCTGTTTCTCACAGTGCCAATCAGATGCCCTTCGAAGGCCTGTAGGAGGTCAGAGTGGACAAAGCCTCTCTTTATTGCTCCCTCAACAACTGATATTTAGTAGTTTACTCTGAACACGGAAGTTTCATTTAATTGTTATGGCTACTAGCCATTGGTGCGCCTGTCATCCATTAATTTGTCTAATTCCTTTAAAAAAGCAATCCTTAACAGGTCTACTTGACATTGTACTCAGGTCTATTCAATGCAGCAGTGCAGCTTACTCCCAAGAAAGTGTCCTTAAGATTACACTGTCAGTCAGCTAAACTAGTCACCATAACTACATTGATTGGACTGAATTCCATAAATTAATTTCAATCAATCTTCCAATCAAAAATAAATTAAGACTTGACTTCTGTCTTTCCTGAATCTATTGCACATTAACTTAATTGGGTGCCCCCAAGTCTGTTATTATGGGAGAGAGAGAGAAAAACTTTGTCCACATTCTCTACCCTATGCACCTCTATCATGCCCCCTGCCCCCAGTTGTCTTTTCTGTAAATTAAAAAAGCTCCAATGACCTTGCGTTTCCTCAAAGGGAAGGTGTTCTGGCTTCTGAATTGTTTTGGTTGACTTTTTCGGCACTTTTTCCGAGCACAACAATATCATTTTTGAGAAACAATATCCAGAACTGTATACAGCATTTAAAATTCCTCAGGATAGAGTTTGTCTTTCTCACCACTGCCACACACTGAGTCCTCATCCATTTTTTTAATGCACCAATGTTGCAATATGGCAACACTGTTGTTTAAAAAAAATTAAAAGGGATTTACTTCTTACTGTTTTGCATAGCGTGCACACACAACATACTTTTTAGTCCATTCTTAAATTTTCTCTTAGTCGTATTGCAGCTGATATGATTACGAAACTTGCAAGGTTTTTTTTAATGCACCAACATGCAACGTTGTTGTTTAAAATGTTTTTCTTTTAAAAAAACATTGGATTGGTTGATGTTCAGCCACTCATGATGCAGGGAGATAACGGGGAGGATAAAAGGCCGGGCCGGGGCCAGGCTTCACACCAAAGGAAGCATTCTGTGCTTCAAAAGAAGCCATGATGTGACTTTATTGGAAAAAAAATTGGGGAATGTGGATCTTTTCTGCACTGGGCTTTTTAAATCAGTGCTGGCTCCATTTCTCTCCAGAGCTCTGCATTCGTGGTCAAAATACCCTGATTCAGTATCCAACCTGCTTCCCAGAGGTTTTTTTTTTGCATTCTGCACAGTGAAAGCTTTCATCAGCTGCAGAGATGATTCCCCCGCAAGGTTTAGAAATGCTGGCTTAGCGCTGTAATCACTTTTCCCAATCAGTGTAATGCTCACATCTTGAACCAGTTCCTGCAGCTGAGTCAGGGGACCAAGTCCTCTCCTCTACTCATTCCATGACCCAAGCACACTTGTTTATGATGTCTAGAATTTTTCCCCCAAGACAAAAACACACATTTATCTCCCTAAATGTGAAGGTACTTGAAGTCACCGCTTTGTATTCTGCTGGTTGCCTTATTTCTTTCTCCATTTCAACATCATGCTCAGCCAGGTGATCATATACCCCTGCATTTCAGACCTGGCATTTTCATATCTAATAATTCTCTCTCTCTCTCTCTCTCTCTCTCTCTGTGGGTATTTATTAAGATTTCTAGTTTTTTAGTCTCCATGTCTTCACTGGCATGAAATGCCGCTCCACCTCGAATATGTCCTTTCTTATCCTTTTAAATAGTTCTTTACGCACAAGACTCAAAGGGTTGCCATTGGAGACGAGTTATCATCAAGGTGGGATTTGCCCTGTGGGCTTCCACAGGACGTAGTCTCATCCCGCATGCTATTCAATCTTCATGTAAATCCCTTAGGAGAAATCATTTGTAGTTTTGGAATTGGTTCTCATCATGCTGATAACACCCAGCTCTGGATCTCTCTATCCAAATCTCCCAGTGATGTAATTGAGGTCCTGAGCTTGACTGCTGTTGTCAAATGACTAAGAGTGAATAAATTGAAAATGAATCCTGACAAGATGGAGGTGATGCTGGGTGGGAAGGCTGAGGTCCTAAAGGACATTGTGCTTTCCACTTGTCATTACAAGTGGGTTCAGCTGTCACTTGCTGATTCAGTTAAGAGCCTAGGAGTTATACTAAACTCAGCATTAGTCTTGCAAAATAAAGTTAATACAGCTGCAAAAACTCATGCATTCTACTCCCATTCTGCAGTCACTCCACTGGCTGCCCGTCAATTGCCAAGACCAACTCAAGGTACTGGCTATCACATACAAAACCCTTCATAGCCTTGGATCCTCCTATCTTTCTATAAGATGGCTCTTCTTGCTAGACTCTACTACAGCAGCTTTGCACAATTGGGCAGAGCCTGGCCATTTCCCCACGTCTTTCCTGCCTGCAGAAGATTGCGTGAAGGACCCGGAAATCGTGCCAGGAAGATGCTGTTATCCAGGAGTTTTGCATGATTTTGTGCAAAACTCCCAGATAACAGGGTCTTCCTGGTGCAATTTTGCGCGAGAAGACGCGGTCTTCCAAGTCTTTCGCGCAATGTTCCGCAGGCAGGTAAGGCGTATGGAAATGGCCCCTTTTGCAGGTACCACACTGCAAATGGGTGAGATCAACAACTTCCCTTGCATGCACATTCTCTGCTGCGCCTCCACCCCTTTGTAGAATGACCTGCCTGAGAAGATCACGAGGGGGCTCACGCTTTTGTCGTTCTGCAAACGGAGGGAGAGCATTTCTGTAACGGGAATAGGGCAGTTGTATAGCTGGATGGCTCAGGAAGGTGCTTTTATAAACGGAATGGGACTGTGAACTATGCCATTGTGTATATAGTTTGTATTATCTGTTTGCCGTGTGAATTATCTTGCTGTCCCTACATAGTGCTTCCACAGTGGCATTGTTAATGTATGTCTAAAACTTATGCTTTGTTTTCAGATTCTTCTAATTTCATAAAAACACATGCTACAGTAAATCTTTTAGCAGGTCAGAGTCAGATTATGCCTCCATCTTGGGCTGTATGACCACCAATAGCACAAGGCCATAGATAAATTTGGTCTATTAACTTTCAAGGAAAGTTTCAAAGAAACTAATAATAATCCCTTATGAGTGCCTCTCAGCCTTCCCTAACCCCCTCAACCACCAATTTCAGCTCAGATAATGCTCTGCTGCATTTAATAACAATAACAATAACAATAACAATAACAATAACAATAACAATAACAATAACAATAACAATAACAATAACAATAACAATAACAATAAACAACAAACAACAAACAACAAACAACAAACAACAAACAACAAACAACAAACAACAAACAACAAACAACAAACAACAACAATAATGCTCTGCTGCTTTAATATTTTAAAACAGTTCTATCCTGCCTTGGTAAAAAAGCTAACAGTGGCTAAATGTACCAATTTTGTGGATTCCAGGCCATCATGAGTTCAGAGCTTTAGAATACCTCTTTTTGCAAATGTTCATTTGTCTCCCCTCAGTCATTGGCCGTTTCCACACTACTCACCTTCATCCGGAACGCTGCAGAACGTCGTGAAAAAACCGCAGAAGATAGCGTCTTCTCACACGAGAAGACGCTATCTTCTGTGTTTTTTTCGCAACGTTCCGCAGCGTTCTGGATGAAGGTGAGTAGTGTGGAAACGGCCATTGTTTCACAAACAGGGCAGACTATTGTGGGAAACCTAATCCCACATATTCTCTAGGATATACGTGGATTTCCCCAACAGGCCCAGTTGTGTCCCCATATTGTTTTAGGCTGAGGGAACGGTATGGGGAGGGAGTGGCAGAGGCTGTCCTTTCTCCATGTGACCGTGGTCCTGATCCGAAATCAGCACTGCAGTTGCAGAAACTGAGGAAAACTCACAACTTACAAGTGATTGTGTACATCCGACACAGAGTGGAGAACTCAGACCCAGCCTGTGCACTGCATAATGTGTGAAGAGGCAATGGCTTTGTCCTGCTGGACGTTAGAGAGATATTTTTTTCTGTTGCATGGCCTTTTGTTGATTATTTTGCATTATAATTTTCTAAAAAGTAATTCAAGTCAGTACAGTCCACTGCTTTGGGAACAGTTCTAGAAAAGCAAAATATACTCTTCAAAATAAATATATAGCATTTTAGCATGATCTGTCTAATCAGATCCCAAGAATTTTCTGGACAAAGATAAAACTGATTAACTGACGGTATCACACACTTGTAGGGCCTTTAACTGAACACACAGCCAGACTTGCACATCTACTGCCGTCCTCACAGGTAGCCAGAGCTAAGGTGGATTTGTTTCCCCCCTCAGCACGACAGCTCTGCCCCAAGGGTGGTTTAAAAGGTTTGCAAAGTGACCTCCTTGGCCCATCTGCCCCTGCCAGGATAGGTCAACTCGGAGCCCCCCCCACACCCACCCACACACCCACACACCTGTGCTGTTGCAGGGCCTCTGGGCCAACCTCTCAATTCATGGGTGCAAGGTTCCTAGAGGGAGTCCATCTCCTTTTCTACAGGCTGGTTCGTCTTGCCGAAGCTGGCAGGTGTGAAAGCAGCACTCCACTCCATCTTCCAAGAAGGTCTGTGTGCACGCAGATATAGGTCATGGGCTTAGTGGGGGGAGCGTGTTTGAGGGCATTTTGCCAAAGGCTCCCCCCAAACCTGGAGACAGCATTGGCTTTGCAGCAATAGATGTGCAGGATGGCTACTGCCCTGGCTTGATTTGTAGCTGGAGGTGTAAAGGCTAGTCCTGCTTCACCACAAACGAGTTTTTAAAATTATGTTCTGATGCTAAAAATAACACTTTTGAACAATAATGTTTTAATATCATTACAGCCCATTACATATCTTATAATGAAAATCTGAAAATATGGTTTTACATTTAATTGCGCTGAATTCAATGCGGGTTTTGCAAATTTGTAGATGAAATCTGAAATTCTAGTTACGTAATTTGTTTCTTACTACAAAAAAATGGGTATTGAAAATGACTGAAATTATCAATGTTATAACAACCAATGGATAGATCCTTATAAAAATGTTAGCATTATGATTCCCACTCACCCCACCCCCAAAACAGGGGTTGCAGAGAAACAGACAGTAAGATAACAATTTTACATTTTCTGAAATTACACATCTTTATTATTTAAGTTCGAATAACAATCAAAGTTCGTATCCAAAAGGAAAATATTTTCAATCCAATGGATTAGTCATTGTATTAGAGGGAAGAAACAAGCCCAAATGTGAGGCACTGTATGAGGCTCTCTCCAGATTCAGAGTGGATGAAGCAGGCCTTTGCTTAGGGACTGAACTTAGAAACTGTCAGTCAGTTTGGCCACCACGTTCAGCTTCTGGCTTCATTGCAGGATCGGGGCTGAGAGGCCCCACACAACTGGCTCATGGCACTGTATTGTTCCTGTCTCCATTGTTGGAGGACAAAATAGGTGATGGCGTAAAAAATGCAGCTATTCCTTCCTCCAGTGTCAGACGAATTAAGTATTACGCACTTAGATGGCTAAACTTAAGGGGGCACATTCAGCTAAGAGAAAGAAAGACCTTGGGAATGTGGGGGACATTCTTCTAAGACATAAAAGGCTGTGTCACATGCATGGTAACAACTAGAGATGGGCACAAACCTAAATACGAACCAAACTGCCCCCCCCCCCCCCACGAACCAGCCCAGTTCAGGGTTCGCAAACCAGGGTTCATGGAAGTGAGCTTCCATAAACTGGACTACTGGTTCATTTGGTTCATATTGAAGGGCCAGTTTAAATGGTCATTTTCCAGGGAGAAATGGCTATTTAAACTTTTCCTGCCACTTGCAAGTGGCAGGTCCCTTTAAACCATCAGCTGGCAGGCGGCAGGGGGGATCCCCCCTCGCCGACTGCCAGCTAATAGTTTAAAGGGCCCTGCTGCTTGCAAGCGGCAGGGCCCTTTAAATGGCCCAAGCCCCAGCCCCAACCCTCCAGCCCCAGCCCCAGCCCCTCACCCCCTCCCAAGCCCCAGCCCCCCACTTACCTTCCCTCTGATGTTGGGGTGGTGGAAGCCTCCTCTGCTGCCCTGCAGGCCTGTGCGGCAGCAGAGGAGGCGGAAAAGGACCTTTCCATCCCTCAAATGGCAGCCGCGGCTGCCATTTGAGGGGCAGAAAGGGTGTTTTTGGCCTTCTCCTCTACTGCGGGGGCCTGCAGGGCAGCGAAGGAGGCCTCCACCACCCCAGCATCAGAGGGAAGGTAAGTGGGGGGCTGGCTGGGGCTTGGAGGGGGTGAGGGGCTGGGGCTGGGGGCTCAAGTTTGGGCTCAGGTTTGGGCTGGGGGCTCAGGGGGGATCCCCCTGCCTGCCAGCTGATAGTTTAAAGGGTCCTGCCCCTTGCAAGCGGCAGGAAAGGGCCCCTTAAACTATTAAATGCCTCTTTCCCTGCTGGAAAGGGGGCATTTACACCCCACAAACCATGAACCACGAACTGGTTCCTAATTGGGCCAGTTCCATGCCCGTTCGTGGTTCATGGAAACCTCACAAACCACGAACCCCATGGTTTGGGTTTTTTCTGGTTCGTGCCCATGTCTAGTAACAACATAACTCAGCTAGAATGAAGCTTTTAAAAAAACCAAAGCATGTCTGGGCTACTGGGGCAGAGAATGATTAACAAGCAGCAACAGAAGTCTCCTTTCCCCTGCCTTGCTGACTAGACTCCTGGGACAGAACAGAGGGAACGAATCACACACTAACAATAGGAAGATGAGATGCTGTCATTCCCCAAACCCTTGCCTCAACACAGATCTCTGTGTTTCAAAACAGTCTCAGGGCTGGTTTGTGAAATGCAGCTCAAGACTACATACAATTTTAATCCCAAGGTTCCGGGCAGAGAAGAGCTGTTTCCCCACATTGCCTGTTTTTGGCTCACCATCCTGTGCGTTCCAGGCATCTTGCCAAGAAAACAGCTTGAAATTTTTTTTTGACATCATGATGAATGCCTAGGCTCTGTGCTCAGTCAAATCCAGCAATCAAAGTCTAATCTGTATCAAAAGGTATGCCATCCCATGTCAAACAGAAATGCAAGATTCAGGTCCAGTAGAACCTTACTGACCAACTAGATTGGTGCTACTGGACCTGAATCTGGTTCTTCTACCTGAAACTATCAAACAGAAATGTAATTCCCAATACTGGACTCAGAGGTGCAGGTGGCGTACCTTTCATATAAAATCACTGTGAAGCCCTATATCAATTAGACTAGCCCATACTGAAATGATCTCCTTGTAATTCAGAACAGAAATGGGAAAGGAACCAGGGCAAGAAGGGATAGTTTATTCAGGGAGCTACCAGTTCAGTTTAGCACAAGGGCCTCTACACCTTCATTGATGAAGATCAGGAGAGACTAAAGAGGTCTTCATTCAGTGCAAATACTTATCTCTGAAAGGGAATGTCCAGAGACTGGCTCAGATTTTTATAGCCTGCGTAAACCTCTACAAAGCAACATGGGCAAATTAATTAAGGTAAATTTTGCTAACAAGTTTCATCGTCTGCTTCGATTTTCTCAAAATGCTGCCAACAAATGTTACTCTCTCACTAACTGTGAACAGTGCTATTTGTGCATTGAAGCAACAGGTGCTGCTGAGGTCTCTGAGCACCTTGATGGAACTGATGGGTTAAGTCAACTCAAGCCTGTAATGCTCAGAGAGGGGTGGGTGAATGGGAATACTGGAACCGAGCATGTAAAAGCCTTAAACAAACGTTGCTTTGTATTGCTTCTCATCGTTCTTATTTTTCTCATTCTTAACAGCAATAAGAGATGGGAGCTCTGATGTCTTATACACTCCTGTTCGCATCCTCCCCTGGCAGGATTTCAACTCTGACATGAAACCTTCAAAACTGAGGCTCCCTTCTGGTTCATCACAAGTGTGTTCGAGGCCATCGTCCCGTGCTATTCCATCCACATCTATTATTCCATTTACAGGGAGTTCATTTCTGAAGGTTTTTTTCCTAATTCCACCAGAGTTAAAGCCTTGATTAATTTTCTTTGAGCTCTGATCATGAAGGGTGCCTCCAGGTACATGCACAATGGCTTTCTGTTTGTGGGTTACACCTAGAATGAAAAAGAAAGGAAGGGAGGAAAATAACATTTATTGGCTTACAATAGTTAGTCCAATTTTACTCTCTCTTAATAATCAGCTTCATTATTTGGCTCTCATGCTTTTAGAAACTAAATACTAAAGCTTGATATAACTAAGGTAAGTTTAGCTGTTGCAGCTGTAACAACAACAACAACCAACAACATTCATTTTATATACTGCCCTTCAGGACAACTTAACGCCCACTCAGAGCAGTTCACAAAATGTGTTATTATTATCCTCACGACAATCACCCTGTGAGGTGGGTGGGACTGAGAGAGCGCTGAGAGAGCTGTGACTGACCTGAGATCACTCAGCTGGCTTCAAGCAGAGGAGTGGGGAATCAAACCCGGTTCTCCAGATTAGAGTCCTGCTGCTCTTAACCACTGCACCGAACTGTATTGCCTCAGGCAGAAAGGTAATTAAGAAATAGTAAAGTATTCCTTATTCTATACATAAAGATTGTTTGCCAAGGCTTAAAGTGCCCGTGATTCTTTCAGTAACTCATCTTAGATAGTTGCTGAATGTTTTACATTACAGTTTGAAGTTCCTACTACATTCCTGCATCTACGGAATAGAATGATTTAGGTCTGGACGTGCTCTTTTGCAGTGTGTGTACTGCAAGAATGAGTAAAGAATTGTTCGTCTGCAACGGTCTGATGGCAATAGCCATAGGGGTCTATAGCGGTGACCTTCTTTCTTCACCTGTGACTTCTTTCAACAAAGAAAACTTGCAAAAGAAACATTTAGAGATGAAGCAAAGCTCGAGAGATTGCGACGAGATAGTTTTATACTAGGCAAGTTGTGTTTTCGAAAGTTTGGAATGGTTTAGGGTTAGCTTCTAGGAAGCTCATACTAGCTTGTTTGGATTATTTAAAAAGGTACGATTGGAAAGCCCTTCTAGGGTATTTTCCTCAACAATTATTTTCCCCAGGAAGAGGAGATGGGAAAGGTTATGTTCAAATACTCCTAACAGGCTAGCCTATCTCATACCAGCCAGCCGTTTGTCACTGAACAGGGCATGAACAAAGATGCCCTGTCTCAAGACATTTTAGAAAAACTAAATGTTTGCAAGTTGAAATATCAATAGGAGCTAAACAGCAGCATCACTCAGAATGTGTTTATGGTCTGAGCGTAACCATACTTGCGACGAGGCCAGAGTGACTTGGCTTTTTCAATTTTCCTCTAGCACAGGCATACATTTTCAGTAAAATACGAAGAGAACTGTGATTCTCGAAAGCTTATGCTATAGTAAAGTGGGTTGGTCTTAAAGGTGCTACTGGACTCTTTTCTATTTTGCTACTACAGACTAACACTGCTAACTTTTCTGGATCTATTTTCAGTAAAGGCAGCACAGTGCCTGTGGCTTGCAAGCCTGGAAGGCTGGCTTCATAGGCAATGGGAAAGCGAATGTGACCCTCTCAGTCTTCTGGTTTTTAATGACACCAATCACAGCCTGTATGTGGACTGGAGCTCTGAGTTGTGTGAGTCTGGGCTACTATTCCTACTTGACAGGACAGATCCAGAAGGTGGAACTTGGTGCCTGCGGATCCAGCACACAGTAGTTATGCTGTGGGATGCAGCACGGGTCCAATCTCTCTTCTACCTTTTAATCTCACCCAGGTAGAACGATGGATGTCCTGGATAGGTGTGCCGAGACTACAATCAACTGAATGAGATGATGGCCTGGGAAACCAAGCCTGGGAGTTGACCTGTTAGTTACTGGGTTGGACTCTATGGAAGATTTCCACGTGCACAACAGTCCTCGTGCAAGTGCAATGCTAAAATCAATCCTCTCTGTTTTCTTGTATCCCTACCTTTTCCAAAAGTAAATTAAATAAAAGCACGCAAACCATTCCTTTACTCTATCTACACTCACATTGTTATTTTCTTAAAATTATATGAAATTGCTATGTGTTGCTATAGCTCTTGCACTACAGCTTGCTCAAGAGGAACTGTGGTAAGTTCCCTTTCCTTTCTGCTCATATTCCACTAGATGCTGTCACAACCCGCCCCCCCCCCCTTGACTCTCAGCCCCTCTTGGCCATCCCGCTCTACTCCACTGCTCGGGGATCGGCCTCGGATGAGATTCTTTCCAAGTGATCTTCTGGAAATATCCAAAAAGCATGGGTATAATAAAACTTTAATAACTAAACAGAAATCCCAGAAAGCACAGATAATTGCGACCAATCACTAGCTACATAGATTTTAGGCAGAATGCTGTGAAAAGGAGTATTTTCCCAGCTAGTCTTTATATAATTTATATAATATTATATAAATCTTATATTTATATTTAGAATGCATCTACATTCCACTTCCTGGAAATGAGTCCAAATCTTGATGCAGATTTTCAGAGCCCATCTTCTTGATTTCCAAATCTTGACACAGAACTGCCACCCAGGCTTGCTTGCTTGCTTAATTGGTTTTCTGTAGACTGGAAGTTCCTTTCTGGAGCCAGCCAGAATTTAAGGTGCCAACTTCACATTTCTCTCCAAGCTGACTTTTGACCTACCACTGCCAAAGTCCAGATCAAAAGAGTTCCCACTGGAGTTCCATCCTCTTAGCCAAATGGTGAACTCAAGACTGGAATTCATTTTCCTTTGTCGGCTCAGTTCATCATCATATACTCGTCCCACCCTTCTTGGAATGCAACTTGGGGTCTCATTTCCCCATTCCGATGGATAAACCCAGGGCTTTTTTTCAGCAGGAACGCGGGGGAACGGAGTTCCGGAACCTCTTGAAAATGGTCACATGGCTGGTGGCCCCGCCCCCTGATCTCCAGACAGAGGGGAGTTTAGATTGCCCTCCGCGCCGCTGGAGCAGCGCGGAGGGCAATCTAAACTCTCCTCTGTCTGGAGATCAAGGGGCGGGGCCACCAGCCATGTGACCATTTTCTCCAAGGGCAACCCACTGAATTCCACCACCTCTTTTCCCAGAAAAATAGCCCTGGAACCTGTGCTATTGAAGAAGCACATTTATTCTTTCCTGACATCCCACCCAGTGTGATGTCTGCTTCAGAAGGAATCATACATTGCTTTAAAGATCATGGAATCAGCTCTGCATTCATGGCCAGGACTGCTTGCTGTCATAAGCCTGTTCACTGGAGGAAGCAGACTCGCTCCCTGTTCCATAGGGAATTCTGAGCTTTACTATGGTGGTTCAAATCCCTCCAGGCTATTTCTGTTCCAGGACAGGAATTGCCTTTTGGAAGCTGTACTATAGATGCCAGTCTATGACAGCCTGCCCTGGGTGCGTGGTCTTGCTCACCTCACCTACCTAATATCCAGATCTTCACTTGATGTGTTTCATGACATGACATAAAGTCAGAGAAGCTGCTGTGCAAAGTTCAAATGTATACAAATACAGGGCCTTTTTTCAGCTGGAACACTGTGGAACGGAGTTCTGGAACCTCTTGAAAATGGTCACATGGCCAGTGGCCCCGCCCCCTGATCTCCAGGCCCTCTGCGCTGCCATGCAGAGGGCAATCTCAACTTCCCTCTGTCTAGAGATCAGGGGGCGGGGCCACCGGCCATGTGACCATTTTCTCCGAGGGCAACCGACTGAGTTCCACCACCTCTTTCCCCAGAAAAAAAGCCCTGTGCAAATATACAAAGTGACCATTCCGATCAGCGCTAATTAGTGGTTCTGTTATCTTCTTTGCAAATGTACGCAGTGCAGATCTAAATAAAGAGAATCAAATTTGCTTGTAAATTCTATTTCGGCAATTTGACTGCAAAGTGCCTGTCTGAAGTCTGGCAGGACAGCAGCAGCCTGCCCTTGGGAGCCGGCATGTTCTCTCCTTGTTTTCAGAATGTTTTCTGAATGAATTATGGTGAAAGGGGCCTCCATGCTCCCACATGCAGCTTCAAAGCAATTAGTGATTTTGACATCACTAACTAGTTTTGTAACGTGGTTGGCAGGCCTTTGTGTCTTTTAGAACCTATGGAATGTTTGCATCAGAAATATATAAATTGGGAGTGCTCAGAGTCATGCTAAAGACGGACTTTTTCAGGAGCATTTAAGGACTATGAAAAATCCATGCTGAGTCAGAGGGAAATTTGTGTGGGCAGAACTGAATGGGTCAGGCAGTTTAATTTTGGTGCATCCGCATTTTGAGGTGGGCACGAGCCACTAAAGATTCTTTCTAACGAGGATTTTTTCAATCCTAAAATAAGTTCCTTCTTTAAACGGATGCTGTCATATCACAAATTAAAAAGACCTTCCACCAAAACCTTGATGTTTAGGTGGGATGAACCAGTACTCTAGGCGAGGCAGTGCAGCCACTGGCCCCCATCCCGACTATTGGTTGGCATTGCAAAAACCAGAAGTGACGTCATCATGCTGAGGTGATGCTTAGAGCATCGTGCCAACGTGCAATGTCACTTGCAGTTTTGTGCTGGAAGTGATGTTGTGTGTTGGTGCAAGGCTGTAGACACCACCCTCTTTTTCTTGAGCTGACTGGCTGACAGGGAATGGGGGGGGGGGTGTCCCAGATCTTCCACTATAGCAGGACTTTACCTGACCCCCTGAAGCAACTGCTTCTGGGCCATAGGGACCAAGTCTCCCATATTTGGCCTTTTTAGCCTCTAGATTACTGCGTTCCCAAACTTGGGCTCTGATGCTGACCTTTCAAGTTCTGCCTGGTCTGAATCCAAGGCACCCATCCTATTGCTGATGCTACACTCCCATTCATATATCTAATTCTGAACCAGGACGTAAGAAATAAATGCCAAATGAGCTCTCACAAAATTACATTTTGAGATCTCGGTGGCCATTTTCGGCATTGCCAGGCAACCACAACAATGCTGAACCTTCCAAGCCTTGGTGTCAAAGGTGGGGTGGGGAGGAGCAGAGGTAGATCAGGAAAGAAGGGGCCCATGAAAAGCCCTCTCCCTCATGTCACATCCCTTGAAAGACGGAGGAATCACCAGGGCCAGGCTCAGTGGCCACCACCAGGAAACTTGCTGCAGAACAGCTTGCATGACTTTGCTAGGCCCAGTAGCACCCACTGGGCAATTTGCCTAGGTAACTCACTGCCACAGACCTTGTGCCTCTCTTTCAGGGCTTTAGAAGGGAGGTAAAATACCCTTTTTTATTCCATGGGGCATTTGGAAGAAGTTGAGTCAGGGCTGGCCCATGTTTTTTTGCTGCTCTAGGCAAACTATGACTTTGGTAATCTAACATTCAATATAGAAAACAGTGAGAAGACTAGAGAGACATTAGTATGTTTTTTTTAAAAACAGAGGAAAAAACTGTTGCCATTTGATACCATTATTACTGTTATTTGAAATTTGAAATAAAATCGCACAGTAAAAATATCACCAGAGACAGCTTTAATAATATTGTACACATTAGGGATGAATTGCTTAGGAAATCCCCGCTGTTGCGCAGTGCTGAGCTCTGGGGTTTCCTGCCTACCTCGTCATGCGCTCTAGCAGTGTGGCACAGCAGCACCCTCGTCCTATAGTGTGGACTGCTGAGTGGGCAGCTGCTCATCCAGGCTCAACCCTGAACTGTGGAGCAAGTGAGGGTAGTGCTTCCAGCTGTCCCTCCCCCTGCTGTATAGAAGAGTTGTGAAGGGGGAACTGAGGCTGGCTACAAAACTCCTGGTCCTAATTTCACACATAACCCAGTGCAGTATACCTTGAGGTGTTATGGATTCGGCCTCCTTGCATATTAAAATGGGTGTGTGGCGAATTAGGATTAGAAAAAAGTCTTTCTTCTGTTCCTAATTAACCCTTTCTTCCAATCTCCCCTTTTAGCATCAGAGTTCTTAAAAGCTTACAGCAACATGGATTTGGAGGTGAACTAGAGTATGTGGCATGCACATCTCATATAATGCATCCCCAATCCTAACACCATGCTCTCCAGATTAACACAAGGAACTCAGTCAAGCCAATCTCATTTTCCTCTGTTTTAATTTGGTTTTTCACTGGATGTTCAACGGTCCTTGTAAGATCATTGTGTGTGTTTAGTTAATGAACAAACGGTTCCCCCCAAGTATGCAGAGGCCTCTGCCTTGTCTCTACGGGGGATGGGGTGACGGGCACGTCAATGCCCTCTATTGAACTGCCTTGGGCACTTTTATAACATAGAAAAGCAGAGCATAATTTCTACCACATTCCGAAATGCTCTGGGGGACTTTAGAATTCCAGATACATACACTGATGATGCTGCCGTGGGACTGTGGAATGTGAAGCTCCTTGACGCTATCAAGAAAGCCACCCTTTGCTGACTTCTCCCACATTTGTGGCAGAACCTAGCTCTCTGGTTTATCACAGAGCTGGGAGACCTGAAGAGGGCTTAGACAAATCTAGAACAATTCTGTCGGAGAATACGTGCTGGATCAGACATATCAGGCTATAGAGCTCAGTGAAAGATGTATGAAGTGGTGGTGACAGCAGCAAAGAAATGTAACTTCTCTGCTACTATTGCATCAGCTAGTCCATCCCAACTGTTCAAGGTTGCTCAGCATCTATTGACTCCAAAGTCTGAGCCTTATTGTCTCAGGAACAGACATTGGCCGCTTCCACATTCCAATTTTTTCAGGTTTTCCCTGTCCCAAAGCCACGTCTTCCTGATCCGCTTCGAGAACTCACCTTTCATGTGCATCATCCTCATGCGTATTTTGTGGGTGTTTGTCACAAAAAAGAAGGTTCCAAAACAGAAAATGTGTTCTTTATCTGCGCCTCATCACAAATGACGTTGGCGCTTTCCTGTTTGACTTTCTTTTTTTTTTGAGCGCATGCGGGATTGCACTATACAATTGTCCTGTCTTTCAGCTTCTGTAGAAACTGGGTATGCATAGTACTCCGTTCTCTACCACTGATTTCCTGTTCAAAGTTTTAAACGCAAAAGTGTTTCATAAATATGCGAACAGTAGAGTAGCACGATTGCACGGTTCCACATCATGCTATATAAAAGGCAAACCGTGTTCCCGACCACTCACTCCTTATCCCCATTAAGGCGCCATATGCAGGGGTAAGAAGCGAGTCGGGAACAAAACGGTTTGCCTCCCTGCTGCCTCCTTGGGGCTCCCAGAGGTCCAGAAAGGCTCAGCAAAGTAGCAAGGCCCTCCCAAGGTCCCACAGCAGCCAGGAGTGGGGCTTCCTGCCACCTCCGCAGGGCCTTGGGAGGGCTGCGCACAAGCTGGTCAGCAGCCGAGGGACTGGAGGAGGCGGGAGCCCTTGATCTCTTCCCCGATCCCCCCCTCAACTGATGCCGTGGGGGGAGGCACAGGGGGAGGAAGCTCTGCTAGAGCACATTTGATTTTCCCAAACAATGGGCTTTATTGCTAGTTTAAAATAAAATCAGAAATGGCATTCTGATTTTGATGTTGTTCCTAGACTGACAGTCTGATTGCTGAGTGATCCAATGTAGCAATCACTGCAGTATGATTCCCTTTGTATACATAGATATTGTAATAGCACAAGGACCATTTAAAAAGTTTTTAAAAAGTTAAAAGGGGGGGGGGTTATACGATCGTGCATTCTGCAAGGGGTAATGGTGAGAGGAGGGGTTGGAGATTTGTGGGAGGGCTCTTCTGAAGCGCAAAAAAAGTCTCTGCATGCATTCACACAGTAGGATATTTGCACGGAAAATCTGCCTCAAAAATAAATATGGACCAAAACAGGTCTCACAAAAAACGCTTAAAAACCGGGATCATCATGACCTGCTTGCACATGGGAAACGATGTCTTGTGTAATGAGTAAGAAAACCCGCCAGAGTTCCGGTGGCAAGCTGTCCCATTAAGGATGTGTGGAAGCGGCCAATTAGTTATGATACTTTTGCAAAGTTTTTTGCTGATGAAGCATCAAACATTTGCTTTCATCTGGAGACCAGTTGTAACATAGGTCCACCAGAAGAAATGCCTAATACACTACCTGGTCTACTTATAGACCACTTTGACCCAGTGCTCAAGATAGAATTTAACAGGATTCTGGGATCTGTGAAGGCCACTACTTATGCCCTTGATCCTTGCCCATCCTGGCTGCTAAAAATCATGTAAGGATTACATGAATGAGTCCTTAGTATTCATTATAAATCAATGTCTAACCCAGGGCACCTTCCCTCAGCCACTCAAAGAGGCAGTTATTCGTCCACTACTAACCCAGTAGTCCAGTCTCTAATCTGCCCTTTCTAGATCAAGCGATTTAGGGTAGTAGCAGACCAACTCAAGATGTTCTCTGATAACTTATCTGCTCTGGACTCTTTTTAGTCTAGGCTACGGGACAGATGTGACCCTGCTGGCCATTAGTGGACGACCGCCATTTGAAGACAGATAAAGGCCATGCCTCTTTGCTGCTCCTACTGAATTTATCTGCTGCCTTTGATACACTGGGCCACATGTATCATGTTGAGATGCTTGGTGGCAGAAATAAGTATTAGGGGATGTGTGCTAGACTGATTCAAATCATTCCTCATGAGCCTGATTCAAAGAGTTGCTGTTAGAGACTAGTTATCATCAGTAAGGGACCTATCCTGTGGGGTTCCACAGGGCACAATCCTATCCCCCGTGCGTTCTAATTTCTATGTAAAGCCCTGACGACAAATCAGTCATAGTTTTGGAATTGGCTGACATCAATATGCCAACAATACCCAGTTCTATATATCCTTATCCAGATCTTCTAGCTCTATATATCCTTATCCAAATCATTCCTGAACTGCTGCCTGGCTGCTATGGTTAATTGGTTAAGAATGAACAAACTGAAACTAAACCCTGAAAAGATGGAGGTAAGGGAGGTAGGGAAGGCAGAGATGATGGGGTTCAGCTGACCTTTGTTCAGTCAGTTAACAGTGTATCCCCATCCAACCCCAAAATAAATTACTCATCTTCTAGAGCACCAGTATCTTGTACTGAACAGAGGGGAATAGCTGGAGGGGGCAGAGAGGCACATAGTGCCATCCCCATTCACCCAAGTAGCCCCTCTTCACACTAACTGCACATGTGCGCATGCATAAGTGTGTGTGTGGGGGGAGGGGATTCCCTGAACCTAACTGAATCCTCCAGATGTTACTGTTGAGACATCAGTGGACTAGACTGTGGCCTATATGTTTTAGCAAAATTGCGAACACTGTCATAGCTTGAAGAAAAAAAACAGTAACGACAAGAACAAAATGTCCAGTCATAGGGCATCCTCACGGCAGCCACAGGGCAGCCACCGCCATTTTAAGGTGATTTTAAAATGTCATGAGGCCCCAGTCCTGACAAGCCATGCAGTGCAGAACTCTGGTTTCAACATTTTTGAGGGCTGAAACAGGTGCAGTGAGAAGCTACACTATGTCAAAGCACTAACAGCAGAAGAAAAAAACTCTTCGGGAGCTGCTGACTGTCCATATGTCCAGCCTGTAGAGGCAGGTCTTTGTCTCGCACAGTATGAGCTTATTAACCATTCAGGTTCATAAAATAATGTGTCAAGGCAGTTGTCTTTACTGGGCAGGGGGGAGAGATAATGAGGCAGGGGACATAATCATTTAGCAAATTCTTTACCAAATTCACAAGGATGTAATTAAGGAAATTCGCTTTGCTTGAAATGAAATCCATGTACCCTGATCCAAATTTCTTCAGGAGCTCTGATGGCTGCCCCATTCAGTGGAATGGGAAAGCTATTCCAGCATAGAAACTCATGTTCTGTGTTTGTGCGTATGTACCTCGAGCACACAGGCAAGGCCTATTTCTGTTTCTACACATAAAATGCTTTCAGATAAAGAAAGAAAATAAGAAATTGAATAACTAAGAACAGAGTTTATTACTCTTGGGAGGTACAAAATGTATACAGGAACTACATTAAGGTAGCTACAGAATTACAGCAGAAGACAGAAATAGTGGAAGCATTCAGAGGTGGTGCAGAAATATATGGCATGCACTAAACACAGGTAAGAGCAAAGACTTAAGAGTGCAGCTGTTCAGCTATGAACTCCCATTTAAAACAGACAAAACTGCTATCTAACTTGTAAACGCCCAAATTTTCAAAAAATATACACTATATATAGTATGTATGTATGTACACACACACACACACACACAAATGTCCATAACTGGACCTTAAAATACACTTCAGATAGTCACATTTTGAAGTGATCAATTACAAGATGGTTTGAAGTTTAATTTTAATCATTTTATGGCAGCATTTATAGAACCTGCTTTGACTATTTCAGAGACGCCTGATAGAAGGGTTCAGCATTGGTTAGCATGTAATAATTAGGCAGGTGCAAATCACATGGACAGAACAAATACGAGCCAGAAGATGATAAAACGGAGTGTGCTGGCATCAAACAAGTCGCTTGCTACTGAAATAGTGAAACATGGTTAAGTGTAGTGACTTTCACTAGGGATGACCTAACCCTTGAAACCCACATGAAGAGGGCAGAGGGGCAAAAAGCCTCCATAAGCTTAGTAGACTCTGGGAGAGCTCACACAGCCCGGGCAGGCATCTGGCAGTCGGAGGCCTTATGCACTGCCACCAACGAATGCAGCCAAATAGGCACTCATTAGTGGAAGGGGGTGAAGGGGGAGGAATGCGTCTTTGTTAGGGGGCTTTCTATTCGCCATCTTCACAGGATAGCTGCATATATGTTCTGAAGTGAGTTTCTGTATAGAATGCATACCCTCTGACAGCGTACTTTTCTCTAAGTAGTAGTATTTCCTCCTTTTCCCAGACTCCGTCATGATATACAGAGTACAATAAAGACAGCATATATTGCATGCATGCATTTACAAAGAGTGTTTTGGAAGTTTGTGTGCTACCTTTTACATGGACTTTCCCAACAGAAGTACTGTTATTGTCAACATCAAATAAGGTAATAAAAGATTTATTTTAACACTGAGAGCACATCTAAGCAAATGGCACCCCATATTCTCCATGTGCTGCTTGTGAGCTAAACCAGGGGTTTGGAAAATGTAGGTGACATGGATGGGCCATGGCTCAGGCTGGCTGGCAAAAGGGACAGAGAGCCAGCAGAGGATGCAGTTACCAGCAGGTCACAGCAACACAGGGCAGCTTTTGTCCTGTCGATTTCTCTTTTCCAAAACCACTGTCTGAATGGGTCCTACACACAGATTTCAGCACGTTGTAAACAGGAGCAACAAATACTGAAAAAAATTAATGGTGCATCACTTCATATTAAAGACTGTCAAAATCTGGGAATACCTGATTGCATTTCTCGCTGGCAGATTTTTCTTCATTACCTGTTAGTAAAACTGGAGGGGGATGCATGACTTCTGCAAGAGTGCTTTTGTCTGAAGAAGCGGGTGGCGACGGCTGCAGTGGCAGCAGCGTACTGTTGGGACTGCTAATGTCTCCCTCGGACACCAGAGTTGTATCTGCCATGTTCTCATCCTCAACTGTCTGTATACTTTCTGCCAGCAGTTCTTTGGACTGTCTTTTCCGTACAGTGTCAGGCTGGAAAGGTGGAATTGGAGAGAGGGGTGCACTGAAAGGAACACTGCAGCTCTTCTGGCTGTTGTGAGAGGCTAGCAAGGACAGTTTCTGTTTGCTTTCCGAAGGCCCAATTTTGAGCAGTGAACTTTCACTGCTGTTCTTCATTAAGTCCGTTTTGCAACTCGGCTGCAAGTGTCCTTCCTTGATCTCGGGTTGTACAGTCCTCTTGTTATAGTCTTGAGATCTTTCGGGGGTGGAAGAAGAAGGTGCAGCCCCACAAGGCTGCAGGTGGAGAAAATCAGGCAAAACCAGGTCTTCTTTTCTCAGTAGCCCTCGCTGGTCGTCTGCTCTGTTACTTTGCACTTTGGAGATGAGTTCAAAAAATTCTGTTCGACAAATCCAGAACAGAACAGACTCAAGTTAACACTACAAACATCCACAGCACTGTTCAGTTATGCGCTGAATTCTTTGCTAACTGGACATACTTCTCTCAGGACTTACCAACAACACTGGAAATAGCAACTAGCTTAAATTCCATCTACTATAGATTCTGTAGAAAATGCCTAGATTTTAATAGCTGTGTGCAGTCATTTTTTTGTTGTTATAAAAACTAGTTGTTTACATGATAGTGAACGTCTGAACATAACTATATAGGGTAAGAATGGAGACAGTCTGTTTCTGTTGCTTACTTGGAAAAGCAAGAGATAACCAGAACGCTCCCACTGGCATCATCTACGCTGCAGAACATAAAAGGAGAATGACAGACATGTGCAGGATATTCACATCCTTCTGGAGAGACTGGTGGGAAGTTACATACTCATACACCAAGAAGCCATGCAAGACAAAGATTTTGCCTCCATCCAGTGAAATCCAGGGGAAAAAATTATACACCCCGGAATGGAACTCTCAATCTACAATTTTTACCCTGTGAAAACATGAAGCTGCACACGTAACTGGACTGGATGAATAGATGCACACCCCATTGCCACCCAGAGCAACTACTCCCCCAAATCCAATTTAGGGTCAGGCTAAACAAGATGCCAGGCAAGTATTCATTCAAGTGCTGAGTGGCGCAGTTTTACCTGGGAACTGTAGCTTTCAAAGGCAGAGCCACATGGGATTGCTGGGAGAGAGGAATGGACAGCTCCCTCCCTCCGCCCCCTGCTGCTGAAATGTCTTATGAAGGTAAGCAAGCCAGATGCCAGATCTTTTTTTTTAAAGTTCCATCTCTAGCACAACAGAGATCCGAATGAGATTAGGAGCCCTATGATCAGTTTACTTTTGTTGCTAATTAGAAGAAACTGCAGGGTTCGGTGCTGCTACGTGCATGCGTGCGTACCTGTCTAACTTTCCTTTATAGAACTAACACCAGGGGAGGGAAATTTAGTTTGGCAAAACAGCACAGGAAGAAAGGTTCAAAGCTCCTGTAGCAGCACTTCTGCAATCAAATTAGCCGCCCATTTGGTTACTTTAAAGATTTTCTTTTTATGGAGATCTCACAGATCCCCTGCTTTATTGTGTAGTCTGAGCTCCAAGCAAGGTTTCATCATTATCCTTAGCAGCAATAGCAGCGAGAGTGAAGGGGGACAGGACGGGACGGCTGGGCAGCCCAGGAGAGGAGGACAGCGAGAGAATCCTTCCTCTCCTGCAGCAATCCCAGGTCCCGGGTAAAACGGCATCACTTGACACTTGAATAAACACTTGCAGGGTGTCTCATTTAGCCTGACACTTAGCAAAACAATTCTTCATGATATTTTGGGGGTGAAATATTCTATTATTTCTATTAGTTGGTGAAACAGGGAAGAGATTAATCACTATGCCACCGAAGATACCAAGACATTTTCCAAGTACCTAATACCATTCCCCCAATATTGTATTGGTAAAATGACTGGAAGTTTTATGCTAATCACTCAAGTACGCTAAAAATGGGATGCCCAAAATAGGAACAATTATGTGGAAAATTAGCTCTATTTCCTTATTTTACACGACAAGATCTTTTAAAAGTTACGTAGAGTTCATACTAAACTAGGGCTCAGCATGTAACTGATCAAAGAAAGATTTACAGACTTTCACACACTGGTTGTCTGCCCCCTTCCCCCTCTCCACACTGCTCCCCCCCCCCCCCCAGCACGGCGGTGCTTTTTTTGCACCTCCCAGTTTTTCTTCAGCTTTCCAAAATCCGCTTCATTATGATCCTTTGGGAAAGATCACAGTAAAGCTGGAGGGACTGCCCTGTGGATGGGAAAGCACGGCTCCTCCCTGTTCTGCCCATATACATGCCATTTGCCATAGCCCAGCTCCCGAAGCAGTCAGTTTTCCTCCTTGACAGTGGGGGGTAGAGGAACGTTAGACTCAGCGGGAACGCGGTGGAATGGAGTTCCAGAACCGCTTGAAAATGCGGCGCGGAGGGCAATCTCAACTCTCCTCTGTCTGGAGATCAGGGGGCGGGGCCACCAGCTATGTGACCATTTTCTCCGAGGGCAACCCACAGAGTTCCACCACCTCTTTTCCCAGAAAAAAAGCCCTGGTTAGACTAATATGTCAATCACCAATTTTTAAAAAAAACTAAAAACAAGGTGCAGGAGTGGGTTTGCTGCCATGAAGACACAGGGAGGGAAAATGCAGGGAAACCCATCGCGAAGAAGCTCTGGCCGTTTTCACACTACTAACCTGCTTCTGTAACGTTGCGAAACGTCGCGCAAAAACCGCGGAAGATAGCGTCTTCTTGCGAGAGTTTTGCGCGACATCATGAGAGTTTTGTGCAACACCGCGCAAAACTCTCACGAGAAGATGCTATCTTCCGCGTTTTTTGCATGACGTTTCGCAACGTTACGGAAGCAGGTTAGTAGTGTGAAAACAGCCTCTATTGCTACTGCACTGGATTCACAGCCACAGCAGCAACACACAAACCATGTGGAAAATACTATGGTCAACTGACCAATCAAGTATTTTTGGTATTAACTTTGTTAGTGAAACTGTACTTCACTCATCAAGAGGTACGGTATCTATGCTAATTAGAAAAATCAAATCAGTTGGTTGTTATTCTGAGTCAATTTAATTAACTCTGATTTTTTTAAAAATGGAAGGCCAAGAAATGACACTATAATGAAAAGTGGCATCCAGCCTGTACAGTGGCAATCCTGGATTCATACCACAGAAAATAATTGGTGACCAATTGACAATATACGACCATCATTTTATTGGAGTACTAACCTTATATTAAATTGAAAAAAAAACATTTAAGTACAACAATAAGCAACCGACGCCCGACTTACCGGGCAGAGGGTTTGAGGCTGCCGGCACGGAGGCTGGGACGGGTGCAGCTGTCTGCTTCCTTCCCCCGGCGTGCTCTGCTTTCAGGGCGGCCAATCAGTTTAAAACTTGGCCGCCCAATCACAGGCAGCCGGGGAGGAGCTGCCGGGGGGTGGGGCCAGCTGCTGGACCTGAGAAGCAAAGTTCTCCCTCTGGTCCAGCAGCTCTGTATTTAAACAGGAGCCGGCCCCGCTCTCCCTCACTCTGCTTTCCGACGCGATTCCCACCCTCCGCACCCTTTTTTGCTTATGGTTGTCACAACTTGGCGGGTAGCATTGGATCAGATCTCTTTCCGGGTTCCAGGGCCCCGGCCCTGGATCCCCGTTGAGGGGATTCCCATATGGAGTCTTGGGAGTGAGGGGAGAGGCATACCCAGTGCTGGGTGGATCGCCGGGGTTGCCTCACTCCCAGGTGGCAGGGGAATCATCCAGGGGTATACACCCACGTGATCCCCCATTAATGTCACTCCTCGGTGCCCCCCCTTCAGCGGGGGTCCCGAAGGGGGGAGGGCAGGGGCTGGCAGGCGGGCCAGCCGTTTACTGGGATCCGATCCATATGCTTGCCAATGCTCCTTTTGTTTGTTTGTTTGCAATAAAGTTGTGGCCAATTTTTTCTCCAGCTGTGTAGTCTGTGTGTGTTTGTCAGCGCGCCGTCCCCTCCCGCCGGGCCTTAGCATAAGCCGCAAAACTCTTCCAAATCATACAACTTCCTAGATCTTAATAGAACAGTTGCAATTGCCACATACAATGCGATTCTGCAAAATTATTATTTATCCTCTTTGCAAATAAATATTGAATTTTTTTTTTAATGATCTAACCTTTAGCAGCAAGTAAAGCACTACTAATTTCAGCAGTACTGTTTCATAGAGTCTAATCCTGCAGTTATGTATGTATGACTAATCTCAAATTCATTCCACTGATTACACTCTGAGCGGTCAACTCGTCCCTTTATCCCAATGGATCTATGAACTGCTTTCACATGGTGACTTTCTACATCCAGCTGTAATGGCTAGTAGGGCCTGCATGAATGTATGAAGAAGACCTCATATGCCACCAAAGGGACACTGCCAGGAATACAAGGAGGGGAGGTCCTGGAAAATGCTCATGAGATCAGGAGGACTAGTCTTTAGCTATGGATAATCCTCATGTAGCAATATTTCCGCCTGTGGGCATGGTAAAATGGTGACTATTCCTTCCTTCTCAGGATGCTCCAAATGAGGAGAGACTGCCTGAAAAAGTAGCAGTGAGCTCCAATTGCCCAGAAATAGATATTACTCGCCTAGCTTGAATGGCAAATGGCATATCTCTAATATTAATTTAGGTATGAAAACCAGCCTGAAAGTCAGTTATGCACGAACCATATGCTTAACTACCCCTGGTAACAGCCTCTGGTTGCATTACAGAAACAACCATCAAATGTGAGAGGAAAGAAATTCTGCCACAGCTCATGTTTTACAGTATCTTTGGGGATTTCAGAGGGCATGCTTGGTTTGCATCCTCCTGAAGCTCGCAAAAAGTTATGTTGCCAATTTTTAAAAAACACACACACAAGGAAAACATTCTGTTCTCAACAGATCCATTCTGCAGCAGTTAACAGCCATGACAGAAATGGAAGAAAATGGCTCAGAAATACAAAGTTAGCTTGTACTTCTTTTTTTATGTCTCCAACATGCATTCTATAAACACTTTCGCCCACAAGTATAATTCCAAAGTGGATTGATGAATAGCAAGAACATGCTGCTGATATTCATAATACAGCCCTGTTTTTTGCAATAATAAAATAAACTAGTATCATATCACAAAATATTACGATTACCTTGAAAACTAATACTATTGCATATACTAAAAAAGTGACATACCCTCTGCTTCGTCCAAATTAATTTTCTGACACTTTTTTTTCCCAGTCTGTGCAATACATTCTTCTCTTTTTGCTAGACGGATATCCCTAGCATTTTTTCCACTTTCTCCTTTTATTTTAATAGAATTAGACTTTCCTAGAGTTCTTCCCTCTCCCTGTATTAGAAGGAAAGTTAAAGGGCTACTTACATTTAAATTATACTACAAAGATGATGTAATCATTTCTTAAATTTTATTTGATATTTTATTAAAAGTTCTAAGATTAAACATAGTACAAGCATTTTCAGTAAATCTTGAACAACCACACCCACAACAAAAGAATCAAATCTTCATACACACATACAACACACACACACACACACACACACAAATGCGACACATCCATTGTAATTGCAGACTCATGTCTATGGTTTTAGGCCAAACTGCATGATACATGCAGCTGGGTATCATTTTCCCCCATCTTACAGCAGCAGGAGATTGCTACCGTGAGCAGAGCAGTAGCGAGAGTTGATGCTGCTTAAGGAGATGACATGAGTATGCACTGGTGAAAGCAATGGAACAAAGGAAAAGGAAGGACATAGGAATAGGATATTAACTAGAATAAACTCTATGCAAATGCAATTAAATATCAGGTATACTTTTTCACCTACAATTTCTAGTTTTGGAAGCAAAATCAAAACTGATCAAAAATTGGAATGACAAATAATATCACAAAACTTACTGTAGACACTTGAGTTCTTGCGTTAGAAGTTACAGTTGCATTGTGTTTTACTGATGCCCCCTTTCCCTGGTCTGTGAATGGAAGAGATTAAATATATATAATAAATACACACATTATTACCTGCTGCTTCCTTCAAGGCTAATGATTAAATCAGACTGACCCAGAACATACAGGAAAGCTGGCTGGATCCTAGAACTTTTCTGAGGATATCCCAACTCTCTCTCATACCTGGTCTCTCAATGGCCTGGATCCATTTGAACTCTATAATGCAGAAAATGTGACTAGACATTTTTTGCTACCTAACCCCTTAAAGGAACAGGGTGTAAATTAAGTTTAAATCTGCAGTCATCTATCACCTGCTCAATAAAATATCTGCACTTTATCCTCAATCTAGTTAGCATCCTGTTCCCAATTTCCCCCTTGATTGGTCTGCAGCTTTAGATACTCCTAGTTGATATGAGCTCCCCGGATCATGTTGGTTTTCACCAGGTGCAAACTGGCAGAGTCCAAGAACAACAGAGAGCACTGGTTTGGCCTGTGAAACACCCAATGACTTGATAAAGCTTCCCCCTCTTGAGTGTGTGTAGGAGGCTGCTGAGTGAAATAACTAGGTGACGCAAACACAGTTCAGACTGCTGGTTTTGAGACTGAAACAGCTTGGATTGCAGGGCTTCAGAGACTTGATAGAACACAGCACCTTCCTATGACTCTCCTTCCTTACAGATATCCACTAGCTGTTCCCCTTCTTACCTTAAAAAAGTAAGCAAAGATGTTTTTGTTTCAAGAGACTCTAAAAGTTCACACACTGATTAGTAATGTATATCATTTTATGGGTTTGTTGTTTTATAGTTTGATATCGTTTTAACAGCAATTGTTGCGATATATTCTTAGAATATTTTATTATTTAAATTTCATTGTTGTAGACCACTTTGAATATTTCTTTAAAAAAAGATTACAAACATTTATCAGATGACCAAATACATCTCTAAGATTCACAGCTACCCTCCAGACAATGAAAAAAATAGGGAACTGCACCTGGTGACTGCCAAAGTGCTGAAGACTTGATAAAGTTAAAACTGAAACAGTGTCTAAAAGAACAAAAGATAACTCAGGGGTGACTTCAAGGAGAGTAGTCTAAGCTATAATGGAGAAGGGAGGCACAGAAAGGGACAAATAAAGTTCTATTAAACTTTATTAAGATGTTGCTTGCAAGTTTCAAATGTACATCCAGGGCTTTTTTTCAGCAGGAACGCAGTGGAACGGAGTTCAGGCACCTCTTGAAAATGGTCACATGGCCAGTGGCCCCGCCCCCTGATCTCCAGACAGAGGGGAGTTTGGATTGCCCTCCGTGCTGCTGAGCGGCACGAAGAGCAATCTAAACTCCCCTCTGTCTGGAGATCAGGGGGTGGGGCCACCGGCCATGTGACCATTTTCGCCAAGGGCAATTTAAACTTTAAAAAACTCCGCCCTTGTTCCAGCTGACCCAAAGTGACATCATTGTGTGGTCCTGAGTTCCACCACTGAGTTCCACCACCTCTTTTCCCAGAAAAAAAGCCCTGTGTACATCTATAACTAGGACCGCAACCCTATGCACTTTTTCGTGAAAGAAAGTCCCATTTAGTACAATGGTGCTTACTTTTGAATGAACATAGATAAGACTCCATTGTAGAAATGCCAAAAAAATGTCTGCATGCTCCTTTAATGAAAGCATCTCAAAATTTTAACCCAATTACAGGTACCACATTCTATGCAAAATTGCATGCCTCAGCTGAACTCCATCTTGCCTGACTTTAATCTCTACCAACATGAAGGGAACATGAATTAAGGTTCTGACCCTTTAATCTACTCCTGCCACTAAATCTGCAGAAACATCAAATGTCCCCCAAACCACAAGCAAACATCTAGGGAGTAGCACTCCATAGTAGATTTATATAGGTATATTTATGGATGGAGAGCAGGATTTGAATCCAGGGGCACCTTAGAGTCCAACAAGATTTTTCAGTGTATACGTTTTCAACAGTCAAAGCTCCCTTCTTCAGATAAAAGAAAAAGAAAAAGAAAGATCGAAGAAGATATAAGATTCCTTCTTATGGATGGAAAATTATTCTTTTGGGTAGTTATTTTGCCTGAGCAGAGAGGGGGCATTCCAGTTTGATTCCTGTTTACCATGAGCCACTATTTTTAAGGATGGGAGGGGAGGGATCTAGGATTTGGGATCATCAGGGCAAAGTTAGCAATATGAACAACTCTCCTTGCTCGCTCTCAGAAGCCACTGCCAGTAGGAGAAGGGGCTGCCTGAAGCCCAGAATGCCCAAATGCCCTTCAAGATCTGTAGATATCTTCTATTAACAAGCACTTAGTTAGGCTCAGTAAACTGTTACAAGTGACATAATTTCAGCACTGCTTACCTTTCCCCTTTGTTGGCAGCTTTTCATCGAGAATAACCCGCTGTCCATCCAGATTGGAGATGGGAACACCAAGATCTAATGGCTCCTGTTCACCATTCTGTGATCAGATTTACAATATTGTTTCAACAGGAAAAACTACTTTTTCCAGAGCAACTTGATCTATAGGCTAGTATTAACAATTCACTATGTCACAAACTATTACTGTATTATGAATCAATTCACAGTGGAAGTTTATACAGGAAATTCAAAGATTGCATTGGCTGAGTTTAGATACCAAATTTTCACGATATACATCTTAGAAAACAGTCAGCAATCCTTCTAGTGTTAAACTGGACAAGTATAACCTAAACTCTAGCCCAGGGATACTATCATTTTTACTACGGGATGTATCTGGATTAACCAAGAAGGAATCTAAGGATGTCCAGCTTAGATGATGATTCAACCCAGTGACAGAGACTGGTCTTTGGATAAGTCAGGATGGGGGAGCTTAAAACAAACTTGATTAGAATTCTTGTATGTTAAGTAGGGCTGAACATAGCAAACATAAACAGGTATACCATTACTTGTACCTCAATCACATGATGATTCCTGCACAAAGATATATCTCAAAATATTGTATATTCTTCTGCAGTTAAGCAAAACTAAAAAGTTTAACTTACTTTACTTAGTTACTTACTAGCCTTGCCACAAGGTGATTAAGATTTAAACCATATTTTGCAACTACTGGCCGAAGGACTTCTGTTACCGGTTTGGTGGGTTTAGCCTTTAAGCCAACAGATCTATTGATGGGAACAAGATCCAGTCTAGAATACACAATAAACGGTGGTAAGTGTTTGTTATTAAAAACAATGCATAAAATGCTACAATCCTGTCTGAGGCTCCAAATGTACAAGGAGTCGTGACTGCTGAATTTTATTCTATGCCTCGCTGCCAGAAAGTACAAAATCCTCTCAGATCGATTGTACCTTACATGTTTTGGGGAACTACCCACATTTATTGCCTTCTCATTCTATGAAGCAGGAGTGAATACAACTGAACTACTGTTCTAGTGTAGTGTTTAGAGTAGCTTTTGTGGAAAGAGAGGAAATCTTTCCACAAAATCTCTGCCAGCAGAGATTACCAGAGAGGTGGGTAATCTTTGCAAATTTCCCCTTCCTACTACAAGGTGCACACCACCTTGTTCCCGAGGATCTTCTGCCCCAAGGTGAAGCGTTCAGCAGAGCTCAAGGGAATGGAGCAGGAAGGGGAAAGTGGGAAAGTGATGTTCTGCTGGCAGAAGTGGCTTATATCTTTGGAGCAAAACCTTTGGAGTGCATTCCCCTTATTTTCCATCCGATGGCCTATAGGATTCCACTCTTAAATGGAAAGCAGAGCAACCATTTCAAGGCTTTACAAACTCTCAAAATTATCTGAAGCACAGGAATGTTCGTTTCCTGGCATTTTACTCCACTTGTCCAGTGGCTCAAGCGGGTGGAGGTGGTCTCAGAGGTAGTGGGAGACTTCTAGACTGGTTGCCTTGGGGGACTTCAACATCCACGCTGAAGCTATCTGGTTTAGAGTGGCTCAGGATTTCATGTTCTCCATGACAACCATGGATCTGTCTCAGGATATAACAGGCCATATGCACTATGCAGGGCACACTCCTGATCTGGTGTTTTGCTCTGGGCAGGAGGAAGATGATCTGAAGGTGGAGAGACTGAAGACGTCCCCCTTTGTCATAGACAGATCTTTACTTGCTGTGGTTTAGGCTTACAGGGTTACCAAAACTCTGCAGGAGTTAGGGATCAATTAAGATGATTCACCCTCATAGCGTGATGGATCCAACTGGTTTTCAGGTGGCACTGGGCTATTTTCCTGCTGATAAGTTTGGCGCTCCTGTCGATGCCCTGGCTGACCTCTGGGATAAGAAAATGACCTGGGCAATTTTAAAATGTTGTTTTAAATGGTTTGTTGGTTGTTTAACGTTCGCCATTTTGGAGAGAAATATTTTAAATTATTATTGTTATTATTTGTTGTTGCCAATGGGAAACTCCCAGGAGGACGAGAAGGATGAGACAATACGAAACAGCAAACAAGGAAGAAGAAGCAAATGAACTGACAAAATAACTTGCTCAGTGATGATGGCTGAGCTCCTAATGTTCTTACAATTAAAGTGAATGGGGACCTCTTTGCAGGACTGTAGCAGAACGCCCACATTCTCAAGGAGGCAGAAGCACACGCTTGTTTTCAGTACAGATTCTAACAAATATTTCACAAGATAGGTAGTTGTGTTAGTCTGTCTGTAGCAGCAGAAAAGAGCAAGAGTCCAGTAGCACTTATAAGACTAGCAAAATTTGTGGTAGGGTCACAGCTCGTTTCTTCGGATACAGCTAGAATGTGAGTCCATCTGTCCTTATATCCTGGAGAGTGGAATTTCACAATGAACAAACTTATGTTTGAAAAGCTATGAGATACTGACTTGGGAAGGGAGTCCTTACCGAAACAAAGTACGCTTTTCTAAACGAAGAACTCGAGAATCTAAAATGTTGCTGTCCTGATTCAACACAAGGGGCTAAAACACAGAAGGAGTAAAAGAACATGTTAATGTGGAACTGCAGTTAATAAAATATCCACAGAAAAGTAGTGCTGTGCAGAATTAATGAAGAGCTTTAAATAAAGCAAGAACAGACTGTTTTAACACGTTGTGCATGTTAATGTATACTCAGTAACAGTATTTATTGCTATTCTCGAAAGATGCTAAGGGGGCCTGCTTGATGAGATGCTGAGCCTGCTGTATTCTGTGTCAGATGAATGATATATGGACACTCACCTTCAGTTCTAGGAAATGAGGAACGATATAGGCAGATTCAAAACAAAAGCAGTAACAACCACTATAGTGAAGAATGTGAAAAAGACATACTTTAAGATTACTTGCTCCTCTTGTGGAAATGCATTTTACCCATTTTTTATTTATTGTTAAATTATGGGTACAAGAATAGATAGGAAAAAAACATTAATTGGCATGTTATAATAATATACAAGATCGATTACCTTATCTCCACCAATTAAGAAGAGATCTACTCCAGCTAAGTTAATGGCATGTTTCTCGCAGAACCCCGACAACATCTCTTTGATTGAGAATCCAGCTCGAACTGTCATTGTATAGGAGGAGCCATCTGGAAGATTTATATGGCAGCATTTGGAAGATTTCTCTTTCTCGGCTGTAGGCACTGATGCCCTGCAGGAGTCAAACTTTCAAGAGAGTAGGTTAATATTTAGGTGGATATGAACAACAACAAAAAAGAAACCCTATACTAACAACAATACAATGGCTGTTTCCAGATGGCTTACCTGAAGCCGCTCCATGCCGCAATGTTGTGGATCGTGCCGGGGAAAACGCGAAATATCGCTTTTTCTCGCACGAGTTTTGCGTGATGTCGTGCAAAACTCGTGTGAGAAAACGTGATATTTTGTGTTTCCCCCCGGCACAATCCACAACATTGCGGCATGGAGCGGCTTCAGGTAAGCCATCTGGAAACGGCCAATATTTTTTCTGTACGGAAATAATGCTGAATTTTCCTTAAAGAATTTATTAAGACTGTGCAAGCAGATTAAATATGCCAACTCTACAGAAAGTATCTAAGACAAGTTAGTGTAAAAGTGGATAAATAACATTTTGTGCCCCAGGATAGCTACAGTGTACCCTCATTTTCCTGGTACAAATCAGATCATTCAGGGAGAAAGGAGATCTAAGGTTCCTTGACTTTGCCTTGTATTTAAATCACAGAAACTTAAAAGAGAAGTAAATTTGAGGTGAATTTGTGTTGTGTTACTTTCCAGAGTTGTTTACATATAGGGGAAGGAAGGAAGAGTTTCCTGTAGAGATTACATAGTCCAGCCAGTTATCTTAATTGCCAGGCTGGTAGACTGGAAAAGATCAGTAAAGCAGAAGATTTCGTTTGTTTGGTGGTTATAGTCAGAGATATTTGTCATGCCAGCACACAGATCTGCCTGTAGCTGATATCTCTAATCAAAAATGTATGTTTTAAGGCAAGAATTAGCAGTGCAAATCTAAGCAGAATTACACCGCTATATTTAGAAGGGTGTAACGCTGTTGAGGATTACAATGGAAAGCACTGACGATTTCACTCATGATTCAAATGACACATGGACACTTAAGACTGCTAAGATAACTTCTTCACCATGTGAACAAGACATTTATGCTTCCTTATAATTAGGTCCCATTTTGCTACACTTTCCCTAGCTCTTTCAGATTTCTGTCCAAATTGGTATTATTGTTACAATCATTTCTTGGAATGTGCATCCAATGTAACCAAATTCTTATTAAACATTTCTATATTTAGGTGGCACCCTAAAGTTAGAGTTGCTGCAAGGAGAGTAAGTTGTAATTCAGCATGATGCATACTATAAATTACAAGCTACAGTGCAATCCAATGCAAAGATATTCTTGTTTGGAGTACTCCTCTCTCTGGAGTAATTCTGCAGAGGATGGCAGTATTAACCATTTCCTTCTTTTCTGGATCTTGAATTGATTTCAAGACAGGGTGGATAAAAATCAATGATTTTTTTAAAATAAAAAAATGGATTTTTTAAATTTAAATCAGATTTTTAAAATTTAAATTGGATTTTTTAATAAAATGTTTTTTGAGGAAAAATCTATCTAAAGATTTATTTATTTATTATTTCATATTTATATCCCGCCCTCCCCGCAAGCAGGCTCAGGGCGGCTAACAACATTTAAAACAAATTAAAACATTACATCTGTATAAATATAAATATTAAAACACCATTTAAACAGCGACGTTTAAATCGTTTTCTATTTAAGATACATTATACTGCAAAGTTTATCATCATGAAATAAGGATTAGTTTTTAATTATGTAGCATGAGGCTGTACATTCATGCAATGTTTAAAGTTTTTGGTAAACGAATTAATCCATTCACAATGTTATGCTCTTCCAGAGGTTTCTGTAAGATTATTGGGCAATTTTTTAATCTAAATATCACAGATGCTTGGTTTTACAGGTGTCAAAACTGTGAATTTGTGTCTGCAGAGGTTATGTCTCTTCTTCACAGCAAATAAGGTTATAAAACAAACATGAGAAAAAAACCTTAATCCCATTGTTCCATTGCAAATCTTTGTACACAGAACCAGCCCCTTACCTCTTTAAGTGCTTAAGTTTCAAAAAATTCAATGAATTCAAGATTTTGGGGAGTAGAACAGATCTGCACAAGAAGCTAAGTGTAAGGAGTCTTTATGTAGAAAAACCATGATTTAAATCTTGTTTTACTGACTAGTGATTTAAATCGTGATTTAAATCTATTCAATTTAAATCAAATCCATCCTGTTTCAAGATAGTGTTTTTCACAAAATCCAGCAAAAGGAAAAATTACACATATGCCTTGAGAGTGCACAAAAGTCAGCTGCAAACTTTCAGCACTTTTATCTAGACAATTTAAAAATTTTTTTATAACATAGTCATTTTGAATGGGAATTTTATGACAACCTGGCTAGACACATCCATCTCAAAGTAGACTGCTGTGCCAGATTTCAGGTTGATAGGACAAATTACCTTGATTTTATGACGAACAAAATTTTCAGCAATAGCAGAATGCTGAAAACAATGTGCCCTACCATACAGCCACTTCTGTAGCTGTATTTGGATCGTAGCACAGCACATGAAAAGGCTGATCCTTAAACGAAAAAACATTTAATATTTTCTCTATGTTTCAGTGTCTCGATATTTTAAAATTCTTTTTACAGATGACTAATTTAACTAATACTCAACAGACAATAAGAGTTTGTGCATTCTCCTTTGCAATTAGGGACTGTGCCTACCAAATGGTATATCTTTATTACTCTTTAGGGCTTTAGAACCAACCTGCACATTATGTCAGAGCTCTGCTAATGGATCTTCCAAAATTTTCTTTCAGATTAAAAAGCAGGTTTGTGTGTGAGCATGGCACTGGTGTGTTGATACCCCACACCATGTTTCAAACAAAACTGACCCCCCCCAACACACACACACACAAGAAACTGCTTTTAACTGTAGCGGGGAAAACATAGTATAGAACTTGCCTTTCAGGGGTGGTCAATGAAGCAATTTTTAACAGGAAACAGTGTAGGGGCAAAGGTTAAACCTCTCTCAAGCACTGTGGATTCAATACTGAGAGGCTTTTCAACTTGTATTTAAAACACACACACACTTTTAGACTCAAGAGTCAGTTTGGTGTAGTGGTTAAGAGCAGCAGGACTCTAATCTGGAGAACTGGGTTTGATTCCCCACTCCTCCACTTGAAGCCAGCTGGGTGACCTGGGTCAGTCACAGCTTCTTGGAGCTCTCTCAAATCCTACCCACCTCATAATAACACACTTTGTAAACTGCTCTGAGAGGGCGTTAAGTTGTCCTGAAGCGTGGTATATGAATCAAGTGTTATTATATAAATTGAAAGTTATTATTAAGTGTAGGGAGGACATCTTATGTTACTCAGGTATAGTGCATTTGAGTCTCTGCAATTCTTACAATCTTTTTGGTTTAAAAAATGCAGGATCTTACCAATTCAAGACTTGCAGCTGATGACAACGAGTCTTGAGATTCGTGTCTATAAGACAACCCATTGGTATGTACAGAATCTGTGAGAAAATCACAGCATAAACAGTGGCAATTAGCTAAAAAACAGAGTAACATAGTAAAAGAAAGAACCCTGTTAGGAAATACTAAACCAGGCCAAATGCACACTGTTGACTCTCATGCCTTAAGGTCTGAGATATATAGTACCCTATCCATTCCAGCCAAATAAATGCACTTCAAATAGTATATATAAAGTTCAGAATTACAGATCTAACTCTGAACTTGACCTCAGAGAGTGGTCCAAAAAAATCCACACAATACAGCCAGGTACAGGAAGCAGAAGAATTTCTACAGAAATTATCTCCAAAGGGGGACAGAGGTGGGGTTAAAACCCCTGAAAAACAGAGAAGTTATGTGTATATAGACTTTAAAAAAGAATGCTGCCCAAGATCTTGCATGATCACAACTGGCATTATAGGGTTACCTAGCAACCTCAATGCAATCACCCAGTTCTCTAAAAAAGGAAGGGACAGCTGAAGAGAGGGTGGAGAAATCGTCCACAGGTGGGTTGGGGAGGCAGCGAGAAAGTGGTGATGGGACGGCTGGGAATCAAATTAGAAGACAATGATGCAGGGAGTGGGATTTCCACTGCTCTGTGAACCCCATGGGTTCTTCTCTTGTTTTATTTGAAAATAGGTTGCCTCTGACTCCTCAAAGCAGAGGCGTAAGAAGTACTTGTAAGAATCTTCTTACATCAGTCAGACTGTTGTTTTAAAAATCTGTAAACACCCCGCTGCTCCCGCCTCTATTTCTATGATGGTAGGAACACAGACATTAAACTTACTGTTTGGGATTTACAACTAACCGTTTGGATAATCCCCATTCTCCTTTTTCTTCTGTGATCGCCCCATACTCTTGCTTCTAGACCACGAGAAAAAGGTCCCTTTTTTCTTTCTCTCAGAGTCTTCCTCTCCCGATTCTTCATTTAAGGATCGCCCAGACTTCGATTTTCCACTTAACTACCATTAAAATATAATTTTTAAAAACTAGATGGCAATCTAATGCTCATTTACCCAGAGCAGCAGCTCCTAAACTTTCTGGTCCTGCCACCTAGTTCCATTAATTAACCTGCATTCCCATAAGTTACTCCCGGGGTATCTGTTTTCAAGAAAAGTAAAATTTTCAAGAAAATAAGAAAGAGCATAAATGTAGGTAATAACTTCTCTACAGCCCAGTAAGGACCACTGACGGCCAATACAAGGTAACAACATCAGTGATTTTTTTCCTGCATAGTATATCATTGTATATTTAACACTATTGTGCAACTAAATCTTTGCCATTAATTACTATGTCAGCATTAGACAATATAAACATATATACACTCTGGCAACCAATTAACAGAAATATGTTTTATCTACATAGATTGTAAATGGCGAGAAACCTTTTTCGGTGTTGAAATATTGGACCGCTCAGAACCAAAACTGTGCTTAGAAGTTGGACTGCTGGGAACATGCTGTGGATCAGGAAGAGGACGGCCTTCTACTTCTGCCAAAATACATTCTTGATAAAGCGGGGATTTCAGAAAACGTGTATAGCTGTCAAATTTCATCAAGTTGAAAATCTGAGAAGCAAACACATTAACTAAGATATGAATGAATACAAGTTTTAAAACACCAGTTTCCCAAGCCCCTTGAGGTTCAGCATTAAGACAGTTATTTGCTTAAAAGAAAGGGAGAGTTATGCAAGATGCTACGAAATAGCACTGAACAATGGGGGGGGGGGGCGGGGAATCAGAATTCAGAATAGATTTCTCTAGAAGGTTGAAACCAAAACTGAAGGTTGAAATCACAAGGATACACAGGGCTGTGTTCTGTGATCCATCAGTGCAAAGATCACAGATCTTTCCAGCAGCCCCATATGACCCTAGGAAAACTGACTCACGGTGCAATCCTAAAAAGTGTTAGTCCAGTTTAAGCCCATTGATTGGACTAACTCTTCTTAGGATTGCACTATCATTGAATCTGCTACAGAAATAACATTTCAAAAATTACCTGAAGCTGTTGATCCTTGAACATCTCAGGATGTGGTGCATTGAGAACATCATCCGCCAACTGGGCCTGGCTGTCAATATTCACTGGGGTTGTAGCTTTGCTACATAAAAATTTGTTAAAAATCTCCCGAGCTCTGAAAGAAAGCTACAAAGTAAGCACAAGGTCTGTTAGCAGTATTCTCTTGGGAACAAGTGAACTTTGCAATATTGCAGAGGACTTAACACCTTGCTACAGGGCACTGACTTGTCCAAAGCTGACAGTAAGCCTACATGGCATCCCTGAAACACACAAGAGCAGCTTCCACACTATGGAAGCCTCATGTAATTGCAGAGGTCCGTCTTAGCAGCTGGACTGAAGCTGTATTTGCTGCTGTTATTCATTAAATGCACTGAAAACCATCCAACACACAGAATACCTACAATCAGTCTCTCATCTTGAAGGGCACTCTAATTGAAACAGTTTGCTTCTCATTAATTTCTCCCAGTAGTCTAATATGAACGATTACTTCCCTCCATTACCCACTCCTCTAACTGCACAAGAAGACAAGCGTTCAACTTTAGAGATTCCAGTTATTGGAACTTGGGGTCTCCCTCAACTCTGGGTGCACAAGGGAAGAAGTGACTGCAAAGAACGCTTGGTGGTAGAAACTAGGTTAAACATTTTATGTGAATGCTAGAAGCCTCCAAACCAAGATGGGAGAGGATTGGGGTGTTTTCTGCAACATGAGGAGGACATAGATGTAAATGGGCATTTCAGAAACCTGGTTGAATGAAGAAAATCAGTAGGATGCTGTTATTTCAGGATGCAAATGCTACTGAAAGGACAGGGTGTATAAAGTAATATTGCTCTTTATGTCAAAGAGGGCACACAGTCTAATAAACTAGAATGTAAAGAGTCTATAGAATCACTATAGATAGCAATACAAGGGTTGAAAATCAATACTGGGGATATGCTTGATGGAAATTCTGAGGGTGATGAAGAAATAATTCTGGGAGACAAAAAAAAAAGAAGGAAGTGGGCAAGTGATGATAAGCTTTAGCCAAGAGGAATCAGCATGGCTTCTGCCTCACAAAACTTTTGGAGTCATCTGAGAGTGTTAACAAGCATGTGGGTAAAGATGGCCCACTAGACATTATAGACGAGGGACTTCCAAAATGATTTAGACACAGTTCCTCACCAAAGATTCATGAATAAACACAGCAGTCATGGATTACTGGTGTTCCCCAGGACTAGCAACCGGTTACACAGCAGGATGCAGTTGATAGGAATAAATGGGCAATTCTCACAATGGAAAGAACTAAGTGAAGTTTGTCAGGAATCTGTATGAGGATCTGTGTTATTTAACTTGTCTATAAATTATCTGGTATCATGGAGGAACACTACTGAATTGGCCACATCTGCAGATGATGCTACAGTATTTGGCAGGATGAAAATCCAAGCAGACAGCGAACACCACCAAGAGAATTTCTCCAAATTGGGTGAATGGGCAACTTCAGGGCAAATGAGATTCAAAGTAAGTGTGATGCACAATGAAGTAAAAGTTCTAACTTCATATATACACTGACGGGGTCTTTGAACGGGCAATGACTGATCAATAAAGACATTTTGAGAACATGGCGGACAACTCAATTAAAAAAAAACTTCAGAGACCAGTAGTGGTGGAAAAGGCTAGAGATCACTAGGAAAGGGACTAAAAAATAAAATGGCCAGTACTTTGCTCTCATGCTTTTGTATAATCATGGTATGGCCATATTTGGAATACTTTATGCAGTTCTGGTCAACTGGGTAAAATGCAGAAATGGGCAGCCATAATGATCAAAGGATTAGAGTACGTTTCCTATGAGGAAAAATAAAAAAGTTCAGAGCCTTCCAGCTAAGGGAAAATCTAATAAGGGGTGGCAGGAATTATGCATAATGTGGAGAACCTCTCCCATAATACACCGGGCAGTAGATTCATCCTTCTGCTCAAAATACATAGTTTACTTGTTGAATTCAGGGTCGCAAGATGTTATATGGCCACTAGCTTTGATGGCTTTAAAAGGGTATTAGGTAGATTTATGGAGGATAGATCTGTTCTATCCATGGTAATTAGGTCTCTTCTACCAATGGCTAGATGTTCAGAGGTACTTTGGAGTATCTATAGCAACGAACCAAGAATTCATGGATAAAATGAAAAAAAAAAATAAATGAAGTTGAAAATATTGAAGTGACAGGGTGCCCATTACACAAAGAGAACATGATGCTTAAGTTACATAGGACCATACATTTGACACCCCACCCCACCCAATACCCTCATGTGTTCTATGGATCCATTTCTGGCATTTTGGCACTCGCTCGTTTCCTAACTTTTTTTATTATTATTATTTATGTCATTTATAGTCTGCCTTTCTCACTGAGACTCAAGGCAGATTACACAGTATGAGGTTAATACAATCAATATCAAGTAAGTACATTTCAATACCATAAGGTAAACACATACAAGTTTAAAGACATAGCATTAGCAAGGATCCAAGACATAGTAGAGATACTGAAGCAAAACATAATCAATTCTAGGACTAACATTAGACAGCATAGAGCGACAGTTGTACATAGGAGTACATATTTAAAGCAGCAGATAATATATGAGGCAAAAATGGTGATGAAGTCTATGATCCCCAACTTGTTAGTGAAGCACTTGAGACCCCTTCCCTACAATGCAGCCCTCCCATTTGAGTAAAAAGCCTTTTTGAATACCCATTCAGCATACACCAAGGTGGAGGAAGGAGATTCATGACAGGGGGTAAATTGGCTGCTTCTACTAAGGGCTGCATGTGGAGGCCACATGCTCCTGGATCCCTATGGTGGGGGTGCAAGATAGACCAGCATGGGGAGTTGGAGCAGAACAGTAACAGGCAGGGAGCAGGTTAAGCACTCCCTTGCCCTCCACCACATCTCTAGTCCAAATTACAGTTCTCCACCATCTACTTTTTCTTAGAAGAAGAGCTCATCAGGTTTTATTTGCATGCGATATGTAGTTCAGCTCTAAGAATCAGAAGACACATTCAAGATGCAATCCACAAAGTGCTCCACTGTGCTGATGCAATGAACCATCTTCTCAGCACCTAAACAAGCAAACTGAGCCACAGTTCATTTGCAAAACGTCCCGGTCACGAACAGGCCAGTGCTAATGTGGCTGCTAGACAGGATCCAGCTCCTAATGTATAGAGTGGTGGTGGAATAAGAGGCGTACTGTGAGCACTAATTTGTATTTCATCCTAAACAGAGGAGAAAAACCGTGTATTGTTTCTCACACTTTTATATCTGTCTCCAGAGAGGTCAGTGCTGGGACAGGAACCCTGAGCCGAGAAGGTGCTGAGCCTACCCATGCAAGAGAGGATCCCAAGACAAAAAAAGGCACATTTTTAGACAGAAATGTCATGGCGGCATAGAGAATGCAGGCAGGATGTAAGCATGGAGGCATACCTCTTTTTTGTCATGAGAGGGTACATGGTTAAAATATTCACAGGCCTGCCAAAATAAAATATTTTCTTCACTGAATTCCTTCCGTAAAAATTCCTAGACGGAAAAAGAAAATAAACATTATATAAAGACAAGCTGTTAGCTGTCATAGCAGAAGGACCAAAAAGTAATTAAAAAGTAACCCTAATGCTCCAGAGAGTTATATATTTAAATATTTTGCCCTGCCTTTCCTTGTGATTCAAGGCAGCTTACAACGTGTTTCAGCTTTATGCTACTTTTCAAATTTACGGCTGCCATACCCTATTGTATCCTGTTTTTCACTCAATGTCCCAACTACTGAATATATTGTATTTTTGCTGTGAATTTCCTACTTATTCCTAGTTATTTCCTACTACCTAGTTATCGATTATATCATATTCACTTGCAGTATATAATCTACCTTGGATCTCAGTGAGAAAGGTGAGAGTCAGTTTGGTGTAGTGGCTAAGAAGAGCGCAGGACTCTAATCTGCAGAACCAGGGTTTGAGTCCTCACTCCTTCACTTGAAGCCAGCTGGGTGACCTTGGGTCAGTCACAGTCACAGCTTCTAGCTCTCTCAGCCCCTCCCACCTCACTGGGTGTTTTTTTGTGGGGATAATAATGACATACTTTGTAAACCACTCGGAGTGGGAGTTAAGTCATCCTGAAGGGCGGTATATAAATCGAATGTTGTTGTTGTTGTTATAAGACATTTGTTGTTAAAATCAAAATAACAACCCCCTCCCTCTCCCCCCTGAGAGATGCCTGTCTTTCAATCCCCAGCAAAAGCCCTGGCAAGCAGACAGGCTTTGCAGCACCTCCTAAAGGTCTCCAAGGTGGGAGCTCCCCTCATCTCCTCAGGGAGCCCATTCCACAGAGCAAGTGCCACAATGAAAAAGGCCCGAGCGCTGGTCGATGCCAGATGGGCCACCCTGAGAGGTTGGATCACCAGAAGATGGCTACCTGAAGACAGTAGCTGGAGTACAAAGACATATGGAAGGAGACAGTCCTTCAAATACATGGCTCTCAGGTTGTGAAGGGATTCAAAGGGTCATAGCCAGCACCTTGAATTGAACTCAGAAATAGAGCCGCAACCAATGTAGTTGTTTCAAAATGGGTAGCATATGTTTCCAGCGGCTAGAGTGATGGCGGTCTCAAATTCTTGCGCTTTTAGGCAGTCTTCTATAGTTCAAATCAGCAAACAATGTGTATGTATATGTGTCCTGTCAAAGTCACAACCAACTTACGATAACCCTGTGGTGAAACGGGACCTCTCCCTTCTTTTTTGTCTTAACTGGTAGACCCCGCTCTGCCTACCCCTCCCTTGCCTAGCCTAGCACCTGGAGGGGCTGTCTCACTTTCCTGTCTCCGGGTAGTTGCTGCCACCACTGTCCCTGTATGGGGTCCTGGTTAGGTGGGCCAGCCTCCTAACCTCCCTCCTCTGCTAGTGGGCCCAAGTGGTTGGGGGACTATGTGGAACAGAAGAGCTTTCTTCCTTCTTAAATTCCCAAACTCTCATTTATTTAACTTCTAACTATATACAGGCAAATACTGGCCCCTCCCCTCTGCAGCCCATAGAAAGTTAACTCCACCAACAGAATGCCGTTTCTCCACAAACCCCATCAAGGGTTCTCAAGGGAAGTGAGAAGCAGAGGTAGTTTGTCATCCTCTGCAGAGTCTTCCTTGGCAGTCTCCCAACCAAATATTGACCTTGCTTAGCTGATGAGATTGGTCTATATACCAAGCTGCCTTCCCACCCAGACTTAAAGATATAGTAGCCCTTGGAAGCTCAATAGCACATGTGGACAGCTGGCACTCCAGCTGCATTTTACATTTTAGAAAGCACTTTAAATAATGTTGGGGAAAATGAATTGATTACTAGGGGTGTACATAGGGTTGCCAGGTCCCTAAGGAGACAAACTGGGGAACTGTGTGTGTGGGGGGGGTGGGGGTGCTTACCTTGTGTGCAAGCTTTTGATACACACATTCCAGAGCACCCTGCGTCAACACAGGATGTTATTCCTGGTGCAACACAGACGTAATGGGTCATGCCAGGGGCTGATTGAGTGAAAATCAGTTTGAAATGCTAAATTTTGGGCTGTTTTCACTCAATCAGCCCTCAGCATGACCCATTACTTCCATGTCATGGCAGGAATGATGTCACTCCTGGTGCGGTGTGTGCAAGAGCACTCCAGAGCACACGGGAGCATGCTTTGCCCCAGCAGGGTATTCTTGCACCTTTCTTCCCCTCACTGGCCAGGTAAGAGCGTAATGTATAAAAAATGTACATTATTTATAGTCCACTGAGAGTCAAGGTGAATTACATAGAATAAGTCAATAAGATCAAGAGCTGAGGCTTTCAATAAACAACAGCAAACATTTGAAAACAAGCGGAAATCCAATATAGAACTGAAAACCACGGCTGAAACAAAATAAGCAGAAACCTGATACATTGCTGGAAAAAAATGCTGAAACACAACACAAGCAGAGTGATATGACATATTAAACAAACATGGATCTATCCAGTAGGAGCACACTTACAGCAACAGATGATTTCACAGTAGTATAGTCTACAGATCCTATCCCTGTACTAAAGCATCTCTCTGAATCATATTCTTACAGCACAGTCCTATTAACAGTGTAAGAAAGCCCTTTCCAGTTTGTGGAGAGCCAGGAGAGTGGAAGCTTTCCTGACTTTTCAGCCAGGCCGTTCCATAAGGTAGGGGCCACAACAAAGAACATGCATGTGTGGACAGCAGCTGATTTTGCCCATTTACAGGGTGCACCTACAGAAGACCCTGTTCAGATGAGCAAAGCTGCTGTGGAGCACAGGGAAAGAGGCAGCCCTGTAGATATGAAGGACCAAGGGTCTTGTTTGTGATCGCCAAAACATTGAATTGAGCCAACTAACTGATGAGCAGCCAATGGAGTGACTATGGAATGGCAGTAATAAGCATGCACCACCTAGCTCCTGATAATAATTGAGCTGTGGCATTCTGCACCAGTTGGAGTCTCTGAGTTGACTTCAAGGGGATACTGATGTTGAATGCATTCCATGCAGTGGATCCAGGTGGCCAGATCAGCCGTGTCAAGGTAGGGGGCCATCTTTTGGGCTAGAATGAGTTTGCAGAAGACATTTTTGCAGCTGCATTAACTTGCTTTTGCAGCAGTAGTGCTGGATCCAGCATAACTCCTAGGCTCTTGACCAAGTCAGCAAGGATTAGCTGAACCCCATCAAAAGTGGGGAGCACACTGTCCTTCCATAGCTCTACCTTTCCAACCAGCAGCACTTCGGTCTTGTCTGTGTGTTCAGTTTAAATTTGTTCGCTTTCGGCCAACTGACCACAACTGTCATGCAACAACTTAGGAAGTCTACTGTATGACCAGAGGAGTTTAATAGAGAAATACAGAGCCGGGTGTCATCTGCTTATTAATGACATTCTGTCCCATAGCTACAAATCATTTCTCCTGAGGGCTTTACACAGAGGTCGATTGCACTCTGTTGAAAGACAGCCAGCGTAGTGTAGTGGTTAGAGTGCCGGACTGGGATCTGCAACACCCAGATCCAAATTTCCACCCTGCCATGGAAGTTTACTGGCCTGCCACAGACTCTCACTTAACCCACCTCACAGGGTTTTTGTGAGGATCAAATGGAGGGGAGGAGAATGACGTAAGCAGCTTTGAGTTCCCCTTGGAAAGAAATGCAGGGTATATACTGAGTAAATAAATATAAACAAATAATTCACCTTTTAATATAAATTGAATGCCCCCTCTTTCCAATAACCCAATGTCTACACTTCCATACTAAAATACAAAAGAAGGGCTCAGTACCACAACTGCCCATCAACAACATAATCTCTCCCTTTTTCACTGGTTCAAGTCAAAATCTGTACTATAAATCAGTCATTAAATTAGCAATCCAGCTAACACTAATGGCAAGCCATACTGATTTATTGAATGAAGGAGATTTAAGAACATGAATTTGGTGGCGTTCAATCGCTCTTGTTGATATTGTTGTAAATATATACTCTGGCACACTTTCCATTACTTACAGAGAAATACCTGATGCCAACTGGATCCTGAAGAAGCCGTTCAAATGAAACTGCCCAGCTGGCAACTCTCCGTTCACGAAGTCGACGGCAGCTCTGGACGCTTGGCAGACTGGCATTGCTGCTGAGGCTATTGTCACTGACACAGTCTTTCAAATCTGTGCTATTTAGCTCTGTTGAGAGTACAAAAGGACACATTTTCAACCATAAGCATAAACTTTTCAGAGAATATAAAGTGTAATTTTTGTATTAAGGAATTATTCTGATACAACTAAATAGCTTCTTAACTAGCAAGTGGACAGCAAAAGCTTGCAAAATCAGAACCAGTGCTTCACAAAATCTAATCTTAACAAACACCTGTCCAAAATACAAACTACACCTCTCCATCGAGATATAGTTAATTTTCTCTAGATCCCTTTCTATGCAAGGGAGGGATTAACTGCAGGGATTTCTCTGCTGTTTACTAAAAACCAGGCTTCTAGACAGTAAAAGGAAGTCTCACTTTAACTAATCATACTGGTCTTTCTACTGGAAGCTTGGGCAAGCCTTACATATTAATTTATTAAATAAGATTTAAAAACACTCAGTTTCATTAAAAGCATCACATGGTTGTACATATATATACTAAAACCTTGCATATTCATAAAATAAAATAATTAATATATAGGTATAATAGTACAACTAACAGCCATATGCACTAAACCAATAAAACCAGATGCGTTTTGGCCGAAAGGCCACCCTCAGTGGTACATAACTATCAAAGAAGGCACCCTTCAATAAAATGCATAAATAAAACATATACGACCTAGTAGAACTCTAAGATGAAATTAAAATAACATAGAGTGCGAGTGCATTCCTTAGAATTCCACCCCAGAGCATCATGAAAAGCAGTCAGGGCACTGATACATAATAGAAATTGTGCTTCCTTTGCCCATAAATCTTATAGCCAGGTCAAGAATGAAACATCTTTGGTCAGTATCCAGCATTCCCATCTTAAATTTTACATTCTTGACTGGCTCTCTCTCTCTATATATATATGAACAACCATATCGTATTTAATCTAATCTATGTATTCCTATTAAACTTTATACCAGTGTTTTTAATTTATATTTTTAGATATTTTCAGCGATTTGATATATATTTATTTCTGTTGTTCCAACCTCCTTGGCTACCTTTGGTTTGCAGGGTTGTTGTTTTTCACTCCCCCTTTTTGTTGTCTTTACCAAAAACTGCACCCACCACCACTCCTTTCAGCTCAGCATGACACATAATTACACAATTCACTATGTATCTGATAAATAAAATATGCAGCCTTTAGAGTATGACATTTAATACGTATTATTATCCCCCAAAGAACGTTTACCCTTGATGACACAGTTAAGGCAAAAAGTGGTAGTTATGTAGTAGGAATCCCCACCACTTCACCAGAGAACAAAACAACTGATTTCAGATATGGTGTTGAAGATACACGCCCTTTCTCTTGGTCAGCTTCAATATACATACAGAAGGCTACTGGAGGATTGCCTTCTAAATTCCTGATCCCTGAGACAGGTATCTTTCCAAACAACAGATGGTGCAACACATGAGATAGGCCACAGGGAAATACGTCTAACTGGCCTACAAACAGGCAATTATCATCAGGGACTTGAAGGAAACAATGTCACAAAAAAGTAGTTACGTTCCTCTCTGCCCTTCCATGTTGCCATCAGGGTGATAGGCTAGATACAGCCAGCTTTGGAGACCGAAGGAAAACAGTGTTGCAATTACCTATAACTGTTGTTCATCAAGTGGTCTTCTGTGCAGGTGCACATTTGGGACTGCACACATGCAGGCCAGCCACAGAGATTTCCAGAGCTTTCTAGTCCCCCAGTTCTCTCCATGCTGCTGCTGGAGACCCCCAAGCAACGAAGGTTCCAGAGAGTTCACAGAGCGGTGAGGGGGATGTGTGCCTACACAGAAGACCACTCGGTGACCACAGTCAGAGGTATGTGTAAACCGTTTTTCATCTTCGCCGCTTCGGTCCAGTCCCACACTGGGAGAGTAGGAAGCTCACTTACTGAAGGAGGTGGGTGTGAAGCTCTCAATGTAAGAGGACCACCTTCCCAACAGATGCTTAACGTCTCACTGACATTAACCCAGAGGTGCTCCTAAAGAAGCTGGGAGCTCTCTCAAAGTGTCCCTGCCAAAGTACAAGCAGGAATGCAGCAAGGCAAAAACACTGCTCTGATGGGGAGAGCCATGTGCTCAAGGGAGAGTGCGATAGCCTCTACCAACCCACAAAGGAAGGTTCGTGTGAGGATACTGCCAGGTCTCTCTTGGAGCCTGAACAACTAATACAACCAATAGTGTTGTGAGACAGGTGGGCTGAACCCCTGGTAGGGAATCCTGACCATGGCACTGGACACATTAACACTGTGAAACTCTATGAATGGAGGGGACAGAGGTTAGAAACCCACCGTGTCCTCATTCCGCAGGTTGTACACTTCCAAGGGCTTGCCCTTGGAAAGCTCTCTCTATAGAGTGTGTCTCTACCTCCTCAGCTCAGCACCCAATCCCCTTGTGGGTCTATCAGCTCCACCTGCAGGTGGGCAGAGGCCTCTGGCAGTGGCCAGTCGACCTGTCCATATCACTAAGGCCTCCTCAGGTGCCGGCACCACCCCTGCAATCCCTGGGCACAGCCAGGCTGCCTTGTCTCCTCCGTCCCTGCAGCTGGGTGGGGGCCAGTGTCCACTCCTTGTATGGGCGTGCCACTCTTTTCCAGCAGGCGTAATGGGGCCATTTCTTGGGGATAGGGCTCCAGCATCTCCTTAGCTGCTGCAGCTCAAGGGAGCTCCATTGTGCAGCTCCTGGACAGGTCTGGCCTACTGCAACACACCTGTGCAGTGGCTGCAGGGAACCTGGGTAGCGGCAGCTGGTGACCTGGTGGCGTTTCCTGCCCTCCCTGCACTGGAGCTGGCGGAACAGCAGAGAGTCTGGGCAGAGTGGTGGCACTGTCCACAGACAGGCACCTGGCACTTACACTTGGGGAGAGCAAATGCACTTTCTATGTGACTAACACATCTCCTTGCAGACCCAGGACAGGTATCCCATCCTCAAAGTCACATAGTGGGTGAGGGAAGGTACCCTCAGTTAGTGACTGATTTATAATAAAAATCAAGAGATCATTTATGTGATCTTTACAAGATTTCAACAGCCAAGATGGGCAAGGATCCAGTGCACAAGTAGTGGCCTCCACAGCTGCCAAGATCTTGTCACTATCTATCACTGTGACTGGGTCAAAATGGTTCAGAAGCAGACTGGATGGTGTGTCTTCTGTCTCACCTCTATTACAACTGGCAACCAGAGCAGAGCATATTCATACTATTTGATCAGTAAAAAATTCTGCAAAGATGTCACACCTAATTTTCTTTTCTTGAGCCAGTAGAGGTTCAGTTTTAAGAGTCAAAAGATGTTGAAGTACCTTAAACAATTGGGATAACTGTAAACCAGCTTATGTGATGCTTGCAGAGAAGTAAGGTTTCTTTGCCGCTATCACCACTGCTTCATAGGTCTTCCAAAGGCCTCTGCAGTATGCTCCAATGGGCTCTATAGATTCAACATGAGTTTTCTGCTAACATCTTTCTAAACATCTTCCAGCCCTCTTTAGGTCACCCAGCTCTTTGGTGAACCACAGGATAGCTTCCGCCACAAGGGTGGGAGAAGTGGCTGAGGACAGTCTTGTCAATAGCTTCAAGGAACGTTGCATTCCAAGCTTCCATGACAGCCACAACACAGTATATGTTTGGAATTCTAACCCTGCCCCCCCCGAGCATTTTGGAATCCAGAAGGATCCATGAGACTTTGTGGGTAGACCATTTTAATAGGTACCCTCTTTTTGTGGGGAGTTAGGGCCATACTCACTCTTGACTTCACTAGGTAATGGTCAGAGCACAGTTCAAGCCGAATCTCCAATCCCAAAAGGAGACCTTCCCTCAAAAGTTCAGAGCAAAAGACTGAGTCCAAGGTGTGGCCTTTTTCATGTGTGAGGCCTGTTACTATTTGAGAGAGGCCCAGAGCTGCTAAGGAAGCTAAGAAATCCTGGGCCATGAGAGCCAGTTTGGTGTAGTGGTTAAAAGCGTGGGACTCTAATCTGGAGAGCCGGGGTTGATTCCTCACTCCTCTACTGAAGCCAGCTGGGTGACCTTGGGTCAGTCACAGTTTCTAAGAGCTCTCTCAGCCCCACCACCTCACAGGGTGTTTCGTTGTGGAGATAATAATAACATACTTTGTAAACTGCTCTGAGTGGGTGTTAAGTTGTCCTGAAGGGCAGTATATAAATTGAATGTTATTATGATGAGGAACACTCATCAGGGATGTTGTGGTCACCCAGAACAATCAATCTAGATATTTCCAGCGCAGCTCATTTAGAGCCAAGCTACACGTGACACCTGACACAGGTTGGACGCTTGTCAGCTTCCCTCAAGCTTTGATGGGAAATGTAGGCATTCTGGTCTTGCAGCTGTAATGGAGAGCCAAGCTGTAAAACCAGGACGCCTACATTTCCCATCAAAACTTGAGGGAAGCTGACAAGCGTCCAACCTGTGTCAGGTGTCACGTGTAGCTTGGCCCTAAGACTGTGGAACAAAGAAAGGAATATCCATCATTTGTTCAAGTTTCCTCTATAAAATGTATACGTTTTCCATATGCTACTTTATAGTTAGCTAAGAGGGCATACATACTACGCCCATTCCGTAGCCACTCCACTGGCTACCCATCAGTTACTTGGCTCAATTCAAGGTTTTGACTATCACAAACAGAGCCTTCCATGGCCTTGGCCCTTCATATCTGCAGGACTGCCTCTCCACCCATGCTAGGGAGCCCATTCCCAGGGAATTCCCCTGGTTTCACCCTCTGTTTCCTGCCTCTACTTACCTGGCTAGTGGGAGGAGGAAGACATGGGAATGGGCCTCCTGGGCGCACTCCTGGGGCAAATCAACAACATCACTGACATCATCGTGCCACCCCAGGAGCACTCCTGCACTTCGCCGTGGGCTAATTTGGGCCCCAAACGGACCATATTGGGCCTGTTTGATGCAGAAATCAGCCTGCTGAGAAGCAGGAAGGGAAGAACAAGGTAAGAGCCAAGTCTCCCCCCATCCCGTGGGGAGGGTAAGGGGATCTGGCAACCCTACCCAATGCTTTGCCACAGCTGCTTCACTCATCTGAACATGGCCTTTTGCAGATACCATTCTGCAGTTGGGCAAAATCAACAGCTGCCTGCTCATATGCTTTTTCTGTGATAGCCCTTACCATATGGAATGACCTGCCTGAGGAGGCCATGAAAGCTCTCATTCTGCAAATGATACAAAGCTGAATTATTCACGAGAGCTTTTTTACTCAAGTAATAGGACTGTGCTGTAGGAACCGGCTCAGAGAGATGTCTTAAACAGGGACATTATCTGCAGGCTATTCCACTGGATACTGTCAGTTGATGTATATATGCTCCTACTGGGTAGTTTACATGTCATTAAAGATGTCATGTTTAATTATTTATGCTTTGTTTCAACAATTGTTTCATCTCTACCTTTCTGATTTATGCCCATTTCAAATTTCTACAACCCATATACTACTGCATTTGTTCATTGAATATTCTAGCTATTGATCATACTGTATTCATTCACTGAACCCCTAACAGTTGTTCTTATTGACTTGCACTGTGTGATCTGTCTTGGGTCTCAATGAGAAAGGTGAGCAATAAATAAACCTCATGAGGGGTTGCCATAACTCAGCTATGACTTGATGGCATTTTCAACCAACAATCAAATCCAAGAGTGCCCTTTTTGTGAAAGCTGTGAATTCAGAGGAACTAGTAGATTATGGTAATATGTGGTAATAACTTTATATAATGTTACAGCAATTTATTAGTTCATAGCAGCCTAACCTTCTGGAATGTCTTGGAGGAATCAAATACACGACATCACTAAGTTTTAGCAGATGATATAAGGAACGCTGGGTACAGTAATACAAATGAAATCAAGAACACTTTTCATTATTATGCACTGTTATATTAATTAACACAGGGCGGTTTTAAACCAGATATTTTGGGCTTATCCTTGACAGAGAAAAAAGTAACTTGCCATGGATTTTCCCTGCTTCCTGCTAATTAGGGCCCTGACCTGAATAGCCCGGGTGAGCCAGATCTCAGAAGCTAAGCAGGGTCGGCCTTGGTTAGTAATTGGATGGGAGACCTCCAACAAAGACAATGGCAAACCACCTCTGTTAGTCTCTTGCCATGCAAACCTCACCAGGGGTCACCATAAGTCAGCTGTGACTTGAGGGCACTTTCCTCCACCACCTACTAATTGGGATGGGATTTGCAAGGATGAAACATTATGTTTTTTTAAATCCATTTTCAACACTCAAAGTCATACACGGACATTTATACTTGATGTGTAGTAATTAAACATGGCCTTCTCATTAACATGGGATCTATGTTCATCCATTGTATTACTAAATTTAATTGATCATGGACCAGAAGAACTGGGGCTGAAACCAGAGATATATTGTGCAAAGACTATTCCTGTAGCCAAAAGAGAGTTTTGATGGATAACTGATGAAACTCTTATAATTGTTAAAGATAGGCAAGATGCAAAAAGTGAAAGAAACAGTATCAGAATTCCAAATACAGCTTTTCAGCAACTTAATGCAGAGGCAAAGAAATCTCTTATAATAACCAGTGCAAAGAAACAGAAGAGAACAACAAAAAAGGAAGAACAAGAGACCTGTTCCACAAGATCCAGGAAATCAAAGAGAAATTCAAACCATGGCTAGGGATGCTGAAAGATCAACACAGAAATATAGTACAGCATTAGGACAAAATAAAGATGGAAGTAATATACTGAAGAATTATACAGAAGAGGTGGAAAGATGACAGATGCATACAAAGAAGAATCTTCTGACAAAGAACCTAAAATCTTAGAAAGTGAAGTGAAAGCCGCATTCAAAGCAATTGCAACTAACAAATCACCAGGAGTAGATGGTATATCAATAGAGCTATTTAAAGCTACAGAACCTAAGTCCATCAAAATCTTAACAAGAATATGTGAATAAATATGGAAAACAAAACATTGGCCCACAGACTGGAAATGCTCAATCTACATTCCAATTCCAAAAAAAGGGGATGCCAAAGAATGCAAAAATCATTGGACTATCACATTAATGTCCCAAGCAAGCAAAGTTATGCTCAAAATTTTACAGCAGACTCTTACTATATGTGGAACAAAAAATGCCAGATATTCCAACTGGAGTCAGAAAAGGAAGAGGCACTAGAGATCATATTGTAAATTTACGGTGGCTAATGGAGCATACCAGGGAATATCAGAAGAAAATCAACCTGTGTTTTATAGATTACAGCAAAGCTTTTGACTGTGTGGCTCATGAAAAGCTATAGAGGGTGTTAAAAGAAATGGGTGTGTCATCATAATATCTGATTGTGTTGATGTGCAACCTGTACTCTGGACAAGAGGCTACTGTTAGGACACAATATGGGGAAACAGAATGGTTTCCAATTAGCAGAATGGTTTCCAATTGGCAAAGGTGTCAGGCAATGATGCATATTATCTCCCTATCTTCCTTTTGCAGGACACATCATAAAGAAAGTCGGATTATATTTAGAAGAAGGTGGAGTGAAAATTGGTGGAAGGAACATTAACAGTTTGAGACATGCAGATGATACCACATTACTGGCAGAAAATAGTGAACACTTGAAATCACTGCTGATGCAGGTTAAAGGAGAAAATGCCAACGCTGGATTGCAGCTGAGAGCCAAGCTACAAGTGACGGCTTACACAGGTTGGATACTTGTCAGCTTCCCTCAAGTTTTGATGGGAAATGTAGGCATCCTGGTCTTGCAGCTGTAATGGAGAGCCAAGCTGTAAAACCAGGACACCTACATTTCCCATCAAAACTTGAGGGAAGCTGACAAGTGTCCAACCTGTGTAAGGCATCACTTGTAGCTTGGCTCTGAGTATCAAGGAGATGAAACTTATGACTACTGATGAATTACTCAATTTTAAGTGTGACAATGAAGAAATTGAAATTGTTCAAGGTTGTCTATTCCTTGACTCAATTATCAACCAAAAGGGAGACTACAACCAAGAAATCAGAAGAAGATTGAGACTTGGAAGAACAACCATGTGGGAACTAGAAAAAAATCATTAAATATAAGGATGGCTTTCTGGGGACCAAGATCAAGATAATCCAAACTATGGTATTTCCCATTACTATATATAGATGTCAAAGTTGGACAGTGAAGTGGACAGGAAGAAAATTGATTCATTTGAAAGAGAGGAGAGCTTTGCGGATCCCATGGACAGCCCCAAAGACAAGTAAGTTGGTTCTAGCTCAAATCAAGCCTGAATTCACCCTAGCAGCTAAAATGACACAACTGAGGCGATCGTACTTCATCACATCATGAGAAGACAAAACTCTCTGAAAAGTGGAAGGCAGCAGGAAAAGAGGAAGACCCAAAACGAGATGTACTGATTCAATAAATGAAGCCATTTCCTTCAGTTTGCAAGATCAAGTCTGTTAATGACAGGACATTTTGGAGGTCTTTCATTGATAGGGACACCGTAAGTCAGAAGTGACTTGACAGCACACAACACACACACACGTTAATACACAGTGCCCCATTCCAGACACTAAAAATGGATTTTATTCTTGGCATTATATTTGTCAGCTCACAATGGGCAGCACTAGTGCAAGATCTCCTCCCCATGTAATGGATGGAATGGGAGTAATGACCCTAGAGTTGCCAACTTCCAGGTTGGACCCAGACTTCTCCTGAAATTACAACAGAGATCTTGACAACAGAGATCCAGACAATAGACATCAGTTTTCCTAGAGAAAACAGCTGCTTTGGAGGGGGAATTCTATGGCATTATACCCTGATGAGCTTGCTTTACCTCCCCAAATCCCACCCTCCCCAAGCTCTGCCCCCCCCAAATCTCCAGGAATTTCCCAATCTGGAGTTGGCAACACTAGATAAGCCTCACAAGTGGGGAGTGGGTACAAATAAACTAGAGTATGGCATTCTTCCTGAACTTTTTTAAAGCACAAGAGGAACACACCTGGGAGATATGAAGTGATTTCAGGCATCTAATTTCCCTGAGAATGCAGGGTAGTAATACGGAAAATATTTAGAATGTAAACAAACAATTCATTGACTGATTTAAATCCACTCAATAGCCCTCAACAAAGAAGTACCTATGACACTCATAAAACCAATTCCCAAAAAGCATCGACAAAGGGAAAGAAGCACATTTTCCCAGTGACCAATATTGTAACTCAAGATGGAAATAGCATATTCAAAGAAGTAGTATATAAATAACTTTTGGTGACGACACTGTTCTAGAAATCTTAGAGCAGTGAAATGACAAACTCTGCAGCTGTATAATGAAAGATAGTTAAAAACAGAAGGGAATGTTTGATTCACCCTATCCCCAAATATATTTCGATTTTCCTTATGGATGTGTCAGAAATGATAAAAAAGGTGCAGATAACGATGGGCGAATCCTCCTGAATTCAGTTTGGAATTGGACTACGTCAACCAAGGTATTTTGCCAAACACATCAGCAAATCACTCCGGTTTTTTTTTCTTCCAGAGACAAATTCTGACCTTCAGAACTCTTCTGGCACTGGAAGGTTGTCATAGGAGATGCCGTGGGGTTCTCAGAACCCTCTCCGACACTCCAGCTCCATCTGCTTCACTGAGGAGGAGGCCGTTGCTATGGCTGTAGCAGCTGCAGATGGCGGCGTGGAAGTAAGGAACTCCCTCCTAATTGAAAGTTATTTTGACAGAATCCAAGGATTTGTGAACTTTGGAAAACATACCCCCAGAATACTAGAAATGCAGCATATGAAGTACAGAGGGAGAGAGGGGACAGAGGGACCTCTCCCTCTTCCCATCAACCGGTCTTCCACCACCACACTTCCAGCAGCACTAACTACATTTATAGTCAGATGAGTCGCCATGGGCAGGAGGAAGGAGATTCTTGTCACACCTGCCTTACAATCTGTGCCACAGAAGGACTTTGCTAACGATGTATTGTCGACTTTGTATTGCCATTGACTTTGCTAACGTTTGCTTCTCATCAGAAGCAAGAATTTGAAGAACTGCTCGTGCATATTCTGAGTCTAAAGAACAGCGAGATCATGAAAAAGAGCAAAGAAGTATGCAGGGAAATCAAGAGGGAGACAGTCCCATCCCTCCAAACTATCAATATCCCCTGTCATTTATTTCACAGTATGGCACAGACAACGTTTAGTGCTCTTCAAAACCAATTCATCAGAAAACGATCCCCTTTCTGCTACCTCGTTTAAGCAAGCATCTTCCTCTAACACTGCATCAGGGTCAGTCAAAAGCTTTCTGCGGCTCACAGACAATCAAAATGGCAACATTTTGGCTCCCCTCTCCCCCTCCCCCCCACATTGTGATTTATCATGTGCCATATAGCATATTAAATGATCAAGAGTTAACTGTTCCCTCATTTTCATTTTTACTGTTCCTTTCATTTACATTCCCTATGCCTATGACCTGGGCGGGAAACAGAAAATAGGACACTCTTGCGTCTGTCTCCTAGAATGCAGGAGGTGCCATCCAGCCTCTGAACTGCTAACCTGCCTTTATGCCTCTCCTCCAAAAATGCAGGCAATGGTGCCCTCCGTCTCTGATTTATCTGAAATACTGACATCTCACTCCTTTTACCAGCACTGGTTAAATCCAATGCAAAAGAATACAGAGATCCTACATTTTTATGTAGCGGAGGTAGGCAGTCTTTTAATTTTGGTACCCTGGGTAATTTCTCAGGTTGCTTTTATGGTGGGGCTTGCCCTGCAGTTTACAAACGACCATCAGAAAACAGGGATTTTCCCCAAGAGTTCTAAATGGGTATTTCCACTGTTTTTAGATTCTTTTATGGCAGCCTTCTCACTACACTCCAGGGACAAACTATACACTTGCAACAGCATGCTGTGCCATAATGGGCCGATCTGCTATAAAATTGGGAGGAGGGGCAATTTAAAGTGTAGCCTGGGAAAATCCTCCCCAATGCTTCTCCCCACTATGAATTACTTCTGTTGCCAGAGTTTCATGGTGGGCAGGGGTGGTTGGGTGAGAAGAAGCAGCTCTCCTGGTACCCATCTACGTCTTAAACATTAAGTTAATTCTATATCCACATCCCAGCAGAAGCAAAAACCCCAAACCCTTCTGGATTTAAAAAGTAATTTATACACACAAAAAAATCAATTCCATTATGTAATGTGGGAAACATTTCCGTAGTTATTACAAATAAAAATGGAGAGTGGGAGATCAGTTATAGCACACACAGTCAAATTCAGTAGATTTCCCTATTTACCCATAAAAATTGCATTTTTAATCTGACAAATAAAATACCTTGCACAACAATATAGAAAATCTACAAACCTAGCCGTGATCTTGATTATAAGAACACTGAAAACATTCTGGTTTAAATGATTGTGTTCAAAACATCTAAGCAAACAGTTGTGTTATTTTATGCAGTTAATCCAATCTATTGACTTCAGTGGACTCAGACTAGACTAGAGTAACTCTGCACAAGACCACACTGCTAATGATACCCTTCCAAACCAGTATTTTCCATGCAAAGTTTGCTGAAGTGAAAACGTCAGCACAAGCCTACTACATTTCTAAAAGAAAAGGCAACCTGCAGGATCACTGAAGGTATTACCTGGATACAGCTGGTAAGAGCCACTGTGATGCCATTTAACCAAATACTTCAAACCATTCACTGAAAACCACCCTTCTGTGTCCATACCTAACGCAGGTATAATCTCCTAGAGAACATTCGGTAGATGATCTTTCAATCGTCTGGCACATTGTTCTTTTCTAATGCCCTCCTAGTATATTACAGTGTTGTCCTCCGATGGCTCTTCAACAAATTACATATTTTTGAGCTGATCAATTATTTTCTCTTACAGCCACAAGATACACCATCAACATACTTAACACAAAGCATTATAAAATGCGGCATAAATAATTTAAAGAAAGGACCTTTCACTGCTGCTGCTAAAGGAAGATAAATTATTCACAATATACTGGAATGAAACTATAGCAGCTGCACTCAGGCAGGGCAAGAAATGGAAGCCAACTTATAGATCAACTTTGCTACGTTACTTTTCCTGGTAGGCAACCCAGAAAAAAAAGCACATGCTGAGCTAGAAAAGAAAAATGTGTACCAGTGTGGCTCAGCTTGTAAAATGCTGGACTAGGACTGCAAAGACCTGGGTTTCAATCCTCCACCTAGCCAAGCTCCTCACTGGCCGGCCAGTTACTCTTTGTCAGCCCAACGCTTTCAGGGATCTTGGGAGGATAAAATGGAGACGAATGCATGAGAAACTTTGCACAAGCCCATGCAAAAGAAGATCCAGGAAGAGAAAAAGAAGCGAGGTGCAATGGGAGAACTGTTTTATTGGCAATTATAGATCCCAATGGGATTTGCTATTAGCAGAGCATTTTTTCTGGGGAAAGAGGTGGTGGAATTCAGTGGGTTGCCAGCACAGGGGGCAACTTCTGGTGGGAGGTGGTGCCTCTGGTACCACATGCATGTGCGCAAAGTGCACGCACGCTCCCAGGACCACACAATGACGTCACTTTGGGGCAGCTGGAACAAGGGGGGAGTTTTTTAAAGTTTAAATCGCCCTTGGCAAAAATGGTCACTTGGCCACGTCAAATGGTTGCGCCAGAGGCGCAGAGGGCAATCTAAACTCCCCTCTGTTTGGAGATCAGGGGGCGGGGCCACCAGCCATGTGACCATTTTCAAGAGGTACCGGAACTCCATTCTACCACGTTCCAGCTGAAAAAAAGCCCTGGCTATTAGCTTCCTCAGGGGATCTAATAAAACAGAATTTAAAGAATAATACTGTAAAAACATTTTAAAACAAAGTACAGACAGTTGATAGGATCCTTCTAGATAGCATCATGAGCATGATATGAGCTATACACTTTAATTGATGTGGTATGCAAGTTGTTATTAAACAAAAGGTATAAGAGCAATTTTTAAGACAAGGTACTGGATGTGCATTATTAAGACATTAAAGTACGATAACCTCCGTTTTGTCATTTTAGTTTCTAGGGAGAACTCAGGCTTGATTTGAGCTAGGACCTACTTAAATAAGTAGGCTGTCCATGGTATCCACAAAACTCTCCTCCAGCAACACAGTTCAAATGAGTCCATTTTCTTCCTGTCCGCTTTCTTCAACTTTCAACATCCATACATAATAATGGGGAATACCATAGTTTGGATTATCTTGATTTTGGTCCCCAGAGAGCCACCCTTATCTTTAAGAATCTTTTCTAGTTCTCTCATGGCGGTTCTTCCAAATCTCAATCTTCTGATTTCTTGGTTGTAGTCTCCCTTTTGGTTGATAATTGAACCAAGGAATAATCAGTCTTGAACAATTTGTTTCCTCACTGTCAGCTTTAAAACTGTGTAATTCCTCAGTCGTCATTACTTTTGTCTTCTTGATGTTCAGATGTAATCCTGGACTTGAATGTTGCTCTTCTACTGCAAGTCAACATGGCTACCCATCTGAAACTAGAAATCTAATGTCACCGAAACATAAATATGTTGGACACTGTGAAGTAGTCACTGATGCATGGTATCAGCTAAAGACGGGGTGAGTAATTCAGGCTAGCTGAGTAAGCAATAAAATGTGCCCAATTGCCTTCCTTATGTTGACCTGATGGAATGTAGCCTTGACCGCTGTCAATTTTCGTAAGTTAAAAAGTGTTCAGTCAGGCTGCTGAGATTCCATCGAAGCACAGAAAAACCACAAATGACATGTTTCTAAGAAACTTGCTGAGTAACACCTAAAGAATTTCTGACAGACACATCGATTCAGGGCAGAGTCCCCCCCCCCCCCTGCGACAACTATAGCAGACATTCGACTGGGCACTTCTCATCATCCCGCATTCCAAAACTAGAAGGGGTTAGTCAAATTGTGTAAGTTCAGCGCAGCCTGTGCCAAAAGGCACGATGCTGTTTTAAAAAGGCTTTTGCATAGCTCCAAACAATGCCAGTCTTTAAACAATTTAGAGATTTTTCCCCCTTCTTATTCGGGAACCAGCAAAGGCCATTAGATAGAGAGCAGATGGCAGCCAGACAGCCTTCTACCCTCCCTGGACTTTCTTTTTCATGATTTTTAAAATCCCTCCTATTCCACGGGATAGCTTGCTTGATCACCTCCCCCTTTTCATCCATTATATGTCACCTGGTTGTTGTTGGTATAAAATAGAGTGTGATCTGAGACTGCATGAACTTGCTTGGTTTAGCTGTTTGGTGGGATGCTTTTTGTAAAAGTTGAGTTACTTGGTTGCCAGCACAGCCACACAGTTGTTTCTCCCCTTTCCCCCTTCAGAGTGTTAAAGAATCCCTGATAAAGCGTTTTACATACTGCTTTTCTAGAAGACATGAACACACATTTGAATTATGTATTACAGCTGTCCTTTCCCTGTTTCTTCTATACCACCCCCACCCATAATAAATGCTCTCAAGTGTCTAACTATGTGAAAAGACACCTCCCTCCTGATAAACCTATGTGTGTGTTGCTTGGTAGTATCATCAGCTGCAGACTGTGGAAGCAGGGAAACTAACAAGCAGGCAAACAAGTAAGGAGCTGCAAGCCCCAAAGCCTGGCCAGACCGCCCACTGCACTGCCCTCCCACAAAGCAGCCCCAGCATGGCTGCGCCTGGGGGAGTGAGCCTGGGTGGCAGCAGCTGGCAAAAGCAAGCATGCCACCTCCTCTTCCCATGCATGTGCAGAAAGACGAAGTGCAAGATGGGATGCCATTCTCCTGACTCAGAGGAACTGGGACAAAACTTGATCCACTGGATCAAGAGGTGTGTGACTGCATAAGCGAATACACAGATTATTAATGGGAAAACGTGTAAATAAGAACACTTGCACAAACTTGTGTAATTCGTCATGTCTAGTTCTCCTCTTATGGTTAGGTCAAAGCTTGCTGCACAGTTAGCACTATTCTCATAGATATGGTTTATATAGGTAATGTCACTGCCCCTTCCCCAAGCTGTACAATTCAAGCTGAAGTCGATTGAGCAGCTTCCTGTGCAGCCAGCCCCCAAACTTCCCCTCTATACTGTGCAGGGCTGACACACAATACGGGAGACAGATTTAACACCCCTCATGCCATTCCATGCCATGCTGTACAACTCAGGTTTTGGACCACCCCAACTCTCCTCCTTGCCCACTATTTCCATCCCCATCAACTATCGATTCAGAGGAGATCAAACCCTCCCTGACTATTCTTGTAGGACTCCAGCTCATTTATCTACATTGCAGGTGGGTGTCAGAAGCAGAAGAACAATGGCTTATCCAAGACCACCCACTGACTTCACGGCTGAGACAAGATTTAGAACCAGAGACTTCCGGGTTCACAGCTCATGCTCTTAATCTCAGTATGACACTAACTCAACAGATGACTAAACTTCCTGGCCCAGACAACTCAACATTCTGAGCCATTTCTACAAGCAGCGTATCCAGACACTGTGTCAGCAGGGAAGGCTTGCATAAACCTGGAACAGTCTTTTAAACAAGACAGTTACCATATTGCATTGCCTGATGTACACATACTGAGCCCATTTCTGAACTACTGGCCCTCTCCCATGGCTCTTTTGCCTTTAAACCTGATGGTCACGGAGAGGACAATTATGCTATCCTTAAGGAACTTTTCCAGTTCCCACTTGGAAGAGCAGCCATGACAGAACTAGAAAAGATCTTTAAAGGATAAGGATGTCTCTCTGGGGGCCAAGATCAAAATAATCCCCACTATGGCATTCCCCATTACTATGTATGGAATGTGAAACTTGGGCAGTGAAGAAAACTGACCAGAAGAAAATTGGTTCATCTGAAATGTTGTGCTGGAGGAGTTTTGCGAATACCATGGATGTCCAAAGAGACAAATGAGTTGGTTCTAGCTCAAATCAAGCCTGAATTCTCCCTAGAAGCTAAAATGACAAAACTGAGGCTATTGTACTTTGGTCACATCATGAGAAGACAAGACTCTCTGGAAAGTCAATTATGCTAGGAAAAGTAGAAGGCAGTAGAGGAAGAGTCAAAATGAGATGGCTTGACTCACTAAAGGAAGCCATGTCCTCCAGTTTGCAAGATCTGAGCAAATCTGTTAATGATAGGATGTGTTCGAGCTCCTTCATTCATAGGGTTGCTATAAGTCAGAAGCAACTTAATGGGACGTAACACACACACACAATAGGCCACTAATAGTGAAGAATTCTATCAGAACCTTGACCACCTCAAGCCTTCTTGACTACTGCTACATCAAGGATGGACAATTCTATATCATCAACAATCCCAGAACAAGGTGAATGTCCCTTGACACCAATAGCTTGAACACCCGTTCTATGGACTTAAATTCTTTGGATGCACATCCTAAAAGATTAGGTGTATAACTTTTAACAAACAAACATATTTTGCCACTACGTTGCTAAATCTATCATCCATTGCCACAGCACCTAATTAAGGAACTTCAGTTCTTTTCACACATTAATGCACCCTTCCAGAAAGCTTGGACTTACCTCCATCAGACACAGCTGCAGACTGCAAAGAAAGAGAGAAACATGAGTTACACATAAGCCCCCATAAATAATGAGTAATGATGTCTAACAGAAGCAAATGGTTTGTCTTCTCATTGCATCATGGAAAGCATCAGCCATAAATTACAAAAAGAGAGAGAAATACAGGAGACAGTATTTGACATATTTAATTGTTGGACTTGATCCAACTCCCTTAACGACAACGTAATATATTGCCACTGCCTAAAAAGAAAGGAAAATCACATTCTGGTTGCCGCCAATGTAGTATAGTGGTGAGAGTGTTAGATTAGGATCTGGGAGACCAGGTTCAAAGCCCCACTCTGCCATGGAAGCACACTGGGTGACCTTGAGCCAGTCACTCTCAGCCTTTTCAGTTTAATCTCTATTTAAGTGATCTGATCCTCATTCTAAAAATAGTGATTCTCATTCTAACGTGATATGGTGATTCCCATCGCTAACAGGAAAATTAATCCTTTATTGTAGCTTTTTACATTAGCACGTTGCTATCAGCAATCCTTGAGGGTTGCTATAAGCACATCCTTTCAAATGACTATGCCCTTTTGGTAAAGGTGTGATGGAGACTGTAAACCATGTGCTGCTGGTTTTGTGATTGCTATAAAGGAGATGGAGATGATGCAATTGCTCCACTCCTGGCTACGGTACCCGACCGTTCAGCAAAGCAGGTGGTTACCCCCTTTTTTGCTGGGGACAAAGTATAAATCCCTAGAAAAGGGGTTACTTTTCACTGTTGCCATTAATATCGTGTGGTGTGGAAGTTAAGAGTGTCGGATTAGGATCTGGGAGACCAAGGTTGGAATCTCCACTGTGCCGTGGAAGCTCGGTGGGTGACCCTAAGCCAGTCACAATCTCTCAGCCTAGCCTGCCTCACAAGGCGATCATGAGGATAAAATGGAAGCTGAGAATAACGTAAGCCACCTTGGGTCCCCATTGGGGAGAAAGCCAAGGTATAAATGAGGTAAATAATCTATTTTATTCATTTATGTCATTTATAGTCCGCTTTTCTCACTGAGACTGAAGGCCAAAAACACAGTATAAGTTAGTACAGTCAATTTCAAGGACATTTCAACAAGCAATAAATAATAATAAACAACAATAAATAATAAACAGTACATAAACAACTCAAAATTGTTTCTCTTCTTTAAATGAAGTCAAGGTTGGTTTTTATTCACTCATACTCTATTCCAGGGCTTTTTTTCAGCTGGAACGCGGTGGAACGGAGTTCCGGAACCTCTTGAAAATGGTCACATGGCTGGTGGCCCCGCCCCCTGATCTCCAGAGGAGAGTTTAGATTGCCCTCCGTGCCGCTGGAGCGGTGCGGAGGGCAATCTAAACTCCCCTCTGTCTGGAGATCGGGGGGAGGGGCCACCAGCCATGTGACCATTTTCTCCGAGGGCAACCCACTGAGTTCTACCACCTCTTTTCCAAGAAAAAAAGCCCTGCTCTATTCCATTCATTATATTGAGAATGGGAAGTTTTCTTGCATTTCCTAAAGAGCCTTATTACTGACTGATATATCTGCTAGCAGTTGGCCTGTACTGACTGGTGAGATTTTAGTTAACTTTTTATTGATTAATGACTATTTTACCAGAAGTTTTAATTTTGATTGGTGTATCCCTGCTTATATGAAAGCATACAGACTGAGAGTTTTTGCAGGAAGCAGCTATCTAAAAACCTCTTTCCAGCATCAGGATATCTTTGTGGCAATACCCACTCTTCATGTACATTAGCATTCTGTCATTGCCTTGAAGATCCCTTCCAAAACAATAATATTGAGGTAATACAGAAAGACAGAAATTAAAATGTATATATATATATGTGTGTGTGTGTGTATACACTGAGTTTTCAATATGTTTTAAAATCTTGTATAGAATGTGCTTAATTGATTGCTATAAAATAACTTACACCTGACCTATTTCTAGTGTTCATTTTCTGAAACTCGTGCCCAAAATACACGTAATTAAAGGCAGGTACATTTCAGAGGGCAATCTACAGTATTCAAGTTAGACCTTGCCGGCGCAGAAGTTACCATAAACAATACTATTCAGAAAACATACTATAATGTATCCCAAAAGAAATAAAATATATCTAATGTATATTTTGCCACAAGACATTACATTGCAACCATAATTGATTTGTAGAATTCACTTCTACAAGATATATTCATATAACCTCTTGCTTGGGGACATTATGTGAGCGATCCAATACTAGCACCGAGATTCTAAACATTGTTACACCCTTCTAAATCCACTGAAGTCAATAAACCTATAAACAATTTTAGGATTGCATTTATTTAAACTGAAACAGCAACTTCAGCAGGGGCCAATTTCAACTGGGATTGTGAGATGGGGTGAGGGAAGGGAATTATTTTGTTCCCTGGCTAATTCCAAATAAAATATTGGGACTCTATTAGCCCCAGTAGAGGGGGGGTCACTTTTGCCCTATCAGAGTTAAGTGCTGGGTGTGGCTGGGATTTCTTTTGGAAACACAGGAGAGAAGATATGGTCAACCCTTTCCCCTTCCTTAGTACAACTGCCCGACTCCCACAGCTGCTTTGTCACATTAAAAAATGTATCAGAAAACCTGATCCCAGATCTCCTACACATAACATGCCGCTTGACCTTAGATGTCTTTTTGCAAACACACCAGATTCATAGAGTACAGACCTATTAAGAGCTATGATAACTACATAAAATGTTCATGTACTGTGGTGTGTGTGTGTCAACTGTAGCTTGCAAACAGCCTGGAGGGGAAAAAAAGTTGTCTTTTTAATAAAAGCTAAATTGGACATTATCTACCTCCTTGCCATGAAAAGCATCAACTGCCCATTTCAACACGGAACATTTTTTTCTCTCCAAGCTGTTGGGAACTCTAATCATCTGCGGAGGCAGGTTTTGATCAGGAAAGGAAATTCAGTGCCTAGTATATTTCACTGTAGCTCCAATCAGATTTGCAAACCCAACCCCCATGGTTGCACTGAATTTTTAAAAAATTATTTTTGAAACTGATGTCCTGTCTCATTTGGCCCTTTCCCATGCATCAAGAAATCACTGGTTCAATTCTTGCCTCTGTGATAGACTTGTTATGAGCAGCCTTTGACAAGCCATGCTATCAGCGTTTCATCTGTAAAAAGTAGTAGTAGTAGTAATAATAATGATGATGATGATCCCACCTGGAGATAATAGTAATGGCCTAGTCAAAAGTGTGTTTATTTATTTATTTAAAATATTCATATCCTGCCTTTCTGCATGTCCAGGCAGCCATGGTAAGGCTGACGACAGTAACTTATTAGAAGTACTTTGAATACTCAGAGGCATTACATGTGAGTTTTTCAGCTTCCCCCTTCTAGCAATAACACCAAATACCCCACCTGAAATAAGCAGATCCTCCTGTATCTCACACCATCGTGTATCAGGGGCTGCTACATAGAGGCAAAATTGGTCACCCTTGGCACGGCATCCTAGCCCCTGCTTTCAACTTTCTAGTTACGGATAGACAATAGAGATTATGATAATGCAGATTCCATTTTAATTCAAATTTTAAAATTAGCTAGGATACTGAGACACGCAACCTTTTTAGAGTTACTTATTCATAACTGGAAAACTGTATTGAAATGCATTAACCATCTAAATATGGAATGTCATTCATAAATACCACTACTATGAAATCAGTGCCTTTAAAGAGATGTAGTTTTCCACATAATACTTTCACTCTTATTTCCTGTCCCAGATACTTCTAAACTTACTTTGAAATTTTAAAAAACCTTAAAAGATATTTTCTTAAATAAGGAATTATCTCTTCTTAATTTAAGAAAGTGTCAGTTTTTTTGTCTATTCCTTATTTATGAGGCAAAACATGTTCCATTTTTGAAGTGAATGTCATCAAAGAAATTGTGAGAAGAAGAAATGGGCACATAACACCCATTCAGCTGCTGCATAATTATTTGGTAACATTTCCGAACTTCAAAATGACACATTGTTTTCTTTCCACATCTACCTTAACGGCTTGCATCAAAATATCACATCAAATAAGAAGAAAACTATAGTAAAGTATTTTATTGTTAAACTGAAAAATAGCATCTAGTCACCAAGGTCAAATGAAACAATGCTCTAAAAAATGAAATCTGCTACTTTTCCCTCCATTAAAAAAAAAAAAAAACTTCTGTGGTCTATTGCAAACCTAAGCAACTGGTACTACGTGCAGATGACTTATCAACTCAATTCTCATCTTCAAAAATCTTCTGTAAAGTTAGGATTTAAACTAAAATCTGATGTACAAAACTAAGACTTTGCAAATATGTCACTTAACCATAACATAAACCCAAAACTTTGCATTCATTTTGTTTTTAAATAATAGTTCCAACTAAAACTTTCTGAAGTCAAATTCCAATTCAAATATTGAATTTCAGTTCAATTCAAGGATGTTGGGCTGAAATAAAATTGCATTGCTTACCTGTTCATCGTAAGAGAAGGCAGTTATTTTTGCCAGCAGTACCCGTCCTAAATTCATCTTTATTTTAGATGGAGCATTTTCTCAATATAGTAGCTTTTCAAGAGCTAAAATCAACCACCTAGTACTATTCACTGCCTGTACAAAATGCGTGTAAAGTTTAAAAGCATTGCACATGAAGTTCTATTTTACTCCCTTTATGTTACCCATAGCAACCAGTCACTGCAGAATGCTATATTCATCATGAATTCAGATTCTCTCTCAGTTATCTTTTACAAAAGGACCAGTTTAGGTAAATATCAATCTGGTATATAACAAGTCCTCTCTCAAATAATATAACACACATTATTCGATTTGGAATGGTGTATACACAAAAACATTACTGTAATTACAACTGTGTTATGCTTTCATTCCACTGAAGTGCAGAAAACAGAATGTGATGATGGGTGCAGAATTTTACATCCTGAGAATCTTCGCTTTCTTCTCTTAAAAAAATAAAATTCCTAGCCCTTATGGCTGCAAAGATATACTTCAAAAATATAGGCAATGTCTGATGGAATCTCAGATGTTAGAGAAGTGCCTGTGTAAGATTTTGGATCGTTGGGACTTCAGGGTTGATGTCTCCTAAGACAAGCAAAACTAGAATGAATCAGGGAGGATAAGATCAGGTTTTTTTAAACTTGTAAACAAATCAGTATCACTGCTTGTCTATAATTTCTTAGAACTGAATCATTGTTTTACCAGTTTTAAAGCAGTGAGTTAAAACAAGTAGAAAAATGAAGGAAAGGCCAGCATAGGTAACCTGAGGTCATTATAACTGAGACACAAAAGGACATGGACTGTATTTATTATTGTGCAAACTACAGATATTCATACTCTTGTCAACCAAACAATATAGGCATTTCCATGACCTGGTAAAACATGGCCTTAGATCCTAACCATGTTTTTCACTTATGGAAGACGCTTCCACCAGAGTTAAAAGGGTATCAAGGTTCTGCTGACTCTTCTTTCCCACTGTAGATCCCCACTTTGTCCCCCCCCAGTGCTGATCTTGGGGGTCCACTGGACCCAGGAGTAGGATTTCAAGGTACAGAGCAGGGAAGGAGAAAACTTTACTTCCATGAACACCAATTTGCTCATGCAAGATGTAATGTAATTTATTGATATCTAATTTACATGATCTAATGTAATTTATTGCTCAGTAACCACTAGCTCTTAATTCTAGAATGTTCTAGGCATTTACAGGGCAACCCTAAGAAAACTTTCCTGGGAGTAAGCCCTACTGAATAAACCAGAGTGGGATTGATCTCTAGTTTTCAGAAACAAGATCTACCTTAAAGTCCTTATGTTCATACAGAGACACCCAAACAGAAACACTTTCAGATAGGCATTCTGTTAGTGTAAAAGGCATGTGGGTTGCATGACCAGAGATTTGGGAAACTATACTCCTAGACATAACATAGGCTCAATTCAGAGCTAAACTACACAAGACGCACGGCACGTGTCTTTCACATGTCATGTTCCCACAAGTTTCCTTGGGAAGTGTAGTCTCACAAAGAATGGCTGCTTGATGTAATTCTCTGCCGGGGAGAATTGCCAAGAGAGAAATTCTCTCCAGGGGCTGGCTGGCAGCTCTCTTCCACCTCTCCCTCCCTTGCTCTTTAAAGTCACTCCACACTTGTACTTCATGGGCAAATGGAGCTTCCTTTTTTGTTGTTTTAAAGATATATCTTTAAAGATGTAAAGAGCGAGAAGAAAAAAAAGCAGGCACCACAGCACTGAGGAGATGGGACCCCCCACACACACCGTAGGTCACCCTTTTTTCCCTAGTCCACTTAAGGGCAATTCACACTTTTCTTCCTCCAGTAGGCAGTATGGAATTCGCTCTTTTCTCCCTTCTCCATGCTGCCTAACAGAGGAAGTGTGAATTACCCTGAACTGGACTAGAGAAAAAAGGATGACCTGCGGTGTGGCCGGGGGGGTGTGTGTGTCCCATCTCCCCGATGCAATGGTGCCTGCTTTTTTCTTCTCGCTCTTGAAAAGCTGGAAAAGTGATTACTGTACTCTCAGAAGGGAAAAGGGGAAGAGAAGGAGGAGGGAGAATGGCTCCCTCCTCCCACCTATCTGCCATCTTTAAAGCAACTCCCTCCCCCCAACTATCTGCCATCTTTAAAGCAACAACAAAAAGGCCCCATTTGACCCATGAAGTGTGAGTGCAGAGAGACTGCAAAGAGCAAGGGAGGGAGAGGTGGGGGAGAGCAGCCAGCCACCCCCAGAGAGAATTCCTCCCCTGGCGATTTTCCCTGGTAGAGAATCACATCGAGCAGCCAGTCTTTGTCAGACTACACTTCCCAGGGTAACTTACGGGAACCCGACTCATGAAGGACACGGGCCAGGCGTCTCGCGTAGTCTAGCTCTAAGTTGCAAACTGATGCATCCAATTGCAACCAATTAGTATGCATACTAATTCATGCTTATTAGGATAATGTAAGAAACTTGATTTAAATCAGTGATTTAAATCAGTTACTTTGCTTGGTGATTATAATCATAATTTGAATCCAAGGTTTAAATTGTCTTGATTTAAACCATTGCATCCTGGAATAAATTATGCAAAGTAGCCCCAAACACAAAATTACTGAAGCTTTTGGATTGCTATGGTGCAGGACTTTAAGATTTTTGTACACAGAGCCCTATCTATAATAAGTCAGAATTTCCAGGTTTTATAGTGGACTAATGCAAATAATAAAGCATGCCAGGTTAGTAAGTAACTATGTGTGCTTTTCATTGTTGCTAGTGTATAACTCATTAAGATATGCAGCAAGTAAGAACTTGCCCTACAGTATTTAGTTCAAATTGTAGTTGGGAAAATATCAAGAGGAAAATCCTGTTAAGACATAAACAAATGATTTCTTGATTTTTCACCCTTTATAGAAAAAAAACCCCAATATTTGAGAGGCAAAAATAAGGGGGAGGTTCTTTTATTGACTGGATCGCAATTACTGAATAAACACAATTGTGGGGGAAGGGAAGGGAAGCTGACACGGAAGTTCAATGTAAGCAAGGCTTCTCCATCCACAGCAAGAAGAACCCACACATGGGAAAGTGAGCCTTCCTTTCTACTTCAGCCATTACATTGTGCATGGACAGCCACATGGAGACTCTCAGAGAGACTCTGATCTTAAGATACTTGCTAGCCATTTCAAGCAGAGAATGATGACAGGGCATTCCTGTCACAAACAGTGACACCACTGTTTGTGAGGGATCTAGAAGGACAATATTCTATATTTTCAAACCCTCCAGTGCTGGCAGAGCATAGGTGGTCGCCAAGAAAAGAGCTCTCCCTCCCCAGATCTTCAAGTTCACGAGCCAGGCAGGCATAGGGTTGCCAGCTATAGGCCTGGAAATTCCTGGAGATTTGGGGGGTAGGTGGAGTCTAGAGATGGCATGGTTTGGTGAGGGGAAGGACTTCACCAGGATATAGTGCCATAGAGACAACCCTCCAAAGCATCCATTTTCTCCAGGAGAACTGATCTCTGAGGTCTGGAGATCTACTGTAATTCCAAGAGCTCTCCAGCCATCACCTGGAGGTTGGTAACCCTTGGCAAGCAAGCTACAATATGCCTGGAAGATGGAGGAGCTCTACGGCAGCCATTCTATTATCTTACTACCAGAAGAGGCTTAAACGTTTTAGCAGTGAGGCATCTGTCTGGATGTCACAACAATTCAAGAGGGACCCACCCTAACAGAATCAGCATGAGAGCCTAAGCTCTCAGCACACAACTGAGACTGCGCCCAGAATTCTCTGCTAACCTCACATCCAATGGGGGAAAAATCTTGAGCTATTCTTGCTCATCTTAGCTATTATCTGATCATTTTTTGAGAGACAGAGGGAATGGATCACAAAACACTTGGTGACATGTTTTCTCATATTCTACAGAGATACACTATAAAGATAAACAACTGAATAAATGCACGTAACATATACATGCTAGACTTCCTAATCAATGGAAATTGCCATCCCAGATTAATGCTCTACACCAGGGGTGGCCAGCACTGAATGTGCAGAGGCAGAGATGCTGATCCAGTGCTGGTCCTTTGGCATGCCACACTACAAAAGGGAGAAAGACACGAACCACAGCACCAACCCTGCTGTCTATACAACTGGCTTTCCAAAATGAAGATATACATGCTTCCTTAAGGATCACTTGCTTCTATATTAAGTACGCATAAGATTGTTATTCATGTTGTCGCCAAGTGCCCTCTTGTATTGGTACAAAATAAATAATATAAAAGCTCATTTTCGTTCATTTCAAACATCGAGACACTTTTACCAAAAAGAAGAAAAATAATGAAGAAATCATATGCAGTTCTTAAGATCTGAACTTTTAAAAACTAGTTGGAAATGTACATATTTATTACTGAACTGTTTTTTGCCTCTTTATAATGAATTGCCCTTTGATAACCGGAGATACCAGATTCGTTTTCTTTAGAACCACACCCTTCTCTGCTTCTTTTTCCAAACTTCAACAGTCCATTCCTGAGTCATTTTAATATTACCAAACAATAATTTTCAAATGTAAAATATAGTCTATTACTACATAGTAAACAAAATCAAATATTAATCAAACTATTTTTACAATCGCTTTCTACATTTAAAATTACTTTGAGAATATCACAGTACAAAAGCACAGTATAAAGAGCATAAAATCTTACTAGAAACTCAACTCAACAGTTTCTATTAATAAATAAACATAATAAGAACACTTGATTCTTCTAATATAAGTTACATATTTTTGTTGAACAGTCATTAAAACTAAAAGAAGCTTTTTGAATCAGCTTTTTGATTTCCATACACTTTAAAAATGAAACATACTTACAGATACTTGGTTAACGTTGTAAGTGTTATCCATGAATAAGTAGTCCCTCAGGGACTTCTCTCTCATTTTAAGTAAATGAGAGCTCTATCAAGTTGCTGCCAAACATATATTTACTTCTTTTCAGCAAAACAAATACAGCCGAAGTGTCTTCTTTCTTCCTTCCCAACCGAGTCCCACCCAGTTTAAACTCCAGTTTATGCATCTACCCATCCAAAGGGCTTTAAATTGTTGCTGAGATCGTCTTTGCATAACAATGAGCCACCTGTGAGATAACACACTGGGGGTGAATCTTCTACTACATAAAGAGCTCATCAAAAGGCTTCCAAAGTCCTTATTTTCAAACTCTAACTAGCTGTAAGATTGAACAGTCTTACTGGCCTGTTGCAATTTTCTCTGTTTTTGGCATGTAGCTGCATGTTCTTTCAGGATTACAATCGTATGCAAGCCTATTATGCTATTTACTCTTTCTTCTCAGTTCCTTGCCCCTTTGAGTAAGCACCAGAAGTTTACAGGATTCTTTTTCCTGGTAGAACAGGATTCGCATCAATTTTAATACCACACCCATTTACTCCAATTCACCAGGTTGTGAAGTGCCCAGGACACTTTGTCATGCTACGTAAAATTCAAACTCCAACCACAAAAAGCCATGTTATGGAGCTCAAAATTTAAAACTCTATCTTCAGGTCCCATGAAAGTACACATTAAAAACTGTTCACATGTGCTGCTCTAGAAGCTGCCTGTTCTCCCATACCGAAGCCTGCCTTACATTTTTAGAAACACAGTTCTAGAGCACAGTCTGCTCAGCTTGTTCATCATCTGTGAAAACAAAATAGGAATTCTTTTTTCCAGTATACACTCAGACATATGAGGGCTAAAAATGTTTAATAAAAGGACTCATAAAAGAATCTCTTATACGTGTGTCCCAGGGCCTTCAAAATGAGCACCCAGGAAAATTTCATACCTCAAATTCCATAGTCTGGTGCAAAAGAAGTATCATTACATACATCTATATATCTAATTCTGAACATGGCCCCAGAACATGGAACAAAAAATCCACAATGAAAAGACAGGAAGGATTTTTCTACTCTAGGTTTATAGAAAACTACAAAACATTTTTTTAAAGGTGGTGGTTCACCCACCCCCTCACAAAAACCCGCCAGAGAATGCGGAAACTGTGATTGTGTAGGTAGCCTAAGCAGTGGCAGGAAGTATGAGATGGAGTAAGTGGGGAAGTGGGAAGAAGGGGAGAAAGGCCTTGGAAAAGAGAAAAGTGTGAAAACTGGAGTGTGGGAGAAGAAAGTAGAGGAAAAAGGGAGAGAGTGAAACGGAGTGGAGGAAAGAAGTGGAGAAACTGGCGGGAAAGAGATAAAGTGGGTGCCAGATCAAGTACGGGTAAGATTTCCCTCCCCCATCCCAATCTGTCAGGTCCCCACCTTGTTATAACATGATGTTAATTAACACATACATTCAATGTAAAGTAACTTTTAATCGCCTTCTAGCTTTCCTTGAAGCTACAGATCAAGCATCAAAACAAATGAGCCTGTTCATTTTCATCATTTGAAGTCTGTCTTCATAAGAAACACTGAAAGTGTCATAAATATTACCTCAAGATCATCAAGTGAACGAGTAATGCTGAATCTTTTCGACCGGCCAAATGATCTTCTAGCAGAGGAACGTTGGGGAGCTTGTGTGTGCCCGAACTTTGCATGCTAGACAAGACAGGAGAGACATGTATTGAATTGCATTTGTACAATTAATGTGTAATCTCTGAAAAGCAAAATTACTTTAACGTTAGATAACATTAACAGTGAAATTCTAACCAGAGTTACTCCAGTCTAAGCCCATTGATTTTAATGGACTTAGACTGAAGCAACTCTGTTTAGGATTTCACCGTAAGTCTCAAAAAATAAGATTTCACTTTATCTAGTACTGGAACTGTATATATATTTAAGTAGCCACACCAAAAATTATTTATTTCATCACTCAGCCTTTTAGTCACGAGAAGGACTTTTTACATGAATCTTTTTATTCATTTATTAAACTCTTCTATTGTGAATGCTCAAAGTCTGATATCTGGAAATACCTATTCAGTCTGGTTATCTGAAGTGCGGTAAAGGGGTCGGGCAGCAGGAAAGCTTGCTATCCCTAAAGCTCAAAATTGTGAAGTTGCAATGAACTGCCCTTGTGCTCGCTAGCAGAAGCGAAACAAAAGTTGTAGCGACTAGACCCTCTAAATGGCAATGCAGGTACAGAGTGTTCAATGTGTGACTCCATTTAGTGGGAGATACTCCCCGAGTCGCCAGGTGACTTCTGTCACCTCTAGGGAGCAAAAGAAGTGGTGGTGCCAAAAAGAGATATGGGGCAACCATATGGTTTCTGACCTCTGAGGGATCAACCTGAAGGAACAGAAGGGTAATGAGGAAGTTGCCTCGGTAACAGGGGCGTTGGAACAACAGTGGTTATGTTAGTGTCTTAGGAGAATCCTGCAAGGGTCCCATGATATAGAAGCTCTTGGCAGAGGAAAAGCCCCCTGTGGAGGGAGGACGTCCTTGGTACTGACCGTGACAGTGTTCTGAAGGTGGGTTCAGGCTCCATTAGTTCTGGGCACTAGTCAAGTCCAATGTAAGGATTTCCATACATTCCTCCCAAAGTATTGGGGGGGGGAAGGAAATAAAAGACACTGTTCTTGATGATGTCTCTATTTTTCCTTGGCATAATACAGGGGCAGAGATTTTGCTTTACATTTCTTCAATTTATGAAGAAACGCTTCAGCTTGGGTCCAATATGGTTCAACTGAGACCAATGGAAGGGATGCGGGGGAAGCATACACAGAGGTAAAAGCTTCAACTCTAGCTGGCAAAGGCTTGTCACAGAGTACAGCTCCAAGTTTAGAGGGTAGTCTAGAGAGATTTCTTGCTTAATTTATGAACTTTTGACAGTGCCTGCAACAGCCAAATCTAGTAAACTTTTCAAGGCAAATAGACCAAGATTATGCATAGAGACCCAGCACCCAAAGAAGAAAGAAAAAACATCTACCTGAACAGACAGAAACAATTATTTATACTAGAGAAGAAACTATATACCATGAGTAGACATGGGCACGAATCGAAATACAAATCAAATTTCATGACGAATTTGGACAATTCGTGTTTCACTAAACATGTTTTGTGGGGCCGCGTTTTTCACAAAATTCACAACTTTTTGGGCCAATTCGTTCAATTCATGAACTATTTGTGATGCCAGACAGGCTGGCACCGATCCATTGATTCCCTAGGCAACATAGGCCCGGAATGTCTGCAGACCTTTTGTTGCCATTGGAAACCCCAATCTTAGCCCACATAACCTTGTTAGGAAACTCTCCTTGCCGACTGGAGAGCTTCCATTCTGCCCTATACAGCGAGGAGCAAGGGGGTTAATCCCCTAGGCAACTGAGGAGATGGGCCTTCTGTAGCCATGGGAACACCAATCTCATCCCTCCAAACCCTGTTAGGCAGGTCTGTCTGCCAACCACAGACCTCCTTCTTCTGCCCTATGTGAGCATTTCTTATATAAGGCACAGCTCTCTGCGTCGTGCTTTTCAGTCCCAGTAGATAGAGGGAGAGGGAGGACTTGTTGCTGGGACTGGAGTGAGAGAGTAAGTGGAATTGAGCTTTTGGCTGCTGCTGCTGCTGCTTTAAAAGAGACTGAATAACCTCTTATTTTCAGCTCTTGGCCTTGCTGGGAAGGTCTTTGGGTGAGGGTGCCTTTTTTCCTCCACCGCACCCCACCCTAGTCTCAGGCCTTTGCCTGGCTCTGGGGCCTAGCTTGACTGAGGTCCTCCTTATTTTTTCTTTGCTTGTCTTTCTTTCTTCTTAATTCTCTGCTCTTTTGAGGGCTCACATTCTTGTTGTTTCCTTTGGTTTTATTTTGTGCACCTCTCCCACTGGGCAGGTGTCTGTGTGGTCGTTTTGGGGTCCTCCCTCCAAGCCCAGTCTCTCTGGATATGAAGGGGGCCGTTGAAGTGCCCCAGGTTCTGACAAATCACAAAACTAACAAATCATTAGTTCGTGTTTCATGATTCGTGGAATGTGATGAAACACGAAACTCTCATTTCGTTTTTTTCCTGTTTCATGCCCATCTCTAACCCTGAGGGTCAAATGAAATGATACATTTTGCCACAGACACAGTCAGACAGCAGAGAACAGCTACTGAGAACTAAGTACCCAAGTGCACAAGGGCTCAATTAGGACAGCCACTGCAGTGTGGGGTGAGGAGGGGCTTCAACCTTACTCTCACATACGTTTTTGCAATGTGAAATGGTATCTGGGGGCATTATTTGCTCAACTGGGGAGCTGCACATATGCTGAATACTGCACAAATATTCATGGCAAAATGTATCACCCTGGTTTGGCTCTATGAATAAAAATATGTACAAGGGAATGAAAACATTAGCATAAAAACTGGCTTCTGAGTGACAACTCTCAATGATATCCCTAATTGCTGCTGTGGTGGCCAAAAAGGAACTGAGGAACAGCACATGCCCACTGTTTGGGCATGTGCAGTCCAAGGCTATGTTTCTGAGGAGGAGGATTTTCACACCTATAAGCTTGCACTAGAAGTTTTTGAATTCATGTTCTGCACAGGTGTGATTTATGCAGAGAAGACCATGAAGAAGTAATTCCTGTTTACTACCACTCTAAAATGAGCTCTAGTCTGGGTTCACTTCAGTCTTACATCCCTTGAGCTTTTCTTCATCTGCATCCTCACCATTATTCCTGCTAATTCATTGCTCCAAGTTCCCTGCAATACCAAGAAGTATAGCCAGAAGAGACCATTTAGGAGTGATTGTGTCAATCACCCAAGCCATCTCCATATTCCATAGATCAGCCAGGACTTCCACAGGATCACTTGTTATGGGAGATAGTAACACGGAAGAGCCTTCAGAATCCTGGGACAGACCAATTTAAATGGCCCTTCACTACTGTGAATAGAGCTTTCCTTGGCAAGAGGAACAGTTGACAATTCCCCACTCTTACAAGGCCCTGTGCTCTCCAAGACAGGGGAATAGCTGGCATATCCACCACCCACCTATTACCATCAACCTACCCACCAAAGAAAATATTACCTGCTGCACATGCAGACTGCAAATATTTTTGGAAAGCCCCACAGTTGACAGGAGTGGCCATGAAGTCATGATGACCTGTTCCTAACAAGGGCCCCTCAGTGTGAGGTCTCAGCACCAGTTCTGATACCACATAGACATCAACTCAGGTAGGGAGAATGTTAAACAGTATGATGTTTGATATACAAACAGGATCCCTATTTTGTTCCATGCATCCAACACCAGGCACAAAATCAGAGCTCGGCCAGACAGTGGTTGGAAAAGGAAATGGCACACACCAGACCTCTCCTCCCTGACCAGTGTGTTTGTGGCTGGTGTTGAGTATATCTTATGAGAACATAACTAAAACAGGTTAATACAGTCATCAGTAGACAAGATAGATTAGCCCCTTCATCTAGAATTAACTTTCTCTATTTATCTTAAAGAGAACTTCAGAATCCTCAACAGTACTTGGCTTACACATAGCTACTTTTCAAACAATGAATGTAATGAATAGCCAGCATACAGAAAACTGCCTCCAAGCCTATGTTCAATCTCAATCAAAAATACTCTCCTAAAATTATCAAATATATGCTTATGACACGCAGAAAAGAATTATGAGTGGCTATTACTCAAATCTAGAATTCCTCTTCCATGGACACTCACTAAAAACCAGAGACTCTAGGTATATTCTGGGAACAGCACAAGACCTTTTTATTCAAATTGGCATTTGGTGGCCAGTAAGAGAACAAGGTGGAGGTCGTTTTCACATGTCTCGACATAGTGCTAAACTCACGGAACGAGGGCATCTTCATGGCACGATTTCCGTACCGTGACATGATGACATCAGAAATTGCACCATGAAGGCACCCTCGTTCTGAGTTTAGCGGTATGCCGAGACGTGAAAACGACCGGAGTGTAACAAATGCAATCAAATATTTTTAATAACATACTGTTGCCCAACCAAAGGCCTTGAGATGAAGCAAACTATAAATAACATAATTAAAATTTGTTCATGTAGCACACAACAACCCTTTGAGACAAGTGACAGAAGATGACTGGCCCAAGGTCACCCAGGAAACTTCACGGCAGAATGGGGTTTTGAGCCTGGGCTTCCCAGTCCCTAGTTTGACCCTCTAACCACTGCAAGCTGCTGTACCCTGTCCTATCTTAGTATAGGTATTTTAATTTTTGCCATTCAGGTGGAAAGGAAAAATAAAAGTTAAAGGTAGAAAGTAAATTCTGTAGTTAAAAAAAAGAAACTGTATTCTCTGAAGAGAAACTTTTACACAGTCACAATAGCTAGGGCTACCAGCCCATCTGGAAATCAGATGAAAATCTGTAACGCTGAAAGCAATGGACTCTATTATAATGCAACATATTATAGCATATTAATTGTTGCCAAAATTATTCACATTTAAATAAACGTATCACTGAAAATTCACACTATACACTGGGAGTGAATAAGCTCCTTGCTGGTGTCACCATAAGTTGGTTGCGACTTGACAGCACATATGCAGAGACATGCAAACTTTGTCTTATAAAACATTCCCCTCATTCCAAAGTAGGGGGGACCAGAACTTCTTTCAGTGCTCCTCAGAATTTCCAACCTTGGAAAAAATGCAAAAGTCTTGAGAGTGTTTCATACTATATGTTTTAATTGAGTATAATTTTGTCATAAACAGCATTTCACTCATTATTAAGGAAAATACATTTCATAGAGTTTTTTCAGTGTTCCCCCAAATTTTCCAGTTTTTCCGCCAGAAAGAAATGTCCTTGGGGAAAACTGGATAATTTGTTATTGTTCTAAATTTTTCCAGGCCTTCACATCTCATTGTAACCACAAAGCCTAATCCTAAAATATTCACTATCTCATAATTTTATTAAAGCTATGACAAAACTGTTGTATATACAATAAATGTTACCTTGGTTGTCATCATCACAACAAAAGGCTAATCTCTAACCCAGGGATGGAACAAATCCCAGGTGCCAGGTTGCCATGACACACAGAAATTTCATTGTGGCATCTAGTATTCTCAGAGATCCTGAGAAGAGACGTTCAAAGTTTATCTATCATTTCACATCATGTTTTGCTGTATGACTAAATGCATGTGTGTGAAGTTTTTGTCATTGCTTGTTTATATGTTAACTCTATAACATTTAATGAGGGTAGACGAACTCATTTCTTAAAACTTGCTTTCTATACTGATTCTAATATTCAATTAAATGAAGCTTTTTAAAGCAATAACGAAATTATGAGAAATAGGACAAAAGTTAGATTAGGATTAGAGGTTATCTGTTGTGGTGAACTAGGAATGTAAGCTCAGATCGAATATATACCTGAAAAATACCGTATCAGTATTTTCCAGGTATATATTTGACAAAAACAACCCAGTGGAACAGGAGGATTCTTCTACACTGACCATGTCCTGCATTCACCAGTCCTTTACTGCTTGATACCAATCCATCAAGAGCTGTATCAGCTCCCCCTGGGTGTGGGCCAGTCATTCCTCAAATTGTAACAGGACATGGGCAGAAACATTGACTGTGGGATTACGTGAGCCGGCTGCGGACATCCTCTGCGGGCTTGTTCGGTGTGCCCTGCTGCTCCGCCTCCAGCTTTGCTGAAGCAGTCACAATCTCTTCTGCTAGGAGACTCCCACAGCTTTCCTCAGCTTTGCCCACCTGCTGGGGATTGTCTCCCTCATTGCTGTTACTGTCCTCATTGCCCATTGCTACCCCTCTCTATCATGTTTTGAAGCTCTGGCCAGCTCAGGCATGCCCAGCCCCTCCAGCAACATCCTGATGACTCCTTCAACCCTCTTGTTTTCACTTCCGGGTGGGTCACTGGAGCTACAGCACTGCCACTTGGACCTCACTGGGCCACCCAAGCTGGGTAAGCGGCTACAAGCAGCTATTTACAAACAAAATTTCTGGGCAATAATTTAGCAGTAATTGAATTGTGCTCCCTGCCATTATCTTTTTCTGGCCTGTAAATTTTTTCATAGGTAGAGGTTCGCCGGTCCCCCGGGAGCAATTCCTCCATGGAAAAGGGGTATGGAAACAGTGGTATAACTCAAGTTATTGGGGGTAGGTGAGGGTTGCAACAATTTTTACTAACAAGCATCCACAGATTTCAGTTTTTATTATGAACATCTGATATTTGCTGAAATAACTCTGAGGCACTTTGATACAAGAGTAATGTTCACAAAGTTTCATAATACTATTCATTTATTCTCTTGTATAATTATAGTGTCTTCAGTCTTCTAAAACTCTGCTCACTTCTCTTTGGAGATTGTCCTATTTTTTATAACGCAAAATTAGTAGCAGCTGGAATTTTGTTCAGTGCTATACAATTTAATGTAACCTTTTTTAATTGTAGGATCTTGTTCTAATTTTAAATACTAACATTTAGAAAATCTGTGCTCCAGTACTGGGTTGCTATGCATTAGTCTGTGATGATTGCAAAGAGGTCACCCTGCTAGCAAAACAAAACAGAGTCCAGTGGCACCTTAAAGACTAACAATGTTTATTTCAATATGAGTTTTTGTGAGTCAGAGCTCACTTCCTCAGATATGTAGAGGGAAATCAAACTGGGAATTCTACTTAAGAGGAAGATTGCAAAAGCAGGGAAGAGGAAACTGAGACTAAGAAGTTGGACGTAAATTCCATTATGCGTCTTGCAATTCTAAATTCTGTCTGTAAGCAACAGCGGCACCAGGGTTTTTGGTGTTTGCAGCCGGCCGGCAGGCTGGGCACCCCTGCGCGCACGCACGCACACATGCACCGGCCTGCGTGATGACGTCACATGTGACGTAATCACGGGAGAGCACGTGCTGCTGGCCCGATCGCTGCGGCGGGCGGCTGGGACGATGCGCAGGTGGCCTCCGAGCTTTCCCACTCAGTTGCCCTGCGTCGCCGCAGATGCCTGCTTGCGGATGCTGCGCCCAGCCAGGGGCGTGTGCTGGTGGCGGTGGTGGTGCGGGGTGGGGCAGGAGGGCTAGGAGGCTGCAGCTCCATGGCGCACGCTCCCGCCCTCCGCGCCTCCTCCAGTGCCCCCTCCAGCACCCCGCGCCCTGAGGCCACCACCTACCTGGCCTCAATGGGCGCGCCGGCCCTGTCTGTAAGTAACTAGAACAGTTACAATCCCTCCCCACACCTCTTTCTAATTTTCCCCTGGATTTTTGTTTTATTAGTCTCTCAGGATCTGAGGACAGAAGTATACATTTTAAGGAACACATGGTGGCTGATGATAAAAATAGCAGCCCCATGTTTTCCTGCCTCTGCATAATGTGTAATACAAAGTAGCTCAGGTCCTTCCTACTCTTCTTACTCCACATCATTTGCTGCTAACAACACATACAGAAAAATGTTCAAAATAATGATATCAAGATATGGGGAAAGTTATACTGTACATGGAGGTGGAGAAATCTACAGGTTGTTGCTTTCTGGAAGCAACCTTCTGTTTCTTATAAGCTGTATTTCAGCCCTAAATAGGCACTTCTGTAATGTAGGGTGTGTTTTTTTCAACATTTAGATGAATAAAACACTAGAACATTTCATAAACAGACTGTACACTGTGCAATAAACACCGTATTTTGTTAGTATTCCTTATGAAGCACCCCATGCTGCACTTGGGATGTATAGTGCATAAAACAGGTGCTCAGCCTGTTGTTTGAAAAACATGACCCATTATTTTGCCGAATATGCATATAACAATTCGATCCACTGCTCTACAGGAGCTTCTCCTTTCAAAATAACCCAAGGAGATGAGGGGAACGCTTTACCTTTTGCTACAACCCCTGATTCCTAAAAACCTGGTGGACCAATTTAACTTCCCAATGGGAGGTGATACAAAAGAGGACTATAAAAAAATTGCTGATAGAAAACGTTCTGAACAATGGCAGCTACAGCCAAGACATTTTGTGTACATTTTTACTAAAAACATTAAAGAACAGCCCAGTAAAAAACGAGTTAAAATATCTGGGACCTGTAAAGAGAGCAATAAATGATGTAACTATAGAAGCAGAAGTTCCAAAGAACTTGACAAATTCACCCAACATTTCATTTCAGCCTTTTGAAAAAAGCTCCCCCACCGGATAAATGGCATCCAGAAAAGGGAGCTCCTCATCCAATGCTAGTGGATGGCCAGATCCTCTATGAAGAAGAGATTCTGGACTCTAAAATCAAACACAATGAACTTTTTTATTTAGTCAGATGGAAGGACTTTGATGAATCTTTCAGAGAATGGGCAATGCAACTCTACTAATTTCAAAATTTCACAAGCGTTATCCTGACAAACCTGGCCCTTGAGGGGAAGGACAATTTTTGGGGAGGCAGAAATGTCACGTCTGTACCCCTACATCCATGCCATTGTTCTATGTAGTGAACCATTGTTAATGCTGTGCCCTAATATCACATTATTCATACTGTACGTGCTTTGTTGCTACAGACATTCTACAGGTGTCTTATCTCTTCTGCTCTCTCCTCCAGGACAGTTCCCAGAGCCTCAACCTTGTAACTGACTTGTAACTGACTATTTCATGTTGCAGCTTAATCTGGTGCCTTCCATAGTGTCTAGATGATATGTAAACTATGTACAATGTTCCCAGCCTTTTCGCGCTCAAAATGTTTTCTGTTCAAAGTGGGGAGGAGGCTTTGTGCTTAAGAAGAAAGGGCTTTTCTCAGTTCCTCATTCCTATCAAGTTATTGTCTGCTGCTTAGTTGCTTACATTGCTGCTGAGTAATTCTATGGGCCTTCTATGGAAATGATTTGATTCCTGAATAAAACCTTTTAACCAAGTACCTGGATTTCTTGCTGTATGGGTACAGGGGATCAGTCTGCCGTACCCTGTCATCCATAGACTGACACCTCCATCTTGGAAGCAAGTCAGAGCCAACACATGTGACAAATTTATATTGTCCTTGCATTCTCTACCAAATGAAATAATGGGGATCCATGGGAGAGAGATGAATAAACCATTTGTTATGGGTAGATAATTACTTAATAAAGGCTGAAGTCTTGGCTATTCCTGTCCTCTGGGGAGGGGGGAAAATAACCTTTCGTAACAGCTGTGCTGCACCAGATCAGTTGCCCAGAAGGTCCAATGAACACAGCAGAGATTTACAGTCTATGAATAGAGAGATTCCCTTTAGTCACCACGGCTAGTAGTCATTGATAGAACTCTCCTCCATTAATCAGTCTAATCACTTGTTAAAGTTCACGCTCATGGTCCGCTGCTATGTCTGCTAGCAGAGAATTCTTTGTTGAGAAAAAAGTACTTCCTTTTACCCATCATGAATCTGAATTTTAAAAAGCTGTTATTTTTAAAATGTCCAGAATCAATTCTGAAGTGAGACTAGCCCAACTATTTATGTCTCATGTAGACATCGCCGCCTCCTCAACTTTCCTTTATGTATTCTCAAACTGGTTAAGAGTTAGTATTTTCACCTTTAAGCATCCTGAGTACACAAGGAGAATTTCCCAGTTCCTGGATAGATTAAGCCCTGAGAAGTAAAAAAAAAAACCCAAACCAGGTTGCTTATCACTACTTGTTTTTCCAGTGGTCATCTGTAAAATCACACCTATGAGGTCAGTATCAGTACAGAAGGCCTTGAAGTTCAAGAACTCTAGCCAAAGAATTCATGTTCCAACTTCTTCCCTGTGGTAAGGCAATGTCCCTCTCTGCATGTCTCAAATAAGGGATGAACATCTTTCTGTTGAGTTCTTTCATGCTGCCAACAAAAAGTTCCCATGTACAGAGTAAGCTGTGGGGAACAATAGCAGATTGTGTAACTTCACAGATAACCGCTCTGAAAAAATCAGTCACAAGTAGAAAACCTATTTTTCTTCTTTGTGATCTCTGTGAGGACATACCTATGGGTAATGAACAAGCATTTATCTTGTGATGGGTTCCGCTATCAGTTTAACAAGTTGAGTGCAGTACACTCTGGTCAAATGATACATCATCTCATCTGAAACCAATGTAAATAGCGTAATGAGAGCGAGCGCTGATATGCTCCGGCAAAGGTTACCATGCTTGCTAATACAATTTAATACCAGAGATGATCCTCTTGGACAATGTCTGAGTAGACTGTAGTGGTTAGAATGTGCGGCTAGGATCTGGGAGACCAGGTTCGAATCCCCACTCTGCCATGGCAGCTTGTTGGATGACCTTGTGACAGCCTCACACACTCAGCCTAACCTGCCTCACACGCTTGTGAGGATAAAATGGAAGAGGAGATAATAATGGAAGCCACTTGGGAGTACCCACCGGGGAGAAAGGTATAAATGAATAAATAGGTATCTCTGCCCCCACTTAGGGATGACACCACAGTGACACAGCAGTGGACCATTAGGAAGCCCCAGGGGAGGGGCTTGACAACATGGTGGAGAATGCAGGCACGTGATCTGCCCTAGGACACCCTGCCCCTGTATCCCTGCCCTGGCAGGACCAGCAGACACCCACTTCTTTGCCTGTCTTTGGGTGCCTGTCTTCACCGGAAGACAGGCACCCACCCCGTTAACAGCTGCCAAAAGGGAGGGGATGCCAGACAAAGCCAAAGTATCCCAGCATAATGTGTCCCAGTTTGGACATTGGATGGTTCAGCGTCAAAAGAAGCTGCTGAGGGACATCATGGCCCAGGCGAGGAGACCGAAGCCATTTTGGTGCATGACCTATGCCAGGACTTGTAGGGGAGTTGAGCCCCCCGTGCCAGTGTGGGGCCCCCAGGACCAGCAGCAGGCCTGCTGGGAGCAGGGCAACCACCAGCCTTCCATCTTGAGAAGTCAGGCCCCAGGGATGATGGGGACACTTTATTCAAAGCCTTCGAGAGTACCACGGAGGTGGCACAGTGGCCAGAGGACCAGTGGGTCTTCATCACTGACCTTTACCTCACAGGGGAGATCCAAGCCATCTTGAGGGCCTTCCTCAAGGAACCTCAGCAGCTTCGGTGGCAGCGCAAAAGGGCTGCAGAGGGAAGCCAAGGGCAGTAGTACTAGCCTGGGCCAGATGGGCTGGAGTCCCGCTGGGGCACACCCTAGCAGGGGCACAGCCCCAGTGACAGCAGATAGAAGAGGGCTACCTAGGGGTGGCTGGTAAAAGTGTTGTTGCCAATGGCTGAGCAGGGGGAGGAGCCATGAGAACCAGGAGCTGGCTCTCAGTGGCTTGGTCCCTGGGAGAGATTTAGGGCAGCTCGGCGATGCAACCAGAGCTCATCCTTCCTCTCAATTTTGAGGCAAAAGGGGGAGCCTCCACTTGGGGACAACATGGGGACATGGCAGAGGAGGAACTTGACATAGGTCATACCTAAGAGAAAACAAGTTGCTAGTCCTTTTTGCAGATGTTATGGCTACTAAGAAAGCAGTCTAAAATGAGAGAAGTCTAAGGCTGCGCACTGCTACAGGTTAAAAAGATTTTCCAAGTAACACTGGAAGAAAAGAAACTTCATACAGGAATTGGGAGTCAGACTGGAGATCTATTTGCAACTGGATTTAGCTAGATCTAGTCCAAAAAATTCAGATCCTCTAATAAAAGAATTTGAAGACAAACTGGAGCATATAAACTATCTTACTTGCCAGGATGGCTGCAGTTAATATGTAAGTACTACCTAAATTTGTATGTTTATTCTGGGCACTGCCATTATAATCTTCTAAGAAAGGTTTGATGTGTCTTCAATAAATTCACTTAGGGTGGGAAAAGAGCAAAGAAAAAGCATGCACACCTCTTACAGAAGAGGAGGGTAATCAAAACTGGAGTGATACGGTCCCCATGACCCAGTCCAGCCAACATTCTGGCTGAAAGCATTCTGTACCAACTGGAGCTTCTGAACACTCTTCAAGGACAGCCCCATGCAGAATGCATTGCAGAAGACTAATCTAAATGCTATCAAGCAGCTTTACTGACAGCACATGTATTGGTTCCAAAATGGTGAGAACTGTATTATATGGGAATTAGAACAAAGTAGAGTAAGAGTTGTTTTAAAGATATGTATTGGGCAACTGAAGAATGCAACTTCTTTGAGTCCAATATGCATACTTTGGATAAGAATTGGGGGAAAATGAAAAGCTACCTCATCTCTTCACTACTCTCCATGAAAACCTTGGTGGTGATGTTAAGAAGACACTTCAAAAAGGCAATTTTGATATATGAACAAAAGCAGGCTTGTCTAGATTTAAAAATATCCAGAATAAAGGAAAGACACTCCTCCTCCACCCCCATCCCTAGACTTCCCCTCTTTCCTTATTTGGAAATGTTCCCAGCACATGATGACAACTCCCTCTTTCTTGCCTTCCACTCATCAGGGAGCTTCACTCAATCTTGCAGGGATTCTCATCTCCTTTCCTAGGCCAAGGGGAAAGGCATGTTTTATTCAATCCCTCATCCCTAGAACTGAAGCCAGACTATTTGCCCCAAAGTTTGGACTTCTGCTGGTTTTACTTTTGTATGTAGTTATAGATCTGCCTATGCATGGCACACATTCCATACCTTTCCTGCTTTTCCTCACTACTCCTCTTTTTCTTTACCTAGATTAATGCTTTGGTCTCTGCTGCTAAGCCAGGAAAGCAGCCTCTGACTGGCTCAAAGCCCACCCAGTTTGTGGGCTTCTTTTTTAAATGATTTATTCTTTTTTAAATAATTTATTGCTCCGATGCTTAGATCTCTTTACCTGAGAAATCTCTGCTCAGAACATACATTGCTATCTATAAACATCTCCACTGTTCTCTTTAGCATTTTAATATGGATATTCTAGTATTTAGTGCTAATTTCTGTGTACCCATATTACTGTAAGTGTATTGTTGTTATTGTTAGTCTCATTAAAGTTCTACCTTCACTATGTCCCAGGTCTCATGGTCTAACTACACATTACAAAAGTTTGCTATAAAGACTTGCTATGTGAATCTTCAAGTTGCTATGTGAATCTTCTATGCGAACACAATTTCTAGGCACACAAGTGCCCAATTTGAACCTGGACTACAGGAGAGGGTGCTTAAGCTTTCCCATGCACCATTTTCACGACTGGATAGACCCCAAGTGGGCGCCATGTCAAATGATCTTTTGGCTATTTCTGTGTACCATCCCCTCAAGTCAATGCAAAACCTAAGTTATCAGTTCTTTTTAATGCAGAAATGATAGGTAACAGAAGGAAAGTTTCTGCTTTATGTGCATTCTTCCTCACTATGAATTTAGAAGGCATCGTCCACAAAAGCACATGTCTTCCCAACCATACACATTAAGAGAGCCACTTAAGATTGGGACAGCCTGTGCCTCATTTGCCGCTCGTGTCTGGAAGGCAGTTTTCCCAATAAAGGGATAGTCTTTCCAAACATGTGAACTGGAAGACTAGGTGATGGAATGGTGATGAAAAACTGATGAGAAGACTCCTGGATAACACTGAGATTTCTTTTTGTTCTTGTCTACTTTTTGAAGTAGCTTCAGTCAAAGCGTGGAACAAGCCTAAGCCATGAAACAGAAAATCTTCTATGCACATTGCACACAAGTGTTTGCTGACAGGGAGACAGGTAAAACCCAGTCATATGGAAATAAGGCTACCACCATCTCTAAAACTTGTGCCAACAGTTTAATAAGATCCCTGTGTATCCATCATTTCTGACTTATGGCAAGCCTATGAATTAACAACCTTGAAAACATCCTATCATTAACAGCCTTGTTCAGGTCCTGCAAACTGAAGGCCGTGGCTTCCTTTATTAAGTCAAACCATCTCATTTTGGGTCTTCCTCGGTTCCTATTGCCTCCAACTTTTCCTAGCATGATTGATTTTCCAGTGAGTCTTGTCTCCTCATGATTTGACCAAAGTACAATAGCCACAGTTGAGTTATTTCAGCTTCTAGGGAGAATTCAGGCTTGATTTGATCTAGAACCCACTTATTTGTCTTTTTGGTGGTCCATGGTATCTGCACTACTCTCCTCCAACACCACATTTTGAATGAATCAAAAAGCTTTAAGTCTTCTGACAGTGAAAAAAAAATTTAGTCTGCAATGCCGTGGTCTGGTGAAAGATTTCTTTGCGTGTTACGGCAACAGAAGAGTCTGGGTCCTCAATGATTCAATACTGAATACAATACGAGGGATATATTATGGGTTATTTCCAAATTAATTTGTGCGGTAGCAGAGTACATCAAGAGTTGTAGTGTGGTCACAGATAACAAAGCAGGAGTTTATACTGGAACTCATACCCCAGAAAGTGATGTATCAGGAAGACAATGCAAGAAAGATGGGTGCATTACTAGTTGAGGAGTGTACGGGTAAGAGGTCCTACAGCAGAATATATGGCTGGACATGCCTTTATCAGGACAGTTATTGACATCAAAAGAGGTACAGTAAACATTGCAGTAATACACAGGATGCATGAAGACAACTGTACCTCCTAAGACATATCCCAGTAGTATTGACCAGTAATACAGATAGAGAGATAGAGCTGTTGCAGTAATGTGGATTAAAAGCATATTGTATTAAGCATATTGTATTAAGAATATTGTATAAGTGTATAAAGTAATACACTAGTATTCTGGGTGAACTTCTCAACTTTGTATGAACTGTGCATGTTTTTTTCAGAATGTGCTATCACATGAAAAGATCTTAGATATTTGCATAAGATAACCTATAATTTATTTATTCATTTATTAACTTAAATTTATAGTCCGCCCTCCCCAAGCAAGTGGGCTCAGGACGGATAAACATGCAAATGTTGTATAAAACATGCAAATTCAGTTAGAGTTCCAATTGGAAGAAATCTCATGGGAATTTAGGTCAGGATTTTATCTTTACATTGTATGCTATGTGGATCTTAATGCATTTCACAGAAATTTTGATTATTTAAAACTTAGAGTTAATAAGGAAATGTTACCTAACCTAATTCTTATTGCCTTTCTCTGTTCTGTTTTTGTAGGATTTATATTAATAACCGTATATATTCTGATAACTTGCTTCATTAAGAAAATAGGGTGTAATTTCAATAAAGGAAAGGTGTCTGTGTATGTTGATAAGGGGCAAAGCAAAAAGGCCCCTATATAAATAATGTACTGATAAGCAGATTGTTCAAAGAACAGTCCTGTTTGACAGGCCTTACTAATTGCTGAAAGCTATCCAAGAGTAAAAGATAAATCTTTCTTTTGAGATAGTAGGATCTTTTGTAAGGCGAGACAAGGCAGTCCATTACAGAGGATCAGGATTGAGAATCCCTATCATTACTGAACTAATACTGGCATTAATCTTCATCATCATGCAGTATCTAGGAAGGTATAACATGATGTCAAAATGGATAAAAAGTTTCAGATCTGAGGTAAAGTATTAAAGCCTCTAAAGTTTGAAAAGATTGTCTACACTGCTCTGGAGAATAATACTGAGTTTGGTTCCATTGCCAATGAGGAATTCACCCATAGAAGAGAATACGAGCTGTAATCCACTTTTGAAGGAACCATAGAGATGAATGCAAAGAAAGGGAGGTTCACCACCTAAGAACACACAAGATGAAATGTTACCATGAGATTCCAGGGAGTAGTTTCAAGAATAGCTCCACTTGTACTAACAGTATGTTTGTTGGCCGTACCAAGGTAAAAAGTGGTATTGGAATTATACTGGGTAGTAAGGTCAGTATCAGGATGGAAAGTTCCAGAAGCTCCAGTGAAGTTTCATTGTGTGTGCTTCTTTTTCCATCCCTCTTTCTTCCCCCCCCCTTTCTCTCCCCCACCCCACCCTTGTGCTTGACATGTGGCTTGTTCAAATCCTTATGGCAGGATTTTGAGGCACGGTCAGGATGGAGGGGATCTATCAGCCAAATGGCCTTTAGTCCTAAGATCTGCAATCTAAACAGGAGCAGGACAAGCTATTTATCAATTTCCCACTTACAGCAGAGGAATATGAATTAATAAAGCTCGGCAATGGTCAGCTGAGACATCTTTACAGACAGAGATGGTTCTCAAAACAGAGCTCTAATTTTGGAAACGCTGTTTCTCCAAGTTTGAATGGTGAGAATACTGCAACAAGGACAAGACTCAAACTTCTGACTCTCTTCTAAACATGAGGAAAAGGTTGTAGTCATTGGACAGAGGCAGCTTTGCTTCACAGCTGCAGTACTTTTAAAAACCAGCTGCTTTAAACAAAAACCTATCAAGGGTAGACAAAAGGGAGAAGGGAAAGGGAACTGTGTTCAGATACAGGGAGGAGGGAGGAAAAGGGCAAGAGGAAAAGGACAAAAGCTGAGATGCAGTGATGAAGAAACAGAAGAGAACTGAGTGGCAAGAAGCTCACCCCTCCCTTTGAGGCATGTGCACAGTTGTTCTCCCTCCAGTTCTTTGGCTAGAATTCTAGAACTTCCCAAAGTTGCTTTCTGAGTCAGTGCAAAACTCATACGTAGGAATGCACAACGATCACAAAAAAGTATGTGACACTCTTCCCATAAGCCTTAATTTGAATTAGCATGGAAGATAGACACCTCATCTATGAATGGAGGATTTACCCTGGCTTTTCGCGAGCTCTGTTTTTTCACAGTCCTTATTCCTTGCACAGTTAGCTGTGTTAGTCTATAGTAGCAAAATAGTAAAGAGTCCAGTAGCACCTTAAAGACTAACCAACTTTATTGTAGCATAAGCTTTCGAGAGCCGCAGCTCTCTTCATCATCTGGTGAATAACACATCACAAGATTTGGGGGGAGTCATTCTGAACCCCACCTTGTACTGAATTTTGGCCCAATGAATGCATAGGAAGCAGAAGGGACAAGTGGGGCACCCACAAAAACTTGCTGGGGGATCTCATTTCTCATGTCAGTCAAGCATTAGCAAGTTCCCTGGTGGTTGCTGCCAGACCTGGCCCCAATGAGTCCCCGCCAAAGGTCAAAAGGGCCCTGTCCACTCCCACAGCCTTTCTATTGACAGAAATCAAGCCTTAAAGCTTGGAAACATTGTAGCTGCCTAGCAGCAGCAGCTATTGAGAGTTGTTTCCTAAGGCTACAGGTGCTGCTTCTATTATTTAAGGGGCCGGTTACCCACCCATTTTTTTTAAGATTTCAGATTTTTCTGCAAACCTGAGGCACTTTTCAAGTTTGTACAAAGATCTGTCCCGTCTATTCATGGCTCCAATCTCTGGATTTAAGTATCCACATATTTGGCCAATTAGACATAATAACAAGTGGAGGGCAAGGACTATTTCCTCTTTCTCTTCCCTGAAAGTCCCCATAGCCTGTTTCTTTTCCCTGCTTCCTTCTATCCCTCCCATTCACCTACTGCCCCCCATTTTCAGCTATAATATTTATTTTCTTAATTTATATTCCATTTTTCTCTACAATGGGGACCCAAAGCAGCTTTACATCCTTCTCCTGTCCTCCATTTTATCCTCATAACAAAACTGTGAGGTAGGTTAGGCTGAGAATGTGTAACTGACCCGTGGTCATCCAGTAAGCGACCATGACAGAGTGGGGATTTGAACCTGCATCTCCCAGATTCCAGTCTGAAACTCTAACCTGTACAGGGGATGCTGTTGAACAGTAGCAAGCAACCAAGCCTGGGTAAGTCATGCAAGTCGTTTAATAGCAAGTCATCCAGTTGCTGCTGCTAGGCCTGGCCCCAATGAGCCCTCCCCTCAAAGGCCCTGGAAAGGGCTCTTCCCGATCCCCTTGCCTTTTTCTGAGAAAAATCAAGGCTTATTGAAAGCTACAGGTGTTCCTTTTGTCATTTGCGGGGGAGTAACCATCAGTGTTCAGATTTTTCAGCAAATCTGAAGCTTTACACAGATTTAAAGAAAGATCCGTTTTGTCTGCCTATGGCCCCAGTCTCCGGCTTTAACTATCCAGAGATGGAGCCTTGTTGGTGTCATATGTCTTATGACACAAGCAGGGATTAAAAGAAAGCCTTTGGTTTAAGAAAAGAGTTAAGGTCGTCATAAACTCACTTGCACAATGCCAATTTGAAGGAACAGGACAAGGAGTAATACACAGTGGGAAAATCCCCAAGTCAACTCTCCCTTTCCAGGATACTACAAGCTCTTAGAGGCTTGGAAAGTCCAGTTTCCCTACCTCCTTCTTTTCCACCTATGACTCTCAACTGCTTGTATCATTCTGAGGTCAATGAGTATCTTCCATCCTCATTATTCTAATATTTTTTTGCATACCTAGGAAGCCACAGTTTGCAAAAACTACAGTCTTATCTCTGTGTGGACCCCTTTTGCAACTTTCATGATAAGCACTCGATTATGAAGGATTTTATTAGAGGGAACAAGTAGGTATCCATGAAAACCATTCAGTTATTCTGTACCCTCTCCCTCTTTTTAAGTAAAAGTTAAATATAATCATTATTGTACACGTTGATTTGAATGGCATAATGGTGATATAAGGTTGTTAAATTTGTTATCGTATGAAAGAAAAATGCCCCATGTCCAGGTGGGATATCTAAATTGACTCCCACAGATACAAAAGAAAGCGTTCTGTTATACTGGTGAATGTTCACTAATAAACTACAAAAGAGGATGCTTACCAATCAAGAGATTTTATTGAAAATCTTGAAGAATAACCTTTTCACTGCATTGGTTTGGAATTTTTCTGCTTTGCAGGAGTGGCAGACTCTCTCTCTCAATTCCCCTCTTTACTACATTCTCATCCCATGTGACTTTTTGTCCAGATGGATTTCACAATCCATTTGGGGAGGGGTCAAAAGGGCCCCTCCTCCCTCCTGCACCACTGGAAAAACTGGTACAATCCAACCCATAATGCACCACTTTTCTCACACCTACAATGTCCGGCTGAGCAATACTGATGCATCTATATATCTAACAGCCACACGTGGCCCGCCAACATGGATCAAAAAAATCCACATCATGGTAAAGTGTGGGTTTCTGCAAACTAGGAGGAACTCCAGTTTTGCAGAAAGAGTGCAGAGGAATTTTTAGGCACATAAATTGCAAAAAAAAATAATAATCCTTAATTTGTTGACATCTACAATCTTGTGAGAAGTCTCTTGGTCCATGGTATGTGACTTGTGTCCTTAATATACCTACCCAGTAGATATCAGCCTAACATAGAATGTTTTATTTACCTATTTTTGTTTCTTTCTTTACACTTTTTATTTATCTTTTATAAGCTATCTTGGATCCCCATTCGGAAGAAAATGGGAATAAGAAGTACACTATGTAAATCAACTAATCAATTCCAGGTATCATTTTGTGTCGCCAAACAATCCCTGACAGCAGGTCCTGGCTTGGCATTGAGACAGGGAATCTGCCAAAAGATTCAGTGCCCTCTCCCAAGCCACACACAACTAACAAAGCACCTGATGCTTGGCAGAGGGAACGAAATAGTTCTGGAGATTCCCTACAACACTATGTGAGCCAGGGGAATAGGTACTGCCTGGCAGCAAAGCAGGGTGGAGGAAGCCAGCCGTGGGAACAGGGCAGCAGCAGGGAAGGATGGAATATTCTTTCTTATACAGAGCCAGGTAAGTGGGCAAGGGGTGAGAAGACTGTATGTGGGTAGGCAGAAATAGGAACCAGAGGTTGTGGGAAGGGAATAGGATTTCCCCTCCTCCACAAGTCCACCCCTTTTTACTCTTCAGTTACTCTCTATAGGATTGTACTGTAAGTTCAGTGACTAGGCACTAATTAAAGTCAATGCAGGTGAGAGGCGTGCTCGTCAGTGGGCTATTTATGTGTTGCTGACTCTTCCCCATCCAAAATTCAAGAAGCTCTCGGGGTAATTTCTTAAGCAGGACAAAACCCTGCCCCTTCTCCATTAAACTTTCAAGTACTCTCAACAATTCTGCACCTCTGCTTTTTTGTGTGTGTTGCTTAATTTACATATAGCTGCAAATATATGTAGAACTCTTTTGCCTGTAGGTGGGCTTCCTGTGCTACTTTTATGATGAGGACAACCTACTTTACTAGCAGGAGTGGTGATAATCCCAACGTGGGGAAAGGGAATCTTTTCAAAAAGGGGGACTGAGCAGTTTGGAGCCTAAACTGTAAACATGCATGAAATTTCAGACTATACAATGGATATATTGCTCATAAGGCAAAATAGTTAAGGTAGCTCTCTTAATTTATAATTTCAATTTTTTTTGGCATGTGACTGGATTTGCAAGTGCCTTAATCATTATTTAAATTCTAAACTGCCTTTCCCCCGCCGAAAGAAAATCCACTAAATTAAACAAGTCTTGTTCTTCCCTTTCTACCCAAGCGCAAGGCCAGAACAGTATCCGAGCATCACAAAACAAGATTAGACGTAAGCACCTTCAAAACTATTCCTCTGTATGCCAAAAAATTTCAGTATACAATGAAGCCAATTTCAAAGCACTTTTTTCATTTATTGGAATGCTACGTCATTACACTATTCTGCCCGTGGGAAACGAGGAGGATTTTAAAATGACCCTTCCTTGAAAATAGCTGCAATCCTAAACAAACGAACACTTCAATGGTAATTTAAATCAGAGAGAGGTTTCTTTAATCAGTATACAAAGGTTCTTAACATGCCCCTTCTTCAATGAATAATTTAAATTAAAGCTTCATAACAATGGATTATAAAACAGACTAATAAGGATAAATCTGAATTATTTGTTAATTTGAATTATCTGTTAATTTGATAGGAGAAAATGAAGTAAAAGGAGAAAATTAAATTAGGATTTGGGTACACAGAACATGGCTCTCACTCTTGCTCATCTTATCCCCACAACAACCCTGTGAGGTAGGTCAGAGAAAATGACTGAGCCAAGGACAGTCATTGAACTGAGATCCAGTGTAGCACAGAGGTCAATCCAGATCTGGAAGACCCAGGTTCAAATCCTCACTATATCATGGAAGCTTGCTGAGAGAACTTGGGCCAGTCTCTCTCTCTCTCTCTCTCTCTCTCTCTCTCTCTCTCTGCCTGACCAACCTCATGGTGAGGATAAAATGGAGAAAGGGAGACACTGTAAGCTCCTTTAGATTTGCACTGGACAGAAAAGTAGTATACAAATGAAACAAATAAAATTAACTTTTCACATCTGGGTAGAGATTTGAATCCAGGCACTACACCAGCATTCTAACCATACTGGCACTCAACTTCAATAACTCCAGATTTTTCTGCAATTTAGCTAAATTATACCCCTTTGAAGCTGACGGTCCGGGTCAAATTTCAGATTTACTTCATTTATACCCTGTTGTTCTCCTCAATGGGGACCTCACAACAACCCTGTGAGGTAGGTTAGATTGAGAGTGTGTGACTGGCCCAAGGACACCCAACAAACTTCCATAACAGAGCGAAGATTTGAACCTGGGTTTCCCAGACATAACCACTACACTGATCGTTGAGACAGGTCACTTTGATTTTATTAATTATGGACAAAGAGAACAGAACAACAGAAGAAAGTAGTTCATTTATTATGTACACCACAGCATCTTAGTTAGCTAAATATAATCAGAACTATCATTTTAAAGGATTTTCTAATGGTAGTATTATACAAACATTCTTACCTTTTTATCTTCCTTGGCTTTTCTGACACAGTGTTGAGAGTCAAATGTGTTTTGCATATGAAAACCTTTTTTAGACCACTCACTCTTTTGAGACATTAGATGAGGCTGACCAAAGCTGCCATTTACTCTGTATCTGTCAGCAGGAATCTTACTCATGGGAGGGGGAAGAGTACCACAGTTAACACTTGACCAGCCATCTGTAGAATCCGTGTACGACTCTTGGTCACTTACACACGCATGTTGCCAATCTTTTAACACATGGACCGGCAGCCATCTCTGATTGGACGCGCCCACAAAATTTTTCTTGCATGATGGAACTGAACTTTGAGAGGAAACTAGAGGAACTTCAATGCGTGCTGAAGGACCTAGAAACTTATTTAGATTTTGGGATTTATCATTCTGCAATATGACTTCTAAAGCAGAGTTTCCTTCTTGTTCATGACCAAAAGTATTCCAGTGGGAAACAGCTTGACCTCTACCTACTGGATTATCTCGCATACTACTCGGAACATGTTTAGTTGAGTTGCCTCCTAGATCAACTACCAAAACTCTATTACTTTTCTCTTCGTGATTAAAATTTCCAATACCGCTATCACTATTACTGCTCATACTGTTATTCTGATGAACATCTCCATCTCCCTCAAGAAAGGCCCTTGCCCGCACTCCCTCAATCAATTCCCCCATATCCCTGTACAAAACAGAGACAAACTGAAGGACAGGTAGAGATGACACTGGAAATTCCAGACAGCCATTAGTGTCTGGGTCTGCTGTGCATTCCAACCCAAAACGATGTGCGATGCCCTGGTGGATTTTATGATGGAACAGTTCTGGATCCACCATGAATACATGACACGATGTCCTCAAAACAGCTTCATCTTCCTGAGCCAAACTTGTATCATCAATGGTCTGCATTGTAACTAGCCCAAAAAATCTTCTGTCATCAGGGCATACAGCACTAAATGCTAGCTTCTCTGCAGGATACTCTGCAACCACCCCAGATTTATCATTACAGAGTTGAATACAGTCATGCATAATCTTCATCATCACCAATGAATGGATTTTTTGTTCTGCCCGAAGACGTCGCATGCATCCACGAATAGCCTGCAAACTGTCGTATTCCAGATTTGAATTTGAAGAGGGAAGTTCAATTGATCCTAGGTAGCCCACCACCACAGCCACATTTAAAATACTTGCATCTAAGCCAAAACATTCCTGGTTTTCCAATCCAATTTTAAAAACTGAATCATCAGCCAAGGCTTTGCAGAGCTCCTCGTTGTAAAGCACTTTTGGGTTGTTGTTTACATTTTCAGGTCCCAATTCTAGTCTTATAGTAGGAGAGTCATGTGCTGGCATTTGCTTTCTTGATGAGGTCTTCACGTTACCAGCACAAACGGTAGGATTTTCAAAGATCATGTTGAAAATTCCACCAGACTGCATTTCTTCAACTACCTTTTCTGCTCTGTTTATTCCCAACACTTTTGAGTCAGGTTTTGGTTTCAGCCACCCTTTCCCATCATAAAACCCAACTTCTTCATCGCTTGAACAGGAGTCAGTGTGGCCAACCCCTTCAGCAATCACCATATGTAAAACCCCAGAACATTTGCCTATTAGCTTCACCACATCTTCATGGGAGGCCTTTTTCACATTAATTTCATTTATTGCAAATATTTTGTCTCCTGCTTTAAGTCCCACATAGTCAGCAGGGCTTCCTTTCAAAACACAACTAAGAACGCAGGGAGCTTGTCCAGAAAGGGTGAATCCATATCCTGCTCTCCCTCTAGCCACTTCAACAGATCTTATATTAGAACCATAAATATTCATCCAACGCTTCACTTTGTCCCCTGGTCTGTACATGCTGGCATTTGCCGGAATTGACAATCTCCACAATCCAGTGTTAATCTTTCATGAGATACTGGGGAGGATTTACATTTCTTTATCCTTTGAAGTCCTTTAAAAGAAAGAAAAGAAACTGTTAAAATACCTCTGCTCTGTTCCTATCAACTGTGGAAGGTAATATTCAGATATATGGGAATAATTCACAATGCTTTTTTAAAAAAAAAATCAGCCAATTTATTATAGGGTATGGCTGTAATCATCACAACAAATGGGTGATTGGTCATTTGTTTTCAGTAAAAACAGGACTGTTCCCTTGCTGCCCAAACCATTTTTAACATTTTTAAAAGATTTTATTTCATACATAATAATAAATACAAAATAAGAAGCTACTTGCATTATCAAATATAATTCAAAACAGTCTAAACGAATACACACAATTACTCTTGTTTACTTGCAAATAATCCTTTCAACATATTATAGTAGTGGAATCCAATATGCTTCCCAAGCTTTAATTTCTTTCTTTATTAACCAAAGCAGTAAACCTAACAAACGAAATTATATCCCAAATTTTTCTTAACCAATCCCGTTCACTTATTCAACACTTTGTCCTCCAGAAAGTTGCCATATCAGTCTTTTATTGCAGACCACAAGCCACAGAGAAGCAGAAAATAAAAGTATAGCTGCTATTACACTTTTATTGTATTCCATTACCTTTCAAATGAGACCTTGTTCATTAAAATCAATCAATTGGTTCATGAAATATTTAAAGATAAAGAATGTAGTGTGGCAACCATTCTGATGACAGCATCACAGGTGACCTAATCATCCTTTAGAGTGTCTTCCAGCTGATTTTCAAAACAAAAGTGGTATCTAACTATATCCCAAAATTTCATGCTGGTATCTGGAAGTGAATTTTTTATGCTATTTGCTTTTTGTTCCACACACTAATAATTGGCTACATCATTTTTTGTCTAGTGCTGGTTTTGTAAGTGGAGGGTGGAGGACTGCCACTTTGAGTGGCCAAGAGAAAGCACCCTGAGTTAGTGATTGATTTATGATAGATACAACCTTAGAAAAAAACAGCATGCACCTGAGAAATTTGAATAAATCTTTCATAATCTCGAAGGTGATAGATCCCATTGATGCACCATTTTATAACAATTTTATCTTAGTTGTAAACTAAGAAAATAGTGATCCTTTCAATTATATATACTTTCAAGCAACCCGACTTAATACATATCCTAAACAACCATACCACCTTATCTCACGGCTTTTGACTGCCTCCTTCTCTAATTCTAACAGCAAGATATGCAATTTAGATAGAACACCACACTTACATTTAATGCTAAATCTTCACATTTTGAGTTTTCTTAATCTATGCTTTCTTAAAAAGGATAGCAAGTAGTTTCCATTACCCTTACACTTCCATAAGAGACAATCATGTTATTTTTGATTTGATTGTAATTCTGATCTGCAACTATGCCCCACCCCCTCACTGCTGATGCCAATGGGGAAATCTCTTAAGCAGTTCTGTTAAATAATGCACAAGTTTTACCTCAGATTCCAGAGCACCCACCACAAACATTAACTGAACATTTATTTATGGCATGGCGCTAGAATGGGGATGCCCAGTGTGTGCTGTATTAATGACGTTTTTCATATAATGTAATTGCTACCATTGTCTTTATTTTTATGCATATTATTGTGCTGTGCTCTGCTCTGAGCCCACTTGTGGGGAGAGCAGACTAGAAATCTAATTAAATAAATAAATAAAAAACACATCACAGAGCGCCTGCAAGCTGATGCACGTTGGATCAAAAAATCCTAACTTTAAATATATGCTGATGGAATATAAACTGGTCAACACTGAGAGGGAAAGATACTGGGATTGTAGTGGTTAGTCTGATAAAAATGCTGATTCAGGGCTGTCCAGTAGCAGTGAAAGAGGCAAACTGTGCTGGGGATTATTAGGAAAAGGACTGAAATTAAAATGGCCATTAATATAATGCCTCTGCATAGATCTATGGTGTGGCCTCGTTTGGAATACTGTGCGCAGTTCCCGTCACTGTATCTCAAAAAGGGCACTGCAGGCCTGGAAAAAGTACAGAAGAAAGCAACCAAGATGATTAAAGGGTTGGAGTATTTTCCTATGAAGAAAGATTGACGAATCTGGCACTTTTCAGTTTAAAAAAAGGGGGGGCACAATACAGGTCCATAAAAACTATGTATGGGAGTAGAGAAAGTAAACAGAGAAAATCTTTTCTCTATCTTCCTTAAAACTAGTACTCTGGGACACCCAAGGAAGCTGATGAACAAGAGGCTCAGCACAAACTAAGGGAACTACTTCTTTATTCAATGAGTAAACAAACTGGAATTCACTGCCGAGGGACATAATGATGGCTTTATAGACAGATTCATGGAGGGTAGATTCAGCTATTTCTACTAGCCCTGTTTAAAAGAGAATCTCCACATTCAGAAGTGGTAAACTTCAGTGCTAGGAGGCAACTCAAGGAAGGCTTTAGCCTCCCTGGCCTGTTTGCCAGCCCTTCAGAGTAAGTGGTTGGCCGCTGTGTGAAACAGGATGGTGGACGAGATGGTCTGATCCAGCAAGACTCTTCTATTTTTTTTATCTGCCAAGAACATTCTTAGCAGGAACTCCAAAAAACTGCGTACTACTGTGTATCAGTGTTGCTCCTCATATGCTTCCACAGACACTAGTTGTGACAGTTTCTGAAAGACCAGATTAACAAGGTCCATATGCCCATTTGGGAAGGCAAATTCAAAAAGCTCAAACTAAATATCAAATAGCAATGGAAATGAAGCACTGAAACAATTAAACAAAGATTTGTTTAACATTTATATTTCTGAAAACATTGAAACAAAAATGCCAATGACGAGCAGACAATGCTATTATTAACAGCCAAGAGAGAAGCGAACGTCCAGGCAGTGTCAATCCCTCTTCCTATATCTGAGGCTTTTAATTAGTGTTTAAATGACAAAAATGTTAATAATTTAACATAAAATGTTCATCTCCAACCTCAATCCAAAACTAATCCTTACTACAGATCCCATCTTTAAAAGATACTTCAGAACTATGCAACTTCATTCCTATGAAATAACATCTACAGGAATTATTATGTTGGGTTTCTCTCTTTTTTTTTACTGTTCCTCATACATCTATTTATTGACACTTTGGACATTATAAATTCATTGCTTAAACGCTCTAACAGAAAGAAGCCTGGTTCCCCACTTTATTCAAAATAGCATCTGCAAGTCATTGTACACTTATGGACTCAAGCAAGCGTGTTACATGGTGGTGTGAAGTGGTTACACTCCAACCAAGGTACCAGTTTTCTCTGTGTGTAACTACGGAGCAATCCTAGCAGGTCTACTCAGAAGTAAATGCCATTTTATTCATTGAGGCTTACTTCCAGGAAAGTGTCCTTAGGACTGCAGCCCTGGTTGCTTAAGTATACTAATTGGTATCCAAGCAACCCACTAACCATACCAAGTTCTCTGCCCCTCCCCCTTTGTTCTGACCAATTTTCTGAATTTCAGAACTCTATATAGACCAAATTCGTACAGTGAACTTGTGGTTCCTAAATATAAAAATGTAAATAGTAATTAAAAATGTGTTTTAAAATATATGCTTCAATCCCAATAAAGTAAAACATATGTACCTACTGCAATCAAGTGAGCTCAAGGGTGCTTCAGGCTTTCTCCCCCTCAGACAGTAGCCTCTGCCACCACATGAGAAAGTGAAATGTTTTTTGAAACTGGGAGAAGTTGCAGAAAGTTTGTGATACAGTGTGAGGATTGGATTTTCAAAATCAAAATTCCATTGGGCATACATTTAGGCAGCTTTCTGGCTCTCAGACCTTTAGGTTTGGGGTATAATACTTAACCTTCCCAAAGCAGTCAGAAAAAGAGTCCACCTTACAGCAATAAAGAAGCTCTTTTCCCTCCACCTTTCTTTGTGAAGACCAAAATATAAATTTGGTCCTTCAATCATTCTTCATCGTTTTTCAGAAGTTACAAAAGGCTGAAGGAGACAGATGACCAAGCACAGGGAGCAATAGTTGGCCAAAGCCTCCCCACACATGTGGGACTTAGAAGTTTAGTTTAGTTTAGTTTATTCGGTGTTTAACCCGCCCTCCCCACAAGTGGGCTCAGGATGGGGTACAAAAGTCATAAAATACAATTACATAGCAGATTCTACAATAAAATGCAGCAATTAAAATTATATATATACAAAAACCTGATATAGTTGGCTACACGTTCCTGCCCCCAGCATACAAAGAGGAGGTAGACAGACACACGAGCCGTACTTGAATACCGGAGACCGGCGGGAGGCTCAATGTGCAGCCACCACAACTTCAGTAGGAAATAAGGAAGACCTCATGGGCAGCTCCAGACTGGAAGAAGACAGCGGCCTTACGTGGAACACCATGACCCAAAGTTCACCGTGAAGAACAAGAGCACGAGGCCACATGACCCTGTCAACCATCTTTTTCTAAACAAAAATAGCGCCAACTTTTGAAGTTCTATTTTAAGACACTCCCTCTTCCTGTACATTATGAATACTATACACTCTCCTAGTACTAGCCATAGACACCTTTACTTCTGAAGTGAAAGTCAAATGGCAGCACTTCCAAGCTTCATACTTAAGTATGAAATGCAAATAAAGAACATGGGCGCTCTGGAGTCCGCTGCCTGAAGGGATTTCCTCACATTTTCGGGTTGTAAACTTGCCCCTGAATCTTCCAGATTACAACATCCTTTATAGTGTGGGATTCATGGGGTTTCCTGCTTTATTCCCAGCTGGGGGGCAGGAGAGCCATTTGGACTGGCCCTCAAGCTCAAAGGGAGCTTCAAATTTAGACACATATGGGCGGGGGGGGGGGGGAATCTGGTAAGTTTCACAGCCTCTCTCACACTTTTCAATGCCTTATTTTGTTGTAACGCGTAATCATTTTTATTTTTGTTGTGCCTCAGGGCCTCGAAAGCTGGAAATGCCCAGGGCTTCTCTAGACTTCTGAGAGGGCCTGCCCAATGGCAGTGAAGACTATTTTAAATGAACCGCCTGCTAGGAACAGGGTTAAACCCTCCCTTCATCTAGTGTCACTGTGCAAATCGAAAATGCTCTGATTTCACACCACTTTAGTTGCATGTCAGTAACCATCTGGGGGCGAGGAATCCTCAGGGTCTCTCAACTTTCTATTAAAACTGAAGTTCTCTTTCCTGGGTGTTTTCAATCACTGTTGCCCCCAGAATCATATAAGGAAAATAATTTTTCATTTGTTTGTTCCATTATGGAGGATAGGTCTCTCAATGGCTACTAGCCAAAGGGAACCGTAACAATCAGAGGCAGAGAACCTCTGAATCCCAACGTCAGGAGGCAACTTCAGGGGAAGTCCTTGATCTCTAGGCCCTGTTGCTGGCCCTCCACAGGAGACTTGATGCTGGACAAGATGGTCTACCAGTCTGATACAGAAGGTCTCTTCTTACGTTCTTATTAGCTAGTCCTTACTCTCACCTGTAACTTTATTATCAGTTCACTCAGTTCAGAGATCCTTTTTGAAGGACTTCAAAGCCTGCCTGAGATTACATTACTCTTATCCGTTAAGTTGGCCACTTAGTAGCTCACCCTGGCCCAGATCAGCCATTACACGTTCAGCACCACCACTCTGAAGTCTAGGTCACAAAATGTTATGCTGAAATTAAACATAGTTAGCCTTTAAAGAGCCACCAGACTGCTGCCTATTTTTACCAGTCCACCATAGATGGCGAGGGGTGGAGGCGGAGAGTGCCCTCAAGTCAGAGTTTACTTATGGCGGCCCCTGGTGGGTTTTCATGGCAAGAGACTAACAGTGGTGGTTTGTCATTGCCTGCCTCTGCAACGCTGGTTGCAGAGGCAGGCAATGATGCTGAATGACCTTGCTGTTTGTGAAAAGCCACCCCGACGGTGCTGTATTTTGTATCAGATGCTGAAAGTGTAAATTAATGTGGGCCTGACGAAAGAGTACCTCTGAAACGAGCAAATTGGGATTGGACCGGTACTGCTCGTTGCCGCTGCTACGGGTGCTTCCCCTCGTGAATGCGTGACGTCGTGGTCAACATACAGCCGTCTGAACTTTGATTATATAATCTCTGGGACTGTACTCTCTCACTTTGTTTGGACTTAGTACTTATATTTACTACATAGGGTATAACTCACTTGTTGAATTATTAAAATTATACAGTTTCCTTAGAGAATTCAGTTATCCCGATTGTGTGGCACGCTTCCTTTTCCTTCCCCTTTGAGTAGTTCTGTGAAGGAAGCTCCTCCCCCCCCCCCTCCTTTTTCTCGGTTGCCTTGTAACAAACTGCCAACTACCCTGGTACAAATGCCAACTGCCCAGCAAACATCACACCCAGGTGCTGCTGTTCAGACAAGAAACCACCACCAACTGGGACCTCAAACCAAGGATGGGGGTGGGGTTTCTGGCAGGGAAAAAGGCAGCTACTACAGTTGCCAACCTCCAGGTGGTGCCTGGAGTTTTCCAGGAATTACAATTGCTTTTCACACTATAGAGATCAGTTCCCCTGGAAGAAATGACAACTTTGGAGGGTGAATCCTATGACATTATATACTCTACCTTTGCCAGATTCAAATCCCCAGGAACTTCCCAAGCAAGGGTTGGCAACCTAGCTGCAGCATATTAGCGGTGCAACGGAGTTTCCTCGGAAGGAAAAAAAACCCCAACAAATGTAAAACTTGAGGCAGGCGCTTCCCCCTCCCCCCGATCGAGTTCTTGAACTTCCAATGGATAGGAAAGCTAAACTCCGCAAGACTCCTTACTTCCGAGTAAGCCCGCTTGTGGCAGAAGCCCACCCGATCGCTCACCCCTCGCAGGAGACTAGCGCCTTAACCTTGTAAGTAACGCGCACCCGGCCCCGCTTCCCAGGCCCCTCCCCAGTATAGTCCAGCCAGCGGGACGGAATCAAACCCGGGCCTCTCTCACCTCCGCGGCTGCCCGACCAAGCGGGGCTGGCAGTTGCCCCCTCTAGCAACTCTTCTTCTTCTCCAGCGCACCAAACTGTCTCCCCGCCGCGGTTACCAGGGAAACGACCGCCGGCCCGCCCGCCCCGGCCGTATCCACCTCGGTCATTGGGAGGGAGCGACTGTCAATCATCCGCTCTCGACGAGCTGGCGTGGCGTGGCCACGGAGGGAAAGACAATACACGGTCTCGAAAGACTACAGCTCCCGGCACGCTCCCCCGCCGGCTCCCTTAGCCGTCTTTCAGAAGGCGGGCGAGTGTGGCATTTTGGGAAATGAAGTCCCGTTAGCCTGAGGGCGCGGCGAGCTGTTGAAGAGGCGCCACAGCAATAGTTGCCTCTTGAACAAAGTAGTCGTTGGCTGCGGTCGTCTTGGCGGTCCTTCGGTCAACATTGCTCGCTTCTTCTTTGTGAAGGCCTCGGCTGCCATGAGAAACACATACAGTCCTCGCCTTCCTCCAGCCTTGACTGCCTTCGGGAATTCCATATTCTGAGGAGCCAGCTTTAAAAAAAACCCTCAATTTTCGGGCGCGCTGCCCTGCGTGCGAACCCGAAACACCCAACATGATTTTAAAAATTGGTGGAAGGAAGAGCAATAGATCTGCTCAATAGATCTGCTCAGGTTAGGGTTGCCAGCTTCACGTTGGGAAATTCCTGGAGATCTGGGGGGTGAAACCTGGAGAAACCTGGAGAAAGTGGGGTTTGGGGAGGGAAAGGACCTTGGCATGGCATAATTCAGTAGAGTCCACCTCCCCAAAGGAGCCATTTTCTCCAGGTGAACTGATCTCTGTGGCCTGGAGACCAGTTGTAATTCCAGGAGATCTCCAGCCACTACCCGGAGGCTCAAAATAAAAAGCATACAATGAGCACGCAATGAAGCCACTGAAACAGAAATAAAAGGGTGCGCACAGGCACTTCCTCACAAGTAAACCAAAAAATACAATGACACAAACAGTATCAGGGTGCACGCAGGCACTCACATAAATAAGAGCCAGTAAGGGTGGTTGGAAGGAAACCACCCAAAAACAAAAGCGGCTGTAACATCCAAAAGTAAGTGCAGTATGAAGAATGCAGAGGATGATGGAAAACAGATGTCCGACGTGCCATTGTATTTATTGGTTTACTTGTGAGGAAGTACCTGTGTGCACCCTTATATGGGTATTACCCCTTTATCATTGTATTTTTTGGATTACTTGTGAGGAAGTGCCTGCGTGCACCCTTGTATTACCCCTTTATCATTGTATTTTTTGGATTACTTGTGAGGAAGTGCCTGCGTGCACCCTTATATTGGTATTACCCTTTTTGCTGCCTGTGAGCACCTTGGTGTTCATTGGACCTGTATTTATTGGTATGGTTGTGGTTTATGTATATACAATTTGACGTTTAATTAGTACACACCATTTTTGATATTTATTATATTCACACTTTTGATATATTTCTGTTTCAGTGGCTTCATTGTGTGCTCATTGTATGCTTTTTATTTTGAGGCTTCGGTTTTCTTTTTTCCTTCAGCTTGCGTTTGTACCGGGGCTGCCCCTCCTTTGTTTCCACTACCTGGAGGCTGGCAACCCTAGCTTAGGTCTGTTCAAGAGGACTTACTTACTCACAAGAACGTATTCTTAGGATTGCGCTGGAAACCTCGTTCAGCATTCCCGTTCTTGAAAAATGACCCACGAGGCATTGGCATCCTTCTAATACCAGGATTGTAAAAAGTCTCCGGAGGGTTTGTGGCTATGTGAATATCCTTGATTGCTTTTGGCAGCCACATTGATTCATAGGGGGTCAAAAAATAAACCCACAAAAGATATGAAACACCAACCAGCATAACACAAGCTAGCATGCAAGCTTTTGATTTTTGCAGAATTATGCATCAGGCTCTAAATTCAAAACGCAGATTATGATCTTAAGGCCTATTTTTCTGCATCTTGAATAGAATGATCAGCTTGTGATAGAATAATCAGCTACTATTTTTTATATGTTTGCTACCCTGGACTGAAGGGCCAGAACATACCACCCCTGGACAGAGACTGTTAACTAATAGCATATGCTGAACAACCACCTGCATTTACAGTTGCTTGTCTGGACCTTCCCCAGTGCTGGAATTAAAGGGTTACAGATCTGTGGCCATAAAGTATCCAAATAGGAAAGGTGTCAAGCCTCAAAAGGAAGTTTTTCTTTCTTGCCTGTCCTGCCACAAATGGCTTTCTTCTGGTTCAAAGCATGCTGCAGTCCACATTGTGCCATATCTGCCTCTCCACCTTGAAGATAAATCACTCCATTATTAGCTTGGTTCTAAGACAGAGGCTGCCAGTTATGGCTTCTTTGGATAACAGGCATCTTGGACAAATGGCATCTTGCCATTCGCCCAAATGCTGTCATGGGAGGGCACTGACAAGGCTGATTTGACAGTGGGTGAGCCAAATGTTGGGCTCAAGACTGCCAGGCAAAGTGTGCTTGCGAGCGGAGAGGAGGTCGAAGTACTTACATGCTTGGGACAGGGTTGTGAGAGCCCCCTGCTTGACTGCAGAGTGTCCAGTTCCTAACTCTTTGCCACCCTCCACCCAGTTTTACAGCATCCAGTGCTGTGGGAAAGGAGTATAAAATGCAGTCTTGGATTCATTTTTACAGAGATCAGTGTATCTCAAGAAATGTAGACTCACATTCTAGCTGTATCTGAAGAAGTGAGCTGTGACTCACGAAAGCTCCTACCCTACCACAAATTTTGTTAGTCTTATAGGTGCTGGTAGACTCTTGCTTTTTTCTACTGCTCAAGAAAGCTAAGTATGAGTTACAAGATCAGGGAAGAAAGCAAATTGGGCCCATCTCTTCTGAGATACTGTCCAATAATTCAAACCTTTATGAAAGAAATGTTGATTAGAATTCCCTAAAAATTCACATTTCAAGAATTGCCCATGCAGTTTTGGGCTTTGTCCTCAAAGTGTGGGAAAGGCCCAAATACATTGGTCTTGGCTCTTAAACACATAGTTTGTTAACTAAACATATAATTGTCCAATAATGAAAACCACAATATTCCCAGTGCAGACCAATGGGTAAAGGGCTTGTTAGCCCAGGCGATGCATGGAAAAGCAACCTTTACTCAAAGATGTAGGTGCATTTCAAGATAAACGGTATGCCAGGGTCAGCCAGCTAGAGGACCACACCCACTTGGGGCCAGGGGAACTCCAGGCTGCAAGGAGCCAACAGACGCGGGTGGAAGGGAAAGGGTATCCAGATAGACGTGAGAGGCTGGCTTCAAGAGGGCAAACAACAAAAAAGAAAAGGGGATGGAGGAGAAGCCCCCACAGACAATATAAACAGTATCCCTTCAGCCATCATTTAGCATTCATTCATCTCTTCAGGGCAAATGAGAAAAACTGTTCTTCCCTCACCACCTAAAAGACCCCATTCAGGACCACCCGTGGTTTTATATTCTCATAAATCCTCAGGCCTTGTGCAGCCCAAGATGCAGAGAGAGTCCATCTGATACCTAATGTAAAGCCTTTAGGATAAACTATTTGTAGCTATGGAATCGGATGTCACCAGTATACAGATGACAGTGAGCTCTGTATCCAAATCCTTGAGTCATTGCCTGATAGCTGTGGTCAGTTGGCTGAAAATGAACAAATTTCAACTGAACCCAAACAAGACAGAAGTGATTGTACCGAATAGTGATGCTGATTGGGAAGGCAGAGATACTGAAGGACATTGTGCTCCTCATTTTTAGTGAGGTTTCAGTTGGCCCTTGCAGACTTGGTTATTGGGGTTATTGGGGTTATTCTGGATCTAGCATTGCTGCTAGATAAGTGAGTTAATACAGCTGCAAAACATGTTTTCTTCCAACTCAGTGCAGTACAGAAGATGGTCCCTTACCCTGACATAGACAGGCTGTCCATCTGGATCCACACCACGGTAACCTCAAGACTAGACTCCAATGCACTCTACAGAGGTCACCTCAAAGTCAGTTCAATTCAGAGACTCCAGTTGGTACAGAACCCAGCAGCTCGTTTATTATCAGCACGCAGCTAGGGGAAGCTGATGGAGTGACTCCAATGGAGTCGCTCCATTGGATACCCATCAGTTACTAGGCTCAATTCAAGGAATTGACTATCACACATAAAGCCTTGGTTCCTTGTATCTGCGGGACTGCTTCTGTTCCTATGTTCCACAGTGGCAGCTTCATTCATCTGAACAGCACCTTGTGCAGGTAGCCACCCTACAAAATCAACAGCTGCCGATATGCACACATTCTTGGTAGCGGCCCCCGCCTTATGGAGAGGTCTGCCTGATGAGGTTAGGAAAGCTGCTGGTTTTCCTTAAATTGTGCAAAACCAAATTATTCAGGAGTGACTACTGTGCACTGTCTGTCACTAATTATGTCACGTCAAATTGCTCGTGTTTTGTTTCAGCTCTGTATCAGATTTCCCCTTGTTTTCAAATTCCTGCAATGTGCACTGTACCCTGTTGTGTTGTTTAGTGAATGGCCCAGCTGTTACTTGTATTGAATTACACTGTGTAAACCGCCTTGAGGCTCAATGAGAAAGATGGTCTGTCAATAATGTAAATTAAAAAATAAACCAGAGAAATGATCCGGTGATGCGCAATCAGGAAGCCAATGCATAAGAAAGCAGCCTGACCCTGATGAGAACTGTGGTGCATCCTAATCAAGACTAATTCATTTATTTATAAAATGTACATGCTCTCTCTTCAGAGCCCTGCTCAAGGTGGCTTACAACTGAGGCACCAAAACAATGCCAGTAAAACACAATAGCTAAAAACAAGGCTATTGTACAAGCTGGCACCATCAAAACAAGACACATAAAATGATCCTTGGGGCATTTGGTATTTCTGTGATTCTCTGAAATCTGTCACACCTTGGCCATGGTTAATGACTAATGATTTCAGGACTATAATAAAACACTCCAGGTCACTAAAAATACCTCTGGCAAAACCATCTTCTCTGGAAACCTAAGCAACTGCTTAGACAAGCAAGATAACCTCATTGTCTGGTCCATTAGTGCTGGACATGAGTCAGTCAGATTACGTCACCAGCAACCTTCCATCATCTGAGGTTCTCCCCAAGAGGACCCAGCCAATGGCATTAGGCCAATAGGTATCACACTAAGGTTTTATCCCTTCCCTGGCCCACTCCCAAAAGGATACAAAAGGGTATCTTCAAGCCTCCCATTCTGAGTTGGCTTCCATCCTCAGACCTTCTTCCACCAAGGACCTCCAACAAGGGTCTCTTCTACCGGACAGATGGAGAATAACCTAATCTCTCCCTATTCACTTCCCTGTTTGAACTTTCTCTCCATGTCCTTCCTTCCCATCCTCCTCTTAGCTCTCTCATACTCAGATTCTCAGCCATCTGGCTGTTGCTTGCCAACTTCTCATAGCCTTCTCCAGCCTCCCACGCCCAGCTAGGGACTCCTTCCCCTCATCTACCTTCCACATTTTTGCACCTTTGTTAGGACCACCCTGTACATTTCCCTCCTCCCAGTTTTTATGGACTAACCATGCCCTGAACATCAGCCATCTAAAACAGCAGCATGGCTGACTGATAGAGCTGGCCTTTGAGGGCCAGGGCCTGGTGAACTGGACTGTGCTCATCTCACCCCTAACTTCAGTGAGAAATGTGAGCAAGCTCATTTTTCCTTCCCTCCTTGAACTGAATTGAACTGCTGTCCTTCTTTGGAGGTTTTTAAGCAGAGGCTAGATGGCCATCTGACAGCAATGCTTATTCTATGAACCTAGGCAGATAATAAGAGGGTGGGCAGGAAGGTTTACATCAATGCATAGTTCTCATGGCCTCTTCTTAGAGCCGAAACAGACGAGATGAGTTCCCTCAATTCAACCTGGGTTGAATTGCCTCAAGGTTTGACGGGAAATGTAGGCATTTCTCCTTCCCGTCGCTCAGAGGAGGAGGGGGGAGGAGGAGGGCTCCTCTCGCCCGGCCATCGCTGTTCCCAAGCGCGAGGGACTCAAGGAGCCTGGAAAGTGGCGGGGGGATGCTCTTAGGCTGGGGTGCAGCGGCGGTGGCGCTCTTGCTTCTGCCGCTCGCCGCCGCCGCCTCTCTCGCCGCTGGAGAAGGAAGCCGAGAGGAAGGAGGATGAGAGGAAGAGGCTCAGGCGGGGGGCGGCTGCAGCAAGAGCGCCGCCGCCGCCACGCCCCAGCCTAAGAGCATCCCCCCGCCACTTTCCAGGCTCCTCGAGTCCCTCGCGCTTGGGAACGGCGGCCGGGCGAGAGGAGCCCTCCTCCTCCCCCCTCCTCCTCTGAGCGACGGGAAGGAGAAATGCCTACATTTCCCGTCAAACCTTGAGGCAATTCAACCCAGGTTGAATTGAGGGAACTCGTCTCGTCTGTTTCGGTTCTTTCATGCCCAGGATAAGGCCAATCACAACCTTGGGGTCAGGTAGCAATTTTTCCCAGGCCAGTTTCCTGCATTTTGCAGGGGGTTGGCCTAGATGACTCTAGAGATTCCTTCCAACTCTGTGATTCTATGATTCTATGCTCTCAACATTCCATGCTCATCAATACATCCCCCCCCAGTTAATTTAAACTGTTCTTGTTTTTCACATAGCAGGGGAGTCACACAAGTGCCCTGAAACCCCTACCTTGTCTGTAGGTGGCTCAAATGTGCTGCCTTTATACTTATAGCAAGGGGTATCATTGTAGCATTAGATATGGTGGAAATGGTTCATATTGTCAACTGACTGGGAGAGTGCTGTTCAGAGCAAAGACAAACATTTAAATGATTAAAATATTTTATCTGTGTCAAGCCCTGCCATTAAATAGATATCCTGGCACAAAGATCTAGAGACCCCTGATTCAAATAGACTTCATCTGAAGAAGGGAGCTCTGACTCTCAAAAGCTTGTGGTATGAATATCTTTTTGTTCTCTAAGGTGCCACTGGTCAAATAATGCTCTAGAATAGAGATGGCACGAACTGAAATACAAACCAAAGTTCGTGACGAACCAGGCCAGTTCGTGGTTCACAAACCGGTGGTTTGTCCGAGCCCATTTCTGACAAACCACCATGAACTATAGGCTGGTTCGTTTTTTTGGTTCTTCACTGCAGACAGCCTAGCGCCGATCAATCAGTTTCCTAGGCAACAGGGGATGGACTTCTTGCAGACCTTCTGCTGGCCTGGAAATGACTATTTGCTGACCTGGATGTGATGTTTTCACGAACCAAATGAACTGGTTTGTGAACCGGGGCAGCTTTGTGAACGTTCATGGTTCGTGAAATGCAACGAACCATGAACGGTATGGTTCTTTTTTTCCTGGTTCGTGCCCATCTCTACTCTAGAAGGAATAATTCCCAAAGCAGTCCTATGTAGGGAACCATTACGTTGTAAGAAATCCTAGTCAGGGCTGATATTATCTCGTACCTAAAACTCCCAAATCCAACCTGTGTCATGGAATCCAACAAAATTCTGTTTTTCCTCTGCATCACAATCATCCCAATAAGTCATGCTGTGCATATCTTTATACCACTCCACAGCTTACTCCCTGAGTTGTTTACTGAAATTATATGTATTTTTCCTAACATAGTGAACATTCCGTAAATTAATTAGTTCTTTATAGGCAGCCAGAGGTAAGAACATTTGTATTTATTAGTATTGAAATAAATCACAGTCCTTATATACAAAGGCCATTAAAGTAAGATTATGTACAACGTAGACTTATAAATATAAGCTACTCTGACCCAGGCACACTTTACTCCTTTTTTGTTGTTTTGCTTTGAGTCAATGACCACATCGCTCAGAACAAATTATTCAAATTGTACATGTAAATATGCTTCGTTACTCAAAAAGGTCTTATTTCACAAGCTTTGCTCTGAATTCATTGTTTGAATGAAAAGGTGCATGTGTGCGCATGTGCATGTGATGGAAAATTGGACATAATGTTTAAGGGGAAATGACTGAAGCCCTCTAAGAGGGAACATATGAGGTTTCTCTCATTTGCTCTTGCTTCCTGCACTCTGCTGGCTGGCCAGGTCTGGCTAGACTTGGAAGCATAAACTTGAGCTTGGGGCTCGAGTACAGGGCTTATACCTAGTGGACCAGTTGATCCTGCAATGTAGCCTTCCCAAGCCTCAACCTAAACAGACTGGGTATTAATCAGGCTCAGCTGTACTTGCTGGCAAGGGTCGGCTGTGCTGTGCTTTGGCCAGGATCCTGCAAAAGTATCATTCTTGGCACTCTGTTCTGGATCTCCAAGGAAGTTATGCACAGCCAATCTGGCACTTTGCCTCCTTTGTGCCACCTTAGCCTGGACCATTCCTGTGGAGTGGGAAAGGCTCCTGGGTGGATACAAGCCTGGGTTTGAGTCTTACCTGGAGGCCTAGCAGCTAACTCATGGACTGGTGCCATGGTTTCTCTTGCAGAATCTGGCAAGCGGGCCTCAGGTGCTGCTGGTTCATCCTCAGTAGTCACCTCTGCAGCGCTGGTTGAGTCCTCCCTGATGCCACTGGTCCTCCTCAGCCATCAACCTGGGCTCCTCCCCTGAGAGCTCTTGAGTTGGAGTCACTGAGATGGTCGGGGTCATCATGACACTTCCTGTCACACACCCCTATAAGTGCCTCTTTCAGCAGCTGACTGTTCTTCCGGCAGCCATCTCTACTGCTCCTGATCTTAAGAGAGAAGCTGGAAATTAGGTTGATGGAGCCTGCAAAGGGCCAGAATTGCCAGAGTAGCTCCATCGCCTATCTAGCAAAAATAGATATACAAACTGCTGCTGATGTTCCCTCCAAAGTACAAAGCAAATCTTCTGTACCCTACAATGTCAACTGAGAGGCAACCCACCAAAAGAAGGGAGCCCCAGCCAGACGGGCAACATGGAAAAGCCGTTCATACTGACAGCGCATCCCATGACAACACACAGATCCACAGAACAGGCAAGGTGTGTTAAGTGACTGATCAGGGAAGCGGCACGGAGGACAGTGCCTCTGTCCCAATTGTCATGGTTTGGAATGTCACTGCTAACTGGCTTTAAAATATCAAAGGGAGATTGTGTTGATAGAACACCTGCGTCACATTTAATTTTGCCTTAACTGCGCATAAACAGACAGAGGTGGCTCTGTGATCCCTTCAGCTTTCTCTGCACGTCCCCAGCAGAACCTATAGAATTGTCAGGCCAGGGCTACACAGGGCTGTTTTGTACATGATAAATGTATATTGCAGGCAGACTCTAAGAACGCAGGGTGGGCAGAAGGAACTTATCCCCAATTTACTCTGGGGTGTGTGGCTAACGTTCCCTCAGAAGCCGCTCCAGTGTCAGTTCAGGGACATTTTCCATGTGCAGCTCAAGCATTCAGTGTAGGGTTGCCAAGTCCGGTTTGGGAAATTCCTGGAGATTTTGCGGGTGGAGCCTGGGAAGGGTGAGGTTTGGGGAGGGAAGGGGCGTCAATGGGGTATAATGCCATAAATTCCACCAGGGCTTTTTTTCTGGGAAAAGAGGTGGTGGAACTCAGTGGGTTGTCCTTGGAGAAAATGGTCACATGGCTGGTGGCCCTGCCCCCTGATCTCCAGACAGAGGGGAGTTCAGATTGCCCTCCGCGCCGCTCAATGGCGCAGAGGGCAATCTCAACTCCCCTCTGTCTGGAGATCAGGGGGCAGGGCCACCAGCCATGTGACCATTTTCAAGCGGTTCCGGAACTCCGTTCTACCACGTTCCAGCTGAAAAAAAGCCCTGAATTCCAAACTCCAAAGCCACCTGGAGACTGGCAGCCCTAATTCAGTGCCTTGTAAAAATTTCAGTTGGGAGACAGCCAGTAGGACAGAATGCTTTCTCACAGTTTCAAGGCCTGCTTGTGATTATATTACACAAAACAGTGTGTTTTAAAAGCACTTGTCCTATTTACTTTTTCTAGCTAATAATTATAGCAGGCATTACTTTTTGAGACAAGACTTGTGCCTTAGGCATTGCATACCTAGTATACACACCAATTTGATTATTTATAACAGTAGTCACAGTTGGTAGCCAAAGTGCTCCAGGAATAATCACACATGATCGGAGGGGGGGCGGGGGAGGCTCCTGAATGGAGGACATGATGAAAGGTGCACAACTGATATACAACTGTGTAAACACAGAGTATACCCAAACCATGTAGGTGGAATGTGTATATATTCCAGAGCAGAGTGCAGGAAGCTGTGGAAGAGGCAGCAGCCACATCACTCTGAACATTATGACTAGCCATGTTGCCCCTCCTGTCTGTTCAGAACATGGAGGTTCATACAACAGCTTTTCCACCTAGCAGGGAAGCCTAAAGTGGCTTCAAGCACTGGTTCCCCCCTCAGATTCCTCTCCTTTTCTGGGAAGGATGACCCCAAGCAAGAGCAAGAGCTCTTTGCCTCTGTGGGGTTTGTCTATATGGTCTTGGGGTTGATTTATCTTCCAGCATTAAGCCTTAGGCGGTCAATCTTCCCCTCTCCTCCCTCTTCCATTTGCTTGCGGAAACTGACAAGTGAAGAGTTAACACCCCACCCTGAGATTTTTCAAGTTGCGCAGATGACTTTGGAGTGCTGTCATTCTCCAACCTGGCATAACTGGGGGTCGGGATGGCTCTTGGGAACTCTGCCTTCAGGGTTTGAGCAGCTTTTACGTACAGCCAGGCCCGAAAGAGGCCCTGAGGCAAGACCGTTTCTGCAGAGGTGGGCAGGGGTGGTCCTAGTAGCATCTCTGGGATTCATGCAGCCAAGAGAGGAAATGCTACTGGAATATATTGTCTTACTAAATGAAGTAACTGGATCGATTTCATCTTGTTTTAGCTGGAGAGGGTTGGTTTGCACATGCCCTTTCTTGTCTCTTGTTACTGTTCATTTTAAGGATTCTAGTGTCACTTATTTTTATTTATGGCTACACACAGACAGTGCCTTCCCCGTCTGATATGAGATTGCTGTTGGGCTTCTCCTACCACTCTGCAACCATCCTAGAAAGGTATTGAAGTTATTATATGCATTTTGTTCCATAGCACAAAACTGATACAGTCCATGTTTATCTCCAGTGTTGCCTCCGAAAGACAGCAGCCTATTTTGCACATGATGGAGACTGCTAGACTCGCTTAATTCAGGGAACTACTGCCATTATGCATATCTAAACCAAGCGTACTCAGAAAGAATTGGACCTCTCCTACCTGTATGGCTAAAATATGCTATACAAAATGGAGCCACATGATACTGGAAATATTGGGAAAGATCAACGCCCGTTTATTTAGAACAGCAGCAATGGTTTCTGCCTTCTGCTTCCGCAACAAAAGTCTGCCGGTTTCATGTTGTCCTCTGGCCATATTTATACGGGCCACTGTAAAGTGACTGATAGGATGGCATCTTGGATGTCTTTGATAGGAAGATAGTCTCAGCAGGTGACTTCAAGCCATGTCCATTTCGCACAACATAGGGCTGTGCTGTTTTGTTGCACTTCATTTTGTAGATGAAGAAATAGGGAAATTGGGGCTTACCTGGTATATTTACTTTTGAGACCGAGGGCAGTGAACTGTTCACAGCAGACATTTCAAAGTCCAGAGTCAGGTTTCTGATGCCATCTATTCTATATGCTGTTCAAAGAAAGGGAGGCAACACCGGGGCCTAACTTCTTCCAGCTCAGCTGTGACATCTTTCTGCTTGTTTTATTTTGCTTTCACTGAGTTCTACTTCATTCAGTTTTTCCAAAGTTTGCTCTTAATTGGACATTTTTGCAAAAGGTGAAGACTAGTTTGACCTTTCTTTGGATGGATTAGGGTGAAAAATTGTCCTCCCTAGGTTATGGCCTGTAATAATTTGCCCGCCCTTGATCTTGATCTTCCTAAAAAATAAATTCACAAAGTAGGCTTAGATTTTCTTTCATTGAGAAGATCCCCCAGATGTCTAGATGGCTCACATCCTACATCGATTAGACTCTTCATTTAAGCATATTTATGCAACAATTTTAAATTACCCAGAAAAATCTGAGAAAAAGGCAATCCTATATAATATGCAATTTCTCTAAAATAGATTAATATCGTACTTTGGGGACCGTCACAAAATAAACTAAACATTGGCTTTGGAGATCATTTTCTCCAAAAGGTTCATCATCCTTTCTTGCAACTGCAGACTCTGAACTTGAATGATGTTTTGCTGATCCAGAATCCTTCGGACTTCCCGGCAGGTTTCTTCCATAGCTCTGCTCAGCTTCTTTTGTTCCTCCAGCATTGCTTCCATTAACTTTAGTTTCTTTTTTTGAAAGCTACAACTTTGCATTTTCCTTTTCTTTATGGGCCTTTCTTCAGTTCTGAAATACAAAAGTTCAGCATTAAATTACATTTTGGGGGGAAGCTATTATTAAAAGCCCTTCATAAGGCTTTTTACAGGGCTTTTTTTCTGGAAAAAGAGGTGCTGGAACTTAGTGGTGGAACTCAGGACCACACAATGAAGTCACTTTGGGTCAGCTGGAACAAGGGGAGAGTTTTTAAACGTTTAAATCGCCCTCGGCAAAAATGGTCACATGGCCGGTGGCCCCGCCCCTTGATCTCCAGACAGAGGGGAGTTTAGATTGCCCAGAGTGGTGCGGAGGGCAATCTAAACTCCCCTCTGTCTGGAGATCAGGGGGCGGGGCCACCGGCCATGTGACCATTTTCAAGAGGTGCTGGAACTCTGTTCCACCGCGTTCCAGCTGAAAAAAGCCCTGACTTTTTATCTTCTCTTCATAAGGCTTATGGAATATAGCTCATGACCACCTACATGGTGCAAAGATAACGTCACTAACCAACTGGTATTTCAAAGGCTATATCCAAGTCTGTAATATTTTCTTGCATAAAGAAGGGCTTACCATACGCCACAAGGTTTCGTGTTTCCCGTGAAACCCATTTGGTGTTCCATACTCCACTCCCTCCTATAAATATTCTTATACCAAACCTAGCACCTTTACTTCCGGCCCTGTTCCAGCCATCGCCAGCTCTCTCCCTCCCTCCTTTCAATTTGACAGTGCCAAGTTAGCCTTTCAGTTAGGGCTGCCAACCTCCAGGTGGTGCCTGGAGGACCCCCCCCCCCTCAAATTACAACTAATCTCAGGTCTCTGGAGAAAATAGCTGTTTTTGAAGGTAAAGCCTATGCCATTATATTCTGGTGAGGTCTCTTGCCTCCTCAACCCCTGCCTTCCCAACCCAGAGCTGGCCACTGTATTTACAGCACCCTGGAGCAGTAACTATCAGTATGGGAACAGTTCACCAGGCTAATCTGTTATGAATCTATTTTTATTCCACCCTTGCTGCAAGGAGGTTAGAGTAGCATAAATGGCTCTCCTCTGTTTTATCCTTACAACAACAACTCTGTGAGGTTAGTTAGCCTGACTGGCCCAAGGTCACCCAGCAAGCTTCTGTGGCAGAGTGAGGACTTCAACCGTGGTCTGCCGGTCCTAATCCAACACTATACCCCACCCTGGCTACAGATGCATCTTCTGAAGAGAGCAATGTGTTCTGCATGCATCTGCTGGATGGAGACTGAAGCAAAGTGCTGTGTATGAAGGGCTGAAAACTATCGACTTCAATCCAGAAAGGGGCGATCCACAAATGGAAACAAATTTCCATTCATGTGTCCTATGGAAGATTCAAACCACAGCAGCGAGGGATGAAGGGAAGCTCCTGGATCCAGATAGGTTCATGCAATCCACTGGGCAGCAATCATGGAGGTGGACTGGAGGAGCTGGACTCTGCCCCCCCCCCCCGCCCCCACAAATCCAGACAGCGATCCAGTTTGTAAGAGCTGACAGCTCTGATCATCAGTATGGCTGGGAGGAGGGGATCCTCTTGCACTTAAACAAATCAAGATTTACTCTCTATTCTAACTTGACTTGTATAAACTGCCAAGTGTAGCTGCTTCAACATAAGATTATATCACCCCCCCCCCCAAGTGTATGGGATCACAAGGGAAAGTTTTCAAAGCAAACAACTGCTTCAACTTTTTAACTTTGCTTTGGCCGGTCTCTTCCCCATTTTTTGTGTCTTTCAGATGTGAAATCCTGATGGTACGGTATTCCAGCTAAGGACTAAGTAGTGTAGAACAGAGTCATATTATTACTTCTCCTGCATATGAAAACTGTGCTGATGCCATCCCAAATGCATTTACGTTTGAAACAACATAACGCCACTCTTAGGATTGACGCTCACTCCTAATTTGTACGAGCCGTTCATAGATTGTATTGTTTCATTTGTATAGGAGATTCAAGATTCACTCTCTCCACAGTACAGAGAAAGTTCATTACAGAAGGAAGTTTTTAAGGTGTGCATTTGAGCAAGCATCAACCTGTCTGACCTCCAGTTTCAAAAATACATGTTTGAAAGGCTTCTGGAAGTTTACAATATGCTACACTGTGTATACTTAAAGCTTCTGGGTGCACATACACACAAACTGCTAAAGCTTAAAAAAAATCTAACCAGTAGAGTACCTACACTGCTATCCTAACAGTAGTTTAGTCCATTCAAACTTCTGTCCTTTTCTCTGAGTGACAGAAATGCCCCTGTCACATCCCAAACTGCTTTCAATTCTTCCCTCAGTTTCAGAAGCAGATTGCTATGCCATGGAGGATCTGCCGCCTTAAGAATAACAAATCTCATGGGTTCCTGAAACTAGTTTCACAGTTCTCAGGAGCCTGCAGTAATATTCTTGTCTGATTGTGTAAGTGGAACTCTGGCCATTAATGACTTGTTTCCAATTATAATAAGCCCTTTGATCTGGACACACTAATGTGGTAAATTGCAGGACCACCTATAATTTTTCCAAGTGAAAACTCTGATCTCCGTCATTAGACCTATCAGCAGGCTTCTCAGTTGCCCTGCCACTATCAGGCAACTCAGGAAAGCACACACCGGGCATGCTTCTTGTGGGGCGCGATGATGTCACTTCCTGACATCTTCTCATCTTGATGCAGAGGCCTAACTCTTTCTTCTTGGATCTGCCCCCCGCAACAGCTATTTAAAGGCTGCTCAGGGGGCAGGCCAGTCTCAGGCTCCACCAACCACCCTCCTCCCAGGGCTGATGCCCCTGTGAGGGTTGTTGGCCCACAGGTGCCTGCCTCTTTTCCGGCTTGCCCTAGGCCAGCTCTCCAATTGGCCATCACAGGACAGGACCCATTGGTTGGAACCAATCAGCTCTTTTGACTGTAGAGCCCAGGCTGGGACCATTTGCCCTGCCTCTGGCCTTCCTGGGCTCTGCCCTATCAATGCCCCCTCCTAGAGTTGCCAGTCTCCAGGTGGTAGCTGGAGATCTCCTGGAATTACAACTGATCTCCAGGCCAAAGAGATCAGTTCCCCTGCAGAAAATGGCTGCTTTGAAGGGTGAACTCTATGGCATTATGCCCTACTGAGGCCCCTCCCCTTCCCAAACCCCACCATTTCCAAGCTCCACCCCCCCCCAAATCTCCAGGAATTTCCCAACCTGGACCTGGCAACCCTACTCCCACCACCCCAGCCTAAGCCCCATCCCACACAGGGCCCAGCATGCCTGGCTGCTGCCATGTTTTGAAGTCTGACAGAAAATGGGGCCAGGGTGTGCGGAAATGGCGGTTTTGCCCTTCCTCCTGTCACTTACATTGGGGCACCTTCCTGCGGTGGCCAACAATCCAGCTGCTCCAAAGTCCCCATGGCTGCTAACAACTGCTGTTCCTGGCCGCTCAGGAATGGGCTGGCCTGTAGAGTTGTTGATGTTATGGCTGCCAGGCTCGTCCGTCACATCAGGAGCCTGCTCTGAGGCTGGCTGCCCAATGGAGCTCCAACTCTGGACAAGATCCTTTACAAGGGATGGACATAAAACACAAAGATGCCCTCGTAGCAATTACATGGCCTGTGTACCAAGGGGCCACCGTGGCTTTATACCGCTTACCACGCTCTTGGTCTACTACACAAAATCTCAAAGTAAATTGTGTTACCTTAACTTATAAGAAAGTAAGCTAGAAGAACTCTCAGAATGTTCGTCTTCGAAAAATTCTTCCCGCCCTTCATATGTGAATTGATTATATGGCAAGTAGAGAGGTGTGGACTTGGCCGACGGTGACTGGGAGGCCTCCGTCTGAGATGTTGAGGGGCCCGGCTGCTGGCTGTCGTGCATTTTTACGTCATTGTGCTCGGACACTTTAGACAAGATTCTGTCAATAGTTTTAAAATAAGGCCAATCAGGTGCAAGAGTTTCACTGTCGGTCATACATTTTAATTTCCTGTGATGAAAGAAACAAAATCATGTATGAAAAAAATCAGAAAATCAGTGATTTTACGCAGGATTATAAAACTCTATGACATACAGTGTGTTAATGTATAAAGATATCCGGAGCTTGGGGGTCAAATCAAAACGAGTAAAAAGAGAAGAAAAATGGTCATTCATCATTGCATCTGCTTGCTTTTTTGTTTTGGACCCAAAGGTACATGGCAATCCAGACAAGTGTGCAACACACTGAGTGTGTTAAATTTACCTTTTTAATAACAGGTCATGAGCAGGTCAATCTAATCTTTGAGGACTATGAGTATCTTCTTGATGCCATCGTCTACACTGGTGAAAAGTTCTGAATGGCCAGTTTATTTGGCTACACTAAATGTTTGTTTTGCTTGAATACTCCTGTGTTTGAGTATGTGTGTGTGCATGTACGTGGGTGAGAGAGAGAGAGAGAGAGAGAGAGAAATTGTGCTTTCAAAAGGGCTGAAATGGCTCCCCCAAACAGCCTAGTTTTCATATTTTCCAAGTACTGTTGGCAGCTCTTGGCAGCTTCTGTTGCTCAGGGCACCTGCTGATTCAGCACCATTTCTGCCCCCACATCTGTTTTGTGAATTGATCCCAGTCAACCAGGCAAGTATGATTATGTTACTGGGTGCAAATGCAGTCACTATAGAATAAGGCTGTGCTTTCTGAATTGGTCACATGAATGATCCTAACCAATCGAGACAGCATTGTCTCTCCTCTAAACCAGAAAAAGTGTTTGCAACTGGACAAGTGCAGGAGGGATTACACTGCCTATTCTTCTGTGGGGTGTAGCAGACTTATGGCGACCCCTAGCGGGGTTTTTATGGCAAGAGACTAACAGAGGTGGTTTGCCATTGCCTGCCTCTGCAACCCTGGTCTTCATTGGAAGTCTCCCATCCAATTACTAACTAAGGCTGACCCTGCTTAGCTTCTGAGATCTGACGATATCAGGCTCACCTGGGCTATCCAGATCAGCGTAACTACTTTAAATTGCCAATTCTCATGGTTTTTGACAATTTAAAAGAGTTCTTTCTTCCCTTTCTCTTGAATTAATGCTTGAAATTTGATTAGGGAAGGGGAGAGGACACAAACATTTTCACCTTTTTTTGCAGTAATTGCACATTAGTAAATAGGAGCACACATTTATTTAATTTATTTTATTTTATTTATGACATTTATAGTCTGCCTTTCTCACTGAGACTCAAAGCAGATTACACAGTGTGAGATCAGTACAGTTAATATCAAGGACATTTCCATAAACAATGCCATAGGGTAGATAAGCACAAGTTTACAAAGTCATAGCATTAGCAGAAATTGGAAATGTTTATGGACCTGTCCGTTGTTATACATTTATATAACTGTTGAGTGAGATAATAACAACAGCAACATTCGATTTATATACCGCCCTTCAGGACAACTTAATGCCCACTCAAAGCAGTTTACAAAGTATGTCATTATTACACCAAACTGACTGGGGGTTGTCAAAGATTTTCTAGCCAATTACAATGCCGTGGGAATGTATCACTCCTAACATATGCAGATATGCACTGCAAAATAAGTGGAAATTAATAGCAATGATTTTTAAAATGTTGTTCTGAACAGGGGCACCCTGGAATGGGGAGATCAACCACCCTGCCACCCCCGCCCCACTCCTTGCTTGTCTCCTTCCTACCTACCAGCTTTACTTAACCATTGGTGGATGGGGATTTGGTAAACCATCCCCGCCAGCCTGAGTTTAGAGGGTTTGCCTTTACTTGCCCAGGTTACCCCCCTCTTGCTCCATGAACTCCTCTAGAAAAACCTTTTATTGCAACCCCAGCAAAGTTTTAAAAGCTGTCATCGGATGATTACATTTAGAACAGAAAAAGTCAAAAGGTCCCAAAAAAATAAGCACTCTCACAGGCTGAAGGTTGCCAGGCAGCAAAGAAAAGCAATAAAATGTTCCCCGATTCTAACAAACGGAACTTATTTTCTCATACAGAATCACAGAATCACACAGAGTTGGAAGGGGCCATACAGACCTTCCAGTCCAACCCCCTGCCCAGTGCAGGATCAGCCTAAAGCATCTCTGACAAGTATTCATCCAGCCTCTTCTTGAAAACTGCCAGTGAGGGGGATCTCACCACCTCCCTAGGCAGCTGATTCCACCTTTGAACTACTCTGACCGTGAAAAAGTTTTTCCTAATATCCAGCCAGTACCTTTCTGCATGTCATTTAAGCCAGTTGCTTCAGGTCCTACCTTCTGCTGCCAACTGGAACAGCTCCCTGCCCTCCTCCAAATGACAGCCTTTCAGATATTTAAAGAGAGCAATCATGTCTCCCCTCAATCTCCTCTTCTCCAAACTAAACATTCCCAAGGCCCTCACCCTTTCCTCGTGGGGCTCAGTCTTCAGACCCCTGATCATCCTCGTCACTCTCTTCTGCACCCTCTCGATTTTGTCCATGCTAGCCTGGCCCATGCTTCGCCACCAGGATGGCACACATCCCACTGGCAGCAGCCCCCGCCCCCCACTAGCTTATCCCAGAGCTTTGGAGAGTGAGGGTTTTATAAGCCTCCCATGCTGATCCCTGCTGCCTTACTCAGGTAATTACCCTTATCCCTCCAAAACTGGCCATAATGGAGCAGCCCAGGTATTGTTGGGGGCTGGATATAGGGATCATACTGGCTTTTTGCTGAAAGATATGAACTGTTTCTAATCATCTGTTCCTGTGTTCGATTGAAACTCCTGGCTGTTAACTTTAAAGCCCTAAATGGCTTAACACCTGGGTACTTGAAAGACTACATCCTTCCATATTGCCCAGCCTGCCAGTTAAGATATTCTTCCCAAGTCCTGCTTTCCATGCCCCTCTTCCACTTTTGGGAGGGGCTGTTGGTGACCAGAGACAAGGTGACCAAAGATAGGGTGGTGGCACCTTGCTTCTGGAATGCCCTTCCTCTTGAGGTTTGCCTGGCACCTCTCCTACACTCTTTGAGGCAGGGCTTTTTTTCTGGGAAAAGAAGTGGTGGAACTCAGTGTGTTGCCCTCAAAGAAAATGGTCACATGGCTGGTGGCCCCGCCCCCTGATCTCCAGACAGAGGGGAGTTTAGATTGCTCTCCGTGCCATGAGCGGCGTGGAGGGCAATCTAAACTCCCCTCTGTCTGGAGTTAAGGGTCGGGGCCACCAGCCATGTGACCATTTTCAAGAGGTTCCGGAACTCCATTCCACCACGTTCCAGCTAGAAAAAAGCCCTGCTTTGAGGCATCAGACCAAAACTTCTATTTTTTTCCCAGACTTTTAATTAAGGGGTTGCTCTTTTAACATCATTTTGTACTTCTAGCCTGAGAACTGCTTTGTAAGACTCGCTTTAAGCTTCTCTGTATTTTGTACTTTTTATGCTCTAGCTAGATTTGTAATACTGAGCTTTAATGGGTAACCACTCATGTTGTGTTTTATGCTTCATAAGCTACGTGGAGCAGGCTTTCTGGAGAGGGCAGCAAAGATATTTTCTAAATGAATGAATGAATGAACCTGAGTGTAGATGTTGACAATATGTTGCCCATATATTTCCCCAACAAAGGAGAAATGCAGCTCCAGGAGATCATCTGAGGTCAGGAAAATGGAGAAGAAAGAGTTAATTCCCTCTCACAACCCCACCTGAACTGAGGTCCTGTTTCACAATTAAAAAACATGCTGAAGAACCATTCCGGGGTCTTTCAGCATCTTATCAAAAAGGCTCAGACAGGAACATCAGACCCTAACAGCAAGCCGAATACTGAAGGATCCTCTCATCAGCAATAAGTATCCTAGCGGCAGCCCTGTGTCTAATTATACCTAGAAATTGTGGATATGGAATGCCGGTGCCGCAAATGGCAGCAATTGCCTGTGTAAGGGAAATGGAGGAAAAAGTGGTAGCCATGGAAAAAGCCAAGTTGAAAGAGGGAAATGATCAAAGTCCTTGGATGAATGGCAAAAGCTTCTTAGGTGACATGCTCTATTGACTTGCACCAAATCAAGTATTCTTACCAAATTATCAGTAGGGAGGTGGAGTGGGGGGAATGACTGAGCATACTAGCTGTCAAGAAATTGGCCTTTCCTTTCTTTTGGTCCAGGTTTCTAGGCCTGGTTAGGCTGCAGAAGACCCACCTCTGGAAAAGTGCAGCCGCTATGACTTTGCAGTTTTCAGAGATAGGTATGAGAGGGACCTGAAGCACGCAGCTGCAGATCATAGCTTCAAGGCCAAGAGACTGAGAGGGAGCTTTGCACTTGCTTTCCATCTTATTAGTGCAAGGAACCCTGGGCCAGAGTGAGTGACTGTGACTGTGGATGTGTTCCAGCTACAGGGGAACATGGTCACATGTTCTAGCAACACCCGGCAATAGGTCAAGCAGGCTCAGGCCATGCTGGAGCTGCCTGGCATCCAGTCTTCATTCTAGTTTGGCTCTTCTAGTGTTGCTGGTCACTTACATGCTGTTCTGTGCTTTTGGACTTGACTACCAGATTAGATGTCCGTCTAGGACTCTTGCCCTTGGATTTTGTACTTTAGAGTTCTACTTGAACTTTTGTGCCTCTAGCCTAACAAGGTGAACACCAAAGCCTGTATAGTATTTTAGAGTATGTATAGATCCGGAGGAGTTAGCCATGTTAGTCTGTAGTTGCAAAATAGTAAAGAGTCCAGTAGCACCTTTAAAATTAACCAACTTTAATGTAGCATAAGCTTTTGAGAATCACAGCTGTCTTCATCAGATGCATCTAACGAAGAGAGCTGTGGTTCTTGAAAGCTTATGCTACAATAAAGTGGGTTAGTCTTAAAGGTGCTACTGGACTCTTCTTTAGTACTATAGAGTATGTATGTAACTTTGTTATTATTTTCTGTAAGGACTGTAGACTTTACTACTAATATCTTCTCATTGCATTATATTTCTACTTACGTACGTAATACCATTTCTTTCATTGTTTAACACGTTACATTTAATGTGGATGCCTCGTTTCAGATTTCTGCAATCCCCGTCCTATTCCATTGTTAGATGTCTTCTCACCCTATTGATTGCACTGACTTTCTTTATATAATCAGCCTTGAGTCTCAGTGAGAAAGGCAGACTATAAATAGCATAAATGAATAAAGAATAACTGATGTGTATAGGAATCCTTGAACCTTCTAACTTGCATTTCACATAAGGGACATTCTTCAGGGTGTGATGTGGAGTCACTAGAACCATAAAGCAAGGTTTGTACCCACCAAACTCACCAGACTCTTGACTTTGAACACTTTTAAAAATTGTTATGGTTTATCATTTGCTAAGATCTGCTCGATCTGCTGAATGAAAATTGGATTTCCCCCCTTGGGTCTTGTAAAAAAGCTTTCAAAATAAATTATAAATCATGCTGCTCATGTACCAATTGGTGGCTAAACAGAGAAGTGGGGCACAAAAGTGCAGTACTTAAGTTGTGTGTCTGTCACGAATGAATTATTCAAATAGCAACGAAAACTGGTAAAATATTCAGCTGTAACTTTCGGCAGCGATCTGAATGACATGAGCTCTTTCCAGGCCTGTAGGCTGAATGGCTGTGGGCAGAGGAGGGGGACCAGCCATTGTCCCACCCTACATGCATTCATTTGAAGGTCTGCACATAGCTCCCCGAAGGCACCTCCCAACTGCATGGAGATTGCCTTACAATCGGGGCTTTTTTTCAGGGGGAACGCAGGGGAATGGAGTTCCGGAACCTCTTGAAAATGGTCACATGGCTAGTGGCCCTGCCCCCTGATCTCCAGACAGAGGGGAGTTGAGATTGCCCTCCACGCCACTGAACGGCACGGAGGGCAATCTCAACTCCCCTCTGTCTGGAGATCAGGGGGCAGGGCCACCAGCCATGTGACCATTTTCTCTGAGGGCAACCCACTGAGTTCAACCACCTCTTTTCCCAGAAAAAAAACCCTGCTTACAATCAATGTATGAACTTTTAAAAATCTGATTCTGGGAAGTAAAAGCGCTGGAATTACAGCAAGAACAACTGTATACTTATGCCAGAAAGTTCCCACCCCAGGCAATCTGCCATTATACAGCCTGACAATTCTAAAATCAATCAAATCAAGATGATTATCCTATTTACACAAACTTTGCCATGGAGAATGTACTGGTACCCAATAAGCCCAATAAACAAAGATGGCGCTGTGACAATTAAGAAAATTCTCTTTGACATGAAAGCCCTTCACATTGCAACTAGTTTTGCACTCACTCAAAAATACTTCCAAGTTCTCCTCTTGCCTATTTAGATTCTGCCCAAGAAGCAAGGCTAGTCCAAGGGTCCTGATGAAAAACTGCATTTTTAAGTTGAGGCTTCAAAGTCTCCGTTATAAAGAGAAACTGTGTAATGCACAACATTCTCAGGAGATGGGATTCTCAGGGCAGAAAGCAGAGGGGTGTGCGCTGGCAAAGACTGCACTTGTTTGATTAGCAGCTGGAATCTTTCAGGATGGAGCTTGGTGCCAAAGGAAAATTTGGGTTGGTCTTTAAGTGGCCTTCAGGACTTGGGATTTTGTTCTGTCCTTGAGAAATGAATCTTCCTGCTTTTGCCTCTTAAAAACTTTGTTGATGTGAGATGCTATTGTTGCTGTTCTTCAGGGATCAGCCTTTGGGGGTGGGGGAGCAGCTGCAAGACCTCTCATGTGAACACATGCGCAGTACAGCACTACGCTGCACACAGCTGGCTCTTTCACCCACAACAGCTGCTGTAGAATATTCTGAATAATCTGTAATGCAACAGATTCTTTTAGCATTTCTTTAACCCAAAGAACAAACATGCTCTGTAAATTTTAAATGGGATGAAGACAGGCAAGTGTGCACGGCCAGTTCTCCAGCCAAGCCTCCCATCTTTCTGCTTTGGACAGCAGAGTCAAGAATGTGCCATGAACCACAGGGGCTTAGTTATCTTGCAGCCATCAGAAAGCTGGGAGGTGACTGGGATTCCTTCTGGGCACATGCTGCCTCTGACTGAGCCCATGCTAAACCCCAGTGGGTTGCGTAACGGCGAGGGAAGCGTGAGCCATGATCTTAGGTGTGAAAAAGAAACTGAATACTGATGCATGGATGCAGTGTAGATTTGACAACACTCCAACACAGTCAAGAAGCAAGTGGGTGCGTCTGCATTTCTAATCTAAGAGCACACACTGAATTACAGCCATCCATCTTCAGAAGTCCTTTTCGGACATTACAGACATGCATACTAGGAGCCCAGCAGCTACGAACTGGGACCAGCAAAGGCGACTCTCCTGTTATATGCAGTTACCATATTGTGTGAAGAGGGGCATTATATGTATTTGCCATGTGCATACAGGCTCTGCGTGCACGAGCACGAACCCTGAAAAATCCAGTATTCACTCTGGGTCTAAAGCCAGAACTTTTTTTCTGGGAAAAGAGGTGGTGGAACTTAGTGGGTTGCCCTCGGAGAAAATGGTCACATGGCTGGTGGCCCCGCAACCTAAACTCCCCTCTGTCTGGAGATCAGGGGGAGGGGCCACCAGCCATGTGACCATTTTTGAGAGGTGCCGGAACTCTGTTCCACTGTGTTCCAGCTGAAAAAAAGCCCTGTCTAAAGCTATACACACATGGTAATATGCATGTTGCCCCTGTTCACACAACATGGTAATGCCATGTACTGGGACAATCATGGATAGTGCATGCTTCTGATACGTGTAGTTGGCCAGCTCCACATGTGTGTGGATGTAACATCTGAAAAGTATTCTGATTACTAAAGCTACAACAGTAACATGATTCATCTGGCCGGACACCAGTGCTCTGGTTGCAATAGCTCTGACACGTTAGTGGAATCTCTGGTGAGGTTTATGTTTCATATTTTGGAATTGGAACAATAGCCATTTTAGCAGAGTGTCGTTCCTAACATTATCACGAAACTTTCCAAGGTCATTTCTTTCCAAGGTCATTTCTTTCCAAGGTCATTTCTTAGTCTCTTTTCCTTTCCATTTATTGAGATTTTGATTTGCCAGTTCGATCCTTTCGGTTTCTGTCTCCCCTCAATTAAGTCTCATTTGCTTCATTCCCCCATTTCCCTGTCTCGCTGCATTCTGCTTTGAAACAGCACCCCCGAAAGTGGAAGATCAAGGGTGGGGGAGAATATAAATAATATTCTCTTGTTTGGTCTAGCTGCCATTTCTTTTGAAAATATCACAAGCTGATAGGTTTTTTCAATCTGCAATATATCACACAGTTATAAATGACAAATTTATTCAAATACTATTTTGATTTATTCAATTTAATCTATTTCTAAGATAAAAATTGCTCCCCAAAGCATCTTGCATCAGATAAAATCCTCCAGATGATGCTGGTGTTCTGCTTTTAAATGAAAACCGGTTCAGAAAGTGCTGGACTTCATTATGGGGCTGGGTACCAAGTGTGCATGGCACCTGTGTGCTCTGTCATCTTCTTGTCTCTGGGTGCAATTGAAGGTTCTGAAAGGGAGGGTTATAATAGTGGGGATTATAATAAGGCTGTACCTTCAATTTCTGGCAAAAATCTTGGTGGTGGTAGAGAGTGCCCCCAAGTCATAGCTGACTTATGGCGACCCCCCCCCCCGGTGCGATTTCATGGCAAAAGACTAACAGAGGCGGTTTGCCATTGCCTGACTCTGCAACCCTGGTCTTCATTGGCGGTCTCCCTTCTAGCTTCTAACCAAGGCCGACCCTGCTTAGCTTCTGAGATCAGGCTCACCTGAGCTATCCAGGTGAGGGTGGCAAAAATCTTAGGCCATTTTGTTTCACCGATTGTTGTATGTATTATAAATTTTATTGCATTTAAAAAATTGTAATCTGCCTTGAGTCTCAGCAAGAAAGTCAGGCTATAAATGAAGTTAAGAAGGTGCTGCTGGATTAATTTACAAAACCTTCAGTAGTTGGAGCTCCAGGTATAGATGGACTGCTCTCTTAAAATATATTCATGGAAGAGGCTGACAATTCCTGGTCCTGGGATGAAGGAGCAGAAATGGAGTCTGTTTGAAAACAAGCAGTTCATCAGGTGCAAGTATATGTTTACCTGATCATTGTTATTCACATGCTTGCTAACAGAAATCTCCAAGTTTGATGAGGGAGGATATTCCTGTACAGGAGCTATGCTAACTTTCTTTAGTATGGCCTGTACTAATTTTCTAAAAAAAAAAAAAATGGCAGCCATAACTTTCAGCCGCGAAGTTTGCTCTATAGCTAGTTGCTTGCTCCTTCTCTCTCCATCAGCCTAACCAAGCTCACGAGGTCATTGTGAGAATACACGGAGAGAGTTGAGAACTCTGTATGTTGCCGTGAGCTCCTTAGAGATGGAGTGAGATAAAAATGCAACCTTGGATTCTGCACAGGGGAAGATACAACTCTCTTGCTGGCTTCAGAGATTCTGTACTCTGATCTCTCAGTTTTACCTAGTTTCTTCCCAAGTTAAACATTTCCTCAATAATGTTCTTGGTTCTTAAGGCTATGCAATAATCTGAAAATATTAAATAAAGCATAACACTTTACTACAAATCTTGGGTCTTTTGAACTTGGAAGGATGTTGCTGGAGAGCAATCAAGATTATTAGGAAGTTGGAGTACCTTTCCTTTGGGGAAAGGCTGAAGAGTTTGGGACTCTTCAGTTTAGAAAAGAGATTACTAATGGGGGCATGAATAGAGGTTTATAAAATTATGCATAGGGTAGAGAGAAAATGCTAGGAAAAGTTGATGGCAGTAGGAAAAGAAGAAGATTCAACATGAGATGGATTGACTTGATAATGGAAGCCATGGACTTCAGTTGGCAAGACCTGAGCAAGGCTGTCAGTGATAGAATATTCTGGAGGGCATTCATCCATAGGGTCACCATAAGCTGGAAATGGCTTGATGGCACATAACGGAGAGTACACAGAGAGAACTTTCTTCACCCTCTCACAAAATACTAGAACTCGAGGGCATCCAGTGAGGCTGATGGGCAGCAGTGGCATCATCGCCATCACCATCGGCATCGGCATCGGCATCGCCATCACCATCACCATCACTACCATCATGCCTTTCTCACTGAGGTCCAAGGCGGATTACAAAGTGCAAGTGAAAATACAATATAGTCAACAACTAGGACATTTTATATGCCAATAAAGGCTAACTTGAACTTGAACTTGAACTAGGACATTTACTGAGCAAAACACAAGAATGAACAACAGTTAGGACATTCAGTAAAAGAGATACAATAGGGTACGGTTGCTGAAAATTTGAAAAAACAAGCGTAAAGCCGAGTACAGAGATGAAATCTTTCTGAAACAAAGCATAACTAATAATTTCCACGACATATTTAGCAATCTGAAAACTGCCTAGTGGGCACATACATCAGCGGACCGAATCCGACAGAGTAGCATATAGTCCCTCTCCTTACCAATACATTTCTTGAGCTACTTCTTACAACCCAGCCTTATAATCTGAGTAGAAGGTCCTTCTGAATAATGCAGTTTTGCATAGTTTGCAGAAAGCTTTCCTGACCTCCTCAGGCAGGCCATTCCCTAAGGTGGGGGCCACCACAGAGAAAGCATGTGGGTGGGCAGCTGTTGATTTAGCCCACCTGCAGGGTGGTATTTGTCCAGATGAGCGAAGGTGCTGTGGTGGAACATAGGAGGAGAGGTGGTCGAGCAGATATGAGAGGCCAAGGCCACGAAGGGCTTTACGTGCGATAGTCATAATAACCTTGAAATGACCCAATAACTGATGGGAAGCCAGTGGAGTGACCGCAGAATAGGAGTGCTATGCAAGCTCCATCTAGCTCCTGAGAGTAAACAAGCTGTAGCATTCTGCCAGCTGGAGTCTCCGAGTCAAGTCCGAGTGGAGATCTATGTAGAATGCAGTAGTCTAGATGTTACCATGCCATGAATTCGGGTGGCCAGATCAGCCATGTCAAGGTATGGGGGCCATCTTCTAGGATAGTCTGAGTTGTACGAAGGCCTTTTTTTGCAGCTGCATTTACTTGCTTCTCTAGCAGCAGCTCTGGGTCTAATATAACCCCTAGGCTCTTAACTGAGACAGCCATGGTCAACTGATCCCCTTCAAAGTTCGGAAGCACGATGTATTCAAGATCTCTGCTTTTCCAAACAGCATCATTTCCATCATGTCTCGATTCAATTTCAATTTGTTTGCATTCAGTCAATTGACAACAGCTGTCAAGCAGTGACTCAGTACCTCTACTGCATCACCAGGCTATTTGGATAATGAGAAATAGAGCTGGTATCATCTGCGTATTGATAGTATCTAACTCCATCGCTCTGAATGACATCTCCAAAAGGCCTTTACATAGAGGTTGAAAGACTGCAGGTAGATTCTGGAGGAGCATCTTGGCCTTTCTCTACATTCAGGCGAAGATCATCAACTAGAGCCACTAGAGCCATCTCCATACCATAGCCTGGCATAAAACAGACTGGAAAGTGTCCAAAGTACCATAGTTGTCCAATCAGTCCTGGAGTTGATCAACTATTGCTCTCCCAACCACTTTGCCAAAAAAGGGCATATCAGAAACGGGGCGATAATTTTTGTCTAAGGGTTTTTTTTAAAGTAGTGTGTGGATGACTGCTTCTTTGAGAGGCTGAGAGAAGGTGCCTTGAATTAGTAATTGATTTATGAGCGACATCAAGGACTCCTTTATGTGGCCTGTACAAAATTTTAGTAGCCAGGATGGGCAAGAATCCAGAGTACAAGTAGCGGCCTTCAAAGATGCGAGAATTCTGTCAATAGCCATCATTGTGACTAGATCAAAATGACGGTATGTTAAGCATTACTTCTGGCTGACCTATATCACAAGTGACATCCAGATCAGAGCACGTTCAAGCTATTTTAGCCGCAAAAAAACTTTGCAAAGGTGTGTTCTTGATCCAGTGAAGATCAAAAGATATCAAGATAACTTAAACCGTTGGGATGGACATGATTCAGGGCAGACAAAAAGGAATATTTCTTTACACAATGAGTGAGTAAGATGTTGAATTCACTGCCAGGTGATGAAGTAATGGTCACAGGAATAGACACCTTTAAAATGGGTTTGGACAGATTCATGGAGGACAGTCCATCAGTGGTTGTTAGCCTTAGTGAATAAAGGGACCCTCCACATTCAGAGGCAGTAAAACTTTGAATTACAGCACCAGAAGGCAACAAGGAAATGCCTTGGCCTGTATGCCAACCAATTACTGTGGAGTAATTGGTTGGCGCACAGTAATTGGTTGGCCCCTCTGTGAGACAGGATGCCAGACTATATGGAACACTGGCCTAATCCAGCCAGGATCCTTAATTAGTTTGCAAAGAATGTGTGGGTTGTTACAGTGCACTTTGTAATCGGGGAATCAAACTGAAGAAGAATCCAAAATCGGACAATGGCCCCTTCCCCCCTCCCCAAAACTGAGCAGAACTTGAAGTAGAATGGGGCCTTCCTTCCTTTCTCCTTCTTTATTTATTGTCTTTATTGAAATGCTTATATCCTACCTTTCCTTATGGTTCAAGGTGACTTACAAACTCTAAATTTAAAATATACAATGACCCCCCCCCAATAATCTCCTTTCCCTTTAAAAAAATGCCTGCAGTCTACAACTCATTAAAAACACTAACAAATTTAGTAGTCTTGCAGGTTGCAGCTCCTCTCTAACACATCTAAAGATGGCACTACCTCCCCCCCCCCACACACCCTCAGGTAGCCCATTCCAAAGAGTGGGAGTTATGAAGGAAAACAGAGGCCCTGGTGGATACCAGCCAGGTTGACCTTATCTGGGAGCTAGCAGGTAGCAGCCTGCAGACTGCAGAAAGTCCTTTAGACAGATCCATTAGACCTTCTTCAATCAAAATTTTGGGTGTAGGATAAGGTTTTGTACAAACTCTCAGTGGTTCCAACCAGAACCAACAATGACCATAGAGGTCAATATCTGGGAGGATTTTTATACATTTTTATGTTCAGCATAGATTTACTGCACAATCTGCACCCATGTTTTTCAACAAGTTAGGGCTTTTTGAGAATGCCACCTAGTGCCACATTTGAATAATGTTTGAAGAGAACAGAAGGAAAAACTCAGCAAGGTATACGGGAACTAATCTGCATATTTATGTTTAGTCTGAAAGTTAATACATAAATTGTATAATGTGCGCTCATGTTGTATTATTTTGTTTGAGGTCTCGCTGAATGTAAAGTGAGTGCCACCCTGACTTGGATGGTAGCTGAGCCCAAGACTTGAGGAGCCGTTCATGAGGGAGAAAATAGCCAGATATTGCTCCCTGAACATTGCTGATGTCCTAGAAGGAGTTGAAACTGCTGAGATGTGACTTTACTACAACAGGAAACTAGAAAATCATCCTAGTTTTCTTGGAGAGCTCATAGCTGCTGCTGTACTTTGATGAGGAGGACAAGAATTCTTAATTTTTTCCCCATCCTTGCTGTCCATCTCCTCTGATAGCCACAACTGCTAAAAAACCTCAAGTCTGTTTTCCTCACCTCCCTTTCCTATTACTTCCAAAGATGCCTTCCAGAATCAGCCCTGTGAAGGAGGACTGGTTCAGAATTTGCTTGGCGTAACCAAAAACCTGCTGGTGTTTTCTTAATCTAACAATCCCCTCCAACCCATTCAGGTAGTTTAGTTTGGGTGTCCAGCCAGGAACTCTCATTAGCTGCCTCTGTTGAGGCTCTTAAGTTATTCGGCCATTGAGGTAACATTGTTAAGAAATCTTCTATTAACTGACCCACCCTAATCCAGATGTGAGAGCAGGGAACTTTTACCTCAAGGAGAACTTCTCCTCTGGTGCAAGACACCTGGCTTGCATTTATAATCCCTAATTGTTGTAGTTTTAACAAAGACATTAAAGCACGTGAAGCAGGTAATTCAATAATCCTTGCGTGACTATTCTAAACCACTTGCTTCTTCAGTTGTCTGCGTGTCTCTGGTTATAACATTAAACAGCATAAAGTCTAAAACACAAATGCCGTCTTAGTTATCAGGATTTGTCTATTTTATATCTGCTGTAGATGACCAAGAGAAGAACAGGGAACCCCTTGGGCCAGTGTGATATGTGCCACTGTCTCCCCAAAAGTGATCCCAGATCTTAGTGATGTGATTCACATTGTTAGAATATGAATTATGTTTATATTTTCCTAGGTGACCCATGTTTGGTTCAAGTATACCACATTGCGTACTAAGTCTTTAGTACTAGGCTGAACCAGTGGCAATCAAGATAAGCCATGGCTGATCTCAATTCCAGCAACCACAACAAAAGGTTTTCATCTAGAAATCTCTACTTCTGATTTTAAAAGGAATCTCTACTTCTGATTTTAAAAAACCTTGCAGAACCTTAGCGCTAATCCTAAAGCAGAACTCTTAAGAAGATCTCAGCTCCTTAGCAAATTGATTATAGTCTTGCAAGAAGAATGCACTGGATAAACTCAGACAAGTCTTTGCAAATAGGGCAGAATATCTGAACCCAAAAGATCAGCCTGAAAATCTTAATTTTAACCTGATTCTGTGTGCTTAGTGGAATGAATGGAACAGTTAGTACATCTGCAGGTTAAAATGTTTTTTTGCTTATACCCCACTTTTTTCTGCAATGGTGGTGACCAAAGCATCTTATATTGTTCTCCTCTCCCCCATTTTATCCTCACATAGGGTTGCCAGCTTCAAGTTGGGAAATTCCTGGAGATCTGGGGGGTGAAACCTGGAGAAACCTAGAGAAAGTGGGGTTTGGGGATGGAAAAGACCTTGGCATGGCATAATTCCATAGAGTCCACCCCCAAAAGTAGCCATTTTCTCCAGGTGATCTCTGTGGCCTGGAGACCAGTTATAATTCCAGGAGATCTCCAGCCACTACCTGGAGGTTGGCAACCCTATCCTCACAACAATCTTGTAAGATAGGTTTCTCAACAATCTGTATGGCAGAATGTGAATTTGAATATGTGTCTCTCAGATCTTCATCGAACACAGCACTAATTTTTGAAATAACATTTTGTTATTTGAAAATGTTATTTTTAAAAACAGATTTTACTTATAGCTGCAACAAAATTTCCCTTGTATATTTTTGGAACAATTAAGATTTAAGAACAGAAACTAGGCCTTCAAACTAAAAACTTTCAGGATTTTCTACTTTATCAGACATTTAAGAGTATCATAATCTGTGTGGTTCAATGTGGCAAAAGGTACCAGTGCCTTCCCCAGAGTAAGAGAGAAATCCAAATAAAACATTGTTAAATGCCAAACACCACTCTTAACTTAAGAGGAAACCATTTTAAGAGGATCAAAAAAGAGGAAATGAAGATTCACATTTTTGAAAGCTTGTAGGATTTTCCCACATTGCACCTTGATAAATAGCCTGTGATTTAAATACAGGAATGATGTCCTAATGTAAATATGGATGCTGTTGCAAGTGATCTTTTCTTATTATTGAAGATTTGGTGCTTTGAAATGAGAATAAATAAGAAAAAACACAGACCTGAGGTTTTATGCATCACAGTGTGCCTCTAATGATGTTACACATGTCTCAAAATAGCACATAGCTAAAAGCAGATCTGGTAGTTTGACTCACAGAGATAAGAAACTGTTCTTCAGCAACGGCAGCCACATATTTTTCTGTTCCCCCTCCCCTTGTTAAAGCAACAAACATTTAATTCTCCAGTCCTAAGCCAACTTTCTGTCCTGCTGGATGCTAACTATACTCCATTATCTCATTTGAGACACCTCTATTGCCTCTCACAGTTGGCACTGTATTTGTAGTGCGCACTGATGTCCTTCTGCAAATGTAATTGTTCATGTGCAAATGCTGGTTACAATTCTAGCTGTGTGTGTCACTCAGTGAAGAGGCTGTCAGTTATTTTAGCCCTCTGAAGTCCAACACCCTCTGCCTACAATGCCAGCCTTCAGAGATTTCTTCCTAAAATGATTTTACTTTACCTGAACTTCTACTTTCATTTATTTCATTGCTCTCTTAGACCAGTATGAAAACGACTGCTTGCTGCACTAGGTTTAATTGCAAGTGAAAGCTAATAGCAGAAAATCATTTTTTGAAATTCTACCCTCCCCCCAATTTTATAAAATCAACAATTAACAACCAAAGTTATGCTAGCATTTGAAAAGAGGCAGGAAAAAAATCAGGAATAATATCTTGATCCTGGTAAGAGAGATTTTTAAGAGCACTATGAACACCCTTTAATCTTTCATCTCTGGATCTTTACAAGAGCTTTTCAGAAAGGCAAGAACCCGATTAATTTCTATAAATGTCTTAGAATAAAAGCAATTAACCGAAGCTTACCTGTACTGGAATGTCATGTTTGTAATTTTTATCTTTATTTCTTCTCCATGCCGAATTTCTCCAGTCATTTCAAAGAGTTTGTTTGCCATTTTCTCATAAACTTTGGCATTCCTTTTAGTTTGTTTCAGTTCATCAAAAAATTCTTCCCAGACCAGCATTAAACCTCTCATTTCTGCATCGGTCCAATTCCTGGCCCTTCTGTGCTTCTCAGTCTGAGAAGAAACAATATAACTGGGGATTTCTGCTGCAGCCATTGCTGATTGACCTAAAAGGGTTTTAAAAGAGAACACTTAACATAGATTTTAGATTTTACTTGAGGGTTTTGCAGTGCAGGGCGTGCCTATGAAGCTACAGGATTTGAATGACAACAGAACACATGAAACCTCTTGGCAACAGCTTGAAGCTTGAGTGCACAAAATGGGGCCTACATCTGACAGGCAGGAATTTAGTTAAAAGCTTTTAAACAGAGAAACGTCATTTTGATGTCACGTTTCCATAGCAACAGAGCAACTGCATAAGCTACAACAACAAAAACCTTTTAACTGAAAGCCAAAGAATCAGGACAAAGTTGACAGGCCATCAATATTAAAGCTTTTAAACGCTTTAGGTTTAACAGACACAAAAAAGGAAAAGGAAAGGGAAAGCAAGCAAGCAAAAGATCTATGCAGCTTTGGAGAAGCTACTTTTAAGTTTTTACATCTTTTGAGATTCCTCTTTTATACCTTGTAGGCAATCTACGGCAGCAGAGGGGGGTGGGGAGGGCGGCCTAAAGGAGCTTTTAAGTTGTGCTTTGACCGACTCACTAGGAGGCGGCAAAGTCTGAGTCCAGGGACATAAAAAGAGGCCCCTTTTCACAACACAGGGCCCAGAGTCTCACCACCATGCACTTTGTGAAAGCAGAGTTAGCACATGAAACTGAAGAGAGTTAAACAGCCAACATACATCATTCACGAACATGCCCCCAAAGAACATGTGTGTGAGAGACAGAAAGGGAGGGACTGAAGTAAATTGCGGGATGCTTTTCTGCTGCTAAGCGAGCCCATCCTGCAGCCCTTTCAGCATGAATTTGCCTTTTATGGGTTCATATTACCACATACGTATTTGCACTCTGAGCAAGTTAGATGCCATTTGGAGTCTTTTGTGTAGCCGGTTGTTGCTGCCTCAGGACTACAGCTGAGGCATTTTAAACCTGCCTCATGGTAAACCCATAAAGATTATTTATTGTGTAAGGGGGGGGGGAGCAGATAATGGCTATGAGGATTAGAAATTTCTGTGGCCCTTCACTGCATCAAAGGCTTAACCCTGCTCTCTGAGATAATAGCAAGACGCTCTTTAACCATTTTAGAGTATGTGTTGCACCAGATACGGTGAGTTTTAGTCTCTCTTAAGATCCATCTGTCAATGGAAGCAATACTGACGGTTGGTGGATGGCAATGGGGAGAGGGGCTCATGGGAAATAAACCGATTCTCTACATTTGAGAGGAAACCGTGTGTGCATTTACATTTTCATTTTGAGCATAATTGCAGTAAGGACTTCAGTACTGGGCTTTTAATTAATGGATTAAGTAGACTGTCCTGCATCATTCAGCATATGTATTATAGTCTATGCTTAAGTGTCCTGTACACACTGAAAGTCTTCTAATGACAGAATCTGTTTGAACAGTTAAAAAGAACAAGAAAGGAAGGAGAATTCACACAATGCCTCCCCCGGACTGTAAACACAGCCCTTCCGCTCTAGTGCCTTCCCGACCCCCCCATTCCTTTGAATTACCTGTTCAGTCACTGTAATATTTTAAGGGGTGTCAGAATCTCTCTATTTAGTGAAATTTAACGTACTGCCTTTCAGATAAAAACACAAGACACCCTCTTGCTGAGTCACGGGTTTCTATGGAAGAAGCTGGCACCCAAACAAAAGTACTCTTAGCGCAGCTCCTTGTAGAATAACCCTTTTAAGACGGGTAAATTGCACCATATGCCGGCAGGGGACATCTCGTGGCAGCCCAGTTGGGGAGTCATGTGATCAGGAGACAGATGGCAGGCGAGAGGAGGGTTAGCTGGCAGCAGGTTCTTCTTTTCATTTTGCCTGTGTAATTCAGACTTCTTCCTGCCAGATCGTTGCCTCCGGCTGCACCAATAGTGAAATAACAACAACAACAACAACAACATTCGATTTATATACCGCCCTTCAGGACAACTTAATGCCCACTCAGAGCAGTTTACAAAGTATGTCATTATTATCCCCAGAACAAAACACCCTGTGAGGTGGGTGGGGCTGGGAGAGCTCCAGAGAACCGTGACCGGCCCAAGGTCACCCAGCTGGCTTCGAGTGGAGGAGTGGGGAATCAAACCCAGCTCTTCAGATTAGAGTCCCGCGCTCTTAACCACTACACCAAACTGGCTCTCAGATCCAAATCAAATCCAAATTCAGCTGGAGATTTCAGAGAGGAGATCAGGAATCACTTTTAGTACATTTGCCCTCGTCATACTAGGATTCCCAGCAAGGCATTCCTGCAACCGAAATTATAATCCATGAAGGGTTTTTGCCCGTGTCTGTCTGAATGTTGGACATCAGTGTGTGAAAGAAACAAGGGCAAATAGACTCACACGAGCAGATATGGGTATGCGTTTCCCTGTCATTGCATTTGTTATGGTGGGAGTGATATAGAAGGCCACCTGTGAATGAAAAACATGTTACCCTCTTCTTATGTCCTCAACTGGTGAGAAACCTGGGGTAGAGCTGAATGCTTCACTTTCTATTGAATGAGACAACACTAGAGATATGTGTGTTTGCAGGGCTTTTTTTCTGGGGAAAGAGGTGGTGGAACTCAGTGGTGGAACTCAAGACCACACAATGACGTCACTTTGGGTCAGCTGGAACAAGGGGGGAGTTTTTTAAAGTTTAAATAGCTCTCGGCAAAAAAAGGCACATGGCTGGTGGCCCCGCCCCCTGATCTCCAGACAGAGGGGAGTTTAGATTGCCCTCCGTGCTGCTCGGTGGTACAGAGGGCAATCTAAACTCCCCTCTGTCTGGAGATCAGGGGGGCGGGGCCACGGGCCATGTGACCATTTTTAAGAGGTGCCGGAATTCCGTTTCCCTGCGTTCCTGCTGAAAAAAAGCCCTGTGTGTTTGTAATATTTGTATAATTAATATTTACAACTCTGCAAGCAGAGCATAGTGGAAATAAGTAGACAATACTGCTAGGAAAACTAGCAACCCTGCATCAGATCCTCTAAACAACAGGGTATTTCAGCTCATCCTAGCTAAAAAATCTCTGCCTTTGCAAACGTTCAAACCAAAACTCTTTCCAGCAGGCGCTCTTTCCCTCCTCAACCTCCCCTGCTGGTGGTCATATTTCAAATAATGTTCATTTATTAATTAATGAGGATGAACCCAAAATATAAATAAAAAGATAACAGAAAATGAATATCACCCATTAATATTTGTTACTGTGACACCTATCTGGATTAGAGTTTAAGATGAGTTCTGATAGAAAAGGGGGGAAAGTCAGAGGATAATGAAACTGTGTACAGTCATGTTTATCATTTCATTTGCTCAAATTTGTGGTTTTTAAAGATGGAAGATTTTACCTACTGCTAACAAACGTCTTCCTTAAACAGAAGCTTCCACAAACTACACCTTTCCATCTTTAATTCCCTTGCCATACTCATCATTATAGTAGCTAAAGAGAATTTTTTTCATGATCATGTAAGTATGATGATACCCTGACCTGGATAGCCCAGGAGAGCCTGATCTCGTCAGATCTCAGAAGCTAAGCAGGGTCAGCCTTGGTTAGTAATTGGATGAGAGACCTCCAAAGAAGACCAGGTTGCAGAAGTAGGCAATGGCAATCCACCTCTGTTACTCTCTTGCCATGAAAACTCCACCAGGGGTTGCCATAAATCAGCTATGACTTGAGGACACTCTCCACCACCACCAAGTATGATGATAGTGGAAGACAACTAGCATGGGACAGTGGTGAGCATGTTGGACTAGGAGCTGGGGTATCTGGGCTCAGATCCACTCTCTGCCATGGAAACCCACGAGTGAATGTGGGCCAGCCACTCTCAGACTAACCTACCACACAGGAGTATTCCTGTGAGGAAAAATGAAGGTGGGGAGTACAATGTAGTAAGCCACTTTGGGTGCCCATTGAAAAGTGGTCTACAAGTTATCTAAATATCTAAATAAAATAAGTTATCTAAATAAAATAAACAGTGATCAGGGTATCAAAGCAGAGCAGGGTATCAAAGGGAAGCCTTGGATGGGCAGAGCTGGGCGGGTGAAGTGGAAAAATTTGGGAGTGCTGCCAACTTTTAGAGAGGCACCTCTGAATTTTTAGAGAGTGCTGCCAACTTTTAGAGAGGCACCTCTGAACCATTCCTATTCTGACAGCAAGTTTTCCTTTGATGCAAGCTGTAAATCAAACAGATCATGTTGAATGGGGCAATGCTCTAGCAGAGGGTGATCCAACTGGCCCCACATTGCACATGGCCCTGACGGACCTTTGCCAGAACCGGAATGTTGCTGGAATACCGATACCACCCAACTTCAAGCCCGTGGAGAAGGCAGGGCTGTTGTCCCCCTCCTGGACGTGCTCTCCCACAATTAAGAAGGACATAAATTACTCGGAGCTGCTCTGAACATGGGCTTAGTTGGGGATGATGTGAAATGGTTGCTCAATAGGAAGGCTGCCCAGCAAATGGGGAATTTCTGTGCCAGGAGGAAAGACGCTCCTCAGCCAGGTAGACAAGCACTACCTAGTTATATTTTTACAGCAAATGGCTGCGGACATAGAACGCTGGAGAACCCAAGCCATTAGTTTGGGGAGGGGGGGAGGGGGGCAATCTTTGTCAAAATGATCATTTAAACTAGCCATAGCGTGCTCCCAGTCTCTGCCCAACAATCTGGTTTTTCTAAGATGGACAAGAATTTTAAGGAGATAACATAACAACAACACAACAACATTCGATTTATATACCGCTCTTCAGGATGACTTAACACCTACTCAGAGCAGTTTACAAAGGATGTTGTTATTATCCCCACAACAAAACACTCTGTGAGGTGGGTGGGGCTGAGAGAGCTCCTAGAAGCAGTGACTGACCCAAGGTCACCCAGCTGGCTTCAAGAGGAGGAGTGGGGAATCAAAACTGGTTCTCCAAATTAGAGACCTGCACACGTCTTAACCACTACACCAAACTGGCATCATTTTCTCTCACCGAGAGACACCTATTAGTGGAGAAGGAGAGGTTTCCAGGTCTTTAGCTCTGCTGAGAAACTTTTGTTTCAATGCAAGGGGCACCATGGCAGGTTCATTTCCAAAATGCCCCAGTGGGCAATCCTAGGGAAAATGTGATGGACTTCCTATAAGGCTGGCAAATGTTAAGTTCCAATCATGTATCAACACAAACATCTCTTCATGATTAAAGCAGCCCCAAAATCAGTCACCTGGTTTTGATGATAGACACTGGGTTTGATCCCTAGTCCCAGAGTAGATTAATCAGGGGGGGGGGCAGCTTTGAAAATCATTGGGAAGGTTTCAGGAGAAGCAAGAATAACCTTGGACCAGTGAGCTGGGCTACGTGATGATGTTCTTGTTTCATAAGTTTAACCCTAAATGCAGCCTCCCTAAATTCACAATATAGTATATTCTGTTCAACTATCTGTTTCTGACACGGTTTGATCCAGTGGCATGTGGGATTTCTGAACTCCACCCCACCCACCTGCATTGCAGTCTGATCTGGAGATGGCTGGAAAGGATTTCAGACTGATTGTGCAAACAATAATGGATAAAGCAAAGAAATAAGAGACGTTTGGAATAGAAAATAAGAAAGGCCACTCATTTATTTGCTACTTTTATGCGAAATCTTTCTGCTAATTAACTTTATAATTTATAATAATGGACAGTACAAAGGAAGAGGGAGAGGAGAGGGAACAGAGGCACATTTTAGTGCCAAATATTACACGTGGACAGGAAAACAGCTGCTGCAGGGAGTCAAATTGTGGGAGGGCAGAGCCAGTTGGCTGTTGGTCCCAGATGAGTTGCTGGAGGAGGCCTCGTCCTTCCCCCCTTCCTCAAAGCAATTAGGTGGAACGTCCACTGATGGAGACACTTTGGGGCTCCAGGACCACCACAGCAGGTGGTACCTAAAGCGGAGTGGTTCTGCCCTTCTTGATGCAACCAGTTGCATCCACTGCAGCCAAGTTTCATCTACTAGTTGCTGAGTTACAGGAAAGAAGTGACAGCTGCCATTGAGTGTCAACCCTGTACCCTCATCATGGGTCATGCCTTCTTTTAATTTAAATTTAATTTATTAGATTTATATTCCGCCCTCCCCACACCAGCAGGCTCAGGGTGGATTACAATTTACATACATTTAAAATACATCTAACAATTACACAGTTTAAAATTATAAATATATAAACATCCTAACATTTAAAATACATATATATACATACACGTATACCCAGCGGCATAATAAAATGCACCATGTGCATACGCAAGGCACCTCCCTTTCACCTTCACCAGAGCAGTTACAGTGGAGCTCAACAGATGGAGGATGTCGCTAGTGGGGAGGGCTCAGCCCATGCTCGACTGGACGGGGGGATTCCGCCTAGCATCAGCCATATGCCTGGCGGAACAGCTCTGTCTTACAGGCCCGGCAAAAAGACAATAAATCCTGCCGGGCCCTGGTCTCATTAGACAGAGCGTTCCACCAGGCTGGGGCCAGGACCGAAAAGGCCCTGGCCCTGGTCAACGCCAGGCGGGCCTCCCTGGGGCCAGGGACCTTCAGCAGATGTTTGCCGTTAGAGCAAAGAGTCCTTTGTAGCAGCCCGGGACCCTGAGCCCCCTTCCTCCTCCAACCCATGTGATGAACGCCCACATAGATCTTGGTTACTGGCCTTTCCTTGCATTGTGCATAAAAACACACTGAATGTGATGGTCAATGATGCTTCGTCTGCTGCTCCCCCCCCCCCCCGCAGCACAAAGCCAATAAGACAAGGCCAATGAGGAAAACAAGATGCGGCTGGCCCAGTGCCTGCTTGTCTGGCTGCTGCTGCTGCTGCTGCACAGTACGAACCAAAATGAATCACACGCATTTTCCAGTGAAAGGGTGTTCGTTATAATTTGGTTTCCTAGACTGGGTTCACCATTCTAAAAGCCACCTTCACAAAACAAAAGTGATTTCTGTATGTATTTCCGTCTCGATTGTTTTATTCTGCACACCTCTACTCTATGGCATCCCATGCCTGCTGAGCTTTCACGCTTCCCCAGCTTCTGCCCTCCCCAGACACCATTCCCAAATCTCCAGAAATTTCCCAAGCTGGAGTTGGCAACCCCTGATTGAGAGAAGCTGTGGCAGACCAACGGCAGGTCTTCCTGGGCAAGTCATTTGCTCTCAAGCCTATTCAGTCTGGTTTCAGGCTGGGCTAAGGGACGGAGATGGCTCTGGTGGATGACTTCTGACTGAATGCAGCCAAAGGCCATGCTTCTTTGTTGCTCGTCCAGGATCTATCTGCAGGCTTTGACATAGTAGAACATGCCACCCTGTTGAGGCATTTAGAGGCAGACATGGTATCAGAGGATGTATCTTGGACTGGTTTAAATTGTTCTTGATAGAATAGACGCAAAGGTTGCTGTTGGAGACTATGGTCGTTTTCACACTGCTTACCAGCCACGGAATATTGCGCCAAGCTCCTGGAATGACAGCGTCTTCCTGGTGCAATTTCCTGGTGCAATCATACCAGGAAGACGCTGTCATTCCAGGAGCTTGGCGCGATGTTCCATGGCCGGTAAGCAGTGTGAAAACGGCCCAGCTCTCTTCAGGGTGGCAGTTATCCTGTGGGGTTTACAGGGCACAGTCCTATCCCTCGTGCTATTCAATCACTATATAAAGCCCTTAGAAGAAATCATTTCATAAATATACGGGAGACATGCAGCTCTACATCTATCCAAATCTCCCAGCAATGTGGTAGAGATCTTGAGCCTCTAGCTGGCTGCTGGGGTTACATGGCTAAGGGAAGGGTGAACAAATACTGAAACTGAACCCTGACAAAATGGAAGTAATGCTGAATGGAAGCCCACAAATGGCAAGAACTTTCATCACACAGAGACTTCTTGATATTGGATTACAAAATGAAGAAGCTCTGCTGCCCAAGAACTTCAAATGTCTAAAATCCAGCCCCAGTTTTACTGCTGCTCCTTCCCTTTCCAATATCACTCATGAGCCTTACAGATGGGCGTTCTCCAAAGCCCGATTTGAGGCGCTTCCTTCTGCCGTATTGCAGGGGAAATTCGCTTGTGTGCCAATGCATGAACGCCTGTGCCCATGCATGACCAACATGGTGGAATCAGTCACTCACGCGCTCTTATTCTGAGAATTATATCAAGAGGAAAGGGCTTGCCTTATACTGCCTCTCTTGTCTAAATTCAACACCTTGCAGTCCTATCTCGACTTTAGACCAGAAATCTTGCCCAATTTCCTTTTAGAAGACACTCAGAGCTCAGTGACTTATGCCATGGCCAGATTTTGTTCTTTAGCCATTAGGAAACACAGATTCCTTTTAGCTGAAAATGTGGCATAATTGCTTTTGCCATTTTTTCTTAACTCTCTTTTATCTTCATTGTTTTTATTTCATCAACTCTTCCAGCACTAATGCTCTGATCTTATTATTATGCCCTGATGTAATAACTTATTTTTTATCGCAGATTTGTTTTGTTTTACTGGCTTTTGCTGTAATAATAAATGACTGACTGAAGTAATGCTGATTGGGAAGGCTGAGGTCTTGAAGGATATTGTGTTCCCCACTTTCTTTTTTTATTTTTAAAAATTTTCTAAACAGTAAAAGGGATACAGAAAAGGGGAAAAGAAAGGAGGAACAGGAATACACATTACACAAAGGGAAGATTGAGATATCCGTTACATAGATTATTTAGAATACAATAACCATATATCATTTATATATCATATTCAAGTTTATAACAACCATTCTGAGAGACATTTCCTCTCTGTATCTCACTATTAAATCAAATATTTAAAATATTATATTGTAGTATAAAGTATTTAACAATATTTGCTGTTGTACTTTTCTTACCTACAAACTAATTGTATAAAGCAGGGGTGGGCAAATTGCGGCCCACGGGCCACATGCGGCCCGCCAAGACAGTCACCTACTGGGTGCCTGGCACCGAAAGAGCAACGCTCTGCAGCTTTTCTCCCTCACATAGCTTGCAGCTATAGATGATATGAAATTAGCACAATAAATAAATTGAATAAAACTACCACTATTTTATTTAATTTATATTTATTGATTTTTATGATATAATTCATACCTTTTCTGAAATGCAAAGTTAACTAATGAATGCAATCATTTTAAAAGGTGCGGCCCTCCGCTAACCTCCGCTCCCACAAAGTGGCCCCCGAGCCAAAACAATTGCCCACCCCTGATATAAAGCATATTATGATCTGTACATTTTTAATACTAATATATCATGTTTAATACTTTATGCTTTGTTTCAGATTTTTATAACCCTATTCCTACAGAAGCCTGAATAGCCCAGTTTAGACCAAGACTGTCAGAGCTAGAAAGCCAAGCAAGGTTGACCTCAGTTAGTACTTGAATGGGAGACCACCTAGGAAGGCTGGGTTTGCTAAGCAGAAGGTAACGGCAAGCCACGTCTGCTCTGCTCTTCTCTTGCCTTGAATCTTATGAGGGGTTGCCATATGACAATCACACACAATTATTAGTTATAGTACTATTACATTGCTTGCCTTGACTTAGATATCCCAGACTAGCCTGATCTTGTCAGGTCTCAGAAGCTACGCAGGGTCAGCCCTGGTTAGTATCTGGGTGGAAAACCACCAAGGAAGCCCAAGGTTGCCATGCAGAGTCTCTTGCCTTGAACATCCATGGGGTGTCTGAAAGTCAACTTGTAACTTGATGACCAAAAAAATGGCTTATCGGAGGTCTTACCCTATTGATTGCATTAATCTACATTGTGTAACCTGCCTTGAGTTTCGGTGAGAAAGATGGACTATAAAGTAAGTAAATAAATAAATAAAACTCCTGGATGGCCCCACTGCAATTTTTTTGATCCACATGGCGGCTTCTCACATACATGATACTAATAAATTTAATATATTTGAAACTAGTAAACAAAGAAAAAACTATACTCTTCTGTAACTGCAGTGAGAAATACAAGGGTAAAAAATTCCTTCTTCTAATTGAAGGCAAAATCAGGGAACATCTGCCCCCTGGGTCCTTTTGTGCAGATGGCAGACTTTGTGGACACCCTGAGAATTCCAAGCTTTCATTTCTCTCTCTAAAAACACCACAAGCATTTCATACTAAACTTTAAAAAGCTCCTTACAAGAGGTGTTTGATATATGCCCATGTGCTTTAAACATCACTTTGTAAATGTGTGCCTGGCACCCAGTGGCATAGCCCGGCCAGTGCCCGGGGCAAGTATTGCACCCCCTAACCCGTGGACCGTTAGCACCCCGAGTCCCTTCCACCAATCCAGTTTTGAACTCCTTATCCCCCAAGCACATGTATTGTATTTTAAGAAAATACTGATATAACTAAAGTAAAATGAATTTAATGCTAGTACGCTCAAATTTATTTAAAACCGCCTGGTTTTAATTTGTGCAATTTTTTCATTAACAGTATTGAAATCTACATTAAAATCTCTCTCCATTGACAGTATTGTTAGGCTATTCATTCACTCAGTAGGCACAGAGTGATTCAAAGTTCAGCAAAAGCCTAAATTAAAGCATGCAAAAGGTAAAACCAGTGATTGCAGCCTTTAAATTTTATTTTGTCCAATTTTGTAATTCAAAATCATGCAGCCTGAGCTATCTGCTGTTGAATATTCAGGGAAATATTTTTCCCCTTATGGTTCTAATCTAAACCTTTTTTAAAGAGCGGTACTTTATTTGTATTCATTGAAAACACATCCTTTTGCATGGTTTATATTGTGGCTTCTTTGGGGGACTTAGAAAATAATGTAACTTCAATCATGCTCTCTTCCCATTCTCTCTGCCCCACTTCACGCTTTTTCAGAAAAGTAAAATAAAGGCCACAGATTCTTTTGTACAAAGCAAATAAAAACAGGGCCTTGATGTGTGAGACAGAATCCCCTACCTTGTGTGGGGAATGGCATTGAATAATATAGAAACTACCAAGTAGGAGCCTACTTCACATCAATTGTTGATTCCACACAGGTTGGATAATGCACTTCCAATCCTCTTTAGAGATCATTTGGAACTGAATTTTTCGTGTGTGAAACAAAAAATCCACTTCAAAACGATTGCTAAAGTGAATTGAAAGTGCATTATCCAACGTGTGCGGAATCGACCACTGTTCTGTCTACGCTGTGCAATGTTGTGAGCTAAAAATCAACTTCACAACCTGAAACAGCAGCTTGCATTAAAGTTTTGATTGCACCTCCTTTAAAAAAATATTTCAGTCAGCAAACATACAAAACATAAGCATACAAACATGAAATATAAACTGCTTAGGTAATTTGTTTTAACTTCTGTTTTCTTTCTTTCTTTGATTTCCAGAACTTGGAAACATTGTCAGTATTAATATTATTCCCATTAGACATGTGCAGTTTAATTTCCACACAAACTCATCCTGAGTTTTTACATTAGATCTTGTGCACAGTCAAGTTAAATTAAGCCTGCTGTCAATGAGACATACTAACCCTGTTTCCAATGGACTACAGAGTTTTAATTGAGTTGAAAATGGTAACTAATGCACTATATGTCGTATGAATATCAGATACATCTCTTTATACCTCTATAGAAATGTAACAAAGTACTCCTAATTTTAAGCAATACAAATTATACTGAGAGCCAGTGTAACCTACCTCACAGGACTGTTGTGAAGGTTAACTAGAAGAGACAAATGTACACTGCTGTGATATCCTTGGAGGAAGGGTGGGTAAAAATGTAGTAAATAAAATAATTTCTAGAGCACTATCACACGTAGAACACTATGAAATCCCTTAAATGTGAGTGAGAAAGAGAAAATAACAAACTTACACTTGGTTTATATTTAGAAAAGAAATAAGTGTTCTTTTTTAGGAACTCAAACTCTGATAGGAAAGGAAGAGATATAGATCCTATCTACCTATCTAGTCTAATACTGTACAGGGATGGCAGGACAAGGCCTGCATCCATGCTGCCAAGTGGGAGGGAGGAGGAGGAAAAAGATTTTGCCTGGAACAAAGCCAGGAAGAGAACAGGTGAGAGGGAGGAAGTCAGGAGGAGGAAATCTTGAGAACAGCAATCTACACATCAAAGGATAGCAGAGCATTAAACAGTAAACGGATGCTCTGACCTCTCTACCTTTCTAACTCTTTGGTTTGCCCCCCTCTGAAACCTGAGGGAAGGGAAACTCTGTGGTACAAGGAGGCTCCTGTGCCACTGGCACCCACCTGCCCCTGGCTGGGTGCTGGAGGGGGAGAGCACTGGAGTGGCAGCGGTTGGGGGACCCTCCCGACCTTCTGCCCAGGACTCCACAATCGCTAAGAAGGCGATTGGCACCCGTAGTGGGTCTGCTGGAGCCCGGGCTTTCCTGCTGCACACGTGAAGAACCTCCATGTTCAGGGGCAGTCAACCCTGGAGGCACAGCAGTCCTTATACCATATTTGTATCTTGTTTTGTTCAGAACACGCCTGTTCTTTTCCCTGCAATGTTAGGAATATGTTGTATAAACTGATCCTCCAAGAAATGGAATGTTTTTTTGATTTACAATTTCAACTGTTATTATTTCCTTGAGTGATAAAGGAACAGTTCCAGCTCTCAGAACAAGAGAATGTCAATCCACTAGACGGACAACCATAATAATACCTGGATGTGTAAACTTCTCTCTCTTCAAGCTTGTAGTGTTAAATACAGTGATTCTCTGATTCTTAGACTGATCTCCTCCAAAGGGTTAATAATCTGTGTGCTATTTGACCCCAGTGCATGCTAGTGGGAACCGTGACACAATAGTCGTGAACTCCATGGTAGTGAAGTCTGGGGTTCCTCTGGGGTCCCTCCCTGTCCCTTTACTGAAGGATCTTTTTTGAGACAGTGTCTGTGCCTGGGTAGGGGAGTGACTTCAGCAAGGTACAGTGCTGTAGAGTCCACCAGCCAAAGCAACCAAGTAACTTCTGTGGCCTGGAGACTGTCTGGCAATCCAGCATCATGGATGAGGTGAAGAAGCACTTTGGGTGCCTGGAACCAGGCTCGCCGGCTGGCCTGTCCATCCCCTGGCACTATGCATATCTCCCCCCCCCCCATCCGTCCCTGCAGTCCGGTCAATGGCCATGCGTGCACGCTTTCAGCTTGGGGCAGGCGCAATGGGCGCCCCAGCCAGCCACGGCTTCTGCAGGGCCTAAACCTGCCGCGCTTCTCCTCCGCCGTCTTGGCTGCTTCTCCTGCAGCGAGGCGCCCACCAACTCCCGCACCTGCCGTCCCTCGCGGTTCCTGAGCGCGCCGGCAATCACGGTGCCCGCGAGGGACTACATCTCCCGGCAAGCTCCTGCCCAGCCGGCTCTCCAGCCAATGGGAGCGAGCAGCCCCATGTGGTGTCCAATGAGGAGGCCGCGGAGAGGAGGAGGGCGGGCGCACGGCTGTTGTGCACTGTGGTTTGGAGAGCTGGCTTGACTGGCAGCTCGGGGAGGGGCGGTGGGATCGTTGAGGATCTGGTTGCTCAGAGCGACTCGCCTCGGCTGCCCCCCGGGGAGGGTCGAGGCTGGGCGGGAGAAATTTTGCACCCATAAGATTTCGCTCGGGGCGACCGCCCCTCTCGCCCTCCTCACGCCACACCACTGCCAGCACCCAGTGAACCATCTGTCTGCAGGCTGTTCACTTGGCTAGTCAATAGGCTCAAACATAGAATGCGCTGCGGAATGAGGTCCCCAACACACAAACACAGCAAGGCTTTTGTGCACAGCGTAGGGTTGCCAGCCCCAAGTTGGGAAATTCCTGGAGATCGGGGGGGGGGGGGTTGAAACCTGGAGAAACCGGGGTTTGGGGAGGGAAAGGACCTTGGCATAGCATAATTCTATGGACTCCACCCGCCAAAGTAGCCATTTTCTCCAGGTGAACTGATCTCTGTGGCCTGGAGACCAGTTGTAATTCCGGGAGATCTCCAGCCACTACCTGGAGGCTGGCAACCCTATGCACAGGGCAAAACTAGTGTTCAGTGACGCTTGGTCCACGTCCCTTGTTTTGCATTCACTGAATCGCAATTGCTTGTCTGAAGGAGGGCCACAATTGTTTGGGGGTCTATATGTGGATGTAAGTAAAGAGAACAATAATCAGTTCTGGGGCTACTTTGGCGAATGGCTTTCTTGGATAAAATGGTACTATGACATGGAGATCCAGTGTCCAGTTGTTCTAAACACAAGATGCCACTGACCCTGACCTCTGAGCCACAGGAGCAGCCCTCAGTCTTCTTTGCTTGCAGCTCTCAAGAAAACTCCCAACCTTTTGAATTTAGGGAAAATCTCACCTTGGTAACAAGAACCACACCTCTGTGTGTCATGTTTGACATGCCCTAATGTTAGATTGGAAAAAACCAAAACTATTAGCAAAGAAGTTTATACGATGGACTCCCTCGCCCCAGGTAGAGGCATTCTCCAACAGTTATTTTGGGGTGTTTTCCTTGTCCGTGTGGCATATGCATACACCCCAAGTCTTTCCCAATGAATCTGGTTGTTATGTCACTGATGCTACAGTATATTGAATGTTTGATACTAATATGATGCTTTCTCTCCTTAGCCATGTTCTTTCCATATTATAACTGTTATTTCTCCAGGCCTTCTAACTAGAGGGGGTGTCTTATGTTATCTCACAGAGACGACCTTGGAGACTCCAGACGGCCTGTTACTTTGCTCAGACGCTGGAAACCTATGATTGTGAACTCATTGTTTAACCATAACTAAAAAGGGTTCTCACAGGACTCGTGTAGAGTTGCACGCCCAAAATCCTGATAGTTATTTGGGAGTGGGAAAATCATGTATAACAATGCTTATCTGCTTTGCCTTGTCGCTTCTACCAAGCTCCATGATGGAGTTCAAACTTGAACTGTAAAGATCCTAATGAAGCTTTTCTACGGGAATCCATGCGTGTTCACTGGAGAGGGGCTGAGGGATCTACCTGCCAGGAACTGCCAGACTGCCCGGACTACAAGTCTACTTTTGGAGGGGAAGGATTTAATATGGGAATCATCAGGAAAGGCCATTTCTCAGTTTCAAATCCTTTGAGCTGGGCTTGTGTCCTGGTAGTGTGAGAAGTACTAACATGGACTTTGGGCAGGTTCAGGTAGTGTGTCTTGTAATTCTGCACAGGAATACTTTGCCCTGTGAACCCAACAGAAGCATGAAAAAGGAAAGGATTGCATCCACAGCTTCTGCCCCCAAGTTCACACCTGATCAGCTTAATGGGCCCCCAATTGGGAGCTCTGCTTTGTCAGGGCCTGTGCATCAGCTCTGTGCTGCCAATGGAGCACTAGCTGGTAGCTGCTGATTTGGAGAAGAGGCACTGCAAAATTGCACTACTCCCCTATTTTCAGAGAAACATTTTTTGCTCAGTTTGAATGTGCTTTTCCCTTCCAGACATCGACTTACGAGTGCTTTATTTGTATTCTTGCTGCCTACTATGCTGAATTGCTCAGAGAAGCTAATTAGTTTTCTTTTTTCTCAGCATCCTTTTGAACACTTTGATTCTCTAAGAATAGAAGCATCCTATTAAGAGGCTTCAGGTCTGAAAGATTAGGCAGGAAAATTAAACTTCCAGACATGAATTATAGTATGCTTAATAGCCTTCCACAGAAACTGCATTTTCACTGGGGGGAAAAAACCCATCCGTTCAGATGATCAAGAAATAATATCTTTAATTTCAAACATTGTAGGGGAAAATATGACTAAAACTGGATCAGCAAATATTTCTGACACCGGCAGGGTAGGGTTCACAGGTCGCTATACACTCCTGGTGGGAGGAGGGACCTGAAACTTGCCTAGGTTAGCATCGTTGCTCACTCACACGGCATGTGTGTGCTCCCAAAGAGGCATGATTGCCAATGGCAGGCAAGAACCAGGGGGTCAGCAGCGATCGGCAGGCAACCGGGCAAACCCTCAGGAGATGACCCACAATGGCAACTGGTGAGCCTCCTGCAGGGGCATCTTAACCCAAAATGGTGTTGGGTTAAATGTCCATATCCTGCTTCTCCTAAATTTATTTAGAGAAAAGAATATAAGACAATAAGGGCATGAACCAGCACCGTTAATCATTCTTGGGTGCCATTTTTCACGGAGGGAATTAAGCACATTTAAGCCTCTCCCCGTGAAAATCAATAGGACTTAAAAGTGCTTAACATAAAACAATAACATATTTTTAAAGCTCCATGATCGAAACACATCTAACGGGATGTGCAGCTGGAACTTTAATAATCAAGGTCCAATCTAAAAACAGGGCTGCACTGACCTGTAACCATTGTTCATCTTTGTTCTTTTGTGTCCCACATTAGGACTGCAGATGCACAGGCCTGCCAACTGGAGAAGTTTTTATCACTCCCATAGAGCTCCACTGTGTGTGTGTGTGTGCTTCTCTCAGTCATGTCTCACCTGTTTTCCCACCTAACCGATTATGTGACTACCTGGGAGGCGCAACCCCTTTCCCATAATTCTCCTGAGTCGCCGCGATCTCAAACTGGACCATGCCAAAGAGTTCAAAGTGAGGCAGGAAGGAGGGATGTGTGCCTGCACAGAACCCTGCACAACCCTATTTTCATCTTCATTCTTCTCTGCAGTCCCACACTGGGAGATTACCAAGATACACACACAATGAGGAGGCAGGGTGAATCTCTCCATGCCATAATTATTAACCTTAAAGCCACTGAAACAAAACTCTGTATAGATAAACATGCAAGTGAATAGGCATCTGGAAGGTGTGCTGACATGGTCTACTACTTCTTTTTAAAAAAAATATGAACAAAGATTGCAATATTGCCGCATTCTGCGTGAAAGTGATTTTATAGCATAGTGCCTAACAAGGATATCCAATGACGACCAAGTAGGTGCCTTACAAATGTCAAATGGAGGTAGAGGCTGCAAAAAAGGCTGACAAGGTAGTCAAAGATTTGGTAGAGCGCACCTTCAGATGAAGAGGGCTCTGACTAGCAGCATGTTGGTATGCCAATTGGATGGCAGATGCCATATATCTCAAAACGGTCTGGGCTGAAGCCTGTTTGCCCTTATTAGGGCTGCAAACCACACAACAAACATAGATTTGTACAAAACTCCTTAGTCCTATGTAAATGAAATGACAACACTCTTGACATCTAATGAATGCAGTGCTTTCTCTGCGCTAGATTGTGGGCTTTGGGGGATACAGACAGGGTGATATTCTGAGACAGGTGGAAGGGGAACAAAAAACCCTTGGCAGGAATTAGAAAGTTGGACAAAGGAGTGCCCTAATTTCATGATTTTTTAAAAAAATGGTGGGTTGGCCCTGAGCACTGATAATTCACCTCCTCTCCTAGCTAAAGTAGTGCTACCAAGAAGCTCACTTTCAATGACAGTAGCGCCACCATGCAAGTGGCTATAGGCTCAAAGGGTGCCAACATACGGCATGGCAGCACCAAGACCTGGGACCACTGAAGGACCAGTGGTGACCTTGTGAAATAGAGATTGGACATCACTTTGAGTAATTGGCAAGATTTGGACGGGAGGACACAGGCTTTCCTTTATATGAACATTAAAACAGGGTATGTGGCTGATTGGTGAATCTTAAGAGACATGGTATTGAGACTCTGTGACTTCAGGATGTATAGGTACTCACGTAAAAGGGTAAAAAACAACTCGCAACTGTAGAGCTCTAATTTGTATCTACTTGAAGTGAAAAAAGAGCCATTTGAAGTGAAAAAAGAGCCTCCCAGTGGAGGGTATCCAGTGTTCAGGAGAATATGTTCCACTTGTGCAGACAATTCTATAATCTGGGTAAATACGCCATGTGGGTATCCAATGCATGGAACTTGAAATGTGAGGGACAACGTTCCTAGTTGGATCCTGTCTGATGTCAGTGGAAGTGGAATATACCTCTGTTTGGGCCAAGCAAGTAACCTTGTAAGCCAAATCTGTCTGGGCCACAAAGGAGCTATGTGGATACCACCTGAAGTGTTCTTTCTATTTGGCTTATGACTCTGGAGACCAAGGGAAATTGGTGGGAATGCGTAGAACAGACCACCTGTTCATATGTGTTCGAATGCGTCATCAAAAGGAAGGGGATTGCTCCCCACCTGTGAACAAAACACTCGTGCTTTGGCGTTGACTATAGTCACGAATGGGTTCATATCTCGAACCCCACTGCCGATATCGTTCACAGTCCATTCATGAATGAAACTCAGAATGCTGCTCAATGCATCTGTTCTGGAGTTGTCAGATCCAGCGATGTCGGATAGGCTGCAAAGAAATCTCGCTAAGAATAGCCTAAATCCAGACGGGCATAGCCTGTACACAAAGGGTTATTGATGCCGTGCCTCCCTACTTGTCGAGGCAGGAATTGCTGTCGTTTGGATTAGAATGCCTTCGCCCTGGCACAAGCTGTTAACGAAACAGGAGCATAAAGTATGGCTCTGAATTCCAGTTTATTAAAAATGCAACATCCTTTCTGTGTCAGATCCTCGATATTGTATAACAACATCACCACAGTGTGCACTCCAGCTTTGCAATGAAGCATTGGTTGCCAAAGTGATTTGGCGATATCTAGTACTAAAGGGTATACAAAACTGTCTTTGGATCACCATTCAAGGAATGTGAGGGTTTGTACTAAAATGGAAAATGTATGATTAGGAAAATATGAGGTTTTGAAATTTTTCATAAACCTATTTTGCAAAGTGGATCTGTTCAGCCTGGCAAAGGATACCACTGATGTGGTTCCCACCATTAGTCCTTGCAAACCATGTCTGCTCCAGACAGTTTGGAGGTGCTTGCTTGTGCCCCATCTTGTGGCAAGGAAACCTGCAACTCTCAAAGTCCAATGTTGTGCCAGTGCAGGTGAAATTCTGAGTATACTGCAACAGTAACCATTTACATTAATCACCAAACCTAATTTTAGGCATGTTTCAACAACTCGACATCATTCACCAGCCCTTCCAAAGGTAGGGCAGTGATAAGCCAGTCACCCAGGTACAGTAATAGATGACCTAGGGCAATGAGATGGACTACTCCTGGTGTTCTGCACTTGGTAAATACTCTGGATGCTGTTAAGTGACCAAAGGGCTGACCTTGTGAATTATAACACTTTGTTTTGGTATCTGAAGCACAGGTATCTTTTGTGATCTTTCCTAATGAAGATATGAAAATACCCACCCCCGAGGTGAAGGGCACACTTGGCTCTTTAAGATCTATTATAAGCCAAAGGTCTCCCATCTTTCGTACAGCCTAAGAAAAGACTGGGAAAGAAGTCCTATTTGGAGTCGGAGCATTGAAGTTCCTGAATAGCCTCTTTTGCCCCGAGGGACTGAATTTCTTCTAATTCTAATGGGAAATTAATTTCAGCTGCAGCAGTTAATACACACAGAGGCAATTCCTTGAACTCTAACCAGTAGCCACTTTTTTTTTTTTTACTATGGCTAGGACCTAAAAGACAGATGTTACAGATTCCCATATAAGGGAGTAGGCTGGCAAAGTGTCTCGATAACAACAGATCCGGTCAAAGGAGTTGGAGTTCATTCAGAACTGTTTAGAAGGGCCTTAAGGTCCTTGCGTCGCTGTGCATACGGCAATGATTTAGGTTTATGCAGTGTCCTTCTTCACGATCAAGGTAAAGGCAGTGAATTGAAGGGTGCTGCAGTACTGACAGGTCCTGTTGGTCACTTCGTTGCCTGTTATACCATTCTGAGAAGTCGTCTGGGGGGAAGCCCAAGAGTCTGAGCCCAGAGTGACAGTTCATCAGTCCTGCTTCTGCCCTAACTCTGGAGAGGTGTCGACAGCTGGCTTAACTGAATTCATCTGCTGCTTAGTGTTTTTTTGGGGAGGGGGGAGGTCAGAGAGAAAGAAAACAGCTTTTTCCCAGAGACTTGGTTAGTAACCAGTTATGAAGGATTGGTAGTTCCCGATGCACAGATTTAAAACTGAGACAGAGCACTGCCTTCGGTCCAGCCCATAAAGCTATCTGTCCCATGAGGAGGAACGGAGTGTACAACTAGGTGGTAACACTGATATACCTTCTCTGTGACAAGTGGAAACAGTGTTAGGTGTTCAACCAGAGATAGCCAAGAATTAAGTTTGACTTTATAGATGAATTCCATCTTATTAAATGTAACTGGAAGAGTAGCAGATCTGCTCCCTATAATCGTACTAATTCCTCCAGCCTCCAAGGATGAGGGAGGCTGTGGACGAAGGTGAGTCTGAGTAAAGGCAGCTTGCCCCACGTCTTTGAGCTAGCCAAAGGCAGTTCCAAGACCTACTCATTGGCTATCCTGGACCTTTGCTCAGAGAAGGTCTTGAAGATTTTCATAAGGGGAACTCAGGTGACTGATCTAAAACTGTCTCTGATCCAAACTACAGCAATGACTGTCACTGGATCATCTTTAACATTCTTACTATGATTGTTGCTGGAAAGCAAAAGCGACAGTTGCCATTTTATACCCGATGAGATTAAAAACATTGGATCCATAGACGTTACTTTCCTGACCTTTGAGGAGGGGAATAGGTTCTGACAAAGGGTGTGGATCTGATCGATGATTCTAATCTCTTGGTTCAAATGAGGAGTAAGATCGAGAAGTCCCATCACACCAGGAAACTGGCAAGAGGTAAGAGAGCCCTGGGTTTGACTGGGGCAATCCATTTGCTAAAACAGTTCCGAGGGATGTCTTGGATCCTAAGGAGGTCTTGGAGAATGGGATCTCTGCCCATTGATCCGACCTGGATGCTGACCTCAAAGATGCCACCAATCCAGCCCTATAAGGGCACCCCTTCATGGCAGATGACTTAGCTGCCAGGGGACCAGAGCCGGATGGACTCTCTTCATGGCAGATGACTTAGCTGCCAAAAAGTCAGATCCAAATGGATGCTTCTTCGCAGCGGACAGCTTAACTGGCATGGAGTCAGATCCGGATGGATGCTTCTTCATGACAGATGACTTAACTGCCATTGAGTCAGATCTGGATGCATGTTCCTTCATGGCAGGTGACTTAACTACTGGAGAATTGGAGCTGGATGGATACCCCCTCACGGCAGATGACTTAACTGCCTGGGGATTGGAGCCACATGGATTCTCCTTCATAGCAGGTGTCTTAGCTGCCAGGGAGTCAGATCCGGACGGACATTCCTTCATGGCAGATGACTTAGCTGCCAGCAGATCGGAGCTGGATGGATGCCCCCTTGCAGCAATGACTTAGCTACCTGGGCCAGATCTGGACGGACATTCCTTCAAGGCTGTTGACTTAGCTGCCAAGGAGTTGGATCCGGATGGATGCCTCTTCATGGCAGATGGCTTAACTGCCATGGAGTCGCATCAGGATGCATGCTCCTTCATGGCAGATGACTTAGCTGCTGAAGAATTGGAGCTGGAGGCATGCCTCTTTGCAGCAGATGACTTAACTGCCTGGGAACCAGAGTTGGATGGACTCTCCTTCGGGGTAGATGTCTTAGCTGCCAGGAAGTCACATCCAGATGGACACTCCTTTGCAGCAGATGACTTAGCTGTAAGAGGATCTTTCTGCTATAATGTAGCCATCAAAATGGAACGCCCTCTTGCCTCTGGTCTCAAATGTAAACCGTTGGCAAACTTTACAACGCAGCATTGTGTCTTTCACCACACAGTAGGTAGAGATCATACTTGTCCGTGTGGGTGATCTCAGTACCACCCATAATACACTTCATGAGAGTGCCCTCTAAAACCTTTTAAGGAACCAAAAGAAGTTGAGAAAAACATTCAACTAGTCTGGGTCAGAAAAAATATCAAAATATAGTAATGAAAAAAATATAAATGAATGAAGCTTACAAGTGAAGTTCTCTTTGCGGTGGCTAAGAGAGAACTGAGGAGAAGGGATCGCTCCTCCTGGGTAGTCACATGACCGTTTAGGTGGGAAAACGGGCTGAGATGTGACTGGGAGGAGTAGTCCCTTACTGAAGCTCTATAGAAGAGATAGAAACTTCTTTGGTTGGCAGGCCTGCGCATCCCAATGTGGGACTGCATAGAAGAACGAAGATGAACCATATGCTCCTTTAATATAGTAACTGCTCAGATCTAAATGGAATTGCATTCAGGAATGGCTGAAAACCTTCCCATCTAACAGTTATGACGGCTTTTCACAGTCTGGTTTCATATATCTGGGCAGGAGGAAGTGCTGGCAGCTATGTGCCTATATTGGGACATCACCAGCCAGAAGCTGATATTCCTACCATTAGCTGATATTCCTACCAAACACAAAAGTCCTGATGGATATTGAAAAATTATTTAAATAAACTGAAAACAAATTCAAACTATGCAAATAATTTAATCTTCATGTTTGTCTTCGACACGGTGTTTCCCAGACAGGGTTACAGATAAGACAATGAGCATCCACAAGAAGCCGCTCTGGCATGTACCATGCCACCTGGCAATCTGAACATTCTTGAGTGGTTCACATCTCAGTAAATCATTTCAATAATCTGCTGTAGTAGGACACTAATATTATCATCCTCTTCCCACCCTCACCCTTCCCCTGTGCTTCTCCTCCATAAGCATGAATGAATAGGGTTTGAAATATACAGGCAGAGAGGGTTACTTTCTAAGTGCAAGCACGTTTTTATACCACCCATTTTACATCTTTACATACTATACATGATACAGAAATATTTATAGAAGTTAAAATTTTTAATTGCAATATATCGTCTCAAATTTTAAATCCTGAGGCAAAAAAGTGTATGTGCACCCCCCCCCCCAATACATCCAATACAACAACAGTGTGCTCGACAGCACCCAGAGGCAGAAGCATCACAGAACGGGCATATCAGAAACTCTCTTTTTACAAGAGATGTTCTGCAAAAAGCCTCCAATCTGCATCACGCCAGGACAGGCTATATACAGCTACACGGAACAAAAGCATTTTGGGTTTTATGACTGCAAGATGCATTATGTGACTGAGTATTACCAATATTAGTGAAAACAGGGAGGCTTAAAAGTTGAACAGTGTTTGGCTTGCACCCAGTACTTGTCAGTATTTTACACAACAATTGTTGCCCAAACTTTACAAAAATAAGCTCTGACATCCCTTCAGCACATCCCTTCCCTCCTGACGAGGAGATCTGGTAATGTTCCTTCTGATGACCCTTGATGGTTCCAAGGAAGAAGGAAAAGCAGAAACGTAGGAAGCACAAGGCCAGAATGGGGCCATCTGGCCCTCTGTATCCTTTCCTAGGGAGCTCACATCTCAGATGTTTGTTTCAGGTCGTCAGATACCAAACCGCCAGTTGCTTCTTCCTGTTGCTCTGCCAGCGCTTCAACATGCTGTGACCTTGTGAACGTTTTGCAAACATGTAAGCAAGCGGTGATACGGGTTCCCAGGTGTCGCTACCACCTCAAATACGGACTGAAAGGCTCTGCGGTCCAGTTCTTCGTCTATTTGATGTCTGTAAAAGTCTATGGCCACCAAGCAAAAGAGGTTTACGTCCACTTGTTCTGATTTTCCCATTCTGCTGATAATATGTGGAAGGCTAACTGGTGGGTCAAGGATGTAACACACACACATCTGAAAAGGTTTATATAAAATACCACAAACTTTAATCATACCATTCCCCAGCAAGGCTAAAATAAAAAAATTAATTTTCACATATAACCATAAAGAAATCCAATCTAATAGAAGTTTCTACTTGTTTTCAGAGAACCCAGTGCTTTCCCCTCTGAGTTTGATTATTTTGTGGGTCAGTCTTCACTTTAGGGAAGCAGGCAGAATTGGTCTATGAAGGCATTCCAGGAGAGGGGCTTCCTCTTGACCTTCCATCTCTAGCTGGAAGTCAGAAAGAAGTCTTCCCTACTCAGTAGCAAAACCCCAACAGGAACCAGTGCCCAAGAAGCAATAGGACTAAAAAAATGGTCTCAAAAGAACAATGTCTGAACTTTCCCTGAAAGCAAAGCCATGATCTTTCTCTGAACTTTCTAGAACACAAACCAGAAGATTAATCCTCTTATGACCGAGAATGCCAACTTTACTTATTCAGGTTGACATCAAGCATGGAGCTCCTGCCTCAGCTCTTCCTCTGAGAATCCCCTTTTTTCCACATATAGCTGGTTCAATGAAGTCAGGGCTTGCTTGGGGTGGCACTATGAGGGGGTTGGCCAGGAGTAAGCATGCCACCAGCAGCTGCCTCACCTGCCTGCTAAACCCCTCCTCATTTCGAGCAGCAAGCACTGAGAGCCGAAAGCCGGCGATCACAGCCAGAGCAGACCCCTGCCCTTTGCTATCCTGCTTCCATTCTTACCTGAGTAAGAGTAGAAAAAAACACTCTTCCATAGTGAGGCAGGCAGACTCAACCAAAGAAGCCACTGGGGGAACCAACACTCAAGTAAGGGGGAAAGGCAAATGAGTCTCAGAAATAACTCCAAAGCAAACCAGCCACATAAGGGGTCTTTCTTCCATTCTGCTGAGCTAGGACTCCCAGGTCCTTCTTAGGGAAGGCATCTGCCTCTCACTGCTGCAAGACAGCCACACTTCACACGAGTCCCACATTTTTGGAGGGGTGTAATGGCAGGCAGGGGAAAGAGCAAGGGCTCCTGAGTTCCCAGAAACGATTGGAGCAAAATTCACTGGAGGCAGGAGCCTCTCTCCTGGTCCATCCCAGAGGAAGGAATACCAGGAACATCTAGGCATTTAAAAATAATAGGGTTGCCAATCCCTCCCCCAGCAGGGCTCCTGTGTTTTTACCAGTTAACGAGCAGGCAGAAACTCAACCAGTGTAGCTCTCCTCTTTATCTCTCCATGCTAGAAACTCTCCCCTTCTGAGTTCTGCTTTTTATTATAATGGGAAATTCCAGCCTTTTCACCTGACAATTCTAAAATCCTCTGCTAGCAGTCCAAAGGTCTTCTTGTACATTACAGTAATCCTAACAACCACCATCCTGTAAGTGAAACTGGGAGATTTATCCCAGTATTGCCGACAGCAGGCTGAGACGGGGCGGGTAGTGACTTTTTGGCAAAGGCGAGATTTGAAGTAGGCTCATGATTCATACAGAAGACTTAAAAGTGCCACTTAAAGCATTTTTCCCTCTTCCACTACTGGGGCACACATCTGGAAAGTGAGCATCTTTTGCATATGTGAAAAAATAGCAAGGTTATTTTAAATTTACTTTAGATTGCTGGACTGCGTGGTCCTATAGAAAGGGTGATTAAAAACTTGTGTTTAACCTTTAAAGTGCTTGTGAGATTTCAGCCTCCACCATGAATGCTTATACAAGCAGTGAAGGAGAGAGCTACTGCAAGCATATTACAGGGGCACTAGAAGGCTAGTCTAGGAGATCAGTGTCTGTTCACCTACCCTATCTGTAGTCCACTTTCTTCCAGGGAACTTGGAGCCACATACTTGACAAGGTGCACGGCACATGAAGGGAAATGGATGCACCAGCTTTTTTGGGGGGTCAATATCATGCTTATTCCAACAGCTGTTTTACTACTTGGGGAAGTATTTTGAGTGGAATGTTATGACAGCTTTCCCAAACTGTTTTTTGATTGAAAAGAAAGCATTTGAGAAAAATGAAGTTTGAATGCATACACATTTGAGCCTCGGAGGATCTGTGGTTCATCTCCAGTACAGCCCCTGGTTGAAACTTCTCAAATCTTACAAAGCAAGAAGGCCTGTTCAAGAGTACCTTTTCACACTTAAGGAAGAAAAGCAACTTTTCCCTTGAATAAACACTTTGAACTGAGACATAAGAAGGATCAAACTAAGCATAACTTTCTTTGCAAGGATCTCAGCAACTACCGGGCAGTAGGAAGTATCTGTGCTGCTCAGGAATTAAAGCTGAGTGGAAGTAGTGGTGTGCACCAGAAAAAAACTTCGGGTTTCCCGCTTTGGGTTTACTGCAAACAGCTAGAAAAGTGCTGCGGCTGCTGCCGCTTTACTCAAAGCTTTCTGAAGCGATACAAATCGCTTCAGAAATCTTTGCTTTGGGATTCCCGAATCAGCTCAGCAATAATTCAGGTTAAAAACCCGAATCGGAAAACCAAAGCGCACATTCCTAGGGAGAAGAACTGTATGTTGCTTGTGGGGTCAAAACTGCAGAAGCCAGCCATATCAAAAGAGGCATCAGACATTGTGGAAAATGCTGAGGGTTGTCCTAGCAGAACAGGTGTGGTGGACCCAAGTGGTACTTCTGCTTCTGGAGGTAGAGTTCCTTTTCTACTTGATTTCTTCCAGGTATGATTTGGGGGGGGGGGGGCACGCCATCTTCAGGAGCTTGCAGAATTCACACCTGTCTCAAGCAGCTCCTGCACTTTTCTTTCTTTTTGTGTCACTTCTAGGAACATACAGCCATTGCACCTCCCATCCCAGCACTAAGAAAATAGAATCCAGAACTTCACTCCCCACCACACACACTTAATTGCCAGTTCTATTGCAAAAACTGGCTCTGTGTTTGTCTAGATCTCTCTGGCTGTGGAGATGGTTGCATGTGGCGCCCCCTTCCCAAATGTGCTGATTGGACTCCATTAGCAGGCACTTCAAACATGTCCAAAACGGCAGCCACAGGCAAGGTCATACTACCAGATGCCATTTTTTAAGGCAACCGAAGTCACATAGAAGCTGGGTGCTCTGGAGCATGAGAAAGGGTGAGGGATAACAAGGAAAAGGGATTTAGGAACCAGAGTCATTCATAGATGGTGGAAATTCTTTCCCTGGAAACTGGTGACAGTGGTGGGTCAGCAGCAAGGCACAGGAAGGCAAAAAGAAAGTTTAAGCTCCTCATTGTTCCAATCAAATCCTTCACTAAACTGAGGTTAAAAAGGAGAAATAAATAAAAAAATCCTCAGAATTAAAGTTAAACCACTGAACTTGGAGACATGCTGCAAATACCTTGTTAGCTGCTAAATGAGGCAAGGCAGGCCTGAGAACCCGAAGGGGGAGGAGATTCCCAAGGTGTCTCTGGAAGCGACCAAGAAGAGATGCTTTCTCAAAAGCAAACATCTCCCTGTCCAACCCCAAGAATGTACAGAAAATATATACTGTGCTACGAAGGATACATAGCTGAAATCCACTGGCTGGTGGAAGCGCTGACAAAAAAACAAGACAGACTCCACATCGCCATGGCGACAGGTGTTCTCTGTGTGAAATTGGAGAGCGACAGCATCACCCAATCACGGACCATGGATGACTGGCCAGTAGTATGCAAGGTCTGAAATACCTGCAAAAGATAAAACATGCAGTTCACATTACATTCTAAATGAATGGCCAACGTGCGTGGTTTTGAAAATGTTGAGCTGTGAAGTTCCTTATTCAAATCTTAGCTCAGCCATGACCTTATTCTGAATGCCTCCCCGCCCAACCTCATTGTAAGATGACATTAATATTACTCCCTGTCTCCCAAAGTTGCCAGAGTTATTGAGATAAGAGAAGTGATTTCAGCTCTTCAGAGAAGTGTCAGACTACTACTGTTACAATGGTTGTTGTGAGTTTTCCGGGCTGTATTGCCGTGGTCTTGGCATTGTAGTTCCTGATGTTTCGCCAGCAGCTGTGGCTGGCATCTTCAGAGGTGTAGCACCAAAAGACAGAGATCTTCGACAATACTACTGTTACAATTAAGAATTCACTTGGGGAGGCTGCTGAAGTCTCATAAAAGAGGAAGACACTTGAACCACGGCTAAAGCTCAATGCAGGCTGAGCATCTCTACGCCAAAGAGCAGGAGAATACAGAGAATGTATCAGCTGGCCAATGACATTTACATAGCTATCACTAAATGGTGGACTATAGGCCTTTTCTTGAATTTGTTCTGCTTTTGGTCGGTCAAGAAGTTGGGCACTGAACGTCACTGTGAAGCTGGGGATGACTGCAAAATTGCATTATATCAGATTCAATGATTGAATAAGCCCCTCCTTCACACCGCTCATCAGATCAAATCTCAGTCATCATGAGCCATTCATACTTTAAAAAAATCCATTTTATTACACCATCACCTCTGGAGAACCCCTGAATTTTAAAAACAAAGGGTCAGTTTTGGGGGGGTGGGCAGAGGGGCAGTTGCCCCAGGCGCAAAATTCATAGGAATGCAAGAAACTGTGCCACGCCCTTGGGGAGGCCACACTTGCTGCCTGTGCGCTGATGGAGCAGCCTGGTTGCTGGGTGCCAAGCCAGCCTTCCTGCAGCAGGCTGAGCTGGCTACTGCAGCGCGGGCGCCTGCAGCGGAGTGGAGACTGCGCTGTGCCCTTGGGGAGGCCACTCACGCTGCCTGCGCACTGATGGGGCAGCCAGGTTGCTGGGTGCCAAGCTAGCCTTCCTATAGCAGGTCGAGCTGGCTGCAGCAGTGTGGGCGGCTGTGGCAGAGTGGAGACTGTGCCCTTGGGGAGACCACCCTTGCTGCCTGTGCGCTGATGGAGCAGCTGGGTTGCTACCCAGAGTCCATACTTGGTGGACAGTAGGATTTTTTTAATGTTACTGCATGCACATTTTCACAATTAAGGCATCTCTAGAAAAATGCACCCAAAGAGTAACTAATAAAAAAGGAGATTCTCTAATGTGAGATACAGTTTTAATATTACATTAGAAAATCTCACCACTAAACTCTGGAAAAATAAATAGAATGGGGGCAGTACTGAAAAGGTAAATTTTAGAGGCATTAAAACTAGAAGGATAATATGTGTAAAGATATGATGTTGTAAAGGAAAATAGAAAATGAAATATATTTTATTTTTCTTTGTTCTTACTTTCTTTAACTTTCATTTCTTTTTCTCTTTTCTCTCTCTCTTTTTATTCCCTTTTTATTTAATTTTCCTTTTCTCTGCCCCTTTATTGGGCTTTTAATCTTATTAATAAAATAAAAATTATTAAAAAAGAAACTCTTACTACTGAGACTCTGTAATGAGCTATAAAATTATACAGCATATTGGAAAATCATCTAATTTACATTAAATTAATCCTTGAATTGTTTTTCCAGAGATGTCTTAATTGCAACTAGGGAACTCAAGAAAAAATGTTCTTGATATTTCCCTCCAGTGGACACAGGGAAACATAAGGAAAGCAAAGGGAGCTCTTTTCCTGCTATATCATGACATTGTGGAAGTGCAACCCCATGGGACCTAACCTCTCCCCACACTACAGGGTCTGCAAACTCTGTGGACATGGGTCAAGGGGAGAGAATGGTTAAAACACACAGAGTAGGGGATCTGATCTTGTAATTCTGCTTCTCAAACTTTGTAAATTTTGACAGAAAATTGTTGGCATGAATCCCCAGGAGTACAGAGGGGCTGAAACCTAACTGGGACAGAGTAGGAGGAATCGGAGCCTCTCTACTGGACATGTTCCCCAGCAATTTCTCCACTTTCTGAGATGCTATCATGCCCTGGCCACAGACTTCCACACTTACCTTAAGAACTTAAGTTCTTAAAAATGACTGCACCAACGATAAAGATGTTGTTGAGCCCAGTATTAAATTCCGCATGCATGTGGTGCAGTTGCATTAAATGCATGCTCAGTAGATGCAACTTGGTGTCACAAGACATCATCAGCCCACTGCAGGGCTGAGGCTCTCCCAGGCTTGCCTATGAGGATGATTTCTTCCCCCCTGGAGGGACAATCATGGCCACAAAAAAGGAGCTCCTACTTCCATGGAAAATCCTTTTCTGATCTTAACTAATGTCACCCTATACATTCTCCAATAAATAGGTTAATTTTTCTATGGTATATATAACCCTCTTCTCCCACTGCAGGTTTTTTTTCTTAAATTTGAGGGTTTCAGTAAAAGACCATAGAGGTAAAAAATAAATGCATACCCAAGGCAATGGGTATCTAAATAAAACCTACTGAACACACCAGCTACTTTATGAAGCATTCATGGTAAGGAAGGTTTAATGATTTAATTTGTTTTAATTAGTACCTTGAAAAAGTCTGGAGTTGTAAGAAACATGCAAGTATGTTATGAGTCCACAAGAATTAAAAATAGGAATCACTGCTTAACTGGGGTCTACTTAGAAATTATGTTGTAAATGATACTGTTTGCTGATTACTTCAGTTTGGGCATGATTATGAAAGCTTTCTATGTAAGAATCCAATGTGGTGGTGTGATCATCCTGGGAACATTTGGGGATGGGAGTGGGGGGAGCATCTGCACAACATGGCAACATCACTTCCTAAAGATCCAGATGTGATGTCACCATGTCATGAGACGCTCTAGGAATTCTCCCAAATCTCTATGGGGAATTCCTACAGAGTTGCTAGACACAGTGATGTTACTTCCTGGGTCTTCATCTGCAAGTGACATTGCTGTCTGATGTCATCCCCCTATTTTATGCCTGCCACTTCACTGAAGGAGCATGGGAGGCTGTGGAGCATGGGTGAGAATTTGCTTGCCACCACTGGGCAAATGGCAATCGTAGTGGCCATCAAGGTGAGTCCAGCCCTCCTTTCTGTGGTGAGTGGATGGCAACCAATTCAGAGGCTAGATGGCCATCAGACAGCAATGCTGATTCTGTGAACCTAGGCAGATCATGAGAGGGAGGGCAGGAAGGTTTACATCAGGGCTTAGTTCTTTGAGATGCTGAGTGAACTGATGAAAGCTGATGTTTTGAACCAGTCTCTCTAACATTTCCCAGGCCACCACTTTTTGTTGTATATAAAACAGAGCTTGTTGGATTTAATCCTATACATCTGACAAAGGGAATCTGTGACTCACAAAAACTTACCCAGAAATAAATTTGGTTAGTCTTTAAGGTGCCACTAGACTCATATTTTACAGCCGCAGACTAGTATGGTTACCCATTTGGAAGTTACAGTAACAGGGAATGTGAAAGGTTGCATTTTTTTTCTTACCTTATACACCACAGTTGCCATAAACTGTGGGTATGGCTGCTGGTTAGATAAAAATTCTCCAATAACTTTATTCATTACATCTTGCGGAGGGAAAAAATCATCAAGAAACTGAGGGAGTATCCGAGCTACTACCCTGGCTTCAAAGGGAAATCCTTTTCGGACCCTACAAAGGATAAAAAAATCTGTAGTCACTTGTAGTGCTCAGGCTAACCATTAGAATAATACCGACTCATTTATTTATTGGCTTTTTGACTAGAATCTCCAAAGGGGCTCACAACACCCAACATTCCATTAAAAAAATAACACCAATTTAAAAATTAAAACTAAAATAAACGGACCTGTGAGAACAGATGTGGGAGGAAGAGAGCAGACTGAAAAGCAGAATTTTTAAAAAGTAAACTAAAAAGAAAGTTAAAAAACCTAAATGTAAGTTGAAGAAAAGACAATCCTTTTCACAGATGGAGAACACGGGGGAGGGAGGAGTGTGCAAGCTGAACCAGGAGCAAGCGTGGGGTGGGGGCCACATCCTAGTGAATGGCCACAATAGTAAGGAATCGAAGATTCCCTTTGTTCACCTTTCCCCTTTCTACCCCAGGCAGCCTTTCCCCAAGGGCCCAGCTGCATGGTACCGGATCAGTCAGGCTCAGATGTACAGCAGGGAACCTATAAGGACTTGTTTTTAAATTCTTTTTTTTAAAATATTTATTAAAATGGTCCTAGACCAGCATAAACATAAGCCATCATAAAATTCAGGAGCTCAAAAGTAAAAATTATTATAATACACGAGACTAAAAATACCATGTCGGCATTTCATTAGTTATTTTTATCCCTTCCTTAACTGGCGAAGTTTATAGGCTGCTGTGAAAAACTTTGCACTGCATGCTGTAACCATTGAGTGTTCACCCATCAATAACATTCTGGTATAGACTAATTTCAAATTTCCAGGCTACCTTCTAATTATACAGAAGATAAACTTGTTGTGGATTTCTTGGTAAAAGGAGCAATGTAGTAAAACATAGATTCAATCTTCCCTGTACTAAAGGAAGTAGCCTATCTTCCATCCGAACCTTTTTGTAACGCCCCTCTAAAACTACTGAGGGGAAGGCTTGATTAGGTGTTAATGATGAAAATCCTTCTTGAACCACATTGAAGGGGAATGGCCATGGCCTGATATTTCCAAGGCAGCATTTCAGTGCTCTTGACCTCTAAGGTGGTAGATATATACCCAGACCACCCTTCAGTCTCCCTGGCCCTAAACCTGGAATTGCCTCTAATGGAAAAGATTGATAACCATCGAGTGTGAGGCCCTTGGCTGTCCATGTTTCTTGCACCATGATAATGTCAAAATTCCACTGAAGCAAGGAGTTATCTAGACTTCTGCTTTTACAATTAAACCAGCCCGCAATGTTCCATGTAACGATTTCTAAGTGTTTTGTAGATCTCATCTTATTGTAAGGAGTTGTTTGTGTGTGTGTGTGGGTGGGGGGGGGAATTCACTTTCCCCTGTATCCCTTCACAGTATCTTCATCTATGGCTGATTCCACACACGTTGGATAATGCACTTCCAATCCTCTTTATAGACCATTTGGAACGGATTTTTTCGTGTGCTGAACAAAAAATCCACCTCAAACAATTGATAAAGTGCATTGAAAGTGCATTATCCAACGTGTGCGGAATCAGCCAATATTTACTAATTTACTTCATTTATATACTGCCTTTCTCTACAGTGGGGACCTAAAGCAGCTTATTACATCATGCTTCTTGCCTCCATATTATCCTCACAACCCTGAGAGGTAGGTTAGGCTGAGCGTTTGTGACTGGATCTAAGTCACCCTGTGAGCTTCCTCAGCAGAGTGGGGATTCAAACCTGGGTCTCTCACATTCTACTCTGAAATTCTAACCACAACCCTACACTAGCTTTGGGGGGAGGGGGCTGCTGTTGAGCAAGTAGCAAGCAGCCGGGCCTGGGTGAATCATGCAGGTCATGTGATATTAAGTCGTCTGGTGTTTACTTCCGGGCCAGCTCCAATGAGTCCCCCTCAAAGGCCAAAACAGCCCTGGAAATGGCTCTGTCCCCTCCCCCTGTCTTTTACTGGCAGAAACCAAGCCTGGGATACTGACCTGTTACTTGGTTGCCTAGCAACAGCCACTGAGGGCATCTGGAGATGCTTTAATCATTTTGGTTTTCAAAAAAACCCTGTGTGTGCACGCGCACGTGCATATGTTAATGTTCAAATTTTCTGCTAGCCTGGGTCATTTTTCAGGTATGTAGGAAGATCTGTCTAGTCTGTTCATGGCTTTAGACTCTGGATTTAAGTATCCTCAGATCTGGGCAACTTGGCTATCAGTATGCAAGTTTATATTATTCTTCCTACTGTAGTTTATCTCATAAAACTAAGTCAAGGCTGATATGACAAGGGGGAAAAAGTCACAGGGAAACACTCTGGAACAGAACAAGAGACCCACTTCTCAAGCAGCCAATGCTGGAAGGAGATAGCCTTGCATTTGTGAAGAATTAACTAATCACTGTGGGCCAGCAGGCTTGAAGGGGTGCCCACTCACTGCTGAGAATTCATCACGTTTTCTGATCCTAGGAGCAAGGATATGGAGGAACACGTGACTCATCCTCTGGATAGAGGAAAAGAGAATCTTGATTCTCACATTGCTGCATGCCCACTCAGGAATTTCTGTATAGCCAAGACTTCTAACTGCATATTTTTCATCTCTCTGTAGGATTTCTATTTGAGTCACATTACTAGGAAACAATCAGAAAATAAAAAGCACTCTCTCTCTCTGTGTTTTGTTTTTGTTTTACCAACTTACCTGTACTGTTAAAACTTGTTGACTTTTGTTTACTGTTGATAAATGTGTTAAATCAAAATTTTTTGAAAAAAAAATAAAATAAAAATAAATAAATAAAAAAAACAGCCAAGATAGGAGCTGAAGAAGAGCCTGAAAAAAATAAAAATTAAAAAAAAGAAAAAGCAACTTCCTCGTGTTCTAATAGTAACTGTATTTGCTTTTTTCAAACAATTCCTTACCTGTCAAAAAGAACAGAAACACGCTCCATAGCCACAATTACAGACTCACTATCTGGGGCAGCTTGATTGGAATCCGTAACTCGTCCTGGGCTGATTTTCTCTTTTCCTAAAGGCAAAAAGAACCATGATGGCCCTTTTAATTATACAGTGGTGGGAGCTGCTGTATAGTCAGGGCAGAGTGCTTTTTCAATGTTCTACTACTATATACCAGGAAAAATCTATCCATTATAAAAATCAAGGCCATGCTGGTAGGAAATCTGGCTCAGGAGAAGGGAAATCTGGCTAAATTTCAGCAAAATCCGATAGCTGAGTCACAGCAGTTAACTGTTTTTGCTCTGAAGTGCAGGTTTCCTGTGTCCGAATGTCTTCACTTTTCCATTTTGATGGTTTAGATTTTATCTAAAAATTCAAAGATATTGTAGGGTCTTTGTGCTCACCAGCTGACTGAAATCCTCTGTTTATTCCTAAGGTTCTAATCTTCCAGAGTCCCCATTTAATGAAGGGCAAGTTATGAGCACGTGCCTGTTTGGCAAAGTGGCAAGTGGCGCTTTCTCCCCCCACCCCCAACAAATAAACAACAACAACAAAACCTAACCAGCCTCTGCAGGCTGAGTAAGCAGGTATGAAGCAGCAGGAACTGGGGAAAGGATTCAAGGAGTGAAATGCTGCCCAGAGAGATTTCCTATTCCAACTGGCTCTGGAGTCAGGCAGTCTGACTGAGGGGACAGCATCTCCTCTTGACCAGCAGACTGGGCCATGAAAAGAAAGACACAGAGAGGAGGCGGGGGGGACTTCCTCAGCTCCCAAACCAAGCCTGGGACCTGAGAGAGGCATCTACTACACTGACTGCATTTTGGAGAACTCAGCTGCTAAACAGTGTAAATGCTTAAAGTGAATGAGGAAGATGCAGTGAGAACTATTGAGAAATCCTGCCTAGTGATCTGAGCTTCTAGGCAGGTAGGATAAATATCAACAGCATCAATACAACAGGATTTAGCAAAGGCACAGGCTGACTTCCAGGTGTCCCATCTTATAGACTCGCTCTCTCTATAGGACATGTTCTACAGACTACTGATGTGGTCTTAGGGAATAGATTGCGATGACACAATGTTCTGCTGCTCCATAGGATATTCAGAACTTTCTTATGCAGGCTGTAACTCTCTGATTGCCAGTGCTGGAAGACAACAAGGGAAAGTTTTGGCCTCCTGCCCTGCTTGTAGACTTTTGGGGCCACTTGGCTAGCCCCAGCATAAAACAGGATGTACTACATGAACCGCTGCTCTAACTCAACATGGCTGTTCTCATGCAGCATGGATGCTCACCAAATGCAGTCATTCTGCCAGCCAGCCAGCCTAGAAGAAATCTTTGCTCCCTGAGAGGACTGCCTGATGGAAACAAACAGAACCTTGGACTGCCTTTGTTGGGCAGATAAAGAAGCCAAGGGCCTTTCTGACATCACAAGGCATCACTGCTTTTCCCTTGAGCGTGGACTAGCACTAAGGCAGAAGGAGAGAGCAAGACAATCTCCCCTGGAAGATGGAAAAGAAAATTAACCTTTGGGAGTTTCAGAACCATCTAGCCCTGTAGAATACGCACAACAATCATGTGTTATTGTTTGGCAAGAATTTTGAGATCAGCTCTTGAACGTGATACAGCCAAAGGGTCTAACGGAAACCTGGTCAAGGTAGACAATACCTAATTAAAACCTTGTTGGGAGTCTGTAAACTATGAGAAGATTAAAAAACAGAACCTCCCTCTGGAAATGCCCTGATGTGAGGATGAGGCTACCATGAAGGCCACAGGCCTCTACGAGCCAGTCTGATGGAGGCGGCGTCTCAGGAGGGCTCTTCTGTCTTGCTTCTGCTCTTAGGTTGCAGTTTCTGGTGTCCCATTGGAGGAGGAGGAGTAAAATCATAGGGAGACCAATGGGGCACTGTCAGGTAAGGGCTTCCTCCTGCAGCCTCCCTAGGCTGGACCCATGGAAATACAAGAATTAATCAAACAGCCCTTGCCCTCTGTATCCTGTATTCCACTGGCCCAAGATATAGTGCAAGGCATATTTCAGCACCACTTCCTCAATAAGAACTGCCCACCCTGGAACCACTGGAGCAAGAGGCAAGTGAGTGAGGGAATATTATTAGATTCGCTTCTGGAAATGCTAGGGGTTGAAATTACGGGCCCAAATGGAAACTTAACTGGGAGTTTGTTATCGCCCTCCAGATCAGAAAATAGAGGAGGATTATAAAATGATGACAGGATTAAAGATGGCTGCTAAACAAAAAAACTGTGTTGTAATGGGTGATTTTAACTACCCACACATTGACTGGGCCAATGGGTGTTCGAATCGGGGGAGAGAAAGTGAGTTTCTAGACTGTCTCAATGACTGTGCTATGGAACAGATGGTTACAGAACCTACTAGGGGAGAGGTGATCCTGGATTTGGTCCTCAGTAATGCTGAAGACCTGGTGAGAGATGTAAATGTGATTGCACCACTTGGGAACAGTGACCATAATGTTATTGAGTACAACATATGTATAAATAGGAAATTGCCAAATAAGACCAACACAGCCATGTTTAACTTCAAAAGGGGTAACTTTTCTGAGATGAGGGGGTACGTGAAGAAGAAACTGAAAGGGAAAGTAAAAAAGGTCAAAACACTTGGGGAATCTTGGAGACTATTTAAAACTACAATCCTGGAAGCTCAAATTAAATATATACCGCTGGTTAGGAAAGGCACAAATAGGTTTAGGAAAAGGCCAGCATGGTTAACAAGCAATGTAATAGAAGCTGTAAAAGGTAAAAAGGATTCTTTTAGGCAGTGGAAAACTAGTCGGAGTGAGGTTGATAAAAAGGAGCATAAGCTGTGGCAAAAAAAGTGCAAGTCTGTGATCAGACAGGCAAAAAGGGAATATGAGGAGCATATTGCAAAGAACATAAAGAAAAACAATAAACAATTCTTTAAATATATTAGAAGTAGGAAACCAGCTAGGGAGGCAGTGGGGCCCTTGGATGACCAAGGCGTAAAAGGATTACTAAAGGGTGATAGGGAAATGGCTGAGAAGCTGAATGCGTTCTTTGCTTCTGTCTTCACTGTGGAAGATAAGAAGTGCATGCCCACTCCGGAAGCACTGACTTTGGGAGGGGTTTTGAAAGACCTGAGTCACATTGAGGTGACGAGAGAGGAGGTTATGCGACTGCTAGATAATTTAAAAACTGATAAATCACCGGGCCCAGATGGCATACATCCAAGAGTTCTGAAAGAACTCAAGTGTGAACTTGTAGATCTCCTCACAAAAATATGTAATCTGTCATTAAACTCTGCATCTGTTCCTGAGGACTGGAAGGTAGCTAATGTTGTCCCCATCTTTAAAAAAGGTTCCAGGGGAGATCCGGGAAATTACAGGCCAGTCAGCCTGACGTCAATACCGGGTAAGTTGGTGGAAACTATTATCAAAAATAAAATTAGTGGGCACATTGATGACCAAAAGCTGATGAGGAAAACTCAGCATGGGTTCTGTAAGGGAAGATCTTGTCTCACCAATCTGTTAGAGTTCTTTGAGGGAGTGAACAAACAAGTGGACAAGGGAGACCCGATAGCTATTGTTTATCTTGACTTCCAGAAAGCTCTTGACAAAGTTCCTCATCAAAGGCTCCTAAGTAAGCTCAGTAGCTATGGGATAAAGGGCCAAGTCCTCTTGTGGATCAAAAACTGGCTAATTAATAGGAAACAGAGAGTGAGTATAAACGGGCACTTCTCACAGTGGAGGGTGGTGAGCAGTGGGGTGCCACAGGGGTCGGTATTGGGTCCAATGCTTTTTAACTTGTTTATTAATGATTTGGAATTGGGATTAAGCAGTGAAGTGGCTAAATTTGCAGATGACACGAAATTGTTCAGGGTGGTGAAAGCCAGAGAGGATTGTGAGGCACTCCAAAGGGATCTATCGAGGCTAGAAGAGTGGGCATCCATGTGGCAAATGAGGTTCAATGTAGCCAAGTGCAAAGTAATGCACATTGGAACCAAAAATCCAAAATATAAATACAAGTTGATGGGGTCTGAACTGACGGAGACTGACCAAGAGAGAGATCTTGGAGTCATGATAGATAACTCACTAAAAACGTCAGCACAGTGTGCGACTGCCATAAAAAAAGCTAATGCTATGCTAGGGGTTATTAGGAAAGGGATTGAAAACAAATCAGCCGGTATCATAATGCCTCTGTATAAATCGATGGTGAGGCCTCATTTGGAGTACTGTGTACAGTTCTGGTCGCCACACCTTAAAAAAGATATCATAGCACTGGAAAAAGTACAGAGAAGGGCAACTAAAATGATTAAAGGGTTGGAACACTTTCCCTATGAGGAAAGATTGAGGCGCTTGGGGCTCTTTAGCCTGGAGAAAAGACGACTGAGGGGAGACATGATAGAGGTTTACAAGATAATGCACGGGTTAGAGAAGGTAGAGAAAGATGTGTTTTTCTCCCTTTCTCACAATACAAGAACTCGTGGGCACTCTATGAAATTATTGAGCAGTCGGGTTAGAACAGATAGAAGAAAATACTACTTTACACAAAGGGTGATAAACACTTGGAATTCGTTGCCACAGGAGGTGGTGGCAGCTACAAGCATTGCCAGCTTCAAGAGGGGACTGGACAAATATATGGAGCAGAGGTCCATCAGTGGCTATTAGCCACAGGAGATAGATGGTATTCTCTTTGTGGGGAGGTGGTGCTCTGTTGTCTTGGTGCTGGAAGGAAGGCAGTGGGAGGGCTTCTGGTGTCCTGGCCTCACTGACAGTCCTTTAGATGGCACTGGATTTCTAGCCACTGTGTGTGACAGAATGTTGGACTGGATGGGCCACTGGCCTGATCCAACATGGCTTTGCTTATGTTCTTATGCTTATGTTCTTAATATTCACACTGAGCCAGTCGTCTGGATTAGTGATACACCATTGGCTGAAGGTGCTGCAGAACCTAACTGGGACTGAAAGATCAAGAGAAAGAGCAGTTGCCCAATCAGTGAAAACGACAGGGAAAGAATGTAGTTACTACTGATTTAACAAACCAGCTCATTCCAAAAACGAATACAGGCCAGAACCATTTGTCACTAGGATGCAAACTGGCAACCAATTGCCAACTGTCACAGCTGCCCATGGCAGCCAGCGGTCTGGCTCTTTTCCTGGACCAGCACAAAAGGAAATTCACGTGTGACGTTTCCTACATAACTTCAAGAACCTCCTACAGAAGAAAATAGCAGCTGTGTTTCATCTGCATGCCAACACATTTTTTTCTAGCATCCCTGAACAGCTTCTCTTTCAAAGGAATCTTCTTGGTACTATAGGGGTGAATAGAAAACCACTCTTTTTATTTTTTAAAGGAAAAGAGTTTAAAATTTCACTAAAAGCTGGCCATGTCCTGATATTACTCCACACGAAACAAAGCTGGGAACTTAAACTGTTTTGCCTTGAGCCCCTCAAATCATATAGAAAGTCTGGATTAAACTCGATTTTGGAGTGACTCTTTCAGACTTGCTGCATTTGAACAGGGGTTAAACAAGTGCCAGCCCACTCACCTAAGTCCAAAGCATCTGGAGGAGAGGGAGGCAGTGCACCTGATTACACAGCCTGCCATGTTTAAGAATTTATTCCACTGTTTAATGGGGCATTACCTACACAATTACCATTCGAGAGGACAACTCAGTGAGGCTATCAAAGGTATGACGTGTAACCACCACAGTTCTTAGGAACGGTTCTTGCAATGCAAGTCTGCATTTGAGGACTAGACCCACACCTGTATACATGCAAGTCAGCATTAACCCCAGCGCCGCCATGGCTCTGTGGGGGCTCTGTACATTCACACGGTCTACACTCAGTTTCACTAAGGATTCACTATCCAGTCGAGAGAGTTGCTCTGAAAGGAGGAGCCGTTCCAAGCCTCTCAGGATGCAGTGATAAATAATGGAGGGTGTGGATTCTTCACTTCCAGACAGCATCACTCCACACATCTGAAACAGAAAAGAAATTTAAAACCCACATATGGGGAAGCGTGCAGAGGAAACCAAGTTTAGAAATGCAACTGCAGGATTCAGAAACCTCAACTGCATTATCAAAGGGAAGCAATAACACTGCACAGTTACATTGGCACTTGTTCCCAGCACAGCACCAAGCTCTTTGCTAGCCTCTCACTGAGCATTTCCCCAGATTTTGCCTAAACAGCAGGGTTGCCTCTTCATCAGAACTGGTAGCGTATGGCTTGACTAACAGAATCTTTCTCTTTCTTGAAAGAATCACAGAGTCTGTGGTTCTTGCCTGCTGCAAATGCACTTCTGTATTCAAGACCACAAATAAAAAAGCAAAAAAAAACCCACTTCAGTGAACCTGGTGCAACAGGACAGGGAAATATCCACAGTGTTAGCAGTCAGACCCCTCCTCACTGCTAAGAGGGCAGTTTATGAATGGAATTATCATAAACACCTCTTCCTCGTATATTATAAGTCCAAAGCATGCCTGGCCCAGAGCAGATGCCAGCCCAGGAACCTGGAAAATTACCAGTGTGTGAATCAGAGTGGCTGATTGACTGATGTCACTCCATGACCTGGAGAGACAGATTCAGAACTCTGGACAATGAGGCTCTCAGGAAACTCCTGACTTATCTCGTCAATGCCTGATCTCACTTCCCCCTACCTATCTACCCTAATCAAAGCTATTCAGCAAACCTGGCAGCTTGCCCTATCCAGTGCTTAAAGGGTCATCAAGCACTTTTTCACCTATAGTCCACCCCAGACAGGACCCATCAAACCTCTCCCAACTTATTGTCTATCCTCCGGACAACCCATTAAGCTATTGTTTTGGTGGGAAAAGGCGTCCACTTGCCCCAGGGAACATTTTGCCCTATAATAACATTTGATTTATATACCATCCTTCAGGACAACTTAATGCCACACTCAGAGTGGTTTACAAAGTGTGTTATTATTATCTTCACAACAATCACCCTGTGGGGTGGGTGGGGCTGAGAGAGCTGTGACTGACCCAAGGTCTCCCAGCTGGCTTCAAGCAGAGGAGTGGGGAATCAAACCCGGTTCTCCAGATTAGAGTTCTGCCACTCTTAACCACTACACTAAACTGGCTCTATAACTGGACTCCCTAGCCACCACTGAGTGTGTATATGTCTTGGGACCTGTCCATACATCTCCAAATCTGTTTGGGCCTCTTTGTCATGAAACGCTGGTCATTTTGCTGCTGTCTTCATGGACCTCTCTCTTCAAGACTGGTAACTATCACACTCCCTGAAACTGCTTTCTCCCCCTTTCCTCCCTGATTTTCTAGGTTAGTCTTGTATGCGTGCTGTGTGTGGTTTTTGTATGTTTGCCTTTTTTATTTCTCCTTTAATAAAAAAACTCTTTCCTGTTGAACATTCACCTTATTTATTTCAGAGTTCTCTAAGGGAATAATCCTTGTAAACATAGGTGGAGAATCCCAGTTACTCCCTCTCACTTGTCTCCTTAAAGCTAATTTCCCCCAACTAATTAAGGAGACTGCCTATATGGGTAACAGAAGGATGCAGGAAAATATGCCAACACATGGCCACACTTTACCTACATGAAAACAAAGACAACATCTGCTTCCAAGAAGCTGTGAAACTCATCTCTTTATTACAGGGGGCCCCAACATTTTTGAACCTGCGGGCACCTTTGGAAGTCTGAAACCGTGTGGTTGGCACAGCCCCCAAATGGCTGCAATGCAATGGCTGCTGCAGAAAGCAGAGCTAGCCACCCAGTGGCTGCTGCGGGAGGTGAAGCCAGCCACAGCTTACCTTCAGCCACACAGTGGAAATCTTTGTGCGGTGCTGGCAGCTGCTGGAGCAGCAATGTTTTTAAAAATCTGCACAGCCAATCAAATCTCCAATGGCTTATCTTTTTGCCACTGGGCCATGCCCACTTTCTAAAAACTCTTGATGGGAAACAGAAAAGGTGCTGGTGGGCACCATGGGACCCTTGCCTTATATATTCTGTTGACTCAGTAAATGCAGTTACCAGGGCTCTCTGCTATGCTTTTAAACATATGTGAAATTTAGACCAATCAATGCACTGTAAAGGCATCAGGAGCACAATGGCTCTATTATGGGATAGCAGCCATTTCTTTGCGTTGTGGGTTATTGGTTAGCAGACATTTCATTCTCTCTCTCAGCTGTGCTAATTTATCAAGCTTATTGCAATTCTCAGGGTCCAAGTAACCTCACAGCACATGCACATACCTGTATAATTCCTGAAGAGAACTCAGGCCCGACATCAAGTGGGTAATTTTCTATTAAATAGAATGCCACTGCACACATTACTAAGGCGTGCTGCTGGTTGTGGACATTCACACAACTGTAAGAACAGGTAGAAAACACAGATCATTATCAGTATACTGAAATCCAGTCTTCTGCTAAAAGCAAGCTTTAATTATTTTAAATGTGTGTGTCTTTAAATGCTTGGTGTGGTACAGATGAAGGGGGGGGTGAAAGAGGGATGAGTGAGTGAGATGATTGGTTGATGACAGAGTGTAGGCGGAGTGAATGCAGTTTTTAGTGACTGAGGGAGAGAAAAGAGTCAGACTGGGCAAAGCAGGCAACCTGTGTGGAAGCCTGAGGGGGTTCTAGTTCAGTCAGGCAATCTGTGTGAAGCCTGAACTGTGTGTTTCTGAGACAAATATTGTGTGCAGCCTGAGCAAGTCTAAGCATTTCTGAGAGAAATATTGTGTCTGGGCAAGAAAGGCGAGCTGCGTGCAGCCTGAGAGTGTTTAAGCATTTCTGAGAGAAATGTAATCTGTGTCAAAATCTGAATTCTGTGTGTCTGAGAGGAACCCATTCATTCTATCTAAAGCAGGGAAACTGTGTGTGCACCTGAGAGAAAATCTATGTGTACTTGAGTGAGAAATTGACATCTGAAACAGGCAAACTGTGTGTGCAGTCTGAGAAAGTTTATGAGGATCCGAGTGACTGTGCCTATTAAAAGAAACTTTAAGAACAGATAACACTCTTTGAAACCACCAAGCTTAAGTACTATAGTGAAACTGATACACTTTTTGTAAAAATAAAAGTTTATTTTATTTTTTCCCATCCCAGAGTATATGTTATTCCTATATCCCATTTCTATCCTTCGTAGGCCATATAGACCTATGAAAAGCATGACACTTGGGCACACTATTAAAAAGGAAATTTAAATTATTTTGGAATATAATTCCTTGAGGCAGCAATCTATCCAGAGGGGGAAAGAAAGCTAAACTAAAGCTAACTAAAGAAAGCTAACTAAAGAAAGAAAGGGGCTCGTAACACAAGTGCTTTTGCCATACACAGAATTCTTAAGCTCTTTTTGATGGGAGTTTAAGGGAGCTGATTGGAAGGCCAATCTATGCCTGCAGATCCCAGAGTTTCACAGTTGCACTGAACCTTATCTTAAAATGCCAATTCAAGCAGGCCAAGGAGTTTGGCCACATCATGGTATGAACACAAAATATAAACACACAACACCTACTGGGCTATGCCTTTCAGGTTAGAAAGCAGATATTCCGTGATAACTGGAATGAGCTGTTTGGCCGTTTCATCAAGGAGGTCACATTCCAGGATGTAAAGAATGCCATGTAGGGCTCCTATTCGGCTTGGCATGTAAGTACTGCGCAATGTGGATTCCAGGAGGCGGCTCACTGGCTCAGCTACAGCTTTATCCTGGCAGATGCAAAACAAGAAACTGGAAGTTACAGGGAATCACTATGCCAAGCTGATGACTCTTCCCAGCTACAAGTTATGATCAAAACAGGTCAAAGTTAGGAACACGGGAACAATTTTTATGAGTTTGCATTTAAGGTAAGCTTCCCCCCATCCCCGCCCTTGAACACACTAATTTCTGGTCTCTTTTGGTAAACCCCTTTGTACTATTACAAGGGAGATAAACATGGTTTAAATGTGTGGCACATTCTGTGCCTTATATCCCTAATATTAAAGTCAAAGTAGATATTGCAGCGAAGGTCAGGAATCTGGAAATCTGCAAAAGATTTCTCTGCATGAGCCTTCTAGCATCTACTCTGATGGCACCACGATTGGCAAAAGAGTGTAAGCAGCAACTAGAGACAGTTTCTACAAGGCTTTCTGCCAATCTCCATCCTGATTCCTTGCGTGCTTTGATAAATGAAAGGAAAGAATGAAAGGAGAGAGTGAGGGGGGGGCAGAACATGCCTGTTTCTGGGCTCCTGCATTTTAGCTTGGTATTCTGCACACCATCTTGGAGAATGCTGCACCCCCTTTTCTTCTCAAGGCAAGGGATTCTTGCTTGGAAAGGGCAGGGATAAAAGCAGGCAAGGCTGGCTCACAACAGGGACAAAATTCATTTGGAACCAGACTTGGGTTCAGGGTTCAGGATTAGGTTAAAAATGAGTGAGGTTTTTGGGGGGCAGATTTTCACCTTACGGGCTCTTCCCATGTGAACTTTTCACGAACACTAGTTTTGCCTCCGCCTGCACCTTGAAACGGTACCGCACAGCATCAGCCTGTCCACGTGGCTGTTCCTGATCATTCGCCTCACTCTCAGGACTGCTCTTAACATGATTTAAATTGTTTAAAAATTACCATTCCAAGAACAGCAGCTGCTTTACATGTCGCTGGGACCAAATATTGAACAAGAATCTCATCTTCTGCGGGATGCATCTTCCGCAGCTCTGTTAATGTTGTGTACATCATCTCAAACTGATTCCGTTCCGTAAATAAGTCGGACACTGCCAAAAGCTGCAAGTACAAAACATTATGTTTTAAAAAAGGAGCCTGCAATTAGTCATTTTTCATGTAGCAGACACAGATGCCATGCCGAGCTGTGATTAAACTGCCATCAGGCACAAACACAGCTTGTTGAAACTGACTATGTTTAAAAGTGTGCAAGGCTCGAAAAAGAATTTCAAAAAGGGAACGAATGCAACATCTTACATACCAGCCTGATTTGTCAGCACAGTTTCTGGTAATTTGCCTGCCTTTGCCTCTCCCTGCTTGCTTTTGCATTGTAACCAGTCCCTCAGCTCCATACAGAGAATACAGTACAGATGCAATGTAAAGAAACGGCTACTGCCTGGAGTCCAGCCTGGTGGCTCCTGCACATGCAGGAAATACTGTGTCAGAATTGGGATCCCCTGACATGAGCAAATGCCCTGAAAAAGGGTAGGTCGGTGGCAGCACACAAAGGGCACTTAAAGTGCACTAAACAGTGCTGCTTGGAATTGATGCCTTCCTCTGCAGCAGGGACCGGGCCTAGCCTGTGCCACTCACATTCATATCCTGTATCTTGTCTAGGGAAGGATAAAAGGCCGAATGTCCAGGTATGTCAGCTGACTGGAACAATTCTTTTTTTTAAAAAAATTTTATTGGTGAGTTTATATTTCATATTTAATACATACATTCCCATCATATCTAATTTACTCTAACCCCCACCCTTTCCTCCCCCCTCCTTATCGACTTCCAACAGCTTTCCAACCCTTAACCCTTCTTATTACTTAACTTGACTTCCCTTATATTCTTCTATAACACATATATCGTAATATTTCTTACTCTAAGCATATTCAAATTGTTTTATATATATACTATATTAAAATCACTAATCCACCAATGTGTCCATTTTACTCTTCCTTGATTAAACACTATATTCTAATTAAGATTTACTTAAACATAATACTAGCTTAGATTGTAATAATTAAATCCCCCCTTAGTGGTAAAGTCGCTTATCTCTTCTATTTACAACATCACATTTTAATAGTTCTCAAACTGCCACAGTTCTCCCTTCACATCCCATTTTTGGTATTTCTTGTATTTTCCATTTCTGCGCGTACATTTTAGAAGTACTTCATAAATCTTTGAAATTTCTTTTTTGCCTTCTTGTAATATCACTTCTTCTAATTCTGAGTTTTCCATTCTTATTCCTCCTTTTAAACAGTCCGAATTGAAAAGATCTCTGATCTGTCTATATTGAAACCATCCATAACAAGGAGACAGCTCTTCTTCTGTCTTTATTCTTATTGTTGAATATTGTATTTGTGTTATCTCCTTGTAGGTCAAACGTTGCTGTTCATTGTCGACAGTTCTCGGATCTATTACTTCATACGGAACCACCCATGAAGGAATTCCATCTTCCAAATAAACCTTATACTTCTTCCAGATTGTGAAGAGGCTTCTTCGAATATAATGGTGCAAAAACACAGAGTCTGCTTTAACTTTATCGTACCACAGATAGGCATGCCATCCAAACAACTTTTTGTGTCCCTCCAAAGCCAGCAATTTACGTTTTTAAATGTTATCCAATCTTTTAACCATGCCAGACAAATTGCTTCATAGTATAGTCTTATATTGGGCAGTTGCGAACCACCTCTTTCCTTCGCATCCTGTAATACTTTCATTTTCACACGTGGTTTTTTGCCTGCCCACACAAAGTCTGAAATTTTCCTTTGCCATTTGTCAAATTGTTTAGAGTCTTGGATAATTGGGATTGTTTGCAACAAGAACATCACACGTGGTAGAACATTCATCTTTACTGCTGCTATTCTTCCCAACCATGATAAATTCAGTTTGTTCCATTTTATCAAGTCTCTCTCTATTTGTATCCACAATTTCTCATAGTTATTTTTAAATAGATCTATGTTTTTCGCAGTCAGTTCAATACCAAGATATTTTACTTTATTAGTTACCTCACAATCTGTTATCTCCATTAGTTCTTGCTGCTTCTGCTTGGTCATGTTTTCACATAGTATCTTCGACTTCTTTTTATTCACATAAAATCCAGCCAAATCTCCGAACTCCTTTATTTTGTCCATTATTTTAGGCATATCCTCAATTGGATCGTCTACTATTAACATTATATCATCCGCAAATGCTCTGACCTTGTAGGAAAATTCCTTTATTTTTATGCCTCGAATTGTATCATCCTCTCATATTTGAATCATCAGTATTTCCAAGATCAAAATGAACAACAATGGAGACAGAGGGCAGCCCTGTCTTGTACCTTTACTTATTTTCAACTTTTTAGTTAAGTTGTCATTCACTACAATCGCTGCACTTTGGTCTCTATAAATTTCTTTAACTGCTTGTATGAACTTTGCTCCCATTTGCAGCTTTTCCATAGTGGCAAACATAAAGTCCCAGTTCAGATTGTCAAATGCTTTTTCTGCGTCCACGAAAAAGAAACCAACCTCCCTATCACAGTGCTTATCATAGTATTCAATAGCGTTTATTACTGTCCTTAAATTGTCTTTAATTTGTCTATTAGGTAAAAATCCGGCCTGCTCTTCTGCAATAAATTCCAACAGCCATCCCTTTATCCTTTCCGCCAAAACTTTTGCAAATATTTTATAGTCATTGTTCAGCAACGAAATTGGCCGATAATTTTTAACATTGGTCAAATCCTGTCCATCTTTCGGAATCAGTGATATGTTAGCTTCATTCCATGAATCGGGAATCTTTTGGCCTTGCATAACTTCATTCATTACTTCTCTCAAAAAAGGTGCCAATTCGCTAGCCATCATTTTGTAGAACTTTGCCGTCAGTCCATCCGGTCCCGGTGCTTTCCCTAATTTCGTGGATTGGATGGCCTCTTTTATTTCTTCCTCTGTCACTTCCCTATTTAATTTTTCTTTCCATTCCTCTGACATCGTTGGAAGTTTCATTCTTTCCAAATACTCCGCTATTGAATCTCTATTCACTTCTTTTTTCTGGTACAGTTTTGCATAAAATTTATAGAAAGCTCTACTAATAGCTGGTTGGTCCAATAATGTTCTGTCTTCCTCTCGTATTTTAATTATGGTTTTCTTCTCTTTTTTCTTTTTTAATTGCCAGGCTAGATATTTGCCAGGTTTATTTGTACCTTCAAATGTTTTTTGATTCATTTTTTCAAGTCCCACTCCAACTCTTTGTTATTCATTGCCGTCAATTGTTCCTGCAATATTTTTATATCCTGATATATACGTTTCTTCCCTGGTCTTTTCTTAAGTTGTATCTCTTTGGCTTTAATTTTTTCGGTTATTTCCTTTCTTTTTTCTTCTTTTCTCCTTCTGTCCCTTGCATTCAAGTCCATCAATATTCCCCTTATTACAGCTTTGTAAGTGTCCCATACCTTATGAGTTGACACATCCTTATTTAGATTGTATTGTATAAAGAACTTGGTCTCCTTTCGTAGCAACGCCATGTTATCTTCTATCTGCAGCAAGTCTTCATTTATTCTCCATCCTCTTCTTTTAGTATTTTTTCCAAATTTCCACATGATAGGATTGTGATCTGAGCCTACCTTAGGCATTATCTCCACATCTCTAGTCCACAACATTAGTTCTTTGGAAGCCCAGATCATATCAATTCTTGATAGAGTAGCATGCCTCGCAGAATAAAAGGTATATTGTCTGTTTTTTGGATTTTGTCTCCTCCATACATATTCCAGACTTTCCTGTTCCTTAATCGCAAAAAACGGCTTTGGCAAAAGTCCTCTTTTTTTGTGTGTGCAATTTTAGATTTCTTATCTTCTTCCAAGTTTGTAACTCCATTGAAGTCGCCTGCCAGAATTATTTGATCATAGGTCAGCTCATCGAATTGTTTTTGTAAGTCCTTGAAAAAGTTTTCTTTCGCGCCATTGGATGCATAAATTCCAATCACCAAGGTCTTCTTCGAGTTCCAAATTATTTCCACTGCTAAATATCTAGCTAATGCATCACTTAAAATTAATTTTGGCTGCAGTTCCTCCTTTATATACAACGCAACTCCTCTCTTCTTCTTTTTGGAGGCTGCAGCAAATTCATTTCCAAGCTTTACAAATTTCAAATACTTTAAATCCTGATTTCTGATATGTGTCTCTTGGAGACATACTATATTACATTTTTGTTTTGAAAGCCAGTGGAAAATAGCCTTACGCTTACAAGGTGAATTTAGTCCATTTACATTCCAAGATATTATTTTACACTCCATGATCACATTCTTGTACTTTTTGGTAAGTCCTTTTCATTGTCCCTAATGAAGTTTTCCATCTCATGACCCGACCTGATATTTCTCCTTACTCCACCAAATTCAAATGCCAGTCCTTCTGGTATTTCCCATCTGTACCTAATTTTCAGATCCTTTAACATCTGGACCAGCTCTCTGTATTTTTTCCGCTCCAACAACACCGGTCTGGGCAGTTCTTTCATAACTCTCACCACCTTCCCGTCGATTTCTAATGGTTCACTAAAATCTCCGATTTTAGTGCCTCTTTAAAGTCCTTAAAATTCTCCTGCATCATTTCTTTAAGCTCTTTATTTCCTTCTGAAACTTTTTTATCCAAATTCTCCAGCGCGGTTTGCCACTCCTTCTTCGACATCGTGGGGCTAGCTCTGCTTCGCTCCCACGTGTCCGCTCTTTTCCTCAACTCCGTGGCGCTAGTTTGTTGCTTTCTGTTATTTTTAAAAGTCCAGATTCAGTTTATTTTTTAGAGAAAAAAGTTTGCATAGTCGGGCGTTTTTTTCTCTATGGTTTTGTATTGAAGCAATCGCCCTTACCTTCACCAAAGATGGCCTACTTCCGTTTTCCTTGAAGTCACAGCTTTGCCCTGTTTCAAAATGGCGACCTTCCGCTTCCGTTGTTAACAAGCCGCTTCTTGCCAGTCTCTATATGATTCTGACGCACTTCCTGTTCCTCTTCTTTTCACAGCAGTTCTCGCGATATTAAAACTTTCTCACAGTCTGCTATCTCTTCCTAGCCGCAGGTATGTAAACAATAGTCAATTTTCCGCATTAACTTCTCTTTACAGTGTCACTTTTTAAAATTTAATTTGCCGGAACTTCCTCCTTTACATAACAAGTCTCTTGCAGTTTTTAGATTCTCTTTATCACTTTTTATAATCTGTCCCGTATTAAGAGATAGCAATCTTTACCTTCTTAGACGTTTCTCTTGGGTTGTAATCACTGCTTCAAGTATCCAATTAGTTCTTATTCCCTTTTTGGTTTACTGAAGCTTGGGTATGTAGGTCTTATGCCAGAAACTGACTCCAGAGCCGCTGCAGAGATTTTGGCAACCTTTCTTCGGGTGGGACCTCAAGAGTGGATGGGGGATCGTTGTGTAGAACCCCCCCTCACACCCGAGATCAACGCGCCCTCAGGTTCTTAAGCGTACTTGCCTGTTCTCCGCCTGAGAACAGGGGGCTGCGGGCAGTTGGCGCCCCTCCAGCCTCTACAAACAGCGGCACGGACAGCCCAGCTCCCTGAGCTGCGTTAGACCTCCATGAATCCCAAACCGGAAGTCCAGCTGACTGGAACAATTCAATGAACATACTCTACAAGTGTTCCTGTTACTCAAAATACATTACAATATTTTTAATTAAACGCTGTTACCATTTTAGCAGACACAGTGGTAAACATACTGCATTTCTAATGCAAGTGATAATGTTGCTGGGCTTTAAATCTAAAGTTTTCCAAACCCCCAAATACTACAAAAGACTCATCCATGAATTTATGACGCTGAAGACATTAACACTTACAGATCGAACAACTTCACTGATCAGGATTACTGGAGTCCTCTTGCTTGGGCTTGATGGCAGGATCCACTGAGTGTACAACTCCAACAAGAACTGGGAACAAGAATGTATATCCACGCCCGCACGGTGTTTCCTGTGATCAGAGAACAAGAAGGTAAATACGCTCCAATAGCACAGAAGCTTTTAAAACAATGCAAAAGAGTCCACTGGCAGATCAATACAGAAGAGGGCGTTTTTCAGACCTGAAACACAATTTGAAGGTTATGAAAGTGGCAAGCAAAAAGATTCAAAAACCTGGAATTGATGGGAGAGGACAGGGGTGAAGAAGGAGCAGGCATCTCACTCTCATCATCTTCATCTTCATCCCACTCTTCTTCCCGCAATGGAGTGATGTTATTTCCTAACCACACGGAGTGGATAGAAACCTTAAACAGCAAAATGAAAGAGACGACTTTTAGCTATAAAACTTTTATAAGACTTTGAAACTATAAAACAGTTTTTTAAAAATCCAATGTTCAAAATTTGTTTTAAGTTTTATTCTCTTAACGTGTACTAGATACTTTGCACCAGAACACATTTATCGCTTTCAGTTGCTCTTGGCCCAGAGCAACTGGGTCACACACTTGTCGTAATCTGATTTCCTAATGCATCACTCAAACAGGATGTGGGATCCTCTGAAAGAACCCTATACATTTCCCCCCACTCATGGAAGGAAAACTGGTTTTTATTTTGGTGAAACAGGTGGACTTTTCCCCCCCATTTGGGAAGAGCATCCTCTTGGATGCTGCTAACTTAGCTTGGGTGGTCTCTGAAAACAAAGGGAACAGAACACCATAAAGAGGGAGCTGCAAGGCAATGCAAAATAGGCAGCTGTTCACACAGTCACAGGCAAAAGTCGTCTGGCCACATAACAATTGTGCAGGCAATCCAGGGCAAAAAGATGAAAGCAGACCCTCTCCTGCATGCACAAACAGCCTTCCATATAAGGAGAAGGTATTTTTCTCACAAAAAATGTCTTGTGTAAGGAAAATCAAGGTGAGTTTTGTTTTGCACATAGTTTGTATACTGAAGTATTTCAGCATTAGCCTGTTTTCTGCTTGCAGATCTTCGGACAGTAGCCAGAAAAGGCTTTTGCGTGTGGAAGAAGAATGACAGAGCCAGAGTGGATAGTCTAGGAATGGAAAGACCTAGGCTCAAACTCCCATCTGTGATGAGATTCACTGAGATTCACTTTGACTAGACACATTATTGTGAGGGAAGCATCAGAAGAGAGCTGTGACTGTCATCTGAGATCCTTAGAGGGAGGATGGGATGCAAAGATAGAAAGAAGAGGCCCGGATACGGATGACTATGACTGGGACAGGAAATTGCAGAAGGTAGCTTTCCTGGATTTCATGAATACTGGCAGGAGATGACATTATGCTTGGTTCTCACAGGCTTCCAGTACTTATTTCCTATCTGCTGCGACACGTAAATCTGCCAGTCCAGAGATGAACACAACAGAGGCTGTGTGATACAGCTCTGTAGAATACCTCCATGAATTAAAAGAACATAAAGCCCTTGTTGCACTGCAATACAGACAAGCACAGTTATTCCTATATCAACCTGGCTAGCCAAAAGATACAGCAGTTTTCCAGCCTGCCTTCCAGCTCTTGGCTCAGCCAATAAGATAAAAAGCCTTCCACATATAGGTTTCATGTGAATTTGAGGCTCTGGGGCCTCCCTGTGACAAAGCTGAGGCAGTGGAAGGGACTTGAATCTTGCACAGCCTTGGCAAGCGCCAGTGTTGCCACAGTGTTTTATTCTTTCCAGGGCTGGGCTCTCTCCAGGCCTGAAGGAGACAGAATGAGCAGCTAGGCTGACGCTCCCTCCCTCCTCAGAAGACTGCTGTGTGTGCGTGGCAATGCAATAAAGCTAATAACAGCCTGTTACTTAACCTTTCTTTCAGTCACGATTTAAGTCTCCCCTTATGCTTTTTAAACTGTACAGTCAAGAATACAGACAAACCTGTCCTAGTTTATAACCCATATTTCCTATTTCACGCTCTGTATTGATTTGCAGCAGAAGGTTTTCGTGGCTGATAACAGCACCTGAAATAAAAAGACAAAACAAAACTGTTTCAGATAAGCCAGAACACATACGGTGAACACACAATTTCGGAGCGAGGTGAAGGTGAAAGAAGGAGCACCTAGAAACAGCTCACATTTGCTTATCTGTTAATGAAGCTGGATCGAGGAACACCACTAAGCTCTTAACTTGATCGGGTAATGATAATGATTAATCACACCTAACATAGGCAAGTGAATCACCAGTACAAGATCAGCTGCTTTTTGTCTGGATTAAGTTTCAGTTTGTTCACCCTCATCCTCTTAACTGCAGCATTCGGGCACTGATTCAGAAATGATATGGCTGCTTTCTGAGGCTTTGAGAGGACAGGTATGGGCATCACTTATGAGGGTCAATTCCAAAGCAATGGACGAGGCCTTGAAGAGCGCCATATTTCAAGCCCCACACTGATGATTCAACTTCTCCAATGGCTCTGTTAGAAAAGGTTAATTCAATGAAGACAGACACTGGAAGCCCCGCTTACTTCACCAAGCATCTCAGAAATACATAATGTGTCTACTGTAAAGAGCTGCTGACAGATTTAGCAGAGACAGTTTACTGCTAAATATTTTCAAATTCTGATCGTTCACCAGAACAAACAAAGCCATCTTAGTTCCCAAACCAGGCTGGAAGCCAGGCCAAAAAAGGTCTAGGGCAGAAAAACCATGCAGGAAGCTCTGGAGTCACTGTGCCGCCAATTAAATTTTACCTCTCCTAGAACTGGAACATTTGGTGCATTGCATGATCGTCCTTTACAAGAGCTGATTTGGATGCAGAAGCACAAATCTGGCTGAAGTTAACTGAGATAAAACCGGCACAGCAGTTGCGTCCAGCCAGGTCTTGGTCACACACACCACGTCTGCATGCTCGTTCGAGAATAAGTCACAAATGACAAGACACTTCATTGCTACCACGCCTAGCATTTCACAGCACCAAGGCTGAAAGGGAGCCTTTGAACAGGGAAGTTCACACTTGCATCTCTTTGACTTGGGAGGAGGAGACAGTGTAACGCCTCATGCCTCGTCCTGCATCTGCCAACACCGCTGCTCCTGCCACTGCCACACCTCCCATGCCAATGCACACCTATAATGATAAACTGTGCTCTCTTACACAATCCTCTGGAAGTGTCGTATTGTCTAAGGCAACGTGTTCTGCAGGCCCCAAAACAGGCCCCCCAAAGCAGCTGAATCACCCTCCAGGTCCAGTCTTCGCTTCCCACCAAGGATGCCTGCTTGAAGGATGCGTTTAAGTTATCTGGTCCCTCTTGAGATGCTTCAGAAACTGCCAGGCTAAAAAACATTCTGTTTAAGCAGCCAGCAAACACATATTTGGGGCTAGGAGGCCGTGGCCTGTGGCAGAACATTTGATTTGCACACAGACGGTCCCAGGTTGTAGGAATTTAGCAAGTGTTTTCATTTCAGTCATGAAAGAGTTAAACTGTTTGTGTTACCTACTTAATTAGTAAACATACTTTGAATGTAACCATTAGAGCTTCGAATAAGATTCCCGCCATAGAAAGGGGAGTCACTAAGCATAATGAAGTAAGACTAGGATTTTCTATTGGGCAGTTAGTTTGTTGGGGGCAATTAATTGATGCTATATACTGAAGTTTTATTGCTCTTTGTTCACTCTCCTCTCACTCTTACTCTCACTCTTACTTACTTCTTATCTAGCAAGATGTAGTCAGCTTAGCAATTTATTATTTTCTCCAAATGTAACCCTAATTTTTATCCTTTAGTAAAGCAATTTTACAGAGCTACACTGGAGTGTGTGTGTGAATCTATTCTCATTACTTCCAATGCGCAATCTTTGCACAAACTCTGCTATATTTTCCTACACAGGTTCCGTTCCTGGCATCTGCAGTTAAAAGCATCAGGCAGTAGGTGATGTAAAAGTCCCCCCACTTTTCTTTTTATTAATAAGCTCTTTTGACCAAAGGCCTTAAGCATAAAAATCAATACAATAACATAGAATAAATACTGGACAGAATAAAATATTACAATACTCATAAACAGTTTTCACAGATAACATTAATAAATTGAAACCCATCTTGACGGTGCTTTAAAGAAATCACTATTGCCAAATTTGTAGCAACAGATCAAGTTACTGGATTAGGACCTGCCACAGAAAAGAGACTACTTAGAATTCAGCGGGAAGTTGATATCTGATCAACATAGGCATGATCCAAAGATCTCTGAGCACAGTGAATTGATTGAAAAATAACATGAGATCATCTACAGTCCCTAAGGCACCAGACTTGCAACAGCAAAAACAGTCCAAGAATGGAGTTTTAGCAAAGTGCCCCCTCAGTTCTATGGTTGGCAAAACACTCAGTCTGCCAAGCATGAAAGCATGGCTGGGCCTAGCGATTGCAAGGAAATTAAATATGAGGGGAGGTTTGGAGAGGGCAAAGTCCCTACCACAGAAGCAGAACATACGTTCCCTCCATGTCACTAGATCCAGCGGAGTTAGCCGTGTTAGTCGGCAGGAGCAAAATAGTCAAGAGTCCAGTAGCACCTTTAAGACTAACCAACTTTATTGTAGCATAAGCTTTCGAGAGCCACAGCTCTCTTATGTCATGTCAAATTGCTTATGTTTTGTTTTCACATTGTGTCAGCTCCGTATCAGATTTCTGCAATCTATACCCCACTATATTGTTTATTGATCATATTGTTGATCATATTGAATTATACTGTATAAATCGCCTTGAGAGAGAAAGACAGACTATAAATAACACAAATAAAAATAGAAGTATCTTCCTTCAACAAATGTAAAAGCTTCCATCCCCAGGATGTTGGACATCAAGAGAAGAACCTCCAGTCTTGAATTAAAAGCACCAATCCAGGCCCTAGGCTACAATGACCACTGCACAAACTCTCAGCCCAGTTCCTGCAATGCAGGAAGGAACTGAAGAAGTGGATAATCTATGGACTCAGGGACTCCATTAGTCCAAATGCCTACCCCAAATAAAACTTGAGAAATTATCTTGGCATTCAAAGCTTCAATAACAGCAGGTACATACTGTCCCTGCTAAGTTAAATAACCTTAAAAGAGCATTTATATTTGCCCTAGCAATTTCTGTAAGTGAATAAACGTGTTTTCCACATATAATTGAACTAAACGTAACTCACAGATGCCACCTGTTCTATTTATTTTTTTCCTTGATGGTCTGGGTCTTCTGTTTAATACAGGGACTTTTTGAAAAAAATCATTATTTTTGATTTAACACGATTCACCGACAGCCTTTCTTAAATACAATAATTAATAAATGCATTTAATACTTTATGAAGTCCAGCTTCCAATCTAGATAGTAATATGGTGTCCTCTGCATAGTACAGAACAGGAATATAATGACCAGACAATATGGGCAAATGAACTCCTGCTGTTTGGAGATAAGAGATCATAGCGTTTACATACAGGTTGAAAAGCAGAACGGCTAAAAGACATCCTTGCCTGACATCAAGTCCTCCAACTGGGACCCTGGACAGCTCCTGCCAGCCAGAGCAAACCTTGATAGACCAATGGTCTGTGATGCAGTATAAGTCAGCTTCACATGTTCAACATACCTGAACTGGATGGGGACAGAGATGGAACGGGATCCCAGGCTTGGTACAAATGGTGGGTAACAATGTTGTCTCTTTTAGATGCCATTTCTTGTATTTCTTGCTCCACAATTCCCCTGATGACATTTAATTTCCTTCCAAACCTGGAGCCCAGCAGATACAGTTAAAAGTGCATTCTACCATCAAGTAGATCTTGTAATACCATGACTGTTGTGTTAACTATATATTTCAAAATAAATATATGGGAGTTGAAATGCAGGTTAATAAACCCAGGCTCAATTGGCGTAGAATTAAATTAAGAAGTTTCAAAATTAAGCATATTGCTGCTATACTAACAAAAGTTTAACGTTACACTTTGCAGTTTTCCTTCCGTGACCTAAGAAAATCTGCTGTTTGCTTGCAATTTTTTTTAAAAGGACTTATTTGACATGCTATATCAAATTCTTATGAATAGAAATCCCAAGGACAGCAATTCCTAATTGTTTTATATGGCACAACCAACATGCTGCAACCTGTAGAGGAGGTGCAGAGCAGCCTTTTCGAGAAAAGGGAGATCAGACCGTATCACACACAGGTTGGACTACTGTAACATGTTCTATGTGGGGCTGACTCTGAAGATACTTTGGAAGCTTGAAATGGTTCAGAACGCAGTGGCCAGGACGCTTACAGGAGCTGGTTGGAGCAAGCACATGACTCCAACGTTGTGTGCCTTTGCACCCAAGACAAAGCACTGGTGTTAATTGGGCCCAAGCCATTTAGGGCCTTCACAAGTGGGCTACCTCATCCACTCCTGCTGGCTACTGCTTTGAGGCTGGCCAAGGAAACCTGGTGACCAGTTGGAGAAACTCAGCTGGTGGGATCCTGCATGAGGGTTCTCTCAGCAACCACTCCTGCTCTTTGGAACTCACTTCTTCTTACACTGAGGATGGTACCTTCTTTTGAGGCCTTTCAGAATCAGTCGATCGTTTTCTTTTATTCTTTAAGGCCTTTTAGTTGAATTGTGTCCCTGGTACTTGTGGGATCTTAAAGGCTGCTGTTATCTATTTAACTGCTTCTATGGAATACTGTAAGCCACCTTGAACATTTAATTTGAAATAGAAAGGCAGGCTATATGTTCTTCTAACACGCAAACATCCATTCAAAATACCTTGTATCCAAAGCTTTTAATGCTTTGTTCCGAGGTTGCTGTTCCAAGCTGCTAACTGCCGGATTGCCTGTCACTGGTATGGTCAGCGCACTCAACACCAAGGATGTTATGGCTTGAACAGCGAGAACGTTTATTTGGGTTCTTTCTGTGTCTTCCTGAAAAGTTAACACACCATGTGAAAGAGAACTCTCAGAAATTTAAGCTGTAATGCAGGACATTTCTGCCTGGACAGTTAATATTCTGGATTTCTTCTCCAAGAAAGAGCAGCCTAGAATCCACCCCATGCCACGTGTTCAGAGCCTTTAATTCCAGGGGCTAACATGGGATTCAACTGGAGACGTGAAAAAATGCACTATGTGTGTGGTGCATTATAAACTGTTAGGTCATAGAAATTCCCTATCATATACAAAGCATAGAAATTGGCCATCTGAACTGACCCCCACCCCAAAGTTTAAGATTTAAGAGTCCCTGCTCCCTTGCCACTTAAAAGCATCTTGGAGTGACGCAGTGGGTGGGGGAGTACAACCTGCCTCTCTGCTGCTGCCTGTTACCAACACTGTGCAGCAACATTAGGGCAATGGGCATGCGTACATAGCTCTTGACCCTGGTGCTTTCTCAAGGACTGGATTTCACCTCCAAGATATTACCCCGCAAAGGTCGGAGGGTCTCTGCATTCAGCAGAGACCCTTTCCTAACTTAAGCTCTTCCTCTTTTTTATTTCAAGCACCTCCACATACGCAAAGTAGAGGTGCGCACGGACTGGGAATAACCCATGGGCCCGTGGCATTTCATGGACTACAAACTTTTCATGATCCAGGCAAAGTTTGTGAACCGACTGGTTCGTCGGTCTGAGCCGGCGCCAGGAGCGCTCTAACCCCCCCTTGCTCCAGCTGACTGGTGGGTCACTAGTCAGCTGGAGCAGAGGGAAGGATTTAAATGTTAATGTGCTCCTGGCACTGCTTGTCAGTGGAGCTGGGAGCTGGTGCCAGCGGGGTGGGGAGGCTTTAACGGACCACGGACCAACAAGCCTGCAAAAAGTCCATAGGGTTCATGGAAAATGGGCGTCCCACGACCCACCAATTTGCGAATGCCGAACCGGCCTGGTCCATGTTAAATTTTGGTCCGTTTTCTGATATGTGCCCACCTCTAACACAAAGCAATTTCATCAAGATAGGGAATTATTGGAAATGATTAAAAATAACGAGTCCTGTACAACATGATAATCAAGTATAAGTTATGTACTGATGGGCTGTATGCATAACATGACTAGACGTCACATCAGAAAATGAATGCTAGCTTAACTTTTAAGATGACTTTACCTCTTGCTGGTTTTCCTCTTGATCCATTACAATTGGCTGTGTTACAAGCACACCAAGAAGGGTAGCCCAGGTTTCTTCAAACTGCATACGGTTTGTCCATCCTAAGGGAAGGTAAATATCATTTATGTTTACTACTTTAAATTAGCAGGAATTAGGCAGAGTCACACACTTAAACCTTTTAGGCTACATTAGCAGTCTAATTTTTACAGCCCTCTGCAAGCTAAGCAAATTCATTTGCTGGGAAAGTGGGAGAGATGGAAGAATAGAGAGGCACTTTATCTGTGGATCTCCTTCATATGTGATAGGTACATATGATGCTTGTTAATTCAAGTGGGTTGAAAGGGCAGCCAAAATCATGTACACTAACACTTCCCTCCACATACAAATTTTGCTTAATGTGTTGGATTTAATGCGGTTTTTCTTCCTGTTTAGCAAATAGAATATCCAGCAGGAAAGGTTGAATTACTTTGCTGACTGGGAACTTAAACCCCTGACCACCAATGCTGAAGGCTGCTGCAGATACCATATTTACAGCACGAACAGAGAACCTTTGTCAAGGGCAGATGGAGAAACTGAACAGAAATTTCAGACAAGGCCACGAAAAAATAAACCCTAGCAAATCCCGTTCTAATCCACCAGGGGCACCATGCAAAAGCAGTTTTTGCCCACACCACTTATCCACCAAGTTCCCTCTTACCATCACCCAGGTGAGACTGCCCTAACTCCTACATACCAAACAGAAAGGAAACCCAGCTAAACTTAACATCCCATTCTTGTTTAAGAATAGGAAGCAAAGAGAGATACTGTAGCAGTTCATGATCCCACGGTGGGAACCAAGTTGTCAGATCAGATTATTTATTTACAATGGTTGTTGTGGGTTTTCCGGGCTGTATTACCGTGGTCTTGGCATTGTAGTTCCTGACGTTTCGCCAGCAGCTGTGGCTGGCATCTTCAGAGGTGTAGCACCAAAAGACAGAGATCTGTCTTTTGGTGCTACACTTCTGAAGATGCCAACCACAGCTGCTGGCGAAACGTCAGGAACTACAATGCCAAGACCACGGTAATACAGCCCGGAAAACCCACAGCAGCCATCGTTCTCTGGCCGTGAAAGCCTTCAACAATATTTATTTACAGTTAATAACCAGTACAGACTTATAAAAACGTGAGTATCATACACAAAATACACCACTTTGTAAACATAATTATATAAATATATAATTATATAAAAACTTGGCAATATAAATACAAAAGTGTGGGCTTTCAGGGTTAAAAATAAAAGCAGATGTTACTCCTTTGCACATTCCCTGCGGATTCTACAAGCCGTGGCTAAAAATCTGGCACTAGCCAACGTGATCTGGGGATCAGCACCTAAAAGGAGCTGAACCAAGTTGTCAAGGCATGATGTTGCCTGCAGCACATGCTGCAGAATGCCCCTCTTAGAAACGGCATCTACACATGACAATATAAATGCCGGAATATCTGAAAAAACTAGACAGAGAGGCCCAAGTTGCTATACTGCAAATATCTTTAAGTATGTCATTTATGAGGAGAGCTGCAAAGCAGGTGAATCTTTAAGAAAATGGGGGGGGGGGAATCCTGCATAGGCCAAGTCTATATCCCCTTAAAATTAACCAACTGAGGATGGAGTTAAAGGTTTGTGGGCCCTGAGCCCCCCAAATATAGATAAAAGCAGATTTTGATTGTTCAATGGCTTTAGTTGTTCTAATGTACACCTTTGATGTCCACATACATCACATTCTCTCTCTTGAGTGAGACAGCACAAGAGAGAAACTGCGGAGAACCAGCTCTTGAGTTGAGGAGCAGGGTTGACCTTAGGGTAAAAAATGGGAGAACACAAACCTTGTCTGGGGAAAAAGGCAGAGGTGCGTCCACACCTACCCATCTTCCTAACTTGCTTGGCAGATATGGCTAACAAAAAAAAAGTTATATATAGGAACAGACTCCAGGCATTCAAAAGATGTCTTCATGAGAAGCACTCAGTGCTAGATTAAAGTTCCTGGATGGAAGCCTGAAAAAAAGCCTCTTGCGGGAAGAGCGTGATGTGAGGATAACATAGAATGGATAAACTGGCAAAAATGAGATAACCTCCTAGAATGCTAAGCCAGCCCAGCCTCTCTTGCAAAAAAGGGTATTTGGGCAATGTCTACAGAAACAGGTGACTGAGGTTTCCTTTTGCATCATTTGTGAAATTCCTGTAGGTGATGTTCTCCTCACCATGTGATTATGAGAGAAAAAAACAGCATCAGTTACATGAGCGGTATTGCCCTTAACGGTTAACTGGTTGCCTTTCCATCTCTGGCTGATCAATTGAAGTTGTTACAGAACTGAAGAGAGGACCGGGCCTTCTGTAACAGACCCTTGTTTGGGGGAAGCTGCGGAACTTTTCATGAGTGGAGTGCCATGAGATTCAAGAATCAGGACCCTTGTTGCTGCTGTGGAATTAGAATAATTTCTGAATGGGTGTATCTCATATTCCCAATAGCATGGGTGGGGCTGGGGTTGGAGGGAATGTATAAAACGGATTTGGAATTGGAAAGAATAAGTATCCATTGCTTCTGGTTTCTTGTTTTGGAAACAGGAAAAGGATTTTGAGGCTAAAAGGTGAGGTCCAGGAACGAAGATCACCAGTAGCAGTCCATCAGTGAGCACCTCTCAATCTCTCTTCATTCAGAGGCTGTTCATTCTGGTCCAAGACAGCCAGCCAATCTGCTTCTAATGCTTAAGGACCCTCCCACACAGATGCTCCGCCGCTACAGAGATCAAACTGCCCTGTGCTCCACCTCTGATACAGCTCTTGTGGTGATACTCCCTTAGTGACAGTAGTAAAACTTGAAATTTAAAATAGTAAAGAGTCCAGTAGCACCTTTAAGACTAACCAACTTTACTGTAGCATAAGCTTTCGAGAACCACAGTTCTCTTCGTCATTTGAAATTTAAGTTATGTGTGTGTGAATTAACATGCCTTTGTTCTGCACTTGGTGAAAGAACGTGCACAGGGCAGGGATGAAAACTCTGAACTCCAGCTAACCAATGAGTTTCTCCAACTCCTGCTGCATCCAGATCTTGACAATAAGCTCCAGTCCCGTCAGGCTTGCATGAACATAGGTTTGGTGGAGATCTTCAGTCCTCTCATTAAATTCTTCCTGTGGATCTACCACAACAGGGACTGGCAATCTGCTGGAGAATAATCACTTGGCATGCCAGACTTCCAGTGATGAAGAAAATGGAGACTCCCTCTGACAAAGGTACTTATCGTATAGCTTCTATGTTGAGAAGTTGCCCTAGCTGTGCCGGACCCTCAAAGTCTCAGATTGGAGGGGGTGGCCCCTCCTGATTCCTCCTCTTCTTTCCAAGCCCTCCACTCTCACATGCTGCCTGTGTGGGCATACGCCACCTGCCCTCGCCTGTTGCAGATCCCCCTTAAATAAATCTGCCCCTCCAATCCCCTCCCAGGGCTGGTTCCCATCCTCCACCTTTTCACCCAACCAGGAAGTGTCCTGCAGCCCCATTTCAGCTGCAGCCGTCTCCTGGGTTGCTCCCTCCACTGGGCTGGGCTTGATGATAGGAAGGGCTCCATCCACTGCCTAGAGTCTGCTGTCCCACTCTTCCTGTTCCAGACACATCCTGGCCAGGCTGAAGTGGATACCAAATGTGTATGGCTGGCCTCAGGTAAAGCAAGTTGCATCTACAAGCCCAAGGTGGGTACCAATGCTGGGCATACAAGTGACAAGAAATGCTGGCTAAAAAGAGAAGAGACTAAAGAAACAACTCTTCCCACCCAACTCCTCCCACAAATTTTTGCACACCCTACTTATAACCACCACCACCTCATAAGAAATTCCAGTTTGGAACTGATTTTGTCTACAGTCACTGGGACATTCAAGGAAAGCACTGGGGGGAAAAAGCACTCAAGCCACTGCTTCCACTTCAGTTAAGTGGAGACAAGTGGGAACGGGTAGGTGGAAAAGGCAGTTGCCTGCAGGAGGATTGCGAGAAATGTGACAGAAGAACAGAGGGTGCCCATCTGCACTCACATTCCAAGCAGGACTGATTAATAGGTCTTTTTCCTTGCATTTTTGCAGGCATGCTGAAATGAGCTTCTCTTTTAACACGGCAAATTTCAAACAAAATATAAAATAAAATAACAATGTAAAATACATTCAAATTTAGTTAAAAGTTTCTTCTAAAATGCCGTAAAAACAGAGTGTGAAAGCCTCTTAATTTATTTTGAGAACTGACATAGAAACACGGCTCATGTGTTACATTCAGAATCTGACTGGACACAAGACCCCTGTGATGTGACACAGGATGCGACACTTCAGCACACACGTCTAGGAGCTGACGCTGCAATGCAGGAGCTACTCACGTCAAGCTCATCACTGCCAGTTTCAAAAAGGGATAATTGCTAAATTGTCATTCTGGTCATTCAGTTTTTATCTACCTACCCAGTGTGTTAATTCTATAGATGAACTCCTTGAATATTTCTCTCTCCTGAAGAAATTCTACAGGGATTTCTGGGAAAGTTGTGCCAAAATCACCTATAGGCTTTGGAGACCAACCCAACTTCCAGACCTGTTATAACAGATAGTAGATAAATGTGAATAGGCAGACAAATGTGAATAGACTGTATCCAGGAAGGACTGATGGCCCGGCTGCTCCTATCGTTCTCTTGGAAGAAGGGAAACACACCACAATGATCACAACATGTTGGCATTTCCAAGTCAATGAACTTTTGTCTTGATTGCCATTCTGGCCAATGAAAATGAGAACAGATTGAGGATGCAGGCCCTGAAACCAAGAAGGACCACAACAAACCAGTCCTGGGTTTGTGGGCTGGCCTAGTCTTGAGGCCTCCCAGAGCAGAGGAGGCATCCAGAGCCCTCAAGAGCAGCATGGACTCTGCCATAGCTGAGCCCAGCAACATGACCCACAGGCACTTGGCTCTCAACCCACCTGTTTGTCTGCCATGCTTGCCAGGCACATCACTAACAATGACTTAACAGCTTGGTAGCAATCTCTCTATAATGAGCAGCAATGCTGACCTTTGAAAAGCCAACTTCCTAACACAGCTGGCAGGCCTTGCCCTTTTTTACAACATGAGACATTTGTCAGGCAGAAAAGACAAAGCCTCTTGAAATTAACTTCCAGGGCTGCTGAGACCTACCATGGACCCCCAGACAAAGGTGTCTTTGCTCCCTTCCAATTCCACCCAGACCCAACCCAAATATTGTATCAAAACAAGTCACATGAGGTGCAGATTAGCATGTTCCGTACTACTTCATGTAGGGTGTGCACAAAGAAAATTTTTTGGTAAATCTGAATTTTTTTACCAAATCTGAGAAACAATTCAAAATTCCCTCAATTCTGAATTGATTCTCTAATCCAGTTCGGGTATTTCTGAAATATTCGGCCATCATTTTCTATGGGAAAATCACTCTGGAGGCTATCTAGTGGGGTGGGGTGGAAGGGATTACTTTTTGACCAAACTTCACCGGATTTTGAGGGCGCCTACTCTTGACTGTCCTCTGAAGATCCTCCAAGTTTCATGAAGATTGGTCCCCTAAAGGAGGTGCCCCCATCCACTCTCAACTATTCCCTATGGGGAAAATATCTGGGGGCTGTCTGTGGAGCTGGGGGTGGCACTTTTCCTGCAAGCTCCACCAAATTTTCTGGGGACCTACTCCTGATTGTCCTCCACCCCCCAGTTTTAGGAAGATGGGACCTTGGGAGCCATTTCTGTGGGTCCCTGAACAAGGTGCCCCCAGCACTCCATTGTTTCCCATGGGGGAAAAGCCAAAGCTGACTCCCACTGCAGAAACACACTGGGGCAAGGCTGTCATGGCCAAGGCACACTCCCTAATACAAGCTGAGCTCATCCTAGAGAAAGTCCAACAGAACCAAACTGAAGACAAGAACGGAATCCTCCCAGAACCAAAGTGAAGCAAGGGGACCAACACCACATCAGAGAAGCAAGCGACGCTTACAACTTAGCCCAACAGAAGAAAACTGAAGCAAAGGGCTTGTGGTTAGGTACTGATTAGTCCTGTTCTGTGGTGTTTTCCCACTGGCTGAACCTAGTGCCTGGCTGCTGTGAATGGCAACAGTTCTGTCAGGAGTAGGTTCTCTCCCAATTGAAAAATGACACCCACTCAGCCTACTGGATAGCTTCCAGAGTGATTTTTCCCTTAGAAAACAATGGCTGAATTTATTGATTTTTTCCTAAAAAAGTTGGTAAAAATCTGAATAGCTGGTTTTGATTCAGAATATTCAGATTTTATTGAATCAGCCAAAATTCGGTATTTTAATCAGAATTCCAGACCAAACTGCACACCTCTAACATCATGTGCCACAGAACACACGTGTCTTTGTTCTGAACATAATCCAAACGTGTTCTGCCTCTTTTGGATAGCTAGGCTCAAAAGCAGATAAGACAAATTCATTCTACAGGTGTTCTAAGAAGCATTTTAATAAGAAGATAAAAGGAGAGGATGTGAGATTTAAAGCTGTCTCACTTTACCCATGACCTAAGGGCTGCTAAGAACTATTAAAGAGCAAAGAGGAATTGAGCAACAGCTTTTAGATAAAAGGTAAAGGTAGTCCCCTGTGCAAGCACGGAGTCATTGCTGACCCGTGGGGGGACGTCACATCATGATGTTTTCTTGGCAGACTTCTGTTATGGGCTGGTTTGCCATTGCCTTCCCCAATCATCTACACTTTACCCCCAGGAAACTGGGTACTCATTTTACCGACCTTGGAAGGATGGAAGGCTGAGTCAACCTTGAGCCAGTTACCTGAACCTGGCTTCCGCCGGGATCGAACTCAGGTTGTGAGCAGAGCTTGGGCTGCAGTACTGCAGCTTACCACTTTGGGCCACAGAATGCAGCTTACCACTCCCACAGAATGGGCGAGAAGGGCCTTTCAGTTTGTAAATTTGCAACGATTTAAGAGCAAACTTTTTTTTTTGCAGAAGAAACAGTAAAGCAAATCTCAGAGTAAAAACTGAAGATTGAACAGCAGGCTACAATAATTGTCAGTATCAGTGTTAGCAGAACACATACCAGAGGAGGAATTCTTGCATAGCTGTTTACTAAAGGCAGCCTGGACAAGCTGATGATGATGTTTTTAAGAACCGGTGTTAGAAATGCTGGGATTTGGCTGTTTCTTTTGTGTCCCAAAGCCAAGACAGATTGCAGACACTCCACCAGTTCAGCTACGGTTTCACAAGTTGCTGTAATATACTCAAATTCTTAAATTGGGAGATAAAAGAAATTCATTATAGAATCCTCCAATAAATATTGTATTTTAAAGAGTTCCACAAATATACCTAGATTCTGAGATATTAAAGCAGATGACCTTCTTTACAAAACATGCTAACAGGCTCTATCCAAACGAACCATAAAGAAAATAGTGTAAAACATCCCCAAACCCCCCTAAGAAATGTCACTTGCTTTGAGAACTTAACAAAAGTTGGTTGAAATGCATCTTGCGTGCTTTTCAAGAAAAAAAAATGAATGTGTTCCTATAAAGTATACCTCAGATAAACACAACAGAAGGTGGCAATTTTTCTTAAACCACCATTGTAGATCTAGGCAGATGTTGCTCAATCCTTACTTGGTGCTTGAGAATCTACTTCGTCTTCACTGGCAGCTCTCATGGGACTCTTCCTTTCCGAACCAAGAAGCTGATTTCCAGGTTCAACTGCCACTAAATGAAGCACAGCATTAAGGCTTTTCACAGTATTTATTATTTACTTTATAGTCCGCCTTTCTCACTGAGACTCAAGGCAGATGGCAACATTTAGCAATGCGACAACAGTATAAGACATATAATAAACACCGTAGTAAAACTACAACACAGAGTTAGAAAACAGTGCAATAAAAATAATTTTACGGCATGGCACACAAATGCAAAAACTGGATTAGAGAAATTAGGAAACAATGCAGTATGAAGAAACAAGACACTGCATACAACGACGTGCCATACACCACAGCCCTTGTCTTTTTGGAAGAGATTCCTCCCGGGGATTTCCATTTTATAAAAATGTCATTCTGAACAATTCTGTCTTACACACTTAGAATGACAGAAATGTGGGAAATTTCCCGGTCTTCTAAGGCAGGTCACTGCACAAAATGGGAACCACAACAAAAGAATGCTCAGCCATGGGCCTCTGCTGATCTTCTCCTTCTCCGTCAGTGGGGGGAAATCATTTGCCTCTGGATAACGCCTCCTACTCATTCCAAGGCAGGGCTTACGCTAATTAAACTGATCCTTAAGAGGAGCAGTGGGTGGGGGGTGGGGGCGCTTCCCCAGTCCAATGCCCTGCCTGCTCCAGGAAAGACTTGCTTAGCCAGCTCCTTCTTGTAGGCCGAAAAGAAGGAAGAGAAGGTGAGATTTATTTCTCTGTTAATTAGGGTAAAGAAATTAATTGACCACCTCAGGTGCCTTAAAGCTTCCAGCTGCAGCAACCAAGAATAAGAAGGCCAAGACTCCTCCAAAGGTGGCTTCTTTGCAGCACATAGCATCAGAACCATACTAGCCCATGCCATCGTTGCCCCAGGATCACCAGGGTATTCCTCCCTTCAGCTCTCCCCAGGGCCAGCAGCACCTGAGGTTTTGGTTTTGCCTGCTCGGGCATCAAGTACAGTGAAAAGCTTTTCCAGCCCTGCCCCTGAGGCCTTGGCAAGAACCAGCATGCAGACACGCGCTGAAGCAGCTCAGGCGTCTTCATCAGCAGAAATGAACCCCCTCCAGCAGAATGGCCTTAGCACCTTTGCATATGGCTCAAAGCTCCATGGCTGTGACAACTCACTCAGGGCTGCCCCCAAGGTTATGGGAAGGCTGCCATTTGCTCCGTGTGCACTGGCTTCCTGCCTTTTCTGAGTGGCTTTGGTTGTTCACAGCATGGATTTAGAGGTCTCTCTCTAACGCCTCTTCTATCATGCCTGCCTAATTCTCTTGCTTCACAAGTGACCCCTGTGCCTTGGCAATTCCTCACTCAGAAGTGGGAGAAATCCAAGAGGGAAAAGCAGGAGAGTAGGCACCATAACAGGTAATGTTTGGATTCCTCGTTGTCTCAGGAGATCTCCCATATGCTAAAAAGACACCTTATTAGGTGTAGAGACTGGCACATTCTCTGCCCAGTTATCGGCTGATTCTGCAGATTCCTCTCCAGACCCCAGGGCAACTTCCAAGGGAATGGGCCATTTACAGAGGAGTTTTCAATTGCAGGGAGAGCAACAAAATAGAAAAGAGTCCAGTAGCACCTTTAAGACTAACCAACTTTACTGTAGCATAAGCTTTTGAGAATCACAGTTCCCTTCGTCAGATGCAAGAGAGCAACATGAGCCCAAAACGTCAGAGGTGCTACTACCATCTACTGGCCATGATGAGGAAGAACACTCTGCAATGGGAATGGAACCCATAATTTCTGAGAAACAGGAAGGGGAGTGGTCAAGGGATGACATAACTACCCAAGACTGCTACTAAATTGTTCCAACAGAGCACTTCCCCAAACTTTTGCCCCAAATCATTCAAGAGCTCAACTACATTCAGAATTCCATAGAAGTTAAATCCACTGCCTCTTCCAATTGGGATAAGGAAGGCTTTAAGACATCTGTATCACTTTCCCCATCTGCTTCTTCCCTAGGCTATGAGGTCTGAATGGGGCATACCTGAGGCATGCAACAGATTGCTTATGACGCTTAAAAAATTCTGTTCTCCTCCTTATTCTGTTACGGACAACCTAAAAGTCTCTTTGGTCAATGCTCCAATGGCTGCTCTTATCTGAAGATGGAGAAAACGCCTTGAAAGACCCCACAGACAGAAAAAAGAAGTTGTGCTAAAGAAGTTCCTCCTTGGCTATTAGGACCTCTGTGGTCCCCTCTAATTTCTACAGAGCCATTGTTAATATGGGCCTTTTGCAAAACTCAAGCCAGATCTCCTCACCCACAAACGGCATAACTAAAAATCAGAAGGGCAGTGGAATTCACAGTAGACTACTCTCAGAAGGCTCCCAAATTCAGTGCCAGAGCTTAAGCATATTATTCTTATATTATTCTTTCCAAGTCCAGTCTCCCCATGGAAAAATTCATTGGCCAGAAGCTTTTTGGGGATCCAGCTCTGGGAAAGGTTTTAACTGAGACCAAAGAGAAAAGGAAGGCTATGCCATCCAGTCCTTCCTCAGTTAGAAACAAGGACTTGGAAGAGATTGCAGCATTCCGTCAGTCCCTTTCACTCCTCCTTCAGGGGAACATACAACAGAAACACCAGAGACTCCAGGTCACCTTGGAACAGGAACAAGGCTTGGCCTGCAACCCCATGTCAATCCAGAATAGACAATCAGTTCAACAAAAAGTTCAGCTCCACCTGCCTGTACTATTAGGGAGGCAGTTGCAGTGGTTCAGCCATGTTGGCACTGACCAGCACAGGACAGATAGGTCAGAAAAGTTGTTTAATCAGTTACAGCAGAGTTTGTAAGCCATCCTCCCTTCAAGTTTGTCCCTTCTCCTAGATCCAAGAATCCTCTGCCACACTGTTTATTTCTTTAAAAATACACCACTCCATGATGTCTCAGGCCATAGTACATCTTTTGCAGATTGGAGCCACAGATCCAGTGCATCAAGATCAGCTCTTCAAGTGAGTCTATTCCATCCTTTTTCCAGTGCCAAAGAAATCAGGTGAATAGACAGAAATCTTGGATTTGAAGTCCGTCAACAAGATAGTCGTCAAATGCAATTTTGAATGGAATCCTTCAGGTCCATTCTAGAAGCTCTTCATCAGGGTGACTTTTTGATCTCAATTGACTTCAGAGAAAAAACACCTGCCTGTTCCAAAGCATCCCACTGCCAGGCCCCAAGGTTCTACATTATCTGTGTAATGCCTTACTTCGTTTCCCAGGATGTTCACAAAGGATAAGATCCCCATTCAGGGAGAGCGTTCAATGGGATCTAAACAAGACTTTCTGCATCATCATGCCTTCCTAGGGAATGTCCCCAAAGAGCCATATGAACCTGACTCAAGTTATGTAGGAGCAGGGATGGTTACCTCTCGGGGAAGATTTTCCTTACAGAGGAGAAACAGGTCAGCCTAATCCAGGCTGCTCAGAGACCTGCAACCAAGAAGGCGACACCCGTGAGGGCAACTAAAGAAGAGGTAAAAAGCACCATTTTGGAAGTCCATCGGGCTTCTTCAAAATATGCAACAAAGCGTCAGCTGCCTCGCGAGATCATCATCGATTTTTCATCTAAGAGGATCTGAGACACTATCCTATACAACTCATACAATGCAGATCTGGACTTTCTGGGTAATAAAGTTAAGATACTGAAGGACGTTCCATTTTTAGTTCGGAAAAGAAGATTTAAGTATAAAAAGTTCGCAGCTCTTCTGAGGGAACGTGGAATAAAGTATAAATGGCTATTTCCGGAAGGTATCTGGTTTAGTTACAAAGATCAAGCTTACAAGATAACATCAGAAGATCAACTAAGGGATTTTGAGGACAAAAATCAAGAATTTCAGCAAGACACCAAGCAAGAAGAAAAGGATTTGAAGTCTGAAGGGGGGGGGAGGGAACGAGCACTGCGGTTGCAGTTGCTCAGAGAGAACTGCATCCAAGGCCCAGGGGGGGGGGGAGGAAGACTTAATTTGGATTGTAATCTGTATTTTGCAAGGTCAACCACTCCATCAATATCTTACAAAGTTTTAATTTTTTAATAATGGCAGTATGAAGGGAAAGCATTATTTGTAGTGTAGTGTTGTTATATGTTGCTGTTTTTTTTTCTTTCCTTCCCCTGCCCCCCTTCTTTCCCTCTGTATTGTTAGTTAATGTAGGTAATAAAAAAATTAAAAAAATTCAAAAAAAATCACAGGAGGCTGCCAATATCACCAGTCGCACGGATTCCTGACTTGATGGTGCAACCGGCACAGTTTGGACAAGGAAGCTATTTTCATTCAGCTCCCCTGGGTCTAACAAGCAACACCAGTCTTCTGGGTTGGGGAGCACTTTGCCTGGGCCTGCTGGCCTAGGAGACGTGGACGTTGAGGGGATGGAATTGCTGCATTAATGGCTGGAGCTGCATGCAATCAGGTTGGGGCTGCTAGCCTTCAAGCATCTAGTATCTGGAAAGCACCTCCTAGTCAAGATAGACAGCATCACAGCAAAAGTGCTCATCAACTGACAAGGCAGAGTATAGTCTCGCACCCTACAGATGGTGGCATCTTGACTCCTGAATTGGGAAATAAAACACCTTGCAGGCATTCAAACTCAGTATCTCCACAAAGAAGCTGACTGGCTAAGCAGCCAGTAGACAGACCCTGGGACATTACCCTCATTCTGCACTCATTCCATTGGCTGCCCATCAGTTACCAGGATCCGTTCAACGTACTGACTATCACACAGAAAGCACTACATGATTGCTGACCCTCATATCTGTAGGAATGTGCTTCCTCCTATGCTTGTGATTTGGGTTATGATCTAGACGAAACAAACTACCATTTGCTACAGAAATTTTTGATTTCGGACTGTTACACCAAAGTGGCAGGGAGCATGTATGTCTGATGTCCCTCTACCCCAGGCTTTTCCACCCTTTTTTTTTTTTTACTGAACCATACCATTTGTTGCATATTGGTCTTTGCCATTCTCAGGCAACAGTTTTGTTCAAGGCTATGGCATGAAACAGAGTTTTGAAGATGCCAGTCCATTGCTCAAACTTGTCAAGTTGTTAGGAAGGTAAATGCTTAGAGATGGGCCCGTTTGCTCCATTCTGCTCCCACCAGGCTAACTCACCTGCTTCAATAATAAACCGTACACAGTTGATCAGGGAACAAGCATGTGTCATGTACAGGGCTGAAGCCAGCAAGTTCCACAAACTGGATTGTTGCAACATCAGGCAGCAGCAATCCAACACAGCCTGGAGATCAACACTCAGTGGAATATGTTCATGTATCAAATGCCATGAAAGTATCTGGAAAGGGAAAATAATGTAACACTATTGTTAGGGCCAGTGAAAAAATGAGGGGGTGTTTGCTGTATCTGAGTGAGCAAACCCATGCTTCCCTCGCCCCTTGGTATAACTTCTTAGGTTGCCAGCACCAAACTTATCAGGTTTTTCCTTTCACCAGCAGTTTGAAAACTGGCGAGTCTCTGTGAGTGTACAGAGTGCCATCAGTGAATAAGCAAGGCGAGGAATCTTTGACACAACTGGGTCTAAATCAGAGAAGTAATTTCATTGTACTAAACTAGAGTAGATAATATAGTGCACAGAATATGCAAGGAAAGAGATACCATGGCATGAAGGTTTAAGTAGCTAATACAAATAAAAGAAAAAAACGTTCTAACAAAATTAACTTGAGAGTCACTGATATTGCCTCAACATCCAAATGGTTCTTTGGATGGCTGAGAATCTCTTAGAGAGTTAGAGAAAAAAGGCAAGCCGCCCTCCTATCGCCTTCATACCTAGTCTCTGACGAACACACACACACGAAGCGCTACAGACCTTCTAAACCCTTCTTCCGAGAGGATGGGATTTCCCACCACCACTACTCAGCTTGATTTGGAAAACTTCCCCTCCATGTCTGCTATGTTGCTGTAGCGTTATTAGGCCATCAAAGGTTAGGAAAAACAGCCACTCCCCTAGCACAGGGTGACAGAGCAAATGGTTAGGCACTTGCTGGTTTATGGCTGTTCCTCTTCCTGAGAAGAGATCAGCTTTTTCAGGGTTTGATTCTAGTAGGTTAATTAAGGGCCAGTGAGCTATCTACAGGCCTTTCTATCATAACAACAATTTTCCCCTTGTAGTTATAAGCACATTCTATCTCACCTAATTTGGAAAGCAACAACACATTGTCAACCAAAATATTCCAAGGGCATTTAACTATTCTAAATAAATTATATATCCACATACTCATTTTCTGAGCGAGTTTTGCAACTATCCTCCTACTCACATAACCTTCAGCATAACTTCAAGTGGCTTTCAGACATGCAGTCACAATGGAAGTGCACTAAATAAAACACAAGCATGACCAGGACACCAACATTCTCTTTGATCTTGTATAGTTAAGGGTGGAAGGTGGAGCGAAAATTAGCGGAAGGAGTATTAGCAATTTGAGATACACAGATGACATCACATTACTGGCAGAAAATAGTGCAGACTTGAAACGGCTACTGACGAAGGTTAAAGCAGGATTACAGCTGAACGTCAAGAAAATAAAAGTAATGACTGCTGAGGAATTACACAATTTTAAAGCTGACAATGAGGAAACTGCAATGAAGAAAGCTGATAGAAAGAAAATTGATTCATTTGAAATGTGGTGCTGGAGGAGAGTTTTAAGGATACCATGGAGAGCCAAAAAGACAAACAAATGGGTACTATATCAAATCAAGCCTGAATTCTCCCTAGATGCTAAAATGACAAAACTGAGGCTATTGTACTTTGGTCACATCATGAGAAAACAAGATTCTCTGGAAAAGTCAATAATCCTAGGAAAAGTTGAAAGCAGCAGGAAAAGAGGAAGGCCCAAAACGAGATGGCTTGACTCAATAAAAGAAGCCATGTCCTCCAGTTTGTAGGATCTGAGCAAGTCTGTTAATGATAGGACATTTTGGAAGTCTTTCATTCACAGGGTCATCAGAGGTCGGAGGCAACTTGCTGGCACATTAACACACACACAACTAAGGGTAAGACGACAAAAGACAGGGATTAAAAAGAAACATACTGTTAGCTATACATGTTCTTACCTCTACAGACATTACAACAAACTTCAGAATGTCACTCTCTTTGTCATGTGGAATGCGGAGAGAGGTTGGCAGTTTACAAAGTAACACCAGATATTGACTTAAAGCACGAGACAGGACCATTGTAGACTGATAAAGCACTGTGTCACCTATAGAATAAAGAAATGTCAAAGTAAAAACAAATGTTTTATAAGTGAACTCGAAATTAGCACCTTCAATGTCAACCCCCACTTAACTCCACACAAACATTAAGAAGACATTCTCTATTTATTTACTTTATTGTCTGCATTTTTACGGAGACTAACCCCTTCTAACAGTTCTGATAACAATGACACTAAAGTGACTTTTGTCAATTTATTTTTAAATATCATACTAAACATATTGAGGAACTAGGTTTTACGTCTGAAGCTGTTTAGAACAGCCTGTATTAAGCAGCCAATAAAGTTAAACTAAGAACTTACTTTCATCCGAGAACACTATACTTTGTGTCTGGGTTTGAGATTAGTAATCCATTAACATTTTGATTGGTTGCAGTGCATATCTGTACCTGTCTTCCCTTATATTTAATCTTACCACTAATTCTGATGAAGATAGCTTGTCAGACTTCAATAAGAAAGCTGCATGTTATGACTCATTTCCATACCTCACTCAGGTCTTGCAAAACTTTGTTATAAGGTGATCTATCTAGTACTTCATTAGTTTTTACAACTCCAAGCATTTCCTTAATTCTTATCTGATGCTGTGATTACGTAGGGATGCAATTTACAATTGCTTCATTAAGTCCATCTTGGGTTGGGATAGGTTCCCTCCGCATAGGTATCTCCTTGTTCTCTGAAGTTGCCAGAATCTAAGTTCATGATGCACCCAAAGTTTAGGATGCGCCCAAAGATGTCTCATTTGGATAACCTGATGGGGAGGATTTGCTTACATTCGCAACCTGACTGCAGTCATGGAAGCCAGGAAGGGAATTTTTAGCATCTGCAACTGCTTGCAGGATATTGTAATCTCGATTACACATTGGTCTGTGGACATGGAGGACTAGGCCAGAGATGTTCCTGCCTTGACCAACTGACTGGACTGAACGGTATCTTGGGAACCTTCTATATCTGGTTCTCACTGGAAAGCTTGTCATGGAGACTAAACCTGGGTTTATATTATGAAGCCAAGTCAAGTTTCCCTGTCCTTTTGGGAACCATAAAGATGTTGCCTAAATTGCCATGAATTACACATGTCTTTTGCTATGCTCTTCCCCCTTGCTCTTGACACAAGGAGGGATTTTTGATCTGCAGTAGTAGACAGACAGCAACTGATACTTCCAGATAGCTAGGACAATAATGGGAGTCATTAGGACAACACAGCCAGCTTAGAAGTCTCCCACTTTTCCACACAGGGAAACAAACATAACTAGAAACAGGCAAACACTCAGCAAAAGGTTAACTTCCAGCAATCTTCAGAGAAGATATGTTAAGAAGGCACAAACACAATTGATTCCCCTTATCTACTCATGAGAACATGGCACTACTTTCTGTGAAGGCAAGGCCACTTTGTGCAGAGGGGATAGGAACTCCCTTTTCTGAGTTAAGTAGAAAGTAAGTCCTCTGTTAAGTAGAGGGGATCAATGTGTTCATTAACATGACTGCTCATGCCCAGACCGGTAATTGAAAGTGAACAAGCAGAAGCCTCATTTTATTCAGATTCCTTTACTTACACATACCTGGCATCGTTTCCCTCTACAGGTATCCTGTTAGAAAAACAAATCCACCTATCATTGCAACTTGACTGTACACAGCGTATGAATCTGAGCGCAAACATTCATTGAATAATGGATTATTGGGTAAAGAAGTCACTGTGGAAATTCACCAGACAGCACTACAACGTAATTGCATGACAGTTTTAACTTCTATTACCAAATATATCACTCAGCTTGTTCCAGTACACTGATGTTTCAATTGGCTGTAATGGCTGAAAGACTTGATGACTGATGGGAAGTTTTTGTACTGTAGCAGTCACATGATCAAGAGTTACCCTACGGGTTGTTTCAAAAAGGTTCTTCTGATCCCTGGAGAGTTCCCGCATGCCGAGGCTTAGACATGAAGCTAGAAGGCTTATATTGAAGTCCTGAGAAAACAAATGACAAAAGAAACACTGATAAGAATCCAGATGGGTGGCTGTATTAGCCTACTGAAGCCGAGAGTGCAAAAGGCTCTTGTAGCACCTGGAGGACTAACATTTATTGGTAGTATACATCCACACTCTGCCGAGAAGCACACTGGGTGACCTTGGGCCAGTCACGTTCTAAAAGACTAACCGATCTCACAGGGTATTATCAAGATAAAACGGAGAAGGGGAGAGCCATGCATGCTGCCTTGAGCTCCTTGGAGTAAGGGCAGAATAAAACGTGACAGATAAGTACATTAAAGCAAGCTCCCCTTTCTTTGAATGCTATTGAAATTATTTACCTTATGGGTCATGAAAGAACTGAGATCCGGTTCAGGGAGCCGATTCACTAATTCTGCACCTTCCAGTAGGCAGGAGTCTGATTTTGTGCAGCACTGTGAACTCACTAGTGAAACATACCAGTCCTTTAAAGAAAACAATCGCAATTGCAATTAATATATGGGTACAATAAATGATAATCAGGTAGACTAATTTGCATTCAGCTAAGCCTCCTAAAAAGTATTTCAGCTTGAAAAGCTTAGCCCAACTTATGACTAGATAACAAAAGCAGTCTAATGTTTTATTTAGGGGGTCAACACAATGGTCATAATCCAGACAGTTGGGGTCAAACTATATGAGACTTTGGAGCTCTGTGATGGAATCAGTGTTTTTAAAAAAACATTCTTTCCACATTGTAAATTGATGCTATTTGCTCCAAAGGAAAAAATAAGAGACAGGTGAGCCAATCAAAAACCTCTGCCTCAGCAAGTTTTACCCTAGCTACAGGAAAACTGAAAGAAACTGCAGTCTTAAGGCTGAGTATTCCATATGCCAAAATGATCTCTAACGAGCGTGGAACCAATGAGGATGTCATAGCCTTAGAATGCCTTCAGATTCTTGAATTACAGGGTCAGCTTATGACCCTGGCAGATCACACACCCGCAAAACCCATACCAGTGGTTCTAGGAGATCCAGCAACTGATGACCCCCCCCCCCCCAGATGCTAAATGAAAGCAACAAGTACTTCTGTGGTCACAAACTTCTGTATATGATCTGAGAGTCTGCTCTTTAGACAATAACCTTCTGAACAGCCTGCTTTGGGAAGGGGGTGGAGGTGGCTTTTCTTTTTCTCTTCTGAACATTCCCTGCCTACCCACTGTGGCCCCAGAGTTACACCCTCCTCGTTTGCTTTTATGTACTTGCTGAATTTCTTTCTTTTTGCAGGGCAGAAGTCTGCAACTAAATGTAAGTCCCTTTCTTCTGATAATGGTTTAAGAGCCTGACTAAAGTACAAGAAGGCTTGTAAATGCGGGTGACAGAATGCCCTGACTTTACATTTCTACTGGAAACCCACCATAAAAAAGCAGAATAAAGTCTTCTAAAGCACAGGTGGTTTGATGGACATTATACTTCATGAGGAACCCCATTTAAAATAATTACAGCCTCTTAACTTTACTCTCCCCTCATCAATACATGCTCTGACTCAATTTATTTTCATTAAGGGCATTTCTTAGCACTTAGAAGTTCACTTTAAGCTCAATTTGTGCTACAAATGCATGTAGACCATGATGTATTTTATAGTTTGTTGGCTACAGCGGTAGATGGCTTTGAAGACAGGGAAGTGACTCCAGTTGTATGAAACCTTCTAAGCCTATAAATGAAGACTCCTAATCCCACTGATGCATTCTGCAAGCCAAACATCACAGATGTACAGAGAGACACGTTATACCACCCACCCCTTCACTGGACATATTCTTCCTCTCCCCTCCCCCAATCACCTTGTCTCATGTGTAATTGTAAAGAGTCCAGTAGCACCTTTAAGACTAACCAACTTTATTGTAACATAAGCTTTTGAGAAACACAGCTCTCTTCAACAGAGCTGTGTTTCTCGAAAGCTTATGCTACATTGGTTAGTCTTAAAGATGCTACTGGACTCTACTATTTTGCAACTACAGACTATCACGGCTAACTCCTCTGGATCATGCATAATTATATATTTTCCTTTCAGCCAGTTTAGTTAATATGACTTTGCTGATCTGCTTGTAACAGTGATACATGCTATCTGCTAAATGACCAACCCTTGCTTTTATTTATGGAGGCTCAATATTTAATCTCCAGTACCCTAGCTTTAAAGAGGCAAACAAGTTGACTACTACTACTACTACTTCAGAGTAATGAGGAAAAGGGGGCTGCACCAAGGCAAAATGAAGAAAAAAGGGCAGTTGGTGCAAAGGGAAGAATCTTTAATAATTGTACACCCCTATACGTTTTGCATACAGCTTCGTCAGGGGGAATCTTCCTTTTAGGGTCTCACCCATATATTTACTTCAGCAGAGTCAGAGTCTGCTAAAGTCTAAACTGTCTAAAAGAGCAGTATATAAGCAGTTATTATAATTATTTCACTGCATGGAGTATCAGACCAGTGCACCAATCCTGCACCAGCTGATGGTGCTTCCAAAGCCAGACTGAGACCTGCCAAACTGCATGCCATACCAGCCCACTGTACTTATTGGTCACGATCACAAAGTATTTACCATAATTATTGATGGTGGAGAGAGCTCTCAAGTCCTAGCTGACTTATGGCGACCCCTGGTGGGGTTTTCATGGCAAGAGACTCACAGAGGTGGTTTGCCATTGCCTGCCTCTGCAACCCTGGTCTTCGCTGGAGATCTCCCCTCCAGTTACTAACCAAGGCTGATCCTGCTTAGCTTCTGAGCTCTGACGAGATCAGGCTCACCTGGGCTATACAGGTCAGGGAACCATAATTATTGCAAAGTGTTTAAACTATATTATTTGTCACTGCATACCAAGGGATTAGGCTGGCTTTACATCTTTCTGGCAGACAATGTCCACTGTGAGCCTGCCATGGACACGAAGCAGCTTATAGAAGACCATTTTTGTATGTTTGCAGTAGATGTTCACTGGGCATTCTACTGCCTCAGCTAGAATTTTATAAAAGCGTTGCCTTTTTTAAAATTGGCAGCAAATACATGAAATGTTTCATCTGTTTACTAAGCTAACCTAACCAAGAAGCATTATCTGTACATAAAAACTACAGTAACTTGCACATAACAGTAACAGATGCAGTTTCATGGGAAACAATCTCACTAGAAGCTTACTTTGTCTGGAGTTATTGTTTCTAGGGCTGGCTGGTTCTCTCCATCCAATGGGTGTGAAGTTACACAGGGGGGTGGGCTACTTGTTTCTGAGGCTACTGTGAGGCGAAACCTATCCAAGAGCGAGTAGAGTCTTTGGTGTCTAGAAACATGCACAGAATTCAGTCAGAATAGAGATGTGGCCCAGGAAAGCCCAAGTGCATTTTCATTTAGTGCAAGGACACACATTCTAGCAATATTTCCAAAAGAGAAAAAGAACAATTTTGACATTACAAGGAATAATGTGACCATAACAAAGACAAACTCCCCAAAAAAAGAAATGTCAAAATATACTCAATAACAAACAGAGTTATGAATGGACTAGCATTTTCACGTAACTCAGATTGCTCTCAAAACGTAATAAGCATGAATTTGCTCTGTTTGAGTCCAGATTTAGAGTTGCATACATCAGCCCTGGTATTCTGTGATATACAGGACTCACATCTTACTATATTACAGTGCAAGAAACAATAATTGCTGCATTTCCATGTTTACTCCATCTCTTTGGAATGTTGCTCAGAAGAAAAGTCCCCCTATTTCTCAACTTGATAACTGGGCCAAGAAACTCTGTCCCTAATTACTAACCTTATACTTCAGTCTTTTCCAGGTGTGAAAATAGTGTTACATTATTCTACTGTAGAGATGGGCATGAACTAGAAAAAACTGAACCATGTGGTTCGTGGTTCGTCACATTTCACGAACCACGAACTTTCACAAACCTGCCCCGGTTCGCGAACTGGCTCATTTGGTTCGTGAAAACGTCACTTCCAGGTCAGCAAAAGGTCTGCAGAAAGCCCAACCCGTTACCTAGGAAACTGATTGGCACCAGGCTGTCTGCAGTGACGAACCAAACGAACCGCCCTAAAGTTCGTGGCGATACGTCAGAAATGGGCTATGATGAACCAGCCTGGTTCGTGATGAACTTTGGTTCGTATTTCAGTTTGTGCCCATCTCTATTCTACTGCTATCTATAAGAATGGCAGGGGACTAGCGACACGATGATAATCTAACAACATTTAAAATTGTTTTATTTTTTTTTTAGTTATGTTGAGATCTGCCACAAACCCTATATAGTTTTGTATGGGATATCTGAAAAGTACTTCATTCTTAAAAGTCGTTAATAAAATCAGCACTTTTAAAATTTCTCCCCCCCTCACCAATAGAAACAAATAGGTTTCTATCTGTTCCCTATCTGTTGGTGGATAGAGACCCAAAGCCTATGTTGGTTGTGGCCAAGTATCTCCCCACCATATTTTCCTTAAAGAAATAAAGACTCCTTATCCGCTGCTCAAGATCATTGGATCAAAGAAGCTTGAAAGAAAAGGAAAACTGTTTTATCACAGTAAGGGCTTAGCAATATGGAAGTGATCAGAGATTTGCTGCAACAGGAGGAAATCAATGGTATCTGAACAACTTGTGAAATGTTGTTAGTATTCTGGGCTTTTTCTTCCTTCCTTGGCAGAACCTGCAGGAGTAATCCCCAGAGGAAGGACTAACATGCTTTTGTAAATTAAAGATCTGAACTTTGTTAAAATTCTGAGCAAGAGATCAACAAAGAGGCAGTATGTGAAAGCCTATTTGTATCACTGAAAATATGTAAAAACAGGGTTTCTCACCTGTAACTGTTGATCGTCGAGTCTCTTCTGTGCAGACACACATTGGGACTGCGCAGGCGCAGGCCAGCCGCAGAAAGGATTCTTTTAGCTTCTAGAAATGTGACGGGGACGCTCGGGTCCAGCGCGCATGCGCGCTGGTGTTCCCGCCAATTTTGAACATACAAATACCCGAACGTCCCCATCATTCCCTCAGTTCACCTGAGCCGCCGGAGAAACTGTTGAGTAAACCAAGCACTCACAGCGGGGCAGGTGGGAGGGAATGTGTGTCTGCACAGAAGAGACTCGACGATCAACAGTTACAGGTGAGAAACCCTGTTTATCGTCGTCGTCCTTCTGTGCAGCCCCACATTGGGAGAATAACTAGCATCTCACCAATGGGGGCGGGCGTGAGTGCCTACTTGAATAAAGAATGCAGGACAGCCGTGCCAACTGCTGAATCACGGCGTGCATCCACGTCCACAGAATAATGTTTGATGAAAGTGTCCGCAGTGGACCACGTTGCAGCTTGGCAGACGTCCCAGAGCGGCACTCCTTGCAGGAAGGCAGCAGAGGCAGCTTGTGCTCGAGTAGAGTGAGCAGTGACCAACAGAGGGCATCGGACTCCAGAGTGTTGATAACAAAGTTTAATTGTAGACACAATCCAGCGAGAGATGGACTGGGCAGAAGCGGGTGAGCCCTTGCAAGGGCCAGAGTAACACAAAAACAGGGCAGGAGACTTCCTGAAACATTTGGTGCGATGCAAATAAAACAACAAAGCACGTTTTATATCCAACGTGTGCAGCGCACGTTCCCCTGGAGATGAGGGATTCGGAAAAAAGGAAAGGAGGACCACCTTCTGTTGCAGATGAAATTTTGAGACCACCTTGGGCAGGAACTGCATGCTAGTGTGGAGCATGACCGTACCGGGGAAAAATTGCAGGAAGGGGGGATCACACCTCAAAGCAGACAGCTCCCCCACCCGTCTAGAGGACGTGATTGCCACCAGAAAGGCTACCTTCTGCGTGAGCAGAGGCAAGGGACAGGTAGACAGGGGCTCAAAAGGAGTGAGCATCAAACGTGAGAGCACCAGGGACAGGCTCCATTGCGGAGTAGGATGGGCCCTAGGAGGAAAGGACTTTAATAGACCTTTCAGGAACTGTTTGGACAGCCAATGAGTAAAAACGGTCTTCCCATCAATCTGCTCGTGGAAGGCAGAGATGGCAGCCATGTGCACTTTAATACTGGAAAATGCAAGGCCTTGAGAGCAGAGGTCCAGGAGGTAGTCCAGAATGACAGGAAGCGGACAACTAAAAGGAGAAACCCCTTTGGGGGCTAACCATCTGGAAAAACGTAACCACTTTCTCTGATAGGACAACCTGGTAGATGGTTTACAGGCATTCAAGATCACCCCAAGCACCCTAGAAGAGAGGTTTACTCCGGGGTGCCCAGGAGCCAGGCAGTCAGATTCAGCACTGCCACATCGTGATGCCATACCCCGTCCCTGATTAATAGGTCCGGGGCGTGTGGCAGAGGGAGGCATCGCCCCCGTGACAGGGAGAGTAAAAGGGGGAACCAATCTTGGCGAGGCCACCGAGGGGCAATCAGGATACAATGGGCTCGGAAGGCTCCGACCCTGGAGAGAACCTTGTGAAGGAGCGGGAAGGGAGGGAAGGCATAAAAGAGCCCCGGAGACCAGGGTATCTGGAAGGCATCCCCCAGTGAACGATGGCCAATCCCAGCCCGGGAGCAGAACAGGGGAGCCTGTTTGTTGTGGGCTGTGGCAAAGAGGTCGATGAACGGAGTGCCCCACATCCGGAAAACTACGCGGAGGTAAGCCCTGTTGAGGGACCACTCGTGTTGGGGCAAAAACACCCTGCTTAGCGTGTCTGCTGCTGTGTTGCTTTCCCCGGCAATATGAACGGCCTTGGGCAGAACGTTGTTGGTGACAGCCCAGTTCCAGAGCGTAGTTGCTTCCCTGCAGAGCTTGAGCGAAACCGTCCCTCCCTGCTTGTTCAGGTAGTAACAGGCCGTGGTATTGTCCGACAGGACCTGCACCCTCTTGTTCCGAACGACATCTGTAAAAGAAGCAAGGGAGTAACGGATCGCTCTAAGCTCCAAGAGGTTAATGTGCATGTTCACCTCAAGCGAGGACCAAACACCTTGTGCTGACAGTTGCCCACAACGCCCTCCCCAGCCGAGATTGGAAGCGTCCGTAAAGATGGTAACCTCTGGCAGGAAGGGACCAAAAGGACAACCCCCGGACAAGTTCTGAGGGACAGTCCACCACACCAAAGACCGCTGTATCACCCTAGGGATGGAGAAGCGTTGATTTTGGCTCATAGTGAGGGGGTTGAAAGCACGAACAAACCAGTTTTGCAGAGGCCTCATGCGGAGGCGTGCAAAAAATACCACCCCTGTGGAAGATGCCATGAGGACAACAATGTCTGAATCAGGAGGGCAGTTTGGAACCTGTTATGTAGGAAATGACGGGCCAGGGAGGAGAGCCTGAGCAAGCGGTCTGGGGGTAGATAAGCCCGGCCTGGCAGAGAGTCGAAGTGGACCCCAATGAACCTAATGGTTGTACCCGGGGACAAAACAGACTTTCCCCAATTAACAACCAACCCCAGCCCGTCCAGCACGGATAAGGTGAGGGCGATGGAGTCTTGGAGGGAGTCAGCGGAGGGACCCACCAGGAGCCAGTCATCTAAATACAGGTAGACAAAACAGCCATTGGACCTCAAATATGCCACCACGGTAGCCATACATTTAGTGAAGACCCTGGGCGCCAAGGCCAGGCCAAAGGGCAAGGCCGTGTATTCATAAACGGCGCCACCACATGAAAAACGAAGGTATTTCCTGTGGCCCTCAAAGATGGAAATGTGGAAGTAAGCGTCTTTCAGATCTAAAATGGCCATCCAGACGCCCACTTCCAAGAGCTCCACGACTCGTGATAGGGTCAGCATCCTAAACTTTTCCACGATCAAGTAATCATTAAGGCCTCGCAGGTCCAAAATGGGCCGAGACCCCCCATCCTTCTTATCCACAAGAAAGTATCTGGAGTAAAACCCCCAAGGGGAAGTAGAGACATCAACCACCCGGACAGCACCTTTGTTCACCAACTCCAAAACATTATTTTGTAAAACAACATTACAACAGGAAGTAGAACGAGGGGGGTGCGAAAGAGGGGGTGCAGTGGTAAACGATAACTTATAACCACGGGCCACAATAGAGAGAACCCAGGAATCAGTGGTAATAAGTTGCCAACGGGGCAAAAAAGGCCGAAGCCTGTCCAGGAACTGAAGAACAACTGTGTCCTTGGAGGCAAACCGGGGAGCGTCCAGGCCCAGTCAGAAGACCGTGGGTTTCTGTGCGGAGGACGAGGGCTTGGGCGAAGGAGGCTGCTGACGTCCCTTGGACCGGCCGGAGCGCCTCGAAGAATTGCGCTGATGGCCAGAATAGGAACGGTGGTCATAGGATTGGCTGGAGAAGAACCGCCCCTGGCGCTGTTGGTACTGCTGGTAGGGGGACTGGTAGGGCCGGAACCTGCCATACCGATATCTCGGACCCGACTGCGGAGCCGAAGGCGCAACTCCGAGGGACTTGGCCGTCTGCTGGTTCTTCTTCATAAGGGAAAGGGACTCATCCGTTTTCTCAGAGAAGAGCTGAGGACCTTCAAACGGGAAATCCTCCACCTTGGCCTTCTTCTCTAGAGGCAGGGCCGTAGACCGGAGCCAGGCGTGTCGACGCAAGAGCACCGCAGATGCCATTGCCCGTGCCGCAGAGTCGGCGGCATCCTTGCCAGCTGTCATCTGTTGTTTAGACAACCGTAGAGCCTCAGCCTGGAGAGCCTTAACTAAGTTACGGCGATCGGCAGGAAGGTCAGAGAGGTAGGAGGACAGTCTCTTCCACAAGAAGAGATTGTAGGAGCCCATTATCGTTTGGAAATTGGCGATACGGAACCCCAGGGAAGCCGAGGAATACATTTTCCGACCAATGCCATCCAGCTTTCTGCCCTCCCGATCCGACGGAGCCGAAGAGGAACCGCGTCGGAACCGTGCTTGACCTTCCTCGGCCACGATGGAAGAAGGCTTCGGATGGGCAAAGAGGTATGGGCAGTCCTCCTGCTTCAGCCGATAATATTTCTCGATCTTCTTAGCCGTAGGCGGCACGGAAGCAGGGGTCTGCCAGAGCGCCAAGGCATTGTCGACGAGGTCCTCAACTGGAGGGAACGCCACCGAGGCAGGAGACCCAGAGTACAACGCCTCCAGCAGCTTGCTCTTGGGTTTGGAGGTCGTGGAGGCGACATCGATCTCCAGTGCTGCGGCCATCCTAACCATCTGCTCCGCGAATACTCTGTAATCGTCGTTAGGGGACGATGAACGGAGCTCCCCCACCGTGTCATCAGGAGAAGGGTCGGAGGCTGCGTCCGAAGAGTACTCGGAAGGAGACGCCAGGCCCTCCTCATCCTCGGAGTCGGAGAACGCAGCCGGGGTCTGCGTCGGAACCGAAGGGCGTTCCGCCGGAACCGAGGAACAGGGCTCGGGAGCCGGAGGATGTCGATGCGGCCGAGCTGCAGGCGGAGCAAGAGGCAGGGTCGGCGGTGCCGGAACCGTGGTCAAGGGCGCTGATGGACCAGGCAGGAAGGGGGTGGACTGCTGGACCCAAGCCACAAAATCTTGCCAGGACGCTACGTTCCCAAAGCCCGGGACAGGCTGCCAAGGAGGTAGAGGAGCAGGCATCGGGGCGGATCGGTAAAACGGCGCTGGAACCGAGGAGACGGGCTGTGCCGGAACGGAGACCTCGGACGGAACCGGAGCGGATGGCAGGGAGCGTTCAAACTCCTGAAACGGTTCCGGAAAACAAGGAAACGACTCGTAGTCGTCCGGAATCTCTGGAGGAGGCGTACGCGGAGGCAACGGGGTGCGGAGACCTCTCACGTCTACATCAGGAGGGCCAGGCCTGGAAGGCGAACCGGCCAATGAAGTTGGGGCTGGCGATAAAGCACGGCCTTTGGATTTGGACTTGGCCTTTGCCTTCTTAGGCGGGGGCTCCGAAGAAGCCTCGGTGGCCAAAGGTTTTGATGAGGTGCGCTTTTTTGATTTCCGACTGGACGGCCCACGCACGGAACCGGAGCCAGTCGGGTCCCCCGGAATGGACGGTCCCGTCGGTTCCGAAGGGAGCGGTTCCGGCGACTTACGGGATGGAGCCGGCGAAGGAGCGGCGGAGCCGGGCTTGCTCCCGGACGAGCCAGACGGCTTGGGGGGGAGAAGGTTCGCATCCCAGAGAAAGGCCCGAAGCCTGGCCTTGCGATCGTTTCTCGCCTTCGGGGTGAAGGCCAGACAAAACTTACAGCGCTCCACAACATGCCCCTCGCCCAAACAGATAAGGCACAGGTCATGACCATCAGAGTGGGTCATCTTTGTGCCACACTGCTGGCATTTCTTGAAAAGAGAGGTCTGCAACATTCCGATGGCGATTCCCACAGATGGATCAAGAAAACACCAAGTCAGAAGAAAAAACTCCGAAGAGACGAGTGCTAGACAAGAACCTTTTCGAACGGCGGCGAAAAAGGAACTGAGGGAATGACGGGGACGTTCGGGTATTTGTATGTTCAAAATTGGCGGGAACACCAGCGCGCATGCGCGCTGGACCCGAGCGTCCCCGTCACATTTCTAGAAGCTAAAAGAATCCTTTCCGCGGCCGGCCTGCGCCTGCGCAGTCCCAATGTGGGGCTGCACAGAAGGACGACGACAATCTAAGCATTATTGATAATTGATATCTTGATTAATAATCCATAAAGTTTATATAGCCCAAACATTGGTTGTTATGGGCCACTGGTTGTTATGGCACATACAAGGTCTTTCAAATTATATATAAATATATTATTGTATTATATAATATATGCAAATTATATATTATAAACACACACAAATACACAGAGGAGCACCATGCACAATTGTTTTAGTGTTCTGGCATAAATCTAAACATGGATCACAGGCAATTCTTTACCTCTATCATTTCTGTTTCTGTACATCATCTTTAGTTCTTGCCATTCCCTTCAGATATTGGGCATTCTAGCATACTCATCTACCATACCAATACGCTTTAACGTAACAATTTCATTTTCTTCCTTAAAGAGCCATCTTTAGTAGTACATTTGGCTCTAACGTTGTAGGCTGCACAGACCTGGCCCCAAAGTAAATCAAGAAGGCTGATCTTGTGAACAAGGCGCTACTGGACTCAAATCTTGTGCGTTCTTACTAGGATGTACCTGTCATGTCAATGTACTTAAATATCACATCAATAAGACTGCAGTCTTATGCTTAGCATGAAGAAGGAAGAGCAAGGAACTGAACTGTCCCAGCTGTTTGGGCAAAGAACTGATTTAAACAGACCCACTAAAAGGAGAAAAAGAACTCCTATAACTGGACTTCTCTGATAAAGCAGTTATTTTATCATTATTTATGAATGGAGCTGAAACAAAATGCCACATTTTAAAGCACTGTTCCATATTGTATTAGAGGAGCACACAGTCATTAATATGTTACCTTTGTGCTAGTCCACTGTTTTGAAGATATTCTTGAATCCTATCTAGTTCTTCAACTGGTAACTGAGCAATGCTGTTCTGTACAAAAGCAAAAAAGGCAACAGATCTGCAATGACTTCTGAATGAACTGGTGCAAATTTTAATCCACATTATGGTAAGGCACACAAGGCAGACTTGATACTGAGCTGTGATTATTAGAACTAAGCTTTAAGCTTACTTTAAGATCTCAACTGTGCAGCAAAGTCTGAGTTTAACTAACAAGCTAAATCATATTCCCTAAGGGCAATGTGAGGAAAGTGCATTAATATAAAACACAGATGTAACACTATAGTTCATACAAATCATGGTTAACTTACCCATTTAAAGCCATGGGTTTGTATTATGGTTTACAGCTAAGGATTATGATTGCATTAAGCTTAAGACAATTTACAGTGCAACCCTATGCAAGTTACTCCAGTTTAAGCCTACTGATCAAGTGGAGTAAAACTGCACAAGATTGCCCTTGCCTTTCTTATGTAGAAGGGGAAAATGTTAGAATCCTTTTATTTATTTGAATGTTGCGAGAGCCCTGCCTGACCCCTTTGTTCAACTTCTGTGCAGTCTGCCAAGGAGTTCCATGACAAGAAAGAGCTGTCTCTATGTCATTCAAAGGGCTAAAGGGTATGTAAAAATATATGCCAGAGTGAGCAGCAAATCAGTTGTCTATCATGAAGTATGGTTTCATTGAGCCATTAACCTATTAACTAGTCACTCAGTAGTAAGAAGAGGTCTTAGCCAATGGGCAGAAGGGGCAACTGCCCTGGGCCCCATGCCTGAGGGGGATAATCGCCAACAGGGGGGGGAGGGGGGAAGAGACATCAGGCTCCTGCCACCAACACTCACACAAACCCCATCCAGGGCTAAGGATGCCCACTTAACAACAACAACAACAACAACAACAACAACATTTTTGTTCTACATACTGCCCTTCAGGACAACTTAACACCGACTCAGACCAGTTTACATAGTATGTCATTATTATCCCCACAACAAAACACCCTGTGAGGTGTGTGGGGCTGAGGGAGCTCCAGAAAGCTGTGACTGACCCAAGGTCGCCCAGCTGGCTTCAAGCGGAGGAGTGGGGAATCAAACCCGGCTTTCCAGATTAGAGTCCTGGCACTTTTAACCACTACACCAAACTGGCTTGTAGCAACAGCCACTCTCATCCACCCCATCTGGGGCTCGGTCAGCTGGCTCAGTGGAGGCCATTTGTGCCCACTTCAACAAGGCCTCAGACAACCAGCTTCTGGTGACAGCTCCCATCTGCTTCACAAAGGATGAGGGAAGTACTCCCATAGGGGGAGGAGGCAGTGATTGTAAGGCCCCAGTGACAGACAGGAGGCTGGCCTTCCCGAGGGGTATAACTGCCACTCAGCTGTCTCCTCCTTGAGCCCATGGGAAGGCTGCCCCAGCATCCAATCCCCTGCAGTGGGGGATGGAGCATTACTATTAGTGTTATTATTTTATTTATAGTCTGCCTCTCTCACCGAGGTCTGTTGGAGTGAAATGCAGCAGCATTTCAGTTCTAGGCTACATCAGGGAGAGAACAGGCAGGATTAAGGGTAGATTTGCCTGGTAGCGTGGCAGAATGTTTTAACTCTGTGACAGGACAGAGAACCCAACCATGAGGCCTGCCTCTGGTGATGAAAGCCTCCATACACTGCCTGTTGGGAAAGGGCAGGCTGGTGGGGGTGGAATGCTGCGTGTGGTTAAGCACTGAAAGCCTGTTAGTTACCACAAGCATTAAAAGGGATTTAAATCACAACCTTAAGCCACAACTTGCTCAGGTTTAAGTGACTCAGCCAGGCTTCTCCTGGTGCCGTCTGGAGACTTGGGCTGTTGTTGTGCTCTTTAAAAACCGCATGTACATCAACAAAGAAGATTTATTTTTGTTATAACCCCCCTGCTTCAGTGATCTTTGAGTTCTTACCACAGAACTTACTTCACGGCAGTGACCCCAGAGGCCTTACACTCACTACCATAAGAACATCAGCAACTAAGGGAAAGGTACATATTTCAAAACAAACCTAGTTCTCCAGAATTGTAGGAGGTGGTGTGGGTTTCCTCAGCTGGAAGAAAAGGCCAGTCACAGCCCCATTTTGTCGAGGGCCACAAAGTCAGAAAGACTGCCCCTGTCAGTAGTAGACTGTAGGACCTTTTTTTACCCAGGGAAACTACCCATCATAGCTCATAAGGATGAGCTTTCAAAGTCATTCAAGCACAAGTGGGGAAGTGGGGCAGGATCAGAAACCTCTCAAGCCTCTTTCTCACCCTCACAAACACATGTGTATCCCAACACACACACACACACGAGAAAAAAAAATAAAAGGGAAACATGAAATTCACTTCTTAGTGGCAGCTGACTACTGAAGCAGTAGTAGCAACCACAAAGAAAGGGAGGGGCGTGTGTGTGTGTGTGTGGAGGAAAAGGTTTTTAAGCAGTCAGACCCGCTTGATTCTTGGCAAACCTTGGCACAAGGCAAATGAGGACCAAAAGGGTGGGTGTAACATCATTTACCACAATTAAACAGCCTTTATTTAATTTATTTAAAACATTTTAATCCTGACTTTCTTTCCAGTAGACTTCTGCCTTAACACAAACCTTCCAATACAGATGAGAAAGGGTGAACTGTCTTACTCTCAGAATCCATTGAACATGCACAATGATCTAAACTGATTTTAATTTGCCTTTTAGTATTATATCTGTGTTGGAAACATTAGCACACATTTCTGTACCTGCAGCGTTGGAGCTAAAAGCATTTCTACTCGTCGGCAAGCAAGAGTGTCAACTACGCGAGCCAGTACGCGGAACGGAGTGCATAGAAGCCTGTCCACATAAAACATTAACACAGCACCAGACTGGCTGAGATGAATTCCTTCTAAGCATTGTAAAGTCTTCTTCACTGTAGTTGGCTAGACAGAGAAAAAATAAATATATTTAAAGCTTTTCTTCTTTATACTAAATTCTCCCAAAGCAGCAAAGCTTGCAATAGTGGTGAGCAAACAATTCCCATCCTTATAAGATTATGCCTATAAAGTCAGCAGCATGCACACGAGAATTCTTCAGACATAAAAGGAAATTTGCCAAAAACCTCCAGCGTATTCTTTCTTTGACGTATTTATGTCCTGCCAAAAGTTTATCACCGGAACAGGTTACAAATACAAAACAACGGATTACAATAAAAAACATATCTACTAGACAACCAGAGAGACCCTTTCACATTTATCATCATAATTAAGGCCAACATCACTTTTTTTTAAAAAGAGCCCAGCTCACATTTATTAACTACTTAACGACTGTCAAAAACTACTACCTTTAACGTATGGTGGAATGCTGGCATCCTTTAAGCTTACCCCTTAACAAATCCCAGTTGCCAGTTTGCAATGGTGACTACAACTTTGCTCCTGTTAACTAGCAGTTCTTCATTGTGATCAATAATTTGAGAGAGCCCAGTGTGGATGTGACTTGGATGGGTTCAAATTATTCCTCATGGAATGGACTCAAAAGGTTGCTGTTAGAGACCAGCTATCTTCAGAGTGGGAGTTATCTCGTGAGGTTTCACAAGGCACAATCTTATCTCCCATGTTATTTAACCTTTATGTAAAGCCTTTAGGAGAAATCAGTCATAACTACGGAATTAGATGTCATCAGTAAGTGGATGACTTCCAGCTTTATACCTCTCTATTGAAAACAAACTAAAACTTGACCCAGGCAAGACAGAAGTGATGGTGGTTGGGAAGGGAGAGATATTGAAGGACACCACGGACTCCACTTTGATGGGATTCAGTTGGCCCTTGCAGACTCAGTTAAGAACCTGGGGATTATACGGAATGCAGCACAGCAGCTAGAGAAGTTAATGCAGCTGCAAAAAAGGGTCTTCCACAAACTCAATCTAGCCTGAAAGATGGCCTCCTACCTTGACACGGCTGATTGGGCCAACTGGATCCATGGAATGGTAGCACTCAGACTTGACTACTATAATGCACTCTACATAAGTCTCCCCTCAAAGTTAACTTGGAGAATCTAGTTGGTACAGAATGATGCAGCTTGGTTATTATCAGGAATTAGGCAAAGCATGCATATTACTCCCATTCTGCAGCCACTCTATTGGCTGCCTATCAGTTACCGGGCTCAATTCAAGGTTTTGGCTACCACATAAAGCCCTTCATGGACTTGGCATTTCATATTTACACTTCTCTCCCTATGCTCTGCCATGGCAACTTCGCCCATTTGAACACTCTGCAAATAGGCAAAATCAAGAGCTTCTTGTACTTGTACATTCTCTGTGGTAGTCCCCACCTTATGGAACAGCCTGTATGAAGAGTTCAGGAAAGTCCCCTCTCCTGGCTTTCCACAAACTGTGCAAAACCAAATTATTCAGGAAGGCTTTCTTACACAAGTAATAGGGCTGTGCTGAAAGGAAATGGTTCCAAGAGATGCTTCAATAAAGGGACTGTAGACCAACCTACTGAGCACTGACTGTCATTTATTATGTCCTGCCAAATGGCTGGTTTTGTTTCAACATTGTTTCAGCTCTGTCAGATTTCTGCAATCCATATCCTTATGGTTTATTGAATGCCCCAGCTCTTGATTGTACTGAATTACACTGTGTAATCCACCTAGGGTCTCAGTGAGAAGGGCAGACTATAAATAACATAAGTAAACAGATAAATACATAAAAATATTAGCTGTACCTATGGAACGGAGTGAACTGCAAGTTTTAGTGAGTGGACTGGAGGATTGGGGAGAGTTTAGAGAGTTTAGTCTGTCAGTCTGTGATGAAGACTGGGCCTGTGTGTGTGTGTGTGTAAGGTGAGTGTTATTCTGTGAGGGAAGTGCTGAGGGAAGAAGTCTCTTGGTTTTACTTTGTGAATGAAATCAGCCTATGTGGGAAGTGATCTTCTAGGAACTGATACTTACACATTTTTTCTCTTTTGTAGATATTTTTAGCCTAGGTGGCAACTGTGTGGAAAACTAGTCTTTCAGTGCAGTCTTAAGAAGAGCTACTCCAGTTTAAGCCCATTGAAGTCAATGGGCTTAGACTGGAGTAACTCTGCATAGAATTGCACTGTTCGTGTCTGAATCTGTGTAGAAACATTTTAAAGATCTGCACCTATTTTGAAGCCACTAGGAGAAACGCTAGAGCACATCACAGTCCCTTACACCAAGCTAGTGTGGGAGGGACAGGAATGGATGGGCTTGCTGCTCTTTCTTCCCTCCACTTTAAAATGTCGAATGAACTGCGTAGGTTCACTGCTTGAAGGCAGTTCCACCTAGATTTGTGACTCTAGATCTTTGGGGCTCTATCACAACAACAGGGAGTTTCCTTGGGAGCAAAAGACAGAACTGGTCCTATGGAACTGAGAGCACGGGCTGACATCGCAAATAATCAGCTAAACGTTTCACATTGCCACTGTGCTGGAGGTCCTTCATTGGAGTGGGGACCCAAGTGGACAGTGTCCCTTCAAGACTCAGCTGGCAGGGCTGCTGGATGAAAGATGTCCTTAAGCCATCCTGTGTTGTCTTGGATTGCTGGACTCTGCTATTAAGGTAAAACTTCACCCAAAGGTCCACACTCAAAGGTTCACAGTCCCCACAAACAGCAACTTGATTGTGGAAGTTTTCATTGCCATGTAAAACATGCTCTCCTCAAATACAGGGCCTATAACACCTGGTCTCTTTATTTCTTTTTGCCCCAAGATTAACTGTGCCATCTTAGTCAGTCTGCCAATCATCTTTTAGAATCTTATGCTGGGGGGGCTAAAATTCATACACAGACAAGTTTAGTATGTAACTGCTCCATCAGCACTGTAATTGTTGAAGGAGTCAGGTCACCTCTTTACACAGTGTACATGGAGTGTACACACAAGAGCTCACTGGCAAATCTTGCCTTGTCCAAGGGTACAAAGGAACACTTCATCCTGGAACCTGTAAGAACAATGCACAACCACAAGCACAGAGTATGTAAAAGCAAAAGGGAGAGACAGTGAAAGACTGAGGGAGATAAAGGCCACAGAAATATGAATGGAAAACTCTGGAGAAGGACAGAACTCCCCAGTTGGGAACCTGCCACTGCTGTCTGCCTACATTTCTGCAGAAGGGCCCTGAGGCATTTGTACTGAGTGATCCCAAAGGGACTGAAAACGTAGTCACCATTTCCCACATTGCTTGAATTCCACTGCTCCCCTTTAGTTATCAACAGTTTAACACAAATTATCTGTTCATAAAGTCAGAACGCGTGTTAGTCAAGAACTTTGACCTCCAGAGAGCTTACAGCTGTGAAGTTCTCACACCGTGACTGAATGGCCTGGATGAAAAGTCCACTGGCAGCTGAATTCCTGTGAATGGCACTAATGAAGTCTTGCACGGGAGGCTCGTGAGAGAGGTCAATAAGGTCTTGAACATGATTCACTATCAACCAGGTCAAATGTTCGGAATCGTGCAGGTTTTGGCACTGCAAGAAGGAAAAGGAAAAAAGTTAATCAAGCCTATGTTTCCACATATATCGTTATGAACCAAAGAGATTATATGGCTGCTGCATCCAGCCTTGTGAGCTTTCTCCAATGAGAGCCAGACTGGACCTTCGCAGGGAACACTGGAGATAGACAGAAACATAGAGCTGGAAGGGATACCAAGGATCATCTAGTCCAACTCCATGCACAGTGCAGAAAATTCACAGCTATCCCCCCCACACTCACCCAGTGACCCCTCCCTTTAGGCCCAAAGGAAGGGAAAAAACCTCCAGAATCCCTCAAGACAACAAGACTTAAATGGAACACAGACTAAGAGTTGCAAACGGTACAAACGGTGCTTTTATTTGTAGATAGGGATAGAGCTAATAGCAGCACCTGCCAGAAGGCAGTAAGAGGAGAAAGAACATATTGAAGACATTCTTGGACAGAAGCAAGAGGAAGGCCAGTACACTGAATTTAGGAAAGGCAATGAACTAACACAACGAGAAGAATTGAGGCCCCATTATACAGAAATGACTTTCTATGATAATCATACAATAATCAAAGTATCCATTTAGGAATGCCTAGTGATACCAAAGGCATATGGATAGAATTCCTCTTTTAGTAAAGGCCTCAGTACTGTTTTATCATTAGGCAGAACCTATGGGTGATACACAGCTGGGCAAGGTGATATCCGCTAAATCAGGAAGCTTAAGGGACAGAAAGAAAAGAACTGGAGAAGACAAGAACTCTATCTAAGAAACATTCAAAGACTGTCTATGGCAATGCCACAAATACATATAACACATGTATTTATGGCCAGGCATATGCAAAATTGGGCATCAAAATTAACTAAAATAATTCTGGAATTGTTGAACATTTTTATGTCCAAACTCTATTCCAGTTTAGTACCTAAGGCAGCAAGCAGCAGCAACATTTTAAAAAATCAAAAGCAATTTATATGACAGATATACAATAACAGAGTACCTTTTCCTTTTACAGCATAACAAGGTAATGGGTACTTCTCGCAAGCAAATTTGTAGCTGAATGTTACTAGCATAGTTTTAGGTGAATAATCACAGATGATAATTTTATATGCTATTTACAACAAGGGAAAGTTAAAAATAATACTCAAATTTGAAAGCTGGTCAAAGGAAAATGGTCAAATATTCTGCCAGGAGTAAAATTCATTCAAAACTCACCACATAATCACAGAAAAGAATGAGAGCCCCTCTTCGAACAATCTCTCGGTTACACATACCAAGTTTTGATTCAGAATCTGGTTCATCTTTGCCTTCAGATATCTGAGGGCTAAGCAGTTTAGTACTGGAAAGACTGTACCTCCTGAAAGAGAGTTTGTTTTACTGCTAAGAATGTCTATATAATCACACTACTAGGGCTTCATCCATTCTGATACCACCCCCACCACCCTTGCATTCATTTCTCATTTTCTTGTAAAGTGCTATAAAAGTACACCAATGTCTGTGGCTAACTCTCTGTCTCCCCAGTTAAAACCAGGTTACAGGTGGTGTGAAAAGCATGACCCTAAGACCCCGGAGAGCCACAGCCTGTCAGAGGAGACTGATCTTGAGAGATCAGTGGTCTGTCTCAGTACGAGGCAGTTTTGTGTGTTGAGTATTAGTTGGATGGTTGAAAGGGAAGCAAATACTTGCAAAAATATGTGACTGCCTTATCTCTTCCCATCAACAACCATCAAAGCAAGGTTGGTCACAATCGTGTAAATTGAGAAAGATTTGGGGGGTCTCCTGGCTAACTGGGAGCCCCTTGAGAGAATGGGATTGAGGGAAAAGGGCAACAGAGACTATACTACTAGATACTGTCTGTTGATGTAGAGATATACTTCTACTGGGTAGTTAAAGATGTTGTTAAAGATAACACATTCAATTACTGATGCTTTGTTTCAGCAATCTCTGTATTCTGATTTGTGCTTGTTTTCACATTCTGTATTCTGATTCATCTCTGAATTCTGATTTATGCTTGTTTTCACATTTCGGTAACCCTTCACCTACTGTATTTGTTCAATGAAGTGCCCTAGCTGTTGACTGTATTGACTTGTACTGTGTAATCTGCCTTAAGTTTCAGTGAGAAAGATGGACTATAAATAACAAACAAACAAACCATGGAAGATATTAATAAGTAACTGATAGGCAACAGGGGTATAAAGATACAGAAAAATAACCAAACTTCATGAAACTTCCAGCATGGCATAATGGTTAAAGCACTGGATAAGGATCTGAGAGATCCCCACTGGAAAGAAAAAGAATAAATATCTAAAACAAATAAAGGTTAAGAAGCTCTATTCATGCCTCCCCCCCCCCCCGCAATCTCTGAGCCTTGTGTAATTCTGAATGTGTGTTTTCAAAACATAGTAACTACCCACATGTACTAGAAACTTGAAGAGATAAAGAAAAAGAAGCGGGTATTTCCCAGCACTCTATGCTAATTTTTATGTCCCGATCACCAACCCCTGCACATCTTGCAAAAAGAACTGTCCAAATTGACTTGCTTGTCAAGGAAGTCCTGGATATTCACCACAGGAGCCTTATACACTGCAGAGCATCGTGGGTCATGTTCCAGGGTGCACCCTGGCTAATTTGGGTCAGTTTGGTATAGTGGTTAAAAGCGCAGGACTATAATCTGCAGAACCAGGTTTGATTCCCCACTCCTCCACTTGAAGCCAGCTGGGTGACTTTGGGTCAGTCACAGCTCTTTCAGAGCTCTCTCAGCCCCGCCCACCTCACAGGGTGATTGTTGATGTGGGGATAATAATGACATAGTTTGTAAACCGCTCTGAATGGGCATTAAGTCATCCTGAAGGGCAGTATATAAATCAAATATTATTATTATTAATCCAGCCTCCCTGTTGTCCTGCATGAACTGAGAACACAATCCAGAAGAAACCCAACACTTTTCTGCATGACACACAAGGAAAGCTAGTTCACATCACCACTGATCTTCTTAATGAAAAACCATTGATTAGCTGGAAGAGAGTTTGTCCCCATTTTTCACTTCAATTTTAAATTGAAAGGATAGACAGTCATCATGACAGTATAAATCTCTCATGAAACTGTATGTACAAGTATGTAAGATGCAAAAAAACCTGATGAAGATATAGTGAATCGTTTGCTCAAATCAAGAAGCCAAAGACTGTTCAATAGCAACTTGGCTCTCTAAAAGCTAAAAACAATCCGTAGAACACAAAGACAATCTTTAGGAATAGCCCAAGGCCCTGGTCATCCCAATGGAATTTTGATCTTTCCACTGTGAATGGCAATCCACACACCCCCACCCACTAGCGTATTACAAATTGCTTATGAAATTCTCTCCATTTCCAAAAAAGGGGATGTTGCTGTTAGAGAAACACAAGCCCCAATGTCCCAGATCAAAGGGTTATGGCATGACATAGTAATTCTACAAGAACACTTGGAAAAAATACGAGCAAGGCAGGAATAAACTAACACATGAAGTTACGGCAAATATCATAGAAATGGCCTTACTTTGGAGTCTGATGAACTTCTGACCACCAGCTGCAGTCGGTGTAATTAACAAGGAGCAAGATTTGACACCACAGGAGCACTAACGAAGGATGTGTGGGTATCATGGACTGAACAAGACCATTTAAGCTTTCAAGGGTATAGAAAACATCCGATGATCCATCTCCTGTAAAGAGCTTGGCGGCCGCTGCAGTGATTCTTCTGAACATTCCTTTTTTTAAAAAGGTAAACATTATAATGTTTTGCTTCTAAAAGAGTTCTGCTGATAGCCTAGTTTAAGATACTGGAAGGTTACAATCTTGTCAATCTGTGTTTATGTATTTTTAAAAAATTTAGTTAATGAAGTTTTTAAGTCTCCCACTTTCAAAGAAAATCTTAAACACCTACAACTAAGAATTTTGGGTTGTGGAGATTCACTGACTCTTCAAATGTAAATTGTACTTCCAGAAGAAAGTTAACAAAGGAGATTTTATGTGTCTATAGAGCCTTAAAGCTTGCTTCGTGGAGGACTGCCTCTCCCTGCATGTTCCTGTGCAGAAGTTCTGATCTTCCCAGCAAGGTCTATTATCAGCTCCCTCGTTGTCTGCATCTGACGAAGAAAGCTGTGGTTCTCGAAAGCTTATGCTACAGTAAAGTTGGTTAGTCTTAAAGGTGCTACTGGACTCTTTTCGATTTTGCTACTACAGACTAACACGGCTAACTCCTCTGGATCTCGTTGTCTATGGCATGTTCTGCATGCTTGGGCTTTTTCAGCAGCTGCCCCATGCCTGCAGAACAGCCTCTCAGAAAGGATCAGGCGCAACTGCAGAACAGAGCTGTTCCGGAGAGCTTTGAGGGCAGCCTGAGTACAGATAAAAGGAAAGTTACCCTGCTGGTTGGGGCATAAGTTATTTTAGGTTTTCTTTAATGTTGCTGCATTAAATGTTTAAATTGTTTATACATCGTTGTGTCCCAGGATGCCTGGGAGAAAGGTGGGTATATTACAATGTTAAATCAATAAATACATTCTGTATGCGGCAAATGAAGGCCCTGTGCTTCTCATTAGTAAAGCCAATGGGAATCAAGGACAGGCTGCTGCATCATGGGTTCCCCCTCCTCGATCCTCTGCCTGGGGCTTAGTATTATTTATTTAGTCCATTTTTATCCCACTTTTCTCCCCAACACGGACCCAAAGCAGCTTACAAAAAGGTATACTTTTCAACAAATTTAAATGCAACACAATATAAAAAAAGAAGTTAAAAGGCACAAAAAAAAACAGATGTCCTGAGTTGATGCCCACCAGATTAATCTATCTGGCCAAGGGCTGGGGAGCCACATGCTAATGACCGAAGGCTTGTGACCTTGGCCACACACAGGCTATAAGTACTTGCAGCAGGACACAGAGAAAAAACACTCAGCCTAGTTGTTTCCAGCTTGCTGAGTGATACCTGACCTTTATTAACCTAGCATGACATGAACTTAGGGATGGCCCATGTGGTGGTGAACCCATTTTAAGCCATAAATTCTTGTATTCCAAGATGGGCTGATCCTTCTTACTCACCGAATGGTCCTCAAATCTTTGAAAAGCATTTTAGTTATTTAAAACATGTCCACCTTTCTACCAAACAAGATCCCCAATTAAAACAACATTCTACACCACTTAAATTTAAAACATTTAAAATAGTACAGAAGTTGTTCAATAAAAATACATACAAACACACAACACTAAGAACAAGGAGGAAGGCCAATAACAGCCAAAAGAAGCAAAAAATTCTTCACCTACTGGCAGAAGTCAGCCCTAGAGAGGCACAGACATATCTCCCTGGGGAGGAAGTTCCAACGTTTTGGTGCCGTGACTGAGAAAGGCCTTCCTTGGGTTGCCATATGTCTAGTCTCAGATGGTGGGGGACCAGGAGCAGGGCCTTCAGAAATGACTGGAGTGAATAGGTGCTTCATATGGGAGAAGAAGGTAAGCTGTCCCCAGCCATGTAGGACTTTAAAGGTCCATTCTAGCACCATGAATTGGGCCTGAAAGCAAACTAGGAGCCAGTGTAGATGGAACAAGATTGGAATGATATGGCCCCTACAACTCACCCCTGTCTACATTCAGGCTGCAGCATTCTGTACCAACTGTTGGTTCTGGCGGACTTCCAAGGGCAGCCCCATGTAGACCGCATTGCAATAATTTAATCTAGATGCTATCACAGCATATGCTACTGTGGTGAGATCTTTCCTGTCTGGGAAGGGTCGCAGCTGGCTCACCTGCTGAAGCTGCTTGAAAGGCACCCCTGGCAACCACTGCCACCTGTTTATCCAACAGGAGGCCTGGGTCCAGGAGTGCCCCCAAGCTACGAACTTGCTCCTTTAGAGGGAGTGCAACCCTATCTAGAACAGGAGATATCCCCATTTCCTGGGTCAGGCCTTACTCCCAATAGTAGCACCTCCATTTTGTCAGGAAAGTTCAAGCTCGTTAGCCCTCATCCACTCCAAAATTGCCTTCAGGCACCTGTTCATAATTTCCACAGCCCCTCTGGGATCCCCTGGTAGTGTAAAGCGGAGCAGCATGTCATCTGCATCAGACCAAAACTCCTGTTGACCATTCCCAGTGGTTTTACATAGATGTTGAAGAGTTGTTGAACAATCGTAACTAAATGTAGATGGATAATTTGAAAAAAGCAAAACCAAACGATTTTCTATAGCTAATAGTCCCAAACTAAAGTTGAGATGCCAGAAATGGGTTCTGAAATGAAGTTTAGTAGGAGCATCTGGTTCATTTTAACCAAGGTTAACAATGGTCAAGCATAATGATCTACCTGCTGGGGAGCAGGGAAAAATGCGCACTCCTGGAGCCTTAAACCTTTACCCCAGTCAGGCCTGAGAAAGAAGGAGAAGGGTGTGGTTTTCTGGGGAAAAGACAGCCTAGTCAAACAGAACATTCTATGGAACAAGATTTTTAAGTTCAGGTAAATCTCATACAGAATTATCTGACAAATAGTACCTGATTTGAAGGTGTGAATTAAACACATAAGCAACGTGCCCAACTCTTGGCAATAAAAGGTATGCTGCTGTTCATTCATATCCACATTCAAATGTTTGGTGGTAATATCTTCTAACAGGATGCCCACCAGCTGTAACAAGAACCTGCAAGGGAGGAGAAATTTGGTTTTACACGGCATGATCGCCGCTCACTCAGCAAGTAAGAGAACAAGCTCAACACTGTCACAGATTTTCTTACCTCTGTAATCATTTTCAGGTGTTCTAACCGTCACCTACTTCATCAATGAAATGCGTTATGGGAAACTTGAAAAAGAAAAAAACAGTACATACCTGGAAAATGTCTCTTCAGGTAGATGTTTACCTTGCTCTTCGACAACTTGTTCTTCAGCTGAAGTTATGTTTTCACGTTTTCTTAATCTGTTAATTGTCACACATGAGATTAAATAAGGGGAGAAAGACAGCTCCTGGATACGAGAAAGGACAATGTCTTCTGTGGACTGTGAAATCAAAACTCGAAGAATAGCAAGAATGCCAGATATCCATAACTGGACAGTGCTCACGGAGCCCTATTGAAGTGGGAAAAATAAAATAAAATAGTATTATTTAGACAACAGCAAAATCCACACATGTGCACTGTGGCAACAAGCATTACAGAAGGAAAATATGCCTCCCATTCAAAAAGAGGCTCTATTGTTGTAAGTAACCCAGGGGCACAAGGAAAGAAGATATAACTGGGAAACCATGAGAGAAGTTAAGGCAAGTGGGAGAAAGCAACAGGCATTCCCCCCACCTTAACATTTTATTTGCACATGTATTTTTATAGGTGCTTCTCATTAATACCACCAACATCTTTCCAAACAAACATTGAGCTTACCATTGTACTGGGAGTGACAAACATGCTCCTCAAAAGCATATCCACTGGACGGAGAGCTGATGGTGCTAATATTTCAAATAAAGTGTTCAGGACCCCAAGAGATTCATGCGAATCTATATGCATCTGTCAGAAAGAAAAGAGAGATAACATATCAATGTTGTTGTGATAATTAAGGGAAAACAAAACTTCCCCAAAAGACAGTTTTATGATCTGAGTAAGAAAACAACTGAAAATTGTTGCCCCAATTCTTCAATTTCTGCTCAAAGGCTAATCAAATATGGCATTAATGGCCCAAATAAACTTCCCCTCCAGGTGCCTTTTGGCAAAAGGATCTTAAGAGCTCAGGGCAGCATTCTTCCACCATGCACAGCATACAATTGCATTCAAAATACAGATTTTCTTTAAATGCACCCAATATTTTAGGGAAATGTTAAATGTAAATAGGCCATGTTTTAAGAATTTGGGGACTGTCAAACTTTATTCATCTTAGTCCCACATAAATGCCGGGCTTCGATTGTTGCTCAACAACGTAAAGCTATTTTTCTGCTTCCATGTTATGCGGTTCACAGTAGAGCAGTAACAGAAAACCTAGGAATCTATATAAGGGATCAACATGGTACTTGGCTGGGGTTGACAGGACTTCTTCAGACACATGCAAAAGTAAGAAGGCCTGCCATGCCTGCTTAGCTCACTCAAAACACTTCCATCACAGGTCCCCAGTCCTTTCCCAGGCTAAGCCCAGCAACAACTGGTTCCTCCACTACACAGAAGACATTGGATCCTATCACTTTCCCCACTTAATCACATACTTGCTGCAAAATCCTGCTCTGTAGCTTTAGTTCAGACAGGTCCCAAAATCCTTGGCATAGCCTGTTTGGTGGTTCAAAATGTCCCCTCCCTCTTTCGCCAGCAGAAGACCTACTCTGATCCAACCCACAAACTGTATGTGGACTGGAGAGCCGGTGTGGTATAAAGGTCACTGTGTCAGATTACGATCTAGGGGACCCAGTTTCAAATCCTCATCCTGCCATGGAAGCTTGCCAAGTGACCTTGGGCCAGTCACACACACTCTGACTAATCTACCCCACAGGGTTGTTGGGAGGATAAAATGGGAGAGAGGAGAATAATGTAAGCCACTTTCAAGTCCCCGCTGAGTATAAATGAAGTAAGACAAATAAATAGCCACTTTCTCATCATGGAAGTGCCAGTTCACATAAAAGGCCACCCTATGTGAGTGCTGGCTGGCTATGTCCATGGCAGACATGTGCTTCTAAGACGCTTGTGTAGAAGCTGCCAGCTCCTATCTGCTGGACCAATACAAGCGCCTAACTGAATAGGAGGAAACATAGATATTAGTTGCACTGCGGTACCAGTGTTCAAGGGGCAAGCCCCAGGATACAGTGAAGCACTGCTAATGTGATGTTATTCTTGGAATTACAGATCTGTGAGCACATTGCTTTTTATTTATATTATCACAAGTAAATGCACTTCATGACTACATATTCTTCGCTACAAATAATATGGACAAGACTGAAGAAATCCCAGGCACCTAGAGGTCCAGCTAACAAAGTTGTCTGATGACAAAATGTAGGGGTCTGAATTATTTATTCAGTCATATGCTGGAGGCTCCTAAAACTTGGGACATTGGCTCGTCATTCCAGTGTGAAATAATTTTCAGAGCATGCATATGAAGCCTTTGATATAGTACTCTTAAAACTGCAATGTCACTCTCCACCAAAACATATTATGGTGCACACAGGTACACATGGGCAGTGCACATAAAGAGTGAGCTTGCATCAAAAGATTTATTAATAAAAGATAACTATTAATTTAACCTGTTGTTTTGCTAACTTTGGCAGAATTATGTCCGCTATCTGTCGAGACAACCTTTTCCACTTGTCTTCGTTCTCTTTGTGACACTGTTGGAGTACGAGGATGAACATCTCGAGTACCTGAAGACAAACAAAAATCTTACAGCACATCATCGGAAAAGTCAATGCTCTTTCCCTGTAATGCTCATCTCCTGCTTGTCTTGAATTTGCTGTGCCGGTGCTGAATTCCCCTCTCCCTAAAACACAGCGCAGGATGCGACTACTATACCAAGCATTTTCCCAGCAGCAGCTGCCAGTGATGCAAATTAACAGTGGAGGACACACAATTCCTGCTCTCAAGTGAGGACAGAAGCAATCTTCACCTCTGGGAAAGCATTCCCCTTACTACTCTCTGAAGCTGACCCTCTGAAGTTAACTTTGTGAAAGTATGACCAAAGCCCATGTTCTCCTCCCAAGATCCCCCACCCCGCACAATGCTGAAAGTGTCACTGTGCCTGTGACAACATGTGCTTATTCCCACTGGTTCTGACTATGGCCAGTAAGGTGCCACAATGCTGTCCTAGAACCACTTGGACAAAGTGGGTTTGTAAACCTTGTGACAATACGAAGACTGTTTAGTATACCTGCCCCCAAGTTTATTTAAAATATTTATATGCCTTTTTTTCCTGACCAAGTGAGAAACAAAGGCAGGTAAGAGCAAAATAAAACACAATAAAGCTATGTGAAATGACACGTTATAAAAAGTGAAACATTAAAATAATACGTAAAATAAAACAACATTAAAAACTGCCACTTCAAAAATGCCCCATGCATGTGGATTCTTCTTGGTCAAGCTACAGACTGCCCCAAATGCCCTGTGGAAGAGTTCTGGAAAGCCAGGAGGATGGAACCCCACCCACACCTCTTCTAGGAAGCAATTCCACAGGCATGGAATAGATCCCCCACCACTGCAGAGTCTTGGCATCCCTGTAAGTCCAAATCCAAGCAGACAGCTATTGGTCCATGGCAAAGGAGCCACCGTCAATTCCCTCACCCTCAGAGTCCATTTCACCCTCTCAGAATGAAATGCCAGGTCAAAAGGGTGATCTATACAATGTGCAGGATCAACTATTACTTGAGACAGCACCAGGAGGTCATGAAATCTTGAGCCACTCCTGAAAAGACAGTCTCAGTATGGATATTGAACTCCCTTAGAACAATCACCCTCAGCACCACCCTAAGTCCACCTCTGTCAGCTCAGGTAGGAAGACTATTGGGCAGCAAGATGGGCAGTACGCCAACAGAATCCTAATCCCTCACAACGTTAGGTGCGCAGCCTCAAAACCAGAGGTGTCCTGGATGGAGCACCATGCTAAGGGGACAGAAGCCTTATGGAGCAACACCACCTCCATGCCCACCAGACCTAAGCTGATGTACTACCGAGTTCTCTTGGGGGGTGGGGGGCATAGTTGGGAGAGGTTAATCCTCCCTCCTCACCCTGCCAAGTGATGTATGCCTGGTCAGTCCTCTCATCCAGGATTAAATCTTGGATGGCTGCTATTTGACCTGTGACCCATCAGCAGCACGAGGCTTGGAGACCAGCTCAGCCAACTGCACCACAGCAACCAAGTAAGCACCTTTTAAAACAATGAAAAAAATCTTTACATTCAGTCTGCTGTGAACTGTCTCAGTCCTCTGGACAGAGTAAAAAATGTTTTGAAGGAAGTGCTGAATTCAAGAACTTCAGGCCAAGATTTTTAAAATAGTAATAGACATACCGGGAACCCACAAAACATTGGTATGAAATTTACCTGATGGTACTGTATTAGCCTCAACAGCATCGAAACCACCACTTCTTTTTGTGTTTCCAGTTCTTTACCAGCATCAGCTTTGTTTGCTCCTCTTAATATAAAGAGATCGTGAACAATGGGTTGCAGAGCTGGAATTGCTTTTTAAAAAGAGAGAGTTTTTGCATGTTATTATTCATTTTCTACCAGCATGCAATTCCCTACTCCTTTGCACACAGATTTTCTGCTGCGTATATAAGCCTATATGCAATGTTTCTCTTATTCTCCAATTCATTATAATATAACCCAGGTTCCTTCAGTAGACTACTGGCCACCCCACTAAAAATAGTTTCTGTGGACGTGGCATCTTCTATAGATGTTCTATATGACTGGCTTTTAATGTAGGAGTTGTAAAGAACTTAGCAGACAGTTGACAAATGTGCATATAGGGAAACTGGATTTGGCACCAACTTCACTGTGATTAATTTATCTGATTGTAGGAAACCTTGTGCCTGAATGTTTTTAAAGGGCTGTGGGAATCTAGAACTATTAGTTAGATGAAACTTGTATCTGGGAAAACGGAAAAATAACTAGGATGTCAACATAAACCACTATGCTTTCTACAATATTGGAAATTTCCATCACAAGGCATAAAAAGCTTGCCAGTTCTTGCCATGAAATGGGCTCACAAGAGAAAGAGGTCATTATTAAAAACTTAACACAGTTGCTAGAAGAGAGATGTGGTAGCAATTAGACTATACAAATTTAGCAGTCAAATCTTCTAACCGACGTGATTCCTTGAAAATACCAAAAAATTATATTGAAAGAATCCTTCAGAATAATCTTCAGAAAAATGGAGGACAGAAATCAAATATTAAAAAGGAAGAAAAGGGCAGGGATTGCATGATAGGTAAGCAACTAAGCTGACAATTGGAAGGTTTTTTGAACCTTCTTCTTCACCTTCTCAAGACTGCCTTCCTAAGAAGTCCAGATTGGCCCTTGTAAGCCGAAGACAGTAAAATATTTCACACACTTGGAGAAAACACTTCAGCTCTACTACATATTTGTTTTTCAGCTCTAATCCCCTGATTTAACATGACAAAGTTTCTATAACAACATTTAGCATAACAAGTATTGATTTTACTACTTTTTCCCCTTTTTATTACCATGAGTAACAGCTTTCCTTCCACTCGCCATTATCCCATCACAGAGTTGGATAATTTTAGGAATTCCAATTATCTGTTTGGAGTGGTAGCGCTCGTAAGACAACAGAACCAGGAAGAAAAATATACTAGGAATAATTGCTTCCGATCCCCTGGGGGAACAAAGGAAAAGAAGTGTTGAACTTACCAACGACTATTCTTTCTGACCACGGAGAGGATGACATCCTATAAAGATGGGTGACTCCTACCATGCACTTGAGAGAGGTAAGACTTCTGAGGCTTCTGGAACCTCCACTAGCAGGGAGACCCTCACAATAGAGGCTCAACAGAGGAAGGTAACTCCTCTACTGGAGGCTTAAATAGGTAAAGACTACACTCAACTAACAGAATAAGTTTACCCCAGAAACACAGAACTCTGCAAATTGAAACATCCTTAAACAGAAGTGGAAGGACAGGACAGAGGATCACCCTGAGGTTCCAACTATTCTACCTACAAAGCCAATGCCCATCATTTTCTAGTGTGAAGCTGAGGTCTAGGTAAAGGAGGACCAGGAGGTTGTCTTCTCCATGACCAGAGAGAACCTTCATCGGCACGTGCAACATTTCTTTCTTGGTCATGGGAGGATGACATGCCGTAAAGACAGAATGTTCAGCAGCAGTGCCCATGCCCTGGGGGAGGGGGCTGCTCTACTTGGCACGACTTGCTTTAAAATCCTTTGTCCAAACAGTACTTCAGCTAAATTGAAAGCAACCCCATTTGGTCTGATGAAGGATGGAGAGCCCTATAAACACTGGCTAGTGAGACATGGATACCAAATGCTACGGACGTGGCTGTGTCCCCTCCCCACGTCCTCTTAATGTGAACAAAATTCTCTCTGAGGTGGTGAATCCTGAGACAAATATGCCAATACAACTTAATCCACTTATTTACTTATCTAAAGAATTTTTAGTAATCAGAAAGGGAATATGAAAACCTATTATGTTATACTTTATACAGCACTCTTCGCCACCTCCACATATAGACCCGATATATACACCTCAGACATGTCATTCCTTTTCTTTTATGAGAGAAGGATTATGATAGGAAGAGAGAAGATCTACTTTCTAAGGTATATGGAACACTAAATTAATTTTAGACAAAAAATTAGATCCTTTCTTTAGGGTTCCTGAGTCAGATACTCTCCCTTTAACTGTCAGAAAGAATTGGACCAAAGCATAGCTTTCAAGGCAAAAGATAATGGATATAAGACCAAGCTGGAACCATTGTCTTCCTTCTGCATATCAAGAGTTTGACTCTCCAATCTGACTTTTAATTTTGGATGACTGAAACTTCAAGCAAAGTCAGCCAATGCTTTAACAATTGCATCATCATACCCAACCACCTTCAAATCACACCGTTCCAACTTCCAAGCAGTGAGGCAGAACCAAGTGAAATTCTGAAGATCTGACTGGATCTTGGCATATTAGGACTGCCAACATCAGAAGATACCACATGCTTGCTACTGTCATGTTCTTCTGTTCTGCAACTTGTTGCCTTCTTGACCAGAAGGGCCATGAATCTCTCTGCTTCTTCTTGTACCTTCTACAGTACTCTAAAGTAGAGATGGGCACGAACAGCAATAAGAACAAAAAAAAGCTGTGAACAGCCCAATCTGCTGTTCGTGAACAAGCTGTTCGTGAGGCCCCATTCTAAACGAACAGGTGGCCATTGCAAACCTCGGTCGTTGCTGTTCGTCAAGCCAGACAGTCTAGCACCTGCAATCAATTCCCTTGGCAACTTAGGCAGGGATTGTCTGAACTCCTGCTGTTGCCCTGGAAACCCCAATCTAAGCCCAATTATCTTGATAGACAGGTCTTCCTTTCAAGTGTGGAGCTCCAAATTTGTTACAAGAAAGCCAAGTCCATGGGGGAGGAGGGGGCTCCCAGCTCTGGCTAGTCTTCGCAGACAGTGGAGAGGGGGACAGACAGCTGCAGTTGGCATTTTGATAGAGAGACAGGGAGAGTGCATTGGAGCTTGAATTTTCTTTGTGTGGTGGGATATGGAACTACCCCTTCAGGTTCCAGGGCTGCTGCCAGGCTCTGGGGCCAAGCTATTATTTACTATTGGTACCTTTCCTGCTGCCTGCTCAGGTAAGGTTTCTGGGAGTGGTGCAGTAGGGATCTTGACTTGGATGATGGCTGGAGGAGAGCCTGCTGGCACCCACAAACAGCCAACCACGAACAGCCAACCACGAACGTGTTCGTGAACAGGGCCATGTTCGTGGTTGTTCGTGGATGGCAACGAACAACGAACATCATGTTCGGGTTTTTTTTCTGTTCATGCCCATCTCTACTCTAAAGATGAAGTTGAAAGGGAATCCTACTGGTCAAGGCAATGTTAGGGTGTTAAATGCTTCTGTTGATACAGTTTACAATCCAATGAAAGAAATGCTTTGGTTTAATGTTTGAAAAAGAAGCAAGCAGGTTTACCTGGAAAACCCTAATCTAGTCTCTAGCAGTTCAGCCAACCCACTTGAATGCTGACTATGTCCATTATGTGTCTTGTTGTTATGAGTATCAATTAGTTCCCTGCCAATAGAAGATAAGCTCCTCTTTGTACTTTGTTTCTTCCCCTTTCCTTTATCAGGAAATACGCAGTGATGCTACGTGTCTGAACAAGCATACGCTGACTTTTCATCTATTGAGTGAAAGCTCAGAGAGTTGTCTGGATCCCCTGAAGCTCTTAGAGATGGATGGGGAACAAGATTACATGGTTGCATGGTAACGGGAATATGGTTTAGAGCACTTTATAGCATACTTGTACATGTGTATTCTAGTGAACTGTGTATGAACTTTAATGTAGTTTTTTAGCAGGTTGTATAACCACACCATCTTTGACAACCAATTAAAAGTGGTGAACTGTAGTAGATAAACGGTTCTTTATTTGTTAGAATGAACCAACGATGATCTGCTCACTTAACTTTTCCTGTCACCTCCTAATGACTTATATAGCTTATCCTGCAGCTGGACATAGCAACTTTTTTGGGTAAATAGAATGTGACAGGATTGAAAATCTGAACGATCAGCTAAATGCAAAACCAATAATATTTTTATATTGATGTCACTTGTGAAAGATCTCAGAAATCCAAGCATATGTCATTTATTATAAAAGATGCTACCCAGATAAGGAGTTGGGGTTTTGTTGAAAGAAATCTCATGAAGACCTAGGTGAGAAAAATATATTTGAATGTGTGCTTATTGAAAATGCAATACATTTCATAGTAAATCTGATTCTAAACCAATCTTAACTTTATTTGAGAGATGTTAGGCAAATTAATACTTGTTGCATTGATTTTTTCCATGCTCATAGCTTCTATTTTAATAACTCAAATATTAATATTTTGACATCTTGCTTTATTTAAAAAGCTAGAGTTTATTCAATAAAGAATAAACATTTCACTCTAAATGAAGATTGTGTGTCTTGATGGGAAGAGTTAAAACAAGGAGAACCCCTATAAATTATTTGCACTAGTTAACAGGCTCTCTGGGAGCTACACTACATGAGATGTCCGACATGCGGCGGGTTACCGAAAGTTTACCTGGGAAGTGTAGTTGGATGCTACCCCACCCCACTGAGGCAGGACGGGGCCTGGCTCCACTGACAGCAGTGGCAGGCCAGCACCCAGGACAAACTCCCAAATAGCTGCCTTTGAGCCTCTGGCCGTGGGATTGGGAAGCAGAGATGGGGATGAAAAGAGGAATAAAAAGAGTGCTCCTGAAGCAGGCGACGGAGGAGAAGAGGGCAAGATAGATGATGGGGGAGGGTAGAGAGCACATGCGCAAGCAGGCACGCAAGCGAGCATCTGAGATTAATCCCCCAGGGAGCCAGTGGGGAACAAGGTGGAGATAACCTACCCCTGCTCTCCATATCTGAGGCCTGCAAAGAGCCCTTGGGGGACCCATGGGGCAGCACCATGGATTGCAAGAAGCAAGTCTCTGCCCACCCGGAAGACTTACACTGATTTAACTTGCAGACCTTGGGCCCCTTGAGTTAAAATTAACCTTCTGATGTGCCTCCCACCGAAAGGCATTTGCAACTTGACTAGAACAAGTGGGCAAGAAGTCAAGAGCTCAGCAATCTGAGCTGCCCCAGAGCAGAAATGCCTCACAGCCTCTAAGAGCTCCCAGGCTCAGGTCCTGATACTTGAAGTGGTAGCAGGAGTCTGGCCACTGAGCACCAAGACCCCTCTCCCACCTAATGAAGAAGAACAACCAACCTGGGCAGAGTGCCCCAAGGAAGAGGCACAGAAGAATACAAGCCCAATGTAGGGCTACCATTCCTCTGATGGGAGTGGGAGATCTCCTACTCCCATCCTCCGCCCCCTGCCACCACTCATCTGGCCAGTGAGGGGGAAAGGCACAGGGAACAGGCCCAGGACCTCCAGAGCATGCAGCCTTCTTTGTTGCACCGGGAATGATGTCACGCCTGGCGTGACAAAGAAGGCTCCAGAGTGTTATGCACATGTGCAAGGTAAGGACTCCAGGAGCACCCACCTACAACCGCCCTGTACCCAGGTTTGAAGGGTGGAGGACCTGGCAACCCTAGCCTCATGGGGATAACGTGTGATTCATCCGGAAGATAGCACTATTTCTCCTCCCCCAAAAGCCCTAAAATCAAATACATCCACCCTTCTAGCTTCAGCTCATTGGTCTAATTCATAAAGGGAATTAAAGAAAGAAGGCCTCTGAATATACATAACTCATTGGCCAAAGGAGAAAGAAAATGGAGGGCCTTTCCCAGCAAAGATTCTAGAACCTTCTGGAAACCCCCACCTCATGAAGCGTCACCATCTTTACAGGATGCAATCTTCCCATAACCAAGAAATATGAATATTTATTACTTATGTAATGTTTTTGTTACTTCATGAAATCTTTTTGCTTTTAAAAAAAACCTAACCCTGCAGTTTTTTCATTATTAAATCTGCATGTGAAATGAAAGCTTAACCGAATGCTTCATGCGCTGAACTTTTTTTGTAATATAGATCAGCAATTAACAGATGAAACTAAAAAGACTGAACTAATTAGTATCAATTGTAACCGTACACGCATGAAACTCCTAAATAAGTTCCCACAGTGATGAGTTAAACTAGGTGCAATACATCTCTGTGCTTCAGAACAATCAAAAACATAATGGAAAATACATTTGAACCTGTATTTCTACAGGCAATTAACTGTATATATAGATATAATCCCAACAAAGCAGCTTTGCGGTGCTAAGTTACTACTTATTACTGACATACACTGAACTTCCTGACTCACTGCTCATTCAGTGTACCTCAATAAGTAACAGAAAACTATAGCACCACATGGCTGTTTCCTTATCTGTTATGCTAACACTGAATGTAAAATTCATGAGATCCTGTGATGTGGTTAAAAAGCCACTCCCAAATCCCCTCTTCTTTATGTTGTGCTATCATTTTGTTGTAGAGCAGCCTGTGTCCTGTGCACACAAAATGTTAATGGCCTTCCACATTCTAAAAATAATAATACAATTTACAAAGACAGCACAGCACCATGGAAATGTTCTTGAATGCATTCTGCTTATCTGCTTTGGAAAATCATCTGTCCTAGAGTAATAGTCCCCTTTTCCTCTTCTCATGGAGAATTTCAAACAAATTAGATGTTATCAATATAAATCTTAATGGGATCATGCATCAGGCCTGTTCCAAATTTGCACCCAGGAATATTTGGAGGGGAAAAGAAGACTGGGAAGCACAAAATGCTTCCTGAAATATCCCCAAAATATATCTAAAAAGAGTTTGTGGCTGTTTACAACCCTTCTTCCCCACCTTTGATTTATTTTAAAAAGGATACTCCTTCCTTCTGAAAGGTCAAGGTGGGTTTACAAAATGCACACAATTTAAACTATCAAGCTACCATATACAACATAAATAGCCCAGCATACAGCCCAAGAACCATCTAAAAGGATCCGTCTGGGAAAAACTGCAATACAGATTAGTTTTACAAGCCTTCTAAAAAGTAGCCCTCCTCTGGAGAACTATTCTAAAGGAGAGGAGCAACTGCCAACAAAGCAGATGACGTTGTAGAAGAGGCACCGCGTAGAGGGACGCACGGTGAACAATGTCTCCCAAGGCAAACAAAGCTTTTGTGTCATCACGGGAAGGAGGAGCATGTCCACTGCCAAGAAGACTCAGCCGTTGCTCCCTGTCTTTACCATGAGGCAACGAAGCCCAGGTAGCACAGCAAGGCACCCACATTGCAAATGGGCATGCAGGTGCATCCCCTCTCAATAGAATACTGCTACTCCTTTTCAAGACCCCTCTTTTGAAACTGCTGAAAAGGGGAGGGCACTTTTCAAAAGGCATGAAAACAAGACTCTGTTTCAGATCTGCCCAAGCTTTTCTATAAATGCACGCTTTACAAATGACTGAATAATACTGAATTTATACCTGAACAGTCCCACTTCAATGTATTCAAACTGCTTTAGCACAAATCCAATGAATACCTACAAGCACAACAAACATCCTGATTAGGAATGGCAAACATTACTGAAAAACTGGCCAATATCCTAGATAAATGAATAAAACCATCGGATATATGGCCAACACATGGTCAATACTAAGCACTGAAAGAAAACATACCCAAATTAAAAAGTGATGAGGCAGATTTTTAAACAAATGGTCACTTGCATATTGATAAGCCAGTATATCTTTTAAGAAATTTTACTAATTCAATTGTTTTGGGGAGAAAACTAGCAATTACAGTAAAAGCTTCATTACCCAGTACTTATGGGGCATGGGGTTTGCTGGTAAAACAAATGTACTGGATACTCAAGAATATTGCTGAGGTGTGTCCCACCAAGAGGAATCTGCAACAACTTAACCCTACCTGATTACGACTGCCATGGCAACAGCCCCAATGTCTCCTGGGACCCTTGCCCTTCCTCTAAGCCACAGAGCCATCCTACACTCAAGGCAGACAAGTGGGCCAGCTGCCCAGGAGCCTTCCAGCAGAGGGGGCTCCTGAAAGATCAAGGTAGGCGGGATGGGAGTGGGGGAGAGACCCAAGGACGCCCATCAGCTGGCAATGTTGTCTGTCAGAAGCTCAGAAATGGCTAAAAGCATCACACTGGCCAGGTGGGATGCAGGGGTATTGTGACTGAGTGGAAGAAGCCTGCCTTATTTATTTGCTTGAGTATTTTTATCTCACCTCGCAAAGCACGACTCAAAGCGGCTTACAAAAACAAAAAGAAACAATCTAAAAATCACAATACAATATAAAATCACAATACAACAGAAGCAACATCCAGGATGTGGGGCTGAGCAGCTGGAAAAACTCAGCTCCTAGTGGAATAATCTTCCCTAGCATGCAGCAGCACAGACAGACCTGAGCCTTGTGGGTCATGCTGGTTAACAGAGTGTTGGATTAGCAAGTGCTGTGTAACAAAGCTTTTACTGTACAGTGCAGTTTTCCTATAGCCACTGTAAGTTTAATATTTCCTGCAGAGCAAGCCCATTGAAAGGGAGTTCTAGAAAAGAATGCCTAACTTAAGCATTTTAAATAAAATTTGCTTTGTAACTGAACAGAAGTAGACAAAATTGGCATTGGAATGAATGGGAAGTGTTGTCGACATATGCTTGTGGCTTTACAGAAAATGTAATCTTCCACCTAGAAAACAGGCACCCCTTGGAACCTTTGGAATAAGCATCTAGAAATATAAATGAGTGGGACAGATGAGCTGCTCTACCAACTGGCTGAATCCCAATGAAATATTTGATCATCCATCTGAGAATGAGAAAAGGCCCTAATCATAGCCAGATACTATTCAAGCACCAACAGGAACTAATCCAATCCTAACCTAGCCTTTACACACTAGAAGAAAATGCAACGAGCTTTCCTCTGTGCTTTCATGTCCTTCTATGCCCAAACAGCTGACAGATTCATCATCTAATGCAGCATCGCTGGGTGGTTCGTACAACTGGAGGAGACTCAGTTAGGTAGTTATGGACCCACAGGCACAATCAACTGATCCGGCATAACAGAGTTTAGTTCGATCCAACCTACAAGGCTACATGTTCCATGATGAATCCACAGCTGTGATGATGAAAAGGATTCCTACTGAATTAGTATCTACTAACTCTTGTCTTTCTAATCAGGATTAAGTGATCAATGCAAACATAGCAACATTATTTTCTTTGTAATGGGTAAAGTGGGCATAATAAAATGTTCCCTCTTAGCACACACAACACCAATGCATGACGGACACACCTGATCAGAATCGAGAAGGCAGTAGTTAACTCGTAGCTGAACCAGTTGTGCAAGGAGATCCAGAACTTGCCTCTGCAGCTGTACAGATGTTGTTGTAGTATATTGCTTTAATGCTTTGATGACAAGGGGCTCAAACAAACGAATGTGATTATGAATAATATTCTATGAAAAAAGGGGGAAAGGCACCAACTGAATAGGATTCCAATTTTAAAAACAAGAGTTAAAATCAACAAAATATAGTATTTTAATTGCCTGTATAAAATAATACAGAGTCCCCGTTACAGGCCTGAACTCCCACAACTGAGTACGAAAAGGACCTGGGGGCAGTTGCTAGTGTGGATCCTTAGAGGTACTGGAGCCTATTGTCATGGATATAGCTAGAACTATAGGGGAACAATTGCTAGATATGATCAAGAAAGTTATTCAAGAAACCTACGCACACAGAAACAGGGCTAACTTAACCCCATAACTAGACAGACCACAAAGGGAGACTAGAGGCCTAGAATAAAATAACCTTGGAGAGGGGCATAAAACTTCCCCCTGCTTCTGATTTGCGTCCCCATAGTCTGAACCAGCTACAGTTTGCCCACAGTTGGACTCAAATATCTAACAGAAGTGAGCGTGGCAGGGGAAAATGGGAAAGGGGTGTGTGTGGGGGGGGGGGGCGGGGAGATTGCAGGCAAGTAAATCACGGGCAGAGGGAGGGATAAGCATCCCACACCTCTCCCCCACCCCCATCAGACTGGAGGCGATGTACATTTAAAGAGATGAGTCTGCTACTACTTTAGCCCTTATCCTTACATTTACAGTAAAGGGAAACAGGGCTAAAATTTGACCTGTCCCGCTTGCATAGGATAGGGGGGGGGGGCGAAATCTAGACTAACAAATGTTCAAAATGTTATCTCTTTTACAATATTTCCATAAAGTGCCACAAAGTCAACACATTTTTGTACCTTGTCAGCACGATGCTTTGCCACAGTGCTTAGGCCAGTTTTCAGTTGTGCAGAAACCTTTTGCAATACATCAAACCAGCTACAAAAAATAAAGAGTAATATTTATTATTAGGGCCCATTTATTCTACAACCAAAGAAATGTAACAATGAAAGTACTCAAAATCAGCAGTCAGCCCAACTTCAACAGAGTCTGCATTCAGTTTACACACAAGTAGGAAACAACATATAAAAGACACAAGGAATTAACGTGGGTGGGAGGAGGAAATGCTTGACTGGGGTTTCTTTTCCTAATTAGATTGCTACTTTATCCATGGGCTTTATAAAGTGGGGTAAACTCTTGCCATGTTTTCTGTATATTTAATTCTGCAAAAAGGAGACCTGTTCTCACCCTTCAATCCTCCTCCCGCAAGTGACTTTCCATGCCAGGTGTTAAGCGGAAGAATTGCAACAAGGAATCAAAGAAGATACAACGGGGGCAAACTCCTTCAACTCTGAATCTAAGTTGACATCTTGAGGCACAAATCACCACTACTAACACTTTAATTTGGAACACAACTTGTTATTCATGTCTGTCCACAGACTGTGCTTTACGAACATACTCAAACTGGACTGGATAGAAAATGCATCTGTTCATTGTCACTTCTAGCAAGCAGTGATGGTAATGAAGATTACCTTCAGCTACATGAAGTGGTACGCCAACAGCCTAACACAGAACCTTCAACATTAAATTTGGACTCCGGACAAGGTACATACAGACCACTGGAAGAGTTTAACCTCAGGAACATGGTAGTGTGGGATACAGGGACTTCTAACCAAAACGCTCATTGATAAATAACTGTCTTTTGAGGGTGTTTAGCCATAATTCCTTACCCTGTCTATTGCAAAACCTAAATATATGTACACAAAAGCTCAGTCAAAGCAGCAACCACAAAGCAAAACATGTAGCACCTGATGTGTGTTGGGATGAGCCCAGAGGCCACTGGTGCAGGATAAGCAATCTTCCCTTGCCCTTCCCACATGGCTCTTCTGGGCTTGCAAATCTTATTATTGTCTACTCAGAGTAACAAAGACCTCTACATTGCACAGCTTTCAAAGCTTTGCTCCTCCTCTGAAGCAACTACAGAAACTAAATGCTCTTAAAAACTCTTAAGGGACTTTTAAAAATATGCCTCTTAGCAGCTGGAGAAGAGAAGAAGCCATTATTATGGTGTGGCACCTGCAGCAGGAACACAGTAGTTGTAATAAGAGCTCTCAGTTTTGTTCCCAGTACCAAAGGAGGCAGGGCAAAAAATAAAAGTTGATTTTAAAAGTACACTGCAGAGAACTGAATTATTTTAAAAATCTTCAGTAACTAAACCTTCCCGTCCAAGAACTCTCTTATACAAGGAAGCCAAAGATCCTATCTGAAACCGGGAATCAGAGTTGCACTTACCCAGAAGTATCGTGCTCCTGTTCAGCCTGCACCATATTCCTTAAACTAGCATCAGCCAGGGCTTGCGTAAAATGTGTGTAAGGAGCCATGAAGCAATAATGATAAAGGCCGGGCCTCAGATTGGAAGAGCCCAAGCGCTGTGCTTTCCCTTGAGATCTGCTGGGGTTTGAAGACAAGCAATCATATTGGGAAGCCAAATTTGTGCCAAACAATGTCTTCAGCAGCTAAGGAAAGATGGAGAAACAATTCTGAAGTCAGGCAAAGTCATATAAACTCCCATTTTCCCCAGCCAACTCCTGGCCCTCGAGGAGCTCTGCCTGAAGGTGGCTCAGAACTCCAGACCGGGGCACCCAGGACATCACCTGCACACAAGTGAACTGAGCACTTAAGACCAGCCTTGGAGGTCCTGTTTGTGCCCCACTTTGTCATGGCATGCTCTAAAAACAAACCCTACTTCATGCTGACCTTTATTTTGCAGAGCTAAGTTAAAATAAATAAACATTTGATTTATATACCGCCCTTCAGGACAACTTAACGCCCACTCAGAGCGGTTTACGAAGTATGTCATTATTATCCCCACAATAATACCCTGTGAGGTGGGTGGGGCTGAGAGAGCTCTGAGAGAGCTGTGACTGACCCAAGGTCACCCAGCTGGCTGCAAGCGGAGGAGTGAGGAATCAAACCCCGTTCTCCAGATTAGAGTCCTGCCGCTCTTATCCACTACACTAAACTGGCTCTCAGAGTGTTTTGTTTTCATGTGCAGTTGATCATTGCTGGTACTGCTGACTTTTATATATGTACCTCTTGAAGTATAACAACTATGTAACTAATAAAGCACTATCAATGTGCTTTATCAAGTATGTGTCATTTTGAATGCATGATAAGGGAACTTACTGAATCATTCTCCCTTTCTTCCCTACCACTCGGTCTGAACAATCAATCCTAAAGAAGCCATGGGGAATGGCATGATATAGGGGACACTGACCCTGATTAAATGAGGATCCACTACTAGTGGCCCACTCGCAATAGGGATGGTGAAGAGAGGGCATCCTTTTGGGCACCAGGAATTAATTGCTTTGGAACTGCAGTAGACTAAGTGAAAGTTGACTCAAAACCCTCCAGCAGACAGTCAGTCCAGTTGCCCCTATCTTTCTCCAAAGGATGAGCTCTTCTCCAGTCCTCAGCAGACCAAGAGTAGAGAGGCAACACTGTTTATGTATTTCTATATCCAACCCAATTTTCCTCAAAATCCTCTATGATTTCAGTCACTACTCAGGTAACCAATCAGCAAAACATCAGAGCAATGAATGGCCTTCTATAATGCAAGGATGAGCAAGGGTGTCCTCCAGAAATGAGTCTTGCCAAGACAGTGCCTCTGTTGTACCCAGGAGTGATTCTGTGGCTTCAACAGAAGGCTTCTGTTTGCACCAGCTCCTAATATGGCTACTGGTGTCAAATGCTATGGTGCCAAAAATTTTTGCTGTTCTTTCTAGGGAGACCACCATGACATCCTCTTCCTTACTGAGGTCTAATAACTGGGTCTCCTGCAGACATGTGACCATTCAGGCTTTTGTAGCATGCACTCAATGCTAGACCCCTTAGATGCTGAGTCATGTCCATGTGAGGTTGGGAGATCTCCCACAAGACTGGCACCAATTGAAAGCTGTTCAGTGATCCACAAGTCAAGGATAAGAGAAGAATTATTCAAAGGGGTAGGGGGAGATAATCAAACTTCTGGTGGTAGAATGCCACAACAAAGAAGATATGACTAGCAGCTGTTAATCCAATGGCCAGAAGAGAACCAACTGGGAAGTCATCAACTTAGGGACATGTGCACATAATGAAGTATATAGCTTGAGTTCTGGAATGTTCTGAAGCTGGCTCTGTGCAGCCACAGATCTCGTCACTGTTGCTGAAGGAAATGAGTGAACTGCTGCTGTGTTTAGTTAGAACAGTCAGCTGGTATGTGAAATTCCAGAAGATGAATAGGCAATTCCTCCCAAATATTAGCAAGGTGCTCTTCAACATCTATATGCAGCCACTGGGGGAGATCATTTGGCAGTCTGGAGTATGGCATCATCAATAGGCTGATGACACCCCAGTCTCCCCCCGCCATTATCTAAATCCAGGCATAGCAGATCACATGAGGGCTAGAAGGTCAATAGGTTGGTGTCATTCGAGCTATGCAAGTCGTAAGTATAGGTGTTAAAGCCTGGCCAGGTTGTGTGTTCTTCCACTTGAGATGCTCTGAGCCTGGAACACCTCCAAGGCTGTTTCTTCCCTTGGACCCTCACTGATGCTAGACAGAGAATACCTGGAAGACTCCGTTTCACAAATTATTCTCCATAGATCTAGCCTCATTTAACAATAAGCAACCATGTTTATGTAGAAACAACTGACCCTCTTCTCTCAGCCCCATCACTACTAACTGAATTGCCAAATGCCATCCATGCACATCACTGGGAACTCAGCAAAAGCAACCTGCTATGAATTAGCTTCAGTCCAACAGGGAGAGAGCTTATGGTTCAATGGCACATAGCACACATTGCAATATACATTGAATGACATTTGAATCGACTTTCAATTCATGCTAGCACAGCATGAGGCACTCTCCCATACGTTCATTCTATGAAGCAACCATCTCATAGATAGGACTGAACACATGGTGGGCCTTTTCCAGGCCAGAAGGAAAAACACCCATATGATTGAGGGCCTTTAAATACTACAGGTACACCGCAAACAAACCCAAACAAATGTATTTGCTGTCGAGCTCCTGCAGTGCTTTAAGTTTATTTTGAAACAAAAATTCCTTTTGTTCGAAGAAAGTGCACAAAAATTTGCCTATTACCTGCTGTACGCACACAGTTGCCATCATTGGTTCTCTGTTGAAACAGGATTTCAGATAACCCAAAATTTCTTCAACGTACTGGAATGGAAAATTTTAAAACAAGTTGCATTTAGGCAACCTTTTAACAAAAAATTTAAATTTCTTATCCTTAAAGCTAGCAAAGACATTTTCTAAAACAACGGTAAAAATTGATAATCTTTTACAGAACATGGTAATACATTTTATTTAATTATTTATTTTACGAGATGAGAATATGCAAGCTAAAAGGAAACAAGAAAGCTTATTGTAACTTCATGACAATATCAATACAGTTACCAGATTACTTCATAATTTCGTATTTTCCTTGGCAAATAGATCAGACAATAAAAAGACATTTCTTTACATGACGTATTTTATGGGTTTTCATTGTCAACACTGGATGACACAACTTGAGTTATTTAAAGTGTAAAGCAATTCTTCTTCTTCTTCAGACAGTTTCTTTAAGATTTTCTGTGGACTGTCTACCCCACCTGCCTACCCCATCTCAAAGTGCACTTGAAATTGGTGGGGAACATGGTTCAGTGGATTACTTGATAATTCTTGACACTTGCAGCAGAGTTTCTGACATATTTCTGACAGGCCCATGTGCAGCCATCAAAGCCAAGGTGACCTTCTAAAACGAACAAGTCCAACTAAGAGGAAAATTATTAGTACTGTTTTCTCTATCCAATGTCGTTAAGCTTATAAGCAACTGCCAACCCACTTTTCCAATGTCTTGAAGTGTTGCAAGCTCTAAAATCTGAGACAGGACATCTAGGGCAGATCGCAGGAAACCACCAAACTTCTCTGTGCTGTTCTGGAGATCCAGGGTAACCTAACCAAACAAGATCAAGGACATCTTTAGTGGAAATTTAGCAAGCTGGTGTAAGAACGACTCAGAGTGCTGACAACAGCTAGACAATCGGCAGGCAAATGTATTCTAGGTATGAAGATAAAGCGATGAGGAACTTTTCTTCCTTCATTTATTTGTATGAGGTGCAATTACAGAAACGGAAGGCAGCAAGAAACACAGCAAAAAATGGTACATGATACTGCTGGGAAAGATGAACAGCTGCAAATGAGTCCGTCCAATAACTGAAACGAGATGATGTATGGATTCCACTTTCAAAGAAGTGCAGCTAGCTTCATTACAGGGATAATACTCTACAGTGATGCAGTTCAGAAACGATTTTTTGTTTTATTTAGGTATCACTTAATGGATTAAAATAAATATGCCTCATTTAAATATTTTCAATGCCATGATCAGGAGGGCATTTTTATAAAGGGATTAGAACTGCAGGATCATGGAACAGTTCAGGACAATGTTTATAAGGCAGAGGATCTGAGTCTATTCCGCTGATTATTAGATCACTTCCCTTTTACTCCATATTGTCACCTACTTTAATAATCCACTTTCTGCATTGTAGCAGTGTCATGCCTAGACAGTTTTATTTTTTCCTCTTAATATCTTTATCGTTGTTATTAAATACTTACATTATAATGTAATTGGATAAAAAGTGAGATAAACTGATTGTAGAATGTAGCACTGAATAGAAGAGTCCACATCCTTTTAGAAGACTACATTTTCTTCTTTTCAAATTTTCTTCTTTAACAGGCTTACCTGGTTAGATTCTATTCTAGAATATAATGAAAGGCCACCATGCTTTAATAAACTGATCTTACGTCCTTTCCAGGATTTCCTGTATTCTGATATCTTCCTCATAAGCATCATAAACCGTACTTTTTGAAGCTGTTTCTTGGTCTCCAGAGCCTTTTCCTGTTTCCGTGCCTGCCTGCCTGCCCTAACGGTATGCTAGCTGATAAGCTCGTACTTATGTGTTTCATTTTAACTTGAGGTCTTTGTGGAATAATATTTAGAAGAGCTATTTCAGGATCTTGTGGAATTTTTATCTGCAAGATCTTATTCACCAATTTAAACATTTCAACCTAGAAATTTTGTAGACAGTTTTGTTTTGTTTGGTTTTTTTACATTGTATTCCAATTCTGTAATCTCAGTCCTACTGCATTGTTCATTGCAGTTCCTTGAAATTATTTAAAAATTTTGTAATTTGCCTTGAGTCTCAGCAAGAAAGGTGATGTATACATGAAGTAAATAAAAAGAAAAGAATTTTAATGTACAAAATGTAGACATAAAGATATACCCTTTGTAACAAAAATGTATAAAGCAAAGAAATAGTTCGTAACAAGAATAAGCTAGATAAAATCAAGCTAAGAGGAGGAGATAGTACCTTATAGTTGGCGTGGGTTGCTTTCAAAACATCGTATAGCTTGAGATAGGAAGGGAGATGGTAGAAGTTGCCCAGAAGGGATGATTTGCTTGTTGGAGCTGGACCTGAAGCATCCATCTGCCTTGGAGCTGATAGATTTAATAAAACAAGTATTATCTTTTTAAAGCATTAAATGCTTAGATCTGGTACCTCAGCCTTGGGCAGGGGCCATGCTGATAATCTCTGTATCATTTCCAATTTTAGTGTATGCGCTTCCCATTTCTTAGAATCAGTCAACAGATGGACTTTACCTACTATTCGTATTCTTTGCACATTAGTTTATACTACCTATATGTTTGTATGTATCTGTAATGGAGAAACAGACACATTTTTTGCTACATTATGCAGTAATTAGTAAGACACACTGACCACAAATAAAAAGAGAGCAGGGAAAGAAGGCAAGTCTTTCAAGAACTTCAGCTCCCTATAACAATAATAAACTGCCATCAACTTGCAACTGACCTATGGCAACCCCTCAAGAGGTTTCCTAGACGAGAGATGAACAGAGGCCGTTTGCCATAGCCTTCCTCTGCATGGCAACCCTGGTCTTCTTTGGTGGTCTCCCATCCAAGTACTAACCAGGGCCAGTCTTGCTTAGCTTCCAAACTCTGACAAGTTCAGGCTTGTCTGGGCTATTCGGGCTGTTATTCAGGATACTCAGCTCCTTAGACATTAACTCACTGTATCATAGTCTGATATTTCATATAATAAAGTACAAGCTATCATATTCAACAAAGGTAACAGGTCCTAAACTTTTCACATTGTTTCTTCCATACGGCATAAAACTTCTTGCCATATCAAGTCAACCTTAGCCACTACATCTTTTTGAAGGGCCAAAAGTTTTATCTGTATATAAAAATCTCTAACCTTATCTAAAAAGGTTCTCCTCATTGGTATTTTCTTCTGCTTCTATAAGTGTTGTTAATATTAATCTAGCAACTATTATGATATATAATGATATCACACGAAACTTCCTCAGAATAGTGGGCGTGTTGTTTAACAAAAGCAATGGTTACCATTCCCCAACATTTTACTGCTTTAACGCATTTTCACCAAATGTTCCTCCATAAACAGTTTCTACTAACCCACTGTGCCCTGACTGCCATGTCTCTTGCCACTGATGACAACGGGGACAACTGGGAAGATAATTTACTGCTAAAATTAGCTCACATTTCCATTATACAGTTAATACAACAGTTATTATATTTATAATAAATCTTTCAGATTTACTGAGAGTTCTGGATAATCGAGTGTCGAGTGACAAAGCCTTTGCTCTAACTACATTTACGTAAGACAGGGGAACACAGCATAATATATAATAAAAAGTAGAAAGGCCAAAAATAATAAGCAGTGGTATCCTAACTTGTATTGACTTTTTCCACATTTGCGGCTAATATCCAGCTAATATCCAGATTTTAAAAGTCTGAATTTCCATAAGACAGGATGACAATTTCACTGATTCCCCCCTCCTGCTGCAGGCTACTGAGTCTCTTGAAACAAGACTATATTTTTATAACCTTAAAACTGAGCTATGATAAAGCAAACAAATCAGTCTATCTTCTGGAGTGTGTGTGGTGCCCTCAAGTCAAAGCTGACTTAGGGTGATACCTGGTGGGGTTTTCATGGCAAGAGACTATCAGAGGTGGTTTGCCATTGCCTGCCTCTGCAATATGGGTCTTTGTTGGCGGTCTCCCATCCAATTACAAAGGTTGACCCTGCTAAGCGTCTGAGATCTGACGAGATCAGGCTCACCTGGGCTATCCACGTCAGGGCATCTTCTGGAGTACTATCATTATATTACTGGACAAAATGGGCAATCACAGAGATCAGAAACAAAAGTCTTGGGCAGAAAACAGTAGAGGAGAGTGGAAAGTTATAGAGCTACCAGTTAGCCTCTATGAGCAGACAGTACTAGAAGGAATGCACTGACTGTATCGTTTAAAACTAAAATACTGTTCTGGTAACCTCTGCACTGTCAGACAGACTCATCCTTCCTACCTGAGCTGTTTTCACCGCTTTTTTTAGGGCTCATTATTGCTACAGATGCTTGTTCAACAACTTCCTTCTCTTTTCCTTTGCGTCGAATTGGACTCAGAGAGGGGGGATTTGTTAAAGATGGTAATGTTGCCTTAAAAAAAAGGTGGTCACATAATCAGCAACAAACAGTAGACTTCAATCATCAATAAAAGACTCACAATAACCTTAAACAAATATAAAACTACTGCAAGGGAGAGGAATTCTTGGGGATTTCTCCGCCAGCCGTGTAATATCTAAGCTGAGCTTCTGCTTCCCTTTACATTTGCAGGTACTTAAACCTGGGCTGGCTACAGGGAAGGCTTTTGGCCTTCAGGCTGCAGCTTGGAGAGAGCGGATCCAATAGATTCAGGATCAGCCCAGGGTGGATTTTTTTCCTATTTATAACTTGTATTTTGGAAGCCGCTTTTGGTCTCTAAAGAATGGAGAGGATGCTACAGAAGTCAGAGTGATTCTCTAAAAGTAGCAGAGATTTCAAGCTAAAGCTAATCCAACTACGCTAACCAAGGACACTGCAAAGAGGCAGAAAACATATATGCAGCTTCTCCCCATCTTGCCTTGACTGGTTTATTTTAGAAAAAAAATTGGATATACCCTGCCCTCGTACTATCCTAATGTCTACGGGGGACATGCGACCTACTCCTACAGAGCTTTCTACAAACAGCAAATTACATAGATGGGGTAGCAGATCAGGAATTTGCATTTTCAGCTGTTGAAGAGAAAGCTGTCGGGGATTGGTGGCTGGACGATAACACAAGTTAAGAAGAACTTCAACAGTTAAACAACAGCCTACTCTAAATAAAATTATTAGCAAATAACACAGAAGACATAGGATTATACCTTTATTGCTGGGCCTGGCGCAACATCGTCCATTACATGAGCACAAATATTAATGACCTTCAGCAAGTGAGAAAAGATTTGCTCTACCAAAGCAACCAGAGTTCTGTTGGCCACAGCCGGCCACGGCTCCTCCTGCTTCGCTGCACCAGCATTACTGTCCTCCTCAGTGGTCCAGGGGTTTTTCAAAGATTTTAAAGAACTAGCTGAAATCACAACAAGCTTGCTTTTAAAAATTATATACATATTCCATGAAATCTTGACATCACATAAGGAGCCACATGAATAATCATTACAAGCCAAGTGAAAACTGTAATACATTTGTAAAGACATTTATTGCTAGATGGTTGAACGTTTCTTGAACTGTGAAGACAAAAATCCTGCAGGTACAGAAAGACCAGACAAAACCAGAAAATATTAACACATCTGAGTTGATCCTATGGCTCCCTTCTGCCAAGCTGGATCCAACCACTTCAGACTTCCTTCCAAAGAGAAGATCCATCCAAGTAAAGCAATCAACGTATCCAACTTGCTGAAAGAGTCACAGGATGCAACCCAACAGAAGAACTACTAAAACCTCCTCCCCGTACAAGGCTGCAATTAAAATCAGATTTCAAATTTGAGATCAATCTGCCAAGTAGATAAACAGATGAGCATCAGAAACTTCAATTTGGCTTGCCTAGTACTTTCAGAGAATGTTTGGGAAATATACAAAGCAAGAGATTATGGGAGGCTTGGCAGTGAACCAAGAGAGAATGGAACAACGAACACAAAAATTCCAGCAGACACTGCAGTCACGGTAAAAACGGATGACCAGGATGCAGCAATCAGTGAAGAATTTTCTTCCTACCTGCAAGCAAGTTTCCTGCCAGTATCAAAGCATCTTGATGGGCAGAGAGATCGAGTGGGAACCATGCTGACGAAAGGAGAGAGAGAACCAAACCAGCCATTCCAATGGTGCAACTCTTTTGATATTCCTCTGTAGAACCCATCACTGAAAAACTGGAAATTGAATAATTATAAGTTGTCTGGTTCCGCCACAAGTAGTACAAGGTGCAACACAGTACACTAAATGTTAAGAAGTGACACCGTCTAAACAGCAGCCTATGTAATTTGGCACTCGGTGGGGAGAAGTAGCAACGGTCACCACTCGACCAGATGTGTCCCTTTTGGCATTATAACTAGCCTCAACAAGTAGTGTGGACTAAGATACCTGATGCCTCGCCGTCTTGAGATAAACAATGCAGTGCTGTGATTTTAGCATGTGTGACCTCCATTAGAAACAGTTTCATAGCAGTGGAAACCTTCATCTGGTACTCACACAGATCACACGCTCCTGAGATAACCATCTAAGAAACTCTCTAACATCCTTTGCACTGATGCCATTAAGTGTGAGAATTGATGCCATTAAGCATGTGAACTCAGATGTGATCAAAAGTATGATGTCCTCCTCTTCCTCTGGCCAGCTTAGCATAGTCTAACTGCGATGCTGCCTGTCACAGTTGGGCAACATATTGATATTTTGTAGCTCTTCAGAGTTTATGGTGTCATTATCAATTGGATATTTTATTTGTTAATTGTAAATCTGCTATGGCCTAATTGCAATAAACTACTACTTACCTACCTGTGATGCTACCCACAGAACCTCTGCTAGAATCCCAACACCAGATGAGAGGTTCGTCTAGCTCTCCAGCTACTGAACTACTTAGCATTACTACGATTCACCCTCACTTCCAAAGATGCATTCATCAGTCCACTTGAGATAACCTATCATACAAATATCAGACACTAAGGGAAGATTAACCAATTAATAGTACTACTCTGTGGTCTCTCTCTGGAGTTACTGAACAACAATTCCACAGGGAATGGAGGAAAACCAAGGCTGTAGCAGGTAAAACATATATGTTTTAGCCAGATAGTGCCTAACTTCATCCTACAGCTGTGAAAATGGAAAGAAGTGTTCAGAACAAAACTCCAAAAACACAGGAACAGCAGCGTAGCATGGGTTTGGAGTGCCCGGGGCAATTCCTGGGCGCCACATATGCGATGACATCATTGGAAGTGACATCATCGTGCAGGGCGTGGGAGCACTCCTGTGATTTGGCCCACTCACCTCCCCACGCCCATCAGGCAGCCCTCCAAGGCAGCTGCCTGTGCCGCCACTGCCTGCTCGGTGTGCTCCTCAGCTGCAGGATGGCCAGCTCAGCACCCAGCGAGCCAGACACCCCATCGGCATGGCAGGCAGCCAGGACGCCGCGGGTGCCCTCCCATGGAGTGCAGGCTGTCCTTGGTGTGCCCCCCCCCAATTATGTGACTGGGGCAATCGCCCCTCTTGCCCCTCCCCACTACACCACTGCTACTTTCTGACTGCCTCCCCAAAGCCATTACCTCGTTTGCAGTGCAAACAACATGAGCTTGACTAGGAACCCAAGGAAAACGTTAAGTAAAGAAGTGTGGCTGTTTTTTCTGTCTGCATAATATAGGGAGTTCTCATTACTTTTTCAAACTTCAGACACAACCCATCTGGTAATGAAGAGAGCCCTACCCACTTCTTTAGGCAATCTTGGGCTTTGCTTTCTATATCCTAACAGCAAGGTTTTCCAGCCACACACTTATATCCACTGAAAGACACCCCCCCCTGATCTATTTGATTTATGTATAATCACAATTGCTCGTTTTTGGGATAATAACTATTTCATATAAGGAAAAGAATTTGTTTTTTAAAAGTGGAACCTTCTTTATTAGAGCTAGTTAGCTAATAATCTAAAACTTAATATATCACTGGTATATTTTTTCCTGCAAAAGATAACTGAAGGTAAAAAAGCTAAGATTTCCAATGAAAGTTTCTCCCATAGGTAAATTGAAACCATTTTTCACTTTTGAATTACTAAATTGTGAAATGTGGTTAGGCACTAGGAAACTGCTTCATGAGCTCTGCCAGATTTAAGAAAAAGCATTCTGTTAAGTGTCCAAAACAGAGCGAGGAATTGCTGACAGTGAATACAACCCCAGTGAGGCCAACAGACATTGCAATTGTCTGTTCAACATTAAGATACTTCTGAACAAGGAACTAAGATTAAAGTTTCTGACAAGTTTTTTTTAATTCTAGTAAGTATTTTTGTGTGTGCGCGCATGTGTGAGCATGTATGCACACGCGTGCGGGATAGAAAGTCATACAAGTCTCATACAAGTCTCTATAAAATGTAAGCTCCTGAAAATATGTTTATATTTTCCTTAAGACATTGGAACCTTCTTTATTGGATTAATACTTTAACTTACACTCTTACATGCTATTAAACAAGGGCTGCCACAGTTACTGGCAGTGCACAAAGACTCCATAAGTCTATGCACACTTCACTGAAAATTAATTGCCACAGACACAACATTAAAATCATTTTCATCTTGATTTTGTTCATCTGCTTCACTTGTCATTGTTGGCTGAATACAGAAAGGACTTGTCTGATTTGCAAAACTGGACCACAGACTGGTTTCCTTTAGCTTCTTTTTGTTCCCTTTCTTTTACCTCCTCCTATTTCTGATTGCTGGATTTGTATTTATAGTCCCCGCCAGACATGGCAGCATGGAGCATGTGTGTTTGTAACTGTGAGAGAATTAGACACTTAACATATATTTTGGACCTGCAAATCGTACCAGAAGCAGCAGCAGCACTTGCTCTTATTGTCTTGATTTATTCTACCAGGTGTCCCTCCCTCCTGCCTATGCAAAAGGAAGTCTGACACTGATCTGATAAACCCAAGAGGCCCAGCAGTTCAGAATGCTGATTGAGATTGCTGCTCTTACACTGCTTCCTATTGGTACCAGTAAACCTCACAAGATATGGTCAATAGAGTCATAGACAAGGGCCAGTCCTTGATATAAGGATGTAGCATCCTAACTTCTCAGTAAGGCTGAACAGCGAACAAATCAGAGCAGAACTTCTGGTACCTGAAGGAGCGTCCTCTGTTTTTGTAAATATGAACTCTAGAAGTTTGTATACTGGAGGAAGAAACATACCCGCAGTGCCATCCTACATTCCAGGTGCAAACTGGAAACGACGTAGACAGAAGACACAAAGCTTCACAGCAGCCAAACTGGAAAACCCAAGCAAACAGCTAGTCAATTCCAGTAACTCAAGGGAATAAGGAACAATACAGTTTAATGTTGCCCATTTACTGTCTGTCTGTCAGAAGTAAAGAAATCTAGAAATTCAGCTACTGAAGTCATGAACACATTTGACAGACTCACTGTTAGAGATCTTGTGGATGATGTTGTCAAGGCATGGGAAATTGCTGAAATAACCCTGGAAAGGTTGTTCTCCATTGTGACATCTGTTGGACTTTGTAGCATGTTATATCCTCTGTATGTTCTGAAATAAAATTAAGGTTTAAATTTCATTTCTCTTTACTAAAGTTGAATACCATCTCGTGAAATGCAGAAAAACACAAACTGGTATTTATTACCAGTTCACTGTTTTTATTTTAAGCTGCCTTGAGGATCTAGACCAGGGTCCCCAATGTAGTGTCGTTGGGTGCTATGGTGCCCGCTGACATGCTTCCTGGCACCCACCAAGGGTTTTTAGAAAGTGGGCAGGGCCAGGTGGGGCTGCCATCCTAAAGAAAGACACATTAACAACAAAAGCCTCTCTTCGCCACTTATATTAAAACAGCTTATTTTTATTCCTTTCCCTTTGTTTTACTATAACAATTTCCTAAATAAATTCCAAGCACAGCATGGCAACTGAAACATTCAAAATCAACTAGAATCCAATAATTTAATAACCTAAACATATCTACTACCTGATCTGTTCCTTTCCTCACACTTCATGAACTCTGTTTCTAATGAGTTAGGAACCATAGACTTCACCACAGTGTTGTACTGGATCTCTACTAAACTTTTATCTATTTACCCTATGGCATTGTTTATGGAAATGTTCTTGATACTGATACTGCACTAATCTCATACTGTGTAATCTGCCTTTAGTCCCAGAGAGAAAGTTGGACTAGAAATAAATAAATGAATGAATATTCCATACACAAAAACCAAAGTTCTGTACTCAAAGTACATTTGAATGCAATTGGATTTAAAAACCAGTTGGCCACTATATGAAAAAATAACTTAATTAAAAGAAGATTGTCTTCTGCCTCAAGTTCTGTTCACCAAAAGAAAAACTGTAAATGGATGTACTTTGGGGACATGGTCTACTCATGTGCAATTGAAACATCTTCAAAGAACAAAGTTGTGTGCCAACTCTTTGTGTTTTGCCAACTAAAAGTGCAACCAGGGTGGTCATTTTTCACAGACTGTGGTATCTGTACATAGCACACTCAATGCTGCAGAGACGATGGTTACACAAAAAGCTTCTTTACACTCTGTATGGTCAAGACAGACAAGTCCTGAGACTCCTGAGTCACAAACCAGTGACACTATGCATAGTGCATGTTTTTCAGAAAGGGGGCTAAGAGTTTTATTTGGGAGTTTATTCAAAGGCTTTCTTTGAAATCAAGGAGCCAGTAGAACACAACTCTACCTGGTGATGGTGCTTACTGCGAAGTGAGAAGCAGGCTGAGTTTCGTGCATTAGTAGTTTTAAATAGACGCTGCTTTGGTCCCTGGCCACAGCCACCATGGGGTCAGCTTGTCCTTGGTCGCAACGAAAAAACAGCTTTGGGACAAGCCTGAAATAAAGAAAAAGAATTTAGGTAACACATGCTGCAGATTTTGAAAGAGAAGAAAAGCATCTCATGAAGCTCAGGGAATATAAAGGCTCACGCATACCTAACCGTATCCCTTGATTAACACTGCCCTTTCCAGATATGGTGCCCTTGTGTACAAAGAGCCTGGCAAATGGGCACAGACCTTCCCAATATGCAGCTGCCACGTTGTCAGAACAAGGGTGACACGCTGATTTGCACGTGAGCGTGGGCTTGCTACAGAAATAAAGTCAATTACAACACCCAGGTGACCCGTACTCTGAATCCTCTGCAGCACCATTCAGGAAACTTACTCATTCTCATTTCAAGTCTAGGGGAGGGAGGGAGGGTGGCATTTTTAAGCATACGCATACATAGTCCAGTAATTCCTTTGTTACAACTTTGGGTATATGAAACATGTAATAATCTCCAATGGCTAGGTCTAAAATACAGCATCATTCAGTTTATTATAAGAACACTAAGAAAATCTGGAATTCTTCAGTTTAATAAATACCTTATTAAAGAAGCTGCAGCAACATGCCGCACTCTTGGGTCTTCATCTCCAAGCAAAGAAATGACTACATTATTGAGCATACGCTCCTGAAGATTTAACAGCTATAGGAATAGAACAAAGACAGATTAGCATATTTAATTCATTATAGTACAGTTTACAACTACTTGTAATGGCGAGGTCTGCATTGGCAAATACAAAAATGGTGAGATATGACTTGATATTATTACCCATCAAAATAAACAACAAACAAAATTCTTAACTCAAACTTCCAAGGTATTTCTTTCGCAGGTTAACTTTCACATGAAGGATAAGCCAACAATATCACGGCTCAATGAAAATGTGCTTCTCTCTAGACATATTTTTTAAAATCAATTAGTTTACCTTGGAAATTAAATACTTTCTATGACAATAATTTTTAAATTTATAAACATGCAAAAAGTGAAGACCCCAACAGAGCCACTACTCACCCCTGTGTAATGATGAGCCCCTCTGTGCAAGTTATTGGCTCTTCCTTCCAAAAAACTGACCAACCTAAACAGACAAGATAGACAAAGACCGTGTTATGAGCCCTGGTTAATGATTAAGCAAAGCCCCACATGAAAAGCGAGCATTCCAAGAGAACCTCTTTTTAAAAAAGAAAAACCATTTTAAATATGAGGAATGAAATATAGGAATACTCACCGAAAATCAATTTCAGCAAGAGTTTCCAACAGCTCAGTCCTTACCAGCCAATAGGAACTATTCCTCAATGTTAGGAGTTCAACTATTAACTGCAAACCTAAAGTGCTATAGCTGCTACTGCACAAACTCATGATGCAATGCTACAGTGAAAGAAAAGACTGTTTTTAATACAAGGAATTAAGTACAATTCGTTATTTAAACTCTAGGAAAGCTTGCTAACTGTTTCGCAGTACGTCTTCATCTAAAGATTTTGCTTATTATTAAATATCCATAATCAAAATACAACAACAACGAAGCCCATGTCATACATTAAGAGTTTACAATTTTTTAAAGTCTGCTTTGCCTCCCCAGTCAACGTACTGAAGCAAAACAAACTAATGAACCAAAATTGTGTGTTAATGCAGGCATAATACCTTGTACATAATTTTTTGCCCTTACAATAACCACACAAATTCACAATTTAAAAAACGCTGAACTGTAAGCATATCAAACTAGCAAAGCCTTTTGACAATTTATCATGTTTGGGGAGAAAAACTGTATCTCAATATCTTTGACGCAATCATAAGTCTGTCTTCACTCTTGTAAACATATCATATGTATTATGATTATTTAGGAGATTCTTAATCTTTACTAAATCATTCACATCTCATACACTAACCATTAACAAGGTCAAATTTTTTCTCTTGAGAGTGTATAAATTGACCAATATAAAAGATTTCCCATTATCTTCTACTACTTGAAAACCATAATTGCATTAACTAACTACTGGCAACTTTCAACAACAACCTTCTAAGAGGGCATCATTTGAAATCTCATGGCAGGAAAAAAAAGGAACAGAACACCTAACGTTAAATTGTGAAATTAGAAATATAAATGAAGTAAGTAAATATAACACATTACAAGTCTATGCTTTTAGACTACGTGACTTCAAGACGTATTCGTACTACATCATTGCAGCTAGCCGATGAACCTGCAATAGGCATCTCTTGAGGAATTAATCTGACCTCTACTTCCCATAAAGTTAACCAATAGGTGGACTCTGGACACAACAAGCATACACCCCATTTCTACATGATGAGAACTCCTGCAAGCAGAAGCCATCATACAAAATTGTTTTCAGAAATTTCCAAAACCTTTATCAGCTGTCTCTGAGTTGCAATATGCAGGGAATTCAGGCAGAAACGATCACTTTGTGCTAGCTAGTAGGAGCAGGTGGCTGCCACAGAAACTTGCAGCCACTGCTGGTCTCTTGGTTATGTTGGAAAGTCCCCCTCCCCTTCTGCCTGCAGTAAGGTCATGAAGGTTCACACATCACATACGTTATAGAAAAGTTGCTGCTTACCCTCACAGCTGTACAAGCCAACTTGCATGTAACAGAAGACGCATCCTTCAGAGTTCTTTGTAGCAAAGGTATACAGTCTACCAGGGAGAAACTGTTCCCTAGCAGTAAAAAAAAAATACATAGGAAACAACTGAAAGTGTGATTAAAAAAAGCAAGCTCCTACCTCAGCAAATGAGCTCCAATATTACCTGTGGAAGCTCTGATGCTTGCTAGCCAGTTTTCCACATTGAAACGAGATTTAGTAAGAATGGAACAAACGACGGTTCCGCATAAAATGGCTGTTGCTCCTCTGATCTGGGGATCTCCATGATCAATATAATTCACAATATCAGACACATACTGCTCTTCTAGAAAAACAAAACAAAAAATTCATAAATTTGTATACTGCCTTTCTGCTTCTTCCACTCAAGGTGATTAACAATTCACAAACATGCAAAACCATTTAAAAAACCTACATGACCTGAAAATACAGAAAAGTGACACAGAAAAACCAGATTCCTCCAACCTGAACAGGCATTGTTCTCATCAGATCATTTGAAGGCCTCTGGGAATAAAGAGTGTCTTCAGCTAGGCCCAGGAGATCTGAAGAGATGGTGACAATCTCAGCTCCTGCAGGAGAGAGAGAGTGCTCCAAAGCTTGGAGATAACTGCAGAAAGGGACCTCCTGCTATCTTCACCAACCTCACAAGGCAGGACAGTTCACGCAGGATAGCTTCACTTATTGGACAGGCTGATACAGAGGTGGCCTTTCAAGCACTCTGGATCCACAGCCAGTGTTATGCAGTGGTTAGACTAGTACTGGGGAGACCTCAGTCCAAATCCCCACTTGACATGAAGCCCACTGGGCAACCCTGGGCCAGAGTTTCTCAATGTGACTTATCTCAAAATGAAGGAGTTGCTATGGGAGGGGAGAACTATATATGCCACCCTGAGATTCTTGCAGGAATAAAAATAGGGTAGAAGCATAGCTTCTGTTTAGAGCACCTCCTCAAACTGAGCTCAAAACCAAGCTGGAATCCATTGCAACTGAAAAAAGCACTGTTTTTAGTGGCCTACTGCTGTTGCTGTCCTTTACTTAGGTGCCATGGAGCCAGGCCACCACTGGGACTTAAGAATTCCTCCAAAGATCGCTGGTCAAGAAGCACCAGGAGGAATTCTATCTTGCCCAAAAAGCCTTCTGTCTTTTGGGGCTTTTCTGATTAAAACTGTTAACAGAGTATTAAATGACAGCGAGGTGTAGCCGGTGAGTGCACTGCACACTTGATCACCCAAGTGTTTCCAGCTCAGTAAGCCACATTGAAGGACTGATCTGGTCAGATTTTTTTTATTTTCTGGCACATCAATGGGACTCTCTCGTCTTGTCTTCCTGTGATTTTTCTTCATTTTCATTCAACTCCGGGTTAATTGTTTTAGTCGGAAAGCAAGACTGGCAGCCAGCAAGATGTCCTATCTAAAAAAATCACTTCCCTTCCCCTGAAGAAAAAGCCAACATCTAGCACTCCCTTTCTGTGCACTTTTACACTTAATGTAAGGACAGGCCATGAGCATATCTAAACAAGGAGTCCTGGGCTGCTGCAAAGCAGATTAGGGTGAGGAGGGTTCGTCCCTCGTCATGGGAACGAAGCTACAAGGCACAGGGAAACGTGGCCTAACAGCGGGACTCGAACGTAATCATTTATCGGCTTTATCACTAAAGCAGGATTTTTAAAAAATTTGCTGGGCTGTGCCAGGTGGCAATGGAGTTCCTCCCCTGCTTGTGTGCCATGCCAGCGCTGCTTTGCCAGAAAGTTTCTGCCATTGCGTGCACCCGCTGACACTTGCCTTCTTTGGGGCCCGTTGTTCTGTTTGGATCAATTGGATCAATGTGGTTTGGGACAATATGTTTTCTGGTTAAATACAAACAGAACGTTTCCCCAACTCCCCACCTTGAAAAGAAGTGTGTGCATGCACGCACAGCTGCCCTGCACAACACGCACCTTGACACACACCTCCCCCAAGCATTCCTCACGGTCCATAAACATGGAAGCCAGTTGCTGCGTGCTCTCAAACTCAGTGGGTCAACGGTTTAGAGAGGACGGTGTTCCATGCAATTTGGGTGCCAGAGCCTCATTTCCCCACCCTACCCCCCCTTAAAAAGAATAACATGTATTTGCACGTGTGGCCAATGTGAGCATAATGGGTCGAAACTCATGAAAATGAAAAAAATCAAATGGATCAGATATGAGCCAGCACCACTCGAATTGGAACAATCCAATAATGGAATGGAATTATGGAACCAATAATGGAACCAAAACTGAAATGGAAATTTTTCTCAGAGCACACCCCTACTGGATACTGGAGCAGAATAATTTCTGTTCCTTGACTCTGATGGCTGCAGCTGAGCTGATGGTGCTCTTATATTAACACATAACAGTCTCTATCCACCGAAGAGAAGATCTCTAGTGGTGTTCAAAGAAGCGAGCCAAAAACATCAGATCTGTCACAAAACAGAATGAGGTAGTATAAATCTCACAAACCACATTCCTCTTCGCTAGCTTCAAGAGGCATTTTATAGAGCTTGCTGAAGAACGCTTCCGGATGGAGAGCAACAGCCGCTCCCACGCAGCTCACTGCTAAGGCTTTGACGCTGACCCGGACATCTTTATCAGGCACCCGCACTACATAAAAAGTAAAATGTCAATTCCATGCATGGGAATTCATTTTGTTACGTGATGCAGACATACCCACACATACCCCGTAATATTTTCAAATTGTTAATGTGTCAAAGCAAACAGTATTTAACAAAAACAACAACAGTTCATTTGTATACCATTCAGAGCGGTGAACAAAATCAGTGTTGTTATTATCCCCACAATACAGCTGGGGCTGAGAGGAGTGGTTTGCCAGGGCCGCCTACGGAGCTCATGGCAGGAGTGAGTTCAAACCAGCAAAGCACAGCATCACAGCTCAATTATTTAACTACTACACTATACTAGCTGTCATGTATTTTAAAATGTGCTTTATATCCTGTAAATTAACAGAGGTAAAAAGACAGTAATGCCATAAGTCTCCAAAAATCCATGCATTAAATGTGATTACCTGCTGATAACACCAAGCCTGCCATGGGTTCCGCTACCATCACACCGCCCCCAACCCTGCAATCAATCAACAAAGCATCCCTCCCCATCCCATGATGTTAAAATTTGACCCCAAATCCATCTGCAAGGGTATCTGGTGATAATTCTAGCTGAAACAGCATCTATTTAACTGCTCTGCAGGTCAACGTCACCACCGCAGCATGAAGCAATCAGATGCCAAGAAGGGCGATCAAGCGGAAAGAACATTTCCAGTTTTCTTCAACTTACCACCTTTTTCCCCCATAAGCAGAAAAGAGGCTGACAGGAGGCGCACACAGTGGACTAGCGGAGCAGCATCGCCATCAGTATAATGACCTATATCTCCTTTTATTCTGGAAGGCTAATTAAAAAAAAATTATTTATTTATTGAATTTATTGAATTTGTAGACAGCTCTCCCCGCAAGCGGGCTCAGAGCAAGTAACATTGCAATAAAACAACCATAATATAAGCTTAAACAATATAATTGCAATAAAGATAAAAAAAATTTAAGATGCATTGCTCAATACTGGGTCGCCCCAAACATTTAAACCTCGTGGGGCAGGGTGGCATGCTGTTTAACTGGACAGCCGAAACAGGGGGGAGCACTTTGCCCCCCCCCAATGGAGCTGGCAGGAGAATTTGCCGCTTCTCAACCACCATACATGGCGGAACATCTCCATCTTACAGGCCCAGCAGAACAATAACAGACTCCACTGGGCTCTCGTTTCCACAGACAGAGTTCCACCAGGCTGGTGCAAGAGCCAAAAAGCCCTGGCCCTGGTTGAGGCTAGGCAAATATCCTCGGGGCCAGGGACCACCAGAAGGTGTTCATCGGCTGAATGGAGCACCCTCCAGGGAACATATGGGGAAAGGCAGCCCTGATTATGTTTGTTATAAAACCATAAAGGCTAATAAACTATCATTAGTGGAATACAATTCCTGCTGAACAATTGTGATCACAGTGATGTACAAAAACAGAGTACGTTTTTAACTAAAGTCCAAATTTTTATTGAGGACAAACAAAAATGAGTTCCACAGCAAACCAAAAAAAAAGGTGCCAAAACTGGATTTTTTTTCCTGTTTAAAAAAAGGGGATTCCCCACAATGATATCTTGATCCTCTTTCAATGCATTGACCTCAAAATAGACTACTGAAAAGCTACTTCATTCTTCACAAGTAAATGAAGATTATAAAATGGAAGAGACAGCATTAGGCTAAGGAATAAGTTTAGCTGTCTGACGTGTTCATGCTTTTATTTGTCTTTACGTTTGTATTTTGCCTGAATAAATCAATTCCCCAATGAGGACTGAACTTATTTCAAATTCCAAGTTCTCTCTCTTGGCATTAAACTCTAAGCAAATTCCTTCTCCTTTACTGGAATAAGTTGCTCCATTTCTGTGAGAACTCAGCTGTGCCCCTCAACCTGCTCAGTACCCTCTCATCCATGGGAAAAAGGAAAGTTAACTTTCCTTCTGTTTTTTCCCCACATCTCTTAGCTTGCCAGCATCATGACTAAGTATAATCAGCTGAGCAGATACTGCTTTCCCAAAATTATTTGTGGTTTGGCAACAACCAAAGTCTCCCTTCCTCCTTTTTGAGGATCCCTCAGCAACCTCCTTCTTACCAAAAGCATCAATCACTCTTCAGTCACTGCTAACAACATGTGAGTGGTGAGGAAGTAATGCGCAAGCCCAAGACCCATTCCTGACTCCACAGCATGGAGAAGTGAAAGAACCATCATGTTGAACAGGCTCAAGTGGCCGGATTGGCTCTTTCCTTTCGCTTTTGCTAACATATGCCACACCAAAGGCATTCATTAAACTCAGATAGCCTTTGAACATGAGCAGAAGTCTTACCTTATTTTCATGATCACCAGGCTCCATTTCTTCTTTTGGCAAAAATCTGTCCACGCTGCTGTCTGATGGCTGTCTACTATGTCCCATGCTCTTTAACAAATGGGACTGTTGAAGGGCTTCGGAAAGAAAGCCAAACACAGATTATTAAAACTTACTGAATTTCATACACCAAAGATAAGTAAAAATTTACAGTTAGATCCAACAAAGTCAAGTAGATCTTTTCTGCCTTCCCCAATAGCTCCTTGTGACCACCATAACATTGATACTGGAGGTCAGGGGAGCACTATAAGCAGGGGGGGTTTTCTGGGAAAAGAGGTGGCGGAACTCTCAAGAGGGAAATGAGGAAGAAACATACAGGATTCTTTGAAATCATATTATTTTCAAGCACTATTGCCGAGTATTTTCAAGAGGTGCTGGAACTCCATTCCCCTACGTCCCCCCTGAAAAAAAGCCCTGACTGTAAGTAAAATGCCATGGGATACGTGAGACATCAGGTGGAACAGTCTTCACCTCCTCCACTGGTGGGACAAGAAGCTGGTGATGATTTTGCCTGATTCTCCTCTGCGCTGCAGCCCCTTGTGACCTACATCCACAAGGTTCGCCTAGCCCCCAGCACCCACGTTCCACAAGTCATTGGGGTCTGCTGGGAGAAGGTGGAAAAAACCCACTTCTGAGAGTACTTTCTCACAAGTTCTCCCCCATTCACTGACATACCAAGATAAGGATTTCTGAAAGGATCAATGGTCTCCTCCTGGAGGACATTGGAGGCTTCATCTTCTTCATCTTGCAGCTGTCCAATCTGCATCCCAGAATACTGGTTCTCAGCACTCTCTAGAATCTAAACGATACACAAAATGAACTTTAAACACAGTCCAGTTTAATAGTACAAAGCAAAACTCAACTCAGTTACGTGTTCTTTCATAGATGCATACCGCAGCCTAAAATACCGATGACTTTCACTGATCACGCAAGATATTTTAGCTCAGCAGCCTGCCTGTTTCCATATTATCTTGCTAACAAATTGTCCACTTACAAACCATCCATTGCTGACGGGTTCTGATAAAAAAAATCTGAGAAGCCAAATCTAAAACGGATCCAGAAGAATAAGCATCATCCTAAAATGCTTGGAGCAGAACCACCACTGCTCACTCTGGCCCAAATTGGTACATTTGAGATTAATTAGGAGGTGTCAACACATTTCTGAAAACAAGAACCCTTCATGTCCTCTTATCATTCAGTGTCATGATAGGACAGGGAACAGATTTTGCCTCTACTATGAAGGTATAAGAGAAAAAACTAAGGTTTTTGTCTCTTCTCTCTAGGTCTGCACTCCATTCACCTTTGACCCAACTCTTGGAAAACTATTTTTAGTCTATCTTTTGCTGGTATTTAGTGAGCTCTTTTATGGTCTCCCTACTGCAAATTTCCCAAGGCACTTGCAAGTGATTACCTAGTCTGCCTTTCTTTTCACATAGCCAAATTTCTTCTACTTGGAACCAACTACAATTCCTTCGACAATGTGTTACTAGTTTGGACCTTATTTATTTATTTAATTTTATTTTATCGTATTTATATTCCGCCCTCCCTGCAAGCAGGCTCAGGGCGGAAAACATTAAAACATTTCATTAAACATTAAACATAAAACGTTAAAAACATTGTGTAAAGATATTAAAAATAGCAGCACTCTTTTCTTGGTGGCGGCAATATCGTTGATTACAGAAAGTGCAACAGTGCAATTGAACATGGCAGCAGCTTCAGAACAGTGGTGGGCAGCTCCCATAGGGAAGGGAGTAGATGTTATATCCTCCCCTTACTGCACTTCTGCATTTTCTTCTAGCTTGTCACTAACTGACTCAGAGACGTAAGCCCCCTGCTCCCCACCAGCATGGGTGTCACTGTGTTCCTTTCTCCAATCATTCCTAAGGACTTCCCAGTAACTCCAGATGTCCTTCATACCTCAATGAGATTAAAGAGTGATGGCTGGACTGGCACCTGGTGAATTTTTCAAGCGCTTCAGAAGGGCTTTATCTCACCAGAACCACCGGAGAACTCTACATGCAGTCTGAGAATGAACCAGTCTATCTACCTAGTCCAACTAGGCGTCACCTCTCAGTCTCAAGTGTGACCAAGAGAGGAATCAAAGGTCTGTTTAACGTGATTTTTAAGGCCACTGAATTTTAATTCCTGCTGTAGAGATCATTCATGTTTTGATGATTCAGGCATTTATTTCTTTAAAACTTTTTAATGCTGCCTTTCCTCCCAAATAGAATTCCCAAGGTGGTGATCATGAAAACATTTGAATATTAAAAAAGCATTTAAAATATATACAAAACATTCAATAAAGAACACAAATATAAAATGCCAGAACCAGAGGAGGGCCAATAACAAATGTGGGGAGTATGTCAAGTGAAACAAAAAAGTCTTCAGTTGCTGACGGAAGATGACGATAGAGGGAGACACATTCGTCTTCCTGTGGAGGGAGTTACAAAGTTTTGGGCTATGACTGAAAAGGCCCTTTCTAAAGTCTCCATATAGAGCTTTGGAAAGACTTTTCTGTTTTTAAATGTTCAATCACCAACAAAGCCCTTCATGCTCTCAGACTTAATATGCCACAATGCGACAGCTGCATTAACCTCAGTAAAACCTTCTGAAAGTGCCACCCTGCAAATCGCTCCTTCCATTTTGTGCCATAGCTGGCCTGGGGAGGCCACGGAGGCCCTCACACTTGGGTCATTCTACAGAATGTGTTCAGGAGGACATTTTTATAAAACGGAATTGTTCAAGACTCCCTTCCAAAAGGACAAGGGCTGTAGTGTATGGCCCCTTGTTGTATGCAGCACTTTGTTTTATTATACTGCATTGTTTTCTAATTTCTCTAATCATGTCATGTCTTACACTATTTTTATTACATTTTCTAACTTTGCATTCCAGTCTTATTACAGTGTTTATTATGTGTTGTATACTGTTTGGTGTAATGGTTAAGAGCGGTGGGACTCTTATCTGGAGAACTGGGTTTGATTCCCCACTCCTCCACTTGTAGCCAGCTAAGTGACGTTGGGTCAGCCACAGCTCTCTCAGAGCTCTCACAGCCCCACCCACCTCACAGGGTGATTGTTGTGGGGATAATAATAACATACTTTGTAAACCACTCTGAGTGGGTGTTAAGTTGTCATGTAGGGTGGTATATAAATTAAATATTATTATTGTTATTATTCCTACTGCACTGTTTTAAATATTATCATCTGCTTTGAGACTGAGAGAAAGGCAATTATTATTATAATACATAATAATAATAATAGGTGGTAGCAGCAGGAAGTGCACTAACTTCTCCTTCTTCCCTTAACCCAGCAAGCATCTTGGGGAGTGGTACCCTTAGAAACACTGGGAGGGAACATGGATGATATGCCAGACAAGATTCAGCTATCTGGAACTAGATATGGAAGTCAGCTACTCAAATTTATAAATAAGTGATCAGTGCTGTGTAAAACTAAAGCTATAGAGTAAGTGCAAAAAGGATGTCAAGTTGTCAGAAGATTAAAAAGTTGCTAAGGTTTATATTCCTGTTGACAACAGAAAACATTCTGTCCCAGATCTGGACCTTCTGTTGAGAAACGATGAGACAGAATTAATGAGCAAACAATTCATCACTATACTCCACCCCCCCCCAAGCACACACCATTTCAGAACTGTCAGAAGGTGTGACAGCTGAATCGGGACCTTCTGTCGTCGTCTGGGAGCTGTCACTGATGGGAGAGGAGGCCTGAGTGCTGCCGTCCATGTCCACTGCAGGGTCTGACAGGACCGTGCTGACCTGACTGGAGCTGCCGCTGAGGAGGTCATTCTCAGAATCTCCTTTGATAGCTGCACTGGTCAAATCGCAGCTTGTCAAGTCTGACTCTGGCTGCAAGGTGTGCTGAGAACGTGGCTGCTCAGTTATGATGTCACGCCCGGAGGAATTAGCCACAGAGCTTGCGACAGACCCTGCTGTTGGCACCCCTGATGAGGAAGTCAATTCACCAGCTAGCTCAGTTTTCATAGAAGCTGAAAAAAATGTGAGAGGAAACCCAGAAAGCACAAGGGAGACACGGAATTACATGTTGCCTACCAGACCAAATGGTGTTAGGCTAAATCCCTTATAAGCACAGCAGCGTATCTCTAGATCACTTCAACAACTTCAAGCAACCTTTTACCTGCAACTCAAACCTGGGCATTGCCTCCTTATGGCTTAATACCCTGCAGTGTCCAGTCTGCACAAAATTCCCTGCTCCCTCTTTCCCCTGTGGCTCCCATGGACTCCCAAAAGTTTTCCCTGAGGGTCATGTAACCCCTTTAGAATAATGTGGCATATTGCATGAGGGGCAGCAGAGGAGGGAGGCAGCAAAATTACCATATTCCTCCTTGCTGATGCATAAAATTAACAAACTCCCTCCCCTCTTTAGCTCACATAAAGAAACTTGGCCATCCAAACCAATTAAAAAAACAACAATGCAGATTATCAGAATGACAGTCTTGCCAATAACTGAACTTAATTGAGTATCTCATGAAAGAAAGCTTTGGAACACTTGAAAAATCATGCGCGCACACACAATGCTGTCTGCATTTTAAACATCCTCATGTCTTTCCATAAAAAAATAATTTTGTAAGGCAGTTTGTTTTAAAAGCAACAAAACGTAGTTTACTTAGTGATTTTCAGCAGCGGAACCACGTGCTCCTGATATAGCCACAAGCTCAGAGACATACTTACTCATCAAAATAGTACAGAGACAAAACATATAATACGCCCTAAATATTCTCAGACCTGCTTGATTCTACATAAGACTGATGCCTATCTTTTCACCTAGTTTGCAAAAAGCATGTTATTAATTTATATTTAGGGTTTTAATGTCATGCTTTTAGGACAAGGAAAAAAGAGAAGGACGGAGTGAAGAGATTTTCATGACAAAGAAGGCCTACCTGCAAAATCTGTGTTGCTGACCTCAGATCTCCCGTCGGTTTCATCTTCCAAACCTTCTTCTTCGCCTAGAACAACTATAGCTGATAAACAAGGCAATCGTTTATTTAGTTTTTACAGTAGCATCATAAAACATTGAAACTGTTCAACAAGTAAAATTAGCTGCCAGTAAAAAAAAAAATGTAGTATTTAAAACATTCATATTATACATATGAGTAAATAAAATAACAAAGGACATATGATAGACAACATCTAACCAATACTCAGAAATGGACAAAACAGAGAGTGATGGGTAGTCAACAAAGGTTGTTTGGAGCTGCCTGGAGTACAATCTCATCGGGTTGGGTCCAGACTACTTTCCATCCAGAGACATCCCATCAAATGTCCCAGTGCAGACCTTCCACATTGCTCGTCAGAGTTCCCCGCTCCCCAGAAACAGTGTGTTTTGGGTGTCAGTGGGCTGCAGTGGTGGAGAGGGGGAAGGCAGGAAAGTTCATGCCTAGTGGTGGAAAACAGTCTGGATCCAACCCTTTGTTCACTACTCTTCTGTACTTGTTGGTAGTTTCACAGAATGGAGCACAGCCAGCATGAATCTGAGAGACGGAACAGAATAGGCAAGAGACTTGGCTTGGATCACCCGCCCACCTGATCCATGCAGTTTACCACTTCCAGAGCAGAAGGCAAGACATGTATAGAGTACCCCTAGGAGCAAGTGTTGCTATTCTTGTTTTTCTCCCCACCACTGCTCCTCTCCTGTGTGGAGAAAAACCTGCATGTTTTGTTACCCTAATGGGGAGGTCTCCTTGTGAGTTGGGGGAACAAGCATTAAAGGAGATGCAGCGAGAGGTGTTAACTGTGAAATCTCCACCTATGCATACCAGAGTTGTTCCTTTAGAGAACTCTCAAATAAACAGGCAAATGTTCCACTGGAACATTTTTATTAACAGAGGGGTAAAAAGGCAAACACACTGAAAACTTACAGCATACACACAGAGCTAACCAACAGTGAGGAAATGGGAAAGCAGTTTTGGAGGAATGGCGATAATTATCAGTACCAAGACACACACACCCACACATTGAGCACATGGTTGAGCAGTCCAGTTATAGAGCAAAATGTAAAATTGACGACTTTGTTTCGAAACAATGGCTTTAATGGCTCGTCCAGAGGTAGGACAATAATTTGGGAAAGGACTGATGTGATAGATAAGGTCATATGGTCACTAATAACTAGAGTAATTTTGACAATAGCAAAAAGCAACATATTGGAGAAACATTTTGATTTTTAGAAAAAATGATTAGCAGCAAACAGAAGCCAAGAAAATGGCAGCATTCAGAATTCTCTTAATGACAGTTATATATGTAAAGAGTCAACCAAGATGTGTGAATGGAATGTGTACCAAGGCACAGAAATGAGATAGTCAGAAACTGTAAAGCAAGAGATCGTGGTTGCATACATAATCACCTTTTTGTTTTCTGGGAAAAACAGGGCTGCATGAAGACCCCCCTCCAGCTGCAAATCACAGAAAGTACAAATCAAGACACAGATCACAGCAGATGCCAAGAGAGAATTCTAACAGCCTCCAAAATTGAGATAAAAGAAGAGTAAATTTGCTAGCTATGATTATGAATAATTCCTCTTAAATTATATATATATATGAGAATATGAGTTTAATGCTGGAAATCATTACTAATAATGTGTGTGAGCAAAACTGATCCAGTTCATTGTCATTTTTTAGAAATACAATCAGAAATGGGGGGAAAACCACTTTGCAAACCGTCAGCAATTAAAAAGGAAATATGTTACTAACAGCAAGACAGAAGAATCACTCAAGACATTTAGAAAGCCCACAGGAACTCAAAAAACTGATTACGACATTTGAGTTAAGCTCCCAGTCCCAGCACTACAAAATTATATTATTGCTTTTGCCACCTTTAAAAAAAAAACTTTAAAGAAATACTTGTTACTACAAATATAAGAATTTTACCTAAATATGTGACAGTGGTTTATTACTGAAATACACTGAAGTTTATTACTGAAATACACTGAAGTTAAAATAAAAAGCTTACCTATAAGTTCTACTATGCTATCACTGCGGTTCCTACTAGTAGCCTCATCTTTGGATACACTGCCTTGTGCAATACCCCCAGCAGTAGTCAAGGCCCGGAGGAGGTCAGGAGGTGTTGTTCTGAGAAGCTGTTGCAGTAATTCTAAAGCTCCAGTCACAACATTGTGATCCTGGTGCTGAGTATAATGCAGGGTCAATTCATAAACCTAGAAGTCAAGGAGCTTAATTAGGCCATGATTCAGAGGATGTCTGAGCCCCAAGAGAAAGGCACTCTTGCTGTCCGTGATTTCTATACCCATTTGTACTTCTCATGATGTATCAGATGCTGCTTTAGAGGTCCCCCCAACTTCCTAAAAGCAGCTTTGGGGGCAATGGAGGAATGATGCAAGAATGATCATGAAGGCTCCAAAGATAGATAGATGATAGATAGATGCTCCGTCACGTGGCTTTTAAAACATGCAATAACTACACCAGGAACAACACTTTAAAATCATTAAAAACCCTATGCATCCATTCATACTTATTTTTCAAATAATTGTGATTTAATATAACTTTTGGTACTTAAAGGTACGACTAATATTTCAAAGTATCTGAAAATTGTAGGTATAAAATAAAAATATTCTCACCTGCCTCACAGGGTTGTTGTGAGGATAAAATAGAAGAGAGAATTATGTTAGCTACCTTGGGTCCTCATTGGGGAGGATGGAGGGGTATATACAAAACTGTGGCCCCACCCCGTCCCTCCTGTTCTGCTTTGTTTTATACCATGATTGAGGAAACCGGAAGGGGCCCGCAATCCAAAATGCTGTTTTGTATGTATTTGTGGTGGTTTTTTGTTTTTAATGTATTTATATGTTTTAATGCTTATTGAGCATTTTACTATACTCTGCCCTGAGCCTGTTCACGGGGAAGGCTGCTCAAAATCAAATAAATAAATAAAACATTTTAAAAGGATCTACATTCTTCATTTTGTTAAAACATTTTCTTTTATTTTGGACAGTGTCGTTTGATTTCTGGGATGAACCACTTGGCTCAATCAACCACATTTACCTGGAGAGAGACCTGGGGCGGAGGGGTGGGGGGGAACAGCAGTTAAACTCCTCAAACCCCAGGCCTCCAAAATGCTGTGAAAGAAAGGAGCCTGAGATCAGACCACGCAGGTGGGAATCCCTTTGGTGCAGGTCTGTGGTGGTGGCAGCAGCTATTCAAAGAGCTGGATTTACAGAGAAAGGGGAGCCTAGTGGGACAGAGACCCCATTGGCTGAGCACCTTCCTCTCCCTCACAGGGGAGCAGGCTCTTGTGAAGGCCGATTCTCTACAGTCCTAATCTCAGCTGGTGAACAAACAATGTGTATTACAGCCATTGTAAAAGTTAAACTATTCTATAAAATATGGTAAAGATTGGCTCATCAACTAAGAATAGTAGCATCCAACATTTTATTCCTACCTGTATAAGCTGATTTAAGGAAGGGGAAATCTCAGTCTCTTTTCGTATCATACCGAAGCTGCCTTTAAGACTTGTATCTTTCACCTGCTGCTGCAGTAAAGGTATTAGATACCTTAAAGTGAGCAATACTCCAAGAATTAAAACAGTGGGATATTCCTCTTCTATGGGAAACAATAAACCTGCAAAGATAATCATCATGCTTTAAAAGATATCGTCAGTACACTTCCTTTAAGAGCCCATGAGTAGGCAGCATCCTTTTTATGCCCTCTGATCTCCCACTCTGTAATTACGTTGGGATAGTAAGCATTTCCTGGAGTACTGCACAATTTTAATTCTAGCAAGTCAACTCCCGCAACTCACTGACAAACAGTAGATAAGACAACAAAAAAGTGAAAAGAAGTTGATCAAACTGTCATCCAAAACAATCATTAAGGATCATGCATTCTCTCTCTCTCATTCATTGAGAATTAAGATTAATCCACAATAGTAAAGCAAGTTTCTAACTCTTGAGAGTCTTGCGTTCCATTCCCACCACATGGGCTATCATCCCCTTACAGGTCAACATTTGAACGTGCCAAAAGATGAAAAGGACAGCCTGCACTCAAATGGAAAGTGCCTGAAAAAGGGAGCAGTTCCCATATATATTATTATCTGTAATCTCTTAGACCCAGTATCTCCACCAGTACTCTGTTATATACAAATGCATAATTCACATGAGCAAGCAATCAACCAAACCTATTCTCTTCAGACTTAAATCCTTGCTTCACACAAAATTAATGCAATGTATTCAGCACCGAAAATGTCCAATCTTCCTTTCTCTCTTTACAGATTTGGACGTATGTATCATACACCACACCTCTATAGTGAATGGGAAAGACAACACCTTCCCAGGACTCTGTGACCCTTCACCATTCTCAGTCACGCCAGGCAACACTAGACCAGGGTGAATGTCTAGACTTTTCCCACTATCTACACTATACAACCTACCATTCAAAGACATTTTATTCTAAAAAGTGAGAAATTGGCACAAATGGATATACCATTTGCACTGAACCATCACTAAGGGAGGCTTATCCTCCCAAGCTCTCTCTTTAAAGGGCTGTGAAGCATTTTGAAATTCAGAAGTGCTAATGTACATAGGAAGTAGTAGCAGTATGAGTGAAGGTCTCAAGGCCCAAAGGTTGCAGCCTGGTCCCATCGGGAAAAGAATCTTATTAACGGACTGCATGCACTCATGGTGGACTGACCAGGCAGATCTTTTGAAGCCCCAGAATTCTCTCGGCAAGTATAAAGCAGTCCTGCAGGGGCCCTGATACACCCTTCTCATTTAGTTGCGAGGCACATGCATAAACCAACCACTATCAGACCACAAGATATTAAAAGAAATCCTTGGAAGAGTCTCATTCTTTTTAATACTGTTAGGTTAACAGCAACCAGAGTGCTTTACAGGAGTTGCTACAGCAGGTTAAATTCTTTTTCTTGCATATCAAGCCCTTTCTTAGCTACACACTTGCATGGACTAATATTTTATTTCATGTGACCATGTATATGGGCAACAGCGATTTTCAGGATCATCCCTGCCACCAGACACCAGGGTAACAGAAATCGCTTCTATCTACATCTGAGGTGTATACATGCGGCCACGTATCTGGAGAAAGCTGGTACTGCTTTGGAGAGTAAGCAAAATTTATGACAAGAGGCCTTGGATAATGCTACAAGACAACCAAAGCTATGTTTTTGCCACCTTACCTAGCAGTACGTTCAGTAGCCAAGTATAAAAATACTGCGTTCTTCGTGAATGCTGACAGATGCTCACAGCAGATGCAGCTGCTGTTCGACGGATAGTAGGAGAACTGCTCTTAAGGTTCGCTACGAAAGTCTTCAATAAAGCCTACAGACAGAGAAACTCTTCTCAATATTTTGTACTAACATAAGCATACTAACATTGTAACATACTAGCATAAGCAGGAAGCTTCTTGCTTGTTCTTTAATTTTATAGACTAATATGCTCTTTGAAGCAAGATTGTGAGTAAAACATTTGCATCACAGTGATAGCAATCTTCTGAACTTAGACTTAATTAAACCTCTTATCCACTGCCCAATATTAAATGTTCTCCCATCAATTACACCTTTACCACAACAAAAGACCTCCAACTTCAATGCTGGAAAAGAATCCGGGGATGCAGATAAGAAGGCAAGAACTCAGCATTGTATGCGGCAGAATCACAAGAGAGCAGTAACATTCACGAGCCCAAATGGACTGGATATTATTTGAGAAACAGTTTTGAACATGTAACCTCACTGATGGAGGAACCCAAGAGCGGCAGCTGCTCAGCTGCCCATTTATTCAGCCAATGCTAATTGCTAGGCAAATGACTCTTACAAATCAGGAGTGCCTCTTTTCAGATATGGGAGAAAAGCTGAAGAACAGAAGCCCTGCTCACATGTTACTGTGAATGAGTGTACATCTTTTTTGTAAGAAAGAAAGAATGAACACGCAATTCACTTTACAAATGAAAGCAGGGACCTGTATCTGGATAAATATGGGGCATGCATCACACATTCAACTGTACATGCATTTACTGTAATATGAGAATTATTCAATGCACATACAAAGAACATTAATGTGTACAGCATACATGAATTATACTTGTGATCCCTATAACTTGGGAACAGGGCTTTCTTGTGACCAAAATTATCTTTCTGCCTAACGATCCTCATGTAAGGAGGATCTGCATTTTGTAACTGTTATCAGCACACTCAATCCTTTGCTGTTTTCAGGTCAGACACTAATGGGTGTGAGCTACAAAAAGATATGGGTATTACATGACAAAGAAACTGAAAAAGGATTTAAGCATCAGCAAGTTGGAAAAAAGTGTCTGCCACCTTGCAAGAGCATTCAAGACTATAAAGATGAGAGAGATGTAAGTCCACATACACAAGAGTATTGCCTTAATTCAACTTCATGCCAGTGAAATAATGCTGGAATCCTGACATTCTGGACATATTTCCAGAGTACATCTTGATGCAGTGAGTATATGTTATATTACATAAATTCCAGAGTTGGTGCTACTCCTCATTTATGACTGGGAAAATAACTAGCAGGTAGGAAATGAAGACAAAAATGAGAAAGATGCAACTTCTGGCAACCTACACACCCTTTTGTTTCCAAATAATGTGATAGTACCAGAGTCCAAAAAAACCAAGATACAAATTTCCTTGGCCTGTCTAGATGCCAGTACAATCTACATCAAGTCTAAAAACCTTATTTTTTGGCTGCCCTACCACACTAATTAGTCCTTCACAACCTGCTATTTTGCTTACTGCAGAACAATAATGTAGTTATTGTTCGTAAAGTTTTATGTACTGTTACACATTCTTGGATGCAATAGAAGTAAAGCTAAAAAATAACTGTACCTTAATTTCATTGTCATTTGCAAAGTTTCCAAATGCTGACATGATTTTTGGTATTGCTGCAGCCAGTGTCTCTTGTACCGATTCTTCAGAACGCTTGCATACCCGTGTTAGGCAGGGCAACAGGTTTTCTAAGTATGGTCTGGGGGTGGGAAACGCAACAAAACTTATTCAATGATCTTTAACTGAACAGAGCATGCTCGGGAATAGCCATATTATAGCCAAGTAACATCTTCATAGTCACACAGATGAAAACAGTGATTTACATGAACTGCGCAATCCCAGTGAAAGGAATACAACCTGCACAAACAACAGTAGGACCTTCTGAGAAATTATGAATGCTAGTCCCTTGCCCAACTGCAGTAGTGTCATACACACTGCATGAGGAGGCATAGCTGCCATGTTTCTAAGCTTCCATCCCTAACAGTAGCAAACAGCATAAATGTCACAGCAATGTAGGACACGAGTTCAGAATAGTAAGTGTAAGGTGAGCCACGCTAGAGCAAAAAAGAGTAACTATAAATGGGGTCTGGATGAGACTGAGATTGAAAGAGATCTTGAGGTTGTACGGATAGCTCGATGAATATGTCAACAAAGTGTGCAGCAGTGGGGAAAGGGACAACGTCATGTTCGGGATTATTAGAAAAGGGACTGAGAATAAAATAGCCAGTACAGGGATGCCCTTGTATATGAGTTAGAGTACCTGTCCTAAAAGTCTTGGACTTTTCCATTTACCGAAAAGAGACTTGAGTACATAACAGATGCTTATAAAATTATGCACGGGACGGAGAAAGTGGATAGAGAGCTCTTTCTCTCCCCCAAAATGCTAGAACTCAGGGGTACCCCTTTGAAGATGATAGGCAAGAGGTTCTGGCTAGAAACAGGAAATACTTATTTACTCATCATGTAATTAAATTGTGGAATTCACTGCTAGGTGATGCAGTGATGGTAATGAATACAGACAGATTCATGGAGAATAGGTCTATCAATGGCTACTAGTCATGAGTGAGTCAAGGAAAAATCCATACAGAGGCAGCAAGGACCTGAACACAGATGCTGGGGTGGGGACTTACTGGCATCAATGGGGTCTGACAGTAGCTTAGACACAGACTGGCAGAGGAGCCCAAGATGAGTATGATCAATGCCCTTGGGGATTGACAGCCCAAGGGACAGGGCTTGTTTGCCCAGAGCATAGTCCCAACCAGAGGTGGGCACATAAAGAGAAGAGCCCTGGCAAAAAAGGTGGCGAAGGAAGAGGTAGAACCTGCTGGCCAAGGTGAGGGAAAGGAGACTTAAGTGGGGAAAGGGGGAGACAGAATACGCATGACAAAATCTACTGCAGGTGCCTCCAGCAGAGACAGCTTAGGGATAGCCAAAGGCATTAACCATCATATGCTTTGGACTAATTGCTACCTATGGTGAATAAAGTTGGTGTTCCTGTTACCTCTGCCATGATGGACTCTGTGCTCAGAAAGTGCTGCAGAAAGATACAGATTATGTAGCAGTTGCAGCATATCTTAAGTAGGGCTGTGCAATTCGGGTTTCCAATTCAGGTAAAGTACTTGAATCCAACCCGGGCAGGGAAGGCCCGGATCAGTTGCTTGGCGGGGATCTCCCCGGCAAACAACTGATCAGTGGATTTAAATGCCCCTTTCCATGCTGCTTTGCAGTGATATGAAAAAGGGCATTTAAACCCACGGATCAGCTGTCTGACAGGGAGATCCCCGCCAGGCAGCTGACCCAGCCAGTGGGGATTTAAACGCCCCTTTTCCATGCCACTGCGAAGCAGCACGGAAAGGGGCATTTAAACCCGCGGATCAGTTGTTTGGCGGGGAGATCCCTGCCAAGCAACTGATCCAGGTCTTCGCTGCCACCCAACTGGCTGCTGCAGCAGTGGCATGGGCCCCGCAGGAGCGGCTCCGTGCTTCCCCGCCGCCCAGCTGGTCACTGCTGAGCACTTCCACATTGCCCAGCTGGCCAGAGGAGGAGGCTCAAATGCAGCAGCCATTTGAGAGGCAGGAAGGGCTGGAGAAGACAGCTCCGGCCTGCCCCGCTGCCCACTGCAGCAGCGGAGAAGACAGCGCAAGCCCACAGGAGCCATCTCCGTACTTCCCTGCCACCCAGCTGGCTGCTGTGGTAGGGGGAGGTGGCGGCACAGGCCCCATAGGAGCCAACTCCGCACTTCTCTGCCACCCAGCTGGCAGAGAAGCTCCAGGCTTCCCTGACCCCCTGCTGGCCACTAAGACAGTGGAGAAGGCGGCCCCGGCCCCAGAGGAGCCAGCTCTGCACTTCTTTGCAGCCCAGGTGGTTGCTGCAGCAGAGGAGCCAGCTCTGTAATTACCTGCTGGCCGCTAAGGTGGTGGAGAAGGTGGCGCGGGCCCCGCAGAAGCCAGCTCCAGGCTTCCCCGCCACCCTGCTGGCCACTAAGGCGGCGGAGAAGGCGGCACTGGCCCAGCAGGAGGTGGCTCTGCGCTTCCCCACCGCCCAGCTGGTCATGTTCCTGGCTCCACAGCCAGGTAAGTGGGGTGGGGTGGGGGGGCTGTGAAATAGGCAGCTTCCCCCCTCACTTCAGTATGCTCCAAATCTTTTTGGAGCATACCGAAGCAATTTAAATACCTGAAGCCAATGCAGCTTGCCGCTTCAGCTTTCGGGCTATTACAGATCATTTTCCCGTTTCGGATAAACACGAAGCGGGAAAAATGAATTTTTTCCTGGTGCACATCCCTAATCCTAAATACTGAATGTCTCTGGAGGTCCCCTGATAGGGCAGGGTTCAGAACTTCTGCCCAGATTCCAACACTGCCTCCAGTTTCAAAAATAACCTAACATACACATTAAACCAAGAGCTCAATCATACAACTTAATGAAATGTGGAATTTTCTATTGTGTGCTTATTTAAATCGTCTGGCACAGCAGAAATAAGTGTGTTTAAATTAATAATCTCACCGGCATTTTAGGGGACGAACGAGATGTGCAAGTTCAGCAAACCTCCAAAGAGCAGCACGCAGACTTCGAGAAGCACCATTCTAGCCAAACATAATTGAGAACATCTATTAGTCAGATTTCTGTCCATGGTTTTAATTTTGCAAAGAAAATATGAAGATCAGTTATGTGTCCAGAGATCTGTTTCAAGTAAGAAGTACATCCAAAGTAAGAACTAAACCCATCAGAGATTTCCATAAACGGAAGGTATTTCCATTGACTAAGTGGGACTTCCCCACCTCCTCCTCCTCCTGCTATAGCCTCAAATATCCTATCCTCCACCTGTTCCTGGGGAAAAGCAACCCCCAGGAACATCATGGAGGGATTACATAGAGACTGGCAATGGAAAGAGGGAAAATTCACCCTTTTCCATTCACAGAAATCCTCTGTGGAATCAAAGCCAATTATTTAAACATGCACATTGAACTCTGTTCAATTCAGTGAAAGTTTTTTATTTTGCATACTGCATATAGTATATCTTCAATAAGCAGCAGTTTGCGTATGACCTCTGTCAAATTTCTAGTCTAACCATGACAATCTCCTGTCTATGCTGCTGATGGAATGCAAACCAATGAGTTGCATCTATGCGGTAATCATTATACATCTAACACACGAGAGAGAGAGAGAGAGAGAGAGAGAGAGAGAGAGAGAGAGAGAGAGAGAGAGAGAGAGAGAGAGAGAGAGAGAGAATATGAATCTCATGTCATGTTAAACCAATATATTGCATTGCTGGTACTCTCTTCCCCCCTCAATTCAAAACTGCAAACACTACCAACAACAAAAAAAACCCTCACCTTTTTAATCTCTTTGTAGAGTTCTAACTGTAACCTTGGAAGGTTAGAATCCATCAAAGCCTGGAAGAAAACCAAGCCGTCAATCAACAAATAAGCATACTTTAAAAGTGTTCTATTGTGTAGTGAAGAGTTTGCAGGTAGATTCAATGCAGTAATACTTACCTTTTGACCTACAAAGACAGCAGTGAAGAAGAGCAAGCAAAGACACAGCCAGGCCCACCCAGCCCACCAACTCAACTGCAGCACTCCTAGCACAGGAATCCTAACCAGAGTTACACAAGTCTAAGCCCTCTGATTTCAGTTGTCTTAGACTAGCATAACTCTGCTTAGGATTGGACGATTAAGTATGGGCAACTTAACCGCCTCACCCATAAGCAGAGACAAACAAGATCCTACAACTCTCTCCATTAAGCATTCCTATTCTTATACATGCAAACAGTTTTATGTATTTTATTTATCAATTTAAAATTTTCTGACATACCTTCCTTCATGATTGAAGATGGCTCACAAGTCACAATTTAAACATTACAATTTAAAACCAACAGAATAAACTCCAGACTTCCCTCTCCCACAAAAAGATGCCTGTGGTTTATACCCCATTAAAAGCCCAGGCAAAGAAATGGCCTTGCACTGCCTCTTGGAGATTTCCAAAGAGAATGCTCCCCTTACTTCCTCAGGGAGCCCTTCCACAAAGTAGGAACTGCAATGGAAAAGCAACGAGCTCTGATTGATGCCAGGCAGGATACTTTAAGTGAAGAAATAGCCAGCAGGTGGCACCCTGAAGATCACTGTTGGCAAACAGGAACATATGGTATGAAATGATCCTCTAGATCTGTGGGTCATAGGCCATGAAGGGCTTTAAAGGTTATACTGGACCCTGAATAGGGCTTGGAAACAAACTGGGCAATAATTGGGCAGCTGCATTCTGAACCAGCTGCAGTTTCCAGGTCGTCTTCAAGGGCAGCCTAATGTGGCATGTATTACGGCAATCCAACCATGAGGTCAGAAAAGCGTGGATCAGCATGACAGATCACTTGAGGCTAAGAAAGCAGAGAGTTGGCAGACCAAATGCAGCTGACAGAAGGAGCTCTTGGTTAGTGCATTAACCTGCTTTTCAAAGAGCAAGGCTGGGTCTCTGAGTACCCCAAAGCATTTAAACTGCTCTGCAAGCTAGTTTAGCTGACAGAATCAATCATCATATTATTATTTTTCACAGCTATGCCAGTTTGTCCTAGCATTCACCAGTCAGGATATTAAGATGTCAGTGCTACCATTTTAATATTTCCAGGGAGGGGGGATCCAATTAAACCTGTAGGTATCTTGTTGAGTTTTACGACTTTCTAATGGAGCCAGGACAGCAGCATCTGGCTCACTATTAATAAACTGCCATTCCATTGGAGCCCGATAAACCTGCAACTTAACTACTGTTAGTGTGTAACTGAATTTTGTATTGCTTATTTTTAATGAATTTTGACATTGTTTTTTGTAAATCACTGAGAGCCTTTTTAACTAAAACATATTCAACACATTTAATAAATTAATAAAATACACGTGAATTATTCTGTTTTATCCCTTTGGTTTTAGTCATTTCAGCAAATATACATTCATTCAGCACAATCCACAGACAGTTAATGTAGTAACTCTTGCGGATCTCCTCCCTGTTGCCGATTATCAGCAGCAGGAAAGAGAAAGGGCCCTGCACTGAACCTCTTGCACTCAAGGGAGAAGGAGCTTCACAGGAAGAGGGGCTGCTTGACACGGAATGGTAAGAGAAGGCTGGTTGCTGAAATCACCAAAAACATACTCGCTTCAAGATACGTATCTCTTTCTAAATTATGAGCACACAATTGCATAACAGAAGTAACAGAATAGAAATACAGCAGTCAGACAGAACAACTTATCCAATTATACCCTCCATACTTCAGAGAAAGGTTATGTTCTGACTTTTTCATAATACAGCATGTACTTCACCAGGTCAGATAGACCGACTGTCTGGAAGTTCTGTACTCAAAACCTGATTTCCAAGCACACAAAGGCCCAATTCAGATGGGGACTGTGGAAGAGAGGATTTAAGATCCCCCTGCCCTACACCATTATCCTGACCTGAAATAGCCCCAGGAAGCTGCTATTTGCTCCACTGGGGAAACTTCACATGTAATGATGGATGCATGCAAGTTTCCCTAGTGGGCATGCCATCTCCCTGCATGCCATGCTCTGAATCCAAATCACACCTCTGTACACATGGGAATCACAAGCTGAGCAAGGAACTCCCAGACCACACCCCCAAACAGATCCAGGGAGACCTGGAAAAAGTAAAGTCCTTCCATGTCTCATATTTATTATCACATTGTATCCGACTTCTCTTCCTTCATGGAATTCCAAGTGGTAAATACACAATTCCCAAGTGGTCTCCATTTTCAACCCTGCTTAACTTCTCCAAGGCTGCTATATCATGTGCCTCCAGACAGGGATAGATGGATACACATGCACGCACGCGCACGCGCACACAGAATTCACGTTGTTATGGGAGACATCTATTCATATCCCATAAAGTACAAAACTACATCCCCCTCCCCATGGCTTACCTTTATAACTTTATTGAGACATTCATCAGCAACCATCCTTACATCTGACTCTGAATCATCGCTACAAAGCAAAAAAAGTTCCATAGCAATGCCCAGTAATTTCTGAAACTCTGGAGAATTTCTAAAGTAAACAAACAAAAGTTAAAATGTGTTAAATCTAATTGGTTAGTACAATGTATCTTCTGAAAGTCACTCTATAAAACTCTTAAGAGTGCATTTTTAAATTCTATTTGATGATAAATTTTGCAATCACTGTATTTTCCAATCCCATCACATAACAGGAGATACATAAGGAGAAAAAACAGCTTAAAATTAAAGCAAGACAAGTTCAAACAAGACAGCAATTTTAACCACGCATGTTAATTCATAACCTGTTTAATTCCCTATCCTGAAGACCTAAAGCTGGATCCTAATCACTGTACTTGCATAGAAGATCATTCCAATCTCTCCCTTCCCACTGCCGTCCACTGAAATCTTTCTTCCAGGGATCAGTAAACCACAGGGACACCTGCTGGGGGTCTGCAGTGGGAAGATGAAAATCAGCAGAAATCTCTGTTCAGCAGAAATGCCACTCACTCAAGGAACAAGATTCTTGAGGGCAGACTTCATGAGTCAAAAGTTAATTTATAACAAGGGTGACTGCTAAATTGTCATAATCCTGATAGAAGGCCTTAAGACTCCCAAAATAGAATGAAAAAAAATGAGAGAATGAAAGAAGTACTTGATATCATTAGATATGGATTTTTCATAGGAACGTTGTTTCTGAATTCTGGCAAGAGAAAGCTGTTAAATGAAACAGCTTTTTAAAAAGACTTCATAAACTGGTAAGGAAGAAGAAAATGCTGGCAACACGCCACAACAGTGCAATGGCAGTCACACCCGAATTTCTACATTAGATTACCAGATATAATGGGCAGGTATATAAGCATGTGCCCCTCCCTTGTGTGGTTAACTATATTTGACAAAGCCCTCTCTGGGCAGCAAGCCTATTTTACACTTTATGGCAAATACATCAAGCAGTAGTAAAGACAGATTTGCAACAAGCCTGAAACAGGCTGCCCTCCCTATTTCTTTCCTCCCCAGTTTCCCTGCCTCTAATCAAGAGTGGATTCACTTCAAAAAAGGAAAAGACCAATGAATGAAGATATGTATCAATCTCTAGCCACGGATTTTACCCTGCAATTAATGTCAGACTCAGTGCAGAGCTCACCATATGGTGCTGATATGGAATCATCACCATATTAATCAGCCTTTGAAAACTCAGCAGCATTTCAATTAACAGAATTCAAAAAGCATATTATTACCTTTGAGCAACTATATTTTCGCATATTGTCAGGCAATGATTCACTCGGTCTTTCTTGCTGGTAGAAAGGTCTTTCCTTCTAAAACAAAAGGATCAAATTTCAAATGCTTTTTTTTTTTTACAAATGCTAGGCAAGAAATATGCAGTTGAATCCACTTAATATTTATCTTGAGTACTTTGTTAGCTTCTCCTGATATATAAAATGGTTCTGCTTCTTTTCCATTTCTCTCCTCAAGACAGTTCACTCTGCCTAATTCCCCCATGTGATTCCTTAATTCCTGCACACAGCTTAAATCCCAGCGATGATTTCCAGGAACTGAAAGGGAAGGCAATTTTCACAGAAAATCCTTCATCCCCTCCTGCTGCAGACCTCCAGTTTGCCCCTCATGATGTTCCTGGGGGACATTTTGAGGAGCTGCAGCAAAGGGAGAAAGCTGGGGGGGGGGGTGAGTGGATACAGTTGGAATCCTGTGAGTGCACATGTACCTGCCATGAGGAAAAAGAGCCGTAAGAATTGGATTCTATACCAAGCAACTAGTAGACACTGCCATAATCACAGCCGATGGAGAAATTATATAGATCCATCCAGCAGGACAACACATAATAAAACTGCCGCCAACACCATGAGTATCTAGCAAGCTTCTGTTGATCCCTGACCACCCTCTGGAATAGGGAAATGGTCTCTCCTCTCCCCGCATCAAGAGCCAGTCTCCGTGGTTCATGGGGGAACTGATGATGATAAAATGGGAGGGACAATGGCAAGAGCGCCACTGGCAGAAAACTCGGTGCAAGAGTGATTGAACACAGCACAGAGCCTGTATTAGAGCCTATACTGAGGCAGTGATGGCAGCAAAAAGGCAATACTTCTCAGCCACCATTGTGTCTGCACATAATCATCCAGCTGAGCTACTCCATGTGGTTCGGGGGCTTTTACATCATGACCACACAGAATTGGACTCTGACCACACAGCTCAGTGTGATCAATTTGCTAATTACTTTGCAGACAAAATCACCAAGATCTGCTCTGAGTTAGATGCTAGCATGGGCGCATGGTCAGTTGATGTACCTCTGGCATCTGCTTATCTGATTTATATGGACACCTTTCAGCTTGTGGAGCCTGCATTCTCAGCCCTGGCCCTTTCTGGCTGATAAAGGCTGCCAGAGGGAGACTGGCTGATGGGATAAGGGGAGTGATAAATGCTTCCTTGAAAGCAGGCACTGTACCACCCAAGCTCAAGGAGGCAGTAATTTGACCTGCACTGAAAAAACCCTCCCCGATCCCTACTATGTTGGGGAATTTCTGGCCAGTCTCCAATCGTCCATTCTTGAACAATTTATTAGAGCGGATGCTTACACCTTTGACTGGACTACTGTAATGCACTCTTCTCGGGGCTATCCTTGAAGATGGTTCTGAAGCTACAGCTACTGCACAATGCTGCAGCTAGCTTGATGGTTGCGGCGCTATTGGGAACATGCAACTTCAATATTACAGCAATGACTCTAGCTACTGATCTGTTCCCAAGCCCAATTCAAGGTGCTGGTTCTAGCTTTTAATACCCTACTTGTCTTGGGACCCAGATATTTGAAGGACCATCATCTCCCACACATTTCTGCCTGGAAGTTAGGATCACAGGAAGAGGCCTTTCTGACTGTCCCATCAACCAAAGAAGCTTGGTTGGTGGGTACACAGGGTAGGGCCTTTTTGGTGGCAGTCCCACTATTGTGGAACAATCTCCCCAGAGAAGTGCACTTAGCCTCCTCACTATCTAGCTTCAAGAGGCAGATGAAGACTGTCTTATTTAAATAAAAATTATTTATTTATATAAAAATTATTTAAATATTTTAACTGTGTTTTAACTGTTTTTAACTTTTTAAAATATATTGCATTGTATATCTTTTACACTGTAAGCTCCCTTCGACTCCCACTACTGCCATAAACTCTGCAAGTGGCCTTGGATAAGCTACTGCTCTCAGTCCCAGCTGTAATGTGGGGATACTAACAACACTGACTTTGTTCACTGCTCTGAGTGTGGCAATAATCTCTTAAGAAGGGTCATATACAAGTACAGTGTTATTATTATTATTATAGTTATACTTGAAAAATGTAAATAGCAATACATCCTCAAGTGAGTCTGGCAAACTGTGTCCAAGCTCTCTCTGATACAGTCTAAGTCAGCAAGTTCTTTCCCAATATTACTATAACCTTACAACCATTCCTCAAAGTACCTGTGATGCTCTAGAACCACAGCTAGGCTGAATCCACATTACCTCTGTGCATCCTGGTGTTGCACTAAATGTTCGCTAAACACCTGGAAGTATAGTGTCTTTCTAGTGCAATTCAGAAATTGCGCTTGAAAGACGATATACTTCCGGGTGTTTAGCGAACATTTAGTGCAACACCGGGACGCGTGGAGGTAATGTGGATTCAGCCCTAGACAATGATCACAAAGGCTTATTCCCTTTTTCAAAAGCAAAGTTCCCAGAAATCACATCCTCCAAAAGTACATCTCTACCTGTAATATCTTGTTCTCCACCAGATGAACAGCTAAATTATTTTCTATCTGATGACTTGTTTTACTTATTTACTTACTTCATCTGTCAGAATCTGAAATAACTAACCTAAAAACACAAGGCAAGTCTAGGAAACACCTGAAAGACCCAAAGCATCAAAGAAAAGCCAGAATAGCAAAGAGAGGCACAATCATGCAGACCTGTTGTATCAAGAAACCTAAGGCAAAGCACTGTGGCTCAGTCGCAGAATATCTGCTAAACATGCGGAACATCTCAGGTTCAATCCCCAGCATCTCCAATTTCAAGGATCTGGCAGGAGGTGATGTGACAGACCTCAACCTGAGACTTCACTACCAATCTGAGTAGACGTTACAGATCTTGATAGACCAATGGTCTGATTCAGTTCATAAGTGTTTATTTATAACAAAGGGCCACAGAGGACAGAAGCAGAGGTTTTTTTCTCTTTAGAAACAGGGTAAAGGAATATTTACGGGGGGGGGGGGAAACCATGCTCATCCCGTCTTTAAAAAAAGCATCTGGACACAAATTGAACACATCTTTGTTCAAGAAAATATGAGACTGCAAAACGTGCCACACTGTTGAGCTAAAATAAGTTGCGGTTGGCGCGCGCTTGTGTGTGTCTCCCGATACACCTATGGAGAAGTGACTGTTAGATCACGAGACCATTTCCTCCTCTCAGGCGCCACCCGCCCTCCAGCCCGACGTTAACTCAAGGCCTCTGGCTTTCTGACTGGACATCCTTCCCTCGGGCGCGCAGCAGCGGAGCGAGGAAGGCCCGCCAACCGGACCCCCTCCCTCCCTCTCTCCTTGCCACTCACGGCCTCTGGGGCGGTTCCTCGGGGGTGGCAGCCGAGGCGCTGGCGGAGGCGGCGGGGGTCTGCTGCTGCTGGAAGGAGCGGAGGGACTCGAAGGCCTTCATCAACTTCTCCATGGTGGCCATCGCAGGGGAGGGAAAGCGGAAGGCGCCTCCTGTCGCCCCCTCTCAGGCAGCCCCGCGTCACCGACCGGCCGCTCACTGACAGGAGGCCAAGGAGGGACGCGGCGACACGGCACTTTCAAGCCGCCACAGGCTCGCCGCCATCTTGGAATCTCCCGTCAGCCGCTGGGCCCGGTGACAGTCCAGCCTGAAGCGCCAATCACATTAGAAGTCAGACGAGGACAGGCCCCTGGACCAATCGCAAGAGAGTGTGTAGAATGAAGCCCCGCCTATCTCCCGCGACCGGCCTGTGCCTGAGCCCGGAGCAAGGAGGCTCCTCTCTTTGCCCCTCCCCCTCCCGAGGACCTGGTTGCAGCGTTGCTCCGCCTCGGCAAGAGGCCCTCAATCCATCGTTCCGATCGTCACGCTAACCCCGAGGGGAGAATGAGGCCGGCCGTTCCGTAGTGGGGAGTTGGGCCGCTCAGGCACAATCTCCGGGCCTCCTCCTTTGGGGGCCGTTCTGTAATTTGCCCCCCCCCGTCTCTATGGCCGCCAAGTGACGTTGTCGAGAGCTTCCATCTTCTCGCGAGACTGCGGTCGGCTCTTCCTTGGCAGGCTGCGGCGGCTCTGAGGGAGACATGGGTAAGGTGGGCCCGCGCAAGGGAGGCGGCTCGGCCGTCGCTCGGCCCGCGCGCAGCAACCCCTTCGAGGTGAAGGTGAACAGGCAGAAGTTCCACATCTTGGGCCGGAAGACGAAGCACGACGTGGGGCGCCCGGGCGTCTCCCGCTCCAAGGCCCACAAGAAGGTGAGCTGAGGGGACTGGGAGCATGTGAAGAGCGCTTCGGTTGCGCTCGCTGAAGGCCGGCAAAGGCGCGGTAGGGGGGGCCTCTTCCCTTGTCAGAGAATCTGCAGCAAAGCTTCATGTCCCCGTGATGGGGTTTGGGGTTCAGAATGGTACCCACCGAGTGAGCCTGGGGCGGAATGGCGTTCTGGTCTCTCACCCCCTTGCGTGTAGAGGTCTGCCTATACGCCAACGAAGGCCATGCTTCTTTGCTGCTCTCCCTGGATCTATCTGCAGCCCTCGATACAGTCGACCGTGCTATCCTGTTGAGGCCTTCGGAGGCAGAAGTAGGTATCAGGGGATGTGCCTTGGGCTGGTTTAAGTTGTTCCTCGTGGGACGGAAGACCTGCTATCCTTGGAATTGCCTTGTGGGGTTTCACAAGGCCCCATCTTATTCCTCATGTTATTCAACTTCTGTGTAAAGCCTTTAGGAGAACTCACTCATAGCTATGGAATTGGATGCTGTCAGTAGCCAGCTCTATATCTCCTTAGCCAGATCTCCTGATGATGCAAGTAGAGGTATGGAAAGCAAAGCGACTGAAACTCAACCCAGACAAGACACAGGTGATGCTGGTTTGAAAAGCAGAGATCTTGAAGGACACTGTACTTCTGACCCTTGATGGTGTCAAGTTAATCCTGGCTGACTCCAAATCAAGAGATCTACAAGAAAGGAATTATGTGAAGATGCTCGTGTGAAGGGAGTCGCAATGTTAGCTGGGAAGATGAGTTTTAAAAGGCAGTTTGGAAGGCTCTGTTAATTTCCCCTCTCTACAGAGCCAGCAAAGATTGCTTTTCTGAGGGTTTATTTCCTCTGCCTGCTAGAAGGGGAGGTGAAACTGACAGAGCCTTCCAGAGGCAAAGAGGAAATTAGCAAACCCTCTGAGGAGGGATCTTTGCTGGCTCTGTAGAGAGGAAAAAATTGAAAAAGCTGATCTCAATTTAAAACTCTGCTTCTTGCGACTCCCTTCACGTGTAATTCATCTCTTGTAGCTTAGCTCTCAGTTAAGAGACATGGGGTTATACTAGACCGATCACTTCTGTTTGTGAAGCAAGTAAACGCAGCTGCGAAAAAGGCCTTCTCCCAACTCAGACTAGCCTGGATCTGGCCACCTGGATTCTTGACATAGTAATATCTAGGCTAGACTACTGTAATGCACTCAGCATAGGTCTTGCCTCAAAATCAACTAGAAGACTTCCATTGGTGCAGAATGCTGCAACAGCTTGATGGTGCATGCATATCATTCCCATTCTGAAGTCACTTGGTTGGCTTCCCATCAGTTACTGGGGCTTAATTCAAGCCCCAGTAACTGATCATGATTATCACATTCAAAGCCCTTCATGGCCTTGGCCCCTAATATCTGTGCGACCACTTCTCTTCCTATGTCCTGCCACAGCAGCTGAGCTCATCTGGTCAGCGCATTTTGCAGATCCCACCTTGCAGTGGGGCAAAATCAACAGCTGCCTGCTTGCATGCTTTCTCTTCACCTTATGGAGAGGTGTCTCCTGGCTTTCCATAAACTGTGCAAAACTGAGTTATTAAGGAGGTTTTCTACCCTGATTTACAGAACAGTATCATAAGAAATAGCGTTGGTAGGGATATGGAGTAAACGCTACTCTGTTGGGTACTGTCTGTAGATGTAGATATGTGGCTGTAAGAGAGTTTCCATGCTGCAAATTATGCCATGAAAGTAGTTATGCTTTGTTTCAGATAGACTTCTTCTCTGTGTTTGGCTTTATGCTTTTAAGAAAATTTTCTACTACTGTTCCCTATTGTGTCTGTTTCCCTGAATGTCCTAACTGTTGTTTGTTATTGTACTTTCCTCAGTGAATCTCCTAGCTGTCAATTGTATTTCACTTGCACTGTTGTAATCTGCCTTGGAACTCGGCTAGGAAGGTGGACAAGAAACAAACAAACAAATGGGGGTATTAAGGAACACTCTGAGGGAGTACAGAGTGTGGGTCTGCAGTGGGTGCAGGAAATCAGTGAAAATCATGTCCTCTCCAATGGAAGTGCAGCTCCACGGGCATAATGGCTGTTAATATTTTTATTTTATTTGTTTCTCAGATTTTTAGACTACCTCTGCTTCGAAACGAGGCCTGAAGTGGTTCACAACCGTAATAAATATACATTTGAAAACTAAAAAACAAATTAACAAAATTGAGAGGGATCCCACAAGAATACAGCTAATAAAAACAGTGTGATCCCAGTGACTGGGACAGCCCCACAACTAAACAAACCAAGTGGCAAAAATTCCAATTCCAATGTGGAACCTAATAGGCCAGAATGGCACCTTTGGATCCAACCCATTGTAATCAATAATGTAATTATTATTTTGTGTATAAGGTAATAGCTATTAGTAATGTAATTAATAATGTACCATAGATGTTTTAATTGTTTGGTCATGCTTTCTCTGAGGAAGCCCTGTGTTAATCAGCGTTTTTTGTGTTCTGCTTTTTAGCGTACACTGACATTACTAAAAGAATACAAAGAAAAGGACAAATCTAGTGTTTTTAAAGACAAACGGATTGGTGAATATGATTCCAAAATAAGTTCTGAGGAAAAAATGATGAAGAGGTTTGCTTTGGAACAACAGGTAATATGTAAAATATGTTAAGAAAGAAAAACAAGTCATGGTTTTGATAGTCTGTCCTTTTGCAAAGTTAATGGTTTTTTACACAGAATTCCAAATTCTCACTGTAATGTGTTTTCTGTTAAAGTTTAATAATACGCAGTCTCTTTCGTTTGGTAGAGCTTGCCAGTAATCTTTTACATATTTACTTCAGCGTAAATCCCATTTAACTCTAGAATTTATTTCCAATTAAAGATGCACGGGATTGGGCTGTGAATCTCTGAAGTAAGCAGCATGATGCGTAGTGCTCTGGGCCCTGGGTTGGAAACCTAGGCATTTTGGTGGGAACAGGATTCTTTTTGGTTCTAGGTCCTAAACGTATTTCAAGAACATGTGTTGAAATTAAGGTGTTCATATGTCTGCCTATTTGGACTCTTGATTGTGAGACCAGGGAGTTTGTGGTTGTTTCTGCAGGGGTAGTGAGGTGTAGGGGACAGGGGAGTGTTAAACCAGCCAGTGAGAACAAAAGGTACTGTGTTGCTGATACCAAGTGATTGATTTGGAAAGGTGGAACAGAGAAAATGTACCAGGAAGGAATTGGCAGATGGTATATCATTTATAGGGTTCAGATGTCTGATGGATCAGGCTTTCGTAGAAAAGGGGTTAACTGCCATCATTCTGGAGTTGTTTAGGAGTGAGAGTATTTATAATGAGCATCTGAACATGAGCTGTGTTAGCCACACAGAAGAGGAAGAAGTCCCTAAAGGAGAGGAGAACTGTGTATTGTATTCTGAATAAAGGACTGGGCGAATGGACTAGTATTTGGAACTCACCCTCTAACAGATCCAAAATATAGAATACCCAGTTTCACATGAAGCTACTTCGGGTGTCGTTAAGATATCCCCCGATGGCCAACTATCATCTCACTTCCCAATTACAAAGGGAGTTAAACAAGGCTGTGTCCTTGCCCCATACCCTTTTAATTTATTTTTGAATGATCTGAAGCAACATATGTCTGTTGTAAATGGCCATCCTCCCTTTCTGGAGCAATTAGCAATATACGGTTTCAGTTTTTCCAACTGTTTACATTTTGGTATTATACTCCATTACAACTGAATAAGATAACAAAAACCTATAATCCATTTTGTTGGAAAAACTAATCAAATAGGCTCTTGCACTTGGTGGTCTTGTCCTGTTATTCGAGCATTTTGGAAAGAAGAGTCGGAGCAAATTGAAAGGGTGTCAAATTTTGAGGTACCATTTAACCCAGAATTTTTGTTGTTAGATCTTTGGCCTACTTCTGCTGTCTCTAAACAGCAGAAGAATCTGATTTCCTTATTGTTATCTACTGCCAGACTCACTATTGCTGCTAGATGGAAATCACCTCTCTCCCTGCCCCACTCCATCTTGCTGTGGTGAGAGAAACTTTGGCACAGCTATATTATGGATAGAATTACAAATAACTCTTTTTTGAGACTAAGATAAATTTCTCCCCTCAAGAGTATGAAGTCATATGGGCTCCTGCGGTACGCTATTTAAATGACCAAGAAGTTATATCTTCAAGTTGGGAACGACTGCTGATAATATAAGGGGGAATTTGGTTATTAGGACGTTATTTATTAAGATGCTATATAAGAAATTTTAAAATGTTTATCACATGTGCCTGTTTTTGTATCTGTTATATTGTCTTATTTTTTAATTTTAAAAAAGGACTGGGCATAGAGGGGAGTAGAAATCACAAACTTGAAAGCTGTCTTCTTTTTCTAAGAGACGCGATCTAAATATCCTTACTCCTCAGGACAAATAAGCTCTTGATTAGAACTATTAATTTTCTGTCTAAGATGGCTCAATATATTTATTGATTTTTGTTACAGAAAACTCATGAAAAGAGAAGTATCTATAATCTCAATGAGGAGGAAGACTTAACGCATTACGGCCAGTCTCTGGCAGACATTGAGCAACTGAAAGATGTTCCGGAGAGCGACAGTGACACCGAAGAAACAGGAATGCTGTCAGGTAAGGTGAATCATGCCTGTGCTACACATTTATGTTGTATAACCAAATTGCAGCATTAAAACTCTTTGGATATCCTGTTTGTTCTAATAGTGGAATTTTAAGGTTCAAGACCTTGCCAGTTCCCAACATTGTCAAGCAGAGAAAGGGGGGCCATGGTGTCAACAATAAGGGGGAAAATACCATATCTAATCACTGTACAATTAAAACAATTCTCTATTGAATATTCAGTGTACATTCATTAAAACTGTTATGTTATTGTTGTGGTATTTTTGGAAATGTTATAAAAACATTACACAAAACTACAGTTAACTATATCGCCCCACAGTGTGAACAAATGCAAGCAGCACCATCAGTCATATACAATTCCTTGATGATAAAGCATAAAACGTTTTTTATCAGATAACCAGCAACTGAGTTCCAATAATTAAACTGTAGAGTTGAAAGTCCTTATCTGAATTGTACATCCTTATTTTACTGTAGACAGCTTGGCTCTACGAGCATCCAGTTGAAACTCGTTGCATGTGACTTTTTCCACTGTATACTAACACAATCTGGAACCTATTATTGTAAATCCAAAGCCAATCCCTCTTTCTACTGGAAGAAAAGTCCTTCAGCATTTAAACTGTTGGCAGAAAGGATGTCCCAACATTGTGACAAAACATAGTACCTAAATTTGATAGATTAATCTCATTTTACTTGTATTATTTACAACAATGTAGCAAGTACTTTGTGTGACTATGCTCTTAATTTTAATCCAATCAGCCTTAAAATTTCTTTGTTTAAATCTCATGAGAAAGTTTTGGTTGCCAGATGTGACCATCTCTTGTGGATTCCTTGGCTTGTCCTCATCAGTTTAAAAAATAGCTTGATATTTTAGCAACTACTCAGTATTATGCTCAGTCCGTATTTTTCTCATAAGTAATTTCACTCTTTCATTTCTAGCTGAATTAACTGCTGCTCACTTTGGCGGAGGTGGTGGGCTTCTTCATAAAAAAGCTCTTTCAGGGCAGGAAAATGAAGAAGATAAAAAACCTAAATCACGGAAGGAGCTCATTGAAGAACTAATTGCAAAATCCAAACAGGAGAAGGTAAACCTAACTTTAACTGAAATTATTTTCCTTTACATTTTTGGCAGAATGGCCCCACTGACCTACAATTGTCATTTTGTTTGGCCCTCTGAGACATCTAGCTGCCCAGTGACCATCCTGAATCTCAGCACACCAGTGCACAACTGGCTGTCCTTGCTTGCCTGACTGTTGGATGGGTTTTCTTCTTGCTTTTCCTTAACTACACTGCTACCAACTGGTCATTTCAGGAATTAGCTGCTCAGAGGGTCAATACTCCCAGCTACCCCTTCCCACATTGCTGTTCTAAGGCTCAGCCTAGTACCTGTCTCTCCTGCTATTCAATGACTGGTTATCATAGAGATGGCTTACTGCACCTGTGCACTCCCAGGGAAATAGCAATTTGTTAATTGACTGTCTCCCTTCCTCTGGCACCTGTTTTATATAGCATGTTAAAATGGTAGAGGTCTGTGTGATACAAAGAACTACCACCCGCGTTTAAAATAGGGAAGAATTCATTCGAAGTAAAAGCCCTCACGCATACTCTGCACAACAACAGACTAAACAAGGAATATAAAAGAAAAGCATAAACATGCAGTTCCCCTGTAAGATCCTCGTGGTTTTTGTTTCTAAGGCAGGCTCTCTAAGCTTAGAAGTTAGTGTTCTAAAAGCTTCCCATTACGTTGGAGTCATTTTTTCATGTAGCCATCTCTGTCTGCTCCACGTGGCAATGGTGGCTGTCACGATGGTGCTTGGGTGCAAGTGCTCTTTCCTCCAGATGTATTCAGCCAGAACAAACCTGCCAAAATGAACCCTTTCTCTCTATGTCAAGGAATTTTATCTCTTCTGTTTTCCCACTCATTGTGGGTCAAGGATATTTCCTGAAATGTCCAGAAAGATACAGTATATCCCTATGTACCTGTGTTCCTCCTAGGTGTCAGATCCCAGCCAAGGTGTGAGCTGACCACTGTATTATCTCTGGCTAGAATGTCCATTGGCATTTCCAGAGCTTTGATGGTTGGTAACTGGGTGATACTTGGAAGTAGTTGACTTCCTCTTTCCTTCCTGACTTCTGCCAGGAGAGAAACAAACTTTTAAAACTGAATGTTGGAGGGTTTTGTCAAGCCCAAGCCCTGAAGTAAAAAGGTATTTCTCCATAAATTCAGTTTTCAAACAGTTTATCACTTCAGTACAACATTTTTTCTGTTTTGATGAACTTACATAATGAAATTCTTGCTAGATCTTTTGGCGGGTGAAACTCCAGCCAGGACCAACAAATGCATGCCTTATATTACGTCAGACTCAACCCTTCTCAAGGGATTCACGTTAAACATTCAGAAATCAAGTGATGCATGTTTGTGAACCGGGAGAAACAGACCTGTATCTGCACTATTTTTGACTATGCATCATCACATCTCATAGGGAAATGTGCATGTCAAGGGGATTGCCATATAATTGTTGTCATATTTGTATTTATTTCTTAGAGAGAGCGACAAACTCAGAGGGAAAATACACTGGAACTTACAGAAAAACTTGACAGTGATTGGAAGGAAATCCAAGGCTTTCTGTCCCACAAAACTCCCAAATCAGAGAGAAATCACGCAGTGGAGGAGAAGCTCAAGGTAAATGTTGTTACCCATTTTGTTCTTCTGTGTTTCCGTATCCAAAATGCTAGCTTTCTGTTTTAATACAAAACCCTGAGCCAAGGTAAAAGAAAAATGGGAACCCTCTGAACTTTTACAGGGCTACCATATCCTCCTTGCCTTAAACAGGTATTCTTGCTGCTTGTTATCACAAATGATGGTGCAGTAACATGGCTTACAGTTTTCTAAGCTGTGCACTGCCTTCTATAAGAATTTCCAATGTCCTGGATGCACCGTAGGGTCTGTTTTAGCATGTTTGTTTGATGTATTAAGTAAGCAAAAATAAGTAAAAGTACATAATGTTAAATTTACTTTCTATATACATATCAGAGTTTTTCCAATACCCAGAAGTTAGTTAATAGTATATTTGGTCAGGGGAAAAATTAATCAAGTGGAAGGTAGGGGTAGAGATGTAAAGTTTCTGGAAACTTTGTAATTAGGGGGGAAATTTTCAAGTTTTTTGATGAAAGGGAAATGTCGGGAGAAATTAAAATATACAATCAATACTAATGTTCTTAATAAGTCTAAACTACTTCTTTATCCACATAATGGATCTTATTTAGTTTATGATAAGGTATAAATTATTTGTTGAGTTTATGAAATTTAAAAGTACATATGCCTTAGTTTTCAACAGGCAGAATTGCAGGTCCTCAGTACTAGAGAGAGTGTTGCAAATTGCTGCACCCTTATGCTACATTCACACATGTATCAGGACACCCTCCCATCCACCCCCCACAATACTGCTGAGCTGCCCAGGTTGCTTCTCAGCTGCTTAGTACTGAACCTCAGACAATGTCTGCTATGCATAGCCCTGACTGCTCATTTAGCTCTGAATCTGAGTGGCAGTATGCCGCAGGGGAATCTTGCTTTCCCAGGGCTGGTTAGAGGGTTCTTGAATCCCTTTGCTCTGTTTTCATTCCAACCACCCCATACTCCTTTATTATGGAAACTATTGAGTTCCCTGCAACCTTCTGTAACTTCAGGTCCTCAAAGATAGTTTGTGCACAGTTAGGAGAAATAGTTTCTCTCTTAATTTTAATTAAATCCTTTCAAGACGTTTTAAAGTTTCAAAGTTGTCAAAACACTTAGAAGTATCTCACGGCATGGATCTCAACCCTCATCCCAACCTCAGCCCCACATCCAGCCAGTATAAGCTGTTAGGATCTCTGTTAGTCCAATTTCTCCTCCCTGCTTTTATTTAACTGAAGTTCGCATACTTTCAAAATTGGGTCTGTTTTGGAGGATGATGAATATATTGAGTGCTCATTAAACCATGAGGGAGTGCTCTTTTTAATTTACAAAGTAATATTATTCAGTATAAGTGGGGGGGTTCCTGAATAAGCAGAGCTCTTTCTTTGTCTTTGCCAGGTGATAAACAATCGGCCACTACCTTTGCTATTAGATGGGTTGAGTCTGCAGGGGAGTGGGGATGAATAATGTGTGGGTTCCCCTTCTGTAGTGCCAGACTGGTGATCTCTAGGTCTGGATAAATATTTTCTTGCTCTCTAGCGCTGAAACCTCACAGTCTAGTGCTATAGCAAAATTTGCTTTTTTTCTGAGGGATTCTTTTACATAAATACTTGCTTCAGTGTACAGCGCCAGCATCATCTGATTTGAAATTCTTTTCTGCAGGCTGATGAATATGATATGCTAGTTCGAGAACTTGGGTTTGAGATGAAGGCAAGGCCCTCTGGTAGGATGAAAACAGAAGAAGAGCTGGCAAAAGAGGAACAAGCGAGACTTCTCCAGCTAGAGGTATTGCCCATATTTGTTTTCTGTTGACCTGTTTCTAACATGCTTTCTGTGATTTTGTGTCTATTGTAGAACTGAAATAAGATGCTGCAACATCCTATAATACAAATGTGTCAATTTCATAATGTTAATGTTGGCGTTTGCTTTTTAGCTGCTTCTTTGAAAGGTCATTGTTTGACCCAGAGTTTAAAGTCCTCTTTCTGCTGTATCTTGGTTGAGTGTTGATAGCATGGCTATTCTCAAGCTAGAAAAATTAATGATGGCACTTCCTTGATGATGGCATTTTCTTATCCCTTTCTCCTCTTTTGGAGTAGTCTATTTTCTGTTCTTTATACGTAGCTGAATAATATAACACTTTGAAAATGCTTCAAAGGCTCCCTGAGAGACTACAGTAAAGTGCAACTCAAAACAACACAGACACCAGTGAATTACCTGTCATAATAAGTTGTAGAATATTAAATATTCCGTAGCTTCAATTCCATTCTGGGGGGGGGAGATTGTTTTTTCTGTAATGGTACACTGTTTTGTAGTGCCAGAGGAGTTAGCCTTGTTAGTCTGTAGTAGCAAAGTCAAAAAGAGTCCAGTAGGTGCTACTGGACTCTTTTTGTTTTGTAGTGGGAAGACAGCTTTGCAGTGCTTTCTTGCAAGGTACATAAGAAAGATTGGATCTTACAGATGCTCAGCTGGTGGGCAAAGATCTTCCTTCCCCCTACCCGAGCAGCATTGTTGCAGATTAAAAAGCCACTCTGGCCATAGCCTGCAGTGAAGAAGGGAATTGGGTGTGAGCGTTTGGGCTTTTGCTGACCATTCATTATTTTGTACAGCCACTTTTTCTGTGTGACATTTTCTAAAGTATCCATAGTTTCTTATAAACATGCACACAAGAACTTTCTGCTAGCTCAGGTGTACGTTTCTGCTCAAGGCTTAAATTGGTAAGCAACCCATTAGTATTTCTTGCATTCTGCCCAAGTTCCATATACCATATCTAGCAATCTTTTCAAAATTGTCTTCTCTAGTAGTTAGAGTATAGCTCGGCTGTAACTATTCAGAGTTGTCAGTGAAGTGTTCATTTTTGACGATATGTACAGGCATTTTGTATGTCAGAAAAGAACTAGGCAGTGTTTTCATCTTCTTGCTGTTTGCTGATGCTTAATACAAGGCCATCCATGGTGATTTTAGGAGATGAATGAAAAAATCCTTTGCTTGCTACCGATGATTTATTGGTTTAGTTGTGTTTAATTGCAGCACTGCTACTGAGAGCACTAAAGATGCAGAAAGGTGGCCCATAGTCTCTTGTACTTCACTGTGATCCAGAAACACAATAAGCCATTTTTGCTGTTCTGTCCTGTAGAAATGTTTGCTTGCATTTTTTTCAACATCACGGTAACAATGCCAGATCAAAATGGCAAAACTAAGGCTAGTCTCCTGTGCATACTTGGAGAAAGCCCCATTGAACTTATTGGCGCTGTATTTCTGAATTGTTAGCCCTGCGATGGGATTGCATGTGTCTGTTCCAGAAGGATGAGAGATGCTGAGCTAGGGAATAGATTAATGGCTTTGCCATTGTGATCTATGGAATGGAACACAAGAGTGTTCCACAGCATGATGTACTATAAGGCAGTGTTTCCTAACCTGTGGGTTGTGATTTGCGAAGGCTGCTGAGGTGAGTTGCAGGCTCGTGTAGGCTTATGGCTGCCATTCTGTTCCCCTCTTGCTGAACTCAAGCTGAATCTCTTGAGTTGGAGAAGATGGGATGAAGCCAGCATGTGTCCCTTCTTGCCCAGCATTTCAGCTGCTGCTGCTCAGTCATCCTTCTTCTCTTAGGCAGCAATTTCGGCAGCATATACTAAGACAAATGACAAATGACAAAAATACCGTTTGGAAACAATGGGAAATGCCTGAAGGCTCATTGGATATATGTAAGTTAGGAATGCCAGTTGACTTGCTTGGGTTCCATTGAACCACATGACTACAGCACACGAAAGTTGCAAAGAAAACATAGAATGGATTTTGAGAAACCTGCTCTGGGCCTGGAATGACAGTCCCTACGACTGAAATCAGTGCTCAGAGACTAGAATGACAGCCCTCAGACCAGAGGGAGCGGAATCAGTGCTGTGGGACTTCTGTCCCTATTGTGACACAAACAACTCTCAATGCACAGGTGCAGCCTGCCTTACATGCACTCCCAGACTTGTGTCCATTTGGCACCTTAAGCCTGTGTCTGTATGGGTTTAGCTTGGCACTGTGCCTCCCAGAAATAGAAAGAGGCAAAGGCTTTCAATTGATACACTTTTATGTAGAGTAGAAGTGATGGTGTAAAAGAAAAGCAGAGAGAGAGAGAGCATAAAAACAGTTGGTCCAGCAGACTGACCCATCTTGCCGTCTTAAGAAGGGTTTCATAATTGAGACAGTGTTAGGGGATGCCTTGATAACTCTGGAGCTTCTTTGTTAGCCTACTTGATTAGCCTGAGGACAATGCATACAAAAATTTAGGGGACTGAATGATGAAGTAACAGAACTGGAAGCTACATGATTTCTTCTCCACCATCATCTTTGGAGACCCAACACCTAGGCTAAGTCACAGTCTGTTTATCCAGCTCCCAGAACTTTTTGTTCATTAGAAGAATTGTCAGTCACAATAAACAGTGATTGCCCATGATTGTGCTCTTAGTCTATGCATACTTGCTGTGATAGAATCTGACCAGGTATTTGCATTTTAAATTGCAGGCAGACAGATTACGTCGAATGCGTGGCGAAGAAGAATCTGATACCAGAAAGAAATCCAAGCACATTTCAGCTGATGATTTGGCTGATGGGTTCATCCTCGATAAAAATGACAGGCGTCTTCTTTCTTACAATGTATGTTTCTCTGGGTTTTTGGGGGGGCAGGGGCTAAAAGTTGGATCACAACCCAGCCCTGGGGCTTCTATATACATAAATTACTCAGAAGGCCAGCTACGTGGCATTACTGGCTCCTGGTAGCTGTACCTAAATGGAGCCTTTGCCACAGTACCTCTCAGGAAGGTGCATTTCCTGTATTTTCTAGGCCATTCAGTTGGATTGTTCTCCCTGAGATGTACACTTGGACTGGCCAAAATCAGGTGGTTCCTCTCAGGAAGTGGAACCATTTCTGGGAGAGAATGTGGGGGTGGTGTATGGGCTGGTTGGGGGAGAATGCATTGAAAACAACTGCCATCTTGAAGCCTTAGAGAAAACGGAAATCGAGTTGACTTGGTATCTCACCCACAGCCTTGTGCTGTAGTGCACATGCAATTCCTATGCTGCCAAATAATTCAGTCCAGAGGAGAATCCAAAATTTGCAGTGAGGCAAGTGTATAGCATACATAATGGCCTGGTTTGATCTCTGGTGTCTCTAGTAGCGGGCCTGGGAAAAACTTTCCCCCCCAAGAACCTCTGTCAGTTCCACTAGCCAAGAGTAAGTTAGAGCCAAGCTACAAGTGACACCTGACACGGGTTGGACACTTGTCAGCTTCCCTCAAGTTTTGATGGGAAATGTAGGCGTCCTGGTCTTGCAGCTGTAACGGAGACCCAAGCTGTAAAACCAGGACGCCTACATTTCCCATCAAAACTTGAGATAATCTGACAAGTGTCCAACCTGTGTAAGGCGTCACTTGTAGCTTGGCTCCTAGATGGGTCAGCGGCCAGTCTTGGGATAAAGCCATTTCATAGAGCTATGGAGGTTTTTTTCCTGCTGCGTCTCATTATTTGAAAGAAGAGCTCCTAGATGTTTGGAGGAGGTTTGCACTGCAAGTGTCTGTTGCATCTAACCTAAAAGTCAACATGTACTATGTGGAAATGCTACAGCTGTTCTTCAGTTGTTGGAAGCCTGCCAATCTGCCAAGTTCTCTTTCACTGTACTATATCATAACTTGATTATAACATCCCAGATATTACAGTTCCAACTGATTTAGAGTTATGGCTGGGAGTGTCATGATGAACATGCATGTTTCATGTGTGTTTATTATACTTCAACTGCAGCTGCTCCCCCTGCCCTCTGGAAATTGCAAGGCCTCCCTTTCATCCAAATTAGAACAGTTTTAATGCAGAATCATCCCTCAGCTCAGTTATTGTAACTCTCTGTTGAACAGGATGGAAAATTGAATATTGAGAATGACGAAGATGAGGGCGTGGAAGAAAGCACAGGGATAAATGAGGATGATGTTGAAGAAGAGGGAACCGAGGAAGATTCTAGTAGTGAAGCTGATGCTGTTGATAATCACTCTGATCTTGAATCGGATGATGGAAGCATGGATGAAACCAGTGCAGGTGAAGCACAGAAAAAGAGGGGAAAAGGGGATAAAAATAAATTAAAGGAGCAAAATGCGAAGAGGAAAGCTGCCAGTCTGGAGCTCCCATACACATTTGCTGGTAAGAGGAAAACTTCATGCCTGTTTACTTCAGCGTCTTCTGTAAGAGAACTGGTTTCATGCTTGATGTCAAATTTAAACTATATCATTCCTAATAATAAAGTCTAATCATGGAAGCAGGTACAAGGAAGGGGGAGGTTTCTGAATGCCAGAAGGAATGCCCGGCATGCCAAAAAATCAGGCCTTACTACTGGGTCTGTGCACATGTTGTGGTTTCAGCCAAATGGTTTCCAAGAAAATAGAGGAAGGATCCTTCTGCTTAGGGCACTTATAGGAGATGGAGGGAAGGATGCTGAAGCAGGTATGCCTGGCTGACCAGGCTTTCCTACTCGGATTTTAGCTTATGTGGACATTCAGTGTGGCCAGAAAGCCATAGGAGAAAAATTCGGACTGCTGGCGAAAATACTGCTGCTTCCCCATGGAGCACACCTTCGACAGACGGAAGGCGAGGTGGCAGTGCCTAGCGATGGTCCTGGACATAGTGTCTCCAGGTCATGGCCTGCTGAGTCATCCAGAGCATCTGCCAGACAAGGGGGGTCCCTGCTGCAGGAGGATGCCCACACCAGCACAAAGAATCTTCTGTGATGCTGAGGAGGAACACTGAAGATAAGCTCTGTGTCCAGACTCATGCATCAGTGAACTAGGAGACACAGAAGATGAATGCCTCCACTTTTGTCTACAGACTGTGTCAATGGCAGCCGCGTTGAGGTCTTCATTACTTTAAAAAAATTCTATTTAATAGATAGTTTGTTTGTCACCACCACCATGTCTTCTGGTTGAGTATCAAAACTTGGCAGTGAGTATCAAAGTAAATGCGCTCAGGGGCTCAAGAAACCCTTTTACTCTAGAGTAGAACACTGCCACCAATTTTCTCTAGCTAACCCTAAGCTCACAGGCTGAAGAAATAGTTCCCAACCATACTAGATGTTTAAATGTAAACCAGCCCTCCAAGGTAGACCATTTGTCTGCTGAGTTCCAACAAAACAGTTACCTGGTAGCTAGGCCAGTGGGCCAGGGTGCTGGATTCAGATTGAACCCCAAACCCAGTAATGCCACACCATATTAAAGAGTAAAACATTAATTAAGAATTGTGCATAATACGTAGAAAGAGTGTGTCAGGATAAATAAAACAATAAAGATTATGTAAACTAAAAATCCTAACATACCTGTCAGGATCCTCTGTCTGCTAAACAAGATATTACTTTGCTCAGCATCAGGATGCAATGGCCAAGGGCCAGCAACCTGTTCAACTATTGGTCCGAGAATGAAGAACCGTACTAGAAACTCCATTTTTATCCCATATTGGCCAGCAACATGGGCAGACTCTAAGAACCAATCTGGGCCTTGCTCAGGGACATGAGCACGGCTCTCTACAGCTAGGTCATGCACACACGTCAGAGCAATTGACCCCAGTCTGGGTTCTGATAACAAGCTAGTATTCAGGGGATGACCCTTCCTCTGGCTGCTGGCCCTCGTGCTTCTGTGATCTCACTTGCATCTGCATTCTGCAAGAAATGTTCAGATTTCTCTCTCGGGGGACTGCTTTTCAGTAAGTTTCTCAAAGTTCTCTTTTGGGCCTAGCCAGACAGGCTTACTTTAGCATATGTTTGGCCAAAAGGCAGGCCTGATTCCTGACAATGTTGATATGATGGTAAGTCTTTATTAATACAGTCTTGCTTGTATTTCTTGTGCAGCAGTGTTTCCAGGGTAAGGTGGTGAACTGTTTGCCATTCCAAGCTTCTGTTTCTGCCTGCTGAGCAGAACTTTGAGGGGGTGGGGGCAGGGAGAAAGGGCAGCACGAAGAGCCGGGTGGCATGGTGATTGTGGTGCACTGAGTAAAGGTCCGTGTGCTTCTTCTAAACCGTGGAGCCATTAAGAGGCTTAAATCGCATGCCAGGTTTTGCTTGACATCTCAACTCGTGGCAGCTCCTAATGGTGTCATTGAGGTGACCCCCTTCAACAGGCAAGAGCAGGGCTGGGGATGCCATGATACCATCCAGATGATAGGAGGGGGAGAATGCCCATAGCGTGAGATGTCTAAAATTTCAATTGGAATGTAAGAGCAAGTTGTATGTAGGAATACATGTGTCACCTGGTTGTATGAATGGCCATACATGGGAAGCCCAACAGGCAATGTGCATAAGTAAATACAGTAAAATGTCTGAACAGGGCTTGCATCTCTGCCTCAGAAGGCTTTTGGGTAGATGAGGTGAGGTGGTTATAGCATTTCCCAGCAGTCTGTGAAGATAGATATCACCAAAAAAGGGAACAATTCTATTCATTCTATCAGAAGGCTCCCAGTACCATATTTCAATTAGGTAGTTTATTTTTACCCTGTCTTTCCATTAACTTGTTCATATCTGCTGTGAAAATTAATTTTTCACAATGCTGGGCGGTTGCAGCAGTTCACGATAAAATAATTCAATACAGACTCCCTTTTTGTTGGGAAGCTGAAGGCCTGGATTTGGCCCCATCCTTGGTGATAGTCAGATAAACGTCTTTCAATAACTACAGCAATTATAGAAAATTGAGGGCTTTGATCCTCCCTCTGCTGCTGAGAGTTGGTTTTCTGTAGCAACCTCCAGAACTCGTTTTAGCTTTCACATCTTATTAAAAAGCTTTTTGGTGTAAACGTGTGCATTTTACTTTTCTATTAGCTCCAGAATCCTACCAGCAGCTTAAAGTGTTATTGTTGGGCAGAACAATGGAAGAGCAGCTGCTTGTGATAGAAAGGATTCGGAAGTCCAACCATCCAAGCCTGGCTGTGGAGAACAAAGCAAAGCTAGAAGTATGGGATTTTCTTCTCTTTCAGTAAAATGAATGCGCTACTCAAAGAGCAATCTGGAAAAAATATTTTGTTGACTAAGTGGAACCAAATATAATTTTGTATTCAAAAATGCATGTATTCACTTTAAAAATGGGAAATATTGAACAATGAAACAATGTATTTTACAGAAACTGTTTGGATTTCTTCTGGAGTATATTGGGGAGCTGGCAGCAAGAGAGCCTCCAGAACTAAAAACAGTTGATAAGCTCATCCCGTAAGTATTTTTCTCAGTGCTTGAAGATAGATGGGGGTACTGGCTGCAAAGCAGTGTAGCCAACCCACCTTTCCTCATTAATATTGCCTGTGGTGTAATACTGTCTGCATCAGCACTAACTATACCTCTCAAAGGTTTATACCCTGGAAACTGTTGTTAGTCTTTAAGGTGCTACTGGACTCAAACCCCTGGAAAACGCACTGGCAACTTCAGTGCCTCATTGCTATGTTACTTGTTTATATATCAGACTTCAGGCTGGGGTGGTCAGGACTGCCCCCAGCATCAAATTCTGGATCTCGAGTTTTTGAACTGCAGAGATTTGTAATTTTTTTTTTATTTATTGGCAGTAACACTATTCATTTTCTCACTGTGGTGGTGGAAAGCTCTGAGCAGCATGTTACTTGGTCAGGATCCTCCAATAACGTCGTAAAGGCCACCATTTAATAGTGTCATCCAGGCCATTTAGTTTCATTGTTTAGTGTTGTTTTTATGCAAATGGGATGATTAGATGCTGACATGTCCTTCTTGTGAACAGGACTTTGTATGATCTTTGCCAGATGTTCCCTGAAGCTGTGGGTAATCATGTGAAACTTATCCTTCGAGATGTTGCTCATGACATGGAAGAAATTCTAGAAGTGAGAGGCCGTGCACCGTTTCCAGAGTTAGACATGGTAAATTGTGAAAATTAAATTCACTTGTTTTGCCATAAATGAGGCACTGATATACTGCCAAGGGGAATAGTTTTTAATCCTAAACCAGATGGTGAAAAAGTTGAAAGCCATGTTCATCTTAAAATAGAAATATTGAGATGATGTGTAGGGTGTGCGCTTCGGGTTTCCGATTAGGGTGAAATACCCGAATCGGGGCCAGCATGCTCACCCCGAATCAGAAATCTCAAATCAGAGCTTTCTGAAGCATTCATAATCCTTCGGAAAGCTTTGGGGCCAAGTTTAAAGGGCCCCTTTCCTGCTGCTTGCAAGCAGGAAGTACCAATCCTGGTGTTTCTGAATTCCCCCCCCCCCGCTTCGGGTAAACCCAAATCTTTTCGGGAGCCACACTCTTAATGATGTGTTTGGATGCTGAGACCCATTTGTTGTAGATCTATAACCTCTTGCAGCTGCCTGTACTATTACAGTGCCCTGTTGATGTGATACTTCCCATCAATGATGATTCCAGTGTCTGCTTCATCACCTCTGAATACAGTAACTCTTTTGTACCTCAAAAGAAACTCATGTTTACTGAGCATCTGTCTCATGTAGAACATGGGCTTCCCGCAGGGCAGTCCTCAATAATGCTTATGCTTAATAGTTCATTTTTTCTTGGGCATCCAGTAATCTCAAATGGAACTTGGATCCAATTTGTAACCTCTTACTATACGGTTGTGTTGTGTTCCATGCTAATAATGTATGAAAACAGGGACAGTTGTGGGAATAACCACATAACTAAGCTCAGCCCTTGTGGTTCTTGTTCTACTTGCTGCTGATACTGGAGTGGCCTGGGCCCAACGTCATACAAGAGCTACACCTTGGCGTCCAGCTGAAACAATAAGGCAGCTGGTGAATGTATGCTGCTGGGCTTATTAGTAGAGTCCAGTAGCACCTTTAAGACTAATCCACTTTACTGTAGCATAAGCTTTCAAGAACCACGGTTCTCTTAATCAGATGTACCTGACGAAGAGAACTGTGGTTCTCGAAAGCTTATGCTACAGTAAAGTGGGTTGGTCTTAAAGGTGCTACTGGGCTGTACTATTTTGCTACTACAGACTAACATGGTTAACTCCTCTGGATCTATGGTTGGGGTTATTGACACTATCTCTGTCTTTCTCAGCTCATATATTTGAAAATCATTGCAATACTTTTTCCAACCTCTGATTACTGGCATCCTGTGGTAACACCATCAATGGTTTATATGAGCCAGCTACTTACAAAGGTATGTCAGCAATATTTTTCATGACACTGAATTTAAGGTTTCTACAGTAAACTAGTTTAAAATGTCACTGACATTGTATTTAGGAATAGATCATGTCTGAAAAAAGCAGGGTGAAGCTGAGTGAAGGTGGCAGTCAGAGCAGCCTGCTTCAGAGTAAAGGGACACACAGGTGGTGAGTTCAGACAGGTGTCAGGTCCTTTGTATTAGACTAATCCCGACGTGCTGTTTTTAACAGAGTCTAAATTTCCGCAGTGTCTTTGAGGTGGCAGTTATTACCGAGGATGTTCACTGGTCTTGATTTGCTCATTTCTCTTACTATTTAGCAAGAGGAATGAGCAAATTCATAAATATAACACTTGTTTACTGTTTATATACTAGATATTCAAAACTGTTGCGTGGAATTTCACCTTCACCTTTCACAGAGCTATAAAACTGCCTTTGACTTCTCTCATACAGGAACAGGTATACAGGCTTCTAGTTAGGGGGCCTCCTCTCTCTTAAAAGCCCTGCTGTGTGGCTTCTAGCAGGCATTCCCATTTATTCCTTTTACAGCAGTGGAGATTGGTGTGTTCAGCCAAGGATTTCAGGGCTCTTAAGAATCAGTTTCATGGCTATAGCATTTGGGAGGGGGGGCCGTTAATACCAGTCATTAGATACTCAGATGTTTTAATGAAGTCTTTTCTCACCATTAAGCAGAGTAAAAAAAAAAGTCGAATGTTTTAAGTGTGTTCAGAGAAGCAATTCTAAAACAATAAAACTTGCTTATTATCATGGAGTGCTAATTTGTCATGTAAACTTGGTTTTCCTTTTTCAGTAATTGAGTGGTTGTTTTTTAGTGTCCAGTGACAACCCTGCAAGATGTTGTTAAAGGACTGTTTGTTTGCTGTCTCTTCCTGCAATATGTATCCTTGTCTCAAAGATTCATCCCTGAACTTGTCAACTTCCTCTTGAGAATTCTTTACATGGCTATACCCAGCAGAGAAGTCCAAGGTAATGTCGTTGGGGTTCATATACATAAAAGTGCATTTGCTTTTGTATCAGGAATATGGATTAGATCACAATATACTCTAGTTACACATGTGTATTCTAGTGAACTGTGCATGAACGTCAGTATAATTGGGCAACAGTTTGTATAACAATACAGACTAATCTCTTGAATTCAAGGGTTTCAAGCTTAGTTGTATTGCAAATCCACCTAAAAACAAGTGCAGATACAATACTGAATGGTACCAAAGATGGTGTTTTTTTTAATATGAAAGCACTGCTTACAACGTTACAGTTGTTCCCTAAGTAGATGGTAAAGGCTTCCTAGTGTTTTTACACATTTAGGACGTAGTGTACCCTGGCTTGCTCTATTCCTTGTTCCGTGTAAGAGTTTTATTCTTCTTGCATGTTGCCATCCAGCAATTTCTGCTCTCTTGGGGGTGAAGTTTCTAAATCTGTAAATTTTGACTTGTCAGAATGTTCAGTTACACATGAAACTAATTGTATGCATTCTCTTTTAGGCCGCTTTACTTCAATGCGTCCTTTGAAGTCCTTAGATAAAAACTTCAACCTCCTTGTAGTCAGTGAAATAGCAGATGCCAAGACCTGGCAAAGGCAGAATCTTCCACTCCATACGGTAACTGGATCTAAGGAAGATAGGAAAGGGAATCATCTTAGGTATGCGTAGGAAGTAAATTACTTGCTCAGGGTACTTTGGAGATGTGGTGTTTTGAATGTATCCAAGCATTTCCATTGTGTGAAAAATAATAGAAACCTTGATTTGTAGGCAGTCAAATATACCTTATCCTCGGGTGGCTTTTCTGTGGGTGCAGTAATGCCTTTAGGCTTCATGGGCCACCGACAGTACATATGAACATAAATTGTATTGCATTAGCTCATAGCCATAGCAAACGACACCAGGAGAAAATTGCAATACAAACAATCTCAATACCAATTAAAACCCTTAAAATGTCTGTTTAAAATAAAAATACACAATAATTAAAATCATAGCAACAAAATAGAAAATTAGAGGCAACTTACTGTTCCTGTATCAACACATCGAACCCAGAATAGTACTTACACTTTATCCATCAACCACGCAAGCAATAGATGGTTTTGACAGAGGCCGTATCACCCAAGTGATAAACTTTGCCATTACCTATTTATTTTTATCAGCAAGCAATAAGTCTGTTCTAGTCCGATTTCCCTGGACATCGTGATAAAATATTCCCAAGATATTGTTCACATTCTCTTACAAATCTTGGGCACTGGTAAACCACATGGCCTAGTTGTAAACTATCCAAACATGGTTTGGTGAATGCTGTCCTAAGGTCGAAATTTAATAGATCAGTAAACTAAGATGGAAGGATTAAAGGGGAGAATAAAAGCTGCCTATAGAGAGAAGTTGTTCTCAGGGTACCCGATAATGTAGCATCCACCTGAACACTTATATCCAACAGTCTTTGTTTTATTTATTGTTTTGTTGTAAAAAAAGTCAAGCCACCTTAAATAATCTTCTGAAAATCCAAGTTTGGCTACTCAATTTAGTATATGGCTTTGCCATGAGTTAGCTTTCACTTCCGCATAAGCCAAAGTTAAGAAGGGGCCCCATTAGATCCATCTAGAGTCCGCTCTCTATCAACAGTGGTCCGTACAAGTACACAGTGCTATACCTACACCAATATAGGAGCCACTAATGTCAATAAATTCTCTTGTATTGCCATAGCAGGTGCAGGATTATGCTGTGTATTGCAGGAAGATGCTTCATCCTTGATCTTAGGAGCAGGGGTTAACCTGTTGGTCATGGGATGTATTGGATATATGATCAGGCAGTTCAGTAGAAGGATCTCTCTATTGAAATTCTGAAATGATTGGGAAGTCGCTTTTGGGTTTTGGGTTTTTTTTAATAGTTTTTTTTTTTAATTAAATTTTAAAAAGCAAATACAACAATACCAAACGAACACCAGCGTATATACAAACTTCTCCTTTGTATACATTCAATTAAAACATAACCATAAGAAACTCAAAACTTAAGTCTCTAAAGAGTTCCGTAAATCTAGAAATTCAATAGGTCTTGACAATGAATGTTAGAAGAAACAATTTTTTTTCTGCAAAAACTGCACAATAGAAAACCAATTTGTTTGAAAAATTTTTCGATAAGCTTCCAAATTCTAAATGCCTATAAAGCAGTCCACTTTTCCCAATATAAAATGGTTCCTGTTGGGAGTCGTACCAGTTTCGTAATGAGGGCCCTTTCTTATTTCTCCATTTCTTGGCAATCTCTATCCTAGCAATTGCTAACGGGAAGTAGCAGGTTGATCCTGTATACCAGTACAGTCTTGTGCTTTAGTGGTCGTCAGTGGTGATTAAAACTTGCATCCGTGTAAGTTGCCGCTGCTGCAGGGAGAAAGCTGCCACAGCAATGTCCTGTGTTTTCAAGACAGTTTCAGTCATAGCATTTTTGACAGGGAGTCTCTGAGGATAACGTCCATTTCCTGAAGGGAGGGAGGATACCCACAAATAGAGCAGTGCAAACCTGATCAGTTAGAAGTTTCTTTCTCACCTATTGGGGCCTTTGAGTGTTGTCAAGCTGGTGGGGGAATCATGTATGCCACCCAGAGCTCCTGGATAGAAGAGTGAGATTTAAAAAAAAAAAAAACTGAGAATTTTTCTCTGTCAGCCTCTGCAGCTCTGAGCCCTCCAGGACTCCTATGGCTCTCAGTAGGTTGGGGAGCGAACTCTTCCCATGTCAAAGTACTTTAATACAGTTGGGCATGAGAATTGTTCTCCTTCAGAAGATCTACCTGCAGTTTTGCAGCTTTCCTCAGAATATTGTTTTGTTGAACTTCAGCTTTTGGTGGGGCTCTTTTACAGGCTATCCTGCATAGGCTTGTGTCTGGATCTTGTTAAAAGATGTGCTGTTCTGTATGGATCACTTCCATCCTTCTGGGAAATAATGAAGCCCATCCAAATACTCTGTAAGCACATGCCAGTGAGTGAGTACCCTGCGCAATTACAGGTAAAGATTTGCTGCCCATTACGGCCCATCTAGACAAGCCTGTCCGAGACTGGATCCACTAATGTTTGGTTAATATAACTGGACCGGCTCCATCTCTTCCAGAGCCTCACATTTCTCTTTCCCTTCTCAGACGCCTTGTCTGGGGGTGGGCCAGGCAATGCACACACATGCTCAGTTTCTTTTCTAGAACCCCACAGATTTTCACAGGCTGCAAGCCATGTATATTTGTGGACCTAGTGACAATTTCTTTCACTTCTTCAGTCAGGTGTCAAAACCTCTTTGGAATGCGCTATGAAGGCTAACAAAGGGAGCTTTGAACATCTGCAAGGAGGGCAATCTACCAGATATTTGTATAGGCTTTGAAACTTTTGGGGAGGGCTGATGCGGGGAGGGTGGAATATAAATGTAATAAATTAATTTTGGGGGAGGATTAGTAAGATTGATTGGGTTTCAGAGGAGATGGCTAGAAACAGCTGTGCACTTTCCAGTAATCCCAAGAAAATACCTTCTTGTGAGCCTCCCACATGATAGCTTTAAGTCTCTATTTGCTAACTAGCAAAAATACTAGTGTGTAAAGGTGCATTGGCCTGGCCTGGATCCTTTTAAGGACAAATAATTGAACATATCACACCTGTGGGCTTTGATTTTTCCTCTCCAAGCACCTTTTGAACTTCATGACATTTACAAGCTATCCAGATGAGGAGTTTCAAACCCTTGAGGTCCAGATATGGTACTTTAATTGCATAGAGTACCATTGGTATGTTGTAGCTTTACTTTGCAATGGTCCCCATCAAATGGACAGATCAGATCTTTTTTTAAAGTTTTATGGAAATTGAATTTTATTGTATTTTAATGGGTTATGATCTGCCCTGAGTCCACTCGTGGGGAGGGCAGAATAGAAATGTGAAATAAATAAATAAAAATAAATACTTCATTGGTTTTTGCTGTACTGACTTTTTGGCTTTTGTTTTCAGGAGTTGCACAACTGTGTTCTAACACAGTTGGAGGCACAAGTACAACATTATCATCCACTGGTGTGTGAAAAGAAAAAACCAGTGCCACTGAAGCTGTTCACGCCCAAAATAGTGAAAGTGTAAGTGTCTTTAGTTGTGAAATACAGTTAAAGTTGTGTCACCTGTATATAAAAACAGAATCTACATGTAAAATAGAGAAGGGGAGAATGTTGTAAACCCATTCCGGTCACCATTAGGCATCAAAGTGAGGTAGAAATGAGGAGAGTAATCCAAATTACCAATTTAAAAATGAACAAAGAATTGATGGTCTGTTTCTATGCATGCTGGTTAATGCTGTATCAGGTACGTCAAATTCACGTAAGAAATAATTGATAAGGCATATATAATTAAGAGCAGTTTCTGACGTTCCATTTTCAGTATGGATGCGTCCCGTTCTGCATCTGTAAATGAAAATCTATGAAATATTTTCCTTTAGAATAAGTGAAATGCTTCTAAAGAGTTTTTTAAAAACTCAACATGTATAGCATGAAAAAGTCTGAGAACTTTGTTAGTTTTTCCAGCAGCAAAACTGGGAAATTTAGGGAAGCACTGGAAAAACCTCTTGTAAACATACACGCTGTCAATAATTTTTTTAAAAAAAGATAATGTTGATAACAATTAATATGCTATAATGTACTTAATGATAATATATCCTTAAACATTTTCAGTGTTGAGTTTAGCTTCAATTTTCAATGTTGAGTTTAGCTTAATATCCAAATGTACTGGTAGTTCCTACCTGTTGTGATTCTGGAAGGTTTTGTCCAAATAATACATAGTTGAGTAAACAAAACTTGTTTTCTACCTTCAGCTGTTTTCCTTGTACCTCTCAGATGGCAAAATTTAGAGATAAGTGTGCAATGGTGGAATAGAGTGCAGCAGTTTGCAGCTTTTTTCTCAAGTATTGGATAATTTTTTTATGGAAAAGAAAGATATTTATACTTTTAAATTCCATACGTATGCTAAGTAGCACAATTTTATATGCTGTGTTATAAATGATCTATTTTACATTGTTAAATCAGTAAAAGAATTTCAGGTTTTATAGGAAAATATTGCATATATTCCAGTTTTTTCCAAAGTTTGTCCCTCCCCGCCCCCAAAACTTTTTTTTTCATGGCTTCAGAATTTCTAGGAATTTTTACAGCTTTAGCCTAGTGGTTTGTCAGGATCAGTAGTGTCAGCTTTTCATGGCAACATCTCTTCGGGGTCTCAGGTGGAGATCTTTCCCCCCATCACGTAGGGCTGGAGAGGGTGGGGAGATTCTTGGGTTTGAGCTTAGGGGCTTCTGCATGCCAAGCAGGTGCTCTGCCATCGAACCTCCCTGATGCCCTCAGAATGTAGAAAGCATTGAAGTTCTGATGTAAAAACGTGCTTCAGCTAAGTCTAGCAGAGAAGTGTGTTGATTTTGTACTTTGTAATTTCAGCCTAGAATTTGGAAGAAAGCAAGAAACGAATGAGAGAGAGCAGGAAAGAAAACGACTGATTCATAGGCACAAACGAGAACTGAAAGGAGCTATTCGTGAGATTCGCAAAGACAACCAGTTTCTTGCTAGAACGCAGCTTACAGAAATTATGGAGAGGTGATGCCTAATTCCTTTGAATTGTACTTGGGGTGCATTACGTGTTTATTTTCTCTGGGACAACTAGAAGAGAACACAGTAGACAAAGCTAACCTCCTATCACCGTTCTTTTGGTGTAGAAAACATACAAGGCTTCAAGTGACATCAAACACTTCATCTGGCAGAAAAAAGGAAGCTAAATCTCAAGTGTGACTATGCAGCCCATACTGTGATGTAAATAGAAATCTTAAATCATTCAGATGGGGCCCTCCTTAAGAGTGTTTTCAACCATCACTGCCCCATGAGCACTTTAGTCATTGTGATTGAAGAATTATTTTTTATGAACAGAATTTTTACCCTGCCTTTCTGTCCTCGCAGGGCCACCAAGGCAACTAACAAATGAAAACATACACATTAAAATCTCGTCTTAAAACCAACACACAAATACATCATTAAGACAATTTAAAACTGGAGCTTAAAAATAAATACAAAAGATAAAAGCAACAGTTAAAAAATTGGAGGGAGGATGGATCACTGAAAGAACACCAAAAAAAACCCCAAAGTCTTCTCCCGCTGGCAGAAGATCGCAACAGGGACGTGTGAATCTTCCTAGGGAGAGGGTTCCAGAGTTTTGGTGCCACTACTGAGAAGGTCCTCTCCTGGGTTGCCACCCTCCTAATCTTGGCAGGCAGGGGTACCCGAAGCAGGTCATCCAAAGATGACCGTAGTGGGTTGGTTAGGTTCATAACGAATCTTCCATTATAAATGGGACTCGTCACTGAGCACAGGAAAGTCCCCAACCTTTATGAGCTTGCCAGGCACCTTTGGAATTATGATACACAACCACAAAATGGCTTCCACAGGAGGCAGAGCCAACCACAAAACGTTAGGGAGTGAGGCCATTTGTAACTTTTCATAGTAACACTTCAACATTTCAAGCAGAAGCTCTGTTGAGCAGCATTCCTTTGAAAATTAGTATTGTTTAAAAATTCAGTCACCCAGTGAAGATCCTCTTGCTGTGGTGGCAAAGCAACTACTTAAAAATCTACCCAGTCAGAGTGGCCAATCAGAAGCCCTGGCCCCACCCACATGGTAGACACCAGGAAATGTGTCATACTGGGACCCTTGTGCTGTGCCTAATTGATCGGCATTTAATTTGCAATATTAATTCCCAAGAATGTTTTAAAGTTTAGGTGCCTCTAAGATAGGGCAGGTGTACCAGCTAGAGTGCTGGACTAGAGTCTTTCATGATCATTCGCAAATGGAAGTTGGAAAATGATATTTCCTTGAATATTGAAAACAGTGTTTCAAAGCAAAGCTTTAATTTCTGTTTGAATTTTTTTCAGGGATTCTGAAAGAAAAAGAAAAGTGAAACGACTCTTTGGGAGTCTTGCAGAACAAGAAGGAAACTGGAAGGCGATGAAGAAAAAGAAGTTTTAAACTGCTGCTGATTATGTTGTACAGAAGGAAAATGAGGATATTTATATTTAATATAGCTTGGAAAGCAGTAATTTTGTAACTTTCTATGGATTTTACAGATTAATGAAAATAAACTGAACATTGGGGAATAAATTGATTTCAGATAAAACATGTTGATACGTGGTGTAATTTCACTCATTTTATTTGCTGTTTTCCATGATGATTTTTCTAGATGGTTTTCTATTGCAGCAAAATACAATGGGTGTCTAGTGGCACCTTAAAAGACAAGCAAAATATATTCCAAAAGCTTTCTCAGCGGCAGATGCCTGAAGTGTTCATCTGTTAGGAAGAGAAGCATTTGTGCTCCAAGTACAGATTGGAGGAGAGGGAAGGATATTGAAAAGAAAGAACAATTTAAAACAATATCCAGGGAAAAGAGTAATCTGCCCACTCAAAGTAGATGAGGACAACTTCCAGCTCTTAAACAGCAACGTAGGATTGAAGTGCTTATGCTGGAATTTTTAAAATACTAAAAGGTAGCAGAGGGTACTTTGAGTTTTTAAACAGCCCTGCACCAGAGACATGAGTCAAAGGGATTGCAGAGGCAAGCAGTGGCAAATCACCTCGGTTAGTCTCTTGCTTTGTAAACCCCACTAGGGGTTGCTATAAGTCCGCTGTGATTTGGCAGCACTTTCCCCCACGATCACCAAGGATAGATTAGGTATTCTTTTCTACCAGCCACCCAGTTCCCGAATAAGCACCCTTCCTGAATTGTCAGAGTTGCTCTCAGATGTGGTTCTGGGCAACTTTAATATTCATGCTGATGCTCCCCAAAGGACCAGCCCAGGATTTTATAGCTGCTTTGGCTGCCTTGGGCCTCTCTCATATAATGCAAAGACCAACACATGGAAGAGGTCGCCTGGGACTTGACCTTTTGCATTAAGCCTTTGGGGGGGGCGGTCTTTGGGGATTGGAGATTCAGCCTGAACCATGGCCTATTATCTACTGAAGGCAAGGATGAATATGACCATGCCCTGCAAAAACAGAGGACCCGTTAAAATGGTCGGCCCATGGATGTTCATGGATCTTTCTGGTTTCCCAACATAGTCGCTATTGAGGATGAGGTGGGAGCTTGGAACATGAAGCTCCTCAAAGCCATTAGCAAGATTACTCCTTGTCAGGGCTTTTTTCTGGGAAAAGAGGTGGTGGAACGCAGGACTGCACAATGATGTCACTTTGGGTCAGTTGGAACAAGGGGGGAGTTATTTTAAAGTTTAAATCACCCTTGGTGAAAATGGTCACATGGCCAGTGGCCCCGCCCCCTGATCTCCAGACAAAGTTTAGATCGCCCTCTGCACTGCTGGCACGGAGGGCAATCTAAACGTCTCTCTGGAGATCAGGGGGCGGGGCCACTGGCCATGTGACCATTTTCAAGAGGTGCTGGAACTCTGTTCCACCGTGCTCCAGCTGAAAAAAAGCCCTGCTCCTTGTTGACCTCTCCTGTCCTGAGGGTGGAAGCCAGGAGCTGGATACTGGCTGAAATCACTGCATCTGATAAGAGTATGTTATAGAACCCAATTGGAAGACCCTGTGAAGTGATGGTGATAGTGGCGAAATGATTTATATCTCTGTAGCCATTGCATCAGCTGGTTCACGGCCATCCCAGTTGTTCAAAGTATTTTGACATCTTTTAACTCCTAAATCTGAACCTTTACTGGTTCAGTAACAATTAGCTGTCACACCTTGCAAAGTTTTTTGCAGATAAAATAGCGCAAATGCACTCTGACCTGGATGCTGACTGTAATATAGGTGAGTTAGAAAAAATGTTTAATGCACACTCTCATCCACTTACAGACCATTTTGACCCAGTTACAGCAATGGATATTGACAGGATTCTAGTATCTGTGAAGGCCATTACTTGTGCACTGGATCCTTGCCTATCTTGGCTGCTAAGTTAGACCACATAAATGAACCCTTGATGTCTATCATAAATCAGTCACTAACCCAAGGTGCTTTCTCTCAGCCAAAGAGGAAGTTATTACTCAGGGCAAAACCAAGCCACCATTACCCTATTTCCTCCTTTCTTGTGCATTCTACATTCAAACATTGCAAGAAGGTTGCTCTGGTGTAGTGGTCAAGAGCAGCAGGGCTCTAATCTGGAGAAAAGGGTTTGATTCCCCACTCCTCTGCTTAAAGCCAGCTGGGTGACCTGGGTCAGTCACAGCTCTCTTAGCCTCACCCACCTCACAGGGTGATTGTCCTGAGGATGATAGTAACACACTCTCTAAACCGCTGAGAGTGGGCAGTTAAGTAAATCGAATGTTGTTTGCCTCTTTCTGCTTATTTGGAGAGGGAGGAAAAAAGTCTAAAAAAGGCGGCTCTGCTGTGTTGAATGAACCGACCTCACAAAGCCCAGACCGGGCTCTGCAAGTTTAAGCAGCGTTACACCTTTCTCATAGGCTGCTTCCGTCCCATTCTGTGAATGAATTCATTTGCGGTCAGAGACCATGACAAAAGCGATACATCCTTAGCAATCAATAGAATAATTAAATCCAGCATAAAAATGTAAAGGACATAGAAAAATACATTTAGCATTTAAAATCTTATCTTAAAATGTATATAGTTCTCTGGGAACCGCAGGAATTCTAATATTTAAAATACTGACATTGTCCTATTCCGGGCATCTCTTTCCACGGCTCCGAAGCAGGGTGCCCACCCATGCTATATGAGACCTGCTCGCAGAGACCCCTGCAACTGTCGTCAGGAGCACGACTTGCCTTTCCCGGGCCTAGAGGGAGCGCGGCAGTAGTGCCTAGTGGCGAGGCAGCCGCTTGGCCGGGAGGGAGGTTCTAAGAGGCGGCTGAGCCTGGCTTGGGCTGGGCTGGCGGCCACGCATCCCGCCGGCTGCCTCGGGCGTCTTGCAAGGTCTCGCCCGGAAGAGGAAGCCGCATCCTCGGTGCCGGAGCGCCTGGAAGGGGCGAGCAAGCCGCCGAGCAGAGGCCAGCCAGGGGGCAGGTAGGGAAGCCGGGGGGGGGGGCGAGCGAGGCGGGAAACGGGACCGCCGAGGGGAGCCGCCCCGCGCCTGGCGGCCGAGAAGGCCGTGCGCCGAGCGGCGCGCGGGGACGGAGGCTGCCTTCCAGCCGCGGGGACGGCGCCGGCATCGCCACTCCCGGGGGCGAAGCGACACCCACAGCCCCGGCTGCAGAGATCCCGCGGCCGCCTCCCGTCCCAGCCCTCCTGCCTCCCTCCCTTCCCTGCCGTTCGGAGAGGCGCGGCCGGAGCGGGAGAAAGTTTTCAGGGCGGAGGGCGCCGCTGGAGCGAGCGAGACGCGCGCGCTCGGGAATGCGCACGGGGGGGGGGGGTTCAGACCACCCCCGTTCCACGCTAAGAACGCGAACGGGAGGGTCTTTCCACATGGGGAGGGGCTTGGGCGGGTGCCCCCTTGCTGGTGCGGCTGCCCATAAGCAGCGGGTTGGGACTGGGGGGTGATTCCGCACATGTTGGATAACTTTCAATCCTTTGAGGCTGATTTTTTGTTCCGCTTGATCTGTAAAGAGGATTGGAAGTGCATTATCCAACATGTGCGGAATCACTCACTGGGATGCTTAATCCGCAGTTTCCCTGCCCCAGCCCCCTGTCAGCGCCCTCGCCCCCCTCCGCTACCCACGGAGGCTCTTCTGAGTGAAGTAACAGGTTTTGTGACTCCCCAGCTTCCTTTTAGAAAAAGTGCTCCAGCTCCAAACTTTTAAAAACGAAAGCTGGGAATTCAGGGTACCTGTTACATTCCTGCTATTATCGTTCAGATTTTGTAAAAACTAAAGAAGCCCTCTGGTAGAAGGGGGAGGAAATGGTTGTCACAGAGATGTGTGTGTGTTATGTGCCATCAAGTCGCCTCCAACCTATGGTGACCTATGAAAGGTCTCCAAAATGTCCTACCATTCACGATCTTGCTCAGACACTGCAAACTGGAGGACGTGGCTTCTTTCATTGAGTCCAGCCATCTCGTTTTAGGTCTTCCTTTTGTCCTACTGCCTTTCGCTTTTCCTAGCATTATTGACGTTTCCAGAGAATCTTGCCTTCTCATGATGTGACCTGTGTGCCACAGAGATAGGGTCAGGGGAAACCCAGATTTCCCCACCCATGCAATAACCATCCAGGCTTTACTGAAGTCTTTCTTAAATCTTTGGAGTAAAGGAGGTTTGAGAAAGATTGATGAAAATTGTGGAAAACCCCAAGAGGTGTATGAATGCACCATGATGCTCTGGGTGGGTGAGGGTGGAATGCTTACTGGCAGCGTTGAGCCTAGGGCAGATCGCTGGTGCAGAAATGACCAGGAGCTTGGAGGGCAGTAGTTCTCTGCCAGCGGTTGCTCTGCAAGCATGTGGCAGCCGGCGCCCTCTTTCCCACATTTTCGCTGTGTGCATTGAAGCTTCCAATGTTTAGTTGCAAAACATACCTCTGCTACTTTAAATGGGACCCCATAAAGTGATTTATGTTTTTGACTTACCCTTGTTTAAGGAAAATATTGTGAGCTGTACATCGTAGAATACTTGTTACGGTCAATAAGGAAATAAAAGGTTCAGGAAGTGCAGTGCCTTGACATCTAACGCATTTTTATTCTGCCCTTCCTCAAGGAACTCAGAATTGCGAGAGCACTCTTTCTGTCCCATTTCCTTAAGCAAGGTGCTCCAAGTCCCTCGTTCAGCTAAGTTTATTTTGCCTTGACCTGCTTCCTCATCCAATATATTGCAGCTTTGAATGGGTCCCTCCCCTTTGGAGTGACTAGTCTTAAAAAGAGTCTCCCCCCCCCCTCAAATCCTACCCTACCATCCGCCTACCCAGAGCTGTCCAGTTTTTGCTGGGAGAAGCTCCCCAAGTCTCTAGAACTGAAGGGTGTTCCCAGTTCCTACTACCTGGAGGTGACAAGGACTGGAGTCTTTTTACCTGGAGGTGGCAAGGTCTAAATCTGGGACCTTCTGCAGGCATAGGAGATGTTCTGCTAATCAACCACAGCCCTTCTGCACACATGTTCTATGTACACGGATACATCTTTTGATATAGTTTTAAACAAGACTGAAATGCTTTGTGATATTGAACAGGATGGGTTAAATGTTCTCATTAGCACCTTACACTTGCTAAGATTTGGGGCATTTGCTGAAATCAAAAGAACCAGCAGATAGCCAGATCTTTAGTTGTGCACCCAAAATCATGTATAATGCAAACGTACATATGCGTAGCCAATTCCTGCAAACCTCCTACTTCCACCATGGGTGAAAGGGTCTCAGAAACCTGTAATGTGTCATGTATGTTAGTTTCAGGTGGGTAGCAGTGTTGGTCTGCTGTCGAAGAGCAAGATCCAGGTCCAGTAGTACCTTGAAGACCAACTCGGTTTCCAAAGTATGAGCTTTCAAAGGGAGCTTTGACTCTCGAAAGCTCATACCTAGTGGGTCTTTAACGTGCTATTGGACCCAGATCTTACCCATCATATTGTATGTGCAGTGAACAGGTGCTTCCAAATCTGAAAGTGTACAAACAAATCCTGCATTGTCCTCTAGGAGGGTTTCATCTGTCCTCAAAACTGCAGAAACAAGAACCAGGTGCGAGGTGAAATCTATTCGAGTTTTGTTAGATCCCTACACGTTTTGTTTAGAAGCTTCATCTTCTAGGAAGTATTTCGACTGTCACCTTGAGCAATGGAATGAATTAGAGCTGCCCAGAGCTTTTTTTCTGGGAAAAGAGGTGGTGGAACTCAGTGGGTTGCCAGCACAGGGGGCAACTCTTGGAGGGAGGTGGTGCGTGCATGCTCCCAAGACCAATAATGTCACGTTGGGTCAGCTGGAACAAGGGGGGAGTTTTTAAAAGTTTAAATGGCCCTTGGTGAAAATGGTCACATGGCTAGTAGCCCTGCCCCCTGATCTCCAGACAGAGGGGAGTTCAGATTGCCCTCTGCGCCGCTCCAGCGCACCACTCCAGCTCCATTTTCAAGAGGTTCCAGAACTCCTGTTCCACCGCGTTCCAGCTGGAAAAAAGCCCTGGAGCTGCCCTATTTTATTCATTCCATTGCTCAAGGCGACACTTGAAATACTTCCTAGAAGATCCCCTGACAAAGCTTTTAAGCTAAACGTGTTTGGAGCTACAAAACTTGAATAATTTTTTTCACCTTTCACTCAGTTCTTCTGTCCTCAAACTGTTCATCACCCATGGATCCGGGATCATCCTGGTGAAGAGATGGCAGAAACAGTGCGGCTCAGTTCCAGAGTCTCCCGCTTTGGGGCTCACGGCTAAGCAGGCTTAAGCCCAGCAGGAAATAAACCTCCCTAGCTTTGAAGAATGGCAGCATACTGTCATTTGCAGAAGTTTTGTCTTCAGCCTTTTTTCACTGTCCTGTGCAGTCTCACTGCCACAGTTATATGTTGCGTAAGAAATGAGCCTGCAGGGTGTGGGCCGGATGAAAAGGACGGATGGACTGACACAAGATCAGTTAGCTCGTGGCTCTGTTGAATGCTATCCAGGCATGCAATAGCAGCAGTGAAAAAACAGTGGAAGGATGCGTCAAAGCTCTGCTATATGGTTCTGTGTCAGCAGCTCTAGAGACTGGGGAAGAGCCCTCCCTGTGGAAGAATGCTAAATGAGCCCCTGCAGCTGCCTTTCCCTTTGGAATAGCCTCAGTGCACCGCACTGGCATGGAGCCTGGACTTTCTCCTCATGTTCAGTCGTGCCTCAGTAGTATCCTCTGTTTTATGAAGGGGGGGCTGGGGTCCAGATCACAAGCCCATTTCACCCCCCCAAATAATAGTCCAATAAAAGTCCAGTGGCACCTTACAGACCCTTCTCTCTTTTTGTGGTTGTTGGACCTTACAGACTAACAACATTTATTCTAGTATGACCTTAACAGGAGTTAGAACTCACTTCCTCAGATATGATGGAAAGAAAGAAAATCATTTACCTCATCTTGAGAAATTTGCAGGAGGAAAGGGGGGAGGATTGGAGCAAAAAAATCTGAGCACATAAATCAGGTGTGATTGTCTAGTTAAACATAATGGGTGATAAGAGAGGCCAGAGGTTCTAGGCCTGTCTTTATGCAACTTCTGCCCCTCCTCCTTTCCCCTTCTTTTTAAAAAAAGGCAAAGCTCGTACTGGAATAAAAGTTGGTAGTCTTTAAGATGCCACTAGATTGCTTTGTTTTGCCACAATAGACTATGGCTACCCCTCTGGAGAAGTTGAAAGAACAGAACATACCATTCCTTTTACCGCTGTAACTAGGGCAGTCAGCCAGAGTGGTAGCACTAACTGTGCTAATTCTCAGCACCTTCCAGGATCATGCTCTAAGAGTGGCTTAATTTGCCACTGCTGTTGTTACTTCTGTTTTAATTTGCCTTCAGGCATCCAAACGGCAGTCTTGTGCTAATACCCAAAGTAATTAAAAAGGGTAAAAGGGCTCTAGTACCGCTATATCTAGTAGGAAAGGTGGCTGGGCACCGTGCCAGTCACAAAACCATTGAGATGTTGGTACCAGCTGAGCCGAGGGGCCCTTGCAGTGTGGGGGGCACCCATCTTGTGGTTACAGTCACAGCGGGTGGTGGCTCAGCTGAGGGCCACTGTGGCACTGGGCTCAGCTTGCTCCAGGCTGCAGTGACCTCTGGGAGCAGCGGCCCACCCGAAACTTCTCTGGCAAAGTAAAGGGCCAGCCCAGTCTTGCTGAAGCAACCAAAGCAGGCTGCACACAGAAAATAAAAGGGTCTTGATGTACCTGGAGAACTGAATCTCCAGGTCTGCAGAAAAAAAAAGACTGTCAGTTGTCAGTTAGCCCAAAGGGGGTGGCAGCAATGGCTCAAATGCCTCCTGCGGGCTGCAGAGGCTTTGCAGAAGGGGGACAAGTGGAAAAGTTGGTTAAAGGAGTCGGGGCGGGGGGCGGGATCCACCTGCTTGAGTCCCAGAGAATTCTGAATGGGAAAATCTTGCAGTGTGTGTGTGTGTGTGTGTCAAATTGTCCTCTTTGTGATTCACTGCAAAGGATCAAGATACTTCACGTGCTCTTGTGAGTCAAATGTGCTGGAGGGCTCTGTGCGATTCATGTAGCTGTCTGATGTATCAGCAGTTTTCCCGCCATTGTCTTTAGCAATGTGAGCGAGAGAAGATGGTGCAAAATTGGGGTGGGGGAGTTGGTGGCAGGATGTGCATGGGAAGCAAGGAATATCTGGGGAATAGTGCCATAAAGTCCATCCTCCAGAGCAGTCCCCTAAAAGAGAAATTGAGCAGTAAGTAAAACACTTGGTTAATTTGCGGTATTCAGGCTTGACTTGGAGAAGGAGTGTGTGTGACTCAGCAAATTCCTCCAATTTCTCTCTGCCCAATTGCATTGCAGACAGCCATGCCTGAGAAGACGTCCTTGGAAGACGGCCGGGAAAGCAGGAGGCCCTTCAAAGGGTCCTTGAGAACTGAAGAGGCCTCCACCCGAGTGATCACCACAGTCTTCCTCGCGCTCTTCATCGATCTGTTGGGTTTTACGCTCATCTTGCCACTCCTTCCTTCCATCTTCGATCATTACAGCAAGAATGATGTGAGTGAGAGGTGCGCAACAGGGCCCCAAAACACTCTTTGCAAACGCGGGCATGTTAAAGATTTCAGTTGTGTGTACTGTTCTTGTGCTCCTTGGGTACCGAACATACAACTCTTTGCACATGAAGGGGCCCATCAGCAGCCCTCTGAGCTGGAACACTTTGTGAAAGACAGCAGCATCTGATTATACCTCTCCGCTGACCCCTGTTCCTCGGAAGCAGAAATCTTTGGGATATGTCTATCATATTCCCAACCCTATGGGTGGAGGGGATTCCATCCCCGTGCAGCATACTCTTCCCTTAGATGCTAGAAGTCAGGAGAGAAAGGTGCACACTGGTGGGTACATCCTCCTGAAATCTCCCTTGATGTGCAGTCGGCAAATGTGTTGGGGGCATTGAAGGAAAGAGCCTCCGTGAACATTCCTTTGCCTACATCTCAGATCTCAATCTTCTCAATCTCAATCTTTAAGGCCCTTAACAGACTGGAGCCTGCATATCTTCGGTACCGTCTCTTCCTGTATGTTCCCCGGAGGGCATTATGATCTGTAGATAAACATTTGCTGATGGTTCCTGGCCCCAAGGATGTTTGCTTGGCCTCAAGCAGGGCCAAAGCCTTTTTGGCTCTGGCTCTGGTCTGGTGGAACGCTCTCCCAGTTGAGATCCGGGCCCTGCAGGACTTATTACAGTTCCACCAGGCCTGTAAAACGGAGATGTTCTGCCAGACCTATGAGAGTGGTTGAGGAGGGGGCGAACTATCCTGCTAGTCCTTTGCCTATTTTCCTTTGTTCTGCTCTACTTTTTAATGAGATCTGTGAGTTTCGTTATTTTCAAAATGATTTTAACTATTTATTGTATCTAAATTGTGGTTCTATGATCTTATGATGTTGTGACCCGCCCTGAGCCCCCACTTGCAGGGAGGGTGGGATATAAATCAAAATAAATAAATAATATCTTTAGGAATGTGTCTACACCTTTGGTGATTCTGCACACGTTGGATAATGCACTTCCAATCCTCTTTATAGATCATTTGGAATGGATTTTTTTGAGTGTGGAACAAAAAATCCACCTTAAACGATTGATAAAGTGCATTGAAAGTGCATTGTCCAACGTGTGCGGTATCAGCCCTTATCTTCCTCTCTTTTGAAAAAGTAGGAGGGACATGCTTCCTCCACATATTCAAGGGTTGTGCACCAAAAATCGAAATGAGGTGATGGTGCAGAGATTCTCTTTTTAACCACTATTGGTATTTGGTGGTGAGGTAGTTTAGGCCAGGGGTCCCTAACCTTGTGACTGACTCTAGGCACTTCTGGAATTCTGAGAACAGCTAGTTCTCAAAATGCTGGGTGATTTGAAGCCAAATGTTTTCCTGTGATGGAGGCAGCTATTTCTGAATGGGAACTCCCACCCAGCAGGCACAATGGCCCTTCTAGTCCAGTGAAGAATAGAAAAGCCAGCTGGGCTTTTTACTTTGGGGGAAAAGATGTTTAATGGGAAGAAATAAATGGGCTTCAGGAAACACATTGCTGATAATTTTTAAGGGTTACTATATATTTCTCACATTGGTGAGGAACCCAGCTGTCGCCCTTGCGCTCCTCTAATATGCCCATGAATACCTCTGGTCTGTGCACAATTATTTTCTTCCACAGAATGGCTTGTACATGACCTTGCAACATGGGGTGGACTGGTTTGCTGAAGTGGTTGGCGTGCCTCCTGAAAGGAAGTACAACAGTGTCTTGTTTGGAGGTAGGAATTTATGTTTCAATATTGGACTCTTTTAGGACAAGAAACTTACCTTACTCATAATGTATGGGGAACACTAAACCATATCAGTCAGGCATTAAATCCAAACTGGCCATCTCAAGAGTAGGTTGGAAGCAGCGTCTAGTGCCTTCAGATAGTTTTGTGTGTATGTGTGTTGTTGTTGTTGTTGTGTGTTGTTGTCTTCACATTGGTCTCTGTGAGTGTTGGAAACTGAATCTTAATATGTTGTTGTGGCAGCTGTGGGAGAGTGAAGCGAGGGGGGACTCTGGGACAAGTGAAGGAATCCTTTTCTCTAAAGGCCCGGTCTCACATTCTGGCCTCTTCTCATCTTCTTTTAAAAACCCCTGACCACCCACAATCAGGTAAAAGGAGGACACAATCTTAGAGTAAAGAGTTGGTAGCATGCCAGCTTTTGCTCGCTAAAGGTTTCTTTTGGGGGGCCCTAATAGGATAAGATTGTACTTATTTATGAGGTAAATATAAATCCCCTCTTCATAGATAGAACAAGGTAAAGGTGCCGTGAGAATCTCACTGTGCCATTACATTGTTTAGACTTTTGGCGCACAGTTGGCTCTTATCCAGAGCTGCAAATTCCTCATCTGAGGGGGAAAATTTCTCTTCCTCCTTCTTAACTGAGGCTGGCACATCCCCCTTTCACCCTGGGCAGCTCCATGGGCCCTGATTGGCTGACAGTCATTTGGATTTCCATGAGCCAAAACCACAAGGATTGGTTCAGCGCTCTGGAGGAGAGGCAGGACTTTTACAGATGTTAAACTCCGAACAGCAGCAGAGAAAGCAGGTGCCAGAGAGTGGAAGCTGTTCCCTGTCCATCTTCTTCATTAGTCAAAGGGCCAGTTCCAGATTTTGGAGGACCTTGAGAAGAGAGACCCGAAGGCCCCCTTTTCTTCTCTGCCTACCAGCAATCCCACCCCCTATGCCTCCCTTCCCAACCACAGACCTACACAGGGCTTTTTTTCTGGGGAAACAGGTGGTGGAACTCAGTGGGTTGCTCTCAGAGAAAATGATCACATGGCTGGTGGCCCCGCCCCCTGATCGCCAGACAGAGGGGAGCTTAGATTGCCCTCCGCGCCACCGAGTGGCACGGAGGGCAATCTAAGCTCCCCTCTGTCTGGCGATCAGGGGGCGGGGCCACCAGCCATGTGACCATTTTCAAGAAGTACCGGAACTCCATTCCCCTGCGTTCCCCCTGAAAAAGACCTGGACCTACATGCCTGTGCATCCTTCCCCCACCCTCTCACAGGTGCCTACATTAACCCTCATGTCCATTCCCTGATGATGGTTGGCAGTGCACACCTCTGGGAGCAAGGAAAGGAGCGCTTACAAGCAAGTGGGTGGGGAAGGGAGGACAGTGGGCTCCGCCCAAAGCCTTGGGCCCTAGCAGCTGCCCCACCTCAAGGGGTGCTGATTTTGGTCCTAATTAGTCCAGTGCTGCTGCTCCCGTTGGGCCATGCATGGGATTGCTCTCTACGACCTGCCAGAAAATTGCTGTCTCAGAGAAACAGATGCTCTGGTTTAAATATTTGGAAAGAGTGATGCCTGTAATGGGAACCTGGTACATCCATGCCTATTTTATTTACAAAATGTGTTTGATTTGCCTCGGCTGTATGTTTCCATTTGCTGTAGGTTGATGGGAAATTCCTGACTGGCTGGCTGGTTTTGTCCCCATTTATTCAGAGGAGTTAGCCGTGTTAGTCTGTAGTAGCAAAATCGAAAAGAGTCCAGTAGCACCTTTAAGACTAACCAACTTTACTGTAGCATAAGCTTTCGAGAATCACAGTTCTCTTCGTCAGATGCATCTGACGAAGAGAGCTGTGGTTCTCAGAAGCTTAGGCTACAATAAAGTTGGTTAGTCTTAAAGGTGCTACTGGACTCTTTTCGATTTCCCCATTTATTGTGCACCATGTAGATGTTATTTATACCTTTAGCAGCTGGGCTGAAGAATCCTTTGCAGTGCTAATCTACTCATCTCTCTTCTTATCACAGTGACTATAATTTCCTTGTTCTAACTTCAAATGGAACTGGAAAAGCGTTGATTAATCAGAGGGGGGGGTGCAGGGGAAGCACATTTAAGATCCCTAGTAATGCCAAGAGCTTTCTCCTGCAAAATGTTACCAGGTGTGGTCTGTACAGATGAATGTTAGGCACATGTTTTGTGTGGATGAGCTTTGGAGTCATGCAAAAACAACCAAGCATGGGAAAGTAACCTTCTCCTTTGCTATCCCATGATGGCCAAGAGTGCCTTCTGTCATCTGCATCGGCCTCAACAACTTATTTGGCCACACTGATCCATGCTTTTGTAAACTTGCAATTGGACTGCTATACTGCACTCTGCAGCGGGATGCCCTTGAAGGCCACCAGAAAACTTCAGCTGGTGCAAAATACAGCAGTCCAGTTACTATTAGGGTCTAGCCAGTGGAAACATATTTTGCCTATCTTTTAAAAGAGCTACATTAGCTGACATTTGTTTCCAATTCCAATTTAAGATGCTGGTTATGACGAAAGCCCTTCTCAGCCTAGGACCCACAGATCTAAAGGACCATCGCCTCCCATATGTTCCCATGTGGTCCTCAGGCTGTGGTTAAATTAGTTTGTACCAATCATTTATTTATCGCTAATTTATTAACTGCTTCTCCTTAAATCATGCTTGAATTGGCTTACAGCAAAGGTCTATAAGATCAATCAAAGATTAAAAATTTAAAACTGAAATGCTAAAACTCATAACAAGACAATGAGCTGTAGATAAAATCAGTATTAAAACAATCAGAAGGCTCCAAATGTTAATACCAAACATCAAAGGAGATGACTATATAACTACTTTAGTTTTTAAACCACATAGCAAGGACCATTTTAAAAAATTCTAACAAAAGCCTGGGAGATTTTTTTTCCATCTGGTGCTTAACTGATGACAAGCAAATGGACCTTGGTAGGAGGTGGTATTCCTCAGCTTAGGTGCCACCACTGAAAAGGCCCTTTCTCTGGCTGTTACTCACCTCACTTCAGATGGGGGGCACCCAGGGTGGAGTTTGAGTTGCTGACTGAGCTGGCAGACAAACTGATATGGGAGTAAGTGGTCCTTCAGCTACACACCATACTAATATAGTGTGTGTAAAGTGCCATCAAGTCACAGCTGACTTATGGTGATCCTGTAGGATTTTCAAGGCAAGAGACATTCAGCAGTAGTTTGCCATTACTAGCCCCTAGAGACCCTGGACTTCCTTGTTGGTCTCTCATCCAAGTACTAACCAGGGCCAACCTTACTTAGCTTTTGAGATTTGACAAGCTCAAGCAGCCCGGGCCCTCCAGATCAGGGCCATACTAATATAGGTGGTATACATTTTATTATGTTTTTATACATAATAAAAGGTAAAGACGGTTGCAGTTCCTATAATTATGCACTTTTTTGCATATACACCTTATGTGTTTAGGTTTTTGCAATGCCTCAGAAGTGTATGTAATATAACAGTATGTAGTTATGAGTCAATGGCCAGCAGCTCTGAACTGGGTCTAATTATTCATCTTTTCCAGGTCTGATTGGCTCCATATTCTCCATCCTTCAGTTCTTTGCCTCTCCCCTCACTGGGGCTGCATCCGATTACTTTGGGAGAAGGCCAGTCATGCTGTTGACCGTGGTATGTTTATTTTGGGGAACTGACTCATCTGTTGTAACTGCCAGTGGTAGAGAAAACCTGACTAATCTACCTCAGTTCTTCCTGGGTTTCTTCCGAGTTTGTGGCTGGTATTTAAATTTTAGTTTGTCAGTCAATCTTCTGGAAGTTTAAGTTGCTTGAAATCTGTTCAAATTACTGACTGTGATTACTGGAACATGGCTTCATTTCAAATGTTTTGGCCTTTTAATTGTTCTCTCTTCTTTAAGATGTGGGAAGGGCTACTGACAAGTATCGACAAGCTGTTTACTGAGTTAAATCAGCTTTGAGTTTTAAGCCCATGGATAAGGAAATGCTCAAAAAACCCAACCAACATCGACTGGTGATTACACGGCAGATTAAAGGCCTGGTTACTGGAGGAAATACTTGCTGATGTCTAGCTGTGGACATCATCACCACATGGAAACAGCAGAGCAAGCCAGTTCTTCGCAGTCTCCCCCCCCCCCCCGATGCCATGTGCCGCGGTGAGCACTGATGGGGCTTTGCCCTTGATGGTAGCCACAGACTTTCACACAGGCGTGCAAAAGGAAATGCCCCAACTGGGCAGCAAGTGGGTTTGGGCTTCCACAACAAACTTTTCCTTCAATGGAGAATTAGCGTGAAATCAGCTTCCCATGCAGCGAAGCAATTTTTATGTTCAGGAAACCAAACTCTTAAATCTCTTGATTTATTTCCAGACAGACAGATAATAATGCTACCAGGCAACAGTATGCCTACGATGGTTCAGCAGTGTAAACAGAAAAGCCTATATCATGTGCAGGAAGTTGGAAGGTTACAGGAAAGACCAGGATATAGGGGCAGCCAAATGCTAATTCCTTGAAATCCAGTGACAGTACCTCCTCATTCTATCCACAGATGGGTCTGATAGCATCCTATTCCTTGTGGGCTGTTTCCAGGAGCTTTGAGCTCTTTCTCTTCTCCAGAGTCATTGGTGGAATAAGCAAAGGGAACGTCAGCCTCTCCACGGCTATCATTGCCGATCTGGCATGTCCGAAAGCGCGAAGCCGGGGCATGGTAAGTGCTAGCTGGAGCATGGGAAGTGCTCCGGTGCAAACTGTGTTGTGGGCTTTGCCTTTTGCAGTCCAGTTCTTTGCTTTTTCTTCTTTGGAGTGACTAATCAATGGTGCCTGCTCTGCTCTTCTGCTTCCTTAGAGGCTTCTGGTCTAGCAACATTGGCAGTATGGCCAAGGAGCAAATCACAACTACTTTTTAGGCACAGGTGTGTGGGGGGGGGATCATGTTTCACTGTCAGTATAACTGATCACAGCATTCCAGGGATACGTTTTTCACATGCTTGGGTATTTTACTATTAGTATTTAGATGCTCCTATAGTGGAGAACCTTTCCCCCTACCCACTTCATTGTCCATTATATAGTGTACCCAGAGCTAAATTTTTGGCTAGAATCCTATCAATGACAAACACATACTCTGAAATCGAGAAGATTGTGTTTTTGTTATCTGACACTGATAATCATGTGTCCTATAGAGTCTCTCAGTTTGCATCGCAGCCAAAAGGATAAGATCTAAGGTGGTACTGAATGAGGCTGCTTCGTGATCCCTGGGTAGTTTGGCATACTGTATTGTTTTAATTAATTTTAGTAACCTATACAAACTGTGATAAGGGATTTAATTGTTTATTCGTCAATGTTTGGCGAATTGTGACGGCCTACGGCTATAGACAATAAACTCTTAAAAATAAATACATCTCCTGGCAATGAATTCCATTGTACATAACAGTCACTTCTTGTTGCCATTTATATTGTTGCCTTAAATCTGATTTCTCCCCTGCTTCCCAGCAATGCCCATGAACTCACTGGTACAGAATGCAAAAGTTGCATTTAAAACACAGCACAAAAACACACAATGCCCCCACTCAAGATCTGACGTAAGATTGGTGCTAGTTATGCATAAATGTCCAGGGATGGGTGGTGAGCAGAGAGGTTAGCACTTGAAGCAAAGTGGTTTGGGGTGGTGAAAGCAGAAGGAGATTGGGAGGATCTCCAAGCTATGGTGGATAGCTTACAGAAGCAGCAGTTTTTAAAATGAAAATTTCACACAAAGGATCATCAGGAAAGGGACTGAGGATAAAACTGTCAGTATAGTAATGCCCTTCTGCCAAGTCCCTGATGCGGCCACATTTGGCATACTGTGTACAGTTCAGGTCACTACGAAAAGCATTTTGAACACCTAGATAAATTGCAGAGCCAAAATGATCGCAGGACTGGAATATCTGCCTTGTAAAGCAGGGCCAAATCCTCTAGAACTTTTTAGTTTAGGGAGAAGGCAACTAAGGGAGTGACCTATCATAGGTAAAAAAGTAAAGGTAGTCCCTTGTGCAAGCACCAAGTCACTACTAACCCATGGGGGAACATCACATTGACATTTTCTTCACAGACTTTTTGTTACGAGGTGGTTTGCCATTGGCTTCCCCAGTCATCTGCACTTTCCCCCCAGGAAACTGGGTACTCTTTTTACCAACCTCAGAAGGATGGAAGGCTGAGTCAACCTTGAGCTGGCTATCTGAACCCGGCTTCCGCCAGGATCGAACTCAGGTCTTGAGCAGAGCTTGGGCTGCAGTACTGCCACTTACCACTCTGCACCACGGGGCTCTTGTAACCTAACATAGATCTACACAATTACATACAATGTAGAGGAAGTAGGCAGATGGAAGTATTTTTGCATCCACCAAACTAAGCTAAAACCAACTATTTCAAACCAACTATTAACATTTTTTTTTGGCTTATAACAGATAAAATTTAAAAGATGTCTTAGTTCTGTAAATTTGAAAATGATTGCATACTGATATATTTTATAATTTTATTGTAAGATAATCAGTTACATAAAGGTAATTGGTAAAACAGGCTGTATGGTAGATAATATTGAAACAATGGCAAAAAGTCAACACTGTTAAGTAAAGTATAAGTAAAAGGTTATGATAAACATAGGTGAAATAAGGATTTTTTAGTATTATCTTCAATAGTATTTTATCTTAATATTTTTAAAGGTTATGACAATCAGTTACATTAAGGAATAAGCATTGTTATTGTTAATAATTATTATTGTTAAGGAAAAAATAAGATGGAACCATAACGAAATAATGAGTTTTTTATTCTATTCTATTTCTTCCCTCTTTTATTACTAAAATAACGAGTAGAAATAGGTTTGAATTCTGCATGGGTTGTTTATTTTAAAAAATATATATTAAATAGGCTTAATTACTATTCCAGTTATTATTTTAATATCAATAAAGGTTATGATTTTTGAATTCTGTATTTTAATAATCCTTGTAGCACACAGTTTTATATTTTTCTTGCTTGTCCACTTCTTTTTCCCCTTCCTTTCTGTACCCCTTTTTGTTTCAATAAAATTAAATATATATATATATATATATATATATATATGGTCACATGGCTGGTGGCCCCGCCCCCTGATCTCCAGACAGAGGGGAGTTGAGATTGCTCTTTGCACTGCCAGCCATGTGACCATTTTCAAGAGGTTCTGGAACTCCTTTCCCCCACGTTCCCCCTGAAAAAAAGCCCTGTATAAAAGAAATATTTTTGCATCCACCAACCTAAGCTAAAACCAACTATTTCAAACCAACTATTAACTTTTGCCAATAAAAGTTAATGTGTGATCATGCCTAATCCTCCATCAAAGAGTCAATTTCAGCATTAACTGTGTTCCCACAGGCGATGATCGGTGTGGCCTTCTCTTTGGGTTTCACTCTGGGCCCGATGCTTGGAGCATACCTTGCCATGGAGACAGAGAAGGGGGAAATCTTCTATCTTCAGCCAGCTCTCTTTGCTGTCATGTTTGCAGTTGCTGACCTGGTTTTCATTTTCTTCTTGTTACCAGAGACGCTCCCCAAAGAAAACCGGGTAAGGGGTCCAGGAAACAAATTGTAGCCCTGATGATTTTATGGAATTGGGAACGGAGAGCCTGCATTTTAAACAGTTAAAACTGGACCTCTTGTGGGGGGGGCATCTTGCAAAGAAGGGGTGCAGTCTGCTTGGGGAGCCCTCTTGCGTGGGTCCCTTGAAACAGTCATGAGGGCCCAAGGTTTATCTCTTGCTCTGTTGTGGGCACAAGATAGAGGGGAAAGCTGAGCCAGCCAAGTGGTGTTACCCATTCATTACCACAGGAGGTGTGGAACTGCTGATAGGTACTGAGTTGGGTGAGCATCAGGTATTTTTGGTGGCAGATCTTTCTCCACCCTTCCACAGCAATCCTCTGCGGAACCCCCCTCCCCAATTTGGAGAGCCCTGTGGACAAAAAGCTGCTATGCACAGAGAGCTGCAGTGAGGGAGAGAATCTGGTACAATCGCCTGCAGCTTGCTCTTGTGCCAACGGACATTTCTTTGCCGATGGCTCTTTTTTGTGCTATGATCCCTTTGACCAAAGACACCTTTCTTTTCTTAGGTATCCACTATGACGACTGGCTTTCAGTCAGCATCTGGCCTACTCAGTCCCTGGGCTCTGTTCCAATTCTCTGCAGTAAGCCAAAGAATGGACCCTCCTTCACAAAAAAGCAAGTCATCCAGCTTTCCATGCTATGTTATGGAGGAGTTTGAGTATTTCCCAATGCTTTTTCTCCTTGGGACCAGATCTTGCACAAAATGCTTTATCTCCATGGGACAGAATCTTGCGTACATCTGTAAGGAGTCCGAGCCCTTTCCTGGAGATGTTTGCATTGCTGCATTTGCTGCCATTTGTTGGGCACCACAATAACCAAATTGGTTTGTGTTACCCATTGACATACAGCCTGTAGCCAAAAGGGAGAAGTTTTTCTTCTGCACAAGGCCCCTAAGTCAATCTCTGACACCTCTGTGTAAAATATAGGAGGCCTGGGATAGGTCACTTGAGAGCATCATTGACCACTACCTGACTGACTGACCTTCTGCCTTGGTATACCTTCTCAAGACAGCAAATGCAATTTGGGGCTGTATTAACAGAAGGGTAGTGTCCAGACCGTACAAAGTAATGGTATCTCTTTACTCTGTTCTGGTTAGACCTCACTTGAAATACTGTATTCAGTTTTAAGCACCACAGTTTAAGAAGGATGTTGACAAGCTGGAATTTGTCAAAAGGAGGGCCGCAAAGATGATGAGTGGAGTGGAGATGAAGTCCTATGAGGAAAGGTTGCAGGAGCTGGGCATGTTTCGCCTGAAGAGGAGACGACTGAGAGGTGATATGATAGCCATCTTCGAGTACTTGAAGAGCTGTCGCATAGAGGATGGAGTGGAGTTGTTTTCTTTTGCCCCAGAGAGCCGGACCAGAATCAATGGGTTAAAATTAAATCAAAAGAATTTTTGCCTAAACATTAGCAAGAACTTCATGAACGTTAAGAGTGGTTTCTCAGTGGAACAGGCTTCCTTGGGAGGTGGTGGGCTCTCCTTTGGAAGTTTTTAAACAAGAGGCTAGATGGCCATTTGACAGCAATACTGATTCTAGGACTTAGTATGAATTTAGGCAGATCGTAAGAGGGAGGGCAGGAAGGGATGAGCCGGTGCTTGGTCCTTCGTGGACCTTTCATACATGCCCAGGGTAGTGCCGATCGCCTCTTTGGGGTCAGGAAGGAATTTTCCTCTAGATCAGATTGGCCAGGAGTGGTGGAGGGTTATTGCCTTCCTCTGGGCATAGAGCAGGGGTCAACAGGGGAGTGGAGTGGGAGGTAGCTGTGTATTTCCTGCAGTGTGCAGGGGTTTGGACTAGATAACCTTTTGGTGTTTCTATGTGAAGCGTACTCTTGAGTTGGCTTCTGTGTGCAGCATGTCTGTACCCTCCCACGTATAAAAACTTCTGGGTAAAAGAAACGCCTTTTGCCTGGTGCCCGTGTGATCCTGTGTCTGCGCAGTAACAGTCCTGGCATTCGTCACCCCCATTGTTGTGTGGAGAAATGAACCAACATTTAAAGACTTCCTGTGACAGAATTGTACAGGGAGAGCTTGTGACTCTCAAGAGTTTATGTGTGCAGTGTGGACGTGTGTAGCCCACTCAAGTGCGTCTGAAATATCAAGCACAACTCCCGTTCCAGGCAGAAGAATGGCAGTCTCCAAAATGTCTGAAGATGCATTTCTTTGAACTCTGATTCTTATGTCACGAGTTCCTTGCAAATCAGATCTGAAAGTGGGAGCCATTCTCAAGGATACATGACCCCCTTTCCCTCCCACCTCCCACCTCACTTGCGAGTCTTAATCATGTTTTAATGTTACATCTGAACAGCAACAACAACATTCGATTTATATACCGCCTTTCAGGATAACTTAAGACCACACTCAGAGTGGCTTACAAAGTGTGTTATTATTCTCCTCACGACAATCACCCTGTGAGGTGGGTGGGGCTGAGAGAGCTCTGAGAGAGCTGCGACTGACCCAAGGTCACCCAGCTGGCTTCAAGCGGAGGAGTGGGGAATCAAACCTGGTTCTCCAGATTAGAATCCTGCTGCTTTTAACCACTACTCCAGACTGATCATGGATTCTCATCTCAACCAGCTGTAGCAACCAGGGTTAGAAGTGGATTTGCAAACCTTGGTTAAGAGGAAGCCCAATTAGTATTAACTATGACTAGTGCTGGTGCAGAGTTAATGCTAAATGATTTGGGAAGGCTGATAAGGAAATGGGAGGAGAACATTCAATCCAGAGAGGGGAAGAGGGGTGGTGGGACAGTAACACATCATCCCAGCTGTCTGCCTTGCAGACTTTCATTGTAATAGGCCTTGAACATTATATTTATTAACAGATCTCAAGATCCTCGGTCTGGTGTATTTCCTTTATCTCTTCCTGTTCTCGGGACTGGAATACACACTGAGTTTTCTTGTTCATCAACACTTCCAGTTCAGCAGGTAATTTGCATATTTAGTTTGTGTACACTTCTACATTCATTTAATTCCTTCCTGGTTCCTTGGAGGCCTTTGCCACCAATTATGGTATCTTTTGGAAGCAAGACTCACAAAGACAGAGTTAAATCATTCACTTCTGCTCAGCCAAAATTACATCAATAGGGCTGATCTCTAGCATAGCCTTTTTTGTAGTCAAAGGGGACTCTTCCTTCTTTTTTCCCTGACAGGAAAGTTGGTTGGAGCCAACACTGTGGTAAGTGCAATCCTTTCCCAACAAATAGATTTTGCAGGTTTTGTGTTGTTTAAAAAATGCGCAAAATTTATTTGACCAGCAGGACAAAATAAATGCTTGTGTACACAATGGCAACAGATGCCTCTTTCAAACCACCATCAACTCCCCTAAAAACTGTTATCTGTTTTCAGCTCTAGTTAACATGGAATTAACCCTTTGTCTTTCTCCCCCCCTCCCCCCCTTTTTTTTTTACTTGGGTAGCATGCAACAAGGAAAGATGTTTTTCTTCATTGGCATTACAATGGCTACTATCCAGGGTGGCTACACACGCCAAATCAAGCCAGGAAATGAACTCAAGACTGTAAAACGGGTTGGTTTCTTTTTCTTTCAATTTAGCGGTTCCATTTGCATCCTACCTTTCTTCCATTACAGGTACTCTGTTCCCTAAAGATCGCCACTGCCCCCAAACACTGACCAGTCTTCGACTTGCTCAGAGTTCACAAGGTTGCAGTTGTCTATCACATGCCTTCAGACCCTATTTAGCCCCCTTTGAAACAATTTATTCACACTTCTACTTTCCTCTTCCCTCTGTATAAATTCTAACAATTTTCAGGCATTTTTTTTCTTTCATTTAATTTTTACCGTATCCCACTGATGTCCTTGGGGAAAGGCTTGTGTTTGTCGATGGCTTCATATCCATACAGCCATCAGTAATGAAGTAATTGGTTTCATGAATCTTTTTACATATATTATATATCATGATTCATGTCAATTAGGGAGGTATCAGAGTAGGTTCGTCAGGTGCCAGGGAACTGGCTGTAATTCATTCCAATTTGTATGTAAAGCCCATTCCTAGTAGTGAAGCCAATTCCATCGTCAAATTATTGCACACAAGAAAACATTCCCAGGTTGAAGGGAATGTATGTCCTAAGTTTGTGTATGTCTTTGGCCAGTCTTCTTTTGATTTACTGATTTTGAAATTGCTTGGGATACCTGTTGTTGTTGAATAGGTATTCAGGTTTTTAAACAAAACAGCGGCTCAGCTATGCTGGAAGTGCTAAAGGTTCCCTTTGATCCATCTCTATGAAGACTGTATCTTGTCATTCATGAGTCTGAGAGCAGGATGGCATTCAAATCAACCTCCACACTGGGAGACTGAGCCAGGCAACACGTATGGGAGGGGCTGGGAGCTCCGTAGAAGAGCCTCTTCTTTGCATGCAGAAGGTCCCAGGTTCGATCCTGAGCATCACCAGTTTTAAAAAGGTCCAGACAGGAGATGTTGTGACCTTGACCTGAGACCCTGGAGAGCCACTGCCAGTCTGAGTAGACAGGACTGACCTTGAGGGACCAAGGGCCTGATTCAGTCTATGGCAGCCTCACTTCATGTTTGTGAGGATAAGTACCTTGACTAAAGCTTACAAATACAGTTGTGGTGGCCCCCCAAAGTGTTGTTCACCTGAATGGGAGCTCTGTGTGGGTGTTGCTGAGCCCTGGGGCAGCCTTCACCCTCCCAAGGTGTTCATGAGCAAGCCCTGATTAATAAACAAGCAAGAGTATCCATCCTTCTTCAGGGTTTGTTTGTTTTTTGGCATGGAATAATTTGCTGATGAACTTCCTGAAAAGGAAATTGCTCTGCGGGAACTTGCTTGGAGAGAGGGCACCCTCCCCCCCTTCCTAGGCGTTTCTCTGCAGTGGCAACACCTACTGGGCTCAGGCGTGTGTCTGCCCAGAGCTGAGGGACAGAGGGGTGGCAGGTCCACGGGATTCACCAAGGCACAGCGAAAACAGCAAGACAGCCGCAGCTACTATGCAGGAAATGTCCACCCCTCCCTGCGCAGCTTCTGTGCCCTTTGCCCCTCGCTCTTTTTCAGGGGAAACTGCCTTGGCTGGTGACTCCAGTCACCCTCTCCACCCTCATGACCACAGTCCTTCTGTTGACCCATCTCTAAAGTCAAGGCACAAGAAGTCTCGTGCAGCCCCATGGAACCCATTTGGGTCCTTCGCTGGTTTTGCATCAAACAAAGGATTTTGGCCACAAGTGTTGAGAGAGGGAGAAGTCATCCGATGGATTACTTTTGTGCAGATTTTTTTGTACTTTTGTACTTTTTAGATATTTATTATATTGTTTGATATTGTCTTTAATTGTTATATATAAGTTTTATTGTAATGATTTATGGAGTGTAATCCGCCCTGAGCCTGCCTGTGCAGGGAGGGCCGAATAGAAATTGAAACAAACAAACAAATAAGAAAACCCAGCTCATTTCCCCAGCGAAGAGTCCACTTTGACATGAGCTCAGAGCAAAAGATGCCCCCTGCCTTCCCCCCTCGCCACTCAGGCTTTTAGTGTCCTGAGCACGGCAGCCTTTATGTTGCCCAGTGCAAGGACCTGGGGGCTGGAAGGGAGAAGGCAAGGCGAGAGGGGCTTATCTCGGGGCTTTACAAGCCAGCCCAGCCCTGGTCCATTCAGTTTTCAGAGGAAGCCCCTTCCCCCTTCCCTTTCAAGTCCTAATAGCAGGGCGGGGGGCCGTTTCAGTTGGTAGCACTGCACAAGGTGTAAAGAGTTAAGCAGCCTCTCCCCTCCCTGTGTAGTCCCAGTCTGGATTGGGGCCCCACCCACTTACCATTTGCCTTTTTTGGTGTAGTGGTTAAGAGCACGAGACTCTGATCTGGAGAGCTGGGTTTGATTCCCCACTCCTCCACTTGAAGCCAGCTGGGTGACCTTGGGTCAGTCACAGCTCTTCCAGAGCTCTCTCAGCCTCACCCACCTCACAGGGTGTTTTGTTGTGGGGATAATAATAACATACTTTGTAAACTGCTCTGAGTGGGCATTAAGTTGTCCTGATAGGCAGTATATAAATCGAATGTTGTTGTTGTTGTTGTTGTTGTTGTTGTTTTTTCAGACCCAGCCAGAGATCTGTGACCTTCTCCACTTCTGTTTGGAGTGGCTAAGATGGAACTGTGGACAGGGGCCATGAAGAACCAGGAGACCCCCCCCCTTAGCTCCCCCCTCCAGCTCCTCTCAGCAGCAGCATGGCCCTGGAGGACAGAATCTGGTCCTTTGCTGCATGAGAGAGCTTCAGTTACTGCACGATAGAGACTTCTCTCTCTCTCTTTTGCAGGCAATTTTGTTTTCCATTCCTGCGTTCCTGTTAATTGGCTGGAGTGCGAACATAGTCCACTTGAGTGCAGGACTGCTGCTCTATTCCTTTGGTGAGCTCCTCAAATAAATCTTTTTGGGCTCTTTGAAATTTGTTCACCGGTTTCTCATGTGAATTAATACAGATGGCTTTTGTCTTCAGGATTTTCTTCAATGTTGAATTAAATGTCAGCTTGGTGCTCGCTCTTGTGCTAATGGCGCTCCTGGAAGTTGCCATGAGGGTAATGGGAAAGGTCACGAGTGCCTCTGTTCTTTCAGTTTACACTGGATTTCTCCAGTCTTCTTGCGCTTTCCAAGAACTAGTGAGAATTTGTGGGCTACATTCACCAGCCCTCTTGGTTTGGTGGGTTTCCTGCGTAGAAAAGAAATGTGATGGGTTCTGGAAAGCACTAAGTGCTGGGTGTTAATCAGTAGACTGAGGTTAGCTGCATTACCAGGAGGTCACCCAGGTTGCAGGAATCGCACTCGATGTTGGGGCAAACCTTCAGCACACGAGGGAAGGGCTCCGAAATGATGGGATGCTCCATCCTCAACGTAGCCACAGAGCAGAAGGGCCAGTTCTGACTCTGCATCAAGCACAGCTCTGGGCCCCACAAAAGAGCAGCAAGTTCTTGAACATATTAAGAATTCTTCCCTTGCAAGCTTTGGGGAATTCAGAGTAGAAATCTTTTTACAACATGCTGAACGAGCTGCCTTGCTTCAGGCTGAAGTGAACATTTTGGGTCCGAGGGACGTGTTGAGAATTGACGTGCCTGCATTCTGTTCTTTTGTGTGTGTACAAACCCTGTACCCACCAGACACCCCTGGGGCTGAGTGCTCACCAGCTGGGGGGCACCAGAAAGCATCTTGTCAAAGGCCTCCCCCCCCCTTCTTCTCAAGCCCGGACTCAGCTGAGTACCATTGCATCATACGGCTCGAGTTCTGCAGAGCTCTGAAGGAAAATCATCTCGAAACAGAAGGCCTCATTCTCAGCTCCTGTAGTTCTCTTCATGGCTGAATGAGAGGCTGAAGAGCACTCGGTTCTTTTCCATCGTTTTTAAGCATAAACAGTTTATTGCAACAGCTGTTTGTTAGAATTTTAGTTGAGGTAAACTTTCTGTGCAGCAGCAGATCTGGGGATTAGAACTCAGGGAGCCCTTCTTCTCTACATAAAACAAAGGGATGCTACCTGCCAGCTCTGAAAGAGGGGCCTATCCCAAAGCCAGATACCTCCCCCTCAAGAAGAACAGGAATCCACCATCATCCTGTTTTCCTCATTGGGATCTGGGCAGATGGATTACGGGACGAGTGGCTGGCAGAGACGCCTTGCTTGAGGACAGAATTCTTTGCCTACTTGCTCCTACACTCACAGGGCATCTCTGTGCATCTAACAAAGAGAGCTTTCACTCTCAACAGCTTATAACCTGAAAATCTTGTTAGTCTTTAAGGTGCCACTGGACTCAAATCCTTCTGTAGATCAAGGGAGTGGCCTTTATTTTTCACTTAGGCTCAGGTCTTGCACCTGTGGATTGCTGCTGGTCTCCTTCACTGGGAGGCAGGCATGCTCTTTCCATTAGGTCTGGTTGCTATACACACCACTGTAAATATAATAGATTACCCATCCTCTTATTGGACACTGGGCGCTTGCTGCAGAGCTGGGAAATTACCTCTCGGAACTGATTTAGGTGTCCCTTTGGCCCAGAGTGCGTGATGTCTGTGCTACCAATGTGTACAACCAGGGCTTTTTTTCTGGGAAAAGAGGTGGTGGAAATCAGGACTGCACAATGACATCACTTTGGGTCAGCTGGAACAAGGGGGGAATTTTTTAAGGTTTAAATCACCCTAAGCGAAAATGGTCACACTCCGTTCCACCACGTTCCAGCTGAAAAAAAGCCCTGTGTACAACTCATACTCCTGCAAGCTCAGTTTGTGCCATTTGGTCTCAGAAAAGAACCTTGCGAATCTTGTGGCCCCTTGTGGGTGTGCTGTTGTTTGGTCCCGCTCCACTTTACAGTTTGTCAGGTGATGCCCTCAAACTCCTTTGGTATTCTAATCTGTGCTTCACTTGCCTCCAGCTGCTGCCGCCGTTGTTCCTTGTTTGTCTGCAGTGGTGTCGGGCTATGGTAAGTGGCTCTTTAAAATTCTATGAGAGCCTGAGAGCGTATCTGAGAGGAATGTCTTCCCTGCTGGTTAAACTAAAGAGAAGGTGCTGTGTGTCCTTGAACCCTTAACGCTAGGCTGCTTTTCAACTTTTCCTTTTCAGTGAAAAGAGGCTTATGCCCAAAATGAAAGCAGTCTTACTTGAACCTTTGCACCCTTTATATAATTCAGAGAGAGAGAGAGAGAAAATGCAGTTCACTATTGTTAAAGCTGTAAGAGCAGTATTGTTTATAATTTGTTACCCAGGGCCATTGCTGGCAACTGCAGATATTGTCAGCTTAGACCAAGGAATATTCTCTCCATTGGCGTATAGAAATTGCTGTCTGTTTGTATCTCATAAGGGCATCAAAGATGTAGGGCATTCCGGTCAAACATGTTATAAATTAATAACCATGCTAACCAGTTTGGTGTAGAGATTAAGAACAGCAGGACTCTAATCTGGAGAACCGGGTTAGATTCCCCATTCTTCTGCTTGAAGCCAGCTGGGTGACCTTGGGCGAGTCACAGCTCTCTCAGAGCTCTCTCAGCCCCACCCATCTCACAGGGTGATTGTTGTTGTGGAGATAATAATTAACATACTTTGTAAACAACTCTGAGTGGGTGCTAAGTTGTCCTGAAGGGCGGTATATAAATCAAGTGGCTCAAAGGCCAGGTTGAGACCCGCTTCCTAATCCAAAAGTCCTTCGATTTGCCTCAGAGAACATGATACATAGTTCAAGTCTTAACCCCAAAACTGCCTAGGAGAGAGAGGCCAGGTAGAGCCTCCCTCTGCTCTGCGCACTGAATATTTTGCCTTGTTGAAGCAGAAAGACAGAAGCAGCAAAGGGAGTTTCTTCTTTTCTCCAGTAAGGTGAGCAGCCTTGCCTCAGACTCACCTCTAGTTGTCAGGAGAATGGCTGAAAAAGCTGTAGAGAGAGGTGAATAGTTGTACACAATCACCACAATTCTAAAAATGATGTCAAAAAGGGACACAAAGTGGCCTGGAGAGAAAGTGGCACCTGGCTCTTCTTTTCCAGGTTCAGCAAGCCAAAAAGGAACAATGATGGGCATCTTGAGGAGTCTGGGGGCCCTGGCGAGAGCCATGGGACCAGTTGTGTCAGCAGCAGGTAAGGGTGTATAGCAGGTGTGCATGCCTCCGTGGTCATTCTGGGGAGGCTCAGAAAGAGGCTGTGCCCCCATCTCCTCCCCCTCTGCCCTACAATGTGTAGTCAGCAGGGGCAGCATAACCAGTGGCAATGAGGGCAGCTGTCCCGAGCCCTGGGCTGGGGGAGAACCACTCGTGGCCTGGGGGGGCGGATAAGAGTAAGCTCCTGCCACCAGTTGTGCCCATTCTCTTAGAGTTGCAGGCAGTCAGCTTGGTGGCTGCCACTTGCATCCACCCTGTCCAGAGTAGCTGGCTTCTGCCACTGGCTCCCGTCCACCTCAAACAGCAAGGGTTGCTACTTGCTTGGGCTTGGCAAGGGAGCACAGAGTGGTGGGGTAGGAGCCCTTGGGGGGCAGGCAGTTAATGACTGGGGAGTCCCATCCTGGACTTTAGTCCAGGACATGGACCCCTCTGCCGGCTGATTCACATGTGCATGTCAAGCATTCTATGACTCTCAGCCTAATGCAAAAGTGATCACAATCAAAAAATTGCATTTCAGGTGACCTGTAGAGCCCAGTCTGCTATCCCGCTTGCTCATGTTGCAAACAGGGCAGTTGCAGAGTACTGAACCGCAATTAAACTCCATACAGCCTGTGGTGCTGAAATGAAAACCACCACCCTGCAAGGATCCCCCTGTAGGGCTCTGTCTACACTTTCAGTCCTGTGCCATTTTCATAATCCTGTCCTGGGAACCCACCTGACCCAGCCCATGTGCTGCTGAATGAGTGTGCTTTGGGCCACTTTGATAAGGCCTCTATGCAGGGAACGAAGGACTTGCTGAACAAGAGCATGTCAGACTGCCGTTGCCTTGAGCTATCTAGGGCTAAATGTTACCTGGGTGAGGTACGGAAAGGGCACCTTTTGTTCCCTTTGATGAAACCGGTATGCATCAGGAAGACCACTTTGTGCGAGTTCTAATTTTTGTGGTTGTTTACAGTGTTCTTAAAAGCTGTTCTTTCTTTTCAGTATACTGGATGGCAGGAGCTCAAGTTTGTTTTACTGCCTGTGCCTCTTTGTTCTTGATCCCCCTCCTCCTCCTGAGACGCATTCAGGAGCAAGTGAAAGAAGAATAAGCAGCTCTGACTACCAGGTGCCTCAGAACGCAGCAACAGCTGGCCAAGAGACCCGGTGATGGGGCCTCCTATTGCATCCTGGCTAAGTCCAGCCTTAGCTGCCCCTCAAGATCCTGCAATGGCTTTGTGCTTTATGGATACGTCTGTGCGCAGACACTGGAGAGTTCAGCCCTGTTGATGTAATTTTGGCTGTGCTGAGCAGAAGAGCCCCCGAAGAGAAATCTCTTTTGCTGCCTTTTGCCATAAAAATGGTCGGATATTTTGCCAACTCTCCATGACTGTGCAGAATAGCAAAAATGGTGAAGCAGCAGAGTTCCATGTGGAGGAAGGAAAAAATTATTAAGTGAAACAGAACAGTGTGCTCAAGGGCCACTGTCTTTGTGAGAGCGACTGCGATGCCGTGAAATTTCTCAAAGGGCATCCACCCTCACTTTGAGCCTACCAAAGTGGGACTACAGTGTGTTTTTTTAGCACAAATCAGCCAAACCCAGGGATTCCAGGACATATCTGTGGGTACTTCCAATCATGTCTGAGGAAATTAGAAAGGGGGTAACAGTTGCCTTAAACCAAAGACTCGAGTAGTTCACCTGCGATCTCTGTCCCACTCTTAGCCGGGGAGGCAGCAAACAGTCTTCACACTTCTGGTACTTACTACCTTCGGGTATGAGAACTGTAATTAGTAGCCACGGGCAATGCAATTTCGTCCACTCTTCTGACTGTCTTCATTTAAAGCAAAATACATGTTGTACTTGGACAATCTCACCTACTATATCAACTTAGTAACCTGGACATTTGCAATAAAGCCCCAGAGTTAAGGAAATAATCAAGGGTTGTTGGGGGCTGCCATTCTAGAACTCACACGATTGATTGATTTCAAGCCAAAAGGCAGGAGTGGGTAGCGGTGAGGGATTATGAAAGCAAACCTCTTAGGCCACAATGGAGGAGGCTCTCTGTTTCCCAGAATGCTGTTCCCATGGCCTCTGAAGGGAAGGCTAGTCTGCTGTTCGTCCTGGGGGAAAGGACCTTGCAGCCTGGCTCTGTATCTGACCATAAAGTCCCGGCGTTTCAAGCTCATGGGCCTCTCACTTTTCCTTCTTTCAGCTTGAAATAACAGAGTAACTTATAGGAACATGGCCCTGTTTTTTATCCTGTTTTCTTTCTTTACTTCATTTATACCCAGCATTTCTCCCCAATGAGGACCTAAGGTGGCTTGCAACATTATGCATATGCAGGGCTTTTTTTCTGGGAAAAGCAGTGGTGGAACTCAGTGGGTTACCCTCGGAGAAAATGGTCCCATGGCCAGTGCCCCCGCCCCCTGATCTCCAGACAGAGGGGAGTTGAGATTGCCCTCCGCACCGCCGAGCGGCGCGGAGGGCAATCTAAACTTCCCTCTGTCTGGAGATCAGGGGGCGGGGGCACCGGCCATGGGACCATTCTCAAGAGGTGCCGGAACTCCGTTCCACCGCGTTCCTGCTGAAAAAAAGCCCTGTGCATATGCAAGTTTTATGTTTGTTTACTCTCTTACCTATTTTTCCTGTTTTCTTCATACAACATTTTTATCTTGTAATTTTAATTCCTGTAATGCAGTGGTTTTTAAACTGTTGGTTAGACCCAACAGTAGGGATGTAAATTTCATTTACTAGAACCATATAAATGATCAACATTTTGTTTTTAACAAGTTAACAATCTAGTTGGCCCACATACATGCTCTTAAACATTAGCAGCTCTGCTACTGGTTTTGATAAGAAACAATAACATGTTAAGGTGCTCCAGCGTTGGTCTTCTGCACAGATGATTAATGGAAGGCCAGCATTGGAAAATGTACGTTCTTATCACCAGTTGTAAACTCTTTAGTTATAGCAAGATATCAGGGTGAAGGAAACCTTCGTGGTCTTTAAATGTCTTCTGTCCCTTCCCAAAAGTGAATCAAGAGGCCAGCAGGAGGAACTGGGTGGGGCCAGGGGAAGAGCCCTGGGCAACGTGATGGATGGCAAAGGTAGGACTGCTTCTGCAGAACGTGCCAGATGGCCCTGAAATGCAGCTGGGTCCTCAAAAGTGCTATAGGTCAGGGGTGGCCAAACTGCGGCTCAGGAGCCACATGTGGCTCTTTTAGACATAGTTGTGCGGCTCCCGGAGATCTCTGAGTATTGCCATGGCCATACATTTTATTTTAGTCTAGTTTATTTCCTTTCCTCCCTTCTTTCCATGTCTTTCCCCCCCTTCTTTCTTTCCATCTTTCATATTTTCAATAAAAATGTTGGGGTTGCCAGGTCTGACTCAGAAAATACCTGGGGACTTGGAGGGTGAAGCCTAGCAAGGGTGTGATGTCACTTCCAAGTCAAAGGTCAGGTGATGGCTCTTCCCAAGTGGCACCGCTTCTGGTGATGTCACTTCCAGCATACAGCAGCAAACTCCACCCCTTTCTGTGATGTCACTTTCAGAACACTCCCCAAACTCACCTCCTCATCTGAAGTCACCTCAATGCATCATGTCTTGCGGCTCTCAAACATCTGATGTTTATGTGGCTCTTACATTAAGCAACTTTGGCCACCCCTGCTATAGGTGTATGAGCACTGGACATGAAAAATAAAATACCAACATCCTCAGTGTTAACCAGTGTGCTGCTCCCGTGTTTTGTGTTTGGGGGGCAGGGCGTGTGTGTTACTTTGCCGATGGGTACAAAGCACTTCCCACTTCATATAGTTTGGGGGACACACACACACCATCTCTGAGCTTTCTTCTTCACTTCAGTGCGCAATGGAAGAGTTTATATAATGGAAGAGCAAAAAGAAGCCAGGCATTCTGGCTGACCAAAGAGTTTCCTTGAAAGCCAGAACAAACTTGTTTGACATTCGCCATCTTCATGACTGACTTCTGTATGCTGTTCTTGCACTCACCGCATTGAAGACCTGAGTGTCCCCCCAGCTATGTTAAAGAAAAGTTGTGCCAAGCAGTAAGGAGCAGCTCTGGTGGACTTCAGGACCCATAAAGAGCACTACATTTGATCTGGCGACATCACTTCATACCCATTCCAGTGAAAACTTCTCTGTGTAACAGAATGAGGGTTTTTTTGTATAAGAGAGAAGATGGCTGACTTATTGTCCTAACAATGCTGATTTTCATTTCTATATTAAAATGCAAATTTTATCTCCATTTCTCAACATAGTTTCAAGAGCGCTTTGTTTTTGTTTTCGTTTTCCTGAACATGCAAATCCAGGTTTGTGGTGAGGAAAAATCTTTTAATAACATGTGGGAAAGGAAGGTCTTGCTGTTTTGTGTTGTGTTGCAGTACTAACTGCCCCGTATACACACACTTTCACTGGGTTGTTCACATTGGTTAGCCTGTAGCACAGTCACAGAATTGCCCATTTCCCCCTTTATGAGAAGGGGGGGGTGTTTTTTCACTCTAAAATTGGTTTAGTGACGGCATGGAACTGGTTTTAGCTCGCTTGCTACTTTTCTGAGAGCACTGGTCTCTGCACTCAGGTGCCCCTCTTTGGCATGTTCAGTTGGCAATGGTGTTTAATCCAAACCGGCACATCAAGAACTTTAGAAAGGTATAATCTGAGTTACTGCAATATATCGTTATGTATTATTTACTGTTATATAACATCGTAATTTTGTATGTTATATAGTCTTAATAAAATTAATTATAAAAAACTCACACAAAAAAAGAACCACATTTTTAGGGTTCTTTCACAGGTTCTTTAAGACATTGTTAAGATACCTAGGTGGGTAACTATGTTGGTCTGCATAGGACAACAGGATTCGGGTCCAGTGGCACTTTAGAGACCGACAAGATTTTCAGAGTGTAAGCTTTCAAGAGTCAGAGCTCCCTTCTTCAAGTGTCTGAAGGTGACTCTGAAAATTTTCTTGGTCTCTAAGGGGACACTGAACTTGAATCCTGCTGTTAAGATACCAGCAATCAAATTCTCAGTGAAGGCTTCTGTTTCATCCCATGCTTTTCTGACTGGGGCCCTGCCATGTGGCTTGCATGCATGCATCACAAACTATCTTTCCAGCAACGTGCTGTGGTTTCTTGTGCAACTGCAGATTCCTGTCAGAGGGGGCAGTAGCATGGATGAATCTGACTCTTGCGTTTGTCAGTCCTCATTGAGTAAGGATGAGATCACATCTGTGGGATGGGCTTTACAGCAACAGATTCCAACACTCTTGAGATGGGCTGTGCTGCTTGCACCCAAATCTGCTAAACAGGAAAAAGACTTTTTTAAAAAAATGAGAGAACCTGGTAAGCATAGTCACAGGCAGAGGATGAAGACCATAAACCTATGTGGCTTCCCCGGGCAAGTCACTGGCAGTTAATTCCAGGGGACAACCTGGAAATGACAACGAGTAGCTTTCAGAATTGCAGTGGTGGAGGGTGCCTTCAAGTGGTAGTCACCTTATAGTGACCACTGCTGGGGTTTTTAAGGCAAGAGACTAACAGAGGTTGCCGTTCCCAGCCTCTGCATAGTGACCCTGGTCTTTGGAGGCCTCCCATCCAATGACTAACCAATGCCGACCTTTCTTAGCTTCTGAGAGTAATGAGATCAGTCTTGCTTGGGCTATCCAGGTCAGGGCTCTATGATAAAACTCTCTGTAATGACATGCTGGGGACTAGGCCAGAGCCTCATTTTAGATATAATAGCCAACCAGCCTCAGTCTGAGGCTACTTAAAGCCAGTGACTGGAGCCATAAATGGAGAAGACAGAGTTTCCTGCCCACCAGAAAAACACCCCAGGTTTGCAAAATCATCAAATAGCTTTAAAAAAACCCTACTGTTGGGTTCCAGCCTCTGGCGGCATAAGCTGCATCGCCGGAGTGTGGAGGGGGCAGACAGGAAGGCTACTTCCAACAGTGTTGTCAAAGTCCATTCCTAGGTTGAAAGCACAGAGTCCAGTCCAAGGGTCAATCTGAAAAGCATGGTCAGGCTTGCCAAGAGTTGTCTGTAGGTAATTTCCAGGGTTGGACAAGAGCAGGGCCAGGGCTGGTCCAAGGAGTCACAGGAAACAAGGCAGGATTCGATGCAAGAGTCAAGGGGATAACAACTTGTTGCTTCTACGCTTGATGGTGTCTCTTGGCTAGATTTTATAGCTAGGTACCAGAGGGCTGGGTTTGCAGCCAGCTGCTTAGGAGTGATCCTGGGGCTACTCATCACTATCAGCAAGCAGCTTGCATCAGGCCAGGAGGCATGCACTTTGCTGTTTCTCCTGCAGGCTTGCCTTTGTCTCTGGTGCTCCAAGGATGTGGGCGATGCTGGAGGGCTAGGAACGACCAACTGGGTTTCACTTGTGGCAGGCCTGGTCTGTGGCTCTGCCTCAGCAGCAGGCCGTGGGTCCTGATGAGCCTGTGGCTCATCAGCTTGCTTGCTGGTTCAGGGTCAGCTACCCAGGGTTCCTCTTCTTCTAAGGAGCCCTCAACAGTGCTGGGCCCTGACTGGCCCATGACACCCATGTTTTTTTTTTAAACCCAAATGATAAAAGGAGTGCTTGTAGCGTTGTCCTCAGCGTTGCTAGGCAACCATATGAGTTCAGCCAGTATTCCAGGCTTGGTTTACAGGAGAGCCACACTGAAGAGCAGGTCCCAGGCATGTGGAGCTGGTTCATGCCCATTCAGTGGCCTTCTGGTGCTGCTGTCTTTCGCTTAGGTGCCATAGTGCCAGGGCCACCAGTGTGACTACAGAAGTCCTCCAAAGACAGAAGGTCAAGGAGCACCAGGAGGAGTTCCATCTTGCTCAGAAAGCCTTCTGTCTTTTGGGGCTTTTCTGATAAAAACTGTCAACTCGGCATTAAATAATGGGGAAGTAGCAGGAGTGTGCATTGCGCACTCGCACATGCATGCATGCACACACACTCCCAAGCCTTTCCAGATCAGTATTCCATGTAGAAGGATTGATCTGGTCACATTTCTTTATTTTCTGGCACACCAATAGGATTTTCTCATTCAGCAATGTCCACCAGTTTCCTTCTTCATTTTCATTCAACTATGGGTTAATGGTTTAAGTCTAAAAGGGAGACTGGCAGTTAGTAACCTGTCCCATCTTCCACTTTTACTAGTAAAAAAAGAGGGAGAAAAGAGGGTCATCCTCCCTCTACTTCTCCTGCGGTGAAGGAAAAAGCTCCCCCTTTCTGTGTGCTTTTATGTCCAGTGCAAGGACAGGCTGACAGCCTAAAACAGGGAGTCCCAGGCTACTGCAAAGCAGATCAGGGTGAGGAGGATTTGCCCCTCATCATGCAAATGAAAGTACAAGGCACAAGGAAACATGGCATAACAGCACGACTCAAAGGTAGTAATTTATTGGTTTTGTCACTATATTAAGAAGCAATTTCTTAAAATTCAGCCGCACTCTGCCGATTGGCAATGGAGCACTTGGCTGCTTGTGTGCCGTGCTGACCTGCCATACCGGCACCGCTTTGCCTGTAAATTTCCTGCCATTGTGTGCGATCATCAACACTCAACTTCCTGAGGGTCCATTGTTGTATGAATTTTCAAGTGCTTGAAGAGAAACTCATTGGATCAAAAGGATTTAGGATAATGAGGTTTACTGTTAAGGGCCAATAGTGTCTCATTCCCCCAATTCCCCCTCGAAAAGAACTGTGTGAGTGTGCAACTCAACACTTGCCTTGACAAGTGCCTTCCCCAATCTTTCCTCGGGGTTCATAAACATGTAACCATATTGTTGCATGCTCTCAAACTTGGTGGTCAATGGTTCAGAGGGAGGACTGTGTTCTGTGCCATTTTGGTGCTGTTGCGTGTCAAACCTGCTGCACCAGAACCTCGTTTCCCCACCCAGCTTCAAAAGATCAGCTCATGCAACATGCCGAAACAAATGAAAACAAAAAGGTCAGAGCAAATCCCAGCAGAAACTGGCGGAACCAGAACAAAATAGGAATAAACAGAATTAATCCAGGCCACCATCACCCAGAATGGAAACTGAAACAGAAACTTGCTTGGTGCACACACCAACTGTAATTCCAGGAGATATCCAACCCACACCTAGAGATTGGCAAACCTAATCAGTGCTCCAGCTAGTCTAGCATCCAGTCTCACATGGTTGAGGGCCAGCAACAGGGCATAGAGGCTGAGGCCTTCCCTTGATGTTGCCTCCTGGCACTGAGATTCAGAAGGTTACTGCCCCTGAACATAGAGGTTCCTTTAGTCACCACAGCTAGAAGCCCCAGATAGACCTCTCCTTCATCATTTAAAGCTAGGGCTGCCAGAAACCCTCCCACCCCCACCCCCACTGACCTGGCCAGCGGGGGGGCGCGCACCTTCCATGCACACACCCCTGCGGTGCTGCGCGCCCCCGCGCACAGCATCCCCAGGATCAGGCCTGTTTGGGCCTGGATCGGGGCCCCTGTGGAGTGCAGGAGCATTCCTGTGCTCCGCAAGGGCCCACAACGGGCCCAATCCGCGCCAAAACGGGCCGAATCAGCACCCATTTTGGCACGGATCGGGTCCGTTGTGGGCCCCTGCAGAACGCAGGAACACTCCCATGCTCCACAGAGGTCCAAAATGGGCCCAATCCGCGTCAAAACGGACTTGATCCGTGCCAAAACGGGCGCGGATTGGGCCCATTGTGGGCCCTTGTTGGGCGTGCGAGCGTTCCTGCGCTCCGCAGGGGCCCACAACGGGCCCGATCAGCGCCCAAACGGGGGCTGCGTGATGACGTCAGTCCCAGAAGTGATGTCATCACGCTTGCAGGAGCGCGCACCAAGCAGGAGCACTGGGTGGAGCGCACACACGAGCTCCACCAAGGTACGAGCCAGGCCCCAGTCTCCCACTGGGAGATCGAGGGGGCCTGGCAACCCTATTTAAAGCTGTGTATGCCAGTGGCCATCACGACATGCAGCAGCAGTGCATTTCACATCTTAATCTGTTGTTGTGTAAAGAAGTGCTTCCTTTGGTCTATCCTAAATCTACTACCCATCAGCTTCCTTGGGTGTCCGAGTTTTAGTATTATGGGATAAAATGAAAAATCTCTATCCACTTTGGTCACCCCATTCATCATTCCATAAAGCTATGTTATGTCCCCCCTTAGCTGCCTTTTTGGTAGAGGAAAAAATCCCCTAATCTTTAGCCTTTCAATCACATGAAAAATACAGGGAAAGGTTCAACCACTCCTTTCTATGTGTAAATTGAAGGAAATGTGAATGGATTCTTCTTCTTCTTCGTCAGGTTTTGTCAGTATGCACAGCTCCCTTTAATTACTTCCTTGATACCCTTCCTTCCTCCTCAATGGGGATCCAAAACAGCGTACACTATTCTCTAACCTCTGCCGCCCCTCCATTTTATCCTCAGGGTAGGATAAATAATTATTGGATTTTTTGCCATGAAAAATAGCCTTAAGTTGTAATTCCAGAGAAGCAATGTGTAGACCACAGACAACTCTTTGCCTCTGGCCATTTTTTCCTATCAAAGTGACTCAACAAGCCACATGGGACATATATGCGATGAAAGAACACAGTGGCCCTCAGTTATCTGTTCTCCAGTTTGATGGGTTCAGGCTAAGCACACCTCACATTTTATAGGTAATGGGAGGACATGTGAACAGTCTCCTTTTTCATCAGGTTTTGCCAATATCCACAATTAGCTTTATTTCATTGATACCCTGCCTTTTCCCCCATTGGGGACCTAAAGCAGCTTATGTCATTCTTCTCTCCCCCATTTTATCTTCCCAGCAACCCTATGAGGTAGGTTACCCAATGGCCTTCCATGACAGAATGAGGATTTCAACTTGAGTCCCCCAGATCCTAGTCCAAACTTGACTTCATGCTGCCTCTCCAAGACTTGGCTGGCCATGACTCAAAAGATTTATAAGCTTACATAACAAAGACAATCTGTTGTCAGGAAAGTTGCAATTTAAACTCCATCATGACAAAAAGAAAACTCACTTTTTGGCAAAATCATTGAGTAGGTCAATTAATGAGACAGAAGATTGATTTTGATAATAAATTTGGTGGTCTCCAGCTAGCAGATTTGATATTCTCCATTCAGAGATATGACCGTGACAATCTGTGCTTTGAATATATTTGTACCATGGTGGCACCAAGACTCATTTAGGAAATGGAAGGAGGACTTTCTAACCAAGGCTGAATATAAACAAATAACCAATGCTTGTAGGGAGAGTGTTAGAAAAGCTAAAGCTTAGAATGAACTTAAGCTAGCAAGAGATGCTAAAAACAACAAAACAGGGTTCTTTATGTTCAAAGTAAGAAAAAGAGCAAGGACATGGTAGGCCCATTGCAGGGACAGGAAAGTGAAATTGTAACAGGCGATGAAGAGGGCAGAACTGCTCAATCCCTACTTTCCCTCAGTCTTTTCCTGTGAAGGAAATGGTGTTCAACATGTCAATAACAGAACACATGATGGGGTAAGAGAGAGTTACAACCTAGGATCAGTATGGGGGTAGTACATCAACACCTAGTTTATTTAGGGTTAGAAGATGGTGTGATGCTCTCGCTGGAAGAGACTGCAAAACAGCTTGACCCATTACAGAATCTCTTCTGGTACTGACATCCATTATGCAACATCTGATACGCGTGTCTGTTGCTAATCAGGTGGCAGCTTTACAAATGCCCTATAAAGAACCCCTTTATGGAATGCTGCAGAGGATGCTGGGTATCTGGTTGTGAGCCCAGACCGCAACGGGACAAAGTAAGCGTGCTAGCCTGTAGCATAGTCTTATGGCTTGTACCACCCACCTGGAAATGGTCTGGGAAGAGGCTGCTTTACCCTGGTTTTGCCGAGAATGGCATACAAAAAGTTGGACGTGTTTCTGAAATGATTTGGTATGGTATGTTCCAAGTAAAATAATAGCATTCTCCTCACATTCAAGCTGGCCTGTTCACCATCAGAAGTGGGTGCAGGAAAAAGACTGGAAGTACAAGGAGTTAAGATGTATGAAATTCAAATATGACCTTGAGAAAGAATTTCCAACTAGGTCGGAGGACCACCTTTTCACTGTATATCTCAAGTAAGGGGCGGGGGGGGGGTCATCCTCAGTGCAGCTAGCTCGCAAACCCCGTCTCACTGATGTTATCAGTATTAAAAATACTACTTTCATAGATAGTTGGGCTAGCAGCTCAAAAAGGCTTAGTAATAAGTTTAGCTACCACTAAAGATAGAGACCATTGAGGTACAATCAGTGTGACTCTAACAGAGATTGAAAACTCAGAACTACGTAAAATCAGCAGGTACTCAAAAACATCTGGAACGGGGCACGTAGCCAGTGGCCTTCTCTGCAAATCAGCCCAAGCCACAAACCACTTCCGCTTGCGAGCATGTTACAGTGGAGTTTCCTGGCTTTCAACATTTCCACTATCCTGTCTGAAAGTTACTCCTGCGGCTGCAGCAACTGGTCCAATCAGAAGCAGTCTGGGTATCTTGTGACGCCAAACCTGCCCAAAGTATAACAGGTCCAGTTTCTGAGGCAGGTAAATGTAGCAACCCCTCGCTGGTAGAAATAGTACCTGGAACGACGGCTGCTGCGGCCAAAACGGGGCCACCACCAACATACAACTGGTGCCTTCCATCTTAAATTTGCAGTATTGATTTAATGTTTATTTAAAAGCATGTCCTTCTGTCTTCAGTAAATTTGGATGGGATTGCAGCCTTAATTGCTCACTTTGATGAAAGCTCACCTGTTGCTTGCATAAACATGGAGAAAGACAACTGAAAGATTCTAAGCCAGGACCCCCAATCTTTGTAATCCTGTGGGCACCTTTGGAATTCTGACAGGGTGGTAGGTGCAACCACAAAATGGCCACCATGTGAGGTGGAGACACATAAGCAGAGAGAGAGGGGAAATACAAAGGCAGGAGATGAGTAAATTTTTAAAAATACATTGGGAAAGAAGAGAGAGAATAAAACCAACACTGTAATGATAGCTGCGTCCGAAATGTTAATTTGTACAGCAAATCAGATCTCCGATGGCCAATCAAAAGCCATGCTAGAAAGGAGCCCCACCTGGCCATGTCCACTTTCTAAAAATATTTGGTGGAAAGGTACTGCCTGGTGCCATGATACCCATGGGCACATTTGGCGATCCATGCTCTAAGCAACAAACACAATTCAAATGTGCATCTGCTGTGGCTTTATTGCATAGGCTGTTAAAAGACTCAGACGAAGAGTACGGTTGAAGCAGTTGTGTGCGGTTCCTGTTTTTTTTAAGGCACTGCCTGTTCATAATACAAAATTACACTTGTTTTCATTTTTAAAAATACAATATAGAGAAGGGGCACAATTTGCACTAGTACATATTTATAATGTGAAGAAAAATGTCTAGAGACCCTTAGTGCACTTCATCCCCTCCTGTCCCGATTTCAGGATCCATCTGTAAAGCCCACAGCACTAATTTTGCCAGGTATGATGAGGTGCTCAGAAAGACAGCATTTAGCTGCTTGCTTCAGGATTTCTAAAACCTGCCTGTAGCCTGGCCCTATGGCCCTGAGCTATTAGGCTTGACCATATGGATGGGGACTGCTCTGGGATGGCCACTGGAGGGTGCAAGTGGACCACTTTCGTGCCCTTGTCTCACACTGCGGAGAAGTCAGAATTTCCATTCAGGAAACCTTAGTTAGGAGAAAGTGCTCTACACTGTCACTTCAGACGCATTCCCTCTTCGACTGTCAACAGATGAAGCAATTCAGTCTTCTGTTAAAAGGAATTCCCCCCCCCCCCCCAGGTCCTGTCCGCTCAACAGGACCTTCACTTGTTAAGTGATGGAAGCTTTTTGTGGCACAAACACATCCTGTGGAGAAATGTTTCAGCAGCTATTTCTACAAGGCCGGAAAGAACTAGGGTGGCTCCCTAATGCTGGGTTTTGCATATCAATATATATGTGTATTCGAGGCAAAGAGATATAAACTGTGCCTCAAATTCTTTGAGGAAACAGGGCCAGGCTAACTAAAAACAACACGCATCTCCATAAGCCTCCGAAGCGAATGGTTAGTTACACTTAGACTCAAGGCCAAACTCAGCTTTTAATCCTACTCTTCCAATGACAAGTTGAACCTGCCCAATTTTTCTGCCTTACACAAAAACTCAGGATGCACCTGATCCCCCAAACTTCTACGAAGTGCAAATATTTACAGACCAGACACTCATGTAAACAGAAAGGCAACAAATAGGAAATGGGGTTTCCCCTTCCACGTGTCAGAAGGAAGTGACCGAGTTTTCCCTTTTGCTCTGACCAATCTCAGTCCTCTGCCAAGCCCAGAGCAATATCCACTGGAACTCCAAGCAGCCTGTGGCCAGCCCATGGCAAACCCTATGAATGGGTCACCCAAGTATGTATCACAGCTGAGGGCTTAGTTAACAAAGCACAACCTGTTGCATGAAGTTGACCTCAGAATCTATAAGCGCCATTGGATTACTTCAGATCTGGAATGAACTGCGACCAGCTGAGATCAGTCCCCAGATTGTCCTCATCAAAGCCAGGGAAACTGACATCGAGCAAGATTTTGCTCAAACTGTCATTCATGGTATCTGGGACTAGGCCGTCTCGGAGTGAGCAGTTTTCAGAGAGGACAGACGCTTGAAACTCTGGAGGTGAGTAGTTGCTGGATGCAGGAGAGCTCATCAACGGTCCCAAGACCACGTCATGAGCTTCTGTATTTAGAAGCAGAGGCTGAGGGGAATCAAACATGGATGGTCTCACAGAACTGCTAATGTCTAAGTTCTCCTGGGGGTAAAGTAATGGTACTGGAGGGCTTCTCCTGGGGCTGAAATCCTGTTCACTAGTTTCCTTGACTAAAGGTACCAGTCTCCAGGGATCAGGAACTAACAGGGAAGCGATGGGAGTGGGCATTTTACAAGGGGTGGAAGAAGCTGGAGTTTTCAATGGGCCACATTCCCATTTAATTGGAGTTTTCAATGGGCCATATTCCCCACAAGAGAAGTTAAGGTGGGCTGCGTTTCCTAGACAAGGGCCTCCTTGTCCAGAGGGAAAACTGTGTTCTAGTGTGAATGAATCTGAACCACTGCTGGATTGCAGGGGCAGGAGTGGCTCTTCCAGACAAGGGAGGGACAAGTGCTGTTTCCTTCTGGATCTGCTGATCTCATGCCATTCATGCCTCTTTGTGCCAAGCGCCTCCTGGGATGGCGGCTGCTGGAGAGCTGCAAGCTGCCCCTTCTGCTTTTCGGGTCCCGGGAGGAACAAGCTCAGCTGTGCCTCATCCTGCACTGGTGATTCTTCCATAGGCAACGCTGGTTGGAATGGAAGGGCCCATTCACCGGAATGGAAAAAGTCACTTTCCTTTTTTATAGACAGGACTGCAGGGAACAATTCTATGCCGACCTGACACGCGTCTTCCTTGGCGGACTGGCGAGAAGCAAACAGAGACGATTCTTCCCCACAAAAAACTTCCTCTTTTATGGAGATTTCAGGTGAGAAGGGGGTTGGCTTCACGCTAGTTGGCAATACCTACAAATGAAATGCAGAAAGGGAGAAGATACGTTATAGCAGAAAAGAAGGGATTGGTTCCAAAAGGAAAGGTTAAGCACATCATGACATTAAAATGGCTTTTTCACAGTGATGGTGTGAGAGCTGTTTAAGTTCATTCTAAACACGTGTGTAACCATGCTTCCACATATGTGCCTGCCAGTGTGCCGTAGGCAAAGAAGCGCCTCTTCTTGCTAACCTGCTTCTCTGGACGAGGACAGCCTTCCATGAACCTGGTGGTGGAAATGTGTGCCTCACTTTCTTCCCACCAGCCGTTCCCCTGGCTTCTAGTTGACTTGAAGAAAGGGAAAGAGTCCGTTTCTCATCTTGCATCCGGCTGGCGCTTGCCAATCAATGCCACTTTTGCGCCCCTCCAAGTTCAGCTTAGAGCGAGGGGCAGAGTCTGCCCTTTGGGATCACCTCGCCCTGGTGACCACTTTTGTGCCGTGCTGGGAGAGACCATGTGTTCTAGCATAGTTCAGTCTAGTATCAGGATGACACCTCCCAACAAGTCTGGCACACAGGACAATCCCACACACTCGCTGAATACTCTGCCCCCTGCCTCACTTGGCTGTCTAAAGGGGCAACTGCATGGAGGAAGTGGCAATGCACATACCCCACTGCTATCCAAGCACTGCTGGTCATGGGGAGGGGGTGTTTGTGTGGCCACTTCCTCTGCTTGGTTGCACCCTGTGGAGGACCGGGCGATCACACGGAGGGAGAGGGCAGGGCCAGAGCGTGACGGTGAGGGAATGCCAACCAAAACTCTCTCTCCAAAGTCACAATCCTATATGCATGCATACACCAAGATCCAGGCGCCTTCTGACCAATGGTATGAAAGCCCTTGAATCCTCTCATCTTTTCTGCATGTGCATCACCCGGCACAAGGGCTTTCCTCTAATTTTAAAAAAAGTGACCTGCTGGAATCTGTCGTTCCATATGTACACTATTATTTTGTTAAAAACTACATTAAAGTCCTCAGTATTGCTTTGTGTTATTACTTGCGCAAGTGAATGACACAAAGTACCTTTTCCTTTCTGCTTGTGCATTGCCTACCCACGTCTTTGGTTGCATCAATGCCCACAAGCCCTTCCCTCTCAGCCTCTGTTGAAGAAATGGGCCCCAAACGGTGTATTCTGGCTTTGAGTGGCCTGCAGAGAAAAGGTGACCCAATAATTGTGAAGCAGGAGCAAAGCGGCAGGACCTGAGACCCTACCCTGATCGCCACGTGCTTCTTGGGGGAAGAAGGCTACCTCAGAGAGATCCAAGTAGGGATGTGAGATTCAGTATATCTGGTTTAAAACGATGCCTTAAAAATACGTACTTGGTATTATTCAAGCATATGTGGATAGATCTCTCTCGCCCAGGTATATTCAGATAAACCAGTATTTACATTCCCAAATTATCCAGATATATTCAGGAATACCCGGGAATTGCATTTTAAAAGTTGTAGCACCTTGTGCTCTCTCCTGTAGGTTTTCCAGACTACAGGAGGGGAAAGGGAGGCACTGTTACCATGTGCATGCCTGTGTCAGTGTTGCTTGCTAGCCATATGCCATCGCCAGGTCTGGCCAGCTGCCTTGGTACTACTGGGATTTCTTGGTTTGACATTCTGTTGAGTTTGCATCGGTCTTCGGTTCTGCCAGGCACCTGTGAGTGACGCTGGTTTTGTTGGGCCTGTAATAGTATTCCTTGCTTCACTTTGGCTCTGCTGGAATTCTCTAGTTTGGTTCTGTTCGGATTCTCTGGCTCGACACTGGTTCCGTTTGGCTTTGTTGGTTCTCTTTGCATGGGGGTGCCTGGGCAGTGTGGTTGCTCTTGCGTGTTTGGATAAGGCTCTTTTTTAGGCTTCTGCCTTTGACCTGCAGAAAGCATCGGATGATGCCCCCCCCTGTTATGCCAATATAGATTAAGATCATATGCCAATAATCAATACTGAACAATACTAGGCCTAGCTTCTATACTCTCTAGATGAACTTTTAAACTTTGCATGAACTTTCAGTGTATTTTTTCTATGTGTAAGGTAATTCAACAGGTGTGCTTTCATCCTTTGACAATTAATTAAAATAGTGGACTCTACCGAGATTGATGTTCCTCTGTCAGAGATTCAACCAATGGTGATCGCCCAACTTAACTTTTCTTGACACTTGTTAGAGATTTATAGTTTTCTTTTGCAGTTCTGACTATGACATAATTTTTTAACTAATTGGAAGGCTGTACTATGAAATTATGAATATTCAGTGAAGTGTCAAACCAATCAATATTTGTTTGTGCTATCATGTGAATAGACCCTAAATATTTGCATATGATTAGGTATATAATTGCCAACACAGAAAGAATAAGCAGGGTACTGATGGAAGAGATCTCTTGAGAGAATCTAGGTGAGAAATTATTTCTACCTATGTATTTCATAGAAACTTTGAGCAATGTTAAACTTAGGACTTAATAAGAAATGTTAGTGAACTTATTTCTTATTGCCTTTCTATGTTCTGTTGTTATAGGATTCGTATTAATAGCCATTTAGATTTTGATTACTTGCTTCATTAAAAAACTAGGGTGTATTTTCAATAAAGTGAAACGAACTCTAGATTGGTGTCTGTGTGTTTGATGGGGAGTTGCAAAGCAATATTGAACCCTATATAAATAAATGTACTGATAAACAGCTGGTTCAAAGAACTTATCTGTTTGACAGGTCTAAAGACTAACTGCTTTTGGCTTCCCCAGAGAGAGATCCATCTTTCTCCTGGCAAGTTGAAACTTGGTTTTAGACACGGGCAATCGTTCCGTTACACCCCCCCACCAATAGGAAATAATGGAGAATGGCTAGGGCACCATTTCAGGGCCCCATAGAATTTGACCCCTTGACCCAATCAATCTGAAACTTGGGGATCTTTAATGGACAGACAGGACTAAGCTCCCTGCGATTTTGGTGTAATTTTCTTGAAAAATGGCCCCTCTAGCCCTCCTTTGGGAATAATTGAGCCGAATATATTCAGAATCCCAAATAAAACCCGAATCTGAATACTATACCGGTGTTCTTGTACCTGAATAGCGGGTACACCAAATATATATGGTGTTTTGTGCATACCCCTAGATCCAGGCTTCCAGGGCACCAGGGCTTCCAGACCATTAATCATAACCTCTTAGTAGTTAATCAGAGTAAGGTTAGTACAAATAGAGCTGGTGGCTCAAGCCTTAGAAAGAGAGCTAGTTTGGTGTAGTGGTTAAGAACGCAGGACTCTAATCTGGAGAGCCAGATTCCTCACTCATCCACCTGAAGCCAGCTGGGTGACCTTGGGCCAGTCACAGCTCTCTCAGAGCTCTCTCAGCCCCACCCACTTCATAGGGTGTTTTGTTGTGGGGATAATAATAACATACTTTGTAAACTGCTCGGAGTGGGTGTTAAGTCATCCTGAAGGGCGGTATATAAATCGAATGTTATTATGTTATTAACTGCAGCCACACGTTAGCATCTTTGACTGAAAGGTTTTCCTCCAGTGACTGGACAGTTAAGTGCTCTCTCTTATGAGTCTAACTCAATGAGGCCACTCACTCACTGCCTCTTAAATGCCTCCTTTCTGCCCTGAGACTTCTCTTGCCCTCAGATTAGGAAATTCTCCAAGATCTGAAACCTCCCAGCATTTTCCTTACCTCAGCCCCCTGCAGCCATCCACCCCCCAGGCTTTTGTGTGCGCGTGCATGCCTAGGACTTATCTAGGACCTTTACAGCAGTTAGTAAACCAACTTCTGGTCTCTTTTCTTGCAGAAATTAAAAGGAAGCGGCATATCTTCATAACAAACAGACACTTAAAAAATGAAAGCTGGGAATTTGGAGGAACTTGTAGATAGATCATTACAATGCTACAGCAATATGTCAACTCCTGATGTTTTTTAAAAAAGCTGTCCAGTGGAGGGACTGACAACAAATGGATATTTTTTTCATCTACACTATAACAATAACAGTAACATTTGTTTATATACCGCCCTTCAGGTCAACTTAACACCCACTAAGAACGGTTTACAAAAGTATTATTATCCCCATATCAAACACCCTATTAGGTGGGTGGAGCGAAGAGAATTCTGTAAGAGCTGTGACTGACCCAAGGTCACCCAGCTGGCTTCAAGCGGAGGAGTGGGGAATCAAACTCGGTTCTCCAGATCAGAGTCCCGGCACTCTTAACCACTACACCCAGGGCTTTATTTCTGGGGAAAGAGGTGGTCGAACTCAGTGGTGGAACTCAGGATCGCACAATCATATCACTTTGGGTCAGCTGGAACAAGGGGGGAGTTTTTTAAAGTTTAAATTGCCCTAGGCACAAATGATCACGTGGCTGGTGGCTCCACCCCCTGATCTCCAGACAGAGGGGAGTTTAGATTGCCCTCCACGCCATGTGGCACGGAGGGCGATCTCAACCCCCCTCTGTCTGGAGATCAGGGGGCGGGGCCGCCGGCCATGTGACCATTTTCAAGAGGTGCCGGAACTCCGTTCCACCGCGTTCCCACTGAAAAAAAACCCCTGACTGCACCAAACTGGCTCTCACACACTGTAACTGAACTTTTTTAAAAAAAAAAAAAATGTGGCAAACCAGGTTTGAGACTTCCTGCAGCAAGAAGAAGGAAATCATCGAAAGTAAATTATTAGGGGATGATGTTTACGGAAGCTCCAAAAACAACCCACTCCAGAGTGGATGCCAAACCATAACGAAACCTCCACAAGGAAGCAGCCAAGATGTCTTTATAGAAAAAGAATATCAAGATAATCTACTGACCAAGATTCACACCCAGGGGGTTCCTACTACATCATAAAAAGGACAGCTCTTGCAATCATTTAGAAGCCTCAATGGAAGAATTAGCCTCCTTGAGCAGATTTGGTGTAGGTCAGTGTAAACACTCTAAATAAAATAAACACTATCGCACATCGTATCCTGTTTGGGAAACCAATACTACTCTCAGTTGGGGCAATGGTCAGCAAAGCCATGGCAGCAGTCAGGCAGCACCTCCTGCAACGGAAAGTGGCTGCAACTGGACAGCAAGGTCATGGCAGGCCTGCATCAAGGCGCTAGACCGAGAGACCGAAACAAGCGCTAGCTGTGCCCAGTGATCAAAGCAGAGCCAGAGGGTTGGTAATGTTGTCTTTCCTTGCATCTGGCCTGCTTCTGCATGCCGTTCAATCAATATTGTGTGTGCAACATCATACCTGGAAGGTGTCTGTGGTGGGCAGACAGGGCTGATAGAATAGAAATTCTAGAAATTCTATGGGTGAACATCTTAACCCCCTGGTCATTCTACTAGAAACCTCAGGGTGTTCATCTTCAATTATCTGCATTTGAATAGAGCAAGAGTTTATTTGGAAACTGGAGCATGTCAGTCAAGGCTTGAACAGGCAGGATAGCTCCTTCTCACATGATGTAATAGGCGAGAATTTTATACCTCTGGTTTTTCCATGCACAGTCCTTAGTAATTAACGTCCCTTTCAACTTTTTTGCAGAAACATTCCACCAACTCATTTCTCAGCTTGCAGTCTTACTCGCCTCCGATAAAGTTGCTAGTTTCCAATGAAAACTCATGCCTGGTAAACTTTTTAAAAAGTCCAAGCTAGACTTTTCTAAATACCATTTACTTTACTATCCAATAAAGATGGAGCATGAAACCGTGAGTGTAAATGGCCAAGTACATACAGATGAAATACTAGAAAAAGAAATTTTTAACTGTTCACACTCCAGAAATGAGGAGGGGGGGGATCCAGACCTGGACAGGCAAGCTAGAGATAGTCTAAGATACACAGAAGTTTAGCAACAGTCAGTAAATAGGTTTGGAGTAAAAGAGTCCTAAGAAGACTGATTGGAAAGAAGAGCAGAATGATTGTAGTTCCGACTGACCTTTGGAGCAATGCGTACCCTCTTGCAGCTCTGGGCAGGATCAGAGACACTTTGGGAGACAGGCAGCGAAATCTTGGCAGAAGGCTGAAGGATGAGAGACTGACTCAGAGGAAACTGGATTGGAACCAGATAAGAATTGACACGGGGCAGCAACGGCTTCATTTTGCGTCCTGAGAAAGAAGCAGAGAGATCGGCAGCATTCAAAGTTGGCGCCTCCCACCCACCACCCACCCCCAGCAGATCAACCATCACGACAATTTAGTGCATTGAACTCTTCTCGTTTTCAGAAAATCAAGCATCTATGGATATTCAGAAACATCTTTGGAAAGTAGGGATGTAAAAAAAAAAATCTCTTTAAAAAGCTTACAAGGTTACAGCCGCCACTTCAAACAAGATAGATAAAAACGGTAACACAGGTTGTTGGAAATGCCAGAAAGTTGGGATGGAGTGTGTGGAATGTTTTCATTTCTAATAGCCCCTTTTGCTAGGAAATTTTGAGAGAATTTCAGACGGTAATAGGAAGAATTCTGAAATACCAACAGTCTGGATCTACTGCTTTGCTTTCTGACGTAAGCCAGGCAAAGAGAATGGTCTAGAGACAAAGAACCCCTTTTCTATATTAGATTGCTGCAACTAGAATTGTTTAAGCATAATAGCAAAGGCAACTGACATTTCCTTCAATCTGAGGATTGCGGGATTATGGGATGATGGCAAAATGTTATAAGAGTTAGAGAAAAATACAGGATGCAAACGTATTTGTAAAAAATTGGACTCTTGCCTGTTTATTACATTTTGTAGCGACTTGACGATTTTACTTATTAATAACTTCTAAAATGTGAATGCGTAGTCTTAATAGATGTGAAATGGTATCTGAAGAATTCAGACCATGAAATAAGGACAGGTTTTCACATTACTTTCATTTCAAGGGTCTGTTTGCTAGCACTGCATCGAATCCAAACGTGCCATCCCTTTGGTGTAACTTCTATTCGTGGAAGGAGATTCCTTGCCCATGTTTTAGCATTTACTGGTGTTTTTTAGTCTTACTAATATTAGTGTACGTCACCTGGTTAATACAGATATGGACACCATTGTTGCTTTTCTTTTCCGTTTGTATCACTTTAATGATTCATAAAAAAGAAAACTATTGGCTAATTTCACGCTGTTGCTGTGCTCCTACTCCCTGATTTCTATTATCCCTAGTTACTAATTCACAAGAGGATCTGTCCTTTTACCCCATGATTGCTAAATTTACTTGGGAGACTTTGGTGCGGGACTTTGTTAAAAAGCTTTTTAGTAGCCTAATCATTTAACGCCCACAGGATCATCCCTCTCTGTGTGTCTGTTAACTCAGCTAACTGGCTTGTAAATTCCTGTATATCCTCTGGATTACAGGACTCTAGAGCACCTTTTTTTAAATTCTACCTGGAACTGAACAGCCCAGAACCAGTGTACCGTAGTGGTTGTGCACAGGGAGACTCACAATCAAGTGGGTCTAAGTTTTGTTATACAGATCTCTGGGTGGCTTCTGGCCCCTTATTCCCTCTCAGCTTCACATACTTGTGAGGATAAAGTGGGGGAGGGGGATTATCCTGACTTCCTCACAGAAAAGATAGGATTTCAGAAAAACCTAATAAATAAAATGAGTTTACAATCCCTTTTGTTCCTTTATCTCATGAAATTTAGAGTGGCTCCACACACAGACACAGGAAATTCCAGTCCTTACATAGCTAATGGGGCTTGTAACGCTCCGTGAAGAGGCAGGGGTGGGAGCCTGAAGGGGTCTTAAGTGTTTGAAATGGCCTTGTCAGGAGTTAGAACAGTGACCAGACCTATCTGCTCTGTCTGGAAGCCTCTCTGTCAGGTTCCTTGAGAAGGTCTTTTCAAGTCCTGCTATTTATTTGTTTACTTGCTCTTTCTATCCCATTCTCTCCATCACACGATGCTATCTGGGAATCTTTAACCAAGGATTGAAACGGGGACCGTCTACAATGTGCTTCCCCTGGATAATTGCCGTCAGGCACTGCTGGGTTCTGTGGGAGTTTTCTCTCAGGCAAAGAATTCAGTCCAACACTAACATGTATTTCTACTTTGCATCCCTTGAGGCTTGTTAGAATTATTGGTGTGTTCACCTCTCCTTCCTGACTTGCTTCTTCATGGCTACTACCCATCAATCCTTCACATACTAATCACGTAAATACCCCCAAATGAGTAGACCATGTCCTTGCCAAGCCACCATTCCACCCATTATCCTTTAGGGAAGACCAGGGCTCATTTCGAGGGGGAACGCGCAGGAACGCAGTTCCGGTAGCTCCCCAAAGAGGTCACATGACAGATGGCCCCGCCCATCTTACTCTCGGCCATTTGGGGACCATTTTGGCCTGGATCGGGCCTCTGATGGGTGGTGGATCACTCTCCCGCTCAGCAGCAGGCCGATCCTGACCATTTTGGGCCCCCTTTCAGCCATTTTCAGCCCCCTTTTGCCATTTTGGGACCAATTTTGGCCCTGAATGGACAGGATTGGGTCCAAAACAGCCAGGATAGGTGATGTCAGGGGGTGTGGCATATGCAAATCAGTTATGCTAATGACACACTTCCAGTGATGGTAAGGGGCATGGCATATGCTAATGAGTTATGCTGATGGGTTATGCTAATGAGCTTCTCCAGCTCTTTTTCTACAAAATGACCCCTGGGGAAGACAGTTTTGATGGGATGAGCAGAAGGGCAGAGCACACACTCACGTGCAGGCTGCGGCTGGCTCTTGCTCCCCGCTGTGCCGCCACTGTTCTTCTGCAGATCTGGAGTGTGCCGCTTTTGCTGCTGTGGTCGGTTTGGGTCAAGAGAGACAAGAGGGAAAAAGTTAAGAGAGCTCACCACTGCCTGACTGCTTTTGTTCAGGAGTGTGACTCCGGAGAGCAATGCTGAGCGACAAGGAAGGTAGCACCCAACCACCACCTTGGCTGTATTGCTGTCTTCTGCAAGCAGACGCATTGTTTTGCTGACAGCCACCCCAAAGCCCCGAAGAGCCAAAGGTGGCACGAGAGAGCTCCTCCAGCATCTAAAAGTTCTTCTGCCAGGAAAAAAAGAAAAAAAAGCCAGCTGGGCCAACTTCTCACTACCTGAGAAACGACATATGAATGATCCATTGTGCCAGGAACACGTTCCCTACAAGCCAAGTTGTGCATGCAAGAGGGCTGTGGCAGGAGGAGAGGGACAGAGGCAAGAGGAGAAGCTGCTCTTGGGAGAAGTGCTTGGGTCAGCCAATGCTGTCTGCTGCTTGCAGGTGCAAGAGAGTTCTCTGCTTCCACCTGGCCAACACCACATTTGCTGCTGGCAGAATATAGAAAGAGAGAGGGGCGCACCTGTCCCCTTTGCTCTCCCTCTCTGGCAGAACTCCAGAGAGAGTTCTTCAGGGGGACCTGAAAGCTCAGCTTCATAGGCTTGATTGCTAAGGGCAAGTATTACAATGCAGAAGCAAGAACAAGATGGGTAGTCGTATTAGTCTGTCCGTAGCAGTAGAAAAGAGCAAGAGTCCAGCAGAACCTATAAGACTAACAACATTTGTGGCGGGTATGAACTTATTCAGATACCCCGAAGAAGATATCTGAAGAGAGCTGTGACTCAGGAAAGCTCCTACCCTACCACAAATTTTGTTAGTCTTATAGGTTCTACTAGACTCTTGCTCTTTTCTAATAATGTAAAAGTAAAAATACAATTGGGGGCAGGTAAATGTATAACCCCTTTTAAAATCGAAACCTGGGTCCCCCCCACCTCCCCTTGTGATATGATGCAAATACTTACCGGTGTCCATCTCTCAATCCAAGTCTGTCTTGGTACCTATATAGGCGGTCAAACAATCCCTTCCTTTCCCACAAGCACCCACAGAAGAGGGAAAGAAAGAGAAGCTACAGGATGGCCTCAGTTCCCTCAGGCAAAACACCCTTCATGCATCTGCAGCAACCAACCACTGGGAAGGGAAGAGCCCAGCCCAGGAGGAAAGGTCTTACTGGTTCCAAGTGCGTGGGTGATGGTGGTGACCCAGCATCCAACGACTGATGGTGGTCAGGTATACAAAAGGAATAAAAAGGACGTTACCAAACAAGCATCAGGGCAGAATGACCTCTTGGTTCTAAGGAACAAAACACGCTGGAAATACCGTTTCCTGACAAGCTCTCTCAGAATATACTATAATAGGAAAGCTGTCCCTGACTGAGGCTAGGCTAGTGAGCAAAACACAGAAGGTTTTCTCCTCAGACACAGATCCTTTTATTTCCAAAAGGGTGGCACTCTACGCCCTGGCTGCTAGGAAAGCAAGGGAAACTGTGGCGACTAGGAAAGTAAACAACGGATACAGATTGTTACCTTTTAATCTGCTAGAAACCATTTCATTTTAAAGTTGTTTATATTTTACATTTTTGGTAAAATGCATTTTATTACAATTATCTTTATATGCATGTAATTATATTTGTATGCATGTTTTTTAAGAAAGGTTTTGGATTGTGAAGGACTATGGCCATATACAATCATTTATTTATTTCAAATTTGTATTCCGCCTTCCCCGCAAGCGGGCTCAGGGCAGATAACAACATATTAAAAATACAATTTAAAGTTCATATTCATTAAAAACAACACATTTAAAACAAGATGGTGGACAGCCTTCACAGGGAGGGTTTTATACACCCCGTTTTTCCAGGTCGGCGGAGGCCCAGCCTCAGCCATATGCCTGGCAGAACAACTCTGTCTTGCAGGACCGGCGAAAAGATAGTAAGTCCTGCTGGGCCCTGATTTCAGCAGACGGAGCATTCCACCAGGTGGGAGCCAGGACCGAAAAGGCCCTGGCTCTAGTCAAGGCTAGGCGGGCCTTCTTGGGTCCAGGGATTGTGTGTGTGTGTGTGTGTGTGTGTGTGTGTGTATCTATCTATCTATCTATCTATCTATCTATCTATCTATCTATCTATCTATCTATCTATCTATCTATCTAGGGTTTTCTCTGAACTGCACACATACACACTTCAGAGGTCCCTTGACAGGGAGGCCTTGCCCTCCCCACCTCTGATGTTCCAGGAAGATCTGGTTGTTTTAGTATGTGTTTGGGGGTGATAGCAGAATTCTTGATTTGGATACATTTTAAAATTCAGAAGGGATTTTTTTTTGCTGATTTTATTATTTGAGTGTTATTGGCTCTAGCTCTCTCCCTCTCCCTTCATCATAGATATATGAGGGCTGTAATGTTTGGTTGATTCATCATTTAAATTGATTAATATATGCTCCTGAAAAACAAAGTTTCAAAATAATCTGCAATAAATTCTTTTTCATGCAGAACCTTATACAAATGTTATCTTGCTCCTGTGCACATTTTATGCCAGAAGGAACAGGCTGCCACTCACGTGGCCGAGAAGCCTGTTGGGGGGGTGGGCAAGCCACAGTGGCTCTTTTTGCTGCAGTTTAACATTAAAATCCAACTTTGAGGATTAGCTTTAGGGAGAGCCACATTTAGCTTTAGGGAGAGCCACATTTTTAAATTAAATGGTATTTGGCTTATTTTGGAATTTGTATCTGGCCAAGTTAAGTTAGCCCACCACATTAATTTTGGATCACAATTATCCAAAGAAAAACAAACAAGCAAAAAACTGTGATGATCCTGACTTTACATTGACCTGCTTGACAGAAACAGTTTCTATGTCTAAAAAGACAAAACTCTACTTTGGAATTTAACAGTCACTCCAGAGAACCTGTTGTCTGGGACAAGATTCCTCCCCGCCCCCCTCCCCTGGCAGGGTGGTATCTGCACATTGCAGGATAATGCATCCTAATTTTACAGTAGGAATCATTTGCAACCAGATTTTGTTCCATGGAGAAGCATGTCCAGTTGCAGATCATTGCTATAGTCAATATCCAGTGATGTGAGAATCCAGCAGCATGTCCTGTAAATGCTGTAGAGGAACTTCAGAGGGATGTCGGAGAAATTTTTTGTTTCCTAATCTAACAGTTCCACACTTAGAAGGCTTAATTCAAGTCCATCTTCCATCAGCATAATTGCCTTGAATAATAAGCCCTAGGGTACCAAAAGAGCACTACTCCTAAACTAGAGAGATTTCTGCACTGCGAGGAACTGAAGGTTCTTTATATATCATAGCTACAATTTTAATGATTGCTTGGATATTTTAAGTTTATACTGTTGCCAAATAATTATGCTTTTGGGACTGATCAATTTTATAAGTAAATTTCTAAAGGCGGTATTTGTTGAAATATGTACCTTTTAAATATTTATTTTAAAATGGCGTGTCCCTCGCTGATGTGCAATCATGTAATTTTGAATTGATTTCAAGAATGTGATGGCCTCTGGCTAATAAACTTTGTTGTTGCTGTTGTTGTATATCATAGATCAGGGTGCCTCAGTGGGGTACCACTAGGTGCCATGGCACCCACAGACACCCTTCCGTGTGCTTCAGAAAAGTAGGTGGGGCCATCAAGAAGGCAGAACCAGCAACTGGCTGTCTTCGTACAAATAAAGGGGCTTTTCACTTAGATCATCAGCTCCATTCACTGGAGAAGGGTCCAGGATCCTGGAAAGACCAAGGGAGGGAAGGGATGCTCTGATGTTTGTAACACCAGAAAGGCTGGAGAGGGACCTGTGTCACCACCCCAAACACTATGGCTGCCGCCCTTTCCAAAGCTCTCATCCAGAGTGGATTTGAGGACACACACTTCCATAGTGAGAATTCATGATTTTTGTAGCAGCTTCTAGGAGAGATAATGTTGTTGTCAGAACAACCATTGTCAAGAAGGAAGGTGAGCTTTCTTGTCAGGAAAGAAAAGAGAACTAACCGTTTTAAAGTGAGGTGTGGTGTTTAGTGTCCTTGCAAGCAATTCTGGGGTCCTGGTTAAAGTTTATGCAAATAACTTTTTTTCTAGGTAGGGATATATGCCTGATCGAGTTGGCAGCATGTGCCTTGCGGAAAAAGAGGATGTGGGTGACAACTGGAACTACATGAGCAGGAAGGAAAAATAGGGTGTCAGAAGTAACATGTCCTTCTAGTTCATTCTTTGGCCAAGGAAAATGTGACTCTGGGGTTTGCTCCTCTTTTCACAAGCCAGGATTCAATCCTAAATGAGGAAGATGTCCTGGCAGGTGCTATGTTAGCCCAGCTCTCTCCAATTCCACGCCAGCATAGGGGAAGTGGCCAGGAAGATGGAATGATGGTGATTCGTGGAATCTCTCTTGTTATCAAGCATCTTAATCTATTTCAAGTGTGTGTATCTAGTGTTAGAAACAGACTGGGGAATCTACAAGTGTACCCCAAATCCTAGAGGCAAAGACCTCTAAATTTTCAGTTCCGGGGGGATTTCAGCATCCATGCTGAGGCCTTCTTGTCTGAGCACCAAACTTCATAGCTGCTATTGTTATCAAGTGACTTTCCCAACGCATTCCTAGTCCCAAGCATGAGGCTCACCAATATTTTGACATTTTAGTTTGGGAAAGAGATCAGTGGGTGGAAGAGCCAGTATTGTCTCTGTTGCCATTACCTGGTGATGTTTGGATTTACCTCCACCTACTAACCTCTTCATGGGTGGGGAAACCTATGAAAATGATGCACTGTTGAAGGCTACTGACTCCAGCAGGTTTCAGGGGACACAATAAGGTTTCTTGATAATGCTATCCTTAAGTTCTAGAATAAGGGGTTAAACCCAGATAGTTGCCAAAACTGCTTCTCCCTCACTGCAGAACTAGTAGCTCCTGGATATTCTGAGGATCTGTGGAAAATGAACTGGGGAAGGGCAATGAATTCAGTGCTGGGGGCAGAAACTTAGAAACAGACTGACTAAACATTGCTTAGAGCCCACATGAAATCCTATTCTACGGTGGTGTCGATGGCAAAGAAAACTTGCATTCCTACTACCATTGTGTCTGCTAACTGCCATGCAGCAGCACTTGCCCAGATTATATTTTATTTATTTATATTAGTCCCTTTCTCACTGAGACTCAAGGCAGATTACATAATATAAGTCAATACAACCATTGGCTGGGGCATTCTATAAACAATACAAGAGGGTAAGGATAGCAGAAATTTGAAAACAGGCAGAAATCCAATGCAGAACTAGGGAAAAAATGCTGAAACAAAATATAAGCAGATTGACATGACATATTACATGATATGGAGCTATCCAGTAGGAGCATGCTTACAGCAACAGAGAGTACGCAGCAGAACAGTCTACAGTCCCTATCCCTGTAACAACACATCTCTCTGAACCATTTCCTTACACCTCAACCCTATTACCTGAGTAAAAAAGCCCTCTTGAATAATTCAGTTTTGCAGTTTGCAGAAAGCTAGGAGGAATAGGAGCTTTCCTGACCTCTTCAGGCAGGCCATTCTACAAGGCAGGGAGACACTACACAGAATGCATGTGCACAGGCAGCTGTTGATTTTGCCCAACGGCAAGGTGGCACCTGCAAAAGGCCCTGTTCAGGTAAATCAAACTGCCATGGTGGAGTATAGAAACAAAGGTGGTCCTGCAGAGATACAAGGCCACTAAGCGCTTTGTGCGTGATAGCTGATATCTTGAAGTGTACCCAGTAACTGACAGGTAGCCAGTGGAGTGACAGCAGAATGGGAGTAATATACATGCTCTCCCTACCTCCTAATAATAATCGAACTGCGACTGTCTGTACCAACTGGTCTCCCAAGCTGACTTTAAGGGGAGGCCTATGTGGAGTGCACTGCAGTAGTCAAGTCTTGATGATACCATGCTGTGGACTCAAGTGGCCACATCAGCAGTCTCAAGGTAGAAGCCCATCTTCCAGGCTAGACTGAGTTTGTAGAAGGCATTTTTTTGCAGTTATGTCAACTTTCTTCTCTAGCAGTAATATTTCTAGCTAGAAACTAAGAAGCACGGTCTTTGTCTACATTCTTTTGCTAAGCATGTATAGCCCTGGATCCATTAGAAGCTCACTGTGCCTTAATTGAAAAATACTTTGTCGATAAGTTTTTCCAGCAGCCTGAAATTGTAGAACTAAAATTCGTTAACTAGGGGGGGAAAGTCAATAAAATACTTTTAATGGGATTTAAGTGTTGTGTGTGCACATATGTGTATGTGATATATATACAATATACATGCATCATCTGAAAAAACGTTAATTGCAAGAGTGAAACTGCCCCATTTGATTGGCATTGTATTCATTTATTACAAACAATGCAATGTCTACCATACATCTTTCCCTGAACATACGGATGCAGAGTCTTTTCCAGGACAGCATCATTGTTTTATGTTGTCACAACCATAAATAAAGCTCTACACCGACAATCCTCATCTCCTTTCCTGAGAATGGAAACATTTTATAAAGACTTCAGATCACGGGAATGGGGAGCTGACCTCCTTTCCTACCTGGAAGGGACTCACCTTGAATACCTGGTCCAGTGTCAGATAGCGGTTTGCTTCGGGATGAATAGTCCAGAAGGAGATTTTGCCATTGGCAGATGTCTCCCGAACAAACATGTCATGAAGGGACAGATTGTGCCGTATGGAGTTCTGAATGGGAAAGGAGAAGCTTTTGTAGTTCTCAGCTACATACCAGAGAGAGACTGTTCACATGAAACTGGGGACACTCGTAAATAGCTTTATCCATATACAGCCTAATTCACAGACTCCCATCGCATGGAAACAACAGTATTACTATTAGGGACTGTACCACACAGGTGAACGATTACAAAGCTGAATGCTTCCTTCTAGGAAAGCAGTCACCGTCAGTAGAGTTACAATGCAAAATGTCATGGGATGCTGCAGTCCTCAAGTGACCACCAGTCTCTAGGTCTCGCACACCAACCTATCATTCCTCTCCAACTTTCCAAACACTCTGAAGCAGCCAGAGCATGCTCGGAGAAAGGACTAATTGTCAGGCGGTCTGGATTTCTGAGTAACAGCCGCACACAGTCTTCCTGCTGTCCTTGCCTTTCTCTTCAAATTCCCTTGCATGAAACCAGGTCGAGTTAACAGAGATGTGTTTATCACTGGACAACTGAAGCATCAACGGAAGAGCTCCCCCCCTCTCCCCGCCTTGTGTTACCTTCCAGCCTGGCTTCGCCACATGCTTAAAATAAGGGAAGTGGTCCTCAATCCAGGTGTAGATGTCTTTCAACGTCATGCGCTTCTTCTCAGTGCTGTTGATGGCAAACTGGATCATGGCCATGTAGGAGTAGGGGGGTCGCTCAGCGAAGGACTCCTGCAGAAAGGAGGTAGAGGAGGAAGGTGCAGCACCCTCCTCAATCTAGGGAGGAGAAGAGAAGGGAACCATAGGAAAGGTGCAGGGTCCGCAGACGGTTGTATAAATGGGGCTTTCTAGCTGGTCGTTTAACTAGATAAATATTGAAGTATTTGTGGAAACAGGACAAAGAGCATCATGCTAATTACAAAGCCCTATCTTAAACTGCTGTGGTTATAAACCCACAGAGGCAGTGCTGTACAATGGATAGAGTGCTGAACACACACACACACACACACACACACACACACCACTCAGCCAAGAAGCTCCCTGCGTGACCCCTGAGCCAGTGGATCAGTCACTGTCTCAAGATGGGTAGCTGTGTTAGTCTGTCTGTAGCAGCAGAAAAGAGCAAGCGTCCAGTAGCACCTAGAAGACTAACAAAATTCGTGGCAGGGTAGGAGCTTTCGTGAGCCACAGTTCACTTATTCAGATACCAAAGTACAAAATTGTGAACGCAGGTACAATAAAAAATAAAATAAATTCTAGCCATTACAATTAGTTGTTTAAAAACAAGAGCATATGAGCTTGAACAACATGGACAGGAGGGGAAGCAGCCCTCATCTGTGTTTTGATATCAAGTGGAACCAAGAGAAAAAGGGAGAAAAGCAGCACACAAACGATTCAAGATCTGTTACACTCATCAGCATCTGGGGAAAGGGGGCTTTGTATCTCCACTTCCAAACGTTTTATGTATGAGGATAAGATAGGTTGCACAGCTTCTTGATTCTGCAATTTTCCCTAAATGTCACAGGGCAAAAACCCTCTACAGATACAGGGTCATTGGCATTCAAACAAAAACCAAAGACCACGGACTTAACCATTGTAATGGGTCTTGCTAAACTTAACGCAGTAAATATTGAATGAGCCATACATCCAATATGCAATATGGTTTCAGAATAGTTGGGGAGGGTGAGATATTTAGGTCCTGTTTATTTTTCTGCAACAGACTACAGGGCACAATTCTATGCACACTCACCTGGGATTAAGCTCCAGTGAAGATAATGGAACTTACTTCCAAGTAGACACGCACAGGATTGCCCTGTAACAGTATAATTCGAAGCTGAGTCACACTTTTCTAAGTCCACTGAAGTCAGGGGACTCAGTTTAGGATTGCACTGTGACACAACTACCTCTCTGGAAACATGTATTATTTATTAACTTATTGTATATCATGCCTGTCTCGCCAATGGGGACCCAAAAGGGCTTACATTCTCTTTTTTCCCTCTCACTGCAATTTAAAAAAAAATCTAACAGCATCCTAGCATTATCTAATTCTGTACAAACGATTGAGCCTGCACTGTAGGCAAGATTGATAAATGCAAGTAGAATGGATCGTAGGTGCCCCTCTCAACAGATTGCTCACTGGATCAAAACCCAACAGGTGGAAATTCCTATAAGTAATCAGGTGGGAAGGGCCCCCATATTTGATCAGTTTTTGTCTTCTGGAATCCTGTGTCCCCATCATTTGGGGGTCACCACACAAGCTTTGCTGGGTTTCCTAGATTCTTGCTCTCCTGATAACGCAGAGCTTTGACAAGGTCCCCTTGCGCCTGCAAACACCAGAGCAAGGAGGCAGGCTGCACTCTGCTTGCTGCACAGGTTCTGCTCCTCAGATTTCTTTGACATTCAATGGAAGATCATTCCAAAACCCAGACCAAATCAATCCCAACTGAAAAGAAGCGGGGGGGGGGACACACCTGCTCGCCCCTTTCCCTCAGCAAATCTTTCCGCTCCAAGAGCGTTGCCAAGATGCAGCCTGGAGGTGCTTCCTCTGTATTAAGATCACCAGGAGAGAAAGCAGCAGTAGTTTCACGTTGGAATCTGGCTTCTGACCACAGCCCACAGAGGAGGCAGACCAAATAAGAGAGGAGGGAACCCCCTGCAACCTCTTCCTATGGGGCAGTGGGGAAGGTGGAACTGCAAGAGTTTCCCGTTTGCAACCCAACCACCGCATCCTCCACAGCTCAGCTCCCTTTCCTCCAGGCTTGGCCCTGTGCCTTGCTTACCTTGACGGCCGTTTCCTGCTTCGGAGTCTGGTTCTCCTTCTCCGTTTCTTTTTTCACACTGCAGGGACTCAGGCCGTCGGAGCTCATCTTGCCCAGCCACTGGATGTTGGTCAGACTGCTGTCTAGGCCACAGCTTGGAGCTTCCCCGCTGCCTGGGGAGGGTACAAAACCACAGGTCTCATTTTGCCACCCCAGATCCTCAAGAAGAGAGATCAAGACTGGACCTGAAGGAGGCCATGTCAGTCAAAGGCAGGGGCCCAAACAAGATGTTGGCCATTCCCATGTGAAGTAAGAAACTCATAGAAGCACCTTTAAGAATCTGCACTTCTTATATTCACTAAACAATGCAGTCCTCTTCACAGCGAGGGCTGCCAGCTTGTCAAGCGGCCTTGCTCCTGAGACGAATACACAGAAATCTGGTAGGTGAAGCTTTTCCTACAACTAACATCCATGTGAGGAAAAGCTTCTCCTGTATAATTTTTGCACAGGAGCAGGATCAGTTTTGTTTTAAAAAAGCAGAAAAAGTTAAAAATTTTAAAACAAAAACATTTTGAACATGCGAATAAACCTGAAAGATATCAAGCATATTGCCTAAGGAAAGAAACAGGAAAAAAATGGTAACAAGAGTAAAAAAGGGAGATTAAATTACACACTCAGAAAGGAGAGCCAGGAAAAATTTAATAATTATCTCTCCGAATTATATAAGGGAAACTCACGGAAGAAATTAAAGTATACTTGAAAGCAGGGTGGATAAAAATCAATGATTTTTTTTAAAAAAATAAAAAAATTGGATTTTTTTAATTTAAATTGGATTTTTTTAAATAAAATGCTTTTTGAGGAAAATATATTACCATCCAAAGGTTATTCCATCATGAAATAAAGATTAGTTTTTAATTATGTAGAATAAGGCTGTATATGTTTAATTTTTTTGGTAAATAAATTCCATTAATCCATTCACAATGTCATGCTCTTCCAGAGGTTTTTGTAAGATTATTGGGCAGTTTCTCTGCCTACAAGATATTATCACAGATGCTTGGTTTTGCAGTTCTCAAAACTGAATTTGTGTCAGCTCAGCAGAGATCACATGCCTCTTCTTCACAGCAAAAATGTTATAACATGAACAGAGGTGAGAAAAAGACCTTAATCCTATTGTTCTACAAACCTATGAAGACAGAATCAACCTCTCCAGTGCTAAGTTTCAAGTAGTTCAGTGAACAGAAACAATATTTTTCTGATTGTTTGGAGTGGAATAGATCTGCACAAGAAGAAACTAAGTGTGAGGAGGGAGCGGCAAGCAGTACAAAATGAAAGTGAAACTTTTTGAGCACAATACTGCACAAGTCTTTGGATCTTTTGTGTGTATGACCTGAGGTTTATCACATTCTTTCCTTGGAGGAAAAAACCTATAATGGCAGCAGGCCATAAAAGAGATCCAGTTTGGGAATACTTTAAAGAAGTTCCTTTACCTATCGGTAAGGCAGGCATCTACTTGCATATTAAAGTTATACCAGCAAGAATTAGTCTTTATGTAGAAAACTATGATTTAAATCAAGCCTTAATGACTAGTGATTTAAATCGTGATTTAAATCAGTTTGATTTAAATCAAATCCACCCTGCTTGAAAGATGCAAAGATGGAGCGATTTATCCAAGAGCATAGAGAAATCTTGAACCAACCAATTATAACTCAGAAAATCCTACAAGCTACAAAGAAAAACAACAAAGCACCAGGCCCAGATGGTCTATCATCAATGCATTATAAATACTTGGAACAAAAATTGATGATACCACTACAGAAAGTAATGAATGACACAAAGAAAAAGTAATCCCTCCAACCTGGCAAGAGGCTCACATAACATTTATACTTAAAGAAGGTAGTTTTTCAACCTTACCACAGTCTTATAGACCAATCTCAACACTGAATGGGGATGACAATGATAATGGTGAAAAGACTAATTAATGCATAACATCTTTAATTCAACTGATCGAACAGATTTGGTATCAAAGAGGTATATGAAAGATAACATACACTTTGTTACAAATGTAATTGAAGTGGTGAAAAAAAGAGAGAAGTGGCACTCATGCAGAAAAAGAGTTTGATAATCTGATGTTGTCCTTTCTATTGAATATTTTGGAATATTTGAATTGTGGATCTAAATTTATGGACTGGATTAAAAGTATATACACAAAACAACATGCAAAGATTTTAATAAATGGAATGTTATCCGAAGGAATTCAAACTGAAAAAGGCAGTCATCAAGGATACCCGATATCAACATTATTATTTATTCTTGCACTGGAGGCATTGGCTGTGAGAATTAGACAAGATCCATGAATTCAAGGTCTAAAAGTGGACAGAGAAGAATTTAAGAAGAGCTATGCAGGTGATGCAGTAATAATAAATATCAATCCGCAGATATCAATGCATTGTGTTATGGAACATATAGAAGAATTTGGACACTTTTCAGGATATAAGATCAATAAGAAGAAAACAAAAATATTAAAATATTTAACACTACAGGATGTGCATGACATCGAGATTCAGAATCTCAGGAGTCTTGCAATAGGCAGATGTTCACCCCTAGGTTTGGGGGTTTTACCCCATGGGTATAGGGCAGAATATCTCACTTGTTTAGTGGCTCCACATTATCTCAGAGCTTATTCATTAGCTCAGTTTAACGTGATACCATCTGCGATACTTTATGGGAGATTCCATAAAACGCCATATGCGAACAGGTTATGCACTTGTGCTCAGCGAGACATAGAAACCCTGGAACATGTTTTTTGGATTGTACTTATTACTGTGATATACGTCCCACACTCATTGACCCGCTCTTGAGAGAGAAAATTGGAAAATCTGATAAATGTAAAGTTATCTTCCTATTGGCTACTCAGAACCAAAAAGTTATCGAAACTGTAGCTACATTTTTGTATCTTGCATCTATGAGGCGAGTTGTGTATTTGTAGACTGAGTTCTGGTTGCGTCGAGTGTTTTTGTTAACATGGATGTAATACCAATAAAGGTTGCTGTTGCTACAGGATGTGCAGTATCTTCAAATCCAATAAAATATTTGGGAATACATTTCACTGACCAAAATGACACATTATTTAGAGACAATTATTATAGAACTTGGAGGATCTATGAAGGTAGACAAAGTTGAAAATTTCATGCTTGGGCAGAATCTCAGCAATAAAGATGAATGTATTACCCAAACTGAATTTTTTATTCCAGATGTTACCAATTTCTATACAAGAAAAAACTTTGAATGAATGGCAGAGACAAATAAATAAATTTATTTGGAATGGCAAAAAAACAAGAATAAAGTTCAAAGGAGAGGATTAGCAACACCAAATAGTAAACTCTACTATCAAGCAGCTGGATTGGTCTGGATTGCAGACTGGTTACAGTGCCAAACTAAAGAATACTCAAACTTGAAGTGGCAGATTTGGATGAAAGAATACATCGATACTTACGATTTTTTTAAAAAACCCTCTGAAATTAACTCCATTGAAAAACAAACACCATCCCATCAAAGAAGGATTATTTAAAATCTGGGGGAAACGTCTAAGAAGAATTAGCCCTTCAACATCTCCATTAATGTCCCCACTGGAGGCATATTATGATAAAAATGTAAGAAAGAGTAACAACTTAATAACTTATGGAAAAAGGATTAATTCACAAGGAAGAATAAAAACTTTGCAAAACCTAAAAGATGGAAGCAAATATATACAGTGGCTATTATATGCACAATTGAACTCAAGATAGAATCAAAATAGAACCAACAAGAGGATCAGGCACCTAACAGAATTTGAAAAGTTGATCACACAGCGCAAAGAACATCTGTTGGGAAGAATTTATAAAATATTATTACAATTTGATACAGAAGAAAAACAGGTAAAACCACGTATGATCAAGCGAATGCAGAATTTTGGAGAAAAATTACTGTGCAATAGTGGGAAACTTTATGGACAAAAAAACATTAACAGTGCAATCCTAAACAGAGTTACTCCAGTCTAAGCCCATTGAGTCAAATGTTAAAAGAAAATTGGTATAAGATGCTTTTTCAATGGTATATTACACCAAAAGATATAGAAAAATGGATTAAAATTATAAGGGAAAATGTTGGATATGTAAAGAACATGGTGGTACCTTTTATCATATGTAGTGGACCTAACTAACTAAAAAATATTGGCAAGAAATATATGACATAATGCAAGATATTTTGAAAGTAAAATTTGCTCTGGATTCAAAGATTACAACTATAATGACTGTGAAGTGCAGCACACCAGCTGTTGACTGGTACAAATATGACCTGCCAGTTTGGAGTAGAGGTTAAGAATGGCAGGACTCTAATCTGGAGAGCCAGGTTTGATTCCCCACCCCTCCGCTTGAAGCCCGCTGGGTGACCTTGGGTCAGTCACAGCTCTGCCAGAGTTCTCTCAGCCCCATCCCACTCACAGGGTGATTATCATGAGGATAATAACAACACACTTTGCAAACCGCTCTGAGTGGACGTTAAGTTGGCCTGAAGGGTGATCAAATATTGTTATATTACAGAGGTTTGGCAGCTGTTTTGATTTCAGGTTCAAGTTAAGTGCTGGTTTTAATGTTTAAATGTCTACATGACCTGACACCCACCTTTCCCAATATGAGCCTGAGGGAATACTCTATTTCCTTCAGCAGGTTTTACTTCGCATCCTTTCAGTATGGGAGGTTAGCTGCATCTGTTGGTAAGGTAAAGGTAGTCCCCTGTGCAAGCACTGAGTCATTACTGACCCATGGGGGCGGGGGGGACGTTGCGCTATGATGTTTTCTTGGCAGACTTTTTATGGGGTGGTTTGCCATTGCCTTCCCCAGTCATCTACACTTTACCCCCAGGAAACTGGGTACTCGTTTTACTGACCTTGGAAGGATGGAAGGCTGAGTCAACCTTGAGCTGGCTACCTGAACCTGGCTTCCGCCGGGATCGAACTCAGGTCATCTGTGGGAACAAGGGCTTTTTCTGTGGCAGTCCCATTAAACTAGGATGGGCCACCCAGCGATTTTAGGGCTCTGACCTCTGCTGTTGCTGTTCAGAAAAGATGCTGAACAGGCTTTGTGTTGACTTTTTGCTCTTGTTTGCTTTTGAATTATGGTCTGACAGGCTGTTTTTTGTGGAAACCACTTTGACCCAGGTGGGAAATCAGTGCATGAAATTAACTTGAATTTTTCTTTTTTAAAAAGTCACATTATAAAAAAGGGGAGCAGGAGAAGAGAGAGACAGTATTCCCCCCCTCCCAAAAAAACATTTACAGGAATTTTATACTTGTTTCCAAGTAGACCTGCTCACATTCAGCGCACAATGTTTCCACTTGAATGTATGCAAAATCTTAGTGCTCTGAAGTACTTCACAGAACCTTGAAATGTATCCTTTGACCACCCGGTTTATATTTGTTTTCCAAAGTTAATGAAGCACCATCTTTTTTCTGAGTCAAAATAAGAGGCCCCAAAGCACGTGAAAGGATCAGAATGATCTACTCTCAAAGAAGCTTGCCCTCATGATCTTGCACATGCTGTCAGGCAGCCGCCTGCTTTCTCTGTCCAGAGAAACAATTAAGTTATCTGATCACATCCAATTACTGTACAATTATCCATTCATAAGGGCAGCTAATTGGCAAGATATACACCATCACGCAAAGGTGCTGTGGGTAGGTCTGTAGCATGCTGCTTGGGAGTTACTAACCTAGCATTTCATTCATGCTCCTGCACATTCCAGAGTACTGCAATAGACCACTGCAGAGCTGGATGATATCCCTTCGTTCCAACTCTCATTGCACATTACAGAACTGGTTACCGGTTGAGTACCGGGTCCGATTCAAGGTTCTGGTGCTGACCTATAAAGCCCTATGCGGACTGGGCCCAGCATACCTTCGGGACCGCCTCTCTCCATATGTTCCCCGGAGGTGGCTTTGATCAGCCAATAAGCGCTTGCTGATGGTCCCTGGCCCAGGGAGGTCCGCCTGGCCTCTACCAGAGCCGGGGCCTTTTCGGTCCTGGCTCCGACCTGGTGGAACTCTCTGTCTGAGGAAACTAGGGCCCAGCAGGATTTGTTATCTTTCCACCGGGCATGCAAGACAGAGATGTCTCGCCAGGCATTTGGTGGGGGCTAGGCTGTCCTCTCGCCGGCCATACCACTGAAGACTGTCCACCACCCATGCAGGAGCTCATAAGTGTGGTGCAGGGCATGATGCAAGAGCCAAGCCCTGCGTCTAAAATGCTGTATTTTAATATTTATATCCGCCAATTTTAATCGTATATGAAATAATGTTTTAATCTTTATATAAAAATCGTATGTTGTTACACTGCCCAGAGCCTGTCTGACGGGGAGGGAGGTCTAGAAGTGTAACAAATAAACAAACAAACAAATAAAGATCTACATACTGTTTCCTTCCGATTCTTCTCCTTCCGTAGATTGTGATTCCGAGGCCCAAAATGCCATCCCTTTCAATGCCCCAGAGCTTAGGCCAGCACCTTCTTCTTCCTGAACCTTGTTATAGGGAATGCTGTGCTCATCTTCAGATTTCAACAGCTGGCTCAGTTCTCTTGCTTCAAGAGTTGGAGAGCTGCTGCCACTACTGATAATAAATTTATTAGGCCCATTGCTTCCGCATTCTTTCCTTTTGGCTGCCAGAGCTTCAATGATGGTTTGGACATCTGTGCCAGCAGGGAAGGCCATCACCGGAGTGACTGGCATTGCAGGATGGCTAATTATCTTAATCCCAGCAGGGAATTTCTGGGTTTCAAGTGTCTTCCTGTTTGTGCTGTGCTCAACTGTCCTTGCTTGCTGTTGGCTAAGGGACCCATTGCCCTGTCCGCTGGAGTCCTGTCCTGCAAGGGTGCTGCTAGACACATCCCCATGGGAGAGAGGCAATTTCCGTCTCTTGAGTATCAGGGGCCTATGAGGACTGCTCTTCATCCTTGGCCAGTGCAGTTGACCTCCATTGAAGACATAAGATCAGACCCTAAAAACACAAAGAACAGCATTTCAGGAAAGCTTTCAAGACACTTGTTTATGCTCTTCTAAAATAAGTTTCCTATACAATACATTTATGAAGGAATCCCATTTTATAGCAAAGGCTGTCATAAAGAACTGCCACTTGACACATGTTGTGAGAATGTAATCAATGCATCACAAACAATCAACACAGCTATATGCAAACAAGTAAGCTAGTAACTTCTGCAAACGTCTTTGCATGCTGGCCACATAAGGGCAGGGTGGAAGCACTAGTCCTGTCTGCATGCCAGCTATTCAGGTTTTCTTGATCCAACTGTAGCGCAGAACCAGACTAGTTTGTTCTTTTCCTAGGACCCCCCCTCCATCGAAGATAGGAGGAAAATTGATCAATATGCAATACTTATTTTACTGCTTTAATTATAATTTGGCATATAAAACTGTGATATTTGGCACAATTTAAAATTATACCGGTCTTAATTTTCTTCATGTGAAAGAGAGCACAGATTTCTGCACTGCGTGCGACTTTAGCATATGCTGTCAAGAGAAATTTATGCCATATTACAATTTTAAAAATGCCACATAAAGTTTTGATCTGTTTGAAATATAACATTTTAATCCCACACTTGCTTTGTTTCCCCCCTCAATAAGATTGCCATGGGGCGTTTTAAAAAGTTGGTTTACTAAAAATAAGCACCCTAAATCATATCATGCTCTACTTGAGGCCTTTGAAAAATTTCCCAGAATTTTTTCCCCACATAAATCGTTCTGGTAAACTCACACCGCTGACCTGCAAGTTAATAAGAAGTTAATGTTAGTCAGACCGAAGACTAAAATCCACCTACCCAATTACTCCATGGAAACTTTTTAATTATAACGCCAGGCTACTCAGCGCCCAATCCAATGCATGTTTACTCAGAGGCAAGCCTGAATTCAATGGAACTTATTGCCAAGCAAGCATGGAAAGTAGTGTGGCCTTAATTCCACGTATGTCATTGTGGCAGCTCCTGATACCCTTGAGAAAGAGTTTTCTACCTAGAAATTATGCTAATGAATAGCACAGTATGCTGCATCCTGGAATATGGCCCACTTAGTCCATGCAAGGAGATAGTTTTTACTTTGAAGCCTTACAGTTGTCACATGTGAGTTGAAAATGCACTTCAGGATGTGCTCCGAACTCCCCTGAAATTGAAAACGAAAAGTCTCACTGAGGGACACTCAGGTTTTCCTGGCCACAGCTTGAAAAAGCTAGAAGGATCTGGGGGTGGGGGTAGAGAGACATGTTGAAAACAATACATGTAGAAGAGAAGAAAGCCCTTCCTGAATGCAATTCAGGTATCAGGAGAAAATGTCACCTCAAGATACCATTCAAAAAAGGGATTCAACTATCATGTGAAATCAGCAAGACTTTTGCTTCCATAGTTGTTACAGGGAAGACGGATGTAGTTGATCAGATTTGATCTGAAACCATACAGAATCACGCAGGTGCCTCTCTCTGGAAATAAGATCCAAAGGTTCATGAACAGCCCCAGAAGGCAGCAGTTAAGGGAACCAGCCCAGACCGTTATCACTAATTCTTTTTATCATCGGATAAAGCACCAAACATATAAAGACAAATGCTAACCTCATCAGTATCTCACACGACCGACGCATCCAGCCATAACCTCTCTGTAGCCGTTACAGATGCCAGCCAGTAGAAACCCCCAACATTCCATGGAGGTTATAGCGCTCTCCCTCCTGTGCTAGCGCACAAGGATAGGGTTGCTTTCTCCGGCATCCTACGGAACAACCTCTAAAACACTGCTAGCTCTCTTCCCTTAAATTAACAACTATGGTGGTCTCTTTAAGCTTTAGAAGTTTACTGGCAAGCAGTCAAAGACGATACAAACTCTGCTTACTGTGGCAATATGTGCTAGTTTCTTGATGTAGAACCGTGTACAGTAAGACTACATGGGATTTTCTTGGCAATCCTCTTTTACATTTGATTACAAATTAACACATTTCAGGGGATTAATCACAAAAATATGTGGATATTCAGTGTTTGTAAAAGTTGGAAGTTTAAAGGTCGGTGACGAAGCAGCCCAGTAGGAAGTTCTCCAACAGAACAGCTGGTTCCACTCATGACAATGAGGCTTTCACCAGGTAAATTTCCCTTGGACCGTTTCTTTTGGTTTCAGGTTTTAAAGGGTTTAAGGAAAAAGGGACCTCAAGAACCTATATCTCAGAACAGGGTTTTTTAAAAATCTCAGCCAGACTAAAAAAGCTCAGCAGAGACTCAAACAACTTCTTGGTAAGCTGAGGCTACAAACCTAAACAAGCCTTGAGTGTCCTGAAACAGCCATTTCATCTATAAAGGTGCACAAAACGTACATGGATATGCATCTGATGAAGCAAGCTGTGATTCATGAAAGCTTGCGCTAGATATTATTAAGTCTTTAAGACTGTGGTTTAGTTTTGTAGTAACAGATTCACCTGGCTATCCCTCTGAAGTTTTCATGACCATCACTCATCCAAGAACTGATCAAGGATCAACCAGAACCAGCATAGGTCGCACCACCACAACAGCACAACACGCAGTGCTTTCATTTCCATCTCTGAACAAGGGCTGCAGCCCCTTCTCAGTTGCCATTTGGATACACTATTACCCCATGCTTTACATGGTAAACACAATTACAATGTCAAAGAAAAAGAAAATGAGTGGCACAGACTAAACAGTGTGTATACATTTGTACATGTGTGTATACATAAATGTATACATTTGAAGACATTTGATGAACATTATGTGTCTATCACATGAAATGCTCTCACTGCCCCTGAAATCAGCAACTGATGCCAAGCTCTATATGAAGGGTGACTCCTGCCTTTCTCTTGAAAGGCAACAAAGACGTGTTAAATGGTGCCACTCAGGAACACTCTTGAATTTGTGTTCAGTACCTAGAACCAGTGCTAGAGCACAAAACAACAAATCTGCTGATCATAGCAGAGCAAGCTTCTTTTCATCATGCAAACCCATGGTCCGTACCCAAACTTAGCCACAACAGAAGACCAGGAAGAACACGAGCTGTGAAATCCCTAGTTTAACTCCCGTCTTAGCTTTGAGCTCACTATTGCACCAAAGAAATACCTTACAGGGCTGCTATAAAGCATGTGAATAGTAACATCTGTGTACCATTTCAAAAGTTCATGCAGCTTAACCTTCTAGACGTATGCTCTATGATTAAGCAATCCTAGCATTGCAGCCCAAGAGTGCTTATTCCAGGATGTCGTATCTTTTGCAAAAGTTAAGCACAACTGGGCAGCCAGAAGAAAGGTAGAAGGTAGAGAAGGTAGAGAAAGATGTGTTTTTCTCCCTTTCTCACAATACAAGAACTCGTGGGCACTCTATGAAATTATTGAGCAGTCGGGTTAGAACAGATAGAAGAAAATACTACTTTACACAAAGGGTGATAAACACATGGAATTCGTTGCCACAGGAGGTGGTGGCAGCTACAAGCATTGCCAGCTTCAAGAGGGGACTGGACAAATATATGGAGCAGAGGTCCATCAGTGGCTATTAGCCACAGGAGATAGATGGTATTCTCTTTGTGGGGAGGTGGTGCTCTGTTGTCTTGGTGCTGGAAGGAAGGCAGTGGGAGGGCTTCTGGTGTCCTGGCCTCACTGACAGTCCTTTAGATGGCACTGGATTTCTAGCCACTGTGTGTGACAGAATGTTGGACTGGATGGGCCACTGGCCTGATCCAACATGGCTTTGCTTATGTTCTTATGTTCTTATGAAAAACTGAAATATGTATATACATGTGTGCCATTTTGGTACCAGCTGTTCCACTGCAAATTAGGTTTGCCTGATTTAAGAGAAACTGAACTGTCATTGCACTCTGCAAACACTGGACAACTGCACAGAATGTATGCAAGAGGGCAAGAGGTTAGTCTAGTAGCATCTTAAAGACCAACAAGATCTCCAGGTGCTATTCAGAGGATCTCACCTTTTTAGAAGCATAGTTTGCAATATTGCAAGATGGGCAAAGCCAGTAAATAGCATTCTCCATCTTGTATGATCTGCGTTGGGAACCTGGCAACCTCTTCACCATCAAAGGAATTATCTAACACTGCCTCCTATAAATCAGAGAAAACTTTCTTTTCAAAGGCCAGCAGAACTGCCCTATGCTAATTTCATAATGTCCTGGTTTTCAGCTGGTGGGAAAAAAATCCCAAACAGGATAGCCAGTAAGAGGCATAACTCTTGGTGTACACATACCCCCCTTCTTATTATGGTTATTTTTGTGGGCAAAGGTTTAGTAGCACAATATTGTACTAGAGGACTATACCACTTCACCCTGCATGTGGGGACTTGCATGATGGAATACTTCTCCGTATACACTCCTGCACAGAGAAAGCAAGAATGTCAAGAACAAGGTTCAGACAACCTAAGTCCAGAAATCTTATTTTTATAGAATTTTTTGTGTGTGCAAGGATCATACATGAGCTTTCCTGTGTAATCTAAAATGGTACAGTCCTGACCGCTTTAACTGCCTTAGCGAGAACCAGGTTAGACAAATGGATAGAAAAGGCGCAGTGAAAGCGAAAACATACCGGGGACAGAAGACTGGATTTGTTGGTTGTCGGGAGAGGGTCTCTAAATGTGGAGAGGCTGGAGACGGGGGTCTTTATTAGCGCGGCGGTGACAGGGTCTTTAGTTTGGGGCACGCTAAAGTTACACGCAGGTTTATATTGGCATAAATTAGTCACTCGTTTATGCAAACCAGCATAATCTTCTGTAAGCATGCGCACGTTTCCCGAATGCTAGGGACTCTGGAGCCTAGGGAGAGCGGACTCGTGATTGGGTCGCACAAATGCAGGCTGAAGCAAACATGCAGCTCAAGGTCCTCGGCTGGTTTGGGTTAACTTACGGTCTTGGCTAACCCGTCCCGGTCCCTTTCGGAAAGAGCAGCATCCTCTTCCTAGCTAGCCCTCCCCCGGGACGCGCGACCCTTGCAGGCGGCTGCTCTGCTCTGTACCCTGGAGCGCCCCCTCCTGCCCCGCTCACCGCTTCCTTCTCCTGCGGCGCGGTGGATTCTGACCCCCGGTACGACCCCGGGGTGGGGGATCGCGCCGCAGCCCACGCCCTCTCCCCTGCGGGAGGGAGAGGCGCACCGAAACCCCGCCGCAGCGACTTCACCTTTCTGCTTTCTACTTTCAGATATTTGAATTTGGCGCCCGGCAGGCTCGTTGGCTGTCACGTGGGTGCGCCGGGGCCAATGGGGGTCGGGCATAGGAGGGGAACGTTCCATGCCTAGTTCGAGCCGGGCCAATCTGCAGCCGCCGGCGGGAAAGAGGAGGCGTGGCTATGAGGCGGGAGGGGGCGCCGCTGGCCTCCGCTTGACCTGTGATTGCGCTGCAGCGCTGGTGGCTTCCCAGCAGCTGTTTTTGTTTTTACAGAGCTGATGAATGAAACGAGCCCTTCTGCATCTTGCAGGAACTTGGTCTCACTTTGGGGCCAAGAATTCAAAGAATGTAGGGGCTCCTGAGAAGTCGATGGGACGAGAGCTCACTGGAGCAGGGTTGTGGGGTTTTTTGGCGAATGAGTTCCTTTAAGTGATGAAAAGCCTGTGAGATGGACAGTGCAGTCCTAAAGAGAATTACACTCTTCCAAGCCCATTAATTTCAATGGTCTGTTTAGACAGTGAGTCTAATATAAGTCACGCTATAGCAAAGGGTATTTTTTTTACTTTTTATTTCACCACAATGTCGCCTTACATATTATGCATTGCTTTAAATATGTGCTCCTATGAGCTACCTGTGCTTCATATTGCCTAAAATCAGTCCTAGAATTGATTGTTTCTGCATTTCTTCAACTCTTTATTGGATTCTTGCCCATGCTAATAGATCCAGAGGAGTTAGCCGTGTTAGTCTGTAGCAAAATCGAAGAGTTCAGTAGCACCTTTAAGACTAACCAATTTTACTGTAGTATAAGCTTTCGAGAATCACAGTTATCTGACTAAGAGAACTGATTCTCGAAAGCTTATGCTACAGTAAAGTTGGTTAGTCTTAAAGGTGCTACTGGACTCTTTTCAATTTTGCTCATGCTAAGTCTTTGTAAACTTGTATTTATTTACCCTATGGCATTGTTTATGGAAATGTCCTTGACACCATACAGTGTATGATGTCTATATGGAATACTGTAAACTTGATACTGTATGGACATGTCCTTGATACTGATTGTACTTATCTCACACTATGTAATCCTCCTTGAGTCTCAGTGAGAAAGACGGACAATAAATAAATAAATATCCTGCCTTTCTTCCCAGAGTGGCTTATGTTGTTCTCCTCTATTCCCTTTTACCAGCACAACAACTCTGCGAGGTAGGTTAGGCTGAGAGTGGGTAACTGCCCAAGGTCACCCAGCAGGCGTCCATGGCAAAGTGGAGATTTGAAATTAGGTCTCCTAGATTTGACACTCTTAACAATTATACCATGCTGATTTGCCTGTGATACAGTAGCAAATGTCCTTATATATATGGCACATTTCATTGGCCCAGCTAATGCACCTTAAGCATCTGAAATACTGAGATATTTTTGTTATTTTTCAGATGGTTTGTATCAATGATTCATATCAACTGAAATTCAGCACACTGTGCTGATGGCAAGTGCTGCACAAAAATGACAATTGTGCAAGCTTGCAAATGAAAAGACAAGGCAAAGCACTCAAGGGTCAGTTTGAGTGTCAGAGCAAAATGATGAGCTGTTAATAGACATTCACACCCTGGTGGGCCTCCCTGGTCTTGCTGGAACTGATGGGATGGGACTGCCCAGCAGTTCTTGGTCTGGGGATGGGCACCAGAGAGCCCTTTGCCTTTCCTCTGCAGTCACAGGGCAACTGATGGCTGAAAGACCATTTTCTCTGACAGGGCAGAGATTGCATGCTCTCTTTGGGGGGCCACACTGCTGTTTGCAAGTAACCTGTGCTGCAGCTACAGCTTAGAAAGTATTAGTGTTAGTGTAAGCAGAAATGTGTACTGCTTCTTTAAGAACAGGTTCTCACAGGAATTGTAGTTCAACCCTACTGCCTAGGCGAGCGGGACATTTGAGCCCTTTACTGCAGGTCTTTACTGAAGGTGTGAGTTTATTCCCCCTTTACCTCTCTTTATTTGTAACTTCTTCACTCTCAAGCAAGGATGGAAAGCCGTCATGATTTCACGGCTCGTCTATGAATAGATCTAGCCAGGGGTCGTTTTGTAGAAAAAGAGCTGGAGGAACTCATTAGTATAACTCATTAGCATATGCCAGGCCCCTTGACATCACCGGAAGTGTGTTATTAGCATAACTGATTTGCATATGCTACACCCCCTGACATCACTTATCCTGGCTGGTTTGGACCCAATCCTGGCCATTCAGGGCCAAAATTGGGCCCAAAGTGGGGGGAGGGGCAGAAAATGGCCAAAAGGGGCCCAAAATGGTCAGGATCAGGCAACTGCTGAGTGCAAGAGTGATCCACCACCCATCAGAGGCCTGATCCAGGCCATTTCGGCCCCAATCCAGGCCGAAAGGGGCACAAAATGTCCGAGAGTCAGGTGGGCAGGGCCACCTGACATGTGACCTCTATAGGGAACTACCAGAACTGCGTACCTGTGCGTTCCCCCTCAAAATGAGCCCTGGATTCTAGCTAAATAAAGATGCACCCACTTCCCTTGAACCATGTGCGCTCACTGGCTTTGAACTGTAAGTAGGGATGCCTTTAGAGGTTAGATTTAATGGGAGCGCGTTGAAGCTATCCAAGACCGGCATAAAGTTGTTTCCGGAATATGACCCAACTCTCCACAATAAGTATCATCTGCCCTTCAGTGTTGTTTGCAATACCTAAAAGTTTGGCTTACAAAGATCAGACAGATGATTGGTCAAAAAATACTGGGCAGCTTATCAGCCAAGTATTTAAAAAAGATTGGCAATCACTGCACTATATTTAGAAAGTTTTTGCAATATTATTATGTTTACCATGCACATTGCAGAGAAATCTGGGAGGCACACACTTCCCTGTCAGGCCTATTGGACCTTGTCGTTTCCTTTCTTGAATTGTGTGTATTACAGGCAGTCTTGCCAACTGCACTTTGCAGGAGGAGGTTGGTGAGCAGTTTGCCATTCAGAAAAACTGGTTTGCCATGAAGAACAACAGCGCTCCCTGCTGTCCTAAGTATTAATTTAGCAAAAATGTAACTAGTTTTCATCAATTAGATGCCATGAAACCGTGAATTAAACTCTAAAATGTTGTTTGTTTGTTTATTTATTTAGGTTATTTATAGTCCACTTTTCTCATTGAGACTTAAGGTGGATTACAATGTGAGTTAGCACTGTCAATTTTAAGGACATTTCAATAAGCAAGGAAATGGAGTCTATAAATGCAAATTTGCAAAGATTTACAAACAGCAGAAATGCAATAAAGCGTTGATGAAATGCTGGTAAAGAATGTAAACAGTTCTAAGACTGATACATTAAACAACACAGACCTACCCAGTAGGCTTATATCCCAAGCAACAGATAGCACATAGTAGTGAAGTCTGTGGTCCCTATCCCGACTGATGCATCTCTCTGAGACTACTTTGTTACAGTACAGCCCTGCTATCTGAGTAAAAAGCTCTCTTGAACAATTCAGCTTTGCATCATTTGCAAAAAGCCAGGAGAGAAGGAGCTTTCTTGACCTCTTTGGGCAGGCCATTTCATAAGATGAGACCCACCACGGAGAATGCAGGTGTATGGACAGCTGTTGATTTTGCCCAGTTGTAGGGTGGCACCTGCAGAAGGCCCTGTTCAGGTCAGTGAAGCTGCCGTGGTGGAACAGAGGGAGAGAGGTGGTCCTGTAGATATGCTGGACCAAGGCCATGAAGAGTTTTGTATGTGATAGTCAATACTTTGAATTGAGCCCATGTAGTGGGAAATGCCGGAAGACAATTGTAATAACAAGGAGATAGGTGGTGAGCCACACAGCCCTTCTCCATGTAAATAGCAGCCTCAGGGCAGCAGAGAGTTAACCGCCATACAGCTCTCTAAATTGAAAGCACCTGGTGAAGGGTGACTAGATAAGGGGGTGGCTTTCCTGAAGAAGGGCCCAGCTGCTTAGTGGACTGCCTGGAAGGACTGATCTGGCTGCCTGGAAGACTGTTCGAAAGGTTATTGGGTGGGTGTTGTTATAGCTCAAAGAGATATCTTGGTAAGGGACAAAAACTATAGGCTATTGGGTGCTGTCTGCTGATGTAGATGCACTCTTACTGGGTAGTTCAACATTGCTAAAGTTGTCATGTTAATTACTTACGCTTTAATTCAGAACGGTGTGTTCAGCTTTATGCTAGTTTCCAAATTTGGGGTATCATTCTCTATTGCATCTGTTTTCCTTGAATGCCCCGACTGTGGATCATACTGTATTTTTGCTCTGTGATTATATTGCAGTATGTGATCCACTCTGGATCTCAGTGAGAAAGGTGAACTATAAATAAGCAACAATAACAAATAATACTCCCATTCTGCAGTCACTACCTATCCGTTACTGGGCTGTATTGCCCATGGTTCAAACAGATTCCAATGAGCAATATTCTTGAACAAAAGGAAGCAGCTTTATTCAGCTAAGATACAGCAAAAACAATAACAACAACCAGGGCTTTTTTTCTGGGAAAAGAGGTGGTGGAACTCAGTGGTGGAACTCAAGACCGCACAATGATGTCACTTTGGGTCAGCTGGAACAAGGGGGGAGTTTTTAAAAGTTTAAATTGCCCTCCGTGAAAATGGCCACATGGCTGGTGGCCCCACCCCCTGATCTCCAGACAGAGGGGAGTTTAGATTGCCCAAACTCCCCTCTGTCTGGAGATCAGGGGGCGGGGCCACCAGCCATGTGACCATTTTTAAGAGCTGCCAGAGCTCCGTTCCACCGTGTTCCTGCTGAAAAAAAGCCCTGACTGCTTGACAAACTTTCATAACATCCCTAGAGTTGATGATGCAAGAGGCAATCTTCTTCCCCCACTTTCTCTCAGTTAAGAGTCCATGGGTTATATTTGATCCAGCACTTCATAGCCTTGGCCCCTCATATCTGTGCAACCACCTTTCCCCCTATGTTCCGTCATGGCAGCTTCACTCATCTGGACAGGGCCTTCTGCAGATACCACTCTTAATTTGGGCAAAATCAATAGCTGTCTGCACATGTGCTTTTCTCTGTGGTTTTCTCTTAGGGAATAGCTTGCCTGAGGAGGTTAGGAAAGCTCCCACTCTCCTGCAAAACTGAATTATTCAGCAAGGCTTTCTACCCAGATGATAGGGCTGAGTCATAAGAAGTAGCTCAGAAAGATGAATTGATAGGGGCAGAGACTATATGTTACTCTAATTAGGTACTGTCTGCTAATGTAGATATGCACCTACTAGGGAGTTTCACCATTGCTAAACATGCCATGTAAATTAGTTATGCTTTGTTTCAGAAAGATTTCTGTCCTTGGCTTTATGCTTGTTTTTTTTTTATTTTTTCTGCTACAATACCCTATTGTATCTCTTTCACTGAATGTCCTAACTGATTTCATTATTGTACTTTGCTCAGTCAATGTCCTAGCTGTTGATTATATTTTATTTTCCCTTCCACAGTGTGATCTGCCTTGGATCTCAGTAAAGAAGGTGGAATGATAGTAAAGTACCTGTGCTCAAGAAGTAGCACTGATTTCCTTGGTTTTTATTCATTCATCCATTTACTCAAAAATATCCCTTCTTTCTCTCTCTGCCTTAAGTACCTGCAAAGGTACACTTAGATCTTGCAAGCCGGCAGCCATCTGCCCACATTTTCCCCTCCTGCTGAATTAAGTCCCCAGGGATATCTTGCATACAATTCTTTATTATTATTTAATACATTTTTATCCTGCCCTTCCCAGAGCTTTCATGGACTCTCTTCTACCATGTTAGTTCCATGGTGGATTTGAATTCGAGTCTCCCAGATTGTAGTCCAACCAACCACTACAGCACACTGGCTCTCACAACATAGCTTGTATGAAATGAAACGGAATAAATACACACAGTGCAACTTGAAAATACAAAAAACCCTGCTGTGGCATAGTGGTTAAGTGGCTGGGCTCTGAGCCAGCAGTTTGCTGGTTCGACTCCCACTACTGCCATGAACTCTGTGGGTGGCCTTGGGTAAGCTAGACCTCTCAGCCACTGCTCCCCAAGTATATTGTGGGGATAATAATAACACTGACTTTGTTAACTGCTCAGAGTGTGGCACTAATCTGTTCAGAAGAGTGGTATATAAGCACAAAGTTTTGTTGTCATTATAAAAATTAACATTCAAATGTGGTATTTGGGGATGGGCAGGGAAAAGGGTGTGTGTGCATGCATGCACATACACACACAGCTTGACTCTTGTGCTAGAAAACCAGATGCTGCCTGCTTTTATTCTGGAATTAATGGATTTCAAACTGTCCTCCATAGTTTATCTGGGATTCATCACTGAAAGCAACAGTAACAGTGAAAAAAGCTTCCCTGAAATAATTCGGCTTTTGCAGTGCAGTCATAGGAAGTGTTAAACATGTTCTAGTGCATTCTTAAACTAACAGAAAGGCCCAAGACGCTTTTGCAGCTTGTGGGGAATCCAAGGAAAGGGTTTCCTTTGGGTAGCACATTTAAAAGACCTAGGGAGGTGGCTCTCTGTCTACATAAAAGCATTCTTAGAAACAAACTGTCTGACTGGTCAGTTGATCCACGTCCCAACTCTGGCACATTAGGATGGACTCCTCAGTGAATCATGGCCCCAGTGATTCTGTGTAGCGAGCAAAGAATGTACATCGAAAATGGCTTTTATTTCTCTTTCACTCAGCTCTGTATTGGATTCCTGCTGGTTTGAAATCTTTGCAAACTTGCATGTCTATACCCTATTACATGTGTATGGAAATGTCTTTGAACTGTACTGACCCACACTGCAATCCATCTTGAGTCTCAATGAGAAAAGCAGATTATAAATACCATAAATAAAAAATGAATGAATAACAAGTCTTGGAGTGTCAGTCTTTTCTCTGGCTTGTTTCAGGAGACATACAGCTTTCGTTTCTTTCCCCCTTCCGAAGTTTCTGATGCTGTCACCACCACCTGTAAGGCTCTGAGCTGTATCTTGGGGAGAGGCAGGGTGGTCACTTGACCCGGGTGGCACCAAAGAGAGGGCAGCGGCACAGAGGCTTCTACAGGTGCACACGCATGCAGAGCCAACTGTGTGCCGAGAGCAAGCGGCAGTGATGTGGCTGCTGCTGCTGCGCGCGCATGCATGCAGAGCACATGCTGTGGGAGCAGGGTGGGCAGTGTAAGTACTGGGCCAGGCTTCTCTCACAGGCCAGCTGCCTTGGCAGAAGTTGTCAAGCTCTCAGGGAGGGAGGGAAAGAGGCCAGCAGCGGTGCTCGCTCCTCACTCTCTGGAGGAGAGCAGCTCTGCTTTTGGGAGGCTCTGTTCACGCTACAAGTGACGCCTTACACAGGTTGGACAGTTGTGAGCTTACCTCAAGTTTTGATGGGAAATGTAGGCATCCTGGTTTTACAGCTTGGCTCTCCATTACAGCTGCAAGACCAGGATGCCTACATTTCCCATCAAAACTTGAGGGAAGCTGACAAGTGTCCAACCTGTGTCAGGCGCCACTTGTAGCTTGGCTCTAGCTGGGTTTGGTGGAGAGGCTGTCTGAAGTGGAGGAATGGCAGGCAAGGAAAGAGTTAAGCTTTTCCACAGGTTCTCCCCCCTCTGCTTCTTCTTAGCTTCCTCTTCTGAAGAAATTTCCCTTCAAAGCAACAAAGACCCACCTTAGTTTTCCCATAAAGTGCATTTAGCCCTACAGTAATCACAACCAGCCTGGTTATAACTGGAATTGGGAAATTCAAGGATGGGGCTTGGCAGATGTTTCCTGGCACCTCTCTTTTAAGTATTGGAGAAAAATAAGAGCCCACTGCCTAGGTTGGGAGCAGCTCCATTTTCTGCTATGGGGCACTTTAACTGGCTTTGCACTTTTTTTAACCTCCAGGGCTGTTTTTCAGAACCTTTATTCAATACTGACTTTGGAACATCATGAATGCCTGTGTGCATGTGCAGAGTGCTTTCTTTGTCGTATTGCTAAGCTCCTTGTAGACTCCAGCTTAGTTGCATCTTCAAAGCCCCCATTTGGGAAAGGGGTTCCTGATTGTTTCTTTGGCAATCTCAAAAGATAGGATTTGCAAGCCTCTCTTTAAAGAGTCTCTTTTTTGGACTTTTGTGTAAATCTCCATCTTTTGCTATCCCAAAGGTTCAGAGGAGGCAATACATGTTCAGTGGGTCAAAGGTGGGGTGGAGGAAATCAGAATAATGGTACTCTCTTAATTGGCACATTGCCAGCCAGGAAAAATGTTTTGGAAACAGCCTTGAAAACAAGTCTATGAAAGTTTCTAGACCTCAAGCCTCCCCCCCACGTCTGAATTGTGATTAAAACGTTTCTCAGTCTGATTGCTATTCTGCCTTATCATTGGCAATCAGCCCAGCTAGAAAACTCATGGGTTTTGGCAGACTTCCAGTGGAAAGGAATGCCAGGGTTGTAGGGCAGCCATCCTACATACATCCTATCACAAAGCAGCTTTTTGGAGGAGGAATAATGCCAGGTATAGAGAGTCCAGCTGGAGCGTTCTGGCTGATTTATTTTTGAAATAGTTCTTATTTGCACAATAACCCTGCAGGGTAGGTCTCTACTTCCTCTCAGCATATTGAGATATGTTGATATGTCCAAGGGCATACAGTGAGTCCACAGGTGAGCAAACTTCCAGAAGCTGCTTTGCATAGGCCTGTTCCTCTCTTGGAGGGACAAGGATCTGCACGTGTGAATGAGCAAAGTAAAGGGTGGGCTCTCCTAAAACTAAGGGTAAACCGTCAAAGCTGACTCCTATTGCAGAAACACATTGGGACAAGGTTGACATGGCCAGGGAAGATTCCCAAATGCAAGCAGAGCTCATATCAGAGAAAGCCCAACAGAACCTAACTGAAGTACAGGAATGGAATCCCCGCCCCCAACCAAAGTGAAGGAAGGAGACCAACACCACATAAAAGAATTACATCCTTTCCTCCCAAACCAAACTGAAGCAAGGCAGACAGCTGCAACGAAACCCAACAGAAGCTGACTGAAGCAAGGGAATGCCTTGTGCTTCTGGATGGATACTGCTTGGTTCTGTTCTGTGGTGTTTCCCCACTGGCTGAACCCAGCGCCTGGCTGCTGTGAATGACACTGGTTCTGTTGGCCTCAGTTCCAGCCGTGTCTTTTCCCGTTTGGTTTGGTAGGAATAGATGTGATTCTCTGATTAGATGTTGTCCCCTTCCTTCACTTTGGTTGTGGGGGGATTGTATTCCTGTCCTTCAGTTTTGTCAGGGTGGGCTTTCTCTGGGATGAGTTCAGCTTGCATTCTGGAGTGTGCCTACCCGTGGCAGCCTTGCTCCAGTGACTTTCTGCAAAGGGCATCAACCCCATTTATTCTGTTGTTTAAAAGAGTTATTATATATCTATATTAAAAACATTGATCATATACGTGGGGGCGCCATTTTTTACTTTTGCCACCGGCTCAAAAAAGACGTAAGGCGCAACAGGGAGAGGTCCTCTCTCTCTCACGTCCCTGTGTCCCCTGAACTCCTTCCAGCCCAAGAGACTCTCGACAAACCAGCAGCAAAACAGATTAGAGCACATCGCATCCACGGACGCCTACAACGCATGCGCCCAGTCACACACTTGCAAAGCAGAGCGCCAAGCCCGCCCACTTGCTTAAGGCCCAGCGGCGCTTTCTCCCGCCTCGCCCGTCTCTTCAGACTAGCCAATGGGAAGCCGGGATGTTGGCCTCGCCCAATGGCGGAAGGCTTCAGGGCTAGGCCTGGTTGTCAAGGAAGGAAGCTGGAGGACGGTTGCTAGGCTGGCTGGGCGGCGGCGAGCCACCTTCCACGGTTGCCACAGCAACGCCAGAATGGCGAACGCGAGCGGGCTGGCTTATCCCGGGGTGGGGACCAGGTAAGGCCGCGGGGACTGGGGGGAGATCGGTCGGCCCGCCCGTGGTGGCTGCATGCCCCTTGCTCCGCGTTCAGCGGGCATGCCTCATTGAGGCGCTCTCTGCACATGACCAGAGGCGCTGCCGCCGCGGGGTGGGGTTATGCCTTGCGTTTGGTTTGCGTGCAGTCTTTTCTCCGTAGTCGGGTTGCCTTTTCGGTGACTCAGTTCGAGGGTCTTTTTAGCTCTTGCCTTTGGGGCGGCTGGCTGGCAATATGCACGTTTGTTCAAGCGTAATCCGACATCCCTCGGAGCGGGGGGCGCGCGAAGGCCAGTTTGCAAACATTGCAATGACGTACCAGATTTGCTTTCTGTCTCCTGTTGCATTGCAACATGAGGGCCACGGATCCTTTGTAATCCGAATTGCTCTCTCTGGAAAAGCCCCTTCCCTCCCCGTAATTGCCACCCAGGAGCAGAATCCAGCGCAGGAGATTGCAAGTACAGGGGTGGGTGGGGGGCGATTCTTGATGGGTCGTATCCCCAGAGTACAGATTCCCTTACCTAACATTTTGCTCTCTTTTCCCCGTTTGTCACTCATTCTTACGAGAAAAAGCAGAGTGGCAAAACATACTGGTTCGATAGAGTCCAGAGACCTGTAGAACTCTTTCATTGGGCAAGCACGTTCATTGAACGGTGGGCATTCTCTAGTCATTGGCTGATTCCACACACGTTTTATAATGCACTTCCAATCCTCTTTAGAGATCATTTGGAGCTGAATTTTTCCTGTGTGAAACAAAAAATCCACTTCCAAAGGATTGCTAAAGTGCATTGAAAGTGCGTTATCCAACGCGTGCAGAATCAGCCATTGTTCTGTATGTTCCTTAGTGTAATTTGGAGTGATTGATTGATGCGATTTATATTCCGCCCTCCCCACGAGTGGGCTCAGGGCGGATACAACAGAAGTTAAAACTACAATAAAATCATAAGTACACTCAATTCAGTTCAGTAAAACGTCTCCCACAGTGGCAGCTGCAATTTCTTGACCCCAATGAACACATCTCGTGGGGTGGAGGAAGTAACCAGGTAAGTCAATAGATGAACTGGTGGGAACTAGAGCAGAGGGTTGCATTACCACCAAGTGGGAGGAGAGTACAGGTGTCCCTAGCCAGGCAGACTTTTTAAAGCTAGGGTTGCCAACCCCCATTTGGTGGCTGGAGATGTGGAATTACAGCTGATCCTCCAGACCACAGAGATCAGCTTCCCTGGAGAAAATGGCTGCTTTGGAGGTGGACTTTGTGGCATTATACCCCACTGAGATCCTTTCCTTCCCAAACTCTGCCCTCCCCAAGCTGTACCCACTTGGAATTACACAACCCAAAGTTGTCCGCCTTATTTTTGGCACCTCTCACCCATTCAGCTATAGCAGTGAATGCTTATCTGTGCTTCTGAGTGTACATGTGGAAAAACGTCATGATTGGTTAGGCACTAAACAGATGGGTAGGGAAGTGGTTAATAGCTACATGCAGCCCCTCTCCCCAGACAATACTGCCTCTACTCTTTAAAGATTGATAGCAACTGCATGTACTGTCTCTTTAATGCAAACTTTCCTGAATATGAAATATACTTTGTTGCAAGCAGTAATGTAAAATTTCTGGAAAGGCATAGAAAAACTCAGTTTTTTACCCTCTTGTGGGGTGGGGGGAAATTGAGATTTATGCAATACTTACTTTCCTATCAAAAGTTTTTTTCTAAGTGGCCAACATAAAATGCATTATTTATAACTTACTCAGTATATAATACAATACTAATTAACATATATATAGAATTTAAAATGATAAATATCTTCTTTTTCTGTAAGAAAAATTGCAAGTAGGCCCAGTACGTGAGAAAGAGTTGCAGACCGCTACACACTGTGCTGTCATAGCACATATATCTTTAATTTTTGCAGAACAAATAAAAATTGAAGCGAGAAACAAATTTGTAGTGAACAAAATAAAGAGTATTATTTGTGCAAAAATTCTCTCATACTGTCACAGTTAGTGATACTTTGTTTTGATAATTAGCTGATCTTTATAACTTTGAAAACATTGAATTATTTAATACTGTATTATCATAAAACATATTAGTAGTATGTTAATTGCTGCCAAAGTTATTACATTTAAACAAACAAACCAAGATGGAAATGTTGTATATGTTTACAGTATATGGGGTTGTTGTTTTTTTGCAGTGCTCCCCCAAATTCCTAATTTTTCCATTGGGAAAAAAATGAGGAAATCCTCAGACTTCTTCATGCTGTAGATTTGGAAAGAGTAAAGAAATACTTTGTAAGACCTTCTTTTTCTCTCCATGCAGAAAATATTTAATAGGTTTTTTCCCCAGTGCTCCCCAAATTTTCTGGGTTTTAATTGGAAAAATTAAACAAGTGCTCAAGCTTTTTCATTTTATAAATTTTCAGTGCAAAAACCCCTTGTCTTAAGAATTATTTCACTCATTCTAAATTATAAAATATTTAATAATCAGTTTTCCCCATGGTCTCTTAAATTTCCCAATTCTTCTGTTGGAGAATTTTTTAAAAAGTCTGTGTAAACCCCCCCTCCCCCCATTTTTTCTCCCATGAGTCTTCACATCTCTTTTCACAGGGGACATGTATAGACATGTATTGACAGTGTATTGTGAGAGAAACAGATAGACGGGAGAAGGTAAGTAAGTGCCAATAACATATGGGAAAGTCAAGATGCAGTGAATAGAATTTGAATATTTGGTCCTCATTGTTCTCCAGTTGTGATTTGGGGCAGGTGACCATATAGTACTGTAAAGGTAGCATTTTCCCTTCTCCTGGAACAGCAGGCTGTGTGGCACCCAGTCCCCCTTTAAAGTATCTGAACTACCCCAAACTGCAAAAGCAAGCCATGGATGCCTCCTGTGAATCAATTTAGGTTTGTGCTTTGATAAGGAACAAGACCTGAAAATGAGCATATGTTTTTAGGAATCTCTGCCAACTGTAAATGCCTGGCCTAGGGCTCCTGGCTGTTTTCTTTTGTGTGATCAAGCAACACTAGATTTAGGGAGAGGAGGTAACATTTCTGCATTCCACACTACTATAATTCATTTATGTTTATAAAGAAAATAATACTGAATACAAATTTAAAATTCAGTGCTGTGGTCTTGAGATCGTTGCAACTAAAGAAGGAAAGAATCTTATAGCACCTTAATAATGTAATACATTTGTGGTGTTATGGGCTTTTATGACTTACTCTACTTCATCATATGCATGAAGTATTACCTGGATCAAAAGAGCTTAGTTGAAAATGTTGGGAAAGGGTTTGTTTTTCTGCGGAACAGCCACAGAGTAAGCAAGCCTATTTTCAGAATTCCAGAATTCTACTGTCGCTTGTATGTGTTTCAGAATTGATACTGAAGATTGACAAGAGAGTTCTCTATTCTTGCAGCTGGCATCCTTCTCAGTTGTAAAATCAATTACCTATCAGTTAACAGCTAAGTTCAGTCTGAAGTGCGTATACTAGTAGGACGGAAATTGACTACCAGAAGATGATATCTCCCAAGTGGTCCCTCGTACTGGTCAGGGCCCCTGTAGAGCTTGGTACAGGGAAGTCATAATACAGGGTCTGCTTGTGAGGCTCCTCTCACACTGGTGCCCCAACTGACCATCTGCCATCCTGCCAGCCAACCTGGCAGGCGTCCTCAGACCTCAGTTCAGGGAAGCGGGTTGCACCACCTTGTTCCCTCTCCTGCCCTGGAAATGACAGCATGCGCCAACTGCCTCTCCCTATGATTCCTCTTCAGCTCTCCCAAGAACCTGCTTTTAAAGGATTCTCCTTTTCCCACCTCTGTTGTTTCTTCCCAATCCTCACCCATCCTCCCTGAGTGGCCCTTCTCCCTGCTTATCTGATGGAAGGGCTGGGCGGACTCTGCAGTCTCCTGGCCCCACCCATTCCATCAGCCCAGGGCAGGGGGCGGATTTTGCTCTGCTCTGCCTGGCTCACCCCTGCTGCTTCTGAAGCTTCTCCTGTGGCTCCCTTGGCGACCTGGGGCCTATGTTTGTTCTGCTCACCATGCCAACAATCTCCTGTAGGCCTGGCTGAAGCTGAGCTGCCTGGGCTACTGCAGGAGAAAGATTAGTCAGCTCAGTAGCTGGGATCTGTTGCCCAGGGTTGTGCATGGGTGTTGGCAGCTTCTGTCCCGATGGGTAAAGTGGTATGGGGCTCTCTGGAGGCATCCGCAGCTGAGGTACTGACAGAGGTGGTGCTCCAGGTCCTGGGGACGGTGCCTGCTACTTTGGCGGCAGGAGGGAGGTGGAGGATGGTATCACCAGACACTGCTCCCTGTTGCACATGAGCATAACACAGGAAAGGGGGGTGGTAATCTCCTACCTGAACACAGTGCGTAACAATAAATTATTGGAAGCCAGCAGCCTTCTAATAATTCCTGTGTATATTGTTGACAAAAATGATAATTTCTGTGTGTACTGTGAACACATATATAATACCCATGAAATCACTACCTGTCCAGATTTAAAAAAAAATCCACACATTCAAGGATAGGGTAAACGTTGCTGCAATCCTGGCAGAACCCCCAGAAAAAAACCCATAAAATTAAGAAAATGCGGACATGGTTCTATACTTGTGTAGCACAGGGGGGGGGGGAGATCTGAATGCTAGCCAGGATTTCCTGGGACCGTGAGATCTTGGCCATCATTTGGGGTTATGAAGCAACCCCATACCGTATCACCAAGATCTCCAGCCTCTGATACAGTGTTGTATGAAAACTCAAGATGGGCAAGGGACATCATTATTTGCATTATTTGCATGATAATTGAGAATGGGCCCTTATACTATCAGCAAGTTCCATAACGCACTATGTCAAAGACTCATATTTATTTATACGAGCATATAGACAAAGAATGAGGAACCAGAATTCTCTCTCCTCTCCTTTATCCACTTGCCCTTGGCATTCCATGCTTTCTACCCCTGACTGTGCAGATCATCACTTCCTATATACAGTTTTGACTCAGGAAGCGTATCCCAGTTTTTCAGCAGCTTCTTATATCCCTCCCTGAGCCCGCTTGCGGGGATGGCGGGATATAAATATGAAATGATAAATAAATAATAGCAAGCAGCTAATACTAGCCTTGACTCTCAGTAGAGAATTCCCTGTTAAAACAATGGAGGCTTCTCAGTGAAAGCAAGAAATGAAAATAAAATAACTCAAATGACTGTCTTCTTTTCAAGGAGGGAGCTGGTCAAGGCTGCTGGGTTGGCATATGCTCCTCATACCCTGAGTAGGTAGAAACCCCTGCCTTCTGTGCAGATGGTCTGATTTTGCTGCTTTCAGGATTTGCATGGGGGCCAGAGACTTTATTACGATTGTAGTGTGATTAACAAATTTGTCATACATTCTTTGTCAGATGCATCTGGCAGGGAGAGCTGTGGTTATTGAAGGCCCATACTGCATTGGAATTGGATGGTCTAGCTGTTTGGCTGCTAATAGGGCAACTCCTTTGAAGCCAACTGATACACACACTAAAAGATCCAGAGGAGTTAGCCGTGTTAGTCTGTAGTAGCAAAATCAAAAAGAGTCCAGTAGCACCTTTAAGACTAACCAATTTTATTTTAGCATAAGCTTTCGAGAATCAAGTTCTCTTCGTCAGATGCCTGATCAAAACTGGGCAGATACAGAAGAGGAGGGGGGAAGAGAGAGAGAGAGAGGAAAGAAGGGGCCATATATCACAAGGAGACAGAATGCAATTAGCGTGAAGGCAATCAAAACATTCCTTTGCTTGGAAATGTAAACATCTCCTTTTGGTGTGCAGTCAGTTTGCCGTATTAGTTTGTAGCAGTGAAAGTATCCAATTCCTATGTAGTATAAGCCTCCGATAACCACAGCTCTCCCTGCCAGCTGCATCTGACAAAGAGAACTGTGGTCCCCGAAAGCCCACACCAGGCGTCACTTAGTTCCTTTAGGTTTGTCCTGGAGCAGACTGTTTCTAGATACTAGTCTGGCCCTGTTGATTTGTTTCTTCACTTCATTTGGTGGGTACTGTAGTCTCAAAAATGCTTGTTGTAAATCTCTTAAGTGTGAGTCTCGGTCGAGAGCATTGGAGCAGATACGGTTGTAACGTAAGGCTTGGCTGTAGACAATAGACCGAGTGGTATGTTTAGGGTGGAAGCTGGAGGCATGTACATATGAGTATCGGTCTGTTGGTTTCCGGTATAAGGTGGTATTTATTCGTCCATTATGTAGTTGTACAGTGGTGTCCAGGAAGTGTACCTGTTGTGTAGAGTGGACCAGGCTTAGGTTGATAGTAGGGTGAAAGTTATTGAAGTCCTGATGAAATCTCTCAAGGGCTTCCTTCCCATGGGTCCAAATGATGAAGATGTCATCCAGGAATCTTAAGTATAGTAGTGGTTCCAGTGGATGGGAGCTGAGGAAGCGTTGCTCTAAGTCCGCCATGAATATGTTAGCATATTGTGGTGCCATGCGTGTGCCCATGGCTGTGCCATTAACCTGTAGATATAAGTTGTCACCAAATTCGAAGTAATTGTGAGTGAGTACGAAGTGACAAAGTTCAGTGGCGAGGTTTGCTGTGGTTTTGTCCGGGATAATATTCCATATGGCTTGCAATCCATCTGCATGTGGGATATTGGTGTACAAGGCCTCCACATCCATGGTTGCTAGGATGGTGTCATCTGGTAGGTTGTCAATGGACTGTATTTTCCTGAGGAAGTCAGTGGTGTCCCGTAAGTAGCTGCGTGTTCTGGGTGGAAGACCTTTCCTTGCCTACAGACAGCCCCCCAATCTTAAACGACTTCTCACTCACAACCATGAATCGGCCAGCAGAGTCACCAGCACAGGGACCAGGCCCTGCAACAGACCCAGATGCCAGCTCTGCCCCTATATCTACCCAGGGAATACAATTACAGGACCCAATGGCATCAACTACACTGTCTCTGGCTCTTACAGCTGCTCATCCTCCAATCTGATATATGCCCTCATGTGCCAGCAATGTCCTTCTGCTCTGTACATTGGACAAACCAGCCAACCTCTACGCAAAAGAATAAATGGACACAAATCTGACATTAGAAATGGAAACGTCCAAAAACCAGTGGGAGAACACTTCAATCTACCAGGACATTCCACCAAAGACTTAAAGGTCGCTGTGGTTCAACAGAAACCTTTCAAAAACAAAATCCAACGGGAGGCTGCTGAATTGGAATTCATATGCAAATTTGACGCTGTCAAGCTGGGACTGAATAGAGACTATGAATGGTTATCACATTATCACAGGTAACAGATTCTCTTTACAGAGGCGTGATCTGGGGGAGCCCAGTGACGCCTGGTGTGGGCTTTCGGGGACCACAGTTCTCTTTGTCAGATGCAGCTGGCAGGGAGAGCTGTGGTTATCGGAGGCTTATACTACATAGGAATTGGATACTTTCACTGCTACAAACTAATACGGCAAACTGACTGCACACCAAAAGGAGATGTTTACATTTCCAAGCAAAGGAATGTTTTGATTGCCTCCACGCTAATTGCATTCTGTCCCCTTGTGATATATGGCCCCTTCTTTCCTCTCTCTCTCTCTTCCCCCCTCCTCTTCTGTATCTGCCCAGTTTTGATCAGGCATCTGACGAAGAGAACTTGATTCTCGAAAGCTTATGCTACAATAAAATTGGTTAGTCTTAAAGGTGCTACTGGACTCTTTTTGATTTTACACACTAAAAGGAGATGTTTACATATACTAGCAAAGGAATGTTTTGATTGCTCCCTCCCCCTTCCTCCCCCTAATTGCCTCTTCTCTCTCCTCCTCTTCTGTATTTGACCAGTCTCTGTATCCGGCATCTGATGAAGAGAACTTGATTCTCGAAAGCTTATGCTACAATAAAATTGGTTAGTCTTAAAGGTGCTACTGGGCTCTTTTTGATTTTGCTACCACAGACTAACACGGCTAACTCCTCTGCATCTATTGCCATACATTTGTCTATTATTTTTTGAAGCTATCTCAACTAGCGGTCATTGCCATATCATGTTCTAGTAAAATCTGTATGTTGAATGAAGTACCCTTTGTAGTTTTAAGATATACTTGATGTCTACAGAGTTATTTAAACAGCTGGTGAGGCATGAAGATAACATCTGAACCTCCCATACTTTAAGTGTTGCTGTGTATGTTCGCAATTGGAAGTTGTTTTTGAAACTGGGTCCTGGGTTCCTTCCACATGGAGATTCTCCGTGTAGCTCTAGCTGTTGCTGTGAATGTAGAGGCATTCACACAGGCAAATGAGCGCCCACAACGAACTTTTTGCCATAGTTTTCTTGCCTCAGCCCTCAGTGGCTTCCATTTTCCTTGCTCCAGCCCTTTCCAGCTTTCATTTTAAAAAGGTAAGTCTCTAGCCCTTTTGGTTGTGGAGCACATTTCTTCTTTTAACTCCACAATCAAAAGGTCCAGAGACTTGCTTTTTTAAAAAAAATGAAAACTGGGAACTAGCATGTAGTTGCAATAGATTGTTGTAATACTGTAGCCTGCTGCTGCTGTTTTTTTTTTAAAAGCCCTCCCCTGGTGAGGGGTAAACGTCATTGCAGGGTCTGAAGGAAAATGTTGCTGATGTAAGTAGGACTTGAAAAATGTATCTGCATGACTATAATGGTACTTTGTCTGTAATCTTTCCAAAAAGATTGTATCAAACCAGGTTTGGGAAAAAAAGATCATAGCAAAGTGTGGAAAAGGATGAATGATGAGAACATGTGGACATAGTTTATTTTGATATTCGTAAGGCTTTTGATAAGATCTTGCTTGATATTTTCGTTGCCAAGTGGCTAAAATGTGGTTTGGACGCTGCTACTGTTTTAATGGATTTGTGATTCGTTGACAGATTGTACCCAGAGAGTGCTTGTAAATAGTTCCTCGTTCTCTTGGAGAAGTGTGACAACAAGTGGAGAGCCTCAGAGATCTGTTCTGGGTCCTGTGTAGTGCAGTAGCTTTATAAATAACTTGGACGAAGGACTAGAGGAGATGCTCATTAAATTTGCAGTTGATACTAAATTGGGAGAGGGAGCTTTTGCAGTAGAATATAGAATCAAGATTCAGGATGATCTTGACAGCCTGGAAAACTAGGCTAAACTAACAAAATGAATTTCAGCAGTGATTAATGCAGAGTTATGCCTTTAGGTAGAAAAAATCAAATGCATAATAATAGGACGGGTGAGACCTGTCTTAACAACAGTACATGTGAAAACGATTTAGGGGTCGTAGCAGACCATACTCTGAACATGAATTAGCAGTGTAATATGACAGCTAAAAATGCAAATGCTGTTTTGGGGCTGCAACAACAGAAGCCTGGTGTCCAGATCAAGCAGGCTCTCCTTAGACCTCACTTGGAGAACTCTGTTCAGTTTTGGGCGTTGCAGTTTAAGAAGGATGATGACAAGCTGGAAGGTGTCCAAAGGAGGGCTGCAAAAATGGTGAGGAATCTGAATGAGGAAAGGTAGAAGGAGTTAGGTATGTTTAGCCTGGATAGGAGATGGCTGAGGGGTGATATGTCACATAAAGGATGGAGCTGAGTTGATTTCTGTAGCTCAAGGTCAGGCCAGAACTAGCAGGTTCACTTTAAACCAAAAGTGTTACTGGCTAATTGTTAAGGAAGAACTTCTTGACGGAGCAGTTGCTTAGAGGAGTGGGCTTCCTCAGGAGATGGTGGGCTCTCCTTTGGAGGTTTTTCAGCAGAGGTTAGATGGCCATCTGTAAGCCGTGCTGATTTTGTGGCTCAATATGAATTTAGGCAGATTGTGAGACAGAGGCAGAGAGGAATGAGCCAGTGCTCAGCTTTTGTGGCCCTTTCTCACGTGCCTGGGGTAATGCCAATCACCACTTTGGGGTCAGGAAGGAATTTTTCTCCAGGCCAAGTTGGCCAGGGATCCCAGAGGGTTTTTTTTTTTTTGTTATCCTCTGGGTATCGAGCAGGGGTCAGTTGCTGGAGGGAGCAATGGATTTCCTGCATTTCACAGAGGACTGAACTGGATAATACTTGGGTTCCCTTCCAGCTCTGTGGTTCTATGTGATTGCTACCAAAAGAGCACTGCAGTAAGGAAGCCAAAGTTGAGCAAAACATTTATATGGAAACAGCTGATCAATTTGTTAAATGCACATTTTTGTATTATATGAGTTAGTTTTACTAGAAATGCTCATACGTGCATTTTTCTTCTTTCTCAGTGGCTTTGGAGATGAAACTTTGAAACTGCGGCAGCTGAAATTGGAGAACCAGGTAATCTATGGAATAGATTCTAGCATGTTTTAAAGTGGGGAGTAAATAAATCTCATCAGTCAGGGTTTTTCAGAGTTTTAACCACTTTTTGAAACTTGAGAGGTTCTGATAGAGGCTAACACTAGGCTGCAGTTCAGATTTACTGTGTTATCTTCCTGCCTTGCCTTATAGAGAACCGTGGCTTGCCCAGCAGGCACCTGCACTGAATGCTATATCTGTGGTTTGACCTGTGCCGGTTGATGTTATATTAGCCAGAGTTGGCACAGCCTGCTGGGCCTGTAATTGATTCTCCGAGCGGCGCGGAGGGCAATCTAAACTCCCCTCTGTCTGGAGATCAGCGGGGCGGGGCCACCAGCCATGTGACCATTTTCAAGAGGTTCCGGAACTCCTTTCCACCACATTCCAGCTGAAAAAAAGCCCTGGTCATACCTCAGGCATCTGCTGTACAATAGTTTTAAGCAGCTTGTTCTACTATGATTTAGTTCTGAATTATGACTGATGCTGTCGTCAGGTGACTTAAGTGATTCAGTGTACCTTTGCTTCCATCTGTGGCCTTGATGACTTCTTGATTTGCCCTGACTGTAGGTTGTATGCTATTAATGTGTGGTCTATGACCGTAATAAAGATTGATTGATTGATTGATTGATTGACTTCTTGATTTGAGCGGGAGTAGCATTGAGCAGCGGGGCACAGACCCCTGTCACCTGCCTTTGAATGCTTATCCTATTGAAGTTTCTCATAGTATTGTCAGAGGTCATGTCTCTTCTTTAAGGTCTCCTCCTCTGGTGCTAGTTTTTCATACAAAAGCAATTGTGCATTGTGATTTCCTTAACCCTTTTCTTCAGGAGGTTTTCCTTTTCTTGGCACTGGGTGAATCCCCTCTCCGGATTCCTTGGTCAGTCAGCTGTAAACTGTTCTGTGCTATATTCTGTTTTATTGTTTTACTGATCGTATTGTTCAAGTACATTTGCCTCAAGCGTGATACTTTGAACGCTTGTTCCCGTAATGGAAGGTGAGTAACAGAATCATCCTCTAGTGGCAGCTCTTCTCTTAAGAATCGACTCGCCTGGCAGAGAACATTAAAGAAACTCTGTGTGAGTGATCTGGGGCTCGCCAGATTTAAGGCTGAGACTGTGACAGCTGACATTTTAATTAAGTTTGTTTTGCACTTCTTGGGGAGGGTAGATAAAAAGAGTAATGGAAAGATGGAAAGAATAAAACAGTTGTTAAACTATAATCTTTAGGTCTGTACAAGTTTTATGTAAGAAATATTGGTATAAGTTGATACTGATTTTGGGGTGGTGTGTAAAACAACGTCTGGCAACATCCCCCCCCAAATGATTTCTTACACAGGAATAAAACGCCATAAATATGACATGCAAGGTGAACAATTTCCCTCTTTTCAGTTAAAGACCTCTCCAGGAAAATTGGCAATGCCAATAACTATTGTTTAGATATTTGTTCACATTTTATAAACAGAGAAAAATATGATTGGAATAAAATCAGCTTTGATCAGTTAGGTGTGTAAGTGGTTGAACTTTTTATGCTAGCTACAGTAATAGATGATAACAACAATAATTATTGCAGTGGACTACAGACCCTTTCCCATATAAAGATGTCCTTTCCATTATAAGAATGCTTCCCCTCCCCACCAAATTCTCTTTTACACATTTTGCAGAACAATAGTACTGTGGGAACCTTTCTGGCCTCCTTAGGCAGGCTGTTCCACAAGTTGGGAGCTACCACATAGAATGCTCATGGATGGGCACTTGCTGATGTTATCAATATGGAAGGCGGAATCTTCAGAAGGTGTTGCTCATATAAGCCGAGTTTTCATGTTGGAGCGCAGCAGAATGTGGCCCAGGCCATGGAGAGCTTAATAAGTGAAGGCACTTCATGGCCTTGGACTCTTGTATCTGTAAGACTGTCTCTCCTATTTTCCAGAACAACCAAAGTGGTATTCTAAAATCTTGCTGGTATAGGGTCTTTCTGATCGCTTAACTAACAGGATTTAAATAAAATTTACTTTGCTGTGGATTAATCTGCATCGTTGCACAATCATGAGGCCCGCTGCTTCATCTTGATTATCAGGGTAAGTGGTAGTCTTACAGAAATAGCTAGGATGGATTGGAAAGCCAGGCATCAGTCCCTTCCTGGGAGTAAGTAAACCATTTTTTTCCTGTGGCAGAGAGCCCTTCTAGAAAAGAAGCAGAGGAAGAAGCGCCTCGAACCCTTGATGGTACAGCCAAACCCAGAAGCAAAGCTGCGCAGGTCAAAGCCTCGAGGGTCTGAGGAACAGACCCCCTTAGTGAGTCCCCCTGCCCCTGCCTTCAACAATGTTGTTCTGCATGGTAGGTACAATCTTTTGTTGCTTAAACATTTCTCTGTCTTTAGCACCTTCTCCAAATGATCATTAACTTATAAAGGGGAAGCTGGTAACCTAACAAATAAGTGTAGTAATCAATGTGTAGAAAGAAACAAACAGCTCAGTCTTAAAATCTGGGCACTGCGGTGGTGCCAGTGTGGTGCTGCTGGCATAGTGAGTTGGCATCTTGGGTCCTCGGCAGAGAAAAGAAATGCCAGAAGTAAAAACCCATACCCTGGTCCAAAGAACTGAGAGCACAGCAGTTGCACTGGAGAGCATAGAAACTGCCAAGACGCCAATCATTAGGGCAGCATGCTGATGATCCTCCCATGTCAGCTATACACAGGAGCAGCCAACCACCACGTGCTCATCCCAGCAGGCCTCCCTGCTCCCACCCAACGTGCTAAAGGAAGGAACAAAGGTAACAAAGCGCCCACTGTAGGAAAGACCTTGGTGTAACTCTCACACCCTTGGGAGCTCTGTAAGCGGGGTCTTGATTCCCCTCTTACCAAAACACGGGCAGACACACAGGTGAATGAAGTATGGCCATATCACAACCATATGATCTATAAGCTTCTGCAGTTTACTTGGCAAGGGAAACCCAAACAGAAGAGCTACAGCCTCTTCCTTCCCAAGCACTTTGGTGGGGAGAGGGAAGAATGCCGCAAAGAACAGGCTTTTGTAAGGCAAAATACACGTGCACACAGACAGCAGCGAGAGAATGCACAGCTGAACATGCTTCAAAGGCTTCACTCTCATATTAGTAGCTCAATGATGAAAAGCACCTGGGTGAAAACAGAAGTGAAGGGGGCTGAATCTTCATCGAGGGTAAAGATGGGAATAAGGCAATGCTCACGAGCAACAAAGAAGAAGCAGGAGTAGAAGACAGGCCCAGCCAAGCACACATGCGGCATATGGAATCCTCCAGGGCAGGAGAAATGCACAGGAGGGCTTAGCACTCATGTACTTAGTGTACATGAGTTCCCCAGTTTAAGCTCTGGAAGCACGGTTGAGTTTTTGCAGCATCAGACCAGTCACTGGGGATGGGCTGATCTGGCTGCCCTCGATTCCTGTTATGAGAGTAGCAAGCTTTGTGGCAGAATGGGGATTTAAATTTTTTTTAATTTATGTTATTTATATTCTGCCTTTCCACGGAGACTGGATTTGAACCCAGGCCTCCCCAGTCACAGTTGTACGTGTTTCTTACTGCTCTACTACTATGGTTCCTCAAATGTCTCTGGAGAGACAAGATAAGGTAGGCGTACATCTTTTTGGATCTTCTAGATCACCAAGAGTTGGAAAGATGCACTGCATGGTCAAGACTCTGGCATGTGGGTCATATTTCCATTTTTTTGTTGGTGGACTTCCACGGAGCTGCCATATCTGCTTTTAAAGGGAATTATGACATACATGAAGGTGATTTGGTTTGTCAGAAAGATGACAGCACACAGAAGGCACTCTGTGGACCAGGAACCAGGTACTAATTGATTAATTATTAATTGATCCATAATTCATGATTAATTGGTTAATCTGGGCTATACATGGTGAGTTGTTCATGAAGTGTGGTTAGGTTGCATCTGCCCATGTGTGTATGAGACAGGCCGTCCAGCTCACAGGGGCGTCGCTGACGTGTCTGGTCTGTCTTCTCCAAGATGTCCAAAAGAAATATGTGTTTGTTTTCTTTATTTATAGCTTGCTGTTCTCATGGAGACTCCAGGGATATTACAGAATATAAAACTAATGCAAACAGCAATCAACACTGCAATAGGCCTAGGATTACAGAATTAGAAAAAAATATGAACAACAAACTGCCTAAGGCAAGGAATACCACAAACAATACAGAGAGTGGAAAAAAGCGTAATGCGTAAAAAGAATATATAGGGAGTGAAGTAGAAGGCAAGGCAGGAAAATCAAGCTGATGCCTACAGTAAACATCACAGTAGACGACAATCCTATTCCCTTATAAAAGTGTCTTCCTGAGCTGTTCCATTCTAGTACAGTTCTAATCCCTTTATAACATTTAATGAACAATCTGCCAGGACTAGGATTATTGAAATCTGAATGATCATAGAATATTAGGTATGCCCCAGGGTTTGGATATAGCGAAAAAGAATGTATTACATCACCAGAAAGCAGTGATGCAACAATGGGATAATACACGCAGCAAACTAATACCAAGTCCCTTTCCCTTTATATGAAGTGTCTCCCTACCCTGTTCTGTTATTGTATAGCCCTATTGCCTTCAAAGAAAAGCTCTCCGGAACAACTCCATTTGATGTAGATTGCAGAGTGGCAGGAAGTCCTCCTGACCTCCTCAGACAAACCATTCCACAAGGCGAGGGCCGCAATAGAGCAAGCACGAGTACGGGCAGTTCTTGATCTTGCCCATTCTCAGAGCGGCACCTACCTGCACAAGGCCCTGAACAGATGGACTGGAGCTAATTCTTTTGATTCTCCTTGAACCACTAGTGTTTTGCCTTTTTTTGTACAAATGGTCATGCTCTTGAGGATATAAAATGTCATTTTGACAGTAGGGAAAAGTTTGCATAGCTTTCATCTTAGGGTACCCATTGCTTATAAGAAGTAATGTTTCATGTAGGTAAATGTGCTATCCAATGCATCACAGCAGGGAACAAGCATTGCACATCTTCCCCACTTGCCCCTCCCTCGGACATAATTTCTGACCCAAAGGAAGGTGATTCCCAAGATGACGGGACCCATACGGAATAATAGCCATGTTGACCGTTGGGCTATGGTGAAGAGGAGAAAGGAGAGAATTGCTCCCTTCTCCCTGATCTATGCAACCCATGTCCCACAACCCCAGCGGTCAGCCTTCTTGGGACTGGGAGAGACTGCTGAAGAGAAGGAAATGGGGAAGATCTACAGCTTCTGCCGACACACCAGTGGATCCAGAAACAGCTTCGCTGCTCCTCTAATTTTCTGTGGTGTATTTCAGATTTCCAAGAGTAATAAAATCATGTTTAATAGCAAATTTGCTTTAGGAAAGTGCAAATACTGAAGCCGTAGAAGCATTTCCAGTGGTAGTTGGTTCAATAAAACTTCAGAGCAAATACAGATTTCCTATTTTTCTCTGGAATAATTTTTGAGAATGGAAAGATACTTCCGTAACTCCCTGTAGACTATTGGAAGATATTTGGAAGATCTCTGCACACCAAAATTTGAGGCCAGTAGCACCTTAGAGATCAACCAGATTTCCAGGGTATAAGCTCCCTTTTCCCTGATCTGTGCTTATATCCTGGAAATCTCATTAGTCTCTAAGGTGCTGCTAGCCTTGAACCTTGTTCTTCTACTGCAGACCAACATGGCTACCCACCCAAAACCTCTGTACATGAGATGCTTCACTCTGTCTTACAGGTATCGATGGCCCGGCTGTCTTTCTGAAACCGGAAATACAAGACTTGGGTGCCAAACTGCAGATAATTTCAGTTGGATCATCCACAACAGAAGATGACACCAAACCAAAAAATGTAGAAGAAACTTCAGTAGATGCAGCCTCCAAGATGGATCTGCAAGACATTCTGCAGAAACGAGGTGACAATTAGATACTAAAAATGGGTTGATAAGGTTCTAAATCAGAAGTCTTTTAACTTTCAGCTTTATTATTTAGCTAGTTATGAAAATGGAACAGCTTGTTTAAACATTGCATCTCCTTCCTGATACTTGTAGTGGTGCTTCATTTTTGGAATGCCCCTGCCATAGCTGTCCGCCTACAACAACAAAGAAGAGGTGCCTTCACGAAGGAGATACCCCTATAGATTACTATAGATCTATAATCACTATAGATATCACTATAGATTAACTGTACGTGAAGGAATAAATCAATATCCACTCGTGAGGAGGTAGTACACGAAACATCAGGTCACGTTGCCGGCCCTGAGTGTCGGGCGGCAGGGTTTGTCTGCCTGGACGCCCCACATTTTGACACCACCTGCACCTGCAATAATAAGAAAGTACTTCATTGCCCAGCACTCCTGTATTGTGTTCCACAAGAGCATTTATTGGTTGGACTTACCTTGATTTATTGGACTTTACCTGGTGAACTATTTTGACTGTTCGTTTGCAAGCGGCTTGAGCCTGGAATTGTTTGCTTCATAATTGAGTTGACTAAATATCCTGAAAGTGATTTATGTTGCTGCTATATCTATTTGCATTTAAATGTGATTAATTGATTTTAAAAAAAATAGTTTTATTGAATTCAGATACAGAAGATAAAGATTGTAGTTTGTCATTTACAGAAAATTCTAGATTAAAATACTGTACAATAAAAAGTAATAAATTATAACAATTGCTTGTGAGCGTCAGAAGGTGAGTGAATTCTATGATACACACCAACATGCATAAAATCACTTAACCTAAGTAAAGAAACATAAAAGTAATTTATAATTTACACATATGTATGTAAATGCAACTGTTTTAAGCCTGGATGGGGTCTATTAATTTCAAGATAATCAAGGAAGAGATTTATTAATTGATTTATTCCTTCACGTACAGTTAATTCTGTTCTCTATAGTGATAGCTGTCTGCTTGGCACCAAGTCTGTTAGATGCCTGTTTTTACTGTGTCTTTCGTTGGGTGTTTTTCCTCCCCCATGTGTGTTTTATATTGGGTATATGTTGTACTAGTTGTATGATGACTCTTCATCTTGTTTTTACATTGACTTTTATGTTGCCAACTGGAAATATATTTGTTGTAGCGGTGGAATTTATGGGATCTAATGATTGTCAGCCATTCTGGGAATCAGTTGATTTGAAAGCACAAGATATAAAAGCTTTGAGCAAATGAAGATCACATAACAATTTATAGTGAACCCAGGAAACCTATGGGAAAAGCTTTCAGATTCAGTCTGTATAGTTAAACAATCAACCATTTTAAGTTCTAAATGAAAGGAGCCAGAATTAGCTTTTAGACTGGCCCGTTAATTAGAATCTCTAGAAGATCAGGTGCTTAAAGTGATGTAAAGATTCTTGAATGCCTAAAATCCAACTTCAGCTGCAACTATGCAACCTTTTTGCTCAATGTTACCTTCTCAGCTGGAGCAGCGTTTTTCAGATTATCTTCACGATGTCATCTTCCACTTTCTGGATTTTCCCATGCTTCACTCTGATATTTCACCTACTTTGCAATGATTTTTTCCTGAAAGATTACCATAAGAGTGTGGCAACTTACTGTCTGGATAGGATGGTGTGAATATTTAAAACTCCTGCCCACATCAGTACCATTTTACTGCTGCCATCCCCTTGTGCCCGCTGTTATAGTACTGTCACATCAATGGAATTACATCATTTTGGATTTTAACTCAGAAGTAATGTTATGCCACTCTAGGATTCAGTGGAAATGCTATGGTTTTATCATAAAGTTTCCACTGAATCCTAGTGCGGTGTGATGTCACTTCTGGATTTGCCCCAGAAACATCAATCTTCCCACTGCTCCAGCCTATTAAGCAGTGTGTGTGTGTGGGGGGGGCTTCTGGTGAGAGGTATTCTGCTATAGCGTGAAACCTGGGTAACCTAAGAAACACTGACTGTCCAAAGTTACTGCAAGCATGCCTAAAGGTCACAGATGGCTAATCTTTTATAGATACGGTCATCAGGAAATGGCATGTTCCACTTGCAGGTGAACATGGAGACAGAGGGAAAGGAAATTCTTAGTAATTGTTATGAAAACTCTACTACTTCTGCATTCCTCTGGTGGTAAACATATCACTTGTTGAGATTCACTGTTCTAGAATTCATTTACTGCATTTTAATCTTGCTCCTTCCTCTTAAGAAGCTCAGGTTGCATACATGTTTTTCTCCTTTCTCATTTTATCCTCACGATTACCTTGAGAGATGTTAGGCGAGGGGTAGGCAGCTCTCAACATGTATGCTGACAGTGGCAAACCAGGCTCTCTTGCTTGGCCTTGACCTTAATAAACTAACTGTCTTACTGCCTAAGGCAGCCTCAATATGTTGATTGCAGGATGGGTCTCAAGGAATTTTTTTCCTGGGACCTCTGGGTGGCCTCAATAGAGAGTAAATCCTACTAGACTCTGTGATACTGACTTCTGAATAAACATGCTTAAGTTTATGTTGTAAATTGAGCTTTCATTTTGCCAGGTATCTCCGGGAGTATGAATTTTGATGAGGAGGACACAGATGATGAGGAAGAAGCGAGGAAGCCCTCGGGATCTCCTTCACCCTGTTCTGAATTGGAGAGGCCTAGTTCTGCAATCAGTGAAAAATCTGCTACAGTAAGCCTCTTCCCCCAGCCAAAATTCCAGCCTTTGGCTGATTCCGCACACATTGGATAATGCACTTTCAATGCACTTTATCAGTCGTTTGAGGTGGATTTTTTGTTCCACACACAAAAAAATCTGCTCCAAAATAATCTATAAAGAGGATTGGAAGTGCATTATCCAACGTGTGCGGAATCAGCCCATGAATTACCTGTGCTAGTTCCTCTTGTGAAGTCTTATCAGGGATGTGCTCATCCCCACATTTTCAGGGGGACTTATTGGGGCATGGTGCTTTCTGCTGGCTTGATCTCTTCTTGTTTATTTTCATCTTGCCTGCGGAGATGCCCATTGCACTTACCCTTATTCCTGAAACGGCTTTTATTATGGAGCCCATGCTTCCCTTAGCAAGAGTTTTAGATGTGTGGAGGTAGAGTTTCCTTGTCCAACTTACATTTCCTGTCTCCAGGCATGAGTATTCCTTTTGAAATTAAGACACATGTTGGCCTTTATTCTTTGCAGCATGTATGTAGCTGTCATGTGTCTGTTTGTGTCTGTATCTGTGTCTAAAGGTTGGGGGCAGGGTTCTCATCAAGACCCTGTTTTTAACAGAGTAATCATTTCTCCAACAGGAACTGGGTACTTCCTCTGCTGGGCCACCTCAGGCAGATGCACAGCTGGGAGAAATTGAAAACCTAGAGGAGTTTGTACTGCGCCCTGCTCCCCGAGGCATCACAGTGAAGTGTCGGATTACAAGAGATAAAAAGGGGATGGACCGAGGCCTCTTTCCTACTTACTACATGCACCTGGAACGGGACGACAACAGAAAAGTACTGAGAACAACAACAACTATTCATTCAGTGTGACATAGATTAAAATACATTGATAAATTTACTCCCCCTCCCCAAGAGGAATCAAATTCTCAGTGTATAACAAGTATAGCAGTCTACTGTGCATTTATAGTGTAATCTAAATGGTCAGTAGCAGCAGTCAGTGAAGTTTTTTATCTTTCGACAACTCATAGACTGAATACGTCTTGATTAGTAACGGGCAACAGTTTGCTATGGCTTCCAAACTGAGCAAAATGACCAACCACGTTTGTTTCTTGCTCACAAACTACAATTCCAAACTAGATTAACCCCTGGCTTAGAATTCTAGTTTGTAAGCAAGAAACAAACCACAATTTGTTGTTCATTCAGCACCATTATTTTAGCAGGTCAGCCTCAGAATGTCGTCCAAATGTATTCACATTACAATTGCTGAGATGAGTTTTAGTGAGTGTAGAGTGAGGATGTGAAGAAGCTGCATCCGTGCTTGACTCTTGACTATCACGTCTGCCCAGGGCTTTTTTTCTGGGAAAAGAGGTGGTGGAACTCAAGACTGCACAATGACATCACTTTGGGTCAGCTGGAAGAAGGGGGGAGTTTTTAAAAGTCTGAATTGGGGGTGGGGCCTCCGGCCATGTGACCATTTTCAAGAGGTGCCGGAACTCTGTTCCAGCATGTTCCAGCTGAAAAAAAGCCCTGCATCTGCCTAAAGGGGATTGCCTGGTTGACTTCTGCGAGTGGAAGTGGCTGTATTCCGGGTGGCTTGATCCTGACCACCTTGAAAGAGTAGGTTGTGTTAAGAAAACCTTGGGGGGCTCCAAGGGTTTAAGGAACCTCCCCTCCTGAGCAGGCAATGAAAGCAATGTGGAAAATATCCTTTCTTCATAAGAGAATTTTTAGTGTACCAGCTCTTATTTTTGGAAATTTCTTACTGAATGGCAAAAACGGATTTGTTTTTATCTGTGCTGAATAGAATAAAAACCCAGAAGATTAATTTTAAGAAAGAAAACATTTCTGGAAAATGTATATGTTTGTAGCGGTGCTAAATTTCCTTAAAGATTGGAATGGATATGAGAAAAACAATCCCTGAAGGAAGAAAGAGATGTTATTTTAAATATTGTTATCAGCATTGTTAGCTTCAGTATTAGTTATAATAAGTTATCCTCTACTGGCATCTGTCCTGAGAGACTGAGGTTTTAGTATGATGCCCCATATTTGTCATCTTAATTTGTGAGGAAATCAAAATGGATCCTGAGAGTTCAAATTTAGGTTGGTTAACCCCTTCTTCATCACAGTCTTTCCTTGATAACCCCCCCCCCACAAGCTTTTCTTAGCCCTCCAGGGGGGAGAGGGGATACAGGCAACCTTTTTAGTTTACTAAATGAAAGGTCAAGCTAGCCGCTCTGGTAGATCTTCCCATGTGCAAAGATCATAGGATAGTTCAATATTAGAACTGCAAAGCTGAGCTTGGGACAGTCAGCCTTTGTTGTGCTGAGTGGTGGGGAAATCTCCCAATAGCAATGTCAACATGTGAAGGAGGAGTAAAAATCAAATAAATGCTAGTTTTCATAATAGACTTTTCCTCACAGCTCTTACTTTGATAACAATGTTTGTATTTCTAGATATTCCTTCTTGCGGGGAGAAAAAGGAAAAAGAGCAAAACATCAAATTATCTGATTTCAATTGATCCAACAGATTTATCTAGGGAAGGAGAAAGTTTTATTGGCAAACTCAGGTGAGAGCCATAAAAAAAGAAAAATGAACATATGAAGTTGCTTTTTGTTACCAACCTTTTGATCCATCTGTCCTTGTTCTGTCTGCTTTTAACAACTCACCAGAGTCGGGCAGAGGCCGTCCCCAGCTGTGCTGCTGACCTTTCTTTGGTTTTAAATGCCACTGATTGAACTTGGGACTTTCAGCAGGCACATCATGTGCTCTGCCCTCAGCTATGCCCCTCTCCAAATAAGATGTTTGGTGAAGTTCTGTCCCTATAGTAATACAAATTGCCGTGGCAGATTTCATGTCTTGGTTCCACCAAAACATCTTGTCCTCCGCTGAGATGGTTGTTCCTGCAATGTGTGACTTTCGTACTGGCTCATTTATATGAGGAATCCTACTTCATGCTTAGATACTACTTGGCTAGATGGATACATTATTTGACTGCATATGTTGACGCAGATGGAGAGAATACCCAGGCTTAAGTACTGCATGTTTTGTCTAGGGTACAAAAGTTTAAGGACTACTTTGAGTGAACAGGTAATACAATTTCAGAAGAAATATTGTGAGTGACTCTTGTGTTCCCTTATCCTAGGTCAAATCTTATGGGAACTAAATTTACTGTCTACGATCATGGAATTAACCCAATGAAAGCACAGGGGCTGGTGGAAAAAGCTCACACTAGGCAGGAACTGGCTGCGGTTTGTTATGTAAGTGATTTACTATTAAGATTTGAGAGCAAATGAAGAGCTGTTTGTATGCTACAAATCTTTCTTCTGGGACTTCTTCAAGGCCATGGTGAAAATTTCCATGTGCGCACTGTGAATTTCTGCATATGAGATTATAAAATTGTTCCAGATTACTCTGGTCAGGCTTGGCTCAGATATAGGCATGCATTTCAGAAGCCTAAGATGTCTAGTTGTGTGTATGTGCGTGCATGTGTGTGGTGGGGGGGAGCAGGTAAAATACTGCCAAGTCACAGTGGCATTATGGCAATACCTGCTGGAGTTTTCAAGGCAGAGATGAACAGAAGGGGTTTGCCATTACCTGCCTGGTCTTCCTTGGTGGTTGTGTGCGTGTGTGTGTGTCCATTGTTCTGAAATTGTGAACGAGCTCAAGTTCAGTAATCTTGCATTGAAACTTGAAGTTTCTCTATTTGATGACTGCCAATCTTAGCTCAACACTCTTAGAGAGCCAGTTTGGTGTAGTGGTTAAGAGTGCAGGATTCTAATCTGGAGAACCAGGTTTGATTCCCCACTCCTCCTCTTGAAGACAGCTGAGTGACCTGGGGTCAGTCACAGCTTCTAGGAACTCTCTCAGCCCCACGCACCTCACAGGGTGATTGTTGCTCTGGGGATAATAATGACATACTTTGTAAATCACTCAGAATGGGCATTAAGTTGTCCTGAAGGGCGGTATATAAATCAAATATTATTATTATTATTAACAATGGAATGTTTAGGAAGATTAAAATGTTCTCCCACTGGTTTTGAGTATTGTGATTTTTAATGCTAGATTTATTTGTGTGTATGTGTATAATTTTAATGTCCATTTATTCTTTTTTAGTCTGTTTGTCTGATGTAGAGAGTGGAAGGGCATTGTTTGTGTTTGATGGCATATATAGTGTTGGAAGATGAATAAGTGAATGAAGCTGAGACGGTAGGGCTGGTGTTGTTTGGTCCGGGGATTGTGCTGTTAGCGTGATTATGGGCACAGAGAGTTGGCATCTTGGTTTGTTGCAGACACTGGTCTCAGAGTCTGTGTCCATGATAGGAAGTGCATTATTGTGAGTGAGAAGTTGTTTAAGGTTAGGGGGCTGTCTGTGGACAAGAAAAGGTTTTTCCTATAACAACAACAACATTCGATTTATATACCCGCCCTTCAGGCCAACTTAATGCCCACTCAGAGCGGTTTACAAAGTATGTTACTATTATCTCCACAACAAAACACCCTGTGAGGTGGGTGGGGCTGAGAGAGCTCCAGAGAGCTGTGACTGACCCAAGGTCACCCAGCCGGCTTAAGGGGAGGAGTGGGGAATCAAACCCGGCTCTCCAGATTAGATTCCCATGCTCTTAACCACTACACCAAATTGGGTCTCTTATACCTTGGATTCTCTTACACCTTGAAGGTCTTTAAGGTGCTACTGGACGTGAATCTTGCTATTCCACTACAGACTAACACGGCTGCCACCTGAAACTAATTGGTATACATGAGCTGTTTGCTGTTTGGTTAATTATAGATTTCTGTATTGTTAAAAGACAATTAATACTTTCAACAATTGTTACTTTGCCACAGTAGTCAGAAGAAATATTGGAGTAATATGTTTACCCTGACCAGGAAGTGCCTATAGAACACTGGGTGACTGTATTGAGCCTCGAGGAGGGAGGCAGAGAGATCTTTGCTCTTGTGGTGAAGCCAGCTTTCAGTTTGAATGTGCAGAAATACTTGTTTGTAGCAGTGGTCACTCAGATATTCTGGCTTAGGGTCCCAGGTTTGCTCCATGGGGACTTAGGCAAGAACAGCAAACCAGAAGAACGTAACCCTTTGACTTTTAGACCTCTCCCTTGATTTCCTACACAAAGATTACGTGCAGACATCTTAAATACACACGTCCCTGACCTCAGCTTCAGCGTTCCTCCAATCTGCACAGAAAGAGGATTGGGGCGGGAAGACTGAAATATGCTGCCAGCAACCTCAGCTGGAAGTGAGCCGTCTGTGTGAGATGGTACGTCATCACCAATGGTTACATGGGGAGGAAACTCATCTTAAAAATTTGATCCCTTTGGACTGCACCTGAAATTGTAAGACCTTAAACCTCAGTCCCGGAATGGAAAGCTGAACAGGCCTTAACTGGGTATAAATATCCGACGCATTCTCTGCCTCTAAAGACGTATGTCACTTTAGGTACATTGGTATAAGTGCTTCAGTTAGGTGATTTTTTACTTAGTATTAAGTTGATCATGGAAAATAAATGTGTTGAAAGGTCCACATTGACCTACCTTTGTTCTGAGGTTGCCTTCTTACTTATGGGCCATGTTTCTGTGCCTTTAAAAGCTTCTCTCAGCACAGAGGTGCAGTGATAAGGAAAGCTTCACAGATTGATTACTTCCTGTTAAGAGCACAGAAATTCTGTCCCTAAAAATATTATTGTTGTCTTCCTTTGAAATTACATAGATAAAAGTCAGCATACACTGGGGTGTGATTACTACTATTTGTGAGATCACTGTAAGGAGGAAATAGGAAACATTCGCTGCAGCTTCTGAGATGTTTCTAAGCTTCTTTATGGATATTAGGTCAGCCAGGCCTTTTTTTCTGGGAAAAGAGGTGGTGGAACTCAGTGGGTTGCCAGCACAGGGGGCAACTCTTGGCGAGAGGTGGTGCCCCTGGTACCACATGTGCGCTTGCAAAGTGCACACATGCTCCCAGAGCCAATGACGTCACTTTGGGTCAGCTGGAACAAGGGGGGAGTTTTTTAAAGTTTAAATCGCCTTCAGCAAAAATGGTCACATGGCTAATGGCCCTGCCCCCTGCTCTCCAGACAGAGGGGAGTTTAGATTGCCCTCTGTACCACTGGAGCAGCATGGAGCAATCTCAACTCCCCTCTGTCTGGAGATCAGTGGGCGGGGCCACCAGCCATGCGACCACTTTCAAGAGGTTCCGGAACTCCGTTCCACCGCGTTCCAGCAGAAAAAAAGCCCCGAGGTCAGCTCTCCTTGAGCTGGTTGTGTGTTAATTGCAAGCTCCTGGGCTTGCCTCAAATAAACAGAGTGACTTGTCAATAGAGCAGCAAACAGTTTTTGTTTTTTTTTAGCCTTCCAAGTAGATGTTACTTTGGGTGCAGTGGGATTTCTGAAGTCTTCTTCCTACCATCCAGTTAACTCGCTGCTGCTGCTGCTGCTGTCAAGGCCGGTAGCATCAGAAGGTGGGAGGAGAAGAGAGTCACCTGTTTCCTTCTTCCTCCCCTTCCAATGCATTGGACACAGTTTTAGAAATGTCCGAGGTATGACTGATTCAACCCAAGAAAGATAACTCCTGGTGTGTGATATTAAGATATCAGACACTCTGGATGTCATACTTACGAGGATGTACTGGCTGTAACCCTGCTGAAACAGCGTCTGGGTAGGGGGAGAAAGAAGGAAAGAGGAAAACTTTCTTCCTGCTTGTTAACTTGGGTTGGGAAGGAGGAGGCAGAGGAGATAAAGCGGTGTAATGGTTGCCTTTTTATTAAACCCGAGTATTACAAGTTGCAGAAACTTGTATTATTATAAGTGCAAAGAATATGAGTTCTGGAGGCATTGCTGTAAATTTGATAATACTCTTTTACTGTTAATTACCAATCTGACTGTTGTTATGATCAGCATTTGTATGTTTGTGTATGGTACAGGGAAAGTTTCTATATTGTGAGGACCATTGTGGATGGAAATGTGACATGGGTATATGTACAGGGGGACACACACATTGCAGTAGATTGCCCGGCCAAACGGTAACATGAATGGAGGGCAAATGTTGTTCTCACTGCAACCATTTGTGTCTCCAAGTGCGGCAGTTTTACGTATATGGGAGAAAATCAAGGGGCGCACTCAGGACACCTGTTCCCCGATCTGCCTGTCTTCATCCTGCTTTCTCTTTTGGGAGATGCTGGAATGTGAGAGAATGTTGGGAATCACCGGGAAAGCCTTTACCAGGCATCTATCTGAAGAACTGGGGAAGACAGGTTCATTAATCTTACCCTTCAACTTCTATTTCCCTTTTTGCAAAGGAAACAAATGTACTGGGATTCAAGGGGCCCAGGAAAATGTCCGTCATTATTCCAGGAATGAATCTAAATCACCAACGGATTCCAATCAGGCCACGAAACGTAAGTCTGGAATTGAGTCATAATTGTAATGGAATAAGAAACGGAATTTTAGTTCAGAACAATTCCAGTGGACCTCCAGCGTTGTCCTTGTATAGTAAGAGAAGGGGGTTGCCCATAACATATGATGCTCTTTTTTCTGGCCATTTTTCTGTGACCCTTTAATGCCTTTAAATTCATGTATATTAATGGATGTGTGTGCAATTAATGTATTGTATAAAATATTTATAAACTCGCCTTTCTTCCAAAAAGTTTGGGACCCAATGAAATATAACTAAAACTTCTACCATAAGCTATCCAAAGAATTCATAAGACAGTTTACCATCTAAAAATCCCCACTGCTTCCCTTCTCTCTTTGAGAAGAAAATGTGTTGAGCTTGGGGTTGTCCTTCACATAATCCCCGGAGTCAGGAGTGTTACCATTGGCTCTGCAAACATGTGAACATGCTTTCAGACTGACACCTGGGAGGGGTTTGCTTGTGCGTTTGTGCGGGGAGTAGAAAATGGAGGACTTTTACCTAAAGAGGCGCCTGTGGGTAGCGTGTCCAGTGGGAAAAAATATGACCGATCAGATTTAAAGGATTAATGGAGTTTATTGAGGGATTTGATATGATGTTATGGAAGGGAAAACTTACTCTAAGTAAATTACCAGCACTAGTAAAAATTAAGGCTCCGATAAATAGCACTTTCCTACGATATCAGAACAGCTGGAGATCAACCATAGCTAGTCCAATTTGAAGCAGGAGTTACATTTAAACTAGCAGTGTAAATGTGGGGAAAATGGGGAACAGGACAGAGGAGGACAGAGAACAGGTAGGAGGCCCTAAGTAGCAGAGAGGAGCAAAATGCCAGCTCTCTGTGTGGTGCAATATGAATTGGAAAGTAGGGGGAGATTGATTAAGATAGGGAGCAGTGATAGGCCTCTCCTAGTTTGCGTAGAAATCAAAATAGAAGAAGGAGGAATCCAGTTCATTGGGAGTCTGAGTTGCTGTCCATGTAGAATCCAGGCTGAGACTCAAATTTCAGGCTAGTTATAGTATTTTGGGACCATACGGTAACATGAATTTATCTTCATGACTTCTGTACAATCCCACATTGGGTCTGTGCATGTGCAGGCTAGCCATGGGAAAGATTTCCAGAGCTTTCTAGAAGATTAGAGGCTTTTCCACATAGGATGGTTTTTGTCGTAATTCCGTACAGCTTTGATGTAGGACCAGAGTTTTGCACGCGTGGTCAACATACCTTGCTTCAGTCTTCAAACTGCTTCCCATACTCTTTCAAGTTTTGCATGATGAAAGGTTGGATCTGGTGCAGAATCAATTTTCTCCCAGGTTTTCTGCAGTTTTTCTCCCTTTGCAAATACCTTGGGCTTTTTTTATAGCAAATGATGGCTTTTTTTGAAGTGCAGAATGTTTTCTTCGGTGTAAGCCCTGGCTCTTCTTTTTGCCCTCCCCTTTATCCCCCTGATTGGTTGAATGGCAATGTGGAACCACACCCTTCCCCCTTTCTTCCCCAACCACTCTCAGCCCTCATCCTTAAAAACAAAAAGTTGTCATTGTTTGTTATATGTTGTGTGTCCACAGTAAATTGTCTTCTTAACAACTGAAGCTATTAGCATGACATTTTGTACAAGAATCTCTGTGTTTCCTGTATTTTAATAATCACATGGATTGTTATTTTTTTTTAAAGTTGACCATTGGCAAAAAATAAGTCCAGCGTCAAGAAACTTAAAAATATTAGTAACACTGTTCAGTCAAGCCTAAAATCATGTTGTATCTGAATATTGAATGTCTTGCACTCCCTCCTAAATTGAAAGAGGGAGATAGCCCTCTTCCTTTGGAAGACAGGCACCACAGAGAAAGCCCTTTTGCCAGTTCCCCTCCCATAAACTTGACCTGGCAAGAGAAGGGAGGAATCAGTCATGCCTTCAGCTATGACTCAGGTTGATTTGGAGAAAGGTGGACACTTCAGAAACTGCCAGGATCTTGAACTGAACTCAGGAAAACACTGCTAGCTAAAGTAGTTGGAGAAGAATTAGCTGTATGCATTCAAAGCAATTGGCACCTGACTGTAATCATGACGCTGCTTTCTACAGCGTTTGATGCTTTTACATTTTCTTCAAGGACAGACCCAAGTAGAATGTGTTTAAGTAGTCAAGTCTGGAAGTGACTGAAGCATCAGTATAGCAACGTCAGATTTTACCAGAAGGGGAGATGGCTTTTGCACAAGATGTCGTTCAGCCTAACTTGCCTCAAAGGGAGGTTTGTTTATTTATGTTATTGATAGTCCGCTTGTCTCACTGAGGCTCAGGGTGGATTATACAGTGTAAGTCAATACGATCAGTGAACAAATATAATAGGGTACGGGTTGCAGAAATTTGAAAACAAATCTGAATACAGAGATGAATCATTGCTGGAACAAAGCATAAGTAATAAAACATAACATCTTAAACAACACAGACGCTACCCATTAGGATCATATCTATATTAATGGGCAGTACCCTGTAGTATAGTCCACAGTCCTTATCCCTTTACGAAAATATCTCTGTGAACCATTTCTTACAACACAGCCCTATTAACTTGAGTAAAAGAACCTTCCTGGACAATTCAGTTTTACATCGTTTGCAGAAAGCCAGGAAAGTGAAGGCTTTGCTGACCTCCTCTGGCAGGCCGCCATAAGGTGGGGGTTTCCGCAGAGAATGTAAGTAAGTGTATGGGCAGCTGCTGATTTTGCTCAGCTGCATTCGACAGAATTGAGAGAATATACTTAGAAAAGGTATTAAAGGCCTTTGGTTTTGGTGACAATTTCTGTAGGTGGGTAGATATTTTATATCATCAGCAAGGATATAAATTAATGGTAGTTATTTAGCCTCTTTTCAGCTTCGGGGGGTGGGTGGGTAGGACAAGGTTCCCCCATTGTCACCATTACTGTTTGAATTGGGAATTGAGGTGTTAGCTTTGAAGGTCTCCTAACGCGATGAAATCCTGGGTATAAATAAAAAAGCTCAGAAACAAAATTGCTACTGTATGTAGATGACAAGTTTTTTTGTGTAAAAAATGCAGAGAATCAATGGCAGTGCTAGAGGTTAGTTTATAGGCATTTGAGTCTCAGAGTATAAGGTCAATGCAGGAAAGTCAGTTTTATTAGTTATGCACCTTGATCAGGCAATCATGGAATAGATCTCTAATATTACAGGTTCGAGCTGGAAAAAAATAGATATTTGGAGAGTTTGTTTTCAGATAACCTGAAAACTATGATGAATGATAATTTGGCCCCAATAGTAAATAAAATAGAACAAAAATTGAATTCTTGTTCAGAATTATCTTGGCTGGATACGGTAGCAGCTATGAAAATGCTGTCAGAAATCTTGTTTATCTTTCTGGCTCTGCCTTTGATAGTAAATAGCATCTACTATACTTTATAAGATTCTAGAACTATTGGAGGAACAGGAAACCTAGAATTAAGGCCAATGTAGTTCAACAGTCTTGGCAGAGAGGGGGAACTACTTAGTATTATTATGTCTCAGGATTGGTATCCATTGTCAGCTAGTTTAAGAAAGAAGAACAAAGGGGGTCAGGAATCAAGAATAATTTGGGAGACAGAGCAACAGGGAATTGAAGTGCCATTGAATATATGGATATGGAGGGGGAGAAATTTGTCCCTTGTGCAAGTATAGGAGAACTTTGAGAAATTGCTGGAATGGAAATATTCGCTTTGTTGACCAGTACTGTCAGGAAAAGAATTAATTAATGCTTTTGATCAGGGTATGTTTTATGGATAGATAACAGCAGGATTGATTTAAAAATTCAGACCTTGTAAAGGATGGAAAATTCCTCTCTTACGGGAAGTAAAAGGATTAGCAGAAGGAAAGCATTTAACAGAGTATCAGTATTTGCAGATCAGAAGTTACTAGTATAGCAAATGGATGCCAATGAATATATTCCGGCTGCTAGAAGATGTTGAGTTAATTACTGGTAGGCCAGAAAGACAAAGGAAATTGCTATCTAAGATCTATGAATTATTGCTGGAAAAGTATAGTAATTTATAAACAGAAATGGGAAAAGGATTTCTGATGAAGTGTGGTGCAACTACATTTTTCCCTTTTGGAAAATTGAAAGGTAGTATAGGTGTCACAGAGCTTGACAGCCCCTGCAAGAAAAGAATTGATATTTGATGTATATTTATATTTCATTTCTTAATGTAACATTATACTGTAATAGATTTGGAAATGGGGTGCCTGTGTGAGGATAGGGTTGAGAAATAATGTGGTTGGTCTGCTTTACCCCCCTTCTCCAGAACAATATCTGAATTATTTCTCTTTCCAAAAAGCCAAGGAAAGTCTAGAATAAAAAGCCTTTAGCTTAAGAGAAAAGTTAAGGCACTTACCAGTGCTTACAGTCCAAGTGTTAGAAGGGGCCTTAGAGGCTGTTATGGTGTCCAGCCTCCTGGTTAATTTAGGGACCCTGTCAGGGGTCAGTCTGTTCTGATAGATGGCTTCCAGCCTCTTCTTGAAGATCTCCAGTAGAGATGGGCACGAACCAGAAAAAACCCGAACCGTGCAGTTCGTGGTTTGTCGCATTTCATGAACCATGAACTTTCATGAACCTGCCCTCGTTCACGAACTGGTTTGTTTCGTTCGTGAAAACGCCATGTCCAGGTCAGCAGAAGGCCACTTCCAGGTCAGCAGAAGGTAACTTCTGGGTCAGCAGAAGGTCTGCAGGAAGTCCATCCCCTGTTGCCTAGGAAACTGATTGATCGGTGCCAGGCTGTCTGCAGTGACGAACCAAAAACCACACCAAATGAACCAGCCTAAAGTTTGTGGCGGTTTGTCAGAAATGGGCTCTGATGAACCACTGGTTCGCGAACCACAAACCAGCCTGGTGTGTGATGAATTTTGGTTCTTATTTTGGTTCGTGCCCATCTCTAATCTCCAGCTGTACAGAGCCACTTACCCTTAGGTCAATAATGCTTTCTCCAAACACTTCTCTGAAACCTACCCTGCAGGGACTTGGGCCCATTAGATCTAATCTTGCCCGCTGGACCTGCAGAGAGCAAGGCTTTGCCTTCTTTTTTGGGATGCCCCTTCTCGGGAGTTTGAGGAGCACAGTTCTGTTTCACTTCAGCGTTCTCTGCTCCAGGCTAAACATAACCAGTTCCTTCCACCTTTTCTTTTCCAGACCATCTTTGTTGCCCTCTTTTGAGCCTATTCTGATTTTGTCTGCATCCTCCTCAAAATGCAGCATCCAGACTTTGAGTGTGTGCTGCAGATGAAGTATGACTATTCTGGAGCAGAGCAGATTTATTGTTTCTCAGGACATGGTTTTTATGAGCAAAGCCCATAGAACCCCATGTGTAAATAGCATGACATACTCCTGGCTCCCCAAGTTTAGTTATTATTTCACTATAAATAGCACATCAGTATAATTCAACCGCAGAGCATTTATCCCTACAACCAGTAGGTCAGAACAGATCAAGTGAAAAATTCCAGGTTTCTTGTGGGTCTTGAGGCCTGCTTTTGTTCCTCCATCTCTGATGTTTGCCAGCTTTGCTCTGCCCCCAACTGTGGATCTGACCGATTTGCAAACAGCTTCATACTAGGATAAAGAAATGCTGGGGTGAAAGGGTGGGGAGTTAAATTAATTAAAGGTATTTCCAGCTATCTGTTACTTGGTGATTCCAAAGTGTGGCTCTTCAATCAGTTGATAGGCAAAATGAAAACAAAACTAACATGGAAATCATAATAAATTTCCTCTGTGCATTTAATTGGAATAATAAACCAATCTCCAGCTATCACAGGCTGTTTGATGCTGGAATGAGGAATAAATGAGAGCATCAAGACAATTTCATTATTTTCTTTATTATCATTTGTTGTTAGATGGGAAATAGAAAATATTACCTACAAAGAGAATTTCACACCAAGAGCTAAGAGACAAAGGTGCACCAGGAAAAACCAACCTATACTTTGGTTGCATCCAGGCGTGATTACTGCATAGCACTCAGTATCTGGCTGCCTTTGAAGACTAGTGGAAATTTCATATGATTGAAATAACTGTGGGAAGGATGTTAAGGACAGGAATCACATTGCTCCTGTACTAACCAACTCCTGTTGGTTCCCAGTTTGTTTCTAGGCACAGTTCTAAGTGCTGGCTTTAACCTTTAAAGCCCTATAAAATCTAAGTCTGAAAGACTGTTTCCTTCCTTCTGCATGAACCTGCCCATCCATTGAGATTTTTCAGAGATGGTTGGTAACATGGTCTAATGGTGGTGCCATGTCTGTGAAGCTCTTGACTTAGCATTTTCACTGTGTTCAGGCACCAGATGAAGTTTTTATTCTTCTGTTCTGCTTTTGACTGAGTTACCATTCTGCTCCCCTGCCCTGCCCCACCCCATTGTGACTTTGCTGTGACTGTCTGAATTATTTGTTTCCCTAATGTTGGTTTTTAAGATTGAAATTGGTGCTTATTTTTTGTTGTTTTTAAGACTTAAATTGCTTATATATTTTGGAAGGATTTTAAAATTTATTTTAATAATTAACTATTTAAATACAAACCTCACAAAATGCATTAAAATAGTAAGTCAATAAGAATGTTAGGAAAGGTGGGATAGAAATATTATAATAAATAAACAGTAGATTCTAACAAGGAGTGCTTATTCTGTTACATAGGAACTTGAAAGTTTGTTGTCAAAATGGCAGAATAAAAATCTGGATAATCTGATTGAGCTGCACAACAAGGCTCCTGTGTGGAATGACGATACCCAGTCCTATGTCTTGAACTTCCATGGAAGAGTCACCCAGGCCTCGGTGAAGAACTTCCAGATTGTTCATGAAAATGACCGTAAGAAATACAGCAAGGGTTGGGAAACCAAACTCCCTGGTCCAGCAAGTATATGAGGGTCCACACCTGGGATTTATTAATAAAGAAATCAGGGTGGGGGGAGAAGTTATTCACTTCTAAAAAGCGTCCTTGCCATCTAAAGCCTCTGTCCATCTTCTAGCTCAGGTCATCCACCAGTTTTGCAGTGTATTTAGCTTTATTTTATTTATTTTACAAAATGTATATCCTGACTTTCTGCCCTTACAAGAGCCCCCAAGGTGGCTAATAAATTAAAACATACATCATAAAATCATATTTTATAACCGTTAAAACCAAAAAGAACAACAACGTCATTAAATAATTAAAAGCAGAGCTAAAATACATACAAAGAAATAAAACCAACCATTAAAACATTGGGCAGGAAGGAGGAATCACAAAGCAAAAAAGTCTTCATCCGCTGTCTGAAGATGACAACAGATGGGAGTAGATGAATCTCCTTGGGGAGTCGGTTCTTCAGTTTCGGTGCTTCAACTGAAAAGGCCCTCTCCCAGGTTGCCGTATCCCTAGACTCAAAAGGTGGGGTCACCTGAAGCAGGGCCTCTGAAGATGACCGTAGTGGTCAGTTAGATTCATAAGAGATTAGGCGGTCCTGCACAGACCACGTTTGCCATAACGTATTCCACCACCCCCAGTAGATCCATGCAAGCAAATTGTACTTCTTTGGCAGTGTTTGTCTCTCCCCCTCCACCCAGGCTCATTAGCATTCATTGTGTCATCCTTTGGTAGGCCAGATGAGCACCCTTTCCCTGCTATGGGCTTCTGCTTCCTAGGCCTCAGGATGATTCAGTAAAGGAGCAGTAGAGCTACTCCTTCAGACGTGCATTGCTGGAGTAGCCTGCTGAAGCCTCTAAGTCTCATGTCTGACACCTCTGGGAAGGGGAGATTGCTTCCCTGGCCAGAATAACAAGTGGGTGTCTTCTGCACTTGCAAATATAGGAATAGCCTCTTGGGGGGATTTTTGCACAGGTTTTTTTTCCTGAGAGTTCTGGCCCCATACTGCTTCAGTTTATCCCCTGATTTCCATGCACATTTTTTTGCCATTCGTTTTTGCTTCAGATTTTTTTGGTTTCCTTCCAGTTTGTTTTCTACTTCTTTTTAGATGATTACCTGGATCTTTTCCTGGAAGCCAATTTTTAATCCACTTTTTCCTTGTGCATAATGTTTCTTTTCGTTTCGTTTGTCCTGCCCACCCACCTCCAACCCCCTTCTTCATGATTGGACATTGTCATCATCCAACAGTTCCTCCTCCCCGCCTTCCCTCTCCCCCTCCTGGTTTTGTTTTCTAGCTTTTTAATGGTTATTTTCATATATATTGCTGTATTACTGTTGTAATAATAGATGCAGCAGATCCTTTGAATTCCAGCTTTCATTAAAAAAAAAGTTTAGCCCATTGCATATCTCTGCTTGCAGAGATACGCTTTTTTCTTTATATTTCTGTAAGGGAGGGGGCTAGAGACTTTTTTAAAAAAATGAAATCTGCTGCACCTGTTATTACAATGGTAGGTCAATATAGCAATAAGAAGATAATGATGATACTTTTTAAAAAATTGCAAACGCCTTGGCAGCCTCTGGGAGGGGGAGGGGGCCACTTCTGGCACCAGAAAAAGCAACACAGTTTAAAGAGCACATGGCCAATGCTGCTCCAAGCTCTGTCCAAACAGAAGTCAGTTTGCCCTACCAGTACCAGCCTCTGCTTCATAGCTCTGTCAGCCTAGACAGGACACCAGTATGGTCCAGGGGGCTTAGGTATGGGTGGCGGAGCTGCTCTGCTTTTAGGCTTCCCCATGCAAAGACTTCCCCATGTATTCATTTTTGATTTGTTAAAAAAAATCAGCCCTTATATTGATAAAGCAATATAAGCATACAGGAAAAATAAAAGGGAGGATGCTATGACATCATCAGTGATGCCACAGACGACCACAGTGTCCTCACTTGAAAATCCTGATTCTTTAAGATACACGCAGAACAAAATAAACTAACTCCACAGTTGTAAAAATGCAAAGGGAGGGCAACTGTGCAGAAGAACTGTACCCAAAACGATTCCAGTTCTTGGGGATTGACTGTTAAGAAAATCAGGAATAAGTTGAGTATGTGGGAAAGCTCTGGGAAAGGAGCAACATGCTCATGTCTCACAGGCAGGCAACATCTGACGAAGAGAACTGTGATTCTCGAAAGCTTATGCTACAATAAAGTTGGTTAGTCTTAAAGGTGCTACTGGATTCTTTTTGATTTTGCTACTACAGACTAACATGGCTAACTCCTCTGCGTGTGAGACATGAGAAAGAGAATTCATGTATCAGATTCTGCATTTGTGCAGAAAGAAATGGGAAAATAAGGAATCATACGAGGGCTGCAGTGCTACCCAAACCTGGAGGCAGGGCCGGATCTAGCGCTCCCAGCGCCCGGGGCAATGCTTGCCGGCCCTCGCATGCGTGCACAGCGTGCGCACACTCCTGACGCGGTGGGATGGCGTCATTTTGATGACGTCATCACGCTGCGCGCCGGAGGCAGCGCGGGGGGCTGAGAAGCTGCCCGCGCCATTCGCTTCAGAAGCAAGTGGCGCGGTCAACTTTGCAGCCCCCCATGCTGTCTTTCACCTGCCCCGTGGGACAGGGAGTGACCGGCTTGCCGCGCGCCCTCTGTCCTGCGGAGCAAGCAAAAGGCAGTGTGGGGGGCTGCAAGGCTGCCCGCGCCATGCGCCTGCCCCGCGGGACAGGGGGCGGCCGGCTGCCCCCTCTCCTGCAGGGCAAGTGAATGGCGTGGGCGGCCGCGCTGCCCTTTTTCTGCCCTGCAGGACAGGGGGTGTGCGGCAAGCCAGCTGCCCCCTGTCCCGCGGGGCAAGCAAAAGGCAGTGCGGCTGCCCATGCTGCCGCCTGCACGCTCTGGGAGCTGCTTCCGGCGCCCCCTCCCTGGCGGCGCCGGGGGCAGACTACCCCCCTGCCCCCCCTCTAGATCCGGCCCTGCCTGGAGGTGTGAGTGCATGTGGTTCTAGTCAGCAAAGCATGAAAGCTATTTCCATTCTTAACTTCCTGAAGTCACTAAATTATGATTTCTCTCTCTCTTTAGCTGACTATATTGTGATGCAGTTTGGCCGCGTTGCTGAAGATGTGTTCACCTTGGATTTTAACTATCCCCTGTGTGCCCTTCAGGCCTTTGCTGTTGGACTCTCCAGTTTTGATAGCAAGCTAGCGTGTGAATGATGGAATGGTATTTCCAGCCTTCCATTTGTTTCTCTTCCTGTGCTCACATCTGGGCTGTGGTGTGCGTGTGAAGGATTGTAAGGGACAATCATGGTGGATACTAAAGGGAAACTCCAAGCTTTTTACCCAGAAGGCAGATGTGGAGGCACAATAGCAGCCAACTGGAGAATGCTGCCTTTTTCAAGGAGGAAAAAGAGGAAACCTGTGATGTCGTTGTTGGTGGTATAAATGGTGGAAAGGGAGGCTGTTTGTGAGAGAAGGCTTAGATATTGTGTTTTACCCTTAAAATGGCTGAGCATACCTGGAAGTCGAAATCCCTCTTGCTGGAATCCCATGAATGGAGCCCTACTATCTGTTATCGTCAACTGCCTGGCTGCATTTTTGATGTTCCTTCAGCTGATGGCCTGTAACAAAAGATGTCTTGTTACTCTGCAGTCCAATTGTTCAGTGAGGTTGGTGGGTCTTGATTCGTGTTGTTGCTCTGGTGTTCTGTATCTGATGTCATTGTATATTGTAGGACTTCGTTCTCCAGGAAGAGCAGTAGTTCTCTGGCTGGCTTGAAGAGGACGAAGTGTGCCTTCTGTCGCTGTATCAAAACTGCTTGGTAACTCTGTGTGGAAACTGATAACTGGAGCCGAGCTAGGTGTGTCCCTGACTTGCCAGGCTATTTTGAAGAGCCACATGTCATTTTTTTTGTTTCGACCAATAACCATTTTAAAAAGTGGAACTAAAGGTTTAGAAGTTTTTGGGCACTTTAAAGATTAACAAGTTTTTAAGCTTCTGATTTCTCATTTTGTTTGTTTTTAAGCTGCCACAAATCTCTTGTTTATTTTTACTACAATGGAATATCATGGCTACTGCTCAAGAATTTGATTTGCTTCTTGTTGATATATTATGTAAAAAAAAAAGCGCACCTGCATTCCTGGTCTAGGAAAGCATTTTTGTTTAGGTAGAAGACATTCTTCTTTGTAGTCTCTGTGCAGGTACACACATTGGTTGTCCACATATGCAGAACAACATTCAAAAACTTCTGCAGTTAAAGCCCACAGATTTCTTGTGAAAACCCTTCTCTTTGAGGGGAGTTTTGCACACAGCTGTACTACAGTCGGTCATCTTGCTTGTGCTTTGTGTTGTAGGAATGAGTTTTGTGAGATTCTGACTCTATGGCTTAGGATACAACATCTTTAGCACCCTAAATTTGATCTATGTTCCAGTTCTCTCCACATCTAGACAGGTTCCAGCTTAGCGTTGACACAGAATCATAAGCAATCCAGCAGTCCAGCCCAGAATGAGAGCAATCAGGGCTCTTTGATGAAAAATATATCCCCTCTCTGGAAGAAACCTTCCTCTTCTGCTTCCAAGTTAGCAGCTTTGTCCACGTTGACATCAACTGCAGCCCTTTTTACTTTTTTCAAAGTACCAGTCCCTCCATTCATGGTCTTTCTTGCAGCATTCTGGAGATATGCTAGCACCCTCATCCATTATGAGCCTAACACTTTCATTGATCCAAATGACCGTGGTCCCGTATCTTTTCCAGTACATCCTGAGTCTCATGCCTTTCCCTATAGCCATACCTTGTTTTATAGTTCTGCACAAAACCAACTTCTGCCTTTGCCCATAGGACTTACCTTCTGGTTCTGACATCAGTAGTTACTCTGATTCCAGCACTGAATAAAGGTGCCAGATTTGTTTCTGAATCAAGTGGTGGATAACCATAAGCCTGGACATCCCATGGAAGACTTTCAATTGCATATGAATGTCTGGACAATGCAGGGCTTTTTTTCTGGGAAAAGAGGTGGTGGAACTCAGTGGGTTGCCCTCAGGAGAAAATGGTCACATGGCTGGTGGCCCCGCCCCCTGATCTCCATACAGAGAGGAGTTTAGATTGCAATCTCAACTCCCCTCTGTCTGGAGATCAGGGGGCGGGGCCACCAGCCATGTGACCATTTTCAAGAGGTTCCGGAACTCCGTTCCCCCGCGTTCCCCCTGAAAAAAAGCCCTGGGACAAGGTATACAGGTTACAAGATGATGGGCAGGATGAGACACCCTGTCTTTTTATATTGCACAGCTGATCTTTCACTGCCTCCTTAAAAGTAAGTGGGAACTAGTCCTGTTTTGTTTTTTTTTAAAGAAGGATTTAAATAAACATCTCAAGAAGGATGACTGCAGATTAAAAAATGTAGCTGGCTCCATTGCCGTCTGCCAGCATGAGTGGCTGCAATCAATATCTTTTAATTTCAGAAGCCGAGTCTGCCTTAAGTGGAGGGAGTCTGTTCAGCAGTTGCACAGATGAGATGTTAGAGCGTATACAGATTCACTGTTTGTGCTTGAGTATCATCCCTCAGCCTGCCTAACACATTAAACCTCATCAGGGGAACCGAGGCCGTAATCAGGGCTCAACTTCTTGGGTCTTGATCAAAGGCTGCTTACGGGCCTTACTGCCACAGGCTCAAGAAGCTGTCTCTGATCCTCTGAATTTGAAGGCCTTGAGGTTGCCCATTATAGAGTCTCTTTTCCAGACACCCGTCTCCCCCCATCTTTAGTTCTAGACTCCATTATTGAAGGTAGTATGCCCATAGAATTCCAGACACTTGGAGGAACTTCCAAACCTTCCCAGAGTGCAAAATCTCTTCTGATTGTGGTCAGATTCTTCACACCACTGTTTTCATTCTAAACGTAACTGCATGGAGTAAGGAAACTCCAGGCCGTCTCCATTAATGTTCCAAAGCATCACCAAATGATAGTCCTGTTACGGTGCCTTTGTTTAGCTCTACTGTGGCCATATTTGACTGTTAGTTAGAATAATGGCATTGTGATTTTGTTGGTTTGACTACATTTTGCTGCTCTTGATCTCTCTCTCTTGACCTACAGAACACAGTTGAGGGCTGTTCTGTGTATTCTCATCCCCTGGCAAAATGTTCCTTGAGGATCTCATGTATCATCTACAGGGAGCTTGTTTTTGGTACTGACACAGCTTACACGCAAAGCCTTTGAGCCTACATGCAGTGTTCGTCTGCTGTCACCCTCTATTACTCTCACATATAATGTATATTTTGCTTTAAGCAAACTTTTACTCATTAGTTTGAGGAAAAGTTGAGCTCCCAGGTGGCCGGAACTGAATAGATAAGGCATAGTTGCTTTCTAGATGTTACTTGCAGCACTGCTTGCTTCCGTGGAATTGAGGGGAAAGACCTTTTCCCCCTTGCTCACAGCTGGGAAGGAAGGAGGGGCAGGTCTCTGGTTCTCTCTTGTATGTCCTTATGAGAAAGAAACTTGAGGGGGAATCCTTGCTCATTATGCTTTACATTTTGGATCCTAAGACATCTTGCCTGAGACTAGAGACTGTGGTGTACAGAGCACACCCATTGCTGTCCAGGAGGGTTTATTATTTGCTTGGAAGGCAGGCTTCCTGGCCTGCTTTTCCAGTTGTATCAAGTATTAGAAAAAGCATACTCTTATTTTTTGTTCTTATTCCTAACAGAACTTCTAACTTGTCAGAGTATTATTCTTTAATTCCACCATGGTGGTAGAGAGTGCTGTCAAGTCATAGCTGACTTATGGCTACCCCTGCTGGGTTTTCAGTGCAAGAGACTGCAACTCTGGTCTTTATTGGGGGTCTCCCATCCAGTTACGAACCAAGGTCTACCCTGCTTAGCTTCTGAGATCTGACGAGATCAGGCTTTCCTAAGCTATCCAGGGGACAGCAATTCCACCATAGTTCTATAATATTGAATTTCCTGAAATTCTTTCTGGTTTATAGGCAAGTGGCATTTGCTATCAGCCGTTTTTTAAATATGTGGTTACATTTACACTACAGTTGAGCTGGTTTATCTTTCTCTCTCCCATGGGAACTCTAGCCTTGTGAGCAGAGCTCACCTTCAGCAAACTACAATTCCCAGCATTCTTTGGAGGATGCCTAAATAGTTAATCTACTGTAATACTGACAAAACTTTTGTAGGCGAAACTTTTGACTCTACTGTGACACTTTTAAATAAAGGATTGCACCCAATAGCTTTGTCCTCACCCGCACAGAAATTTATCTGGCCATTTATTTTTATTGTGAGTGCAGAACAGAAAGATATTAAATGAATGAATGTATGTGATCAAGCTTGGCTATATTTTTAAGCAAGGCTGGGGTTTCTCTAATGTAGTGTGATTGTTGTTTTTTTAAAGAAGATAAAATCTGACATGACATCATACTATAGATTGCCTGCAGACCTAAGCTACAATCATGATTTGGAACCAAGCTAGACAATGGTGATTTCTTGCATGTTGGAGCTGGCCAGCCCGGTTTCATGCTTCCAGTGGATTTTGTGTCATTTATATTTGCCCTTGCAGTAACAGTGCAAAGAATAATCATTCATACACCTTGGTTGTGATTTTATACTGTATTAACCTGCTGCACTTTTGAACCTCACCTGCCTGCTTTTGCTCCATGAAATCAGTCCAAACCATGTGGGAGCTGACCGCGTGCTCTCTTGCTGCTTTGTGTTTGTGATGCAGAGATCTCCACTGTGCCTTGTCTGATATTGTTTTACATCAATTATATTTATATCTTTTGTATCACAATACGATAATTATATATGTATATTAAAATGTGACATTTTAAGAAAGTTTCCTCTTTTCATTGGATTTTTAAAATCATATTTATCCTTCTCCCGCTTTCTAGATGGTTACCTCCCAAAGTGGCACACATCAAAAAAAGAGAAACAGACCTTGGTTCAAGCTTACAAACTGAAAATACAAGATCCCCAAGGGAATTGGAGGGATAGAGAAGGCTGATTTTCTCCCACTGCAATTTTTGCTTGGAGGGAGGTGGCGTGACAGAGGACAGACTGTTTTCTACAGTCTCCGGGCAACTGGCTTTGAAGGTGGGCAGGAGGGAGGGAGCTAGCTAGCTATCTTGCTTGCTTGCCCTCTGTAGCTACCCATCCTCTAGTCAATGGCTGGGTCCAAGCTGGACTTTCCCTTGCCTTCTAGGAAAGGAGTGATGCAACATTCCAGTAACCCTGGGACATCCAGCCGATGGCAGAGGCCAGTGTCCTTTATCTTCTGCAACCTCAAGACAACTAGCTTATACGCTGCAGTCACCTCAGATGGTTGCCCTCTGCTGTCTCCTTGTATTTGGTCAGTTAAGCTCAAAAGGGAGCACAGAGAGGCTCAAATAGCAAGGCCAGCAGCTTCCTTTCTAGCCCAAGGTGGTTTCTCTTTTCTATATCCCTGCCCAATGAACATTATGCTTCTGTTTGCTTTCATAGCCCAACTGCATTAGTTACCTCATAGTATCCCTTAAAACGTATGAAGCAAAAGAGCATATAGTGTCAGACTAGGATCTAGGAGATTCGGGTTCAAATCCCCACTGTCCTATGAATCTTGATAAGTTGTCTTGGTCCAATCATTATCTCTCTAACCTATCTCACAGAATCATTGTGAGGCTAAAATTAAGGGAGGACTAAGTGCTTTGCTGTGAGCACGTGAGAGAATTTGTGGGATGAAGTATTAGCTAAATGGAAGCATATCCTCTGCCAATGGAAACTCTTGACAACAGATGAAGCGCCTTTTTTGCACGGGCGATTTTTGCCACGTTTGGCTCCATACCTCGTCAGGTTTTCTTCCGAATTCCAAGCTATTAACAACTCCCCCTTCAGATTTCAATGCAGCTCTTCAAGGATTCTTTTCCAAGTGTTCTGCCTGTGTGTTTTTTTTTCTGTGATGGGAGAAAATGCAGAAGAGAACCCTTGAAACATTGTATTGAAATCTGAAGGAGTTAATTGTCCGGAATTTGGAAGAAAACCTGGAAGAGGTATGGGACCAAATGTAGCAAAAATCAACTGTGCAAAAAAGGCCAGAATTTTGTGTTGATTAAGCTCCATGAAGAGAGAGCTATTCCATGATCATAGCTCACATGAATCATCGTACTGCAGTAAAGGCATCAGTGATGCCTTTCTTGGCAGTCAGCTTCTGTTTTGTTCACAAAACTCTAAGCATGAGCAGTTTAAGGACCGTAAACATTTCACTCTAATTTGTATTCCAGAACTAAAGTATGCAAAATGGAAGCATGAAGATTTACTATGGGAACATTTTCTGCATTCATTTAATTGCCATAAACATCTCTTTAAGATGATAGGTAGAAATTACGCAGCAGCGAGAGCTATTCCGTTAAGACACCTGAGAAAACCATTATACCTTGAACTGGTGCCTGCAGGAAGTTTTGGAAAGGATGAGGGCTGATAAAGTGAAGCCTAATCCCCACAAGGAAGAGGTGCGACTGGTGGGTGGAAGGACTGATCAGGGAATTGAGGTGCCTCCTATTTGGGATGCGCTTGCAGTTTCTGTAAATAAACAGGTTTATTGGGGATGCTGCTGGATCCGGGCCTGCTGTTGGATAAACAAGCAGTAGCTGTGATCAGGAGTGCATTTTATCAGCTTTGACCTTCCTTGGGTTAAAAAAAAGAACGAAAGAGCTGTGCTGGATCAGACCAGTGGGCCACCTAGTCCAGAAATCTGTCGAACGCCGTGACTAATCAGTTACTCTGAGGCAGGGCTTTTTTTCAGCGGGAATGCGGTGGAATGGAGTTCTGGAACCTCTGGAAAATGGTCACATGGCTGGTGGCCCCACCCTCCCTGATCTCCAGACAGAGGGGAGTTTAGATGGCCCTCTGCGTTGCCGAGCGGCGTGGAGGGCCATCTAAACTCCCCTCTGTCTGGAGATCAGGGGGCAGGGCCACCAGCCATGTGACCATTTTCGCCAAGGGCAACCCACTGAGTTCCACCACCTCTTTTCCCAGAAAAAAAGCCCTGCTCTGAGGGCCAACAAATAGGGTAGATACCAAAACCTTCCCCTGATGTTGCCTCCTAGCATTGGGATCCAGAGGTTTAGTCCTTGTAGAGAACACAATGAAAAAAAGAGCCCTACTGGACCCCAGGGAATCAGCAAATCGGGGGGGTTAAAGTCCCAATCCTACAGAACATCCCTGAGCACGGGGAAGGTGGGTAGTAGGTTGCCACCATTTTCCTCAACTCCTGGTACAGAGACAGGGGGAAATAAGCCCTTAGCTTTGCCAGCCTTTACCTGAGAGTCAGCTATGCTGAGTTGCCACAAAAAGACTACAAAGGTAATCAAAAGCCCACTTGACTGAGCACTGGTTTAGACAGAAGCCAGGAACAGAGAAACACCACACAGATACGAAGAATATTTGTTTAATAAAATTGTGCATAAAAGATATTTGGAGAGAGTGCAAAAAGAATAGATAAAACAATTCGTTAACACTATACATACTCTGCCAGAGTCTTTGCTATTCTAAGCCAAGATTCAAAGAGGTGGGGTATAAATGAAATAAATTTCAAGCCTGTGTTTGTTCAATCAATACCTTTTACAGGTAAGGGTCTGTGACACTATCACTCCAAAACCTGGGAGCTCCGTTCTTTGGGGCAAAGGTTACATTACAATGCCGTTCCCTTTGGATAATTGTTTGCAGAACCCAATCGCTGACTTCCAGTGATTTCTCAAATCATACTTGTTTGGTAATCTATTACATTGTCATTCTGCCTGTTCTCCAAAAAGTTTAGGACTGACATATGAAGCTCTCGCTCCCTTATTTTATCCTCTCAACAATTCTGGCACTTGGCTGAAAGAGTCTTGGGACAAGGCTACCCAGGGATGGATGTAAATACATTGATTTTTATTGTACTTTTGCAATAAAACTATCTCAAATCAGCTTACAAATAATATCACAATTAAAGGCAAAATAAGGTTAAACACTATAAGTTAGAGAATTAGCAACAAAGCAAAACCATTAATGGGAAGCCCAGCCAAAGGCAACTGAATAATCAACTAAGGCAGAATACAAGAGAGTCTAAGCAAAAACATAAGCAAAAAAAAATATTTCCACCCAGACATTTCTAGTAAGTCAATACTGAGATCCAATGGGGTATAGCTAGGACGGGAAGATCAGGACTTAACCTGTGGAGTTCTGTAGGTTTCAAAACAAGTCTTTTTCAAAGGCTGCCCCACAGAGGATTTGCAACAGTTTCAAAATTAGAGAAGATGGGCCAGGTCAGCAGAGTCTATATGTGACTGCTAAGTGAGATTGTCCAAGACTTTGGAGTTGGCTGTCATGAATAGACTGCAGTATTTGAGTCCAGTGATACTTTAGAGACAAGTAAAAGAGTTTCAGGAGAGCAAGATTCAGGTCCAGTAGCACTCAAATCTTGCTCTTCTACTACAGACTAACATGGCTACCCACCTGAAAGATTTTCAGGGTGTAAGTTTTCGAGAGTCAAAACTCCTTTCAGATATCTGAAGAAGGGAGCTCAGACTCTCAAAAACTTACACCCTGAAAATCTTGTTGGTCTCTAAGGTGCTGCTGGACTCACACCCTGCTGTTTTACTGCAGACCAACATGGCTACCCACTTAATACTATGAATATTTTGATTTGATTTGATTTAATGTATAGTCCTCTCCCCCTGCAAGCAGGCTCAAAGTGGATTAACAACATAAATAACATATAATAAAACATATACTAAAACGCTGGTAGAAATCATATACAGTATTAAAAACATCCTGAGGCAGACCACATTGCATCCCCCATCTCAAAGATCATCAGGGTCCGCGGGGCAGGGCGGCTGATGACCTCCAGTTCTATATTGTTTTGAACTAGCAGGGCTAGGGCTGTGGTCAAGTGGCTACAGGATGACAAGATAAAGCTGAATCCAGAAAGTACAAAAATGGTGTTGGTTGGGAAGATGGGATTGTTACCAACATTAGATGGTACAAGTCTGAATTTGACTAACTCCGTAAGAATCCTGGCATGGTATTGTATCCCACATTGTTATCAGGTAAAAGCAGCATTCCTCCTATTGGTGCCTAAAGTGATTTAAATCTACTGCTACCAGGATGTGGCCTTTTTTCCAGCAGCAGCATTTGGGAATGATCTCCCAGAAGAAGCTGGAGAGACACTGATGGTTGCACTATTCCAGAAGCAATGTCAAGTTGCAGTGTTTAAGTGAATTTTTGAAAATGTCTATTGGGAGTGTGGATTCTGGGCAGTCTGTTCCTGTGATGTTTCGATTCGACTATTGCATGGACAGCCAAAAGACGAATAAGTGAGTACTAGATCAAATCAAGCCTGAATTCTCCCTAGAAGCTAAAATGACAAAACTGAGGCTGTCGTATTGACTCAGATCCAGTTTGCAGGATCTGTGCAAGTCTGTTAATGATAGGACGTTTTGAAGGTCTTTCCTTCATAGGGTCGCCAAGGGTCAGAGGCAACTTGAAGGCATATAACACAGATTACATCAAGCCTGAATTCTCACTAGAGGCTAAAATGACAAAACTAAAGCTATTGTACATTGGTCACATCATGAGAAGACAAGGTCCTCTGGAAAAGTCAATAATGCTAGGAAAAGTGGAAGGCAGTAGGAAAAGAGGAAGACCTAAGAAGCCACGTCCTCCAGTTTGCAAGATCTGAGCAGGTCTCTTAATGATGGACTTTTTGGAGATCTTTCCTTCATAGGGTCGCCATAGGTCGGAGGCCACTTGACAGTACACAACACAGAGACATTGCATGTTCTTAAACCAAATGTTGCCTTCTTGGCAGAAGCCTTGAGGCGCCATGGATTGGGGGGTGAAGCGTGTGAGGTAAATGCTGCGGGAACATTTAATGGCGAGAGCACCGTGAAGAGGGAGGTTTTTGCTTTCCTCCGCGCTCTCCATCTCAGTCAGAGGGCTGGCCCCATCCATCCCCTCCAGGCGCCAGGGCTGCGGCCTGATCTCCGCGACCCGTCGCCTGTTTCTCCCTGGGGCCGCGGCGCTCCTTTCCCGGCTCCGAAAGCAGCGGCCCGGCACGACCTGCCCGGTTCTGCCGAGCTCCTTTTGCCTCCGCGAGGCAGCGGGAGATGCCTCAGCGGCAGCCCGGGCAAGCCAGGCGCGGGTCACCCCTCAGGCCTCGGGGAGCCCGCTCGCCCGTCTCAGTCTCAGTCTCGCAGGCCGGGCTCGGGGGGAGGAAGGCGGCGGCCGCCCGCCGCGGCACCGCAGCCCACCCAGCAGCCGCGGGGCGGAGGACGGGAAGGAGCGCGGGGCGGCCCGCGGGAGGGCTGGCCGGCAGCCCACTCGCCCGGCTCCTCCCCGGCCCGGCCCTCGCTTCCGCTGGCAGCTCCAGCAGCCTCTGCCGGGAGGAGACGGAGGGACCCCGCGCCCGCATCGCTCGGCGGAGGAGCGGCCCCGGCAGGCGGTGAGTGGCCTCGGGGCCCGGCGCGGCATCCCAGCCCCTGGCGCGGGGCCTCGGGGGGCGCGCAGAGGGCGAAGGCGGGGGGGGGGGGGCGGCGCTTCTCCGCGGCCGCGGGACCGGGGCGCTTTGGCGGCGGCGGCGGCGCTGCTCCAGCGCCCCGCAGGAAACGCCGGGAGGGAAGGCGGAGGCGCTCCTCCGTCGGCCGGGTTCTGAGGGGAAGGCGCCGCTGAAGCGCTCGGCCTCCTCCGCCACTTCCCCCGGTCGGTCTGCGCTGGGCCTGCTCGGGACCGCCAGCCGCAGCCCCGTCGTGGCCCCAGCGGGCTGCTTTCCTTCCTTCGGGCAACGCCAGTGGCTTTCCCTTCCCCGGTTTTACCCTCACAACAGCCCTGTGAGGTAGGAACGTGTGTGGCCCTCTTGAAGTTGTCGAGTTTGGGGCTGGGCCAAACAGAGCTCGTTTGGTGGAGTGGTTAAGATCGGTGGGACTAGTTCTGGAGAACTAGTTTTGATTCCCTGCTCCTCAGCTTGAAGCCAGCTGGGTGACCTTGGGTTCATAGCAGCTCTCTCAGCCCCACCCACCTCACAGGGGTGATTGTTGTGGGGGTAATAATGAAATGCTTTGTAAACTGCTCTGAGTGTGGCATTGCCTTGAAGGGTGGTATATAAATCAAATGTTGTTGTTGCTGTTTCTTCTTCTTCTTCTTCTACTACTACTACTACTACTACCACTGCCACTATTATTGGATGGAAATTTATGGCACCCAAAGCTGGTGCCAAGCGTGGAGCTCTTGTGAAGGAGTTGAGTACTGTAGGTGCCAGTACTGGACAGGCCCCGTCCCTCGAAGTGGCCCACTTTGCCTCTGAAGGGGAGGGGCCAAGCAGGGCTAGGCAGAATCTAAGCAGTCTTTTAGGTATGCTGGTACCAGTGCATGGAGAGAGACAGGCATGAAATTAATTCATCCTTCTTCCAGGCTCAAAGGACAGAAAGAAATTCACTGGATATTAAAATGCTTTTGAGTTCTCTCTTGCTTTATTATCATAATTAAAAACGGAGCGTTCTCAAAACTTAAGTCATTCAACTTCAGTTCTTAATTAAAGAAAGTTAGGGGTCTAATTAGATAAAACATGGAAAATCTGTGGTCAGAAGTTGCATCATTTTGTTTGTTTCTACTTCAAAGCAGCCAAGCAGGCCTGCTCTTTTGATCTTGGAAGCAGCTCTGGGGCCAGAAAGGTTTTTAATCTTCATTTCCCTGCTATTACTAGATCGGACTTGCTCATTTAAACCTGACATTAGCCCGAGTTGGCAAGGACTTGCACCACACCATACCTGTGGGTTTCTAGCAGCTTCAAGAGAAGGAGCAAATTAGATCAGGAAAATTACCTGGGACTCGGGAGGGAAACATCCTGTTGCTCCGCTGACAAATTTGGCAACCCCTCACAGTTGCTTTAAATGCTGGGAAGGAAAATTCTTACTCTTTTTTGGGGGGACGGGGTCCAGTAGCACCTTAAAGCCCAACTAGATAGGTGCTACTGGACTAGAATCTTGCTCTTTTACTACAGACCAACACAGCTACTGATCTGAAACTTATTCTTTTTGAAACTGTTCATCCAAGAGAAGGAAATCATTGCTGCTTTAATAAGACTTCAGTTTTATGCCCAGTGGGTTGGATCTAGTGGTAGATTTCCAGTAAGTGTGTAGATTTTTGCAGATTTGACCCCCAGGTTGTTTCTGGGACTCTCTGTCTCCCAGAAGCAGCATTCAGGAACCTCTTTGGGTGTAGCAAGATGGGGGAGGTGAGAAAATCCCATTTGGCTGATAGAAATCTCTCTTGCTGAATCTAGCCCTTGGTCATTGAGTAGCACAATAATCATCAAAGCATCCAAAGAGGAGTTTAGTAATTCATAGTACACAGATATGAATCTGATGTATGTCTCTTATTCCAGAATCTCTGGCAGTGGTTAACACTGCCCAGAGGAGTCCAGCGTGAGATGGTGAACTTTTTACACCTCCCCTCCTTTGGCATCTCTATCTTACATGTAATATTTCCCATTAGCCTGGCAAATATCATTGTCAGTACTTAGACAAAGAAAACGCTTTTGAGCCATTTGTACTTAAGACTCAATTATCGTTATCCTTCTCAACCAAAAACAAATAACTATATCATTTTAATTGTTTACTCAGATTTTTCTAATCCCTTAATGCTGTTTTAGCTAAATTCCTATTAGTAACCAAAGTCTTTTTTTTTTGCTCAGTTAAAAATCAAATGTACTTAACCAGTAGCAAGCTTTACAGTTCTTCCTGTTTTATTGCGAAAATCCAAATGTTTGTGTCTAGCTTCTTTCCCCTGAGTTTCAAATTCCTTTGGGATACAGACAAATATTTGATGCAAGTTCTGAAGCCACAAGGAAAAAAGTTTTGTTTTTATTTAAACGTTTGCAGAAATTGAAATATATGCAATACTTCCATGTCAGACTAGAGGAGCAGTGATAGGCATCTACTGCCCTGACCTGAGTAGCCCACGCTGGCCTGATCTCATCATGTCTCACAAGTTAAGCAGGGTCAGCCCTGGTTAGAACTTGGGTGGGAGATTCCCAAGGAAGTCCAGGGCTGGTACCACCTTTACTCATTTGCCTTGAATACCCTATGGGGGTCACCATAGGTCAGCTGAGACTTAATGGCAAAGATTTATGTACTACTGTATGATACACAGGAATAATTATCTAATGTTGCAGATTGTCTTAGGTAACAATCATAGTACACAATGATTGAACAGAAATTGTCTTTAAAAATATTCATTTCAAAGAAGAAAAAATATTACACAATTTTTACTCCAGTGCTCTCTCCCAAATGTCAGTTTTTGTGTTGGAAAATAAATTATCATTTTTTTCCTGATTTTTAATTTTTTTTTCTAGGCCTTCTCATTCCTATGTAGGAGTCAGTATAGACTGTAGAACTCATTCAAAACTGGGACAGTATAGACTTCGTATGCTTCTTAGAAAGAGAATGAAACCTACGGTACATACTTTCCATTTTGATTTTTTTTTTTAAATCACATGACAATTTACTAAAACCACAAATTACTTCTCCTAAGCTGTTTACATAGAGTTTGAATAGCATGAGAGACGAGACTATGTCTTGTGGAACCCTAAAGGATAAATCCCACGCTGATGGCAACCCTTTGCCTCTGGTCCATAAAGAACAATTTAAAACGATCCAAAGCAAATTTCTTGTGGCCTGTTTCTGCCTCCAGATGTCTTAATAAAGATGATATGCAATATCATCAGATAAATATAGTAGCAGCAACAAAGAAGCATCACCTTTGTCTTCTACGTTCAGCTGGCGATCATCAGCTAAGACCACCAGTGCCATCTCTGCCCCAGTAGCCTGGCCTGAAGCTAGACTGTAAAGGGTCCAAACTCAGAACAGATGAGTTACCCAGGAAGACCTGGATTTGGTCTGCCACTGCTCTCTCAATTACCTTGCCCAGAAAGGCAGGTTAGAGGCTGGGTGACGATTGGCCGTATCTTTTTTTCCTGTAGGGATAATTTTATAATGGTTAATTTATAATGGACAGTAAGGACTCATTAATGCCGTCCGTATATGATTTCAGCAACCGGTCTGGACAACCAGAGCAGAATGGTTGCAGTGCTATAAAATGCCTGACATACCTATACATCCCAAGGGGAGCTGGAATGTAACCCATCTTCTGGATCAGGGTGAAACTACTTTTTCTTTAAAGGATAGGAGATGCTAAAAAAGCTCATTAGAACACAGAGGAAAGTGTAACCTTTGTGTTACAGAATTATTCACATTCTAAAATGCGACTTCCCCTTTGCCCCCTGTATGTTCACAAAAATATTTTCATCTACTTCATGAAGTACTTTGTACTTCATTTTTGGTGACATGCTCAAAAAAAGGTAACCATTTGTTGTAAAATAATGTTTTAGGATATATATTAGGTTGTGGTAGACTGTCTGTTATTTTTTCAATGATAAAGTGGTCCCATACTTTCGAGTACCGTTGGTCTGTTGAAGGAGGAACTTGTTTATTCCCCTGTAAGGCAATCATTGTTTTCGCAGCCACTAATAAACTGGCTATTAGATCGTGTCTTGTCATAGGAATATTAAGATTTTGCCATTGATCCAAGAAAATTGGTTTTCTCTCTCATTCTCAGCAAGTGTGGACCATATTCATATATATTTGAATTTTGGATTTTTGTTCCGATATGCGTTACCTTCCACTTGCCTACATTGAACTTCATTGTTGCCCACTTACCCAATTTGGGTTGTTGCTTTTCACAGTTGTCTTTGGTTTACATCATCCTCAATAGTTTTGTGTCATCTGCAAACGTGGCCACTACCTTGTTTACCCCCAGTTCCAGACCATTTATGAGCAAATTAAATAACACCAACTCCAGTACCAATCCTTGTGGGACCCACTGCACTTCCCTCCATTGCGCGAACTGTCCATTTATTCCTACTCTTTGCTTCCTGTTGTTTAAGCAGTTTTTAATCTGTAAGAGGTCCTGCCTTCTCCTCCCATGACTGCTAGGTTTACCCAGGAGTCTTTAGTGGGCAAGTCCAAGTCCAAGTCCATTTCGAAAGTCCAAGTATATGAGGTCCACTAGGTTGCCATAATGTACATGCTTGTTTACTTTCTCAAAGAACTCCAAAAGATTGGTGAGGCAGGATTTCCCTCTGCAGAAGTCATGCTGATTTTCCCACAGCAGGCCTTTTCCCTCTATGTGCCTGATAATGCTATCTTTGATTACAGATTCCTCTAATTTGCCTGGGACAGATGTTAGGCTAACTGGCCTGTAATTTCCTGGTTCCCCTCTGGCCCCCCTTTTAAAAATCAGTGTAACATTTGCTACTCTCCAGTCTTCTGGTACAGTGACTGGTTTTAATAATAATAAGTTACATATATGAGTCGGTGGTTCAGCCATCTAACATTTAAGATCCCTAAGAACTTTATGGTGTATGCCATCAGGAGGACCTGGAGACTTGCTGGTTTTTAGTTTTCCCAACAGATCTAAAATTTTATCTCTCGTCACATCAAATTGACTCAGTCCTTCATCCTCCCTTCCTGAAAATCACATTGCATAGGTCCATGCCCTACACTTTCAAAAAATTCATTGAGCTTCTCTGCCCTCTCTCCATCTTCCTTTAGCAGTCCTTTTATTCCTTGGTCATTCAAAAGCCCAACTGGCCGGTTTCCTGCTCTGGATACATTTAAAGAAATGTTTATTGTTCATCTTGATGCTTTTAGCAATGTGCTCCTCAAATTCTCTCTATGCCTGGCTAATTAGTAACTCACATTTCTTTTGCCAGAACCTGTTCTGTTCACTTCATTGGGGCAAACTTCCCTCTTTTTAAAATAAACCTTTTTCCTTTTTAAGACCTCCTTGTCTTGAACTGTTAACCATACAGGCAACCATACAGGCATTCTCTTAGACTTGGGAGTACCTTTCCTATCTTGATCAAAAAGAGTCCAGTAGCACCTTTAAGACTAACCAATTTTATTGTAGCATAAGCTTTCGAGAATCAAGTTCTCTTCGTCAGATGCATAATACAGAGACTGGTCAAATTGGTTAGTCTTAAAGGTGCTACTGGACTCTTTTTGATTTTGCTACCACAGACTAACACGGCTAACTGCATCTATTTCCTATCTTGGAGAATTAATTCTATACAGGCTTCAACTTGAGTGGTTTTAAATAGCTTTGAAGCATCCTCTAAAGATTTAACTCTCTTCCCTTTCAGCTTCCTTTTAACTATTTCCCTCCTTTTTTGTCAAGTTCCATCTTTTGAAATTAAGGTTTTGGAGGGGTAACGTCAATGACAAGAACCCTGAGTTTAATAACATTGTGGTCATTGTTCTCAAGTGGTGCAACAATATCTACATCTCTCACTAGGTCTTGAAACTTACGCAGAATCAAATCCAATATCTCTCTACACAGACATTTCCCATGAAATATATTTTCCTTTTCTATTTTTGGAGCAAGGAGGAAGAGTTCTATGGAAATCAAAACTTTCTGACTAGTTTTTTAGTATTAGTAAACCAACTTGTGATGTTGGGAATCCATGGTTTGTGAATACTGCATAATGTAGCCATTAGACAAGGGTGGGATATAAGTTTGGGCTACAAATCTCTCCCCAGTGTCATTTTCCTGATAAGAATGCCTCCCTCACAGCTGTTCTTAGCCCTTGTAGGGGGGAAAAAGGGTACCAAGATGAACAGTTTTAACTGGAGAAACTGTATTGGAGGGGGGGATTAAAACACATTTTCCCCAGTGCTGTGGTACAATCCTTCTCTCTCCCTTATGCACACGTACAGTTTTTTTTGTAGCTAAATTACATATTTGAGCCTCAGTTGGCACTAAATAAAAGGCTTTGCACTACTGGTGTTGTGATTTTTTCCTAAGGGACCAGCACAGCTTCTGTGTCTGTTTTGACATCTTACAGACCTGGCTCTGATTCTGTTGATATCAGTTATAATGCATAACTATGCCGACTTCCACTGTCTTACATATACATGAAAAAATATTTATTGTTTGCCAAATGGAAAGTAAGAAAGGGTTGAGGAGAATGTCTTCGTTTGCATTTTATTTCTGCCTATCCAAGAAGCTTTAAAAAATAAAAAGGAATAGTACCAAATGGGACTAAACATCTGTTTTCAGTTAATATGTGAACTCGGGTGGTGTACTGCTGGCCACACAAAAAACATTTCAAAAGCAAAGCAGTAATAGTTCTCCAATCTAAGCTAGTGTTTGCACATTAACACAGTGAACGGAGCAAAAAGTAGCACCGAAGGCCAACTTTCATTCTGATGTTTGACATAACTTGACTCGAAGTCTTGTTTGCACTGCTGCCTTAAAAATATATATATTTTCAACATGAATAATGTAAATATTTTATAGTGGAAATTGGTTTAGCCTATGTACCTTTCCTTCTTTTGAAATCAGTTTAATTATACCACTTCATTTCTCAGTTTGCATTTAAAATCTATAGCTCATTGTAATCTGTGGATTCCCCTTAATATCTATCATAGCTTGTCCTCTATCACTGCTCCTTTTAGCAATTTTTATAATGCATTATCCATCACATTATGGGAAGATTTGTGTATTTCAGGAATTAAATTTGTTTCATCTGAATTTAAAGCTATGTTATATACTGCTTATGTAAATTTAACTCTTGATTAATCATAAAAACACAATATAACCGTTATGACCAGCTTGTATTTTTTCCAGGGATATCAGGCTAATGATAAATGTGAAGGAATCTTAGTGATTAGGTCATAATCTACCCAGTGCTAATAAAAATGTGATAAACTTTCCTATTACCTTCTCTTGGAGACAAATCAGTAAATCTGATGTTTGGAAAATTTGTGACAGCCTATGGCTATAGACCAGGGGTGGGCAATTGTTTTGGCTCGGGGGCCACTTTGCGGGAGCGGAGGTTAGCAGAGGGCCGCACCTTTTAAAATGATTGCATTCATTAGTTAACTCTGCATTTCAGAAAAGGTATAAATTGTATCATAAAAATCAATAAATATAAATTAATATAAATTAATATAAATTAATATAAATATAAAGTGGTAGTTTTATTCAATGTATTTATTGTGCTAATTTCATATCATCTATAGCTGCAAGCACATTTAATTTTAGAAGGAAATCTCGGTTCAATGCGGATTTTTCTGACTGTCTTGGCGGGCCACAAAAAACTCTGTAGCGGGCCGCATGTGGCCCACGGGCCACAATTTGCCTACCCCTGCTATAGACAATACACTCTGACTGACAGTAAATCATTCATTATGGTCAGTATAAATCAAAACCACTGTTACTCCAAGGGTGATTTTCAACATTTTCTAATGAACAAATTTTGTTAGGGATTGATATGGTTGGAGACACTTCTGTGTGGAGTAGTGTTCGTTATACAGTTTAGATACATTGTTATATAGTGACCTAGCTTTAACCTGTGATCAAGTTGAGAGCATGGGAGGACTGAAACTGCTGTTATTTTGATACAGCAAAATACCAAGGACAGTACTGCTGACAGTGCCTTATGCATTTTCCTCTTCCGTCCTCTCTCCTTTTACCATATCAGGTTTGATTAAATCTCGTTTAACATTTTCTGCTGCCGCAGCATTTTCATTCCTTCACTGTAGCATGTTTTACCAGCTGACAGTACCACTATTTGGCAAACCTGTTCTTACAAACTCATCCTGTTTGTACAGGCTCTTGAATGAGGGTGGGGCATAAATAAATAAATAAATTTACTCCGCTCACCGTGGCCTCAAGTTGCTAGACCACAATGAGGAGTTGGCCTCTGCAGCTTTTATCCCATTTGTTTGCTTTCACCAATAGGGGTTTTTTTCTGCTTCTACCAGCATGCAATCTAACAGCCTACAAACAAACTTGGTAAAAAAAAAATTCCTCTCTTTATTCAGTCATCATGGAGGTAGAAAGAATTATTGAAACCTCAATTTGCTGGAGATATTCTCAGCTAAGCTGACCCTCCCTGCTTTTCTGTTATACTTTAATAAGCATGAACTAAGGTATGAGGCTTTTTTAAAAGCTGCAGAAACCAAATAACCGCAATTTCACAAAAATAAATTTTTATCTTAAAGCATATAATAACAGCAACAACAGTGTGCTTATATCCTACCCTTCTGGACAGATTAGTGCCACGCTCACAGCGGTGAACAAAGTTTTATTATTATCCCCACAATACAGCTGGGGCTGAGAGGAGTGGCTTACCCAAGGCTACCTGCAGAATTCATGGAAGTAATGGGAATCAAACTAGCAGAGTGCTGATTTGCAACCCGGCCACTTAACCACTATACTACCACAGCTATGTATGCAAACAGTGGCTACATGAATAAAAGCATACAGTCAACCAGCATCTGAGCAGAGATAAAATCAAATAAATTTAAATGCAGTCCTCCTTCCCTAGATCTAATCTTTTATCTGTGATAAGAAGCAAAAACATCTTAATGGTTCCAGGTCTGTTGTTCAGGAGTTGTTCACTTCAGTTTTCACTTGTCAGACCTCATGCTTGTATGAGTCTCCTGTTGTCTCATACGTGACTTTCCTCTAAAGTGTGGCTGCCACAAATGACAGTGTGGAGAAATGTCCTCCACCGAAGCATTCACCCGAATAATTAAGTCATTGTGATGCTCTCTGCCCATGTACAGGAGCCCAGCTGCATACTAGTAGCTGGCAGAAAAGAGGAAACGAAAGAACGGAGCCATCAAGCTTTCGGTTATGGTAATAAGTCTGGCTGAAGCAGGACAAGGGCTGACTTCTTCACGTCCTGCTATCAGGCCTCACCCCAAAGAGACAAAATCAAAAAGAGTCCAGTAGCACTTTTAAGACTAACCAACTTTATTGTAGCATAAGCTTTATTGCTTTCCCTTCCACAGAGCAGCTGCAGAGAAAGGCATTTTAGTTCAAGTCACCAAGAGCCCAATTTTGAGAGGAAGGCTCCTGCCTTCCTCTCCATGCTGTTTTTCCCAAGATGAGACAGGCCGGCAGGGAGTTAGTTATTTGTATAACTTTGGAGTACCATGTGAAGTAATCCATGCACATGCTCTTTAAAAATGCCCTCCCCACAGCTGCTGTGCAACTGCAGAGAAAGAGCTGAGTCCAGAGAACCCCGGTCCAACTCACCAAACAACAATGCAGAGTTGTTACAATGCAGAGTGTTAGCGGCTACCTCCTCTGGATCTATGACAAAGACTGCAAAGAGCCAAATGGCTGGAAAGTAAACTCTTCATTTGGGGCAGAACGGGCTCAATGACCTCCAGGTGGGACATCCTCTCCAAGGAAGATTATAACTTCTCAGGACACAAAGAAGCAGCTCTCTTATTCTTCCTCTTTGGGCAACCTTTTGAATGGGCACAAACCACAATGGATTAAGATTTTACCTAGGGGTGCTGTCTTATCCACATGGCAGGGACAATCGAGAGAAGACCCAACTGGGAGATGAAGGGTAATGCTGAACTTTAAACTACTGCAGCTTCGGAGTAAAGCTAGCCTGTCCTAAACAAACAAATATTAGAAGAAGTACTTAGTGTAGGGAAAGAGGACTGCGAGTTGTCCCTTTTTTCTTTGTTCACATGCTTAGCTCAAAAACTTCAACAGAGCACATGTATTCTTTTATTCATGTATTAAACTTCCTTGTAGTTTAAATGCTCTTAGTCTGGTCTCTGAAAACACACCGTGCCTTTTCAGTCCTGGGAAGGGGAAGCAGGTTGTCAGTCCCTGGCAGGTAGACCCCTCAAGCCCATCCACAGTGAACACACGTTGGTTCCAGCGGAAGTAGCTTTATTCGAATCTGTGCAGTTCAGGTCTGTACTCCATCATGGAGTTTGGCAGAAGTGACAATTCAAATCAAGCAGTCTATGTTATAGTTGATTTTCCCATGCTCCAAATGACGGTTGAGGTTTTGGCGCGTGAGCCTACAGTAGTTCTGTGAGAATCTATTTAGTTATGACTATGCATCAAGTCAGGGCCGGCCCCAGAGTTTCTGGTGCCCGTGGTCACGAGCGCACGCACTGTGCGCGTGCACACCTCTGACTGTGTGATGATGTCACGTCATCACGCAGCGCGAGATGGATGGGGCGGCATGCAGAAGCTTCTCCGTGCTCCGCACGCTGCCCCAGCAGCGACTCGCAGCTTCTGCGCCGGGCTGGGGCGTGTGGGGGAGGAGGAGCTCACAGCAGAGCTGGCATGGCTGGCTGCAGCAGTAGCTGCAGCCAGTCAGCCCCATGCCGCTGCCACAAGCCCCAGCTGGGCGCAGAAGCCCTGAGCCGCTGCTGGGGCGGCGCCCGGAGGCTGTGCCCGGCTAGGGCGTGCGGCGGCGGCGGCGGCGGCAGCTTCTGTGCCCAGCTGGGGCGTGTGGGAGCGGAGGAGCGCTCAAGCCAGCCCCATGCCGCCGCTGCTGCCACGCGCCCCAGCCGCGCGCAGAAGCCCCGAGCCGCTGCTGGGGCGGCGCGTGGAGGCTGCGCCCGGCTGGGGCATGCAACGGTGGTGGCAGCGGCAGCATGGGGCTGGCTGGCTGGCTGCAGCAGTAGCTGCAGCCCAGTCATGCCAGCTTTGCTGCGCGCACCTCAGCCCCTGACACCCCCTCCAGCGCCCCTCCAGTTCCCTCGTGCCTGAGGCCACCGCCTACCTGGCCTCCATGGGCGCGCCGGCCCTGCATCAAGTATAAAATACAGTATTCCCAGCATCTGGGAAGAGTAGTGAAAGCTGGCATCTAGACACACCAAGGACACATATTTCTCTAAGATAACCGGGGAAGCCCTTTCTGTGTCCTAAGCAAGTAACATCTGCAATATGGTTATGAATGATCAGAGAGAGTACACATTAAGTTAGCGATAAGGCAGGATAGCTTCAGCATATTGTGGCACAAGCAATACAACTCATAGATAACCATGGCATGGCTGTACACAGACATGACACAGGTCAGATTGCCAGTCCTGGAGTACAATAGCTTGACTGGGCAGAATTGCAGTAGATCACCCCTGCGTTAACTTGCAGCAATTCGGTGGAGCCTCTAAACAGCAGTGCAGGTACAGAGTGGTAGGTGTGTGACTCCAGTTAGCTGGTGATGCTCTGAGAGTTGGTGGCAGTGGGTGGTACCCAGTTTGTTTTTGGTATTCCTGCAGAGGGAGAAGAAGGAATGTTGTCACCAGGTGGAGGCATGGGATGGCTGCTGGGATTTCCTGACCTCCGAGGAACGAACCTGATGGAATATAGGGTAGGGCTTCTGAGTTTGTTCCTTCCCAGGCCGCTTCCCCTCAAAAGGCTTCTTCCTTCCTGGGAGATCTTCTTCTAGCCACAAAGCCTCAAAACCCCTCTCCTATAACTTTAGCAAGGAACAAAAAGAAAAGGCTAGAAGTGTTTGATCACTTTGTGGCCAGATGGTGTGCCCTCAGGCCACTTGCCTCATCGCTTTATAACCCTAAACTCTTCAGCTTGGAATTCGGAAGGAATTGGGTGTGTGTGAAGAAAACTAGATCTTTCTTTTGACCAGACTACCTGTAAAGGCAGTTTGAGCTTACCATCTGAGCATCCACAGAGTGTAAACTCAACATTCAGAAAACAAAGTAGAAAATTTGTACACAAGTACTTCACAGGTTCCTCACGTTGCTTCGCAGGCTCCTCACTAAAACTGTTCTCGTCAGACTTTCCATCCCTTTTATCAGGGCTTTTTTTCTGGGAAAATAGGTGGTGGAACTCAGGACCGCACAATGACATCACTTTGTGTCAGCTGGAACAAGGGGGGAGTTTTTTAAAGTTTAAATTGCCCTCGCTGAGCAGTGCAGAGGGCAATCTAAACTCCCCTCTGTCTGGAGATCAGGGGGCGGGGCCACCGGCCATGTGACCATTTTCAAGAGGTGCCGGAACTCTGTTCCGCTGCGTTCCCGCTGAAAAAAAGCCCTGCCTTTTATTGTACAGTATGTCTGTGCCTTGCTGTCTGTGCTGCATCAGTTGAGGCTGCGTTTGACACAGAAAAGGAACGTTCTGCAAGGAAGTATGGTTGACTGCAAATGGTAACCCGGTGGGGTTTTGTATGGAATCAAAAGGCAGAAGGGAAAAAAACATTTTTGTTTCAGGGAAGCCAGGCTTTTACATCATGTTTATATTTTTATATTCATTAATCTAAAAGGAATAAACTCCTGTGGAAAATCCATTACCAACATCCCAAGTTCCTCCTCTCTTCCTGGAATGGAGCCGCAATGCAAAAGGGAACTGTGAAATAATAACAGAACGGATCTGGAAGCATCTGATGTGATAATTTCTAGCCACCTTATTCTCCTGCAGCCCTGCCCTCACTATCATTTTTAAAATTTGAAACTTTCACAGATAAGGGATTGGGGTCAAGTAGGCCCCTGTTAAAGGTCCCCCAACATAACAAAACCTCAATTTAACGTTGCTACACTTATTTGTAGTTTTGGAAGCTTTGTAGTAGAAAGAAACTGTATATGAGCCATTATAACAGGAATTAAAGTTAGGGCTCATTACAGACCTACATGCCATCTCTACTTTGTTGTAGCTCTGCAGTATGAACAGTATCTTTTAATCTTAAACACATTTTCATAGTTGTGTGTTAAATGACCACCAATGTCAAATGCAAGACATCTATTTAAAAACGATGGCTTAATTGATGTCTCAGATGGACGTCTCTGCTTGTAAGTGGAGATAGTCAAACGCAATGATGGTAGTGGAATGCTTTTTAAAAGTATAGGCAGATTAACACAAGGCTGTGCATCGTCTATAAATAGGCACGGTTGCTACAAAAACTGTCAGCAATATTTTTGTACCCAAGTTGCATGCATTTGTAGTTATGCTTCCTGCTTTTATATTGCTGCATGAATGTTTCCTTTGATAGCAACCAAGGACAATAGAGTGACTAAGCGCTTTAGATTGTTTTAACAACAGTTTATTGTCCAGAGACAGTGGCTTAGAGGTGGCCAGTACCAGCCATCTACAACTGCTGGATGTGGGGTCAGGTTCAGGGAATCCAGCCAATGTAAAACAAGCTCCTGTCTGTTGAGACCTGCAGAGAATTTCTGATTGGATGTGTATCTCATGTAGTTCAGAGACTGAAAGATGAATGGGAGAAGCAGGAAGGTTTCCAGCATCTAGAGTTGTAATTCATCCACACTGCCATCTTAAGCAGAATTACACCCTTCTAAATCTTCTAGATGTAGATGGATGTAGAAGGCTGTAACTCCATTTCGGATGACACTGTTAGAAATCAAAGTACGTCCTCTTGCAAGAGCAAATACTTTTGCTCAGAGCTTTTTTTCAGCGGGAACGCGGTGGAACGGAGTTCCGGCACCTCTTAAAAATGGTCACATGGCCGGTGGCCCCGCCCCCCTGATCTCCAGACAGAGGGGAGTTAGCTCGGCGGTGCAGAGGGCAATCTAAACTCCCCTCTGTCTGGAGATCAGGGGGCGGGGCCACCGGCCATGTGACCATTTTCACCAAGGGCAATTTAACCTTTAAAAAACTCTCCCCCTGTTCCATCTGGCCCGAAGTGACGTTATTGTGCGGTCGTGAGTTCCACCACTGAGTTCCGCCACCTCTTTCCCCACTGCATCAGAAGTGATTGAATGATCTGGTTGATCATGATGCAGAGAGAGGCAGAATTCTGTCCAATGGAGGATCATTAGAAGGAGACTAGGCCCCAACAGACATGCTGTAGTCTTGTCTGTGGGTAGGTACTTGGGCTCAAAGGAATCTTTCATTCATCGTTTCTTGCAGAATACAGTTTGGGAAATTACAGAATTAATGCCAGTACGTATATATACACAGAGAGAGCCGAACTTTGTGCGTGTGGGAATGATTTTTTACAAACATATTTTTCCTGTGTGAAAGGCACTCCCAGAAATATTTTGAAAGTGCAGTGGGGGCAAGAGTGTTGACAAAAGATAAATGCCTTTATTTTCTATGAAGAGACTTTCAAAAACAGTCAGTACGAGAGAGGGAGAGAGCATGTGCACACGTGTATATCACAGAAAATATTGCTCTCCTCAAGAGTGTGTTATGCACATAGCATCTTTAAGACTAGCCAACTTTATTGTAGCATAAGCTTTCGAGAACCACAGTTCTCTTCATCAGATGCATCTGATGAAGAGAACTGTGGTTCTTGAAAGCTTATACTACAATAAAGTTGGTTAGTCTTAAAGGTGCTACTGGACTCTACTATTTTGTGACTACAGACTAACACGGCTAACTCCTCTGTATCTGTTATACACATATTAACTGTGGACAAAAGTAGTCACATTTAAACAATGAATATATCCTTGAAAATTCTGGCATCACAATCTCTACCCAGAATTACTAAATTCTGATTCTAAACTTTCATTTTTATCTTCCTGGAGGATGCCCAGAAACTTGTGCCGACCGAGACAATACTTGCCTACTTTTTCGCACTATGGATCTTGATTTTGTGTGAACGACCCGTTTCTTTTCCATGATAAAGAACTACCTGAAAAATCTACTTTTGCACAACCACAATTCACCCTGCAGCAGTAGGACCACCCATCTAATTTAGACACTTGGTGTTTTGCATTCTGTCATCCAGGGTGAAAATCCATTTGCCATAGGTTCAGTATGTTTGTCTTATCAGTGCATTGTTTATCAGGAAGTTTATCTTTGGCAATGGATATAATCAGGTGAAATTTCTGAAAGAAATGTTGAAGAATGGCTGTCTGAGAGCTGGAAATGTAGCTTCCCCCCTACTCTGAACGAGTCATTTGTGATCTTTTTTGTATCAACCTAAACCTTCCCTTTAATTTAGATTGGATCAAAAATTCCAATGTACTGCAGTGGGCTCTCATTTATTTATTTGGGTATCTGTTTGGTATTTCTAAAATATGAGGTTTAAATAGGTTGTTTAAAACTAACGGTGGTGTCTGCCATTGAGATAGAGGGAGAGACGGGCCAGATTTTTGCTTGTAGACTAAAGAGTCTGAGAGCCAAGCTACAAGTGACGCCTTACACAGGTTGGACACTTGTCAGCTTCCCTCAAGTTTTGATGGGAAATGTAGGCGTCCTGGTTTTACAGCTTGGCTCTCCAAGACCAGGATGCCTACATTTCCCATCAAAACTTGAGGGAAGCTGACAAGTGTCCAACCTGTGTCAGGCGTCACTTGTAGCTTGGCTCTCAGAGTGCCTGCAGGATTGGGGGAACAGAGGAAGATGGATCCAGATTGTTTCCTTATAGCTCTGGGAATTTTCTAGTTGACAGGGCTGGTGGTGGTAGCATTGATAGCTGTGTAGGCCTCTGGCACTGAGAGGCCTTCTCAGCAGGTGCCATCTTTCACACTCTAGAATACAGTCAGGCTCTTAGTTCTCTGCAGAACTGGGCTAACTGAAATGTTTAGGATGGCTGTAAGAGTGATAGTAGGGAAAGACTTGTGCAGAAACCAGCCAAGCACAAGTTAGAACTAGGGGTGTGCAACCCGAAAAGATTTGGGTTTCCCACTTCGGGTAAAAAGATTCAGAAATCCCCGAAATCTGAAGTGGTATGCCGCTTCGGATTCGGGTTTCCAGGTTACTTCGGGATGCTCCATAAAGATTCGGAGTACACTGAAGTGACGAGGGAGGGGGGAGGCTGCCCCCACCCTTAAACACCCACCCCCACCCCACTTACCTAGTGCAGCCAGAGCCTTCCCTGCTGCTGCCACTGCTGGTGTGGCCGGCCGGCAGAGAGGGCCTTCCCTACTGCTGCCGCCGTGGCCGGTATGGCCAACCAGCAGAGAGGGCCAGCCTTCCCTTCTGCCGGTGCCAGGTAAGTGGGGAGGTGGGGAGGAAAGGGTTGGATGGAATGGTTAGGTTTTAAGGGGCTGCTGCTTCCGAAAGGGCCCTTTAAACCTAACCCCCTGGGTCCCCCGAAGCTTTCCGAAGCATTCCGAATGCTTCGGGAAGCTTTGCTTCGGGATTTCTGAATCATGCTGGCCCCGGTTCGGAAATTCCGAAGCTTTCCCGATTGGGTCCAATTTCGGTATTTTACCCGAATCGGATTCCGAAAGCACACACCCCTAGTTAGAACTCAGAGCTCTGTGGTGGTGAGGGTGGCAAAGAAAAGTTACTTTTCTGTCATTATTGCATTCGCTCAGTGCCCTTCAGCAACTTTGTTTTATGTGGTACCTGGCATTTCACATCGTGGATCCCAGGAAAAAACAGTATCTACATCAGCAGTGTGCTAACCAGTTGGCTTTACACATTGCTGATGAAATCGCTGGCATCTGATGCAACTTGGACTCTTCATTGACTTCACAGATGCAGTCTGTTCTTTAGACTTCTGTTACATATACATTTGTTTATAGGTATACTCATACTAAACACGTCATCTCATGTACTTTTCCTAGCCTTTATGGAGAATTCATTAAATGGTTAGAAAAAGTACGAGATCTCTTTGATGTTTGACAGCCAATTAATGTAACTGAAGAAAGAGTAAATTTATAGCTTTTGAATTGTAAGAGTTAATTATAACTTTTAAAATGTTACTTGAGTTGCTAACAAGCAGTGTCACATATGTAATCTTAGGTGCACTAGACATGATCTCGTAATCTTTTTGAGACCCAATCATATTATCTACAGTATAATCACATGTTAAAATTATAAAGATCTATCTAAAACAGTGACTGTCACTTTAGCTATAAAAAGTGTCATGAAGAGAGCTAATTAGGCTTTTGTCGAAGGAACTTTTAGGAAGAAGGTTTTAAGTGAGATATTTTTATCTGGATATCGGGCTTCCAAGACAAGTTCGTTAAAATCCAGTCCTTTTAAACCTCATGTTTTTCAGTTATATTTGAGATGAGAATGTTAAAAGATTTGATATTAATACTATGTTTTGAGGCAATGATTTTAGGATTAATTAGCATCATTATGCAGAGGAGTTAGCCGTGTTAGTCTGTGGTAGCAAAATCAAAAAGAGTCCAGTAGCACCTTTAAGACTAACCAATTTTATTGTAGCATAAGCTTTCGAGAATCAAGTTCTCTTCGTCAGATGCCTGATACAGAGACTGGTCAAATACAGAAGAGCAGGAGAGAGAAGAGGCAATTCCCCTTCCTCCCCCTAATTGCCTCTTCTCTCTCCTGCTCTTCTGTATTTGACCAGTCTCTGTATCAGGCATCTGACGAAGAGAACTTGATTCTCGAAAGCTTATGCTACAATAAAATTGGTTAGTCTTAAAGGTGCTACTGGACTCTTTTTGATTTAGCATCATTATGTATTTTTTAATTTCTTGCCTAATAAAACACGTTAAATCTTTTTTCAGCAAAAGCCATTAGCTCACAGACAAGGTTTCTTCTGGTTTTGGTAAAACACCAAATGCTCAGAACCCTGCTTATTTTGTACTATAAAGATACATTCTGTCTAAGAGGGCGTTTGTCTGAGAGATCCTATTGAAGTGGGGTCTGTGGCCATTTAGCGAATAAGAAAAATTCTTGCAAGGCTAAATTAGTGCCAACCATTAATAGGATGCAAATTGGATGATTTGTTACACTCCTGCCTGTGATGTTCATATGAATACCTTTTAGTTAGTGCAGCCTGTAGAAAATGCTTAGAGATACGAGTCCTGCTGAGTCCTGCTGATGCCCATCTTAATTGCATGAAGTTACTAGAGGGCAATTACTCCAGTGATTTGTATAACTTAGGAAAACATCACTGTTGGAAGGATCTGGTTCAAAAAGCGGCAGTGGCTCACCCATTACTGGGGGGAAATCCTTGGATGCATTAAATCTGAACAATGATGGCCCAGTGTCTAACTTGCCCTTTTAAGGAAAACTTTTGAGAAAAGTGGTCGCTTTTCAACTCCAGTTATTTTGGGATGATGCGGATTATCTAGTTCCTTCTCCCTATTCTGGCCTGGGCATGGCACAGAGACTGCCCCTTGATCCCACTGGTTGACAGTCTTCCCTGACAGGAGGGGTGTGTGTCCTTACAGGCTCTGCTAGATCTCTCAGCAGTGTTTGACACCATCGATCACGTGGTGTCTTACTGGGCCACCTGGCCAGGATGGGCTTGTTCTGTGTTCACTCCATTTACTTCTCGAAGACTTCTTACAGAAGGGAGATTTGAGGGGTTTCTGCTCTGGCTTCTGTCTTTGTCATTCCACAAGGAATGACAAATACCGTCCTCTAGGCATTGAGAAGGGTTACTCAGGCAGTGGGGGTTTGTTGTGAATTTCCTGCATTGTGCAGGGTGTTGGACTAGATGACATTTGGGGTACTCTCAGCTCTATGAGTGTGTTTCTGTTTCTGTGTTACGCTTACTTAGAAAATAGGTTCTGTACTCACCACATTTTGCTTTTGTCTTGCTCTTTCAAGTTGACATTGGCTCAGGAGATAGGTCCAAGCAGAAAATGAACTTGTCCAAAACACATGCTGTATACACATCTACAGAATTTTTGCCTTCACTCCATGAGATGCTAACTCAGCATGAGTATGATGCCTCATAGCTTCTTATAATTTTATTGCAGAGGCCGAATTGCTTCAAATGAATGTCTTGTGTTTAAGGTCTCATTTGAAAATCTATTTTTTTTGTGTTCTGATTCTCTGTTGTTTATGTGAACTGTTTCATTTCCTTACTACCCGCGTGGCCCACTAGGTGGCGCTTGCAACATTTCAATAACAAAATTGCCTTCAGAAAGCCACTTTCATTTTTGTATTTCAGAACTAGGGACCTCATTAAGCGTTGAGCCAGTATTTTTATAGATGCTGTACTATTTTTGTAGTCTTCATTAAAATTAACATGATTTCTGTTTGAATAAATAAAACCAGATAATTTATTGTAACAGATTTGCTTCATAGTTGAACAGAAAGATTCGAGTCTAGTAGCACCTTAAAAACCAACCAGGATATAAGCTTTCAAGAGTCAAAGCTCCTGTCATCAAATCCAAGTAGAAATGGAGATCCCGACACCTTTATATCTCAGTCAGAAGGCACGAGGGGTGTTGCAAAAGAATGGCGTCAGGATGCAAAGGTACAATACAGCTTCATGTGGAATCTGAAAGCTGACTCCATTCTGGAGGCGGAAAGACAACTCTCCAATACTGCTTTCGACAAACAACTAATCTCAGACCCTGTTCAGGAATAGCCCCCCCCTTAAACAGGATTATAAAGGAATGATAAAGGAACAAATCTATACAGACACACCACAGGAAACGCGACCAGGCACTTTGTTTTCTGCCCCAAATACACAGGATGTCCTGTTGTCTCAGGCATAGGCACCTTCTCTATTGTGGTTTCTGGATATATGGACTCGATTCTCAGACCCTTTGCCATACAGTCTGTTAACAGTCTTCCAGGTAGCTTTATATACACCAATATCCCCCACAAAGATGAACTACAAGCCTTGAGTAACAATCACTAACAACACCACAGCTGACTTCACTGCCTAGTTGTGCCAGTTTGTGCTCACCTGCAACCGCTTCAGATTTGGTGAAGATCAATGGATAACTGCATGGTACTGCAATATGCCAGCATGTTCATGACTGACTTGGAGCAGTGCTTCCTCCGGTCCTACCTGTTAACACCCCTCCTGTACTTCAGATTTATTGATGACATTTTTATCATCTCGACACATGGGAAAGAAGCACTCGAGGGATTTCACCAGGTCTTTGGAATCCTGCATCTAGATGACAAAAAAATCACACGTATGCTTGAGACATGCTGTCATTTACTGATGCTTCTAAGACCTACTTTGCAATCCCTTTGCTCACAACAGTAATTTTTGTCAAATCAAAACTGAAAAATTTGGCTAAAACTTGTGTCTCAAAATCCCAGATATTCAATATCAACAATCTAGATCCTTCTGCTATTTCTGAAAACACCCACATTGAGTAAATTTCATCAGCATTAATAATGGCTGTTTCAGGCCTAGTGATCTCTTATACATTCACTTCTTAAAATAAGAAGCTTTTAAAAAATTGAGGCAAACCATCCAGCCTCTATAACCGATAATCCTCCACTTAGCCTAACCACCAATTAATATTTATTTAGTGTAGTTTTATCCAACCCGTCCTCCAAGGACCTCTAGACAAGGTGGGTGGTTCCCCTATCCATCGGTTGATTCTCACAGAGTACACTATCTCATGATCCAGTCTTCTCCTTGGCATTTCTTCTGTTTGTACCTGTGTGTGTGTATATCTATATCTATATCTATATCTCTGCCAACTCAGGTATCTCATGAGGTTGGCTTTGGCTTACAAAAATTCATTCATAATAAATGCCTTTAAGGTGCCAAAAGGCTCTTCTGGACATGCCCCTTCAACAAACACCGCCCCCCCCCCCCCCCGTCTATCAAAAAAACTGTGTCTGATCTATCAAAATTTTTGGAAACCCAATTCTAGAAGAACTCTGCAAGGTTTTTCTGGGTGCATTTCACCTGCTGTGCTTCCTTTCGCCCATATATAGATGACTAATTAATGAAACAGTTGTTTGTAACCTGTGTCACTGCTTTTGTTTGGTGGAGGAATGGCATATTTTCAATTCCCGGATAAAACAGCTGCACTTTTAAAGCATGTTGTGCTGCTGGGGATTAGTGCTGGAAACACGGATCCATCACAGTATTTTCTGCTTTTCTTGGTCCCCAGGAGAGCAGCCTCTGCTACTGCCTTGAGATTTTCTTTTGTGAATTGTAAATCTTGATGCACCACCATGAGGCTGTGCTTCATTTTTGTCATGTTTTCTTATAGAGCTGAAGACAAGTGGGAAAAAAGGAATCATTTGTTGCCCACGGTAATGCCATTCACAAAAACTGACTGGTGCCATCTACACTTTTGAATGTGGAATCAGCTTAAATATGTTAGTTCCAGTGAATGGGGTTGTAGTTTTATTTTTTTAAAATATGTCAGTTACATCTCATTGATGACAAGTACTTGAGGGTCAAATGGTTGGGGGCTCCCAGACTTGGACGCTAGACTTGTTTATGTTGTGCCAAGTATGGAGGCAACTCTAATAAGAGAGACAAGATTCTGGGCAGGATGGGAAGATGGACAGAGCTGATCGATGGGGCACAGTCCAACGAGAGGTTCTCCTATGCAATCCCCATTGAAATGAGTGGCAGGAATCCAAATGGCAGCCAGATGTTATTCACTTACGATCATGGGGCACAGTGGGACGCTCTTTTGAGCAACCTTCGTTCAAAGGGAGCTGTGCATTGTTGACCTCTGCTGACCTAATCTTTATGAGAAGGTAATATTCATGTGGACACTATCACAGCACACTTTACTAGGGCATGTTCTCTGCTGCAACTACTACACGTTTCCTTTTGTTCCTCTTTCCAGAACTCAGTTACCAGAGTCTAATTTGTTGCGGGTGAATCTCAGATGCTGACCTTGAAAGACTATGGGATGAAGGAAAGCATATCTGAAATTGGCTGTTTATTTTAAGCTGCAGATAATTTAGTTATTTATTTCTAAGATAAGAGAGTGAGAAATTGCACAAATGTGTTTTAAACAGAGTATTAGTTCTGAGACGAGGAAAATAACTTTTGGCGTTATAAGCAATCCAGTAACATTGTAAACGTCTTTTGTGAGAGAATGTGGAGAGGGTCTTTATTTAGAGGATATGCTGGCTTTTAAAGTAATGTTACTTGCTTTATTATGGCAGTTCTTAGGTTCTTGATATAGGGTTAATAATATATCCTACCTTAGTGAACATGTTAAGCTGCTGTACATTGAGTCAGACCATTGGCTTTGATCTCACAAAGTGCCAGTGGAAAATGCTGACCGTCTGAGATCTTCCCCACCATTCCCGTTCCCTCCCCCAAAGGAGAAGACTGATCTTGTTCCTTCCTTTCCCCCTGCAGTAGTCCAATCCATGCAACAGTTAGCATAGATAAATCCCAAACGTTCCACCCTGGGAACAAATGTTTCGGGGGTCGGAATGGGAGAAGATCTTGCGAGCTTTGTGTGCACTGCTCATGAGATCCAACCCATTGTCTTTGCTGACTGCCAGTTACTGTTCAGAATTTCAAGCCGAGAAAGGTCTTTCTCGTTACCTCCTACCTGATTATTTAACTGGAGGTGACACGGGAATTGAACTTGGGACCTTCTGTGGGTAAAGCAGGTGCTGTGCCCTTGAGCAATGGTCCTTCCCTTGGCCTGGTTTGTAAGCATTTCTGACATAATATATATTTTGATCCCATAAGAATTTTTATCATCTTAATGGAAGATTTTACTTTGAAGAATTTCAAAATGATGTATGGTGACTTCTGCAGTTTCAGGGGACTTCTGTCATTATAAGAAATTGATTTTTAGCTCTCTGTCTTGGAAAATGATTCCACACTCTGCCCAAACCTTAGAATGTTTCCAGGAAAGGCTGTAGCAGGACTGAAGTTCAGGACTTTCTTGTGGCCTTGATGAATGTTGAGATTGTGATGCTTCGCCAAAATGAAACGTACTAATAGCTGGGAGAGTGTATATTCCCATCATAAGTTAGGCATAATAAAATAGAATTCTTGTTTTAGAGGGGGAAACCTGAAGAACTATGCACACTTTGTTTGACAACCTCCTCTTCCCCCTAAGCAAAGTATCACTGCCGCTGACATCCACTGTGTTGTGGAGTAATGGTATTCACATATTCAAATCTTGCTTGAGTTGAGAAGCAGGCTAAAACCATTCATGTGAACTGGACTTAATTCTAAAACAAGCATTGCTGTTGTTTCAAAATATGACTACTCCAGGGTGATGGTTTTTAAGGTTTGCTGCGCTGAGAACAGCTCTTTTGGTTTGCTAACGTTGTGCAGCTACATAACTGTCTTGTCTTACAGCTACTACTTGGCATGTCTCCAGCTGTAATCAATCAACTCAGCTGCTGCAGTTGTGGCTGTCCTCAGCTGAAGCTGCATAAACACAAGGAGGAAAACTCTGCATGCAGCTGGCGGTTTTTTAAAAAAACATATTCCCATTGCAGCCATTTTCATTGCTGTAGAAGGGAGGCGATTTTTTTGGTTGAAACTTTGCTACTAAAATAAAAGGGGATAGTCCAGAACCATCAAAGAGCCTTTTCATTGTTATTTTCATTGTGGCCATGGGAACCACCCAAAGTGCATCAAAACTCATTGGCGGTCCCGCAGTGCAGTTTAAGAACACAGTTCTCAGGAATTTTGCTATAGCAGCAAAACCATAAAGGAGCTCCTTAAAAGACAAATTCATGTATTGAACCTTTCACTTTCGATCAGAAGCATGAAGAGAATTCTCTGCATCTAACTTGCTGTCTTCCATTCATGTACCTGTCGGGGGAGGGGGGGAATCCTGCCCCCTCTCTTTTTTTCTCAGTCTCCAGGGAGGAGAGCTGAGGGTGCAGGCCGGCTGGCGAGGGGCTGGGAGTTGAAAATGTGCTTTCCAATGGATGCCTCCCATACTGGTCCCTGCTTCCTCTCCATGCTGCTTCCTCCTCCCCTTTCCCATAATGATCACTACTGCTGCTCTCTCCCCCTTGCTGCCTCCCACCATTGCTACCACCTCCCATTGCTGCCATTGTCTCTGTCACCTCTGCTGCTTTCTTGCCATTTTTGTCACTACCTTTCTCCCTTCCCCAACCGGCCTGCAGTTGTTTTCTCCCCCTCACCTCAGGCACTTCTTGTTTTTCTTTTAAATTACCCAGCTATGCCAGCTGTGACCTAGTGAGTTCTCGATCAGTAGGTTTTAAATACTTTGCACTGTATATGCATGCTCATATCTTGCTTCTTTGTTTTGGGGGGCTTCTCAGGGTCTCCTATTTATTTGTTTGTATTTTCATGCAAACTTGGGGTTTTCCTCTGTTTGCAGAAATGCCTACCCAGTCCTTACCTGGCCCCATTGTGTGGATTTTTTGATCTGCATGTTAGGGGCCAGGTTTGGGATTTGTATATAATACATACAAACACAGGGAACAATGTGAACAGTGGGTTAAGTAGTGATGAAGGGCAAGCGGTATCGTTTGTGACATTTCTATGCAAAAAAGTATACAAGATAAGCACATGACATGACCGTTTACAGCATCTTTAACTAGTAATACAACTATGTGATATATTGGAGTAGTTTTAGCTGGTAGTTGCTGGTTCTCTGTCACTTATTCTTTTGGGCTTTTCGTGTAATAGGTTTGACATGGGATACTAATCTGGCTGTGTTAATCTTGTTCTTCACATCATTGAGCTAATACTGTAGTTTTAAGAATGCCTACTATAAATCCTTTAGGTATAAGTCTCTGCCCAAGGAAATGAAATAAATGTGGTTTTAATTGTAGGGCTTGGATGTGGTATGCTGAGGATGGTAGCTGGAAATGGGAACATTTGTGAACCAGTATTTTCTCAGTATTAAAATGGTGATTGTTTGTCCGTCCTGTGGCTACAGGCTTTTGTTCAAAAAGGGAACCTGCTGTGGGGTCAGGTTGTTGGCATCCAGCTATGGAAGGACGGTGACTTTAAAAGCTGGTTTTTAAAATAAATACTTATCTCCAGTGCAACAAATATTTCTGTCTTTTCTGAAATCTTAAGGGGGGTTGTTGGTCGTCTGGGTGTACTAATATGGATAGCTCCACATCATTCCTTTATCCTACATTTCTTTCGTGACTACTTTTGTTCCTTTTTCTGTTTGCTTGACAGTATAGAAATTCATTTAATTTGCTTATATATTTTTAATATTTTATTTATACAAGTGAGACATTTCAATAATTATTTCAGGAAGTTTTTTTGCAGCTTGGAGGGGAGGGTGCAAAGAACTTCTTCACATACAAAAAAGAAAATTAATCTTTTAAAAACCCCGATACGCAAAAAGGTAATAATTTAATGAGATGTACTTCCCTAAAGGTTTTTTTAAGGTACAGTAGCAGGCAAGTTCAATACCCCAGAAACCAAAGAAAAGTCAAATCCATGGCCGTTACCCACACTACTCACCTTCTTCCGGAACGGGGCTCAACGTCACGAAAAAATCGCGGAAGATAGCGTCTTCTCACGCGAGTTTTGCGTGACGTCGTGCAAAACTCGCGCAAGAAGGCGCTATCTTCCGCGGTTTTTTTGTGATGTTGTGCCCCGTTCCGGAAGAAGGTGAGTAGTGTGGGTAACGGCCCATATTTAACCAAAGCGTGGGGGATTTCCCCACCTCCCATAAGCGAAGACAGTTTTTCTTGATCCCCAGCTCCTTTTACCGTCATCTGACTTAGGTTTTCTGCTTATGGTGACAAGTTTGAGACACAAAAATAATTCCTTTTAGCATTAAATGTATGACATATCTATTTAAATGTTTGAGAAGTTTCAAGTGAAGAACTTGTAGGAAAGATATGCAAATAGATTTTAACACTGAGGCATCTGTAAGGATTCGCTCCCCCCCCAACACACGCACACATGCATGCGCGTGCGCGCATGATGTCTTATTTTGAAATGAGGGGAAGGTGGGAATGTACGGCTCCCAAAGCTGCTCCACTTGCTGATTTTGTAGCATGCAAGCCTGTCATTAGAATTAAAAGCCAAAAATAAACAACACAATCCAAACCTAGGCAACTACGTAAATAAAGAATAACACCTTCTGAAACAAATGCGAATGCAACAGAAATATTTTTGCTTGGCACCAAAATAAAATCAAGGGTGAGTCTCCTGGGCAAGCTATTCTACAGTTTTGGCACCACCGCTGAGAAGTAATGCTGGTGACAGGAGCACCTCCGTTGATGACCTCACTGACTGGGCAGGACCGCCTGGCAGCAAGCACGTCTTTAGACACCCGCACATTCTAGTCTACCAACAAAGGATGTATTGTGGTCTGAGACAGGCAGTGGGAAGACTCAAGCGGTCCCTTGAGGTCTGTTCCTGCCATCAGGGATAAACTTAGGGCCTAACAGTGCAAAACATTGGATCAGGAGGCATGTAGGGAGAGGGGTGGGTGGGTTAAGTCCAATCTGAAAAGTCCTCCAAGGAATCATTGTTGCCCCGTGAGGGCTACAGGTTTTAGGATAAGTTAAGTGTCCTCAGTGAGGTAAATAGTGGCTCCCAAGAGTCATTATGCCCTGATCTGGTTAGCCCAGGTAAGCCTGATCTTGTCAGATCTCAGAAGCTAAGCAGGGTCAGCCTTGGTTAGTAATTGGATGGGAGACCTCCAGTGAAGACCAGGTTTGCAGAGGCAGGCAATGGCTAACCACCTCTGTCCATCTCTTGCCATGAAAACCCTGCCAGGGGATGCCATAAGTCAGCTATGACTTGAAGGCACTCTCTACCACCGAGAGTCATTGCAGGTCATGAAAATGATTTTGGGGAGGAAGGATTATGCCCCACTTCCCATGCCTCAAGCTAAACCCTCTCCCAGTGCCAAGGAATCAAAAGTTTTTTCCCCAGGAACTTATGCACATGTCTGTTTGACATGGGAACAAATTGGGGGATAATGTGTCATATTAGGCTTTAGCATTGCTGGATTCACAGGATATTTCAAAATCTCTCTTCTTCCACTAGTTGTGATTCTGTTTCTCTTTGTTTTACGATTTAGCAAAATATGATACAGTTCTTTCTGACGATTTTATGTGGAATATACAAACAAAAGAATATTATGTTATCTCAACTGGTGGCCTTTTGGGGATCTCCAGACTGGAAAAGTACCAGTCTGAAGGACTTTCATGCCCCATTAAACTCATTCATTTGAGACAGACAGTTCTCTTTTCCTATCATTGTTCTATGTAGGGCAGGCATGCCAGCTAGGACAGAGCTTGGCAGAAGGGACGTCATGCTTGTTCACACAGCATAACAATACAATTCTATTTTTATTTAGGTGATAGTGATAGGAATTTGCATAACCTTCTTGTCTGCACAGGACCATCTCAGAAGGAAACTGAATCTTGGAAAGGCAGCCATGAAGGAACTAGAAAAGATCCTTAAGGATACCAAAGTGTCACTGGAGACCAAGATCAAAATAATTGATCCTGTGATGTCCCCCATTACTACATATGGGTGTGAAGGTTGGAAACGAACAGGAATGAAGTTGAAGAAAACTAACAGGAATGTTGATTTATTTGAAATGTGCTAGAGGAGAGTTTTACGGGTACTGTGGACTGCGAAAAAGACAAAATAAGAGGTCTCTAGATCAAGTCAAGCCTGAATTCTCCCTAAAAGCTAAAATAACAAAACTGAGGCTATCGTACCTTGGTCACATCATGAGAAGACAAAACTCACTGGAAAAGACAATGGTAGGAAAGGTTGAAGACAGTAGGAAAAGAGGACATGACATGAGATGGCCTGACTCAGTAAAGGAAGCTACGGCCTTCAGTTTGCAAGATCTGAGCAAGGCTGCTAACAATAGGACAATTTGGAAGTCATTAATTCATAGGGTCGCCATAAGTCAGACGTGACCTGATGGCACACAACACGCATGCACGCACACACTTACCTACACTATCACAACAAATGGAATAATGTTCTCACTTAATTTTACATATAAGTTTCTCAAGGGATTGTTGTTGCGGAATCAAGAATACTACATTGTTTACAGAAAAATAACTTATCGTTAACCCACTTACATATACTTAAATGTTCGTACTGCTTTGGGGATTTGTGCGTGTCTGAGTTTTCTTTGCAGGCATTGCATTTTTGCTTAGAAATACAGGAGCGCTAAGTAGGTGATACCTTTTATGTCTTCAGTGATAGATAAAGGGTCTTAAGCAGAGTCGCACCTTTCTAACACCGTCAAAATCTTAGAAGGATTTAACTCTGCTAAGAAGTGCACTGTGACTCATACAGGAAGGGTGAAAGGTTTGCCGAAGCCATCTTAATACCTGAAGAGGAAAATCTAAAGGAACCTGTACTGACTACTTCATATGGGGCATGGTCCATCAGGGAGATTTTGTGGGCAGCCCTACTTGAAATGAATAGCAGCTGTGTAAAATGTGCTAGGTATATATGAATATAATGCTGCTTCATAAAATCAGCAAAATTTATTAAATGATTTTTAAAAGATATTATTTTTTTTCAAATATTAATCATTAGGCTCTTCCTTGCTCTAGTTTTTAGGATGAGAAATGGCTAGTAGTTTAGCATAACAGATAACTTCAAAGTAGAAACATAGAAACATACAGCCAGAAGGTATCCCAACGGCCATCCAGTCCAGCCCCCTGCACAACACAGGAAATTCATAGCTATCCCCCCACCCACACCCCCCTCAATGATCCCTGCTCTATGCTCAGAGGAAGGGAAAATATGTCCGGGATCCCTGGCCAATCTGGCTTGGAGGAAAGTTCCTTCCTGCCCCCAAAGTGGTGATTGGCATTGCCCTGGGCATATAAGAAAGGGCCATGAGAGCAAAGCACCAGTTCATCCCTTTATGCCGTCCCGCTCTTGATCTGTGTACATTCATATTAAGTCAGAGAATCTTCATAGCTTCCAAACCTCCAAGGAAGGAGAGTCCACCACCTCCTGAGGAAGCCTATTCCACTGAGGAACGACTCTAACTATTCTAACTTCGTTGTCCTCCTTTGGACATGTTCCAGCTCATCAACATCCTTCTTACACTGTGGTGCCAAAATTGTACACAGTACTCCAAATGAGGTCTAACCAGAGCAAAGTGATACCATAACCTCACATGGTCTGGACACTATACTTCTGTTGATACAGCCTAAATTCACATTTGCCTTTTTAGCTACAGCATCACCTTGCTGACTCATGTTCATTGTATGATCCACTAAGACCCCTAGATTCTTTTCACATGTACTACTGCCAAGACAGATCTCCCCCATCCTATGTGTGCCTTTGATTTTTCCTACCCGAATGCAGAACTTTACATTTATCTCTGTTGAAATTCATGTATTAGTTTTAGCCCAGTTTTCCAGCCTGTCATGTTCACCTTGTATTTTGTTTCTGTCTTCTATTGTGTTTGCAACCTCTCCCAATTTAGTATCATCTGCAAATTAAATAAGCACCCCCTCTATTCCTTCATGCAAGTCATTTTAAAGATGTTGAACAACACAGGGCTCAGGACAGATCCATGAGACACTCCACTTGTCACTCCCCTCCAAGAAGATGAGGAACCATTTACAAGCACTCTTTGGGTACGATCTGTCTACCCGCTATAAATCCATCTAACAGTAATGAGATCCAAACCACATGTTACTAACTTGTCAGCCAGAATGTCATGTGGAATCTTATCAAAAGTCTTACTGAAATCAAGATAAACTATGACCACAGCATTCCCTTGATCCGCCAAAGTAGTAACTCTCTCAGAAAAGGAGATAAGGTTAGTCTGACATGAATTGTTCTTGAGGAACCCATGCTGGCTCTTAGTAATCACAGCTGTCTTTTCCAAATGCTCAAGAACTGTTTGATGATTTGTTCCAGGACTTTTCCAGATATGGACAGCAAGTTTACGGGTCGATAATAACCTGGCTCCTCCTTTTCCCCCTTCTTGATAATGGGGACCACATTTTCCTGCCTCCAGTCTTCTGGCACCTCACCTGTACTCCAAGAATTCTCAAAGATGATAGACAGAGGCAAATCATTTTAACTGGACCCCCTATTTTGTGGGGTGTTGGGGCCATATCCATTTTTACCTTCAACAGAAGATGGTCTTACCACGGTTCAGGCCAAATCTCCAACGATGAGCCAAGACTTCCCCTGAAAGTTTCAGTGCAAAATATTAAGTCCAAGGTGTGGCCTCTTTCATGTGTAGGGGCTGTCACTATTTGAGAGAGGCCCAGGATTGCCAGGGAAGCTATAAATTCCTGAGCTGGGCCTAACTTGGGACACTCAACATGGATGTTAAAGTCCCCCAGAACAATCAGGCTGGGTGTCTCCAATACCACATCCGCTAGCAGCTCTGCCAGCTCAGAAAGAGTGCTTACTGGGGAGCTGGGCGGTCTGTAAACAAGCAGGATGCCCAATCTATCCTTAATTTCCAAAGACAGGAACATGCAGTCAATGCCAGCTATAGTTCGTACTGGGAGTCTATGGAAGTTGAAGGACTCATGGGGAATAATAGCAGCTTCTCCTCCCTGACTACCATAGTGAGGTTGGTGTAGGACTGCATAGCCAGGGGGAGTTAGTTGGGATAGACATGCCATGTCATTTTCTTGTAGCCATGTGTCTGTTAGGCAAGTCACATCAATTTCCTCTTCCTGTAATGTCCCAGCAATTTATGTAACCTTGGTCCTAACAGATCTAGTATTGCACAGTATTAGTGTAGCAGGGGAAGCGGAAGTGACCCCATTATTGGCAGGTGGAATGCTAGAGAGGTTAGATAAACAGCAAGCATCGTTGCTTGATACTGGTTGCCTTTGGTAAGTCCTGCCCACATATTACCATCAGCCACCTTCACTTTAATAGTAAACCCACCAGCCATTTTGCACCTCATGACCACATATTCAATTCTCAGACTAGGGGTGCCAGACCCCCGGTGGGGGCGGGGGATCCCCCGCCCTCGCCCCCCCACACCCCACCCTCACGTACCTGGCCAGCGGGGGGGGGGGTGCACCTCTGTGCGCTCCAAACCGGGGGATTCTTGCTGCTGCCTTCGTGAATTTGAAGGTGGCTTTTGATACTGTATCCTGTGCAAGACTGTGGCATAAGCTAAAATCGACATCTCTTGACAGGAGACTTTTGGCTTTGATTGAGATTCTCTAGTCTAACCCCACTGCACAAGTGCGCTACAGGTTAGGTGGACAACTTTCCGATGTAATTTCCCTACAGCAGGGAGTGCATCAGAGATGTGTGCTTGCCACTTTATTGTTTAAGCTGTATATTAATGATATGAGTTCTGTTGCTTCCACCCAGGATTGCTTTTCTCCATCTATTGCTAATGTGAAAGTTCCTATTTAACTCTTTGCTGATGATGCAATTCCCCTATCAAGAACAACTTCAGGACTGTTCTCTCTGATCCAGGCTTTTGTCTCTTATTGTTTAGAAGAAAGCCTGATAGTTAAGTATCAAAAATCCAAGATCGTTGTCTTCAGTAAAGAATCGCATGTACGCCATAAGTGGCAAATTCATGGTAGAAACGTCAAGGAGCTCCCCTGTTTTAAATACCTAGGGGTTTGATTTGATCACAGATTAACTTCGTTAGTGCAAGCTGCTCTTGTTATCATCTGTTGTTTCTTTTATTCATCTGGGGCTCAGTATATTCCAAGTACCATTAAACTCTTCAACACCAAGGTAGCTGCTCAAAATTTATATGACGCGGGTATTTGGATCGATAAAATAGGCGAGTCCTTTGGTTAAATTATTCTTAAATTTCTACAATCCATCTCTGAAATTCTGAATTGTGTAGTCAGGGTATCCCTCCAAGCCAAATTAAGACAATAATCTCTTGACGCTTGGGCTTGAATGAAGGTTTTCCCCTCAAAGTTAAAATCACACACTATACTTGGTTTGTTGGTATTCTTCCATCTGGTCAGCTTCCTGACTGTTGTTCGTATCTGACTGTTCCTCAGTTTATGCGTGCCTTGATGTTGGCACTCCTAAATGCCTTACCATCTAGAGTTTTGCAAGGGAGCTATCGTAGGGTACCATACTCTGACAGTCTACGCGACTGTGGTGTAAATAGTATGAACACTTAATATCACCCGACTTTTGACTGCAGCTATTTTTCTGAGGCTAGGAATCTTAATTTTTTCTGTTCCAAAATATAGATCATATGGAGACATTGCCTCTTTTATTAGAAGATAATAGTAGAGCCATCACTCTTTCCATTGCAAAATTTTATATACTTGTGATTGATTTTTGGAACCATTTAAACGTGCAGTGCAATCCTATGGAGAGTTACTCCAGTCTAAGGCCATTGATTTCAATGGGCTTAGACTGGAGTAACTCTGTATAGTGTCAGACTGTGGCTAGATAAGGCACTCTCTGCAAGGTTCCCTTTAGAAGCAAGAATAAGTCCAGTGTCTGGCAAAGGAAGTTTTATTGCAGAAAAGGTCCATTATAGTCCACTGTCCTGAATAGGAGACTCAGGATGGTACATGATCATTGTTACCAATGAAGAGCAAGCATAGGATACAGAGTAACAATACCCATCTGGAACAGCCTCCCCCCACAGTTCTCAAAACAACATCTTTCAGTCCTGGGAAGCTGCTCTCCTTCAAGGCCAATGCTTGGTGGAACGGTGTTAGACACAACAATCTCCTCTGGTGGGAATGCTGCCTGGGAACTGGTGCACCTGGGGAGAAAGCACTTAAACACTAGAAGCATTAGAAAATGGAGTCAGTACAGTTTAGATATATACTGGACCTGACATTCTGCCCCCCTTAAAATAGATCCCCCCCAGGCTTATAGCGAGTATGAAAAGCTTTGGTTAATCTAGGAGCATGAACATGTGCAGAGTTCACCCATTCATCGTAACCAGAATCAAAGTCCTTCCAGCGAATGAGGTAAAAAAGCTGGTTTCGCTTGAGCTTAGAGTCCAAGATTTGTTGTACCTCATAGTGTATTTGGTCGTCAATTAAAGTTGGAATGGGTGGAGCTTTGAGGTGCCATTTGTTGTCGGTGGGAGCTCTTTTTAGAAGGCTAACGTGGAACGTATCATGCACATGGCGTAGGTTTTTAGGCAAAGTTACAGCAACAGTTACCTTATTTATTATTTTGCGCACAGGAAAAGGTCCCAGGAATTTTAGAGCGAGTTTGCGGCTGGTTTGAGCTAGCTTTAGGTTCTTTGTGGAAATATACACATGATCTCCAGGTTGTAATTCCCATTCGGCCACACGATGGCGATCTGCGTATTTTTTGTAATCCAGTTTGGCTTTTTCAAGGTGTTTCTTAATAAGAGTCCACTGCTGCGCCGCCTCCCCCCACCATGAAGATACATCTGGCAGTTTAGAGGAATGGAGAGGGGGTGCGTCTAACGGGAAGGGATCGAAGTGAGTCCCGTACACAATTTTGAATGGAGCCTCTCCCGTTGAAGCGTGTACACTGTTGTTATAGGAGAATTCGGCTAGGGGGAGAAGGTCCACCCAATTATCTTGTTGAAAATTAATGTAGCAACGAAGAAATTGTTCTAAAATTTGGTTAGTTTTTTCGGATTGTCCGTCGGTTTGTGGGTGGTGGCTTGAACTGATGCCTTGTTCAATATTCAACATTTTCAAAAGCTCCCGCCAGAAGTTGGCAACGAACTGTCCGCCGCGATCCGAAATCACCTTGGACGGAAAAGAATGTAATTTCACGATGTGTTTTAAAAACAGATCCGCTAGCTTTCGCGCGGAGGGTATAGCAGTACAGGGGATAAAATGTGCTTGTTTGGAGAACAGATCTACCACCACTAAAATACAATTATGTCCTTTTGAGATAGGTAGATCAGTAATAAAATCCATGGATATTACTTCCCAGGGTCTGTTTGGTGTTTCCAATGGTTGCAGGAGACCCGGAGGCTTCCCTTTCCTGGTTTTGGCGCTGAGGCAAACAGGACAGGAACTAACGTATTGGGAAATGTCTTTGCGCATGCCCGGCCACCAGAATTGTCTTTGGACGAGATGCAAAGTTTTTAGATACCCATAATGTCCAGCAGTGGGAGCATCATGACAGCGCTGCAAAATTTCCAGTCGGAGGCTGTCTGGGACATACAACTTGCCCCCGGCCAACCAATCCCCTTGGGGGGATTGGGTCAGTTTGCTCCGCGGAGCTCTATCCCCCTCCTTCTCTATTTCAGCTTTAAGTTTCGATTTCCATTCCTGGTTGGCTGGGAGGGGCTGCTTGGCACGGCTGCGAGTAGTCACCACGCCCCCAAGTTGCTTAGGCGAGAAGACTGTGTTGACCGTCTCCGCCCGTTTGCTCTTATGTTGGGGCATGCGCGATAGGGCGTCCGCCAGAAAGTTAGTTTTGCCCGGGAGATAATTTAGAGTGAAGTTGAATTTCGAAAAGAATTCCGCCCACCGCAATTGCTTGGCATTCAGTCTGCGTGGGCTCCGGAGGGCCTCCAAATTTTTATGGTCTGTCCAGACCTCAAAAGGGTATCGTGCCCCCTCCAGCCAATGTCTCCAGTTAGTAAGGGCTGCTTTTACTGCAAAGGCCTCCTTCTCCCACACATTCCAATTCCTTTCCGCCGCAGAAAATTTTCTAGACAAGAACGCACAAGGACGCAATTTCCCATCCTCCCCCTTCTGTAGCAAAACCCCCCCTATCGCCGTATCGCTGGCGTCGACCTGTACTATGAAGGGGGATTGTTCGTTGGGGTGGGAGAGGATGGGTTCTGTTACAAATTGTTCTTTTAGGCAGTCGAAAGCCGTTTGGCAATCGGGGGTCCATTGTAATTTGGAAGAGGGTTTCTTAGCTTGGTCCCCTTTATCTTTGGTTTTCAGCAGTTCTGTTAAGGGGAGCGTGATTTGGGCGAAATTTGCTATGAAGTCTCTATAAAAGTTGGCAAAACCCAGGAAGGATTGCAGTTCTTTGCGGGTGGTGGGCGTTTGCCAATCTTGTATCGCCTGTATTTTGGCTGGATCCATTTTCAGACCCTCTTGGGAGATACAATACCCAAGGTAAGTGAGTTCTGTTTTATGGAATTCACATTTGGACAATTTGATGGGCAGTTTATTCCTCATCAAGGTGGCCAGGACCTTTTGTACCATTTGAACATGTTCTTCCTCGGTGTCCGAATAAATTAAAACATCATCAAGGTACACCACCACCCCTTTGTACAGAAATTCGTGTAGAACTTCGTTTATCATGGACATGAATACAGACGGGGCTCCCGTCAATCCAAAGGGCATAACTAAGTATTCATATTGTCCGAGGGGCGTATTAAACGCGGTTTTCCACTCATCCCCTGCCTTGATACGAACGTGGAAGTAGGCATCTTTTAGATCTAATTTCGTAAAGATCTTACCTTGTGCCACGACGTTGAGAAGGTCTCGGATGAGCGGTAGAGGATAGGCGTTGTTGGTGGACACTGCGTTCAGTCCTCGGAAATCCGTGCAGAGTCTGAGTCCCCCATCCTTCTTTTTTACGAAGAGGACTGGAGCGGCGTGGGGGCTAGAGGCTGGGCGGATGAACCCACGTTGAAGGTTGGTGTCGATGAATTTCCGGAGCTCTTCGCGTTCATGGAGACTCATGGGGTAGAGTCTCCCTTTGGGTAGCGAGGCTCCTGGTAAAATTTCCACCGCACAGTCCGTTCGTCGATGCGGGGGTAGAGTGTCCGCTTCCTCCTCCGAGAAAGCGTTTAGAAAAGGCCAGTAAGGTTCGGGTATTTGGTTGACTTCTTCTTGGGTAAGGAGGGCCTTTTCTTTCTGAGTAGGGTCTTCGCCCCAGTTTTGATTCCAACGGTGATTTTCACAGTTGGCGTGACTGAAGGTAATGCATCCCTGTGCCCAGTCTATGTAGGGGTTGTGATCACATAGCCATTTGCTGCCTAGGATTAACGGGTACTTGGCAGTAGAGCTGATGACAAAGGACCTCTTCTCCCAATGTTGTCCCATGCCTGTGATCACCGGGATGGTTTCAGTTGTAACAGGATTCATGTTGGTACCATCCATTTGTTCAAAGATTACTGGATTTTGTAAATCCCGAGTTGGTAAAACCAGTCCATTAACTAGAGCAGGGGCTATGATGTCTCTTGAGCAGCCCGAGTCGATTAGAGCTTGCACCCGAATGTGCATTTTTCTCTCTGGGTTGATCAGAGTCACGGGCATGAATAAAATGGACCCAGGTGGCCGGTTCGGTGCAGGAACGGGCTTGGTGCGGATCTGTCGTTTGGGCCCTTTTACGACAGATCCATCTCGTTTCCCGACTGGGGGCTCTCTGGATTGACTTCTGCGTTTGGGGAAGCGGGGTCGTATTCCATAACTTCTTCCGCTTCTAGTCCCCTCTCTGAGGCGGGCCTTTGGGAAGCGCCGCGGCCTCTGTTCGCTCGAGGTGCGGGAATCGGGCGTTGGAGAGTAGGAAATGGAGCAAGGGTTGGGCGCCTTAGTTGAAGCGGAGGTCTTTGCACAGGCCGGTAGGGGCATTGTGCTGCAAAGTGACCGGCTTGTCCGCATTGCAAACACAGCCCTTGTTGCCATCTAGCATCTCTCGCTCCACGGGTGGCGTACCCAGCTCCCCGTCCTCCCTTCTGCAAAGTCAAGGGTCTTCTTTGTCCCGTTTGTTGTTGTTGTTCAACCAAACGGACTTCCAAAATGCGATTCTCAACTTCGCATGCAAGTTGGATCCAACCCAACAAGGTAGGGGGATTGTCCTGCATGAGAGCTCTGTCCAAAAGTCTCGGGTTTAGTCCTTGCTTGAACAGGATGATTTTGGTGGACTCCTCACACCTAGGGCATTTGGCAGCCAATTGTCGGAATTTCGTGATATAGTCTCTCGCTGACATGCTGCCCTGCTTAATGGCCTGCAATTCTGTTCGGGCCCTGGTTTCCTCTAAGGGGTCTTCATATTGTGCTCTAATAGCATCTACCAACCCCTGGAGAGTATCGAGTTCTGGGGCCCCGATATTATATAGTCCTACGTACCAGTCCGCTGCTTTCCCTTGTAAGCGGGAGCCGAGATGTTCAATTTGGCTGGCCTCGCTGCCGAAGAGGTGTCCCCACCGGTTGAAGAATTGCACGACTTGCACTAGAAAAAAGCCCAGTTTGGAGGGATCCCCATCAAAAGTGGCTTCCAGTTTCACCCAACCCATTGGGAGGTCTTGCCTCGGAGCCGGTGCTGGGTAGAAGTCCGCCGGAAGCATCAATGGCACTTGAGGTATGGGGGGACCCGGTTGTGCTAGCGGTGCTGGTTGCGCTGGCGGCGGCATCACCGGTTGAGCCGGGGGTAGCGGCCTCGGCTGGGCTGGCGGTGGTGCTCTCGGCTGGGCTGGTGGCGGCAGTCTGGGTCGGGCAGGCGGCTGCAATCTCGGTCTGGCTGGTGGCAATGCAGGAGGTGCTGGCCGTAGCGGTTGAGGTGTTTGCAGTTGAGGTCGGTGCGGCGGAGTAATGATCGGCCGCTGAGGGGTGGGTTGGTGGGGTCGTAGTGGTGTAGGCCCCATCGGTTGGTTCGGAGGTGGTCTTACGGGCTGTTCCAGTGGCAAACGTATCGGCTGCAGCGGCGGGGTTAGTTGTGGTCGAAGCGGAAGGGGCCGCAGCGGCGAAGGCTTAATGGGTGGTGGGCCGCGCGGGCTTGCCCCTCTTGGCGTCGTGTCTCGGGGACGCACAGGCTGGTCTTGTGGCGCCGGTAGAACTTCCCCCGAGGTTTGCTGAATAGGAACCACTTCTAGCGGTCGTTGCGGTAATTCCTCCTCAGAAGGGGCCGGGAGTTCTTCCGTCTGACCCGGCCGAACTGTTGTTGGAGAAGCGGGAGGGTGTATCACTGTCGTCTCGGTTGGACGGGTTGGTCCCTCTCCTTCTCTTGGCTCCTCCGCTGGAGTCTCCTCGGGAGACGGATCCCCGTCCAATTTAGGGGGTTCCGTTGGAGTCCCTCCGGGCACCTCAGCTGGAGTATCCTCGCTCGGCGGAATTTCGTTTAGTCCAGGGTGTTCCGCGGGCGATTCTCCCGGTTCTTCAGGGTAGGTTTCCTCCTCTCCCGAAGGTAGCGGCTGCTGCGGGTCGACCTCCACTGGATAGGACATGACACTTTGAAGGGTGGCAATTTGTATCGCCATTTCTTCAGGCGAGATTCTCTCTCCTGCCCCCATTGACGAGATTAGGTGAATGGCATGAGCCAAACTTTCCTCCATATCGATCAGCCTAGCTTCCAACTGTTGCATTCGGCTAGGATCCGGTTGCCCCATCACGGAACCTCCCTCAGTTGTACTCACCGGGGAAAACGGCCCCCAGGGCGGAGGATCGCCTTGATCGACTCGCGATCTCGCTGCTAGAATTCCTTTGGCTAGGCCCGTCACGGCCGAGATGCCGGAGTCTACAGCATGGGTACGGCTTTGTATTTGCACCCAACTTTGCTCAGGAACTTCCGTTGGCTCTTTCCACAGGGCATGTTCCGAATAATCCCAACTCAGGGCGCCGCGGTGAGATGTGTTCCCGTCCGTCCGTTCGGTCGTCCGGTTCCAAAACAGCCACGGTTGGCTGCTGTCCAGCTCAGGGACCGTCTCTAGGCTTCGGCGCCCGTCCATCGAAACTCTTGGATGTAGCCCTCCGGCCCGGCGCTCCCGTGTTTCTCGGGGTCGGGCTCCCCACTCCGACGGGGTGGGTAGCGAGAGCAAGGGAAGAGCTGTAGCCCTCGGCCTTGTCCCCTCACTGCTGAGGTCGATGAGAGGCGGTGTAGGCGTCGAAGCACCAGCCCCGGCTGGCACCTGCGATTCTTGGGGTTGCACTGTTTGGCTGTCGGGGGACGCATACGGATCAAACAAAGGATCCCTGTCCGGGACTACCTTGGATTCCGCTGGGCCCGACTCAGGCATGATTGGTAACAAAATGTCAGACTGTGGCTAGATAAGGCACTCTCTGCAAGGTTCCCTTTAGAAGCAAGAATAAGTCCAGTGTCTGGCAAAGGAAGTTTTATTGCAGAAAAGGTCCATTATAGTCCACTGTCCTGAATAGGAGACTCAGGATGGTACATGATCATTGTTACCAATGAAGAGCAAGCATAGGATACAGAGTAACAATACCCATCTGGAACAGCCTCCCCCCACAGTTCTCAAAACAACATCTTTCAGTCCTGGGAAGCTGCTCTCCTTCAAGGCCAATGCTTGGTGGAACGGTGTTAGACACAACAATCTCCTCTGGTGGGAATGCTGCCTGGGAACTGGTGCACCTGGGGAGAAAGCACTTAAACACTAGAAGCATTAGAAAATGGAGTCAGTACAGTTTAGATATATACTGGACCTGACATATAGCATTGTACTAGTGGGCTCACATTTAAACATAGATCACTGTAATGATGTGGGGCTGCCTCTGAAAACTCTCTGGCAGCTTCAGTGTCCACAACATGGCAGCTACGTTGTAGTGCCGATTGGCTCTAGCTACCTATTTGTTTGGGGCACAGTTCCGAGTACTTGTGGTCACCTTCAAAGCTTTCAACAGCTTGGGGAAGTAGGGGATCCAGCTTGCCACTTACATAGAAACACAGGCAGGGCTTTTTTTCAGGGGGAACGCGGTGGAACAGAATTCTGGAACCTCTTGAAAATGGTCACATGGCTGGTTGCCCCGCCCCCTGATCTCCAGGCAGAGGGGAGTTTAGATTGCCCTCTGCGCCGCAGCGCCGCGGGCAATCTAAACACCCCTCTGTCTGGAGATCAGGGGGCGGGGCCACCAGCCATGTGACCATTTTCTCCAAGAGCAACCCACTGAGTTCCACCACCTCTTTTCCCAGAAAAAAAGCCCTGAACACAGGCATACATTCCTTCAGGTTTCAGCTTCATCATCCGGTATTACTGAACTGTGAAGATTAGAAACTTTCTTTTGAAAACGTATCGTTTCTCAGTAATCTAAACCCTGGTCTGTGTTCTGTGCTGCATTCTGCGGTGCACGTAACGTTTTCCCCTCCCTGCCTGTACTAAATCTCATAGAAAAATCACAGTGTGAAAAAGGCTGTCGTCAGAGAGAGCAGCAGCAGTTATGCCATTAATGTTGCTATGCTGCATGCTGGCTTATGTGACTTGAGGGTGGTATGTGTGAATAGGACCTGAGTGCTCCTGTGGGTGTCCCTGTGGCCTCCCATCCAATTTGTGAACAGGTCTGTACCGCTTAGCTTCAATTGTAATATGTGACACTTTAAAGGCTTTTGTAAGACCAGTGGGCTTCCAGTCTCCATTTCAACAGGAGAGAGAGAAGCAAGGAATAAATGTGAGCAATGGCAGTTTGCAGATATTTGCACTTCCTATCAGCTGAGGATGAAGATTAATGATTTATAGGGCAGACGGTTTTGAGGAAGGCTGTGAAAGATGTGTGAAAGGGGACACTTGTTAGGTGTTCCAGGAGGTTTGTGCCAAAAGAATCAGTAGGTTTTGAGCAGCATTTTTGAGCATGCTGTCCCCCTAGAACTGGCCTTGGGGAGGCAAGATGTGACTGTAGACTAACATTCCTCCCAGAAACAAATCTTTTAAAGGCAATATGACTGAAATAAATCCTCGGCCAAGGCTTGATTGTCTTTTCCACACTCTAATAAACCACGTGCTTGAAAATCCTCAAATTCTTTTTTATGCATGTGTGCTGGCTTAAACCAGGATGTGGCTTGCTTGAATTTTTCTTTTGTGTAAAATTCAGAACCCCTGCTTTACTCATGCATGCCCCAGTCAAACATTTTGGGGAGGGGAAGGGGAAGTGCCGGAGGGACTTGCTCATGGGAACTTTTGTGAAACCCGATTCTGCCTGAGCTCCAGCTGTTACAATGGCTCCAATCATCCCCTCCTTTAGCCTCCTGCAGCTGTTGCCATTTCATCATCTCTTCAAATACCATATCCCCCCTTTGCACCAGTGGAGCCCCTTCTGCTCCAAGGAGAATGTCGCCTCTTCGTTATTGCTAGGTAACCCCACCAACAGAGGGACTTCTACCTCCGGATGCCAGGAAGTGGGATTCCTTAGTGCGGCAGGCGTGCAAAAGGCAGGCATGCCGATAGTGTGAATTGCAGACTGGCTGGCAGCAAGCAGTTATGTTGTATTGTTCTGCATTTCCTTTCTTGTCAAATGCCACTGCAGTGAACCAGAGTGCTGCGATGCTTAAAGGCAACGTATTAGTTACATTAGGCATTTTTAATATCATGTCCTTTTGCTAATATATCTGTTGGCGACTCAGTTCCCATATGGTTCCGCTTTTAGCCCAAAGCAATATATTGGACTTTGCTATTATTTGGCTTTCAGTTTAGGTTTCTAAATTGTTTTTTTAAATTGCAGTTTGGGTTCCAAGAAACTCTGTGGAATTGCAGTGGAACAAATAAATGTGCTACATTCCTCTGCATCGAGACCAGGGATTTTTTTCAGCAGGAATGCGGTGGAACGCAGTTCCGGCGCCTCTCGAAAGTAATCACGTGTCTGGTGGCCCCACCCCCTGATCCCGTTTCCTCCCTGTGTGCAGCCCAAGGCGCCCAGCCCTTTCGCAGCATGCTGAGCCTCAGCGGCGGCAAAACAGGAGCCGACCCCACACCTCAGCTTGCCAGGGAAGGGCTGCCTCTACCACCACCTCCTTGAGTGCTTCTCCCTGGCCAGAGGCAGAAGGGAGCCTTCCCGCCCACAAGGGTGCACTGAGTGGTGAAGCAGCAGGCGTGGCCAGTCAGCACAGGAGATTTCCTGTCCCTGAAGCCGAGACCAGGCTCCTGGGGGGCAACCGCGCCCTGCACGATCCCAGGAGTGTGTGCAAAGCGTGCATGCACGTGGTGCCAGGAGTGCCACTTGGTGCCAGGAGTTGCCCTGGTTGCTGGCAACACACGCTACATCACTGAGTTCCACCACCTCTTTTCCCGGAAAAAAAGCCCTGATCAAGACAATGTTGTGAGCCTCAGTTTAGGGGCCATGGGAGGAACTACAGCTCCAAGAAACTCAGCTCAGTTCCTGGACTACTTCTGGGCATGTTTGTGCTGCTGCTGGTGAAGTAGGTGCCCTTTTCTGCCCCCACCTTCACAGGCTAGGCATGAGAGACCGAGCCTGGTCATAACTGGCAAGTCCTCGTTCTGGTGGAGGGTTGGGACTTGGGAATGCCTGGCCTTCATCCACGGACCCACAGAGGGGCTCATGCTCACAGTACACAAGTAGTGAGCACAATGAATCAATGAAATCATCCCCAGGCTCACCTCCTTTTTGCACACATGCATTAAATTTTGCCTGTTCATGAATCGCATTGCTCCTCACAATAAAGTGTTTTTCAGAACTTCCCATCACTTTGTCATATACCTTTAAATCCTCCTCACTCGGCCTGAATGACAGTAAAACATCATCGGTCTGATACTGGGTTGCTAGGTCTCCCTGGCAACTGGTAGGAAGGGGAGGGCGGTACTCACCGATGAGCTTTTCTCCACGCGCACACACAGTGCATGTGCGCTCCCAGCCTCTGTGCATCGCCACCGCTTCTGGAAGTGACATCATTGCATGGGCTGTGAGAGTGCTCCCATGCTTCATGTAGGGCCGATTCTTTGAGAATCATCCTCTTTGGGGCCAGGATTGGGCCCATGTGCAGTGTGGGAGCGCTCCTGCAACCAGTGTGAGGACCTCACTTCTGGAAATGATGTCCTCATGCCCTGCTGGGAGTTCGCGCGCGATGGACATTTGGCTGGGTTGCCTGCTGGTGGTGGGCAATTGCCAGGCAGCTTGCCAACTCCTGCCGATTTCCAGTGATCAGCTGGGGTGGGCAAACTGCCAGGAGATGGCTCACCACCAGCGGACACCTAGGAATTATAGCCTGATATCCCCATTAGATAGATAAGTATGTCAGTCTGTTCTTCTTCAGGCTTGCTTTTAAGCCCTGAAGATATCAGCACTCTTTCAGACCTGTACCTTATCTGGGCCACTTGCTGGGGTAGTGAATGGAAATGGCTCAGGGGACTGAATGTTAAAAGAAGCTGATGGCATTACCTTGCTGCCGAAGATCCAGGCCTTCTCTTACCTTCAGTTTCTTGCTAGGCTTTGGTTTCTCCAGCACTACCCACCCCCTGTTTAAAACTTTTGAGATCTGCCATGCTGCCACCCTGTGTTGCTAGCTGAACAATTAGACACTGGAAGACTCTTAACACTTGCCAGAAAAAAAGTAAGTAGACAACTTCATTAAACAGACAATTAACTATACTATACACTCTAGGTTTTCACTCTTGTCTTCTCAGGAAGTGCTTCCTGTCCCATCTTCCGTTTGACCCCTGAATCAAGAACTATTTTCACATTCAACACTCTGCCGGCATTATCATTCAGTTCTCGTTGTTCTGAGTACTAAATCCTTACAATGGCTTCCTGCCCCTCCTGGATCAGCACAAATTCCTTCTCTTTGCCTTTAAAGCTGCTCAGAGCCCCCCCCCCCCCGCCCCTCATCTCTTTGAGCACTCTTATCCTGATACATCCCTGCCCAGCTCCATTGTCAGCTGTAAAAGCGTATTTGCAAATGCAAGGTACATCATCCACTGCTGATATGAACAATGCAGAATAATGAGCTGTACAGTCAAATTACCTTTCCATTATTGAGTATATAAAAATTGTAAATCATGGGAAGTGAAACAACAACAGGTACACAGGCATTTTGATATTCTCACAATATCTTCTTATTACGTAAAGAATATATATTACATAAAGAATATATATACCGTATCCTAAGTAAAAAAACCTCTGTATCCGCATGATAATTTATGAAGGTAGAGATAGTAAGAGCAATAGTCATGGTAGTACCAGTCCACCTTGGTCAGTAATTGGATGGGAGACCTCTGGAAAACACCAGGGTTGCTATTAGGGTTGCCAGCTCCAAGTTGGGAAATTCCTGGAGATCTCAAGGGTGATACCTGGAGAAAGTGGGGTTTGGGGAGGGAAAGGACCTTGGCATGGCATAATTCAGTAGAGTCCACCTCCCCAAAGTAGCCATTTTCTCCAGGTGAACTGATCTCTGTGGCCCGGAGCCCAGTTGTAATTCTGGGAGCTCTCCAGCCACTACCTGGAGGCTGGCAACCCTAGTTGCTATGCAGAAGCGGGCAATGGAAAACCACCCCTGTTAGTCTCTTGCTTTGAAAATGCCAGCAAGGTTTGCTGTGTCAGCTACGACTGGACTGGATACTGCTTCTGTCTCCACCAACAATGTAGAATGTAGTGTGAAGGTGAGAAGTTATATAGCAAGACCATATATAAAAATTAAAGAGGCACAGCTGCTTGTTTTAGAGAACAAGCTTCAAGAGACTGACTTGAAGAGACTTTCCAGTTGTACTCAAAGTAAATGGTGTCAGAATGTTACTTCTCTAATTAAACAACAGAAATAATGATAGATTCAATTTGTCATTAAGGCCCCCAAGGGGCCACTCTTTTAAGGGTGAAAATCCAAAATGCCTCTTTCCCAAAGAGTCTAATCTATGGCTTTATGCTTGAATGGAAAAAGATTTTGTGCTCTTTCTAAAGCAAATAATCTAAGATCTGATGGGCTGTGTTGTTAAAGGATCCCAAGGATTTTACTTTTATATTACAAGATTCTGATTCTTAAAGCTCTGTTATTTTCTCCAACATACAATAATTTACAAGGACACATGATAAATAACTTGATGTGTATTGCCTTTAGTGAGCTGATTCAGTCTGTATATCTTTTAATGCACAGGACTGATGAATTCATGAATATTAAAACATTGTGGACAAAAAAAAGAGTGACCACTTTTGTGATGACCCACAGTACTTCTGGATATAGCATCCACACTTAAGATATCAGAATGGATCAATCAGTCTGTCAGGATTTTTAAAAAATGTTTTTAAATTTAAACAACCGAGAAACAACAACAAAATCACCACAAGAAGTATTACTGCTATTACATCAAAAATGAAAAGCCTTATCTGACACTGAGAGATCTCTGTCTTTTGGTGCTACACCTCTGAAGATGCCAGCCACAGCTGCTGGCGAAACGTCAGGAACTACAATGCCAAGACCACGGCAATACAGCCCGGAAAACCCCCAACAACCAGCTTATCTGAACCTTTCTGTCAGTCTGGGGATAAATAATTGCCCGACTGTCTCAATTTGTTGTGAGTTTTTGCCATTCTTCAAGACATTCAGTTTGATTAATAGGAGGGTTTCTTTACACTTTTTAATCTGTTCTTCCACTTTAGATATTGTATCCTGCTTCCAGTGCCTTGCAAAAACAATTCTGGCTGTAGTGGTTAAATGTATGAGATATCAGTGTTTGTGTATAATCCTTCATGTGACAAATGATGATATTCCATGGACCAATAAAAGTGATTAGATGTGGATGGTGGTCTATTGGTAAAAAGATTATGGCCGTCGTCACACGGGCATCTCTTCCGTTAAATTTACAGCATATAGCGTCCTACCTGTTATCGGCACAGTAATGTTTCTTTGGGTCACCTAACGGCTCTTCGCGCCACCAGCTGTCCACTCCGAAGCACTCTGTTCTGTCCTCTCTAACCGCGCAGAAGCAGCTCCTCCCCTCCCTTTTTAAAAAATTATTCTGGCGTTTAATTCCGCTATAACGGAATAACAGCATATAAACATTCCGTTAGAGCAAATTACTACCTTTTTGTTTTTCCAACTTTGAAATTATATAAATAGCCCTTTGCCCGCAGAAAACTCCCTGTCTGACGTGATCCCCATCACTGAAGACTCTGCCATGGCGATTGAGTCATTTTTACTTCAGCAGAAAGTTTGCATTGTGTTATGTTGTTATGGCATTATAAGGACATAATAAAATTTAAAAAAGGGGAGTCGCAGGAAGAAATGGATTCTGGGATTGAAGGGAGGGCATAGGACGTTGCGAGGTGAAATACATCGATGTGAGGCATTCACACTGAGGCACAAAATAGCGCGACTATCAAGCACAAAGCAGAAGAGAGAAAATCGCTACAGTGTTGGAATAAGGTGGGTGTTTGCCGGGAAATAGCGCCATTTTAGCGCTAAATAAAAGCCCGTGTGACGACGGCCTATATCTCAAGATATTGTTCACCCTCTGTCTAGATGAATCAGTGACCCTCCTGAGAAATCATTGGTTCAGAAGACTTTTAGAAAAGAATCTGCTGTGATGCTACAGGGAAAATTCAATGTATGATTTTTTTAACCTTAAGAATTCACCAAAAGGTAAATTGTGATTAAGATGTAGAGAGAATGATGGATATCATAATGTAGAATGGAATTCCTGGCTATAGACTTGGAATGTCACTTAATCATTAGGGTGGTATCCATCCAAGAAGGAAATCCACTGACTATTACACTGATGTATTAACTTAATATGTGGATTGGAGGATTTGAGTCCAGGGGCATCTTAGAGACCAGCAAGATTTTCAGACTGTAAGGGAGCTCGAACTCTCAGAAGTTTATGCTCTGAAAATCTCGTTGGTCTCTAAGGTACCACTGGACTCAAATCCTGCTTTCTACCGCAGACTAACATGGCTACCCACCTAAACTATTAACATGTGGATTTATAGTATTTTTTTAAAAATTATTTTATTAAAGCAAAAATAGGGTACAGAAAAGAAGCGGAGAAAAAGGGGACAAGCAAAGCAGATATGAAAAACTGTGTACTACAAAGATGATTAAAATACAAAGTATCAAAGTCAAATATTTTACCAAAATAAACAACACATACAAAATTCAAACCTATTTCTATTCATTATTTTAGTAATAATAAAAAAGAATAATTATTAACACTAACGCTGCTTATTACTTAATATAACTTAATCATAACCTTTAAGAGCCTTAAGATAAAGTACTATTAAGAATTCTAACCTATTTCTGCTCCTTATTTTCATTACCTATTACTTGTACTTGAATTAACAGTAACAATGCTTTTTGACAATATTTCAATATTATACAATCTATTATCTTTATATAACTATCTTACAATCAGATTGTCAAATATATCAATATGCAATCATTTTCAAATCTGCAGGTCTAAGACATAATTTTTTTCCATTATAAGCAAAATATTTCCCCCCATTTCTCTTCAAATTCTTAATTGGCCTTCTATTTATGTAATTCGTCAATTTTGCCATCTCTGCATATTCTGATATTTTGTCCTTCCAAATTGCCCTGGCTGGGCATTCTCCTTCATTCCATTTACTTGCCATCACCACTCTTACCGCCATCAGCAAATATCGAAACAGTTCATGTAATGTTCTGCGACATGTGGATTTATAGTATTAATCCAGTTAAAAAAATTGGGAGCTAGATGCACATCTGAAAACATAATGAAAAAATCATTGATAGAATGGCCATAATGTTTGATATATGAATAAAAATAGTTAATATGTGTGTATAATAAGATATTAGACTGTAGATCCACCATATATAAATCGGTCACACTGGGTACCATGAGACTGCTCACAGCTACACCCTTCATTTAATAATAAAATCACTTACCTAAACTAAAATAGTTTTTAACATAAGATGATATCTAACAAATCAAGTACAAAATTGTTCGGTGGATGTAATTCAGCTCTAGTATTAAAAAATGTGTTGACTCTGAATCTTAACCTCATCATGGGGGACAGAGGTGTATAAGGAATTAACACCCATAGTGATGAAACAATGATTTTCTCCCGTGTGCATACCTTCCACTTGTTGACTAAATTGTATAGTGTCTCAAATGTAGTATGTGGAACTTTTAACAAAATATTCCAAAAAGAAATGTACGTATTGTGCTAAGGGTTCTAAAACTATGGGCTTACCTGGTGGAAGAAAATGTTTGTGAATAGGCTATAGGTAAAAAAACGGAACCCTTGGTGTATCTTTGATAAAGCCTCCATTGATTCATTGGTACATTCTAAGGAGATGACTTCTTGAATCATGATCCTAATAATAAATTTGTTTTGCTGAGTAGGCTGTTCATTAATCACTCTTTAACTAACCATCTCTCAACACCAGATTACAACACCAAGGGCTGCCTTTCCTTCATCATAGGGCTAGCAGCCAGTGCTTCCTTGTTCTCTTCCCCTCTTCTTGGGCTTGGAAAGGGACACATTATCAGTCAGGCCACAGTGACCTGTCCTCATGCCGTGTGGCTTCTTAATGGCATCCTGTGGAGACTCTGAGGCAGAGAGGAACATCTTGGAGAAGGTTGGCCATCACGGTGAAGAATATTCACTGCTGACATTATAGAGAGTAAAAAGGAGGATCCCAGGGGTACTGTGGCATAGCATGGGTCAGGAAAGTAGTGATGCAGAAGATGTAGGGATCTGTGGCCAAGGGCCAGTTTTGGAGGGCTAGCATCTATAGTTTTTTTTAAAATGCCAAAGACAAGTGGGTTATGTGGCAAAGCCTCCTTGTCCTTAATGGAAAGTGCCCTCAAGTTTTAGCCAACTTACTGCAACCCCAGCTGGTGTTTTCAAGGCAAGAGATGTTCAGAGATGGTTTTCCATTGCCTGTCTCTGTGTAGTGACTTTGGTCTTCCTTCATGATCTCTCATTCAAGTACTGACCAGGCTGACCCTGCTTAACTTCCAAGATCTGACAAGATCAGGCTAGCCTGGGTGATCCAGGTCAGGGATCTTGTCTTTAATGGGCTTCTCTGAAGCAAACCTGTACATATCAATCGGGAGATTTCACAGAAAATGACTCCCATTTACCTGTGCTGGAATGCACTCTCAATATGGGGCCTTCCGTTTTATACTTTTGGGTCTTTTCAAGAGCTTATCCAGACCTTCACAAGTTTTTCTCTCTTGACTTTTTGATTCACCCTCCAAGCTATCAGTAGGACATGGGTATCACTCTGAAATGGCTTCAGTCTCACAGGTTTGTGATTAATTGGAAGAACCCTCAGATCTCCAATATCTTGGGGTGGTTTTTGATACCTAGCATGACAAAGCGTCCCCTGCTCAGAATATCAGATTTGTCACTCAAGGCACTACAAGCCGACTCAATCTTAGCTCAACTACTAGTCATATTTGCATCACACCATGATTCCTGAATGAAGTTTCATGTAAACCTGCTTCAGAAAGTCCTGCTCCTTTTCCAGAACAAGATGGTTCAACTACGATGACTTCAGATATCTCTTCTGGACTCCATCTCACTTGGAATATCAATGGTAACTGATGCAAGATCATCTATAACTTGTATTGCCTCTCCAGGAAGCAATAAGATGATCACAACGCAGTTGGGGAGCCCAGTTCCAGGAAGCCAAGGAACCTAGACACCAGCGGAGAGCAAGAACAGGATCAACTGGCTAGAGTTGAGGGACAGTTGCTAGCACTTCTAGCATTCTGCCACCAGGTAGAGGGCACCGATATCTTAATTTACATGGAAAATGTGTAATCAGAAGAGTAGACAAGCAGGCAAGGATGCATGAGCTCAAGTTCAGTTCATGACAAAACATGAAGAATGCTGACCTGGTTGGAGAAACATCAAAAAGTCCTTGAAGATGGAGCACATGCATGGAGTTGGCTGAGTTACGATGACATCTCTTTGTGCTGTTGTTACCTAATAGTGCTTCATGCAGATTGCCTGGTGGAGGGGGGGGGCAGTGTTCCAGGATCTAGAATTGGTCTAGAGGGATCATGGGAGACCTCTCCTCTTGGCTGCTATCAAATGCAATTGCTTCCTATAAGGCAAAACTGTTAGATTTTACAACCGCTTCCTTCTTATTTTCCTTGTGTCAAATTGTAAGTTCTTCCTGCCATGGACCTGTATCCTTATGCCTTGTAAAATATGTTGATGGTTCTATATGACTAACAACAGCAATAGTAAATTACTACTTATGTCATAAGCCCCAGTAGGATAATTAAAGGTGTCTTTGCTTAATTCTGTTCTAAATCCTGCATCAGTTGGGCAGGAGACTTTACATTTTCCCTCTTAGCTCTTTTTCTCAGGAGAGTAGAAACGGGGGGACTTTAAGGAAAGTTCCATAGGGTGTTAAATCTTTCCAGCTGCTGGCTCAGATTTCTAAGAATTTTTTTTTCCCCTGACAGGAGGTTAGTTTGGATTTCTTCTCCTCTAGAGGCCCCTCTCAGCACCAGAGCTCATAATGCATAGGTTGACATTTGAGCAGATTTCTCAATGGTCCAGCTGCATTCTTCCCATTCTTTTCTCACAAGAAAAAGTATATCTGACTTGCCGGCTGAAACATCTGACTCTGCTGGGTTTCCTTTCAGCTTGAGGAACATAAATGCTTACTTTTATGGAGGCAAGGGGAGGGTGGTAAAGAAGAAGAACAGCCATTCCCTGGGGGCTGAACATGGGTGGGGTTTACATGAGTAGGCAACAGTTGTTTGCAGTCATGCTGGTCCAAAATCAAAACCCAAAAACAAATAGTCCAGAGGTTACCTTTTATTAGGACTAAGTTAAATAACACAAAATGAAACTCTTACACGAGTGCCTGTTTCCATATTTATCTGTGCTGCTGGGTAGCTTGTAAATTGTACACGTGAGAAATCAAGAAGATCTTGGTATGAAATTTGGGGTGGAAAATTTGTATCATGAGATGTAATCGGACTAGTTGGAGGAAAACAATGATTAAAATGGTGAATGGCAGTTAAAAAGTTTTGCTTGGAACTGCAAGAGTCCCCAGTGTTTTGACCTTTTTCCTTCAATTTTTTCCCTTTTGCTGGTAAGAATTCAAGGATTTTGCAGTGGACATACCTTCTCCAACTACCAGTACAACTTCCCCTCCCACAATTGTCTCTAAGAAGCTCAGCATGGTGTCAATGGCCCTTCTGTCTCCGTTTTATCATAACAATCATGTGAGGTCAGTTTTATACCTCACGTTGTAATTTGACTTCCTTAGCTCTTCTATTATTCTACAGTTCTAATTGCTTGATTAAAAAAAGTCCTCTTGAGCATTTCTGTTTTGCACACACTGTGAAATGGTAATAGGGTGGGCAGCTTTCTGACCGCCTCACGCAGGCTGTTCCACAAGGTGGGAGCCACTCTACAGAATGCACGTGCATGGGCAGTTGCCAATCTCAACCATTTTCAAGATGGCACCTTCAGAAGTCTTTGCTCAGATGAGCAAAATGGGGCATAGCAAGAGAGGCAGTCCTGCAGGTACTTAGCACCAAGACCATTAAGGGCTTTGAAGGCGATAACTGGAACCTTGAATTAAAACAGTTCTGCTAGGTAGCAGTGGTGGAAGGGAACCATCTTTTCTTTCCCACTGCTATAAAGTGACACTTGGGGTGAATTCTAGCCTGTGTTCTTCATTGTCTTTACTCCACTGTTGCTCAGGTTATGTCTCCCACTTCACAGTCCTAAGTGTTCCAGAACAGTATGGAGCATAGTATGGGCTCTAGGAGAGGTTATCTTGGTACAGTTTATGCAATGCACGTCAAATTGGTCAGCAGAGAATGGGATGGGGGACTTTAGGTGCTAGAGACTTCATAGGCAGGTCAGGTTATACAGTCAGCTACATTAGACTGCATGTGCTCCTTTGACACCTGCACAGTTGATGCCATCTCATAGTGTGCACACAGCATTTTGATCCAGTTTGGAACACTTCAAAATACGTTCATTTTTTTCCAGTTTGAAGGCTCTGTGCTCAATTCCCAATTAAATTGTGATCCAAAGACAGGTGTGATTAAGCATCCTTGATAATTTCCCATTTAAATGGGGCAATCTCATAACTTGGATTTTCATCAAGTAACTGAAGTGAGGATTCCTGCAGTATCATGGGATTTTGACAGTTTTGCTGAAAGAGAGAAATTTGGGTAAGCAAAAAATTGGTTGGAAACAGAGGACAATTAGAACTAAAAAATTAAATTGCTACTCTGATTTTTCTGAAATTTGACCAGATTATGCCCGATTTAACGCTGTAAAACATTCTTATTATGATGAATAGCATTTCCCATCTTTAAAATGATACAGTACTGAAACAACATCATCCCAGCTGCCTTACACATAAATACTTTCAGCTACTTATTCTGTTTTCTGCACGCCTTTCTCCATATGCCCCCCCCCCCAGTGCTATGGGGCCAGACCTGGGAGAAAGGGATTTGCATGCAATACTTGCCAGAAATATGTCATGTCCCACCTCTGAATTTTCAGCTTTCATTTTTTAAAAGCTGCAGAAATATAAAGCAAACCATGCAATCAGATTTTGTTCTAATTGTTTCAGAAGGAAGGGGAAACTGCAAGAGATCAGAGCAGAATCAGTTAACCCCTCCCAGGCCAAATTCATTCTCTCTTGCTCTGTTCCATCACCTTTTCTCCCTGAGCCTTTTGTGTCTTTCTTGGTTGTATTTGTCCTCTTCAGTGCCCATGCTGTCCAAGTGAGAACATTGAGCAGAAAAGTCAAGTGGGATTTATACTATTAAGGTGTTGCCTCATCTATTTACAGTGCGAAACTTGCCTCAGAACTAGGTAGAGGTGGGCATGGGAGGAGGAAAGAAGCAGAAAAAAGAAGGCCCAGTTTCACTCAGCCTGTGTCTGGTTTTAATCATTAATTGCAAACCACCTTGAACCTTGCCTGTGTAGAACAATGAATCTTAATCCTGCAGGTTTGTGCTCTGCAGATCTTGAGAGAAGAATGTAAGCACGTTAATTAAGTCAATGACGGACTCCTGGAATGTTTAAAACCAAATCACTTTCCCTGGATAGCTGATGGTGTGCCATTGTGCAGATGTATGGCTTCTCCTAACACTTGCACACATTGGCTGCTTGTGGCAGCTCCTACATATAATGGGCACTAAAGCTGAGCTGCATTTTATATTCATCACATAGTTAATTTCCATGTCATTTTAATTTTTTAGAATGGTAAAGCACACAGTTGTGACTACATACAGATACTGTGTGGTACGTAATTGGTGGTGAGTGGAAGTACTGCTGTTCATACAGCTATTCAATGTGATACCACCAAGCCCCATCCATGACACCATCAGGCTTTCCCACTTGATGGTATCCTGGCAATGCAATCTCAGTGTGGTCACAGCACGAACAACATTAACTAGGTGTTCCTCTCAAAAAAGGGAAACGCTGGTACACCAAACCAAAAGTACCGACCGAAAGTACTTTGGATGCTACAATTCAAGACGAAGCCAGATCTAAAAGCATGTTGTAGAATGTTACGAAATTCTGTGCACGTATTAGCTTTGTTCAGTGGTGGTGTTCACTCACAGTTAAATATGGATAAATTTGCGGCAACATCAGTCTTCTTTAACTCCTGACCTAAAATTTCCCTTTGATTTCTGAATTGTCCCTTGAATATGGCAAAACTGCGGATGTGGGTTCAAGTGCACTGCTGCCAGGGCTGGATCAGTCTTTGACCTCACTGGAAGGTTTCATGGTAGGCCATTGCCTGAAGAACCAGCAAGGACCCCACCTAAGCACTCTGGAAGCCTGCAGCAGCTTTGACCAGGGAACACATACAGGTTCCTGATCTTTCCCGCTCCGGTTCCCTTCCCACACATCAGGAAGTAGCTGGTGTAGTCAGCGCTGGCTCCAGCAGTGGAGAAATCATAGGGCTGACTGGGAAACAGCAGCAGGGAGAGACAGATGCTGGCTGGTATATTTTTAAAGTAATTATCATGCAAGAGTATCCCAGGAATACCTACATTATTCTTAAGTTATTGTAGAATAAAAATTCATTTAAGCGTATTATTTTGAATGTCACGTCTCTATTTTAACATAATTATAGGGTGCTGTCATTGTTGCACACTTTAATAGCATGAATGCCTGAATATGTATGCTGTCTTTTGTTCAGGGGAGAACTTTGGTTCTTAAAAAAATTCGAAAATCAGCCAAAGGGATGGATCACCAGAGAGGCGCTGAGTGCTGCCACCGTGATGTGAATAGTGTCACCAAAGTTCAATACAAAAACCGAGTGCCTTTTTGAATGGGAGAAAAAGGAAATCCGAGGGCAAAATTCTGACTTCTATTATTAGGTGATGAATGGTTTAAATCTCAGTAGGGTTGTCAGTGTCAAACTGAGTATTTTAGGAGAAGAAATTCTGGCAGTACCCTGCAATCCATTTTTTTGAAAAGTGTTGAGGAACACGTCCGTTACCGGAAGTTCAAATTTTTTAACTTGGAGTTATGAATTTCAGACTCTAAAGAAATCAACTTGTGTTATCTTAATATTTTCGAGATAGCGAATTTTATCCGCTGTTACTTTCAGAGTAATCCTAAGATCCTGCTACTCTGGTTACCAAGGCAGATCGCACCCAAAGAGTGCTTGTAAATGGTTCCTCATCTTCTTGGAGAGGAGTGACAAGTGGAGTGCCTCAGGGATCTGTCCTGGGCCCTGTGTTGTTCAACATCGTTAAAATGACTTGCATGAAGGAATAGAGGGGATGCTCATTTAATTTGCAGATGATACTAAATTGGGAGGGATTGCAAACACAGTAGAAAAAAGAAGCAAAAGTCAAGGTGATCATTCTTGACAGGCTGGAAAACTGGGCTAAAACAAATAAAATGAATTTAAAGAGAGATAAAATGTAAAGTACTGCATGTAGGTAGGAAAAATCAAATGCATCATTATAGGATGGGGGAGACCTGTCTTGAAGTAGTATGTGCAAAAAGGATCTAGGGGTCTTAGTAGACCATTCACTGAACATGAGTCAGCAGTGTGATGTGGTAGCTAAAAAGGCAAATACAGAAGCATACTGTCCAGATCTCACGAAGTGATGGTATTGCTCTACTCTGCTCTGGTTAGACCTCATCTAGAGTATTGTGTTCAGTTTGGGGTGTCACAATTTCAGAAGGATATAGACAAGCTGGAATGTGTCCAGAGGAGGGCAGTGAAGATGGTGAGGGGTTTGGAAACCAAGTCCTATGAGGAAAGGTTGAAGGAACTCCGTATGTTTAGCCTGGAGAGGAGACGACTAAGAGGTGGTATGATAACTATCTTCAAGTACTTGAAGGGCTGTCATATCGACAATGGCATGAAGTTGTTTTCCGTTGCCCCAGAAGGTTGAACCAGAACCAACAGGCTGAAATTAATCAAAAGAGTTTTCGGCTAAACATTAGGAAGAACTACCTGATAAGCAGTCTCTCAGTGAAACAGGCTTCCTCGGGAGGTGGTAGGCACTCCTTGTTTGGAAGTTTTTAATCAGAGGCTAGATAGCCATCTGACAGCAATATTGATTCTGTGAACTAAGGCAGATCATGAGAGGGAGGGCAGAAGGGTTACATCAGTGCTTAGTTATTGTGGCCCCTTCTTACACGCCCAGGGTAATGCCGGTTGTCCCTCTGGGGTAAGGAAGCACTTTTCCTCAGGCCAGTTTGGCTAGGGATCCTCTTGGTGTTTTGCCATCTTCTGGGCATGGAGCAGGGGTCACTGGGAGTGGGTGGGTGGGAGGTAGTTGTGAATTTCCGACATGGTGCAGGGGGATGGATTAGTTAACCCTGGAGGTCCCTTCCAGCCCTATGATTCTATGACATAAGAGGAGTGTCTAGTGTTAGCTAGCAGACAAAAGCAAAATGCCAGCTCTCTGTGTAGTGTAGTGCAGTGTGAACTGGAGAATAAGGGGAGAAAGATAAGATGGGGAGCAAAAAGACAAACTTTTCTTATTCTGTGTAGCAGTCAGGAGGAAGGAAAGATCCAGTGCATGGGGAGCCTGCCGCAGGCCATGTGAAGCCCAGAACAGAAGGAGTAGACCATCTGTGGGAATGGGACAACAGGTAGAGTCCAGAAACCAGCTGCAAAAGTATGGGGGCTGAGAAGTGCCTTTTATGTACCTTTAGTAGCACTGAGAAGGGGACAATTTGTTGGATCCAGGCTAGAAACTTTGAATCTGATTAGGAAATTTAAATTTTAGAGGAGTAGAAGAGAGAACTTCAAATATGGGCATGATTTAAAATTATGGGAAAAACTTGGAAAAGTCATACTAGAGTGATTTGTTTACTTGACAGTTGGCCAGCTCAGCATTCCTACAAATGCTCTCCATGTGCAACTCTGGCTGGTGGATCAGGAAAGGGACTGGACATGGAGCACTCTTACGGTCCGGGTCTATGCTTTGGTCCGTGGAGAAGCACATGGAGACCTGCATTCCTGGTTCTCTTCCTCCAAAGTGGATCATGACATATGCTCTCTCACTTCATTTCATCTTTAAGTGAGGTAGAAGTTCTAAGATGTAATTAGTCTATAATCCAGTTCAAGGGATTTTTCTGATTTTGCTGCAGTGTGAGCGTTGATTTTTTTTAATTTAAAAACTACTACAACAACAAGAGTTTGTGTTGTTTGGTTTCCAGGACAGAATAACTGAGATAAACAGATGACCTGCATCTCTTGTGGCTAATCTTGGAAGAAAACAAAGAGTAGTAGTGAGCATCAAAGGTAAGACTTCCTCCTTCCCTACTTTTGTCCTAGTTATCTGGTGGGTGAACCTGAAAAATGTTCTTCATAGAGAGAAACTACACGAGACACTTGGACACATGTCAGGTCCTGCAAGGTTCCCTGGGTAGTGTAGTCTTACAAAGGGCAGCCGCTCCATGCGATTCTCCCCCTGGGAAAGAAATCCAGGGCCACTTTTTTGCAAAAGAAAGAATCTGCAATGCATTCTCCGCCAAGGAGAAGAGCAGTGTGTGTGGGGGATTCTGTCGCTCCCTCTCTGTCTTGCAAAAAACCACCCTCTATTTCTTGGCTCCTGTTACGTCCACCACCACCCCGTCTCCAAGCTCCCAGAGGAAAGACCAAGTGGAGGCTTTTTGCAAGAGACAAAGAGAGAATCCCCCGCACTGCTCTTTCCCTGGCGAAGAATTACATGGAGTGCCTGTTCTTTGTAAGACTACACTACCCAGGGAAACTTGTGGGACCCAACATGTGAAAAACATGCGTCGGGCATCTCGTGTATTTTGGCTCATAAGAAGGGGAAGGGGGAGGAAAAAGAGAAAAATGGTACTTCATTCCTGGTTGGGTATTTTTGTTTTTATTTTAATGCAGCCATGCAGAGTTGATTAGCAGAGTGGCGCTGGAGTGTGTCTCTGTTTATGCCATCCCCGGTATCATTTTCCGGATTCCTTTTGCTGTGAGTCTATTTTTATTTATTTATTTATTTAGTATATTTGTAGTCTGCTTTTCTCTTCAGTGGGAACCTCAAATGGCAAAGAATGCGTGGAGAACAGAATACAACAACAAACAAATCATGGAGGGAAGGCTTCTGATTTCTTAGCAAGTCCTCTCCCCCCACCCTGCTGGCTGATCTTCTGCCCGGTCATAGGCAGAAGGACAAGAGCTTCTTTGGCATGCTTCTCTGGGCATGCTGTGGCCTTAAATACCTGTATGCAGAGAGAAAAGCAAACTCAGCGAGATGGCATTCTGCTACTGCTAAGCTAGCTAGTACAATCTTCCCCAGTTCCTCCCCTACCATTAATTTATTAGAACAGCAACCAAGAAGAGAAAGAATAATGCTTATGATAAAAACAATGAAATTCTCCAGTTGTCTGCAAACAGGAAAACATACAGTCGGACCAGGTTGTGCTGAGACTCCTCAACCCCAGGGCTAGTTCAGAGTGCTCAGTAGTAATACTGACTTCAGGACAATTGGAGCCAGGACTGCTTGTGGGTGTGGTTCCTTCTGCTCCCCCCAACCCCTAGTTTTCCTGTCCTGATTTGGAAATGCCTGCAGTTCCTGCACATTGCTAGTGGGGAAAGCTAGCCCACATTGCTTCACTAGGAAGGAAGGAACCAAATACACACTTGGAAGGGGAGGGGAGGGGAGGGGAGGATGCCTTCTCTTAAATGAGGTAGGTGAGTAGGGATATGTGTGTGTCCTAGGGTTGTCATCTTCAGGTTGGAATTTCCTGGAGATGGCTCCTGGAGAGGTTGGGATTTAAGGAGGGGAGGGACCTCAGTGGAGTATAATGCCATACAGTCCACTCTCCAAGCCATTTTTTCCAAGGGAACTGATCTCTGTATTCTGGAGATCAGTTGTAATTCTGGGAGTTGTTCAGGCCCTCCCTGAAGATTGGCAACCCTAGTATTGTGCCCCGGCTCCTGCAGGACTGCACAGCCAGAGACTCTGACCATTGACTGCATGATGCAGTTTCAAAGGTAGCCAGCCACACAAAGACTTGGGGGAATATTTGACCACCCTCAGACAATAATCAGTAGACTGGCATCCCAGCCCTTGTCTGGGTGAGATTTTCCACTGGGCAGCTTTGCACTCAGTAAGGTGGGTGATATCTTGGTTGTATATTAATAAGGAAATGATGTGAGGCGTTAGCATTGTGCAAAGATGTACGTGAGGCTCTTTAAGAACACTTTGCATTGTTTTTAATTCATCTTTAGATTCCAGCAGCACCGCCATTCTGCAAAAATCTGAGAAGGAAGAGAATCGTTTGTTAACCTTTGATTGCTTAATAAAATTACTTACTTACGTTATTTAAATAATAACAAAGCTTCTCCTTTATGTTTCTTAATTCGTATTGGAAAGTCACAAGACAAATGAAGGAGAAATGTGATTAAAAAAAAAATCTACACCTGCCTTTTAGCAGCAGGATTTTTTCAAGGGAGAAAAATGAGAGCCTTTGGGGACTTCAGATATGCCTGGGAAGCTCAAACGGAGCAGCAAGCCTGTATTCTGTGGCACAATCGCTTCTAAAAACAGAATGTTGTCCTTAAGCTAGAATTGCATGCAATTATTCTTGCAACGGAATCTTTGATCATGAAGTCTGTAGTGAACTTCTGAGAATCTTTTTTTGCAGAAGTTACATTTGCCTAGTGGTTAATTTGTTTCTCTTTTAAAAGACAGGAGGGCATTTTAGTTATCAAACCCAAATTGTGGAAACTCCTCCATCACAAGCTGAAACTGGTGCTGACTCTCATAGTTATGGGGGAGCATAGGGGGGCAATGCCCCTCCAGAAATATGTCGTGCCTCCTCTCTGTAGTCTTAGCCTTTATTAAGAAATTAAAATCTCTCACCCTTTTCGTTGTAGGTACAAAAGGAAAAACATGCAAGTAGTTTTGTCTAGGTTGCCTAGGAAGGAATAGGGGAGGGGAAGCTGTAAGAGGCTACGGCTAAGCCAGTTCAGCTCTTCCCAGCCAAATTCATTCTGTCCTGCTCTAATCCATCACCTTTTCTCCCTGGACCGTTTGTGTCTTTCTTGTTTGCATCTGTCTTTAATGTCCACAGTGGCAAGTGAAAACAATGGACAGAAAAATAGTATAAAATAATATACTATTTTGAGATGGCCTTATGTGTTTGCAATGGGAAACTTGACGTAGGGTTAGGGTTAGGTGAGGTGTTGGGAGGGGGGGCAGAGCAGAAAAATGAATGCCAGCCTAATATTTGGTTTTAATCATTAACTTACTGAGACTTGTCCATGTATATGCCTCTGAGCATGTGCAGAATGCCTTTCCCTCACTTCTAAATAACCACCATCAAGCTCCTTCTTTGCATCCTTCCAAATACGGTGTTAGTTAAATGACGGAAGACGAATATTCAAGAAGATTTAAGTTCCAGAATCTTTTTGTATAGAATTTTTTTTTTGTGAAGATCTAAAGAAATCTGCCAAGAAGAATAAATTCAAAAAATGCAAAAGAATAATAAATTGTCTGAATGCCAAGAGTACGAACACTCTGTACATGTGCAGAGTGCTTTTCCCTTGGTACCACGCACGCATCTACCTATGTCAGATTAGGGGATAATTTCTTGGTTGCAGGAAATGATTTTGTGGACTGGTGGAACTTAAGAACTCCCATTCCTTTGTAATTAAGCAACTGATTAATTTCTACCCCTCCCCGCAGCTATTTCAACACAATTTTGAATCATACCCCACAGTTCGTTTTAAATTTTTCTGTCTGGTAAATAGTCCATCTCTTCAAAACCACATTTGTGACTACACGCTGATACCGTATAATACATACATAGTGGAATGTGTAAATATCACTGTTAATACAGCTGTTCAATGTGACATTGCCGTGCCCCATCTCTTGACATCACTAGACTCCCACTTATGCTCACCCATAAGAACCACAATAAAGAGATTCTGCAGTTATTTGAATGCAGTATTTTCCAGCACACTCAATAATATACTTTCTCCCCACAATGAGAAGAATAGAGGGGGAGGAGGACGGAGCATGTGAGACAGTGACTTTATCCTGGGTGCAGTCTCTGCGGATGGGGGAATATCAGAACTGGCTCACTGAGTGTAATGCTACTGCTTTTTGCATGTATGGCAGTCACAAAGGTACTGACAATAGGCATATGATAGATTGGAGGTGTTGTGTTCTGTGAAAGGACAGAACCGAAGGTTTGAGACTTACCTGGTGTCATATTCTGTTCCTGTGAAGGTGAGGGTGGAACAAGCCCAGGGTAGTGAAGACTTAAGGACAAAGAAATATCCTGGGAGCAAGAGCAATCCTCCTGGTAGCTCAGACCATGCAGCAAGCCTCGCCCTCACCTGGAAGCTGTTCTAGAAATCAGGCGACCACCTGGCTCTAGGCTATTGGAATTCCTTGTTGCTATGGCTGGTTCCTTCCTTTGGTTAATGCTGGGGATTAATGCATTCCTCAGCTCACCAGTTCTAGACCTATCAGTTCTTGGTGTATGCCCAGGCCTGCATGGCTCAGGCAAAGCTGATCTTGTCAGATTTCAGAAGTTAAGCAGGGATGGCCCTGGTTAGTACTTGGATGGGAGACCACCAAGAAAGACCAAGGTCTCTATGCAGAGGTAGGCAATGGCAGACCACCCCTGCTCATCTCTTGCCTTGAAAACCCCAGCAGGGGTCACTGTAAGTTAGCTGTGTCTTGATGGCACTTTACATGTACACATAATGATGTGCAGAATGGTATGCAAAATGACTACATGGAAAATGATAGTAAGAAATCTCTGAGATTAATAAGGCACAGTAGCAAAGAAATGAGAAATAGCGGCTCTTTTTCCATAGTTCTCTAATGCTGCAGCAGGAGGCAGAAGGGGTGCATCCTGCACAGGTTTCTTATCTCACTACAGAAGCTAATTTCTGTTCTAATCAAGCTGTACTGTAACATTGCACCTTTACATCCTCCTGACTCCCCTCTTTGCATTACCCTTCCCACTACTTGATGGGATACAAAGGCTTAGAGGTCTCCACTCCCACTTGTATCTGAAGAAGAGAGTTTTGACTCTTGAAATCTCATACCCTGCAAATCTCATTGGCCTCCGAAGTGCCACTGGACTCAAATCCTGTTCAGGAATTTCCCTAAGTTTGCTTCTCTGATGTCTGACCGTCTTATCTTCTTCTGTGCTCAGGTCTTTGGGGAAGCCTTGGCCCATCCCCACTGCCTTCTGACATTCGGTGAGTCTCCATAAGGCAAGGATGTTGTTGTCCTTCTGTAATCTCTCCCTAGAAAGCCTGTCTCATTGACTTACACACTCAATGAGGTTTTTATGGAAAAAAGGCCTTTGAGGCTTGCTCTGGGTGAATATTATCTTAATTATCTTGATCCATTTAAATTTGCCTGCAGGCCAGACTTTGGGACACGTTGCCTAGAAACAGAGCAAGGGGTATGTTATCGTTCTCAGTCTCTCCAAACAACCAGCTAATTTCAGTACCAGCAACCACAACATACTTCACAAAGTAACAGATGTGGGCTGTGTAGGGACTCTACTACTTTGGGGCGACAAAGGTTCCAGAATGTGGTCTTGGAGAATGCTACTGTGGAATTCCTCAGCAGTCATTTCTATTGGTCACGCTATTTCATATCCTCATGGAACCATGGTCCGTGATCTGAAGGTATGGAGAAGACTCCCATCAGTTTGTATATGGCTCCCAAGTCTAATACTCTTTTTCTTCATCTTTCCCAGTTGAAGCGATACTGTCTCTGATCACATGGCCTGGATGCAAGTGAATAAATACAAGCTCAGTCCAGACAAAACTGAGTTGATGTTGGAGAGCGATATGGTGGGCTGGCTGGAAGGGGTGGAGGGAGTTGTAAACATGCTGCCCCTGCCCCAATCTAGAATAAGAAAGAAGATCCACATTATATCTTTTAATTAGGGCCTATCAAAATGACACAAAATATTATGCAAGCTTTTGAGTTCTTATGAACACTTCACCTGGCAGCTGTTTCAAAAATAAAACAGTGAAAGGGGCGGGGAGGGGGGGAGAAGCCAGATTCTCTGGCCATCTCTAGCAGTGTTGGGTGCTGAGACTTGTTTAATTGCTGGAGGTGATAATATTCTGGCACTTGCATTCTGAGAAGAAGACAATAATGATGGAGGCACGTCTCATTTGAGAATATGATATCCAGCTAGATCCAAATGGAATCGAACAACTGCAACAATTAAACACTTTTCTTGATTGTTCAGATTGCAGCCTAGGAAAACTCCTGTGCCCTGCTTTACTTTTGGATACTACCAGTCAAAATACCTCTTATAGGAAAAGAGTTTTTTTTTTTAAAAAAATCCTAAATTGTTAATTCCTTTTAAAGTTGAAGAATGCAGGCCACAGCTAAATGCACCTGGCAAGCTGTTACCACTTCTTTCCTGCAGAGTGTCCAGAGGCCATTTGTAGGGAAGAACTGGTGGGCAAGAGGTCCTGCCTCTGACTCAGCTGCATCGTCTCCAGAGACTAGAGTTGTTACGGGATGGGGATTTTGTTTTTCCAGAATTCACTTTTTTAGATAATAGTCACTGATTCCTCTTATTTTCTTTTTTTCTCTTGTAAGAGCAGAATTTCTTTTTCATTTCTCTTTGAAGAGAAATCAAGGCGCCATTTTGGAATCTCAGCCCTTGCAGTTTTATGGTATACACCCCAGAGTTGAGCTGTAGCAGGAAGATAGGAAGGCGTGGGAAGACGTTGCTTGCTTCTGAGCATCTACAGAGTGAAATTCTGAAATTTTGTAGAACCTCCCCTCCTGCCCCTCCTCTCTTCAAATTTTTCTTTGAAAAATGGAATTGATTAGAAACCGACTCCTAATGGTTGGATTTACGGCTCCCAGTTGCCCGCCAGTTTGCCCTGCTGCCTGCCAGTCATTGCCGATCAATGGGAGGTGACAAACTGGCCAGTGATCGCCCACCATCAACAGGCAAACTGGGCAAGCATGCAGCGGGCGCAGTCTTGACGGGGCTCGACGATATCGCTTCCTGAAGTGATGTCATCATGCTGCTGCGCTTTGCAGAGGCCTATTTTGGCCCCAAATGGGCTGAATTGGCCCTATACAAAGCATGGAATTACTTCTGCCGCCAGGTATGCTGATGTCACTTCCAAAAGTGACATCATTGCCTCGCTACTGGGACCGTGCATGCACTATGCGTGAGGGTGAGGATATAGCCAACTTGGCAACCCCAGTTGGATGTCAGGGAGAAAAAGGTAAAGATGAATTAAAAGAATTTCACTTAACCCTACTCCAGATGCATGTTTGCCAGAGAACACATGTATATTTGTGGGAGATAGTTTGTTTTCCTGCCATGGCATGTTCCTTGAAAATAGCCCATTTCATACCGTTGCTTGTCTGTGTGGAGAAAGTGCAACTTGGGCTCCCAGACTAACACCTCACTTGGGAAATATTTGGGGTAAATGTTGACAGCTCCTAGGTCTATATTGTAGTCATGCCTGTGTTGCTGTAGTCACTAGTGGTCGGAAACCAATAGGGTTACCAATCCCCTAGTAGTAGCGGAGGATCCGCGGCTCTCGCTCTCTGCCTCCACCATCACTCACCTGGCTGGCAGTGGGGAGAGGTGTGGGAACAGGCCTCCCAGGACTGATGTCATCACGCTGCCCCGAGTGCTCCCACACGCCGCAGCGGGCTGATTTAGTACCCAAATGGGCTGAATTGGGACTGTTTGAGGCCCAAATCAGCCTCCTGCAAAGTGCGCACACGCACCTGTAGCTGCGCAGTGACATTGACCAGAAGTGACATCACTGGAAGTGCCGTCAGTGGAAGTGATGTTGTCATGCAGGCACAGGAACACACACACGGGACTCAGAGAAAGTGAGTACAGGGTACCTGCCCTCCCGCTGTTGCAAATTAGTAATATTGAGAGGAGAGGTTTGTAATATTGTCTAATCCAGAGCAGTAAACAAGTGCATGGAGAACAGGTTGGGGAAACCAGGAGGGAAGCAGGGGCATTGCAGGATTGGTGGCTTAGCCAGGCCCGATAGGAAGAAATCCCAAGGCTACATGGCATGGAGGTGGGGCAGTGGGGCCACATCAGGAAGCCTCAAGTCTGGCACAAGGTTGGCTTTTGCTACGATCCGAGGGAAAGTGCAGGATCACAGTGGTTCCCTCTGCCGCATACAGACTTGCGTTTACAGGTTATTTTTTATTTAACCCTCCCCCCAACTTCTCCTTTTCACTCAAGGCATTCAATTTCTGGTTTTATGCCATCGCAGATGCTAAAAACATGTTTCTTTCCCCTCTAAATAGCACATTTAATTATCCTGAGTAGATTGTACAATAGAAAAGATAAATATAAATAAGGAATAAATTGCCCTGCAGGACATCTCATAAGGTTCAGATAATTGGGACAAATATTTTTCAGGCTATTTTTGCCCTTTTGAGACCAGTAGCCTTTTGACAACAACCAGTGAAATATTAATGAGTAGTGTTAAACTTTTAAAATACAGCAGGGGAGATATGGCACCAACACAATTCGTATTACTTTTAAACTGTCACTTTTCAGCTCTTTTTAGTGCCCAATAACAAAAACTGAGCTGGTAGTAGAGTTGCCAGTTTCTAGCTTCAGGAGAGAGATCTCTAGCCCCCCATTGACTCTTCCTGCCACTGCTCAGGTGGGTAGTGGTAGAAAAATAGGAGTGAAATGGTGTGTGTGTGTGCGCGCGCGATTGTCAATGCCCTGACACAATGACGACATTTCCAGCATGAGCAGAAGTGACATCATTGTGTCCTTAGTGACACTCAGCATTCAGTCAAAACTCTATGGTTAAATGCTAGAATGTTGCCAGGAGCATGGTGATGTCACTTCCAGTCATGCTCTCTTCCAGATTGAGAGAGAGAAGCTGGCAGACTTAGATTGAGTATTGATTTAAAGGCAGCCCAGTTAGTCTGAATAGGAACTCCACTGTTCGAGTTGTTCCACGATGTTCCTTAATTTTCCTGTCCATGTACTGCTTTCAACAAGGAGGCAATTTTGCTTCTAATCTGGCCTTTTGTCCTCTGATTCTTTAGTACATAAAGAATTTTCTCCCAGGCCTGATCTGACCAGATAAAGTTTCTAGTTCAGCTCTGACTAATATTTGTTCAGAAGCCTTGAGAAGGGAGCAACAGATCTATATGGGAATTGGTTTTATGTGCCTAAGTTTAATGGGAGTAGTCTTTTTCCATCCGATGCTGTTCAATTGTTAGGGTTTTTTAAGGGCTCCAGTGACTGAGGAGTTAGATTTTTCTCCTCTGATTTCTATCAGAGGGGGTAGAAAAATCCAGCTTTTAAATTAAAACACAATTCAAGTCACTTCCTAGGAGGAGAGCCACTTCCCCTGAGATTGTTTCAATTGAATGGAAATGGTTCTTAAAGATTCCTTTTGATTATTGTTGGGATGGGAGTATCAAGTATTTCTCATATTATTTTTATTTTATTACAACAGATGACAAGCAAAAGTATTTTGCTTGATCCACCAAGTATTTCTCATGTGATCTTTCTTCTCAAAAGTTGGCCTTAATATCTACATTTGATTTCAGAAAGGGTCTAACTTGACTTGGCATCTGTAGGGAGCTAAGTAATAGAATAACTACTTGGTGTGGGCCCTGACTTAGAAGGCCCAGGCTAGCCTGATTTCTTTAGAAGCAAGGGCAGCCCTGGTTAGTACTTGGATGGGAGCCCACAAAGGAAGACCAGCTATGCAGAAGCAGGCAATGGCCAACCATCTCTGTTCATCTCTTGCCTTGATAACTCCAGCAGAGGTCACCGTAAGTTGACTGTGACTTGATGCCACTTTACACACGCGCGCACTTGATTCACAGCCTCCAGGCAGTGGCTGGAGATCTCCCGGAATCACAACTGGTCTCCAGGCCACAGAGATCAGTTCACCTGGAGAAAATGGCTACTTTGGGGGGTGGACTCTATGGAATTATGCCATGCCAGGGTCCCTTCCCTCCCCAAACCCCTCTTTCTCCAGGTTTCACCCCCAAGAGCTCCAGGAATTTCCCAACTTGGAGCTGGCAACCCTATTCACAGTTGCCAGGTCCTGCATTTATTCGGTTATTCAGATATTTATTTCTACCTTCTCTCTTGGTTCAAGCAGCTGTATGTTCTGTTATAATTTACAATATGCTTTGACATATTTCCTGCAGCATCGCTAAACCTGCCCTCTTTAATGTAATAATTTGGTTCAAGCCTCTGCCCCTGGCTATTCTAATCTTAACCTGATTGAGTGCAAGCAATCTGCAGTAATCCTTGTTGGTTCCCTCCTCCTATTAGTTAAGGATTTTCTGAGTTCTGATGTTGGCACAATAAACAGACCTCCCCGTCCCCTTTTGATAACACCCCCACCTCCCAGCCTCCCATTCCCACTTCTATATCCCAAATGGGACCAGACCATGTTGAGCCAACCTGCATACAAGTCTCGAGGAATTGCATCCCTTTGGCTGTGAATAGCAGGTGCAGGAGGGGAGACACAGCATTTGATGATTTAGACTGTTTTTATGCCTGGTTTGATTCTGGGTGTTCCCACAGTGCCCCTTTTTTTGCTTGGCTTATGAAGAGATGCGAGAACGAAGGATGCTTTTAGATGAAGGCTTGTCTTTCTGTTGTCTTGATCTTTGCTTGTTTGCCATGTTTCCATTTTCTTAATTGTTTCCAGGTGCCTTTTCTTGTTTGATGTGGTGATGTTTGTAGTTCTGTCCTTTCCATTTCGGTAACTGGGTTGGATCCTCTGGCAGCAAGAGGGGGAGGATGCAATCCTAGTTGAATTAATATGGCGCTTCCCTCAGATGCATTTGTTGCTGTTAGTACTTTTCCTTTATGATTAAGCACTAATTGAAAGGGGAATCCCATTTATATAAAAGACCTGCATTTCTGAGGCTTTCTGTAACTGCTCTCATTTGCTGTCTGTATTTCAAAGATCTAGATTTCTTGTAGGGAAGTACTTGGATGGGAGGCCTCCAATGAAGACCAGGGTTACAGAAGCAGGCAATGGCAAACTACCTCTTTTAGTCGCTTGCCATGAAAACCTCACCAGGGGTCGCCATAAGTCAGCTGTGACTTGAGGGCAGACATTCATTTCATAGGGGAATGAGCCCCCTTTAGCCAGAATTTGTTCTTTGGTTTTGTCCCTGACTTGTGTGAGGGGAAGTGTAGGCTAAGATTCCAAGCACACCAGTTCTCCAGAGACGCCAGTTGAGCTAGTAAGGTAGATTGGTCAGATCCTCTGTATCCTTCCTCTTGTCTTTTCTGCTGCTGCGTCTTTGTTTATTCAGAATGCTAATCTGAGGGACTTCCTTCTCTTCCTGTCCTTGTCCTTTTTCTTCCTGCAAACTCTAAGGGAGCAAAATGTGCTCCCAGAATCTTTTCCCTTCAGGGCTATCATATCTCCTGCCTCAGTGAAACCATCCACCACTTCTACCCAATGCTGCTTAGCTGCAGGGAGGGGGAATGCCAGGCGGAATGGGGGGATTAGCATTGCCTGGCCCAATGATGTCACTTTTGATGTGCTGCAGAAGTGAAGTTATTCTCTAGCATTCACTGTGGTTAAACCATAGAGTTTTAAGATGATGCTAGACTGTTGTTCCTGCTGTGATGATGTCACTTCCTGTTGATACTGGAAATTATATCATTACACTTGGGACAACACTGACAACATAAGTCCCTGCCTTCTCCATCTCTCACTTGCCGTCCCACGGCTGGCAAGCTTACTATCCATCCTATAGTTAGATATCTAGAACTCCTACATTGATCTTCCTATCATAGCATGGATTTCTTTAACAATAAAAACATCAGTTTCTTTCTTAAACTAACAAGCCTCATATGGACTTTATTATAAAATCAAAAAGAGTCCAGTAGCACCTTTAAGACTAACCAATTTTATTATAGCATAAGCTTTCGAGAATCAAGTTCTCTTCATCAGATGCCAGCATCCTTTCCTTTCCGCTAGCATAGAGTCAGCTTTTGCTTACACAATAAAACCCCCATACTGTTCACATTATCTGTTACACATCTAAAATACGGAACAAAACCTTCTCAAAAGCAGACATCTTTCTCAACCAGCATTACCTCCATATAGTCAAAATTCAGTTTCAGCCAAACTTGAATGGAATTGTGGTTGTTGTGGGTTTTCCGGGCTGTATTGCCGTGGTCTTGGCATTGTAGTTCCTGACGTTTCGCCAGCAGCTGTGGCTGGCATCTTCAGAGGTGTAGCACCAAAAGACAGAGATCTCTCAGTGTCACTGTGACACTGAGAGATCTCTGTCTTTTGGTGCTACACCTCTGAAGATGCCAGCCACAGCTGCTGGCGAAACGTCAGGAACTACAATGCCAAGACCACGGCAATACAGCCCGGAAAACCCACAACAACCATCGTTCTCCGGCCGTGAAAGCCTTCGACAATACATTGAATGGAATTATTACTATTATTACCATTACAAAAATAACCAAAAAGAGTGACCAAAAGAATTTATTCTGTATTCTCGAAAGCACTTGATTTTTTTTAAAGTACCTATTATTGTAAGACATTCGCGGTATGAATACTTCTAAAGAGAAGGGTAGCTTTCTAGCCACATTCACTTAGAAAGAGGTGCTGTGCTGTTGAGAACTAATTCTGTGTCAGTTTGTTCATCTTGGATGGCATATGGATGGAAGATCCACCACTCAGGAAGAGAGCTTGCTTTGCCTGCACATATCCCCCGTTTTATTCCTTTTGATATCCAGTTAAAGGATCTCAAGCAACTGATAAAAACCCTCTAGGGATCCCAGACATCAGTTGCCAATCAAAGCAGGCAGCACTGGGGTATGCGATGGATGGTATAGGGCAGGTTGAGATGCATGAAGAACCACAATTTAAACATCCCATTTTACTCTATATGATTCTGTTCTCCAACAGCCCGTGTAATGATTCCTTTCCTATATTTGTTAATATTGGATGTTTGTAAGAGCTTTGTTATGTCTCCCTTCATCTGCACTGTCTGGTAAACCTCCTGGCCAGATGGATTGCCTAAAGAACTGAATAAAGCTTCTAATTACTAATCCCTGTTTTGTTTTGGTCGGGTTCTCGGAGGGGGTTAAGGGGGGGTGGCAATTTGTTATTTGCGAATATGTTTGATTGTCCATTGAGGATAAAATCCTGCATTTATCTTTACTACTTCTATCTTTCATGGCTCTACTCTGTTGTAGTGAAGAGAATGGGAGTTTTGTGCATGCAGCTGTTTCATTCCTTTTGTTAAACACAGAATTGAGAATCCTGACCAGGATGGCTGTTAACAGATTAGGAAGGATCATTACCAAATTAATTTACTAGTTCGGAGAGATTAATGTTCGGATGCTTACTTAAGAAATTAAATAGGTTACTAATACATTTCTGGTTTGAGTGACTGCTAAACATTTATTTTCCTTCCCTCGAAATTGTCTTGCTTTGCGTTGCCTGTCACCTTGTCTTTCATTTAATAAAATTGAGCCACATGTACTTGTATTTAAACAGCATCTGCCTCCATGATCCATCCTGCAAATCTCTTAAACTGCAGGGAATTACTGGCTGGCTTTTCAGATAGCAGATGCGTCGTTTCCTTCTGTTCCTGCCTCTGAACATGTTAAGGGTCTGGTTAATAACAAAGGAGCCAGTATAAGTAATGGTTAGAGTGCTGGATTAGGGCCAGGCTGACGTACTCCTAAACTGTTACTTTGTTTCCCTAAAGATGACATCTCTAAAAATGTCTGATGCACTAATTTTATCCCGTCTCCCCACCCCCCCCCCACCCCAAATAATGTGCACGATACATTGTGGATGTGGTTCTTTGCTCGTCTTTAAGTCTCTTCCAGAGAGATCACTGAGGCACTGCGGTTTCACTGTCGCTCCCTTGCTTTGCTGGTTAGTTCCATGTCACATTGGTGATTCCAATATCTCTTCCACCGTGTGATAGGAGACATATAAATAAGCACTTTAGCTTTGGTTTTGATTTGACCTGCGCAGCCAGTCAGATGAATTTATAACTTGATTTTTTGAAATTTGGATTATTATATATATTTGTACTTTGATTCCTCCTCCTCCTCCCACATGATTACAAAATAATATACATGCACGCTTGCTCAACATTTCTAGGTTGGATCACCTGAAAAACATCAACTGTAACTTAGAAATCCTTAGAAATTGATCATTTTCCATAGAAAAATGAAGATCTGCAAAATGTCCTAGTTGGATGGCTGTAAGAAGAGAAGCCATAACCTCTCAGCTGTCTAGCATTTTGGCATTGATATAATTGACACACACACACACACCCCACACACAGAACAGTGAGTGATGATGAGCCAAGATAATTAGGGGGTTTGGAGCACCTTTTGTATGAGGAAACATTTGGGACTTTTCATTTAGAAAAGAGACAACTAAGGAGGCATGATAGAGGTTTATAAAATTATACATAGGGTACAGACAGCGGATAGGTAAAGGTAAAGGTAGTCCCCTGTGCAAGCACCGAGTCATTACTGACCCATGGGGGGACGTCGCATCACGACGTTTTCTTGGCAGACTTTTTACAGGGTGGTTTGCCATTGCCTTCCCCAGTCATCTACACTTTACCCCCAGGAAACTGGGTACTCCTTTTACTGACTTCGGAAGGATAGAAGGCTGAGTCAGCCTTGAGCCGGCTACCTGAACCCAGCTTCCGCCAGGATCGAACTCAGGTCGTGAGCAGAGCTTGGGCTGCAGTACTGCAGCTTACCACTCTGTGCCACAGGGCTCTGACAGTGGATAGAGAGAACTTTTTGCCCCTCTCCCAAAAGACTAGAACTTGAGAGCATCCAGTGAAGTTGATGGTTAGTAGATTCAGGACAAACAGAAGGAAATACTTTGTTGGCACTGTGAGTGATTAAGATGTGGAATTCACTGCCAAAGGATGTAATGACAGCTACAGGCACTGACAGCTTTAAAAGGGGACTAGGCAGATTCGTGGAGGGTAGGTCCATCAGTGGCTACTAGCCATGGGGACTGAAAGGAACCTCCCCATTCAGAACCAGCGAACCTCTGAATACCAGTTCCATGAGGCTACATCAGAGGAAAGTCTCGGACTTTATGTCTTGTTGTTGGCCACAGTGTGAGACAGAATATTGGATTAAATGGACTGCTGGTCTGATCCAACGGGACTTTTCTTATGGTGGGGAAATAAAGAGAAGAGGGAAAGAAGATGGGCGGCCGGGGGGGTGGTAAAGTTAGGTGATCCAGCAGCAATTCCAGGCAGTAAATCCAAAAAGAGAAAAGCTGGGTCTGATCAGCACATCAGAACCACCAGGGCACATAGAGAGGAGGCAAGCAGGGTGTGCATGAGTACAGGATGGTGTGTTTGCAGTTTGGCCTTAGGAAGGGGGCTCAGTTATAGGGACTGAGTGCAATAGAAAAAAAACCATTGTTACGTGATCTCTGGAGGAGACTGGGAGATATGCATGCTACACTCATCCTTCCTTTCCAGTGTGTCTGCCTCTCAAATGGGAACGTGGACCCCATTTTCAGCTCTCTCTGTCTGACTCCTCACACTCCTTTGAACAGTCAAGAGTTCTGTGTTGCAGTTGTGTTGTGTTGTGCTGTGGTGCATGCTGCTGCTGCAGAGGTGTTTGGCATCACTGTGTATGGATTGGCTCTTTCCATAGATGAGTAATATGGGGACATGATACGCATGCTGCTCAAAGACTGGCAGGCATGGACAGTGTCTCTGTGGATTCCAGGGCTGCTGCTGTGCTCTCAGTTCCTTGAAGCTAGAAGAGCACCGTTGGTATCCTCAGGTTATACTTGCATCACTGGGACATCGGTGGGGTTGGCACTTTGAGAGTGCTCCGTACAATTCATACAGTTAATCACAAAGATTTCTTTAACTAAGTGGAAGAGTGCCAGCGTATGTGGCAAGCTATGGGGAGCTTTTTGTCAAAATGTAGATAAAAGATTGGAGGCTGAGAAGGAGAACTGGAAGGGGAAGGACGAGGATGGAAAGGAGAGGTAACAATTGGCCAATGCACATGGCGTGGAGTTAGGCTTCACTTTACCTGGGAACAAAGAAGAAGGGACTAAATCAGAGTCTCACGAAACATACAGGTTCGGTTGCAAATCTAGTTTGAAATTTAGTACACTTTTAAAACATTGCAATCAAAGTTCCTATTTGACAATTTCCTTTTGACATATACTAACCATTCTCAAAACCCATAAAAGTTCTCCATGTCTCTTCTCTGAAGAATGCAGCGCTCTGGCTATGTCTGCCTGTGATGCTTCCCTGGAGATGCTCATAGGCCTGTGCTTCTTTACAAAGCCCGGTGGTGGTGTGGGGAAAGCCCTGGACCAGGTGCTTTGTCCCTTGCCCCTGAAAATTTTCCAGGGACTCACTGTTACAGCGAAAGTCTCCTCCAAATGGCTCAGCCCCTACTATGATGATGGGGCAGGGGTGTAGAAATGTGAAAATATTCCTTTCTGAACAAGCATCTTAAAAGTCATCATTTGTCAAGATGGGCAGCCATGTCAGTCTGTCTGTAGCAGCAGAAAAGAGCAAGAGTCCAGTCGCACCTATAAGAATAACAAAGTTTGTGGCAGGGTAGGAGCTTTGCTGAAGAAGCAAACTGTGTCTCAGGAAAGCTCCTACCCTACCACAAATTTTGTTACTCTTATAGGTGCTACTGGACTCTTGCTCTTTTCTACTGTCATCGTGTGTATTCATGTTGAGGTGGAAACAGTTCAAATAACGGTCTCAGTATCTCCTGCAAAAGCACCGTTGTTAGAAACTTTGTAGGAGATGGGTAGCCAAGAGATCCACATGATAAGGATCTAAGTAAGTGAGCTAAGAAAGTGAAGTGGTGCCAGATATTCTAGAACTGCAATAAGATCAGTTTCTGCTGGGATACCATGATGATAATGATGGCTTAAGCTACACTGTTCACTAAAGTCAGTGACAGCCAACTGGAAGGAGAATGCACTGTGATTAGAACCAGTACTAGAGAGCCGCTGTAGCACAGTGTTTAAGTGGCTCAGCTGTGAATCAGCACTCCACTGGTTTGAATCCCACTCCTGCTGTGAGCTCAGTAGGTGGCCTTGGGTATGCCGTTCCTCTCAGCCCGTGCTGCATTGTGGGGATAATAATAACACTAACTTGTTTACCGCTCTGGGTGGGGCACTAATCTGTCTGGAAGAGCGGTATATAAGCACAGTTGTTGTTGTTAGGGTATAGCTAGTCCTCCTTGGACACAGAGCAGAAAGGGACATTTTCCATCCCAAAGCCCATTGCCGCCTGTCAGAGTGAGGAGAGCTCCAGCTGGAGCAGCAGGCATAAAACAATTTAATTTTATTTGTTAAAATATTATTATCCCACATGCTCGATACAGAATTCATGTGGCAGTTTTTAAAAGGACAAAATACAATAAAAGGACTAAAAGTATAAATAAATAATGAGCAGCATGAACACCTGAAGATGGTGGATAAAGACGTGTAAATACAGCAGAGGCGCATATCCAGTTCACTGGGGATAAAGTGGCTGTTGAGGAGGGATGTAATTACCTCCTTCACAGCTAGCCAATCCCTCACGAAGCCAGACCCAGACAGGCTAGACCTGATGAGCCATGATGGGCAAGAATTAAGTGTAGGCATAAGTGGTAGGACATGTTCCTCCAAGCAACTTGCCCACATCCTCAGGACGTAATCTCTGAAAGTTTAACATCTCATGAAACTCACTCCCAACAATTTGAGGGGGTCTGCTGTTGGCACCATAAACAATGACAGGCCCTTCAACTTAAAGGCTTCCTAGGTGGCCTAACAGCAAAACCTGGTGGGCCTGCATCTGGGCTAATGCTCTTCCCCATTGCTGCTCTCCTCGCTGTGCCTGCTGTTGGGGTTCAGATTGGGGCTCCCCTCCCCTCCTAGTCTCAGACACCAGGCAGTAAGCCCTCAAATGTACCAGGCAGGTCCTGGAAGCCCAAGAGCTTCTGGGTCAGTCTCTTCCCACAGAGCCTCTCTGCAGCAGCTGCTAGGCAGATGGCAAGGAGTCCCAGGTGATGGTTGTGCTGCTTTGAAGAGGCCTGAAGCTGGGAGTGGGCAAGTGGTAAAAGGCATTGCCCTAGACGGTGTTTCTCACACTCTGTAAGCCAGGCAAGTCCAAATTGCTGGTGTTTCTACCAGGCTCAGCCAAGCCAGAGGCTTTATCTTGCATGTCAGGCAGTGGTGGTTTCACTCCCGCCTTCTGTGCCTGAAAGGTCTCTGAGCTTGGAGTAAATCAGACACCAGTAGAGTTACCAACTCTTGGAAGGCAAGATTATGGCCAGGGGCCAGCCTCTAAGGGACAGTGGCTTTTACCCCTTTGCATAGCTTGTGTACAAGCCAGTTCAGATCAAAGTAAAAGCAAGGATTTTTTTTCTCCTTTGAATAGACTGCAAGCAGCCACAGTTCAGACTGGGCTGTTAGCAGTCAGACCCCTCCTTCCACTGAAGGGCAGTTTATGGATATAAAATCATAAACTCCCTTCTTCATATAGCTTAAGTGTAAGATACTGTCTGGCCTGAAATAAAACAAAATGGACGCCAGCCAGGTAAGAGCCTGGAAAAATATTTAAAAAGGAGAGTCAGAGTGGCTGGCTTGCTGAACACCCCACCCCTGCCCTGGAGAGAAGTATAACTTAGGACAATAAGACCCCTGGGAAGCTCCTGGCTAATCTCATCCATGCCCTGTCTCACTTCCGTCACCCACCTGCCTTGATTAAGTGCCACCGAATGCTATTCAGCAAACCTGGTAGCTTTTCCCATCTGGTACCCAAAGGGTCATCAAGCACCATGTACACCAATAGTCCACCTCAGGAAAACCCACTAAGTCTCTCCCAATTCTATTATCTATCCCCAGAAAAACCCATCAAGTTATTGTTTGGGGGGCGAAAACATCAGCTTGTGCCAGGGAGCATTTTGCTCTATATCTGGACTCCCTAGCCATTAGTGAGTGTGTGTGTGTGTGTTGTGGATCCATCAATACACCCCCAAATCTGTTTGGGCATCTTCTCTGTGAAATGCTAGTAGTTTTGCTGCTGCCTCCGCAGACCTCTATCCTGAAGACTGATAACTATCGCCTTCCCCAAAACTGCTTTCTCCCCCTTTCCTCCCTAATTTTCTCTTAGTTAGACTTGTATGTTTGCTGTGTATGATTTTCGTACGCTTGCCTTTTTATTTTTCTTTAATAAAAAAACTTTCCGGTCAAACATCTGCCTAGCTCATTTCAAGAGTTCTCTTAAGGGAATAATCCCCATAAACATAGGTGGAGAATACCAGTTATTGCCTCTTGCTTGTCTCCTTAAGCCAATTCCCGCAACTAATTAGGAGACCACCTATTTGGTGCCACTTGGAGGCACATGGAGACTACCCCTCCCCAGCTATCTGAAGGGGGAAAACAGCTGGTGGGTCATGGACCTTTCTGTTGTGTGTCTCCAATTTTTGGCCTCACTATCATTTTTGTCTCTCTTGCTCCCAGGAATGCTCTGGAAATGGTGCTGGTGTACGTAATGCCCTCAGTATGAGAAGTACTAACACTGATTAGAAAATAAAGCATGCAGTAACATAATAAAATTAACATCGCTGCATGACTTGTCAGTAAAAAGATCTTTCTGGCAACTGGCCTTTAATCCACAATCCCAGACTGGCCTGTTAGTTACAAGTCAGATGGCCTCTCTGGTCCCCAGTAACTCAGCAGAGCCATGAGGTTGCTAGCAGAAGCCCTGGCATGGCTGGCAAGAATCTTGAGAGTGCTGTGTGTTGCCATTCCGCCAAGCTGTTTTAAGCCACGGCACACGTGAAAAGATGGCTCGTCTCACTAATCCTGTCAACAGACTGGAACAGCCATTCATTTGGATTCCAGGAGAAATGGCAAGTAGCAAAGGCTATTCCAATTCCAGTCTTCTCTCCAATGAAAGGCGGATAATTTGGTAACATCTGGTCTCTGTGGGCAATCCTTTTCTGCAAGGGAAAACGGCCAGCCTGTTTTGGGAGAAAATTCCTGTCCAGCCACGGGGTTTGTTAGAAGCACTTGTATCACCCCAGAACCAGAGCTGCCTCGGTCTTGGGTTTCACCTCGAAACAGGATGGTTTCTAATGCTTCAGGGGAACGAAAATGCACATTGTTCTACATCTTTCCTGGCTTTTGCAGTTAATTAATTAGGGATTCTACCCTGTGTAAGAAGTTTCACTATTTAGTGGTTCCAGGGCCTTTGGCTTTTCTGTGTGAAGGAAGGTGGGCCTGACACCATCTGAAAATGCCCTCTCCCATTCAAAGAAGATTCCTCTGCGTGGGATCCCAAATGCCTGAGCAGTGCTGATGCTGGGCTGAATTGTGGCTTGGAAAATTAAGACATCCTTTTTCGGTGCAGCCTTAATGCCAACAGTTGCAAGGAAGAACGCTGCATGATATTCAGAGAGCAGATTCCAAATGATTCATTTTTGTAAAGTTTAAAAATGAAACATGCCTCTCGTTTCAATTCAGATACACATCAAAAGTTTATTGGGACCCAGTGGGTTGACAGCCTTTAAAAGCATTTGTATTATCCTCCAAATTGTTATTATTATTTATATTTTAAATATTTTTTCTATTTACATTTTACATTATAAACGGAAGGTAGAGAAAGAATATGAATTCTGAGACAAGTCTCTTCAAGTACACATGAACTATGCATTAATGACCACCCTGGGTTCCCCCCTTATACTATAGCTTTCTATTGATGTGTTTTAAAAGGTCCAATTAAAGTCCATTGACATTTGAGAGTGCCTGTGTAAATGCAGCCAGTGCATTAACTAGGAGGCAAATCTGTGGCATCTGTATAGATTGGGCTGGGAAAAGTCTGGTATAAATACAACAGCACAAAATATTGCTTGTGAATTGCAGAGCTGAATAGCTGATAGCAGCAGAGAATGTTTTACAGTGTTGATTGCGGTGGTATACAGAGTAAGTTAGCAGACATGCGGAATGCTCTTTAGTTGTAAAAGAATGGCTTGTGAGTAAGACTTTTCTACTAGGGATGATCACAAAATCCTAACAGGTAAGATTTTTTAAATTAAATCTTAGCCTGCTCTTTTGATCAAAACCTGATCTGTGAGATAGCTGATGAACACACTGTGGGTGTGTTCCACCAGGGCTTCCTTATGGCAGTGCTGTTTTCGTGAGCATCCACATCACATCGTCCTCTCTTTGTCCTGTTTCTGTATAACCTTACTGTGATTTCCTAAAACTGGGCCATTTTCACATGTGTTACCTGTTTCAGGTTCGATGCTGTAAGGAACCAGTTTTTTTTTTCCTTGCTCCCCCCTTGCATTTTGATGCATTCATGCACCTCCTGGAGTTTTCCTACCTTTTCTCCAATCTTCCTCAATTATTTGCTCTGAAATTTTAGGAAAGATTGCAGTAAAGGCTGGAAGGCTGCTGTGTAGGTGGGAAAGTTCGGATTTTCTCAGCCTGCATGCAGCCATTTTCCCTGACCTTGTTGCTGCAGTAGCTGTTTCCTCCCCCTGCTACTAGGGGGACTTCTTTATTTATTTGATTTTTAAAAATTGGCACTATAATATCATTATGTTGATATATTGTTGTAGCAACAGGTGTACCAGAGAATTTTCTGCATTCTTTTTTTTTAAAGTATTAAGCCTCTTCCCTTGCTGAATTTTAAAGAGAAAGGCATATATTCACAAAGGAAGGAGTTAGAGACTTACTTCTTAAAAAATGAAACTGGGAATTAGAGGACAGAGCTGAAAAGCCAGAGAGAGCCAGCTGAGAGCCAGTTCGGTGTAGTGGTTAAGAGCACAGGACTCTAATCTGGAGAACCGGGTTTGATTCCTCACTCCTCCGCTTGAAGCCAGCTGGGTGATCTTGGGTCAGTCACAGCTCTCCGGAGATCGCTCAGCCCCACCCACCTCACAGGGTGATTATTATTGTGGGGATAATAATAACATACTTTGTAAACCGCTCTGAGTGGGTGTTAAGTCATCCTGAAGGGTGGTTTATGAATCGAATGTTATTGTTATTAAAAACAGTATTGTTTCAGCTGAACTGGGACAAGTGGAGGGTATGATACCTTCTACTCAGCTTTGTACTGTTAGGGCAACTCTAGACTTCTAACCTTGCAAAACAATTTCCTTGGTTATCAGGGCAACTTGGAGGATTCTCGTAATCATCACACGCGTATGAACCAAGAGAGTTTCCGGTGGAATTACTGAATAAATACAGTAAACTTGGTGATCCTTTAAACATATTATCCAAGTATCAGGTACTTCCCAGAATATCCTAAGTAGAAAGGGAGATGTACCCCACTAGAGGGAGTTTAGCATCTCAAATTTGATACTGGGAAGACAATAAAAAGTGAGGAAAGTCAAAACAAGGGGCTGAATATGTACAAGCACTCTGGTCTGGAAAAATCATGCTGTGATGCTGTGCCATTTAAATTTGCTCAGAGTGCAAAGAGCCAACAGTTTAGTGCTTTTCAGTTCACATTTGCTTGACTCTTTGGGCAAAAGGATCAGCTTGCTCAGTCAAACTGTGATTAGGAAAATATCCTTCCCGTGAGATTTGGGAAACTATCATTCAACTTGCCCCACTTCATTCAGACATACTGCAATCAGTAGCATCATAAGGGCCCATCAAAGAGATGTTTGTTAAAACATTGGCAAGCTAATGGGCATATCCCCATTCTTGTGGTATACCATGAGTAAAACACTTTGCAGGGAAATAAAGTGATTTTTGAGCCATTTAGCTTTGATTTGTAAAGATGCACGAAGGGCCCAAGTTAAAGGTTGTCTTTTCAACATTTTCAAACTAGGGACTCTTTAGCCCTAGTTGGGCACACCTTCCATTTTTTGCCTGCCTGTCCATCATTCTCTGATGTTTCATTTGTCTTGTTTGCCTTTCACAGTCTTTTATTCCTTCTTTATGTTAAAAGGCAAACTGGGGAAATGATTCTTGCGTAGCTGCAGGTCTGAAACAGCCACAGGGGTTGATGGTCACAGGCAAAGATAGAATTCTACAAGTCAAATGATATCACAGCCACAATGCATCATATGAACTAAGGGAATTAGTATACATTTCCTCATCCCTCTGAGTTGGGATAACCATACCTGAATGTCCTGTGACTTTTCTACTGTACCAGCGGCAGTTCCTGTTGCTGAAGAACTAAATTTCTTTTCATTTTAAAATGAGCCTTGCCTTTTCAGCAGCGCAAGTCATTGTAGTAGCAGTAACACATACACTTGGCTAAGCAGTCTTTCATATACACGCAGGTTTGTTGGATCTTGGCTGTGTTATTCTACAATATATGCATAACAAGATCGCACATTTTGGAAAGGCACCTTTTTTTTTCATCCAAGTTAAAAGATTTAAGGTCATTGCTTGTTTCTGGGGAAGTATTCTGATGCACACATTATTCTGACTATGCACTGCTTCCCTGAATTTGTTCTATTTGAATATATTTTTGCCCGTACATTTTTTAAAACAGAGAGCACTGCATCACATTAAGCCACTCAACCATGGTTTATGAAGTAGACCCATGCAGCTGCCCTGCTTTCTCAGCCAAAGTATAGCTTTGCTGATTCAGCTTTTTTATGCTCAGCCTTTGAGTTCGGTTTCCGTTTTGTTAACTGTAACAGGGAATCCTAGAGCACAAAGTTGATGGCAGTTGCAGAGCGGGCTCATTTTTGTGTCCCGTATTTGGGGGGACTTTTACATCTGACACACATACAGAGATGCCTCCTCAAGGATTTTTAATGACTGGTGGCAAGGGGTGTTGGATTTTAATACATTTAAAATATGCTCCTAATCTTCCACCTGAGAATTTCTTCTGAAGTGTATACAGATGGTGTCACATCAGAGTTTTATACAGTGAAAATATGGGCTGGTATCCAAAGGTAGTGTGTTAGGTGGTTCGAGGTGTTGTGCAGCACATGTCTGGGAAAACTGTGCCTGTTGCATTTCTGTCTGAAAACATATTCCCAAGCTCAGTGTCCAGGGGAAAGATCAAGGCAAAGCGGGAAGGGTGCACAGAGCCTCATTAATGAGCATCAGCTCTGAGACTGCTCAACATGATAAATAGATCAAAATGGGTTGAAGTCAATTATGATGCTGTCTCATGGGGTTATGTGGTAGGCCATATTCTGGGGGATAGGGAAAAAATCTCAGAGAGGGAGGAGATTTTCAGTGATTGTCCTGTTTTCTGGTAATTTGTCATTCTGCCCTAACATACAGACTCCAGCATAAAAATTTTATTTATTAAAAAGTATCCTAACATCTAAGTTTCTAATCCAACCTCCCTTTTTTCCTTACACAAATAATTTACACTTGAAAGATTTGTGATGAAATTTACCTCATTTCCTTTCTTTCCTCCCCTCCCCCTGATAATCACCCCTTAGAAGAATTCCCAGTATGATTTTCCCTTCACGTATCTGAAGAAGTGGACTGTAACCCCCTAAAAGCTCATATAGAAATAATTGTTAGTCTCTAAGATAATGCTGCATTTTTGTTTTATTGTGATACAACAGACTTTAACATGGCTACCCTTTTGAAACCAAGAACGAAAATAACAGTTTTCCAGTTTAAAAAAAACAAAACAGCAGATGGTTCTGTTATCACTTAGGGTCCAGCAAGGCAAATGTGTTCCAGAAAGCATAATTTCTGTTGGTGTTATAAGGATGGTGAGGAAGGCAGCCAAGGAAGCCTCCTTGGGCATGGATTTTCATAACTTGGAGCACCATCAACAATGACAACATACAGTTCTACAGATCATTTTCAACCAATTTATTAAAGGCCGTTTGAAAGCACCTTCAAATTAGGCAGCAGTCGTATTTGCCAAGCATTTATCCTCAGCAAACCTGTAATTTCTGAAGAGCAGACACGCATCCTTAAATATACAGCAAACATGATGTATAGAGTGGTGGAGAATCAGGACTAGACATGGGCACGAACAGAAAATAACCCTGAACATGGTGTTCGTTGTTCGTTGCCATCCACGAACAATGAACAACGAACATTGACTAACATGATCTTGTTCACAAACATGTTCGTTGTTCGTGGGGGCCAGCAGGCTCTCCTCCAGCCATCAAGATCCCTACTGCACCACTCCCAGAAACCCTACCTGAGCAGGCAGCAGGAAAGGTACCAATAAAAAATAATAGCTTGGCCCCAGAGCCTGGCAGCAGCCCTGGAACCTGAAGGGGTAGATCCCTATCCCACCACACACAAAGAATATTCAAGCTCCAATGCACTCACCCTGTCTCTCTAATAGCAGCTGTCTCTCCCTGAAAGCCAGAGCTGGGAGCCCCCCTCCCCGCTGGTCTTTTCCTCTTGTAACAAATTTGGAGCTCCAGTCCACACTTGGAAGGAAGACCTGCCTAACAAGCTAAATTGGGCTTAGATTGGGGTTTCTAGGGCAACAGCAGGAGTTCAGACAGAGTTCAGACAATCCCTGCCTGAGTTGCCATGGGAATTGATTGCAGGTGCCAGACTGTCTGGCTTGACGAACAGCAACGAACGAGGCTTGCAATGACCACCCGTTCGTTTAGAATGGGGCCTCATGAACAGCTTGTTCGCTAACAGCAGATTGGGCTGTTTGTGGGGTTTTTTGTTTGCATTGCTGTTCGTGCCCATCTTTAATCAGGACTCACCGGGGCATGTTCCTAAGCGTCTGACAGACTGGGCAACTATTAGCAAGCACCCAAGGGGTGTTTGTGCTTGCGTTACCCGGGCAGCAGTTGCCCATGCAACATGACAGTCTACTTCTGAAGAGACGTTCAAAATAAAGTTGTGATATGGCTGAGGGTGGGGGTGCCATCTGAAGAAAACTTATTCAGTCCTCCTTGAATCTATCAAAATCTTATTCAGTCTTCTGGCTAATATATATGCCAGACTTTTATAATCATATTTCAGTAAAGACATGGATTGAGATGATGCTGGTTTTATGGATCAAGATAACACTGGCTTTCCAGGCGTGTTGGAGGGGCTGAATATGTGAGTTATCTATGCAAACAACAACAAGCATTGGGACAAAGATTCTCTGAAATTAACTAGTAAATCCATCTGGTTAAGGGAACTTGCTAAACTTCAATTCCTTCGTACCCTGTCTAATTGATTGTGAGTAAATAGGTGGATCTAATCACCTTTTATGCTCTTCAGAGATCTGTGGTATTGCCAAAGTGTATAAATAGTAAATCTCTGTATTCTGAAGATTTTACACCCATTGCAAATCTGTCATCTTGAGTTATAGCCTCACCATTTTCCTTCTATGCCAGAAGACCTGCTAGTAATTTTCGTCACTTGACATCCATTCTCATAATCAAAAGCTTATTGTTGAAACAACAGAAGAGACTTTATAGCAGAATATACGTTAATGTTCATCTCATCTTTCTTTTGCAGAGTCAAATCTCTTTATGTTCCAAAAATCCAGTTTTCTTGTGCCCATCATGCCTTCCATCCTTTTTTCTTGGAGAATGCTCTTGCTCAAACCTTTGTACCTCTAATACATGCTGTAACCCCCCCCCCCCTTTACCATCAAGTCACAGCCAATTTAAGGCAACCTCATAGATTTTTCAAAGCAAGAGACATTCAGAAGTGGTTTGCCATTGCCTGCTTCGGCGTAGCGACCCTTGTCTTCCTTTGTAGTTTCCCATCCAAGTACCAACCAGGGCTTAGCTTCCAAGCTTTGATACAACTATAACACATCTACTCCTGGTGCCATATTTATAAGAGAAGATTCTTTTATCTCATCATTCAAACAGATTTCTAGGTCTAGAATAGACAAATAAAACAATTTAATCTCCAACAATGATCACTCCTAAGAACAAGATGGGTAGCCGTGTTAGTCTTTCTGTGCTACTGGACTCTTGTTTTTTTACAATCCTAAGAACAGTCTTAAAATATTGAAAAACAACCAGAGTATGCCCTGTGTATATCACTGGTGATATTGAGAGCAATTTTAAATAGGTCAGTGTGAGTCCCATTTTATTCAGTGAGGCTTACTTCCAGAAGACTGTTTTTAGGATTGTAGCCATAGTCAAAAAGCCTACTGTAAAAAAAAAATGAAGTCATTTATTGAATCTGAGTTGGATCTATATGAATAACGTTTCTGTAATGGAAAGAAATGTTGGAATTTATCCACTAATGAGCGATCATCCAACCACTCCAAAAAAACCAAACCTTGATATAGTATTATGATGAATTTTGAGAACAGGTAGTGGACGCAAGCACAAAATGGCTGTTATGGGTGTTGGGCCCAGGCACAGAATGCTGCATAATTGCTGTGATAGAGGCAGCTATTTCTAAATGATAAACCAGAAGGTGATGCCTCCTGGGCAGAGGAAAGCCAGGACTGGCTCTTTACTTTGGGGTAGAAGAAGTGGGCATCAGGAAACAAATTGGGTGTCATGGCACCCATCAACATCATGCTGAGGATCAGTATAATCTGATATTACTAACTGTCTTGAGTCCTATTTTTGAAGAGAAGCAGCTTATAAACACCAGAAATGACTGGTGTCTCAAGAGTGCCAGTATAGTTATGGCATGTAGGAAAGACAATGTCCCACTGTTAGCATGCCGTTTGGTTCTATTCCTCATACAGTCAAAGCGTTTTGCCCATCAGACTGATCTACCAGGCAAAAGTTTCATCAGGTAAAATTTCAGAAAAATCTTTAGTTAAATTACAGAATTACAGCAGTTTCCCCCCATGAAGTTCAACTGCTTGATTTTTTAAAAATGTAGGCGTAACATATCTTGAGCATTACTTTTCCCAGTTGATTACTGTAAACATTCAGAAACATGACTAGTGGGCATGGCCGTCCTGGTTTGGTTAAAATTTCTCCAATATTAAGGAAGCTGTGAGAGATCAAAGCACTCACGGTCATTACTTGTTGAAGTCTGGTCCATTAACAATGCTTGTGAATTTGCTGAAATGAGTATCTGGCTTTTGATTCCTAGTTCTCCCTTAAAAGAGGTTGCCCACCTTTGAAGTGTTCCCTAGCCTCCTCTACCTGGATGCAAGAATGAAAGTTTCCTCATGATGTTCTTGTAGGAGAATATAGCAGTTTGTGCAAAGATTACACATTGGAAGTAATGAGAATAAACTCGCACACACTCCAGTGTAGCTCTGTAAGAATACTTAACTAAAGGATAAAAATAGGGTTACATTGGGAGAAAATAATAAATTGCTAAGCTGACTACATCTTGCTAGAAAAGTAACTTAGAGAAGACTAGAGACTAGTAGGACAAAGAGCAATAAAACTTCAGTATATAGCCTCACTTAATTGCCCCCCCCCAATAAACTAGTTGCCCAATAGAAAATTCTAATTCTACTTCATTATACTTAGTGACTCCCCTTTCTACGGTGGGAAACTTACTGGAAGCCCTCATGGTTACATTCAAAGTAAGTTTACTAATTAAGTAGGTAACACAAACAGTTTACTCTTTCATGACTGAAATGAAAACACTTGCTAGATTCCCACAGTTCTGATGGGTAAACTGAAGGACTGGGGACTGCTCTCTGGGATGGTTAGATGGGTAGGGAACTGGCTGGATAACAGCAAGTCTGCAACCAAAAAGTAGTTGTCAATGGCATCACGTCTGATTAGAGGGAGGTGTCCAGTGGAGAGTCACAGAGTTCGGTTCTGATCCCAGTACTTTTCAGTATTTTTATAAATGATCTAGCTAAGAGTGTGAAGGGATTTCTCATTACATTTGCAGCTGACAACAAACTGGGAGGAGTAGCAAACACCCTTGAAGATACAGATAGAATTCAACGAGATCTGAACACAATGGAAAAGTGAACAGATTTGAATAAGATGTGCCAGGTTGGTTCTGCTGGTTTGATGTTGGTTCTCTTGTGGTACAGTATTAGCCCTGGGTTCTGCCTGGCATCTGTGAGTGACATTGGTTCTGCTAGGCCTGTTCCCTTGCTTCAGTCGGTTCTGCTGTGATTTTCTGGTTTGATGTTGGTTCTGCTGGGATTCTCTAGTTTGGCGTTGGCTCAGTTGGTTCTGTTGGTATTGAGACAAGGCTTTTGGGCAATGGTTGCTGTTGTGTGTTTGGATAAGTCTTCTCTCTGCCCCACAGAAAGCCTTGGAATTTTCCCACTAGGATCCAGGGGCCATAGAATTGCACTTCTTGGTCAGTCTTCTTGAGTTTGGGGAGTTATTTAGTGGACCGGAAGGACAAACATCTCTGCAATTTTGTTTGGCTTTGTTTGCTTGAAAAATGGCCCACCCTTGGAAAGAATCATGCATAGGGAATGATGGAGCTGAATATATTCAGATTCCTGAATAAAACCCAAATCCAAATATTTTTGGACTCAGATATCGGGAATACTGAATATGTATAGTATTCCCGATACCATAATCTGCAAAAAAAAAAAAAAATTAGCACACATCCCTAGTTAATATTACTTCTGCACGTGCTTTTTCAACTATTCATTTTTTCTTTCTTGCATTCTAAAAATAAGCATATTATTAATGAGGAACATCTTATTAAAATACCAGCAAAATGCTCATCAGGATAAGGAGAGAGTGAGGAAGAGTTAAAGGAAAAGGTGGGCCCTTTATCTCTCTGCAGCTGTCCATCCAATACAGTATTGTATCCAGAGGAGTATGTGGGATTGCTAACCTCCAGGTGAGAGTGGATTAAAACTGATCTCCAGACCACAAAGATCAGTTCCCTGGGAGGACATGGCAGCTTTGGAGGGTAGACTCCATGGCATCACATCCTGGCTGAGTTCTATCCCCTGCCTAAGCTCTGCCCTCCCCAGGATCTCTAGGAATTTCCCAACCAGGACTTGGCATCCCAACGACTAAGACCCTCCTCTTCCTCATAATGTGGCAGCTGAAGTGGTGGGGTCCAGGCTGTCAAGCCCAAGCGCCCACACACAGCCTATCGGCCTGGCAGCTGCCAGTGAACAAAAGAACAGGGCCAGGGCCAGTTCTGTACCCATTTTTTCGAATGAATGGACCAACTTCTGCAGGATCAAGTCCCGTTTAGGTCCAGTATTGTGGTGGCCATACTGGCCATGCATGTAGCTGAGTCACTCGATCACCAGGATGCTCCTCTGTCCCTCTTACTATCCCCATAAATGGAAATGCAAACATGGTGCAAAGAAATTGAAAGTGAATCTGGGGCACACTGCCAGAAAAGGGTCCAGATCTGGTCTCCTCTTTTAGGATCCAAAAATCTTATTCATTTTCCTTTAGACATTAGAAAAGAGGGCATGTTTGAATCATGTTTTGAATGCTTATTTCCAAAATACGCTGTATAATAATTGTCAACTGTCTTCAAAATTTATAACAACTTTTTAATTTTGCCATGTGAATATCTTGTTTCATGGCTGCCCTCATTGGTTTTAAAAACAGCAACATGAAGATCGGCTCCTACACCCATATTTGGGTATGAGAGAGCTTGGAGTGATCCAGAGCATTTGAAACCTAAACAGGTGCCTAAATATGGATTTTTAGCTTCTGTCAGTGGCGGGAAGGGCGACTTAAGCGAGGCATCTTAATAATGTTCAATCATCTTCATGGCTTATTTCAGATGATTAAGTTCAGATATTTTCATTTTATGTTCATGAAAGTTTCCTGTCCTGAGTTTGACCTTTTCCATTACAGTTCATAAATTTAAAAACTCTGCACAGCCATTGAATGCAAAAACATTACTATTTTCCAAAGTTCCACATGTTTAATTTCTAGCAAAATGACCGTTGTCCTTAGGGTACAGCGGGGGACGTATTTGCAAGTTCTGCTTACGAGTGCTGTGCAATTTCATGATGACGTGGTCTGACAAGGCTGGATTTTCCCCTCACCTATGCAAAGGGCACCTAAGTGCTAGAGTTGCCAACTTCCAGGTGGGGCCTGCAGATTAGAACTCTAAAAAATAAATGGAATAAAGAAAAACAAATAACTTTTGAGGAGGTTAATAAGTTAATGGTGAATTTGAAGGCAATTAAGCTAGAAAAGTATAGAGAACTTGAAAGAAAGATTATCATGAAGTGGTATAGAACTCCTGCCCAATTGGCATACATGCTTAAAGGGATGAAACCTAACTGCTGGCATTGCAATGCAAAAGAAGGGTGGTACTCCCACTTATGGTGGGAGTGTCCAAAGGTCATAGATTTTTGGGACAAGGTACGGGGAAAAATAGCATTGGTATGTAAGGTCAACCTCAATATAGATGTAGATCTATTATTCATGGGTGTATTGGGAAACACTAGAATTGAGAAACAAAACCAGGATATTTTCAAAGCAATGATACTAGCTGCACATGCAGTGATTGCATACGGTTGGAAGGAGAAGTTAAAATGGACCTTAGAAAAATGGAATGATTACTTGTATGAATATATTCAATCGGATATGTTGGAATGTTTAAAAAAAGATAAGGCATGGGATGGAAAAATGGAGGAGATAAAAGAGAAATGGTCTGTATATTTTCAATGGGTATATAATGGAGAAGCCAATACAACTATATTTGGAAAATTGGAAAAAATGTGCTCATGGCTAAAAATTTAATTTGTAGTTATAGGATGGCCACCTTGCGGGGGGAGGGTTACTAAAGGGGTAAAAGATGTATCATAGGAGAACTGTGACTGTATTGAAATGTAATAATGTGTGATGCATTAATAAAAAAAATTAGAAAAAAAAGGGTGGGGCCTGCAGATCTCCTGGGATTACCACTGATTTCCAGACAACCAAGATCAAGTCCCTTGGAGGAAACGGCAGCTTTCTACTTGTGCTTCTCAGAATTCACCCTTTTATCTCTACTGTCCTGGCCAAATCATTGAAGAAACTTGAAGATTCCTAAAGCTGCCTTGCCCTCTTTTTTTTTATTTGTGCGTGTGCATTTATACTTGCAAACCTGATCCCTCTCCTAAGTGACCCCAGCCATTAAACCCATTCTGATTTTTGGCCCTTGGTAACTCAGAACTGTGACAGGATGTTTGAAGAGTAGGATGGGATCATGAAAAGTGGTTTATAAGTATTTTACATTCATTATTTAAGGACCAGCATTTAAAATTCCAGCCACAGTGGAGTGAAACGTGTCAGTCGTTACAAGTCAGTCAAGTCTAATGTCTGTCAGGATCTGTCCGGGGTTGGGTTCCTGGGCCAATGCACCCTCCAGTGGCCCCTTCTGGGGAGCCTTTATCGGTCTCAGTATTTGGAGAGGAGGGGAGTTTAGACTCCCGCAAGCCCCCCTCCTCCTGCCTCGTTCCTCTCTCTCAAACTACTGGGGTAGACTCTGGCACATCCTCTTCGGCCCACCTGTAGCCCTTCTTAGAAAGAAAGGGCCGGGAGCAGAACAAGCCAGGAACCTCCCTCCGAGCCTCACGAGGAGGCTAGATCTTGCAAAGATCCACAAAGTGGTGGGGCCGTGCTGGCCCTGTCGAGGTCGTCCCTTTCCCCAGTGAGCCAGGAGGTGAGCCACCTAGTGCTGTGCTGGCTGGCTGAAGTGGCAGGCTCTGGGGGACTGCACCACCCGTTGCTGCTGCTGCTGGTCCATCCGGCCTCCTGCTGACTCTCTCTAGCTCGGACCCTGAGCTAGAGAGGTTCTGGGACCAACCCCATGGAGCTGCATGGGCAGAACGGCTCCCTTCTGAAGTGCTGACTCCAAGGTCACCCAGAGGAGAAGGGACAGAAAAGAAAAAGAACATCTTGAAAAATACTGGCCAAAGCGAAGCAACTCTCTCGAAAGGGCAGCCACCTCCAAAATCATCTTCAACTGTGTCAACAAGCCTGGAAATGTTTGGAGAGGTCAGTCCAGTAATAGTGGGCAGTATCAGGAAAACTCAGAAAGCCCCTCCAGAGCTGCCCTGCCCTCCTCTCCAGGCGTTAGTCAGAGTTAATCTGAAGTCAGCGGAGCGGTCGGGGTCTGTGTGAGAAGTCATGAAAAGAAGTCGTCAACGTTTTTCATGCAGTGTGTCACCTTTCATTTTACTGCAACTTTCTACCGCTGTGAAGAATTCAGGATTCTGCACTTTGTGACTGGTTGACTTCTATGTGTTATTTTAAAATTATAGCTAGAAACACTCTGGGGCTGCTAATGTTAACGATAATTAGTTTGATCTGAACACTTGTAAATGAAAAACTTTTTTAAAAAAGTATACCGCTTTTACCCATTCTTTAATGTAATAATTTTCTTTTATTCAGCACCCCCACAGCACTAGGACATTGCCTCTTCAAATATAACTTTTAAATACATGCTAACAGAAGCAGGAATATGCCAAATATATCCAGTTTCTGTTTCATGGACTAATACTTGACATTTTGTTGTGAAGAGAAGAGTGGCTAGAGAAGATACTGGCAGAACCCCTCTCCTCTGTGGGAGGGCCAGCTCTGTGAGAAAAGCCCATGGGCTGGCTTCTTCCCACTTCCCAGCGTCTCCCAAGGCACTAGAAAAAGGGAAGTGCCTTCTGCTCTAAGAGGCTTTGGAGCCCCACATGCCAAGGTATGCTTTTTTGCCTTCAGCTGACTGGTGGGGTGAGGTGAGAGGAGCTTAGGCTGCCAAGAAGCAGCCCAGCCTACCTTCGTCTCACACAAGGTTAGATGCCAGGAAAAACTCCAGCGGGCACATTGGCATCTGTGGGCACTACATGGAGAAGAAACTTCTTTAATGTGTTTCACTGAACTGGCAAACAAAGGGTACAACGACTGCTGGCATGACTCTTTGAAATGTTGTCTTTTCTTCAAAATAAACTACATTAGTGTCTTAGTAAGCAATAACGCCTGCGTGTTTATGCCTCTTACCACTTATTTCGTCTAAGTGGTATTCCTGCTGTACTAAATAATATGAAATATGTTGGCCAATGTGTTTCTTACAAAAGCAAACATGAAAGAAGATGCACAAGAAAGAGACTAATGTCTGGTTGGTTAATTTGGTTTCTTTTTATAGCAATTGGTTGGTTTCTTTCACATGTCAGCGTGACATATTCCTTTAGTATTAGTGAGTCATAGGCTGATTCCGCACACATTGAGTAATGCACTTTCAATGCACTTTAGCAATCGTTTGAGGTGGATTTTTTGTTCCGCACACAACAAAATCCATTCTAAATGATCTATAAAGAGGATTGGAAGTGCATTATCCAACGTGTGCGGAATCACTCATGGACTCATTATCAACTTATTCTACTGAGGCAGAAGTCAAACCAGAAACTGCTGTAAACTGCAGGTACCAGCTGTGCCCAGTGCACCGACCTGTACTGTTCCTTATTGATCTGTTCAATTTCCAGGATCAGTGCGTAGCCAGGGCATGGGGTGTGCTTCACATTGCTGGCCTTTCTGTGGTGATGTCAGGCACCATCTGGGTGGAGCTGGCAGCCCAGAGAACACATATGCAAGTTCCTGAGGGTTGATACCAGTTTGCCACAGACAATGACAGATTTATGCCAAGTTCCTCCTCCTCCACCTCACCTATTTCACTCCCCCACTCCCAGGAGCAATAACTTATGATGTGGAATGGCAGCAAGGAGAACCATGTATGATGATGTCCTAAGGAAGTGTGCCCAACATATTAAGCATAGTGGGGTGGATCCAGCCATCCTCCAAAGTGCTTTCCTCCAGCCTAAGGAGACTTCTGTCAACAGAAGAGCCACTTAACTTAAAACTTGAGCCACAAGGGAAGATGGGGTGTAAATAGGTTAACCAAGTAAACTTTGCTCAGTGGAGAGGTAGGATAGGGGTAGGATCCACCACTTCTGCTCCAGAAACAGCAGGTTCCTTTCCCTTCAGGCCAGCCAGTGGAAGCCTTTGGACGGAACCCATTTAGATAAGGAGTGATGTGGTTGTGGGAAACCAGTCACCTTTCAGTTATTTCTAAATAACTTCCAAGGTCTGCTGCTGCTGTTCAGCCTGAGCAACTTGTTGCCAGAAGAAGCCATTTGCCGCCGCCTCCAATCCTACCAGACTAAACCTTGAGATATCCTCTTGCTTGATCCTCTGTTTTACTACCTTGTCCTTTGCCCGCAGAGGTGGCCCTTCTGGCTTTAACATTTTGTGCCCCTCTGCTATCTGGGCCTTCTAGTGCTGCCAGAATCTGGTCTCCCAGAGTCCTAGCAAAGAGGAGGCACCTTCTCAAGGATCAATGTGCCTCCACCGATTTACACCTATTCCATTATCATAACGTTATGTTCACGTAGAAATGAGCCCCACATTTTGCCTTGTTCTTTCAGATCTCGACTGGGTTAAGGGGGAGGTAGCTAAAGCAGAAGTTGACAGGTGTAGTTACTTCACACACACACAGACACACACAGTAAATTTCTGCATGGCAATGCCAGCACTGTTTTTTTTACGTGAATATCCAAGCAGAAGTAGTGCACGTGCAATTCCCCAGATCTCATACACAGTGAATTTTTGCTTTATAAAAGATAGTCGTCCATACAGCCCCCCCCCTTTATTAAATGTTCCTGCTAAAAACAAACAGGTTCCAGGGCTGCAAATCTACCAAGGCATCAGCATCTCCCATTCTTCTCTGTTATTAGTACTGACACATTACAGGGAGTGAACACATTGCTCTTAATGTTGACATTGCTGAAGATTTGCTAAACAACAAAACATTAATGAATTGAAAGAAAACTGAAGCTATTTCCCTCAGTAACAATGAATTTTTAATACTGTCCCCTTCTAGAGCCTGAAAGCATTTGAGCCTTTTAATAGAACTTCCCAATTAGCATTTTAAAATTGTAAAGTCGTCAGCAGTTGACAATAAGTAGCCTCTTGTGAAAGTGATCGTAATCAGTAGACATCCCTCATATGGGAAAAATTTATACAGGATGCTGGCTGCTGTTTAGAGGACTTTGAAGAGGCCACCCCAGAGAACGTCTTATGTACAGCACAGCTTTTCATAAGTGTGGGCTAGTAAAAAGCCTGTGTTTTGTCATACTTGGCTGTGCTGTCTGGAAAGGAATAGGAGGGGAAAGAAAGCTTGTTGTCGTTGTTGTTTTTGTTGTTGTAGATGTATGGAGTTGATTATTTCCTTGCTCAGGAGAAACCGAGGATGTGATGTGGTTTTCAAGGTAAAGTTGAAGTTGGACCTCCATACATCTGATGAAGAGAGCTGGGGTTCTCTAAAACTTATGCTACAATAAAGTTAGTTAGTCTTAAAGGTGCTACTGGACTTTTTACTATTTTGCAACTACAGACTAACACGACTAACTCTTCTGGATCGCTCAACCAAGAAGCTGCAAGTGTTGTTTTCATTTCATACCAATTTCATGGGATACATCAGGTTTAGAGATGTAGTTTCCCCAGTCTCAGTACACTTGAACCAAGGCCGATTCCACATGGTTTACCTGAAGCCGGGATGTTGTGGAACATGCCAGCAAAACCGCGAAAAATCACGTTTTCTCGCATGAGTTTTGCGTGATGTCGTGCAAAACTCGTGTGAGAAAACACGATCTTTCGCGTTTTTGCCAGCAGTTCCGCAACGTTCCGGCTTCAGGTAAGCCGTGTGGAATCGGCCCAAGACTGGATTGTCAATATCCTACCCTCCCCACCCACCCCACTCCACAAATCTGCTCATTTGACTCTGTTGTCTTCCCCAATTGTTAAGGAATTATTTTGTTTAAAAGGTAAAGGTAGTCCCCTGTGCAAGTACCGAGTTTTGTTAGAGTTTTTCTAATAGCAAGAAAGTGGCGAAGAGAGGCAAAATATATATGTCTGTAAAATTATGTGTGTGTGGAAAAAGTGAATATAGGGAGAACTTTTCTCCTTCTTTGTAAATACTCAGACTTGTGGATACCCAATGAAACTGATGCTTAAGGACAAGCAGAGGCAAGGGTTTCTTCTCAGAACCACAAGGAGTTAAGTTGGGGAACTGATTTCCACAGGATGTAGTGAAGGCCAATAGCAGAAGGGGCTTACAGTGGCACTTGACAAATTCACAGAGAAAAGGTCCATCAATGGGCATTAACCATGATAGCTCAGTGGAAGCTCCGTGTTCCCAGGTAGAGTACCACTGAATATCAATTGCTAGAGGCAACCATTGAGGGAGGCTTTGGTCTGGCCTCTGGGCTCCTGCTTCTGGCCTTCTGCGACTGGACGCTGGCTGAGATGAACCACTGGGATGGTCAAGCAGGCCTCTTGTAATTAAGCCCTCCTGAAGGATCTTTTCACTGGGACTCTTCACTGAGCCTCCAAAGTTGCAGTCCAAAGCAAAACTCTTGCTTCTGAGTAGACATGCAAGAGGATTGTGCTGCAAGCCGCTTAAGATGCCCTGAGTTGGGCTGAAAAGCAAAGAACAAAATGTTTCTCTTCCAGGTCTGCTCTAGCTCATCGGTCCCCCCAGGAGCTGCTGCTTGAAGTCTTTCCCCAAAATCTCACTAGAGTAGCTTCCTGCTCAATAAACGCTCTTTATATAAATTTTGTAAAAAATTGCTATTGAGATAAATACGGAGAGATCCTGAAATCCTTTGCATGTGGAACATGCTCTGAGACTGCAGAAAGGGGCTCTGAAATGTCGATAGAAGTTGAATAGTAGGAAGAGGAAGCATTTCCTTAGATTCCTCTGCATTCTAAGAAGGTACCAAATGGCTTGCAGGACACTGGAAAAGGAGAGACTTGAAAGCAAACAGACGTGCAGCATCCGTACTGGATTAGATCTAGCAGTCCTTCATGAAAAACAGCCTTCATGCCTTTAATACCCTTCATAGATTAACAGATGATTAAGACGTGTTCAAATTTTCTGTCTAGTGCGCATTTCTGTAGCTGTTTGCACTCTGCAATTATAGTTGAGGCCATTAAAATACATTTGCAGCTAGACATCAGTTTAATCTTAAGGATTTTATGTAACGCAAGGACTGTTACCAGCAGAAGATTTCAAACTTCAGTATGAGTGCAATTAACATTCAGATTTGCTTTGAATGAACTGCTCATTTATACATGAGTCAGGCTCTTTAACAGATTGCCTTGATGTTATTGCTCTACATTTGAATTGAATACCATGTTAAGCAGCTTTGTGCTGGCACCCACCGCTACCGCCTCTACAGTCTTTCTTGTATAGGATCATAAACTACCTTATATGCTGGAGTGTCATGGGCTGGTTGTTCCTGATCATAACAGTGTATCTGCCTTCCCTGTCAATGTGAGTGAGATGGAAAACAGAGATCACACAGCCTGGACAAGAATCTCTTTTGTCCTAGCAATAAGAATTCAGTGGACTGGAGTGTAATCCTCCCCTTAAAATTCCCTGAGCATACATGCATGAATTGTTCTAGGCCTTCACAGTTTATCGGCCTCTGCTGTTCAAAAAACCTGGTCAGGCAGCATTGAGGGATACAAGGAGACACCATAGTAAATCTGTAGGTCACTGAGGGATGGTTCACACATGGGAAAGTCCGCATCTCCCCTCTTTGGACTTTCTACATCTGTGTTCCCAGGTGTGTGCAGAGCCAATTTGCTGATGGCAACATGTACATTCCCTAGTGTAACAAATAGTGGCTCCCCAGGGCTGTTTTGCTATCCAAATGCACACCCATGTCAGGCAACACAGAGGTGAGAGTCCCAACACATGCCTGTTGTGAACACCACCTCCATCAAGGGAGTGAGAGAGAGAGGTGCTAGAAAAATAGGGGCCAGGTCCAGAGTAGAATGTGATTTGAGAGAGAGAGAGAAAGAGAGAGAGAGAGAGTTGCTTGGTGAGGAGGTTGACAGTTGAGGGAGAGATGGCTCTGAGGGGAGATGTAGATCTAATGTAAACCCGGTTAACGAATTATCGTGCCTGCCCTACACCACATCTAATTAGGGCATGAGTATAGAGAAGCAGAGGGAGAGAGAGTAGGGGTTTCTTTTTATGTTGTATTATTCCTTCCATTCACTGTATATTTGCCCATGTATAGTTAGAAGTTAAATAAATGATTTTTGGAATTTATGAAGGAAGAAAGATCTTCTGTTCCACATAGTCCCCCAATTGCTTGGGCCTAGGGCTGTGCATGGGTGGGGAGATTAGGTAAACCTGAAGTGGGAAACCGATTCGGAATACCCCCAAATCCGAAGTGGCAAGCTGCTTCGGATTTGGGTTTTGGGAATCGCTTTGGTATGCTCCATGAAGATTCAGAGCATACTGAAGCGAGGGGGGAAACTCCCCACTACCACCCCCCACCCTCCCAGGGGAAACCTCTTTACCCCCACCCTCCCTGGGGAGACCCCTCCAACCCCCACCCACTTATCTAGCGGTGGGAGGGTTATCAGCTGGGTGGCGGGTTGCTGCTGCCTCCGCTATGATGGCGGCAGCACAAGGCAGTGCGGCCTGGAGCCAGCTGGCTCCTCTGCCGCCACACTGCTGCCCGAGCCTGCGGGGCGGTGGGGAAGGCTGGAGCCACCTCCTCTGACCCTTCCTGCCCCTCAAATTGCTGCAGCACGCTGGCACCACAGCAGCCATTTAAGGGGCAGGAAGGGCTTTCTCTGCCTCCTGCGGCCCTTCCTGCCCCTCAAATGACCACTGTGGTGCTGGCATGCTGTGGCCATTTAAGGGGCAGGAAGGGCTGGAGGAGGCAGCTCCGACCTTCCCCACCACCCCGCAGGCTCGGGTGGTGGTGCAGCAGCGGCAGAGGAGCTGGCCCTTGGGTGGTGGAGGAGCAGCGGCAGGGCCCTTTAAACAAGCCCCGAAGCTTTCCGAAGCATTTCCGAATGCTTCAGAAAGCTTTGCTTCAGTATTCCGAAGCAGGGCCAGCATGCTGGCCCTGCTTCGGGAATACTGAAGCTTGCCGAATCAGGTCAGCTTCGGGTATCTTTACCCGAAGCAAAATCCGAATAGCACAGCCCTACTTGGACCCACTAGCAGAGGAGGGAGGTTAGGAGGCTGTCCCACCTAACCAGGACCCCATACAGGGACAGTGGTGGCAGCAACTACCCAGAGACAGAAAAGTGAGATGGCCCCTCCAGGTGCTAGGCTAGGTAAGGGAGGGGTAGGCAGAGTGGGGTCTACCAGTTAATACAAAAAAGAAGGGATAGGCCTCGTTTTGCCACAGACCTAACCAAGATACAAAGAAACAAAGGAAAAACAAAGGATTGTTTTGAGTCCTAAGTGGTAGATACAGATGGCAGTTGAATTCACATGTGGCAGTCCAATAGGAGTCTTCACTTTGCTAAATCCTACTGTCCAGTTAGAGTCAATTTGCCCTGAAATCCATGAATTCCTCCCACATGCATAGTCTGAGAAAAACCACCTGGGAGCAAAGTCAGGTGTAGAGTTGTCTGTAGGGGGGATGCAGAGGGCAGGTGGAGTTTTAAGTGGAAGGAGGAGAGTCCCTACCTGGAGCTTGGGAAAGGCACCAGCTGGTCAGTCATTGGGATAGAAGGCTGGTGAGAGTGAAGCAAAGGAGCAGGAGGAAGGACATGGAGGGGAAGATCAGAGAAGGGAAGCAGAAGGGCTCCTGAGTCATGTCAGTGGTGGAAGAAGGTTCAGGGATGGAAACCAAATCCAAAATTGTTGGGGAACCCTTTTTATGCCCCTCTGCCTCTACTGCCCCTTTGCTTGCTCCTATGGCCTCTTCCTGACTTGTGGAATGTAGATGTGTTAGGGGGGTGTCAGAACCATTGTGGAACACCTGAGGATCCAGCACCATTGGTCGAGAGTCTTTGAGCTGTGGCTAAAGGTGATGGAATGTGTTTGGGAAGGAGTTGTGTTAATTAATGCTCAGCCCCAGGGGACTGCTGGTGGGACAGAAGATGTGGTTATCCTGCCTGAGCGATTGTTTGATTAGGGCTCCCGAGAAGTCTACATCTTTGCACAAACACATGCAAGCTGTTTGAGCAGAGGCTGATCACAACTTGAAGACAGATTGTGATTAAATAGGCAGATGACAGAACATATCAGGTTTCAAGATATTATTAATGTGCCAAGAGTTACTAAGAGGTGGGGGAAATAGAGGAATATGACCAGGCTTCCCACACCCACCCCTGGAGTGATATGCAACCTGACTGGACTGCAGATAGATGGTGGGGGGAGGCTGCAGAGTCCAAAAATTAATACCATTCCACAGTAAATAGCCAAACCAAACCTTGTGACCTGCAAGAGGCCAGTGACGAGGAAGGATCCGTACAAGAGAACTGCTGGTTCAGGATCTGAGTTCTCTCAACATTTGCAATTTCAGGTAGAGACACTAAGGAGCTGCCCATATTCCCCGTTACGGATCCCCCCGACCTAAACTGACCTTAGCCTCAGTAGGGGGAGGGAAGACACCCCTTCCATTCTAAGCTGCATGTTTGTGTGTGGGGTGAAGTCTGTTTTTAAACAACACCCCATCCTGCATTTTGCTCAAGTCCTTTTGATATTTTTTCCTGCATCCTGCTTGACTTCCAGTATCAGAGCTAGCAGGTCGGGTGTAGCAGGGAGATGAGGATTCAAAGCAGACTCACGCTTGTCTATCCCATTGGAGAATCTCAGGACAAGAAGGGAAAGCTCACTTGCATGCCAATTCATGCTTGCCAAAGCCTGCTGTGCAAATGAGAAATGTAATTACTTATAGAATAGGGATGTTCATCATCATTCCTCTGTACAGTCCCACATTGGGACTGCACACACACAGGCCAACCATGGAGAGATTTTGTAGCTCCTAAAATCTGTAAGGGGGCACTCTGCCTCTACTGCCCCATTGCCTGCTCCTATGGCTAATTGACAGGACTTTATAAACTGGCCGCAATCCTTTAAATTTCCAACCCCATCGGTTCCGATGCCTTCAGTTACAAGGGTTCCATCAACTACACATCATCGGTTCCAACCAATCTCCTTCCTTCTCTGATTTGGAAAAAGAAGAGGAACACGTTTACACAGGGCTTTTTTTCTGGGAAAAGAGGTGGTGGAACTCAGTGGGTTGCCCTCGGAGAAAATGGTCACATGGCTGGTGGCCCCGCCCCCTGATCTCCAGACAGCCACGCGGAGGGCAATCTCAACTCCCCTCTGTCTGGAGATCAGGGGGCGGGGCCACCAGCCATGTGACCATTTTCAAGAGGTTCTGGAACTCCGTTCCTCCGCATTCCTGCTGAAAAAAAGCCCAGTGTTTACAGATTTGATGTTACCTCTGAACTTGCATCCAGACCTTCACCAGACGAGGCAGTGGGTGAGACAGCATCCTCTTCTATGAATGAGGATTACCGACTTTTTTTGCAACAGATGATACGAGTGGCCGGGGCATTAGAGCTCAATGTGTCAGCTTCTGCCCCTAAGCCTAAGAGCAGGTACTCCAGGCACTGTATTCAGTCTTGCCTGCATCTGTGGCTTTTCCAGCTGAGGACCTCTTAGACATTGCTCATGGTATATGGGAGAAACCAGCTTCCGTCCCCGTGACTTCCCGTAAAATTGAAAATTACTATAAGCTTAAGCAGCAGGATTGTTCCTTCCTCTTCAATTACCCGACCATCTTCTCTGATGGCAGAGGAGGGACAAGCCAGATGCCAACATGGCTCCCTGTCGGCCCCTGCAAATAGAGAGGGCAGAAAACTAGACACCGTTGGCCACAAAGTCTGTTCAACTGCAGCATTCAGTTTTAGGATCACCAATTTCCAAGCTATTTTGGGATCCTACAACTTGTTCCTGTGGGAAAGGCGGTTCAGTTACATCCAGGACTTACCTGATGACCGTCAGGCCCTTGTCAAGGTCATGCAAGGAGAAGTGACAAGATTGGCAGAACAACAGATGACAGCTGGGAAGCGAGCTGCCGACTTGAAGCCGGCTGGGTGACTTTGGGCTAGTCACGGTTCTCTGGAACTCTCTCAGCCCCACCCACCTCACAGGGTCTTTTGTTGTGAGGATAATGATAACATACTTTGTAAACCACTTTGAGTGGGTGTTAAGTCATCCTGAAGGGCGGTATATAAATCTAATGTTATAATGTTATTAATGTTACACCAGATCTATGGCTTCTGCCATCATGATGAGATGCCATGCCTGGCTCCATTCAGCTGCTCTCTCTCAGGAGGAGAGGAATAAGATTGAGGACTTTCCTTTTGAAGGTGCTCTCCTGTTTTCTGAGAGAACAGGTGACTCCCTCCAACAAATGAAAAGAACTACCAGAGTGCAAAGTCTAGGTGTCGTCGCATCCTCTCACCAGCAGCCAGTGACATAAATGATAAGATACCAAGGACATCAACAACAAAAACGGTATCTTTACCACCAACCATACACCCATAGACAGATCAAGATTGGTAGCGGTAGAAAAGGGCAGTAGAAAAGGGCAGCACCTATAAGACTGAGGTTCTTCACTTCGTCTCAACCCCAAACCTCAGAGAGGGTTCCCAGGCCTAGGGCGAAGCAACCTCTATCTCCTAAACCTACTCACCATGGACAAAAGTCACAATTTTGACTGACCGGCTTGAAGTCAGACGTTGCTGTCTCCTTTTTTGACAGATTGTCTCAATTTACTCCCTGTTGGGATGCTGTTACTAATTATTCTTGAGTTTTATCAGTAGTTAAACAAGGTTACTGTTTATATTTTTCAGAGCCACCACCATTGTTTTCTCTCTGTTCTTGTTCAGGCCCCTCTTCCCCTGACCTCCAGGGGGCTATTAACGATATCTAAGCATGCCACCCAAAGAATTCCTTTGGATGACTCTCATTTGGGGTTTTATTCCAGATACTTACTGGTAAAGAAAAGGATGGTGGAATCAGATCTATTCTCGATTTCCATAATTTTAACAAGTTTATTAACATTGAAAGGTTTTGCACACATACCATATCTACTGTCATTCGGCTCCTGAAGGTTAACATGTGGTTTGCTGTCCCTGATTTAAAGGATGCATATCTCCACATTTCTATACATCCTGCATACAGGAGGCATTTACTTTTTCAATGTGGAGGCAAATATTTTAAGTATACAGTTCTCACTTCTGGGTTGTCCTCTGGTCTACGAGTATTAACTAAGTGCATGTCAGTTGTTGTAGCACATTTAAGGTAGGGAGGGCTTTTCTGCCAGAGGATAGGGCGAGATCTTTACAATATTTGGTCCGCTTGTTTCTGATAAATCCCCTCTCCCCCCCCCCCCCCGTGTATAGTTGTCAGGGAAGAATGGAGGGGGCTTCCATCTTGCGATCTGGAATGAATGTATATTGAGAACTCTGGTTTTAATGTATTTAAAATGTTTTTATCCTTTGTATTTATTCATACTGTTGTAACCCACCGTGCGCCCGCTTGTGGGGAGGACAGGCTAGAAATTAAATAAATAATAAAAATAAGGGCATATTCAGTGCCTTTCCCCCAAAGACACTCCTGTTCCCCTGTAGAGTTTATCTTTAGTTCTTTTATGACTCATGCTACCCCCTTTTTAGCCCATGGCTTCTTGTCCTCTGTGTTTATTATCCTATAAGACAGCCCTCCTGGTAGCTGACACTTCGGCAAGATATGTGGAGGAACTAACAGCTCTACCGGACGGATCACCGTTCACTCAGTTCTTCCCTGAGAAGGTTGTTTTTACATACCAGCCTGAAGGTGGTTTCAAAATTTCATTTACGACAAAGAGTTCCATTGCTTGTATTTTTTCCTAATTCAGCCTCCAAGTCAGAATGTACATTACACATATTGGATGTTAAAAGAACTTTATTGTACTATTTACACAGAACAAAGGGTTTCCACAAATTCAAAGTTATTTTTGGCTGCTATTTTGGCCCCCGCAAGTGCCTCACCACATCTTCACAAACGGTCTCTAGAGGGATTCTAATGGCCGTTAGATTTTGCTACAAAATGGCTAAGGTTCCCTGCCCAGTGACGTGCATCATTGGCTCCATTCCTCTGAGATGTACCTCTGTGGGACATTTGTCAAGCTGCCACGTGGTCTTCAGCTGACACCTTCATGAAGCATTACACTGTCGATTCGAACTTGAGAAAAGAGTCAGCAGCTGTACTGCATTCTCTGACTAATACACTCACACCCTCCTTCATTGATGAGTAGCTCGCTGTACTCCCAATGTGGGACTGCACAGAAGAACGACGATGAAAACAGGGTTGCACTTACCTGTAACTGTTGTTTGTTGAGTGACTTCTGTACAGGCATACATTCCCTCCCTCTTGTCCTACTGTGAGTTCTTTTATCTTGATGACTTCAGTGGCTCAGGAGAACTGAGGGGAAAAGGGGCACACTGCCTCACAACCCACGTTTTCGGCGGGAAAACTCCTGTGCATGCGCAGTAGAGGTGGACTGCCCCCTTACAAATTTTAAGGGCTACAAAATCTCTTGCTGCAGCTGGTCTGAGCGTGTGCAGTCCCAATGTGTGCCAGCACAAAATACACTTGATGAACAGTTGCAGGTAAGTACAACCCTGTTTTTTCATCTTTCTGTCAGAAAACTAGGAAGAGGGAATCCTGGGGATGAACCTCTAAGTTCATCACAATTGGATGAGCAGGTGGGAGGTTCCAGGTGGAAATGTGCTTCCTATTAAAACCAATATGAATAACTATTTGACTAATTTTAATTCCAGTGTTAATGAGAGCTGGATGCTCAATGCATTGCTCATCTATATCTAAAAAGCTCAATGTGTCTGCAAAAAAAAAGATATTTGCACATGCATGATTATATACTGCTTTGTTGCAGTTGCTACCCAGTCCCACTGCACCTAACACTACTTACAAATGAAAGGTACGTTAGGTAAAGGTGCAAGCATCGAGTTATTGCTGACCCATGGGGGGACGTCGCATCACAACGTTTTCTTGGCAGACTTTTTACAGGGTGGTTTGCCATTGCCTTCCCCAGTCATCTACACTTTACCCCCAGGAAACTGGGTACTCGTTTTACCGACCTTGGAAGGATGGAAGGCTGAGTCAACCTTGAGCCAGCTACCTGAACCCAGCTTCCGCCGGGATCGAACTCAGGTCGTGAGCAGAGCTTGGACTGCAGTACTGCAGCTTACCACTCTGCGCCATGAGGCTCTTAAAGGTACATTATTAAAAGGAAAAAAAAGTGTGATGTTTGCATTGTGACGTACTCCTTTTTTGTCTCTTGTGTACCTTATCATAGTGTAACTTGGTGTCCTTCAATAGCTACTGAGTTATCCAGATCAGTTTCACATGCATTCCCACATGACTATATGGGAATTGTAGTCCCCCCCCCTTGGATCTGTAGAAAAATGTCCCCCCCCCAACTTTTGCAAGGCCAAAGGAGATGTGTCTCAAGATCTGTAGTACTTGCAATGCAGTATTCTTGTCCTGAGGCATGGGCTGGTTCCACATGAGATGATTTTTGCTGGCAGTCTGGTTGCTGATGCTATTCTGTGTGAAATCACCCTTGCAACAGAAATTCCAGACAGCCCAGAGTAATCCATTTTCTCTCCATTTTTAGCAGTGGTTTCCATTTCACACCTCTTTTTCATTGAATCCCCCCTCCTGCTGTGTTCTCCCATGATCCTCAGGATTCTCTGTACACCCTGAGTTTTTTTTGGTTTTTTTTAAAGGAGCTTGGGCAACACAGCACTGAATATAAATAATGCAATACCTTTAAAAAACTTTTTAAGAAGTCTTATATTTGCAGCCATCTCCAATGATCCCCTCTCCGTTTCCTAGAAGGCAGGCTGAGCTGTGGGTGATTCTCTTCTCGTCTGTTTTTTTTTTTTAAAGCATGAGTAATGCTGGATGGGAATAACTCAACACCTTTAACAACCTTTTAAAAAAGCAAATTTGCAAAGCCTCCAAGGATTGTCTCCCCTCTGTCTAAAAGGCAGGCGATTCTCTTCTGTTACACTAATTGTTGCCTGGTACTGGCCTCTTGCAGTCTTCAGCCAATGAAAAGAGCAACTGACAAGCACTTTGTCCAAGACCTGCGCTGCACTGAAACTGCTGGTGCTGATAGCACCCTGCCCAAGAAATACCAGTTTTTATAGGTTTAAAATAGAGCAGATTTTTTTGTGTATGTGGAAAGAATGGGTTGTTAACAGTCTGCGCAGAAATGCAGGAAGACATCATGTATCTGCACCAGTCGGGTGGCTGAAACATGGGAAATCTGTGGTGTGACACCAGCGAGGGTGACCACTTTGACAGTTAAAGGGAAAGGCAGCAAAAGGCCCTGATTGGGGACAAATTCATGGCTGTGGGCTTTTCTGCATGAACAATTTTGCCTGTTCTGGCTCCGTACTGCTTCAGTTTTTCTTTCAAATTCCATACACTTAACTCCCCCTTCGGATTTCAAAGTGGCCAGTTTGGTGTAGTGGTTAAGAGCGCCGGGCTCTAATCTGGAGAACCGGGTTTGATTCCCCACTCCTCCACTTGAAGCCAGCTGGGTGTCCTTGGGTCAGTCACAGCTTCTAGGAGCTCTCTCAGCTCCCCCCCCCCTTCACAGGGTGATTGTTGTGGGGATAATAACAAACTGCTCTGAGTGGGGGCGTTAAGTTGTCCTGAAGGGTGGTATATAAATCGAATGTTAATGTTAAAAAAAATGTTATTTTCTAATTTTATGCCCGCCTTGATTCCCTGCGGTTTTTCTTGATGCAGTTTTAAGCCAGCTTTTACAATCGTACCAAATTTCTCTTTCATTCCCCCCCTCCATCTTCTATTCCCCCCGCCCCTTTGCAGGCCACTTCTGACTGATTGGTCTGTCCATTCTCTTCTCAACTCCCCCTACCCCCTCCTCTGTCCCCTCACCCTCCCTCCTTTCCTTAGAAGGCTTTTTTTGGAAGAAAATTTAATGATGTTATAACGTTTACTCCAGCAGCATCAGAACCTGCCTGTCAGCACTGGGTCAGCCTGGACAGGGCTGTCTGATTTGGATTGTGGGGGGAGAAGGGGTCATAAATCATAAAGAAAAACGTCTTCTTAGAGCATGGCTGTCATGTATTGGGGAGTTGTTTTTATTTTAAAACAAGCATAATGATGTTATAATACCATAAGATTATAATGAAGGCTTACTTGGTGTGGTGGTGACATGGATCTCTATTTATTTATTTATTTTGTACCGCCTCTCCACCATATTTAGTGCTTGAAGTGTTTTATAGCATACATATAAAAACACTATTAAAATAATAATAATAATAATAACATTCGATTTATATACCGCCCTTCAGGACAACTTAATGCCCACTCAGAGCGGTTTACAAAGTGTTACTATTATTACCCCACAACAATCACCCTGTGAGGTGGGTGGGGCTAAGAGAGCTCAAGAGAACTGTGACTCGCCCAAGGTCACCCAGCTGGCTTTGTGGAGGAGTGGGGAATCAAACCCGGCTCTCCAGATTAGAGTCCCGTGCTCTTAACCACTACACCAAACAAATATAAACATTAAAATCAGTAATACAGTATTAAAATAGGAATACAATCATTAAAAACCTATACTACAATCAATTACAAACATTAAAAGCCATACATCTAAAAGAACAGGGCCATCACTAAATCCCACTCATACCCATTGTCTATAATAAATAAATCATATGGAGTGAAGCCGGTAGAATATCTGAATCAGCTTCTAAATGCCACATGAAACATCTCTGCTTTGCAGGCCTTCTGGAATTTAACCAAATCCTGGAAAGAGCAAATCTCCTCTGTAAATGCTTTCCAGAGGAAGGGAGCCACAACTATAAAAGCCCTCCCTCTTGTTGAAGAGAGTCAAACAGCCCTGGGCCAGCATTGAGTTGCAGACCATTTGGCACGAGGGGAGTTATACTGAAAGAGGAGGTCCCATAGGTTTCGGTTTTCAAAGATTGCCTGTCTGTGCTTTTTGTGTAAAAAGTTGTGTGTTTGGGGTTACTCTTCACCAATACAGCACATGTGCCATGGTGTGTTTCCTTTTGCTTCTCTTTGTTTCTTGGGTTCCCCCCCCCACTGGTAACATCTTAGCACTGGGCACCTCTGGTCATCATAACATGGGTGATGGGGTTGTGATGGCAGCCATGCCAACAGTGATGGCAGTGATGACTTTCAAACCTCACCACATAATTTGCTTACTGTGCTCAGTTCAAGGTATTGGTTATTACGTACAAAGCTCTTCATGGCCTTGGTCCAGCATACTGACAGGACCACCTCCCTCCCCTCCCTCCCTATGTCCCACCACGGCAGCTTCACTCATCTGAACAGGGTCTCCTGCAGGCACCAGCCTGTACATGAGGGAAATCAACAGCAGCCTGTACACGGGCTTTCTCTGTGGTGGCCCCTATCCTGTGGAACGAACTGCCTGAGGAGGTCAGCAGAGCCCCCACCCTCCTGGCTTTCTGCAAACAATGCAAAATTGAATTATTCAAAAAGGCCTTTTTCTCAGCTAAGAGGGTGGTATTGTAGGAAAGGGGCCCCAGATGTTTCGCTAATGAGTTAGGAACCATAGATTTCTCCATTGTTGCCTTACATACTATCTGTTGCTTTAAATATATAGTACCTGCACTTCATGTTGTTTAATGTAAGTCCTAGAATTGATTATGTTCCGTTTCAGCAGTTCTTCAGCCCTTTATTGGATCCTTGCTACTACTATGTCTTTGTAAACTTGTATTCATTTACCCCATGACATTGTTTATGGAAATGTTCTTGACACTGTATGGAAATACCTGCCCTTGTCCTTGCCACCGATTGTGCTAATTCCACACTGTGTAATCCATCTTGAGTCTCAGTGAGCAAGGCGGAATATAAATGACATAAATCAATAACTAAACAAACAAAGTTGCCTGTGTGGAAAGACCCCTGATTTTCTTAGCAGTTGATCCACAAGCACTGGAATTGGTTTGGGTACAGTTCTTCCATATATCTGCCCTCCCTCTGCATTTGAACAATTTATTTCTTCCTCACATGGGCTGATTCCGTACACGTCGGATAATGCACTTTCAATGCACTTTATCAATCGTTTGAGGTGGATTTTTTGTTCCGCACATGAAAAAATCCTTTCCAAATGATCTATAAAGAGGATTGGAAGTGCATTATCCAATGTGTGCGGAATCACTCATGGTCTAAATAATCAGGATTTTCAAGCAAGAATGTTGTCATCATCATGGCATTGTTGGTGGCATCACAGCACCCCTTAATCAGGGAATAAACTGAAGCTGTGTGAGTCCAGAACCAACAACAACAAGTGCAGAAAAGCCCTATGTACCCAATGCTGCTTATTTAAATCTTGCGCCTGAGTATGCAGGCACAATTTGTGAGTGATTCTGTGCTTGGCAAATACATCCGTTTAATTACCTGATCGTGCTCCTGTACAATAATTGCCTTCTTGGGTGATCAAGAAAGTTCAGTTCAGTGACTGTCCAGTCCCAGAACTGTCTGTAAGATGCAGTTGTCGTTTATTAACCAAAGCACGAGCCAGCCACGATCCTGGAGCATAAGTGGCTGCTGTGCTTCTTAGCACAGCATTCAAGGCAAACCGTGAACAACAACCTGACAATGTAGTGATGGGGCTTGACTTGTGTGAAAACAAAGATTTTGACTGCTGGCTATCAGGTCTGCATCAAAGTCTTCAGCCTCCTTGCAGAGGACCACTTCCAGATCTGACTTTTTATTCTGTACAGCCATAAAAGTGGCCCCTTTAAGTGGCCTTTATTGAGTGCTACAGTGCATCTCAAGTTTTATATTTATCTCATCTGTGCATTCACTGAAGGTATATAGAGGGACATGGGATGATCTCAGCTACTAGCACCACTCCTACATGTCCAGCAGGATTTGGATTCAGGGGCACCGTAGAGACCAACAAGATTTTCAGCTTTTGAGAGTCAGAGCTCCCTTCTTCAGACAGAAGACGATGAAGGGTGCTTAGTCTTGAAAGCTTACACTTTAAAAATCTTATTGGTCTCTGAGGTGCCACTGGACCCAAATCTTCCTGTTCTCACAGAATCACAGAGTTGGAAGGGGCCATACAGACCTTCCAGTCCAACCCCGTGCTCAATGCAGAATGAGCCTAAAGCATCTCTGACAAATATTCATCCAGCCTCTTCTTGAAAACTGCCAGTGAAGGGGAGCTCACCACCTCCCTAGGCAGCTGATTCCACTTTTGAACTACTCTGACCGTGAAAAAGTTTTTCCTAATATCCAGCCAGTACCTTTCTGCATGTAATTTAAGCCCATTGCTTTGGGTCCTATCCTCTGCTGCCAACTGGAACAGCTCCTTGCCCTCCTCCAAATGACAGCCTTTCAGATATTTAAAGAGAGCAATCATGTCTCCCCTCAATCTCCTCTTCTCCAAACTAAACATTCCCAAGGCCCTCAGCCTTTCCTCGTGGGGCTCAGTCTCCAGACCCCTGATCATCCTCGTCACTCTTTTCTGCACCCTCTCGATTTTGTTCACATCCTTTTTGAAGTGAGGCCTCCAGAACTGCACATAGTACTCCAGGTGCGGCCTGACCAAGGCAGTCTAGAGAGGGACTATGACCTCCTGCGATTTCGATGCAATGGCCCTTTTGATACAACCCAAGACTGAGTTTGCCTTTTTTGCCACTGTATCACACTGACTGCTCATATTTAGTTTACAGTCCACTCTTACCCCAAGATCACTTTCACATACACTACTGCCCCAAAGTGTATCCCCATCCAGTATTTTTGCTTCACATTTTTGTGGCCCAAATGTAATACTGTGCACTTTTCTATGTTGAATTGCATCCTGTTCACAACCGCCCACGTCTCCAGAGTATTCAGGTCTTGTTGAATTTTAACTCTATCTTCCTGGGTATTTGCCACTCCTCCCAATTTGGTATCATCAACAAATTTAATGAGTGGCCCATTTACCTCTTCGTCCAGATTATTGAAAAAATATTGAAAAGTACTGGGCCCAAAACCGAGTCCTGCGGCATCCCACTGGACACGTCCCTCTAATCTGATGAAACGCCATTGACCACCACTCTTTGGGTGCGGTCCTCTAACCAGTTCTCTATCCGCCGAACTGTCCTATAGTCCACTCCGCAGTCTTCCAGTTTACCCGTTAGAATGTCATTGGGAACCTTATCAAAAGCTTTACTGAAATCCAGGTAAGTCACGTCGACAGAGTTTCCATGATCCAGTAAGCTCGTCACTCAATCCAAGAAGGAATCCAACTACCTACGTGAAACTGTCCTACATTCCCAGCTGAACATCTGCACTAAGCCTGTGTGTGTGTGCGCGCGCGCGTGTGTGCCAGCATATACAAGGACATTCCTTCATGTGACAGGGAATGCTTGTGAAAGTAGGGTTCTCCTCATATGGAGGCACTTAAACATGTATAAGTGTGTGTGCTGAGAGGCTTACTGCAAAGTTGCAGGGGAACGCATGGCTGTTCAGGGTGGGGCCGGTGGGCACGAACTCATTGCCCTGTAGATGCATGCACTAAAAGCACAGGTAAACATCCAAAGATAAAATGGAGGAGACAACAATGTAAATCGTTTTGGGGCCCCACTGGGGAGAAAGGTGGGGTATAAATAAAGTAAATAATTTTTTTAAAGGTTCCAGTCATCACTTGATGTTGTAGCTATTGAATGAGGAACATGAATATGTAATCCAGTCTGATATATTCATGATTACAAGCCTGAGTTTGTCAACTACTTTCCATATTCAAGCGTACATCCTAAAGCATCTTGTGTATATATCACAAAAAAAGAAGTGTCAGTGAGTTCTATTTATGTGCTGTTGCAGTCTCTGATAGACTTACCCAAATGAGTAAATACTAACTGCTTGCGTTCCGTATTGGTGGATAGAGCAGCATTTAAAAGACGGTTCTGTGTGCGCGAGTGCGTGTGTGCGTGCATGCATGCATTTTTTATGGTTAATTTATGCTGAGCTGGATGGTGTCATGCAGGAAGCATGGCACCCGGAGAATATGCGGCTTGCAGGCTCCACAGCATGAGTGAGCTGCATGCAGTTGCTGGTCCCCCAGCGTTTGTTTTAAGCGGCAAGAAATCTGAAAGGATATAGTTACTGCCCATGTAGTTTGGATGGGGGACAGAAGAATGCTTGGGTATCCCTTGCTGATTTTTACACTTGTTCTTTACATTAAAGAAATATTGTCGGCTACCTTGCAGTTCAAATGCAGAAATAGCTAACAGCACTTGACATTTAAAAGCGATTTTCTTGTTATGCACTTGTATAGTCAAAAGAGTAACACTAATCCTATTAAAGATCTTATGTCATAGAGGAGGGGGGGAGATCCAGTGTGGGGGGGAGGGGAGGGACTGTCCTGATTGGCAGCATGCAAATCAGGAGGGGAGGGGCTTGTGAAAGGGGGAGGATTTATGACTTGATATAGTTAGATCAAGGATTTCTGTGGCAAATGCCAGCAGTGGCAGTTGCTGATGGTTTCACGTTGGCAGCAGTGCTGTGCTGAGAGAGGGAGGGTGACCTAATAGCTGAATGAGATACAGCAAAGGGGGGACGGGCGAGAGAGCAGCAGCAGTTAGAGCTCAGAGACAAGGAGAGAGAAGGGTTGAGAGAAGGAAAAGTGAGTGCCTTAAAGGCGTACTAAAAAAAATTCAAAAGCCCTCTGGAAATGGATACAAGGACCATCTGCTGCCTATAGATCAGAGTTTGCGGACAGGGGAGGCAAAAGAACTTAATGGCTCTTTTGAATGAAATGCTGAGTTATGCATAACTGATTTGGCAAGGCTGCCTGTGAAATGGTGCTGCATGAAACCCAGGCATGTAAATCCCAGCCGCTGATACATCCAGGACAGCCTGCTTGGTGTAAAGGTGGTAGAAAAGAGGAAGGCAATGCAGAGAATATTGCAGTCAAAGCCTGGCTTGGGTTGCTTGATTGAATAATTGGGTGAAGTCTAGATAGCCTGCCAGCCTCACGCGAACGGTGGAGTTGACACGAAGTGTTGTGTTGAATGCAGAGAGATGCTAAACCTTAAATCTGACCACTGTACAAAGAGAGACCATGGAGAAGTCAAGTAGTGAGGATTCCTCCATTCACCGGAGTCCATCTTTGGATAGCAAGGATTCTGACTTCGCGAAGCCTTCTACCTCAGGCAGGCAGTTTGGACGAGGCTTCACTGCCGGAGCGTTCTACGGTACTGCTGGATCACGCAAGCAGACTCGCAACGCAGCTGGAACCGGGACTGGTGCCGGGACTGGTGTAAAAAGTGACAAGTGCAATGCACCCAAAGGCAGCAAATATGTGGTCTTTTACCTGGATCTATCCTTTGTTTTCCTTCTAGAATTTCAGAAGTGCAGCATGGCAAGAGGCTGCTTGTGTTGTTTGAAATACATGATGTTCCTTTTCAATTTAATATTTTGGGTGAGTACTGCATTTTCTGTTTACTTCATTCATTCTTGCTGCATTGTGAGCAGAGTGTATTTTTTTCAGCTTGATAGTTAAGACGCACACAGATCCACAACCACTGCTCCCTCTTGCTGCTTCTACCTGCATGGAATATTTACTGTGCCAAATTGATGCTGGAAAATGCACCGTTCTCTCTGGCCTTTTAGCTTTCTCTGACTGTACTTTGGCAGAAGATGATCGCAGGGGAACCAGCACTGGGCAGGCTGTATTAAAGGACCCCCCTCCCTGGTTTGGAGTGGTCGAAATGAGCCACATTCGTTATCTTCTGCATTCTCGCTCCATCCCTTGGGAGCAGCACTCTTTGCATCTCTCAGCTGTCCCTATTAATCTGGCTCACTTTCCTAAAAAAAAAAAAAAACAAAGTAGCAAGTGACTTTTCAGGATTCAATCTTTCACCTTCATCAGTTATTCTTAGACTAGCCTGTCTCTTGCTTCATATTGTCAGCCCAAATGACAAATAGGTTGGATTTTGTCTCATGCCTCTCTTGCTCATATTACTGTGTTAAGTTGGGGACTTGCTCTTCTGGAGGGGGTGTCCCCATTGATTAACCTCCCCACTCCGCCCCCATCAGCCAGCTAGGAGGCTCCAGGGAGCAGATTTGGAAGCTCCAGAGACCGCAATGACAAAATTATGTCACATTGTCATGAAAAACCTAGACGATAATGTCAAGTCAGCAAATAGTTTTATTTAAGAAACATAAGGATGTTAATTTAGATTTTCTGTCTTTGACATATGGATGCAAATTGATTTGAATGATCCGGAAAAGCAGTCCTGCAAGTGCATCTGCAGACTACCTTCAAGGTCATCACCTAGACATAAAAAATCCAAATGGCCAATGATTATTTTTTGTTTGCCTTGTGATTGTATAGAGGACTTGCATTAGTTAGACTGAAAACAAGAGTTCAGAAGATACTTTTGATCCTTGGGTAGCTGCCTTTTTCTGCCTTGATATGAGGGCTCCTTTTTCAAAGCTGAGCAGCCATGGGGTGGAAGAGACAAGCCCAAGCAAGACTGTAGCATTTAATGGGGTTCAGTTTCCAGAGAGTTTTAATGGGACTTTCAGTTTCTGCACCATTACTGTGATTTAGATTCTACCGCTGGGAATTCTATTTGCCCCAGAGGAAGGTGCCACGTGGGCACATGAAGGTGCCACGTGGGCACAGGTATCCTCTGGCATTCATGAATCTAAATACTTCATGGACTGGAATAGGTGCAGAGATTTTCTTTAAAGAGAATTGTCCAGACTGAGTCGCTTCCCCCCCAGCTCAGGATGGTCTTCTGTCCAACTTCTTGCATCGCGTGTGGCGTTTTCACAGCCAGCAGAAATTCATGCCACTTGCTTCTGGAGCAATTTCATAAAATAAACATTTTGGAGCCCTGAGTTCACATGCGTATTGCATGAGATTACCTCTGTTACCTCTGTTAGCAGTTCATAGCTGTTCCGTGTAACAATGCTCTGTGTTTCATACTGCATGGAAACCAGAGATCTGAGAAGGTCTCTGAATTGGAAGAGGTTTAGAAATGGTTTAATTGTGTAATTTTAAAAACTTTGCTAAGGACAAATGTTCCAGTGTGCATGCTGTTTGGGGACAACCGTACTTTTTTACTTTCTGGCCATCACAGGGTCAGTGGGTGGGAGATGACAGTTAAAATTTAAAACTCAGCTACTGTGTGTGACTGTGGTCCACTGAAGGGCAAATCATGCGCATAGCTGAGTCCACGAGCCCTGTTGAAGAGGCTGTTCAATTCTTCACTGGAACTTCTGGCTATTCAGAATTTTCCTCTTGGTTTTTTTTTCTTTCTTTCCCCACTATGGCTTCGGGACACGTGCAAGAGTTCCAAGGGCCTTGGGTGGTCCCTGCATCCCAGTTTAAGAATGACTGATCTAGACCAACCGTTTGAACAGGGCTTTATGCGACATACTCTGGATAGTTTAGTTTAGCTCATGGCAGTAATAATGGAATTCCATTGAAGAATCTCTCAAACAGAACACAGGGGGAAAGAATCCTAGGGATTAGAGTTGAAGGCAAGAATAAATGTAGCATAAAGAAATCCATGGAGTCTGGAGATGTATGTTGGGATCAAAGCTACTCTGACAACAGATTATGTATGAGTAGCAACTTGCAAAAACTTAATAACTGGCGTAATGTTATATAGACTCCATCACAGCATTAAACATCTTACATTCTAACTTAGAAAAAATACCATCTCACTTAAGAGAAGAGTTCAGGTTAAGACACAACACATTCCTTCGTTCCTTCATTCATTCCAACATGGAAATATTTATTATTATTTATTTATTATTAACAAGATTTCTACCCCACATTTCTGTCTCTACAGGGCCACCAAGGCAGCTAATAAATTTAATAATAATAATAATAATGTTTATTGCTTTTCCGGCCGAAGCCATAAGCCATACAAACACCAACAAAATATGAACAGTACACTTGAACATACCCAGTTCACATAGACATAACTCGTCATTATCGCTTTAAACTATCTAAACTCATGAAAATCTTGTTTCTTTATCACCGTGGCTAGAAAGGAAGCCACTATAGCTGAGGTTTGATTGTCAGGAAAGTTATCAGACAATAACACTGAGATTGCCCAAGGAAGGAAGGGACGCTTTTCTTTTAACATAATAGGACTAATAAATCTCTCTCTTTCCTTACTCCACTTAGGGCAAAAAACTATTATATGATCCAAGGTCTCTAACTTTCCTTGTCCACAGTCACAAATAAATTTAAGATATACCAATTAAAATTGGTGACTTGACGGCACGTAACACACACACACAATTAAAATTGCATTTTAAAAGCCATTGAAACCAACACATACATGCATCATTAAAAGAAATTAAAATCTGGATTTAAAATAAATACAAAAGATAAAAGCAATAGTTAAAAAAAGCGAGGAAGGAGGAGAGATGACTGAGGGAATGCCAAGGAAAATTTTAAAAAGTTTCATCTGCTGGCAGAAGATGGCAACAGGACAGGCAAATCTCCCTGAGGAGAGACTTCCAGGGTTTTGGGGCCAGTACTGAGAAGGCCCTCTCCTGGGTTACCACCCACCTAATTTTGGAAGGCAGGAGCACCTGAAGCAGAGCCTGCAGTGGTCGGGTGGGTTCATAAGGGAATAGGCGTATCTTGGTCCCAAACCGTATAGGACTTTAAATGTCAGCATCGCCACCTTGAATTGTGCCCAGAAACAGATTGGGAGCCAGTGTAGATGGACCAATACTGGAGTGATGTGGTCCCTGCGACCCTCTTCAGTCAACATTCTGGCTTCAGCATTCTGCACCAATAGAAGTTTCCAAACACTTTACAAAGGCAGCTCCATGTAGAGTGTGTTACAGTAACCAAAATATAACCGGGGCATGCACCATAGTGGCCAGACTTTTCCTCCTCAGGAAAGGCCACAGTTTGCTAACCAGTCAAAGCTTGTAAAAGGTACCTGTGGCTACAGCTGCCAACTACTTGTCCAGCAGTAGGCCTGGGTTCAAGAGCTCCCCCCAAACTATGGACATATTCTTCAAGGGGAGTGCAAACCCATCCAGAATGGGTGACCCCCTTAGACCTCAGACCTTTTCTCACCAATAGCACTTCCATCTTGTCAGAATTAAGGTTCAGTTTGTTAGACTGTATCCACTCCAAAAGTTCCTCCAGGCACCAGTTCAGGATTTCTTCAGCCTCTCTGGGATTAGATGGTAGTGTGAAATGGAGCCAAGTGTCATCTGGATATTGATGACAACCCAGCCCAGTCCAAATGACCAGTGGTTTCATGTAGAGGTTAAAAAGTACAGGGGACAAGATGGAACCTTGTGGAACCCCACAGGCCAAAGTCCAGGGGGTTCAGCAGCAGTCCCCCAGCACCACCTTTTGAAACCACCACAGAACAGTACTCCCCCACCCCCGCAATCCCAGCCTGGAAAGGTGGTCCAAAATGATAGCATGATGGATGGTATCAAAAGCCGTTGAGAAGTCTAGGAGAATCAATAGAGTTGTGCTCTGTTGTTACTGAAGACAGCCAAGTTAACTTCTGCACCATGTGAGCAGTTAGGGTTGCCAGGTGTCCGGTTTTCCGTAGGACAGTCTGGTATTTGCAGGGACTGTCTGGGCAAAATGTTCCCCAAATACCAAACATCTGACTTGGTCCATCCTCTGTCAGTCACTCAGCCTGGCCGCCCAGCTTCCTGCAGCTGCACTGTGCCACCACCAGGTGGGGAAGTGGCTGGCCTCCTCCAACTGCATGGCACCACCCAAGAGTGGCTGGCCAGCCAGCCCAGGCGCCCATCTGACCTCCTGTGGCTGCGTGATACGCCCCAGGAATGACCGGCCAGCTGGCCTGAGTACACAGTCCAAGGTGCCCAGAAGTGGGTTGTCAAATGACATCACTTCCGGTAGTGATGTCATCGTGCCAGATGGGATTGTGCACATTCATAGAGAGCGCACGAATCTTAAAGGGAAAAAAAGCTGGTGCCACTCCCCCCACCCCCCCGCTCCAGGGTCCAGAATAATTCCGGATCTCATCTGGCAACTCTATGAGCAGTACTGAAGATGTATAGTTGGGCATTCTGAGATATTTTACTATGTAGCCTCCATGCAGTTACTCTGTCCCTTGCTCCTTTTGATTTCTCCCCACACATTGGCATTGTTGTTCATTCCTTCCAATGGACAGGCTAATTAATTTCAGTGTGTACCTGCTTGCTTAATAGACACTTGCAAAGCACTGAGGTTATGTTCAGTATTACAACCCCAGACTGCTAAGGACAGTGTAGGTTTATAAGTCCTACACTATAGGCTAACACAAATGGCTTCCCCATACAACAACTTTCTGAAGTATTTTCAGTGTGTAGCTAACTTGAATGGATCCCAACTCAGGGTGTAGTTCTCTTGCTTCAAGAGAGTTGAGAGTCCGACAGTCCTGCTTGTCAGTCTGTCTGTATTTCCTGAAGCAAGACAGCCCTGTACAGAAGTTCAGTTCTACAGACCTCATTTACTTGTTTACGTTGTACATCTATAGAACCATGTTGCTGGCTTGGTGGCATAGTTTGGAGTTGACCATAATAGTTTCTTAAAAATCCTCTCTGGGCTTTGGAATGAAATCTTCCATCTTTCATAGCCATTTTTATGATTTTTATGTTTTTATGATCTGCTTCAAGCCTGAGGATTGTTTTATGGACATAATTTTCGACTTGTTTGATAATTCATATGTTGTTGTTAGGATTTTATTGTATTGTTTTTACTTTGTGAGGTGCCTCTGGCAGCTATCTGTGGTTCTAAACCAATAAAGAAATAACTTTTCAGAGTACTACCACTACCTCTACCTCTAAAAACTCCAAACCCATCTCTGGCATGACTGAAAGCGCTGAATTAGAAGTCATGAAGAGATCGGATGCTATCTCCACCTAGAGATGTAAAATATCCAAACATTTTTAAGCCATGGGAGAAAAAAATTGGGAAATTTTGGAGAAAATTGAAATATAAGCAATAAGTACATTCCTATCAGACCTAAACTTTTGTTTTGATTGAATGACATAAAATGCATCATTTATAACTCAGGATATAGAATTGTACTGTTGTACTATGTGGCATATTTATGGAATTAAAATTATAAATATCTTCATTTGCTATAAGAAAAATATCTTGATTTTCTGTAAGAAAAATCTATAAAGATAAAAAAACCAAATTCTGTAGTGAACAAAAGAAAGTGTATTTGAACAGCAACTCTCTGATAAAGCCACAGTAGGTAGGATTACCAGCATATCTGGATATTAAGGTAGAGTTTGTGACATTGAACTTTTAAATCATGTATTATTATTAAACGTATTGTAGTATATTAACTGCTGCCAAAATTAATTATAAAATTATCTCCTCCTGGAGAGGAGTGACAAGCAGGGATCTGTCCTGGGCCCTGTGTTGTCGAACATCTTTATATAAATGACTTAGGTGAAAGAATAGAGGAGAAGCTCATTAAATTTGCACATGATACTAAATTGGGAGAGGTAGCTAGTACAGCAGGAGACAGAATCAAGATTCAGCATGATCTGGACAGGATGGAAAAATGGGCTAAAACAAATAAAATGAATTTCAACAGAGATAAATGTAACGTTCTGCAGCTGGGGAGAAAACATCAAATGCATAATTATAGGATGAGTGAGACTTGTCTTGGCAGTAGTACATGTGGAAAGGATCTAGTGGTCTCAGTAGATTATACATTGAACATGAGTCAGCAGTATAATACGGTAGTTAAAAGGTAAATGCAATTTTGTATAATGTCCCTATCACGTGAAGTGATTGGTAGACTTCATTTGGAGTACTGTGTTCAGTTTTGGGCACCGCAGTTTTAGAAGGATGTTGAAAAGCTAGAATGTGTCCAAAGGAGGGGCCACAAAGATGGTGAGGGGTTTGGAGACCAAGTCCAGAGAGGAAAGGTTGAAGGAATTGGGTATGATTAGCCTGGAGAGGAGTTGACTGACAGGTGACATGATAGCCAATTTCAAGTATTTGAAGGGCTGTCACATAGAGGGTAGACTGGAGTTGTTTTCAGTTGCCCCAGAGGGTCAGATCGAACCAACAGGTTAAAATTAAATCAGAAGAGGTTTTGGCTAAACATTAGACAGAACTTCCTGGTGGCTAGAGTGGTTCCTCTGTGGAACAGGTTTCCTCAAGAGGTGGTGGGCTCTCCTTCTTTGGAAGTTTTGAAGCAGCGGCTAGATCGCCACCTGTCAGCAATACTGATTCTATGACTCAGTATGAATTTAGGGAGGGCCGGCAGGCAAGGATGAGCCAGTTCTTGGCTCTTGTGGCCCTTTCTTATGTTCCCAAGAGTCAGGAGGAATTTTCCTCTAGGCCATATTGGCCAGGGATCCTGCAGGCTTTTTGCCTTCCTCTGAGTATTGAGCAGGAGTCACTGGGGGAGTGGGGAGGGCGTAGCTGTGAATTTGCTGCACTGTGCAAGGAGATAGATTAGATGACCCTTGGGGGTCCCTTCCAGCTCTATGTTGCTATGGTTTTATGAAAAAAAATTGAAAATGTTGTATATAGTATATAGTATTTTTACTGCAGCAGACCAACTTGGCTACCTATATGGAATTATGCTCTGGGTCAGTGTTACCCAAGCGAGTAAGTGGTTTTTTTTCAGTACTCCCTAAAATTCTGAATTTTCCCATTGGAAAAACTGAGAAAGTCCTCAGACTTTTTCATACTGTACATGGGGAATGAGTGAAAAGCTTTGTAAGATAAATCCTTTCTCAATCATGAAGAAAATTTTTCATAGGCATTTTTTCCATGATCCCCTCAAATTTTGCTATTTTTCCATTGGAAAAACTAACCAGACATTTTCATACTATATGTTTTTGTGTGTGAAAAAGTTGCCTTATTCATTCTAAAAGAGAAAATATTTCATAGGAGTTTTTTTTTCAGTTCTGTCTCAAACTTTCCAATATTTCCATTGGAACAATTGAAAAAGTCCTTGGGAAAAAAGAAGAAAGGCCCCCCCTTCCAAATGTTGTTGTTTCCCCCTCTGTCTTTACCCAGGGCGGAATAAGAATTTAGGATTTCTTAATCACTATAGGAGTGACCCTAGCAAAATCTAGGATTCCTCATGCATTACAGGAAAAAGTAGTAAATGGTTTCTGTACTTTTCTTCATTCGGCGTGAATTTTACATAATTACATGTCACCCTGTATTTCGTCACTCTTTTACTCTATTATCCACCCTCCCTCATACCTGCAACATAAAACCTCTCCTAGTGAGGAGCCAAAGATGTGGGCTTCCCAAAAGCTTCTACTGGAATAAAATCTTGTTCATCTTTAAGCAGCTGTTAAACTCCTGTTTATTTTTACTGCAACAGATCTGTGCTCTAGGTCAGTTTTACCCAAATTGCTGTACATGTGGAGGCCCTCAATAAGCAAAGGCTGTCAAGGAATAAACGTGTACAGTGGGGTATTATTTTGGGATCTTTAACCAATTTATACCAAGGGACTTTCTCTCACCATATTTTCCCCAGAGGGCACTTCGATCAGCTGATAAACATCTACTGGTGATCTCTGGCCCCAAGGATGTTTGCCTAGCCTCAACAAGGGCCAGGGCCTTCTTGGCCTTGGCCTCGGCCTGGTGGAACTTTCTCCTTGTCGAAACTAGGGCCCTGTAAGACAGAGATGTTCCACCAGGCCTTTGGCTGTAGTTGAGGCATGGGCAAACTATCCAGCCAGCGATGGTTGTTGTGGGTTTTCCGGGCTGTGTTGCCGTAGTCTTGGCATTGTAGTTCCTGACGTTTCGCCAGCAGCTGTGGCTGGCATCTTCAGAGGTGTAGCACCAAAAGACAGAGATCTCTCAGTGTCACTGTGACACAGTGTCACTGTGACACCAAAAGAAAGAGATCTCTCAGTGTCACTGTGACACTGAGAGATCTCTGTCTTTTGGTGCTACACCTCTGAAGATGCCAGCCACAGCTGCTGGCGAAACATCAGGAACTACAATGCCAAGACCATGGCAATACAGCCCGGAAAACCCACAACAACCATCGTTCTCCGGCCATGAAAGCCTTCGACAATATATCCAGCCAGCCTTCCTACTGTGGCCTTTTTCAGTCCGCCCAGCTCTACTAGTTCAATCTTGGTTAACCTGCCTTGTCATACTCCACGATATCTGTGTGTTGCAGTGTACTGTTTGTGAAACTACAAATGCCACATCTTGAATGCTACGGTTTTAACTTTTGTACTGTAGCTGTTTCCATTTTATCCCTATTTATTGTGCATCTTTATGCTTTATCTTTTATTGTATTGTTGTTGATGTTGTAACCACTCCCTGAGCCTATTTGTGGGGAGGGCAGGCAGTAAATCCAATAAATCAAATTAATTAATGAATTAAGGTCCAGATCCACTCAGAATAAACACTCTTAAAACGAAAAGGAGTTTTATTGAGTTAACATAAGCCAAATTGAACAACTATTATAAGAAACATAAGAGAGAATGAGAATGAGATTGCAATTCAGCAAACCAATACCTTTCCCTTACAGCTTCCTGTCTATAAGGGAAAACAAAGCTGGGGTGGGGGGATGAGGGCATACATCCTGTCCTGTAGGGTGTGGAAATCCTGTAGAGTCCAGATGAGGGCCGTTTCCACACGGCTTACCTGATTCTGCAAAATAGCGAAATCTCGTGTGAAATCTCACAAGAAGACGCTGTTACCGCGTCTTCTCGCGTGATAACAGCGTCTTCTCGCGAGATTTCGCTATTTTGCAGAATCAGGTAAGCCATGTGGAAACGGCCGATGTGTGGAGAGCAGAAGACTGGAGTGCAGAGACAGAGACCAGCTCGTGTCTCCAAGGAGCCTGTGCCACACAGGTAGCAGCCGGGAAAACTGCTGCAAAGTATTGGGGATTTGGGGGCTATATTTATAGTACAGATGTTCATGCTCTGGAATGTGCTGGTCACAAGGTGAGGCAGTGATAAGTGCACAAAAGACTGGAAGTGACAGGTGGCTGCCTCTGGGAGGGTGATGGGGCTGTGATAAGGCTGAGCACCTGCTAGATCCTGCTCAGCATCAAGGCTATCAGAAAACCTAATTCTGGATAATTGTCTGAGTTTAAAGTGGGGGAGGAGGCTGATATTGAAAAGGGGAGTTTTCCTGGTTCTCATAACAGTTAAAAATGCTTCTTGGAGGAGGTTTGGAAAAACACAGACTGAAGGCTGAGTGAATAATAAGATTAAGGAGAGGGCAGAAACCTTCCTGTACAGTCACTAAGATAAGGGGAGGAACTAGCTGGGGTTAGCCCATTGTTCATTGTCTTGGAGGCCTGGGTCATTCATGGGGGTCAAATTATTCAGGACAGAGGCTCCAAAGTCCTTGGGGAGAATGGCCCTCCGGTTTAATCAGCCTGCGGTGGGCTTTAGGGAGGAGCGGGTCTGCATTCCATTGCTGGTTAACAACTCCCCACCACCTTGTCCTTGGCATGGCTGCTGCTTAACAAGCCACTGCTGTTAGCTTAACTTCAGCAGGATGCAGTCTCCATTTTCTAGCCCTAAGCCCATGTTGGAACCAAAGTAGGGGCTCAAAGTGGGATTCCCCTTAAGGCAAGGGTCCAGGGGCTACAGTCAGTATCTGGCCTGAATGATATGATAAATCAGATTGAGGTTCCCTAGAATCTAGGGCTTTCTCCACAGCCAGGCGGAAGCTGTGCTTTCTCCACAGCCAGGCGGAAGCTGTGGAGAACTTCTCCCCCCAAGTGTCACAGGGCCCTTTTCAGATCAGGATCGGGAGGAGCAGCCTAACCCCGCCCCCCGCATTTTCCAGAACCCAAACTTGCATCAGATGGAGGTGCCTACTGGTTGGCAAGGCTGATGAATATTTTGCTGCTCTTCCTCGGAGGGGTTCGTTTATAATTGGTTCAGGTAAGAATCTGGGTGTTTTGTTGGACCTGGCTCGTTTGTCTGAAAAACAGGTGTATGGGGTGGCTAAAACTGGTTCTTCCAACTTTATCTTGCACTGATTCAGGTGACCTACTAATCCATGCAAGAGTGTCTTTGAAGTTAAACTATTATATCGCACTGTACATGGGGCTGTCCTTGAAGTCATCTGAAACCTTCTGCTGGTACAAAAAGTGGCAACTTCATTTTGGGGCGGAGAAAACCTCTTCTAAGAACATTACACAGGTTGCCTGTTCATTTCCAACTTCAATTCAAGGTGTTGATTCTTACATTTGAAGCCCATGAGGTGTCCTGGGACCCACAGCCTTGAAGGACTGACCTCCCTATATGCATCCATGCAGCAGCTCTGATCTTCAGACCAGGATCTCTGCTTTGTCCCTCCATTATATGTGCCTCTGCCTATCTCAAGCCTTCTGTATTGTGGAGCCACATTGTAGAATGGCCTTTCTGAACGTGCCAGGACGGCTGTCACTATTTTAGGGAACCTCCTAAGGCAGAGCAGTTTGAGAGGGCATTTGGTTAGTTTTGTTGTGCAGTTTTGGGCTGTGCCTGGTGTAGCATTTGTTTTTGAATTGATGTGAGTTGCACTATCCTTTGTCAATCATTGTTAGGCACATGCAAGTCCTTGCTGGAAGAAAGATAGTTTTAAAAAGCCCAATATTAAATAAAAGACTATGTAAGGGTAAAGGAATCCTCTTTGCTCCTAATCACTCTCCTGAATTATTCACCCGGATCTGCTGCCCCTCCTTCATTAGCTGCTATTCATTGCCTCTGCAAGCCACATGTACTCATGTACCCACTATCCCCATTTCTGGCCATATGGCATAAAAGTAAACTCAGTCAAAGTTCTGTCTTGCTTAAAATTATCGCATTGTGAATTAAAGTAATACAGTCAGAACCTGCCCACATTTACAACTGCAGCGTTCCCCAAACCCCGGTATCTTCAGCGCCTTTTTGTACCTGCATTGGCCATGAGAGCGACACCATTTTTCCAGAGTTTTTTTTTCCTTTTAAACTAGGACTCAGTGAATTCCCAATGTCACCAACGAGACCAGCTCCGTAATGCAGCGTTACGAAGGAAAGAACTGCCCTCACCCTGGGACTCACTGGCTGTATGATGACTCATTTGTTCCTAGAGAGAAAAGATCTTTTGAAAAAGTGGAACACCTCAGCAGCAGCCAGTGGGATGGAAGTCTGAAAATAGGCGGAGAGTGTGGTTGTGCAGTAGTGGGCCCTTTTTAAGGCCCCTTCCAAATTGTTGAAAGGAGAGGGTCTCTTTAGCCCCTGAAGAGCCAGCCCTAGCAATCTTCTGTCTGCAGATGTCACAGAGCTTTTGGTGCTCCTTTGCTGCTCTGTATGGTTCTTATCAGGTGTGCTTTAGCCATCTGGCATTGCTTGCTTGAAGGGATTAGAAATGTCTGAGCCGAGAGGATAAGGAAGCCGGTAGTATTGAATTGGGTGGCCAAGGTGGTGATTTGCACAGCATTGATCTGAAGCGTGTGACGTGTTTGAACAAAACCAAACAAAAATCCCAGCCCTCCTGCTTTCTACTGCATCCAACTTGCTTTCAAGGTACTTTCTGGTCATGGATCCAAAACTACAATATTCCCAGTTCAGTATTAAATCCCACTTACATTAACCTGACAAAAGGAAATGGCTAAAATGTTAATACAGTGCCCCCTCCCTTCTCCCAAGCACATAACGTAATGTGCTGTATACCATCACTCAGTTGTGCAGAGATCCCATCTGTGCCTTTTCTCTAGGAGTGGGGCTGTCCTCACAACTGGGATAAGGCTCCTTCTCTCCAAAGGCACCGTCAGTCGGCTGATTCGATCCTGGAGGGGAGGTGCTTGTCCCAGGATTGTCGGTCTTTTTGGCCCTGCCTTCAGAGCAGGACAGTATCAGCGGTGCTCAGCAACACAGTGATCCAAAAGACGAAGAAGAGGAGGAGGAAGAGGAGGGAATAGAAGCAAGAAGAAGCTTGCAAGGGATGAGAAAGGCTTTTACACACACACACACACTCACACACACATGTACTGTTCAGAACAGCGGTAAGCATTCTAGCTGATGGTCCTAGTAGAGGCTTGGCTCGGCTCCTGGGAGTGGAGAGAGAAAGCTGCAGAGGGCCACACTTTCACTTTCTCTTATGGTGGGAAGAGCTTCCTTTTGGCGGGAATGTTGGCTAAGGCAGGACTAGTCATCTCCCAGGGCTCAGGGAGCACCGTTTCTGACTTTAACCTTCCAAATTCCCCAGCGTCTGCCTCTTCCAGAGCCTCTCAAGAGGCTAGCAAAGGGGAAAAGGTACAAGATATGGATTTGTCAGGGGAGGATGCCAAAGCTACTCTGTCAGCGTGGATTAAAACGGAGATGTGAAAGGAATTTGAAGAGGTCCTAAAGGAACATTCACAGAGTGCTTCAGGGGTTGGGGACTCAGTCAGAGGAGAGGGACAACCCAGAGGGGAGCAGTCCTACCCATCCAAATTTTGTGGAGGACAGCTTCAGAGAACTCATGGAGGGGGTCTTGGAGTAGCAGGACGATAGTATCCTCCTTTTCTCTTAGAAGGAGACAGGATAAAGAAATATTAAAGAGACACTCCTGGACATTTTTGGTCTAGACGGTTGTGTTAAATAATTGTTGACAGAGTTAATTCAGTTGCAAAGTTATAACAAAGAAAGCAGAGGGGAGTTTTTTCCTATTTCTAGTGGGATCATTAAGGAGAGTCAGAGCTTGGAAATGGACTGACGATCCCTGGGATAAGCACCTCCCCTCCAGGATTGAATCAGCTGACTGGCCCTGACTTTGGCGAGGAGGAGCTGTATCCCAGTTGTGAGGACTGCCCCACTCCTGGACCACCAAGAAAGGAAGCTTCACAGTAAGTGAAAACAAATCTTCCACTCTCCCCCCGTACTTCCTTTATGAAGTAGAGTTATAATATGAATAGGATATCCATGTAGATCCCTTGGTGTGAGTGGGACATACGATAACTTCATCACCTTGACTGAGCCCTCGCCATGGGGAATGTATAAACCAGGAGTATTCAGGTGGCTGTGGGTACAGAAGAATTTTGACTTCATCTTCATAGTAGCAGATGAACTAGGAAATCTCCTCTTTGACTCCCACCTGTGTCAGCTTACCAGGTGGCCTTAGGCCCAAACTACACGTTATCTTTTTTCATGAATCCCAAATCTCTTTTTTTTGCAGCCACACAGCAGCTGTGGGCAACATTGGTTTAAAAGTCTGCAGGGGTGATTCATCTCAGGACTGCAGCACAGGGGAAGAAGAGGGCTCCTGCCTCCCTCCTTGCGCTATTTGCCAAAGCTGAAAGCCTCTGGGAGGAGTTGTGTGTTCCATTTTTGAGCTGCAATTGTAGTTTTCCATGTACTCCTCATGTAGTTTGGCCTTTAGGCAAGTCACTCTCTCTTAACCTTAGTGCATGCGTGCATGCACGCACACAAACAGCAATACAGGAGTAATAATACTGACCACCTAGTAAGGACATTAACAAGGTAATATGGAGCATTTCTATTACCTGAAAACAATACACAAATACTAAACGTTGTTATTCACAGCAGCATTCTTAATATACACGGTAGAAATTTATTTTGCTTAGTGTTTATTCTATTAAAAATACAAACATTTTTAAAGGGTCATATTGGTACTTAAGAGAAAATAAGTATTCTTGGCTGCTCTCTAGACAGGGAGTCTCAAGGGCTAGATAAGACAATCAGCTAATGATTGACATTTCCTAGTTTTTCAATAATAACCCAAGTCTTGGTATGAACCAGCAGCTCGTGAAGCTGGTAATATTATTCCCAGTATCTGGATGCGGAAGTAGTTGTCTGTTGACTGATCCGGGCCTGAGGGGAGCAGCCTGAGGGGTTTGGAGGTGCAGGCCCTTCTTACCTTGGTTCCTACCCATTCCATCCTTCTCTTTCATTTGCTGTGGGGATGCAGGAGGGGGGGCATGAGGTCCAGATCCCCTCCTGGTCTCATGCCAGGTACAAACGTGTTGGCTAGATAACAAGTCCATGGCCACGGCATAGCTGAGGGGTCAGAAAACTGTTGGCGTTGGAGAGGCTTGGCTGACAAGAATGGGGCTCAAAGTCTGAGGTGATGTATCATTTTTCCCCCTCACAGCTCATATTTTTTCTTTCATATTTTTCTTTTTACATCTTTGTGGTGGAGAGTGCCGTCAAGACATAGCTGACTTATGGCAAGCCCTGGCGGGGTTTTCAAGGCAAGAGACTAACAGAGGTGGTTTGTCATTGCCTGGCTTTGCAACCTTGGTCTTCGTTGGAGGTCTGCAATCCTAGATCGACCCTGTTTAGCTTCTGAGATCTGATGAGATCAGGCTCACCTGAGCTACCCAGGTCAGGATTCTCACATCTGTATTTAGAATCATAGTATAATAGAATCTGAAGATACCTCTAGGGTAGTCTAGTCCAACCCCTTGCACAATGCAGGAAATTCACAAATACCTCCCTCCCTCCCCCCCCCCCACACACATACCAAGTGACCCTTACTCCATGCCCAGAAGATGGCAAAACACCGTCAGGATCCGTAGCCAAAATGGCCCGGGGAAAAATGGTACTTGACCCCAAGATGAACTATTTTGACTGTATCCCAAATCTTTAATAACCAGTTTTTCTTACGGCAGAACTACATGTTAGGCGTAACTGTATGTCTCTTATTTACCGGGACTGCGCTGTGAAGGGCATGGCTGGTGCATAGGGAGAAGGGCTGTGTAACCTTAGAGACGTGTTCAGTCAAACCAGGGCTGCAAATAACGTTTTTTGCCTGAGAGTGCAGAGCACTGAAATTGCACCTTCCTTTACTGTATGTCCCCACATCACCATATATCTTTCAGTGTTTTCTTCTGAGTCAAACAAAATAAAGCGAGAGCATTAAAGTGCTGCAGAAATAATGGCAACAGCTTGGATCCCACAGAATGTTTCAGTTAAGGGAAGAGATTTTTTTCTGTGGGGCACACCTTCCTGGCTTCCTCCACCCTGCTGCAGCTCAAAATGCCCCCCACCCCCCAAATGCTGCTTTTAGGCAACAGTGGAACCCCCCCTTCCCCTGAAACAGCACGAATCAGTCTGCCCTAATGGAGGAAACTGGCAGAAATCACCCACTACTTCCATTTTGTGAAGTTTATGAGATAGGTAAGGATAACCTGTTTGAATGTCTTAACTTTTAGTAATAAGCTCATCACAATTTATCTTCTGGGTATGTCACAGTTTTCTACATGATTCCACAACTGTAATTGCAAAGCTACGTGAAATCTCGCTGCTCTTATTCTTACTTTTGTGTGTTGACTTCACTCTTGCCAAGCAGTTTGGTTTGTAAAATCCCAAGTGTATCTGCCACAACAGAAAGCCAGCGTGGTGCAGAGGTTAGAGTGTCAGACTGGGATCTGGGAGACCTGGGTTCCGATCTCCACTCTGCCATGGAAGCTCACTGGGTGACCTTGGGCCAGCCGAGCACTCTCAGCGTAATGTACCTCACAGGGTTTGTTGTGAGGATAATATAAAGGACAGGAGAATGATGTAAGCCACTTTGGCTCCCATTGGAAAGAAAGGCCAGACGTAAATAATACAAGACAATAAAAAAATAGACAGTCCTTCTAAGCCATTAAGGCTTACTCGGTGGTTTGGGAGTCGTGTGTGGCTTTTTGACATGCCCCTTCTGGTGCGTCATAGAATCATAGAGTTGGAAGGGGCCATACAGACCATCTAGTCCAACCCCCTGCCCAGTGCAGGATCAGCCTAAAGCATCTCTGACAAGTATTCATCCAGCCTCTTCTTGAAAACTGCCAGTGAGGGGGAGCTCACCACCTCCCTAGGCAGTTGATTCCACCTTCGAACTACTCTGACCGTGAAAAAGTTTTTCCTAATATCCAGCCGGTACCTTTGTGCATGTAATTCTGTTCACCGCTCCCCCATGTACATTTGCCGCATGCTCCAGGACAGTGGGCCAGGCCGTTCTGTGGAGGGGCTTAGTGATGATGGGTGGCTCCCACATTGGACCTGCCACCACTGGAGGGATTGGAGGACAAGTAAACCAGGAGCTTCCCCGAGCTTATGGCATGAATGGAAAGGCCCATGCTCCTCAACATGCTCCCACCCTACTTCACAGTCTCTCTCCTCCCAGCACCCAGATGGCCATCACCACAGCATCACCACTAGGAAAAGAGTGAGCTAGCCACAGTAGGATGGCAGTGGTTTTACTCCCATTTATCCATGGCCAGCCTGCTCTTCTGTGGGTGCTTCAACAGTCTCACTCTCACCTGAGGTGTTATGCCTCATGCTGGGGAGAGCGCAAGAAGGCAAACAGAGAAGCAGAGGGCAACACGCTTCTTGCGAAGAGAGTCTTCATAATGTTGTTGTCTGGCTCAGCAGACTCCTGCAGTGGGAAATCTGAGTGTCTGATTTTTCCCTGAGCGCTTTCTCACTCTTCATGACAGGAGGGAGAGAAGCGTTGGCTATCTTGCTCTCATGTGAGCTGGGTGCCTCTGAGAGCAAAAAGACAGGAGGGAAGCAAAGGATACAGGCTTCCCACTGCAGAAGCCTGCTCGAAGCCAGCTAGCGGCATGGGGTTGTGGCCCCCTTTTGGAACATTCATGCCCGGACTTGAGCAGGCTGCTGTGGTGGGAAGCCTGAGCACCTCTGGCTTCTTGCTGTCTCCTCAGCATGAGGCGGACAGAGCAGGCCCTTACGTCTGTTAGTTAGATCTGAGTAAACGGGTTCCACAAAGGAAAGACGTGCTACATCTGCCCTTCCCCAGCAGAAGCCCGAGTGCTTGGCCATTTCCACACGGCTTACCTTCTTTCGGAAAACAGCATCTTCACGTGCAAAATCCCGCAAGAAGACGCTGTTATTACGTGAGAAGACGCTGTTATCACGGAAGACAGCATCTTCTCGCTCGATTTCACGCGATAACAGCGTCTTCTCACATGATTTTGTGTGTGAAGACGCTGTTTTCTGAAAGAAGGTAAGCTGTGTGGAAACTGGCCAGTATTGCAGTGAGCTTCATACGTTTTGAAGGTATATTGCATCATCTTCAATCCCATGCACTCTTGCCTGAAAGTGGTCCCATTGAACAAAGTGAGACATTTTTGAGTAAATATGCATACAATGACAGTGGTTGTTGTGAGACACTGTGACACTAAGAGATCTCTGTCTTTTGGTGCTACACCTCTGAAGATGCCAGCCACAGCTGCTGGCGAAACGTCAGGAACTACAATGCCAAGACCATGGCTATACAGCCCGGAAAATCCACAACAACAATCATTCTCCGGCCGTGAAAGCCTTTGACAATATATACAATGACAGTGTTTCCATGGTCTCTGGATTGGGGAGCTTTGAATTTGGTGGCTTCTCAGCCGTCTCGCCCTGTCTCAAGTGATGGAAGTGAAAGGCCAGAGGAGCTGTTTAGAATTGGGATAATGTCATCATTAATATGGTCCCAAGATAAAACTACTAGTTTTATTTTTCAAACAGAATACACTGAGTGCCAGTGTGGTGTAGTGGTTAGAGTGTTGGACTAGGATCTGGGAGATCCAGGTTCAAACAACATTTTGTACATTAATCTTTGTTTTTCCTGTTCCGTTGTCTAATTTTTTGACGCCTTTTTAAAAATTCTATAACAAAAATGTTACGACATAGTTACATTGCAATTTCTTCCCATTTTTCTCCATTTTCTTAAAAAAAAAACCCAATTATCCAAATAAAAAATTAACATCAAGGAAGATCAGTGCTTTTTACTGCACATGTTCTCTTTCCGTTCCCTACTTTTTGTTTCTCATATGATTCTAAACATGGCATTTATGGGGCATGTGTGATTCTCTGGTGTTGTCACTCAGTCATTCCTGAGAGGCTCACTGAACATATGATTGGGAATGTTCAGCCATGAAACGGAATGTCTGGGTGGCAAAAATTTGAACTATCTCAACTGGAACAGCATAACCTCCTCTGACATCCAAATGTTATAACGTTATAACCAGGTTTTTTTTTTCTGGGAAAAGAGGTGGCAGAACTCTCAAGAGGGAAATAAGGAAAAACACACGGGATTCTTTGAAATAATATTATTTTCACGAGCTATTGCTGAGTATTTTCAAGAGGTGCCGGAACTCCGTTCCACCACGTTCCTGCTGAAAAAAAGCCCTGGTTATATAACACATGCACACACACACACACAAAAGGAGATGCCTACACTGACAAAAATGTTGATGTCTTCCACCTCCCCACAAAAGCCCAAATCAAGAAGAAGGCATTTTTCTAAGTGCAAGAAAAAAAACAGATGTCACTTTGGTTCGACTCCCTCAAGTGCAGAATTACAGACGCCCAATCCGGATCTGATCCTTGTGGACTGAATAGCCAGAAAACCCACTGTAAGTTGAGCATGCAGAGAATCCGTTTGGGCTCCATGAGATCCGTTTAAAAAAAATATAAAATGGAGGTTATCTAGATTCTTTAAAAGATTCTAAAGGAAGCACAGAACACTTTCCTAGGCTATGTGTCTCTTCTGCTAATGATGAATCAAACCATAAGAAACAGTGACTATTTTGCTATGAGAAAATAGCCCCACCCCTTCCCTGCAGTATCCCTGAGCAATTTGCATTGAAGCCTGTATGAAGCAGTAATGGTCGGAAGCATTTGAATGCAACGCGCCACGGGCCTGGCCTGCATTTCATCTTCTTTTCCTTCTGCTAACAAATACCCTCTCATGGAATTCACTTACATCAGTAGAAACACTTAAAAATACCTGGCACGTGGTGTGCTTTTTGTTGCAAGTTTTGTGTCTGATCCTTGTTTAAGTTTTAAACTCCCATTTAGTGTTGCGTCAGCTCAAGTGCTGATGAGAGCAAAACATTGATCTGCTTTTGCCTTTTGGAAAAGAAGCTGGAGTGTATCGATTGCATCCTCCTCTCTGCTGGAGCAGATTGATTTCACGCAGTAGCTCTGTGTGTCATTATTTTTATTGGAACTGCTTGTTGCTGATCGGCCTTCCTCAAGGTGTTCTGGCTTTATTACAGATCACGCAGTTCAAATTGCACATCTTCTGACATGTGTTGCTGGCTAAGTTATCAGAACTCGGAGCATTTTCTCAGGCCACATTATAAAAATCCCAGTAAAAAGGGAGGAGGAAGGAACATATATCAGAGTTGAGTTTGTTCATATGCTGCAGTCATATATACATTAACAGGAGAGGTCAAAGCACAGTCACTGAGCTCTAAGCCTCTTTTGCACGCAGCCTAGTATTATTCAGCAATTTGCAAAAAAGCAGGATTGCTGTCTTGGACTGGATTGCCGCCATGGACTGCAGCCAGGAACAGTGCCCCTGTACCATGTTCCTATGCCACTTGTCTTGCCATGGCAGCTCTTGCTATGGCGAGAGACCTCCCAGGCATCCTGCCAGCACCTCAAAGACTCGTCGAAGAAAAATAAGGGGGAAAGGAGATGTGCACTAGTTTAACCACAGAGTTTTGGCAAATCCTAGAGCACCACCGCAAACATCATGACATCACTTCCAGTTTTTCAGCAGAAGTGACATCACACACTGGCTTCACAACGCACCTGTCCCCAACTCCAAAATTCTTCTGAGGTGCCAGACGGCACCCCATACCTGCTCCCCTTTTCTCTGTTGCATCTCTGCAAAGCATGAAAAGCAACAACCTATTGCAGTAAATTTAAAGACACAGTACCGAAGTCTAACCTTAAATATACAACCTTTATATAGGTAACCCAGATGGGAGTAGAGAAGAGAAAACTGTATGAGAGCTCTGTATTGTGAACTAATTCTGACTTTATTGCTGGTTATCAACACCCTTGACAAAGCAACACCGAAACAGGAGTCCAGCTTGCGACCTGTTGCGTTGTTGATAGCTGGGACCGCTTCACAGCACGGCTGGTACTTCCACCACAGGATTCATCTTCAGAGAGCCGACTTCTTCACTCACCTGTTTATGGGAGACCAACTTGAGACTTATGGAAGACCTTCCTATTTAATTTGAACTGATTGGAGTACTGAGGACTGTGTTGTGTTATTGCCATCTACTTGTATCACAGATAAAGCAGTCCTTTGGGAATTCCTTAGGGGCAGGTGCCCTGACGCCTGACAGGATCATGGAGGGGGATTAAAATGGAAATGCTCTTCCGGTCTTCCCCTGTTGCAGTGAATGCTGAATGGAAGCCTGCCACTGAGCAGAGTGAGGCCCACAGGAGCGCAGCAGGCCGGTGCCATTTGGGGGGAGGATTCCCTTATGTGGGGGGAAGGGGAAGTGGGCCAGACACTTTCCTCTTCCTTGTGCTTGGTCTCTTTTTGCTGTGCTGGAATCTGCATGGGTTATGAAAGGGGGGAATATGTGGGAGCCGAATGGCTACCTCAGCCTACCCAGTGCATTCACGACGGGACTGGGATTCAAAGTGGTGGACTTCCTGATTACATTTCTGTCTCAGAGCCAAACTAGATGTGATGCTGGGAGATCCACTGTCAGGTTTTCTTGCTTGCTTGCTCATTCAGGGCACTGGTTGTGTTTGGGGAGCAGGAGCTAACCCGTCTCCCATATTCTTTTGCTGATCTCACCCCGCTCCCAGCAGTTTGTATTCCCCACCAGCACCGCTTTACTCCAGACCGGAGAGATCTGGTTGCTGTATGTGCAGTCTTGGTGTGTGCATGTTTGAGAACCTCAGCAGAATTAAAAACAAAACGAATGTTACCTAAGGAAGTAAAATCATGGCTCTTCAGAGGCCCCCCTCTTTCCAGGTTGTGCATTTGTTTTGATGTGTGCGCTACTTTCAGCCCCTTTAGCAGAATCACTTTTCCTTGGTGTGCTGAATTAAACCTAATTCGCTATTACTCTCAGGGAGTCTGTGCTCGGTCTGCTTCAGAACTGTCCATGCAACAGCCCTTCGGTCGATAAGATGCTCTGATGCTGTTTGTCCTTTGGAGGCTGGGATGCCCAGCTGTATTTGACCCACACAAGGCAACGTGACGGAAGCTGCCGGGGGGCCCTGTGGGCTGGGCAACACATCCCTTGTTTCAGCAGGTGTTTAGCTCTCAGAAGCTGCGCTTCAGGGCTGACCCAATCCTGCCTGACAGCTTGTCGGACTGATGAATACCGACTCCGGAGAATTGCTCTTTCTGTCTCAGGGATTCATTTGGCCAATCTAATTCAGCATTCCTGCAGGATGAATGTTAAATGAGTGATTTAATGAATCCACCTCCTTCCCTCCCTCAACCCCCTTGGAAACTTTTCATCCTTATTGGAGGAGGGCATGCCTGCAGAATGCTGTGCAAGTGCATTGGCGTGCAAGAAATTTATCAGCCATCCACTGCTCTCTCCGGTCCAAGTCAGACTTCACTTCAACGTATTTCTAATTTGTTCTGCAAACAGAAGCATCTCCAGAGAGTTCGTGGGTATTTTAGTTTTTCACTTTCTCTTGGCTGCTCCTGCCAATAACATGTTTCCGTACTGTACCTTAGTCTTCAGATAATTGTGTTTGCGTCTGTATTTCCTTGCCACTATGAGGGTCACATCCAGTACCGTGGAAATCTTCGACATTTCCAAAGAAGTTCTGACCTGCAATTTTTGCACTTTTACATTTTCACTGTATGTAGCCTTCTTTTTCCTTTCTTCTCTCTGCTTCTTTCTTTTCCTCTCCTTGTTTTCTTTTCCTGCATCTCAGATTGGTCAGGGGTTGCAGAATTGGGCTTTGTAGAACAAGGTCAGTGACACAAAATTCAGGATGGGCAGATTCACCTACTTCTGTCTTGCTGCCATTTTGTGAAATAGATTTCCAGGCTGCCACTCAGCCATAAGATGTTGTCCGTCCCTGCCAGTGCCAGGGGCTTCTTCCTATGCGCAGGCTCCACTGGACTGCCTGGCTGCCACCGTGCCTCCTTCTGGCCTCCTTGGAAGTGGCCCTTGCAAGCTGGTAGGAGAGAGTGCTCAGCTGAAACAACGTCCAGGCCTGGGGAGGTGCCTACTGGCTGCTTCCTCCACTCTGACATTCAACCGCTGCACAATCCATTTCAAATATAACACATATTAATATATGCTTTTTGCAGCATTGCAGATGCTATTTTGGGACATATGCCTCCATACATAACTTGGCAAAATACTTTCCTATGCTCTAATTATCAAATGAGGAACAAACAGGTTATTTATTACACCTTTATCCTACTGGTCTCTCAAGGAGAGTTTGGTGGCATACATGGCTCTTCCCTCTTTCATGTTATCTTCACAACAATTGTGTGAAGTAGGCTAGGATGAGAAAGAATGACTGGCCCAAGCTCACCCAATGCGTTCCATGGCAATTTGCATCTGGGCTTCCACAGTCCTATTCCAAAACCTAAACCACTACACTACATTGGCTTTTTATGAACAACAATCCCTGTAGAATAATCAGTTTTAATACCAAAACTTGTCCCGTTTACAAAAATGTTACAGATCGCTTTTAAGTTCTTGAGATGTTCTATTAAGATGGGATACAGCTAACATAACAGCAATTCTCAGCAGCGTAGGCTTAAAAATGCACACTCAGATATTTTACCAGTTCTTCACCAAATGATATTATAACATTTAGCTATCAGATGTTTCATGTAGTATTTAAATCTAAAGTAAACTTGTTCTGTATTCAGAAAGCTATCCATGTTATAGAATATTTTAAATATTTCTTGTAAAGAACTCTTGGCATTCATTAGAGTAAGTTGCATGTTATCATAACGTATTTTTAGTTAAATTATTCTGTTTTTATTCCATTAATTTTATCAGTGCCTTGAGCTAGCTAGCCCAGGCTAGCCCAGTTTCATCAGAACTTGGAAGTTAAGTAAGGTTGGCCTTGGTTGGTAATTGCAATGTAGGTACTCAGTGAGGAGATCTCCTTGCAAGTTGGGGGAATTAGCGTGCAAGGAGAGGCAGCAAGAGGCAGGTAACTTAGCGAGATCTTCACCTATGTATATAAGGATTGTCCTGGCTAGAGAACTCTTTCAATGAACAGATGGATGTTTCAGTCAAAGGAATTTTTTAATTGAAAAATAATAAAGGTCAACAGCACACAAGAACACACACAGCACACACTCAGAGCTAACTAGAAAGCAGTGGCGAAAATTGGATAGAGTTTGAAGGATTGGGTGATATCTGCCATCCAGAAGATGGCGTCCGGGAGAGAGAGTGTTGAGCAACCAGCACGTCAATGTGGAAGAGGTCAGGCGGAGGTCTGAGGGTGGATGCTGGCTCTGAGAGCAAGCACACAGCTATGTTAGAGAGGTAGTCCAATTATACTGTGGAACACACCCTAAGGCAAGATTGCATCTTCTGTCCCAAAACAATAATGGTTGTCCCCAGGGTGGGACAAAGGACTAGGAAGCTGTTTCCGGGCGGAATTAAAGTTATCAGCGGTGATTGACTCCCTGCGATGTATGGGTGGGTAAGTCTATCAGAGCTCTGAGTCATCTGAGAATAGGAGAGTGGATAAGGGAAGATCGGAAGGGTGTGTTTGCAGGGATTAATTCAGGAACTCTGGGAAGACCTTATTGTTTTAGGATCTTTGCACATCTCTGGGATGTGGGGCTGAAAGCTGGCCTTGCCTGACATCTCACATGCTAGCAACGCTCCATCTCCCAGCCAAGATCTGGCTTCCATATTTCTGCCTATTTGGGCAGTATTTTGTGTTTGAAACACATGCAGAGAAGAGGCTTTTGGCATAGCCATATTCATAAACCTTCTTAATATTGTGAGGGCAAGTCTGACCTCTAATGATGGAAGACCACCAAAGAAAACCATGGTTGCTATGCAGAGGCAGGCAATGGCAAACCACCTCTGTTAGTCTCTTGCCTTGAAAACCTCAGCGGGGGGGGGGGGTCACCATACATCAGCTATGACTTGACAGCACTTTCCACCATCACCAATTTTAGCACCCATTATAATTGAAATTGCTGTAGACTTTATGAAAATTGCAAAGAAGAAAGGAGACAATTCTGCCTTATTCATCAGTGCGATGCAATTCAGAGTATTGTCCGTGGACCATTAGTAGCTCTATACATTATCTTTACAGATAGGGATATAATTGAATTTTGTGACCAGTTTTGATTGACTCATAACTCCACATTTTCTAAGCATATCATAATTTGATGGAAAAATTGCCATCAAAATAGATGCTTATTGTTCAGGAGGAGGGATGTAGCTTAATTTTTTCCCCTAAAGCTGCCGCTGCTGGCTGGCCATTCCTTTGCTATAGTAATGACTCAGAATGCTTGGCTGATGTTTCCTTGTTTCTTCAAAGAGTGGTTTGTTGATCCCTGAAAGCTCTATGAGAACTTGGGGAAGATGACATCTGAAGAAACCGGTGGTTGGATCCAAGACAGAGAGAAAGATGGCAAGTGCTGTGACCATAAACATAAAAAGAGCATAAGAAAAACCCTACTGGATCAGACCAGTGGTATATCTAGTCCTGTACCTTGTTCCACGCAGTGGAACTAGTTGCCATGGAGGGCCAGCAAATAAGGCATAGAGGCTGAGGCTTTCTCCTGATGCTGCCTCCAAGCACTGGTATTGAGAGATTTACTCAGGGCTTTTTTTCAGCTGGAATGCGGGGGAACGGAGTTCCGGAACCTCTTGAAAATGGTCACACGGCTGGTGGCCCCGCCCCCTGATCTCCAGACAGAGGGGAGTTGAGATTGCTCTCCACCTGGTGGCGCGGAGGGCAATCTCAACTCCCCTCTGTCTGGGGATCAGGGGGCGGGGCCACCAGCCGTGTGACCATTTTCTCCAAGAGCAACCCACTGAGTTCCACCATCTCTTTTCCCAGAAAAAAAGCCCTGGATTTACTCATCACGGCTGGTAGCCATTGATGGATCTCTACTACTTGAATTTGTCTAATTCCCTCTTAAAACCATCTACGCTTGGGGTCATATGTCCACTGTCAGTGAATTCCACTATTTAGTTACTCGTTGAGTAAAGAAATGTTTCCCTTTTTCTGTCCTGAATGTATTACCCATCAATTTTGTTGTGTGCCCCAAGTTTTAGTACCGTGTAAACTTCTATCGTGTCCTCCCTTAGTCAACTTTTTTCCTAAAGTAAATTCCCAGGTTCTTTCTTTATACTTCCTCTGTACTTTTTCCAGCTCTGCAATATTCTTTTTGAGATAGGGTGACCAGAACCGTACATGGTTTTCCAAATGAGGCTGCATCATAGATCTATGCAGGATGTTTAGATTTAAAGAAAAAACTTTCAATCCTTTTACTACATTCTCTGGAACAGGGGTTATGCTAAGTGACCTGTAATTTCCTCCCATGGTTACTGGGAGGAGGGTATTTTTTTTTAAAAAAAGAACAAAGTTTGTCTGAGCTGTTTGAAGTGGAGGTTGATTTGATTGCAGTGTAATTAATCACGTCTAGTTTCTTGCACTAGACTTGTGTCATGCAAGAGTCCCAGTACGGATGGATTAGTGCATTGTCATTATAGTTATCTGTTAAGATGTTCCTCCTAGAGTGACATGAAATCAGCAGAACGATCAAAAGTATCTTCATTAGACTAGTCTACAGCTGATATTTCTGCTACTCCTTCCATGGACTTGCCGACTGGCTAAGGGAAGGGAGCAGTGATTCCTTGGCCACAGAAAACACCCTCAATTTGTACCACACAGACAGACAGACAGACAGACTATGGAAACTTACTTCCTTCTTGGAAGAAGGGCAAAGTTATGAGGTGAGGGATGTTTTGGATGCTAGAGGGTGCTTCGGTTTGGGTCTGTGAGGAGCTCTTGTTTCTCTGGTTCCATTGGCACCTGGGTGAAGTTTAGCCTGCCACCACTATGGCCATTTCCACACACGTTGAATAATGCACTTTCAATGCACGTTCGCAATCCTTTTGAAGTGGATTTTTTGTTCCACACATGGAAAATCAGTTTCAAATGTTCACTAAAGAGTATTGAAAGTGGATTATCCAACGTGTGTGGAAGCAGCCTATGTCTGAAAGCCTCGTGTCCCTTTTGGGGAGAAATGAAGTAAATAAGTAAGTAGATAGACCAAGAGTCATGGATAAGACAGGTTTGAAAAGACAATATTGATTGTATGCATGTATGTCAGCCTGCTGTGTCGGTCTTTTCATCTGGGTACCCTCAAAATATATACTACTCAACTGACATGACATGGCTGTCACTTTCTCAACCAATAATATGTGGGAGGGCTAATTATTTAGATAGTTCTATTGTTCAAAGAGGCTCATTATCTCCTCAAGCAACTGCCTTTGTGAGTTCAATTGTATTTGTGAGTTCAATTGTATTTCAAAAGACCTGGAATACAAAAGCTGTAATTATGCTTATGTTCAAAGGCTGAATTATGAAATAGTTTGTCAATTTCCACCCTTTTTTTTACTGATGGGGGGCATCCTGAAATGTTTCTTAATTTAATTTGACCCTCCAGATTAATATAATCTGATCCTCTGGGAGCCAGTCTCTGAAGAGAGAGTTTAAATAGACATCATCTGCAATTCCACTCATTTGGTTGGATCTAGTCCGCTTTTTTGCTTGTGAAAAGGGGAGGAAGCAGTCCCCCTTAATCACTAAAACAGATATGGTGAGGCTCACAGGACCCAGAAAGACAAAAGATATGTGGGATGGGGGTGTAGCAAGCAGGGGAATTAGGTAAGGTTGAGTGAAAAAAGCTGGCCAAATCCAAACCATTGCACAGCAAGAAGTAAATGGCTCCTATCTTTCAGTATTCCGACTGGCAGATGCAGGGGTAACTGACAAGCAAGGGAATTGCTTTTTTAAATTCCTCTTTATTGTATGGACTAAAGAATGAACTTTGAGACAGAGGAAGAGCAAGTGAAAGAGTGTATGATTAAATTGGCAAAAAAACATTGGATATGGTATGTTAATGGAACAATGGGAAAATATGTGGTTAAAAGGGTTAAAATTTACATTAAGCTCTAGTCTTAAGGAGAATTTTTATAAGATGATGTATTGTTGGTATATGACTCCTGAAAAACTAGCTAGAATGTACAGGGTTCTTCAAACTTATGCTGGAAATGTACCCAACATGAATGATCATTTTATCATATGTGGTGGACCTGTAAGAAAGCAAAGGTTTTTTGGATGCAAATACAATTACTAATTCAGAAGATTTTAAAGATTAAAATACAATTGAAACTAGAAACCTTTTTGTTGGGAATTATGGCTATTCAGTTGCAAAGAAACCTGAACAGCGAGAAGAAAGGCCTGAGGAACGAGCCCAGGAGGCAGCCTCCTGGGCCAACATGCAGTGGTCATGCTCCCGCTGGGCGTGACATCACTTCCTCAAGTGACATTATTGTACTTGCCACTGGGCTCAATGACATCACTACCTTTGACCACTAAAAGGCAATTGGGCTGATCATGGACAAGAGCCATGTGGAATGGAGGCTGTTATAAGAAAGGGAATTGAGTGAGAGAGAACTGTGCTGAAATTGTGTACCATTGATAGCTAACACCAAATAAATTAACACACATTTCTCATCCATTTTCTGATGCTTGTTGGAGATATGCCTCTTTGAGTAGATTTGATTCGTATATTGTGGTCCTAACCCCAGATTCAGTATTTGGGATGTGAAACTTGGGAAATGATTTGTGAGACAACTGTGTAGATATTGTTAATAACGCTGATTTCAAATGAGTGGCCAGCTTAATGATAGCCGCAAAGCTGCTTACCGGAAATTTTAAATTGTTCCATCCATTTCACCCATATGTTAGAAGGCTTTTTGTTTAAAAAGCAAATGTGCTTTTATATATAAGAATTAGAAATTTGAGGAATGGTTCTGACAAATCTGTCGGGAAAAGGTTTCTCTTTATATTGTTTCAGAGTAATAAATGCTGTGATATAAGTAGGCTATATGTCTTGTGTGTAATTTTGCATTATCCTGTTTTTGTAATTGGTATACTTACTGAATTTTTAAAAAATCATATACCAAATTGTGCGAGAGTCAGAGAACATGATGTTAGTGGTGTTTCCAAAAGCACATGGCTATGCATATTCTCCGTGACCTCACTTTTAGTTGGAAGCTCAACTACTACTGACTTTTTAGGTCATCAGTTTGATATATTACTGTTGTTGTTTTGCTTACAAATCAAGGTCTTCATGTGCTAAGCTAAGCCTTTTAAAATCAATGTGGAAAGCTCATAATTTAACATTAACAAGAGTCATGTGCTGTAGCAGAAATCCTTGGAACAAACACAAGCAATTACAGTTAAATTCTGTTCTCCTTACCAAGCTAATTTAAAGTCATAGTAATGGCAGCACTTCACCAGCATTTAAACTTGCTTTTTCATAAACTGATAGCTAAGCAGAGCCAAAAACATCTGTCCTGTCTGCCTGGCGTGCCCCACTGCAGGACTGCATTTTGAGCAAAGATATCGCTAAAGCAGCCTCTTAGGTTTCTGTCTCTAAATGACTGCTTTGACATTTCCTTTTAAGAGAGGCTTGATTAGTGCTGCATTTTTAAAAAATTGTGTGAAGCCTCTTGAGGTTAAAAATCAGTTCAATGACTGTCGCAAAAGAAAAGTGTTACATAACGAATATTTCTCTGAATAGTCAGGTTAAATTAAACTAGTTGCAACAAGGGCCAGAAACTCCATCGTTTAGTGAGCCTTTATTACTCAATCTTTACTGCTTGTCAGTCTCAAAGTGATGCCACTACAATGCGGAGTTCAACACTGCAGAGAGTAAAGGACACAGTAGCCTCCGCATGTCTCTTGGAGCATTACCAGACCCTTGTACTTCTGCATTGGCTTCCTATTACCTTCTAGGTATGAAGGAAAGGCAGTGGTTGTACCAAGACCCTCAGTGTGGCTTCTGCCTGGGGCTGCCATCCTCAAGGTGGTGGCTAGAGATCTCCCGGAATTACAACTGATCTCCCCCTAGCAGAGCTCAGTTCCCCTGCAGAAAACGGCTGCTTTGGAGAGTGGACTCTGCTGAGGCCCCTCCCCTCCCAAACCACACCCACTCCCAGCCCCACCTCCCAAATCTCCAGGAATTTGCCAACCTGGAGCTGGCAACCATACTTCTACCTCCATACTTCTCCCTCTGACACACTCATGACAAACCAGTGCAAAGGGAAAGCCATGGGCTGTTAGGGTGGCTTCTCCTCACTGTAGGGTTGCCAGCTCCAAGCTGGGAAATTCCTGGAGATCTGGGGGGTGTAACCTGGAGAAAGTGGGGTTTGAGGAGGGAAAGAACCATGGCATAATTCCACGGAGTCCACCCCCCAAAGGAGCCATTTTCTCCAGGTGAACTGATCTCTGTGGCCTGGAGACCAGTTGTGATTCCAAAGTGCCGAGTATGCAAATGATCCTGTAGGCCCTGAGTTCAATGTGATTTACTTGAATGTGTTTGTAAAAGTACAGCTTTAGCCACAGTACAGATCCCTTTAAATATAAGCAAATTATTTGAGACTAGAGACAGACTGTAGTTTTGAAGAGAGCAGGCAGTGGTTTGAGAGAAACTCCTTTTTCCATGGTGGACGCATATTTCTTTCATCTGACCATTGCCTCTGGTCAACAACTTTCACATAATTTTTGAAACAATACAAAAACCTGTCAAGCTTGTCTCCTGAAGGCAAAAGTGGCACGAGGGGATACAGCAGGCCCATCAACCATCACTCTTTCCAAAGGACTTAAAATGACTGAAGTAAAAGTTATTTTTTTATCCCCATTTTTCAGCCCAAAGGAAATGGCAGTGAATTTACAGCAATGCATCAGTGAATTTCAGAAGCCAATAAAAATGGTTTCCTACTTTCTTTAATTTCTAGAAAGAAGAAAAGATGAACGAATTCCAGCTTTTTAAATATAAAAACCAAAATGCTACCATTCAGATTTTACTCTGAGCCAATCTGTTTAGGCGGCTTTCTAATTTAACATCTGGCCATTACCTAAGTGGATCAGCAGGGCCACTGAGGGAGGGGGACTATAGGGACAAAATTCCTTGGGCTGGCTGCACGAGCGCTCCACACGGGGCTGATTTAGCCCGTTTTGGGCCCAAATCGGCCCCAAACAAAACCCAGGAACGCTTCTGCAGCCGGCTCAACAACATTACTTCCAGAAGTGATGTCACTGCCCCCCCCCAGGGAGCGTGTGTTCCCTGGGTGCCTGCTGGTGGTGGGCAACCTCCAGGGGTAAATCCCTGGGAGTTTGCCTGCCACTGCTAGGCACCTGGGAACCCTAGGGTTAGAGAATCCCCAGCCCCAACCTGCCGCTCCGCAAACCTGGCTTGTGGGGAGTGGAGGCTTGGGTGGGAAGAAGTGCACGCATGTGCTCCTCCATTGTGCTGGCGACAGAGGAGACATGGGTCATGCCAAAGCCCAGTTCAGTAAAAATCAGGTTTGGAGGTGATATGTACTGAACTGAGCTTCTGTCACGCTCATTCTCTGACACCTTTACCATTCCCTGCACCCCCATTTAGATCCCTGGGGCCCCCTGCCTTCATTCCGTTCTACCCACTTTTTAATTATGCTGTGTTTTCTCCCCCTCCCCTTCCAGCCTCATTCCTTCTCACCTTTTTCCAGCCTGGGGAGTTAAAAAAACCCTCCACATTTAACAGCAGAACAGAAAGGGGTGGTCAAGTTAATGTGTCCCAAGAATCTATCAAAGGGTGATTCCCTTCCTTACTCCCTTAACACGGATTGTGAATAATAGCGAATGTCTTAGTTCCAGTTTATATTCAAGCAAACAAAGGAGACAGCGGTTTTTTAATATTGAAGGAAAGCCAATCTGTGCATGCCCAGTGGTATTTTTCTTCTGGAACACAGCCTATGCTGAAAACTCAAGCTATGTCCTAGTGAGATCTTGTCACAAATGGAAAATAGTAAAAACAAATTTTAGAGGGGCAGCAATTTTTTTCTGTTGTGGCAAATACAAAAAGGAATCTACTGCTACCATTAAAACAAACAAACAAAAAGATGTATTGTAGTTTCAGCTTTCATGGTAGAATCTATTTCATCAGATGCATGACATGAATTCTTAAATACTGCTACGTGTAGAAAAAATGTGGGTTAGTAAGGAAAAAAGGCAGTTGTAATTTGCATTAAAATGTATGCTATAGAGCAGGGGTGGCCAAACATGCTTAATGTAAGAACCACATAGAATAAACGTCAGATGTTGGAGAGCCACACAACATGATGCATTGAAGTGACTTCAGATGAAGAAGTGGGTTTGGGGGAGTGTCCTGAAAGTGACATAACAGGAAGGGGTGGGGTTTTGGTGCAGTATGCTGGAAGTGACATCACAAAAATGATGCCACATCCTTGCTAGGCTTCACCCCCAAAGTCCCCAGGTATTTTCTGAGTCAGACCTGGCAACCCCAACATTTTTATTGAAAATATGAAAGTCATGGAAAGAAATAAGGAAGGAAAGAAAAAAGGAAAAGGGAGGGAAAGACATGGAAAGAAGGGAAGGGAGGGAAATAAAATAAAATAAAACGTATGGCCATGACAATACTCAGAGACCTCTGGGAGCCGCACAATATGTCTAGAAGAGCCACATGTGGCTCCTGAGCCGCAGTTTGTCCACCCCTGCTATAGAGGTATAGTATCTTGTAATTAATTCATATTATATGTTACATTTTTAAAAGCTCATATGCAAGAGAGGCCATTTCCACACTGCTTACCTTCCCTCAGAACGACCTGGAACATCACGCAAAAAATGTGACCTTTTCTGCACATGGCAGGCACTGGTTCTTTTTTTAAAAATGTGCAGAATTTGGGAACTGATGCTGTTTTTGTCACAGGTGTTGCAGTTGCCTGTCCTGTGTAAGAATGCAAGACAATTTTTTATTTCCGGCCATATTTACAGGTGGGGTCCAGCTACAAGCACTGTTGTGACCATGTCCGTCTTAGCAGCCAAACTGCCTTGCATGGTGCTACAGAAACCCAAAGTAAGCATGCAGCACCTGAAAGAGGGCTGTGGCTCAACAACAGAGCATCTGTTTTGCACGTAGAAGGTCCCTGTTTCAATCCTCAGCACCTCCAGTACTCAGTATAAGACAGCTGCATGTGTCTCTTTCCTAATATGTCTATTAATATGATCTTTTGATATGTTACAGTGCAGTCCTAGACCGAGCGCCACTCTGCTAAAGATGGAACTGTTAGCCTGTAGCAATAGAAAGCTCACATATATTAACCATGAGTCCTGTTGCAATGAGCAAAACAAAAAGCTTTTAGAGGCATATCCACGAAATGGATTTTCAAAAAGACTTCTTTTGCATGAAACGATATTCTTAAAATAGAACCATTGAGGCAGTATTTTGCTGATCCTTGATGATCTCTGAAGGCTAAGAGGAAAGGTTTATTTGAGCCTTGGGTGGGCTGCCATACAAGGCCTGTGGGCCACATCCACCGTAGTACATGGGAGCTTGTGATAGATTTACCCAACAACCCTTACAGGTTACATTCCAGTTTAATGGTCATATCTTCTTCCATATAATCCATATCTTCTTCCATATAATCTTACGTTCTTGCACAGCAGTTTGAATACTGTGCCAAAAATTCCCTGTAAGAGATCTTTGGTCCACTTTCCCAGAAGTGCAGTTCATAGGATTCCCTGAAGAAAGGGAATATCTATTAAATCAGTTTGTTCCTAGTATAAACGTATTCAGAATGAGCTCTGAACTGTTCGTTCAAGTTCAGGGGTTATCACCGTTATTCATGTGCAACTGAGAAAGTAGATTACATGCAAAAAGTGAATATTTTAAACGTTAATTCTTGGCTGCTTTTTGGTGGTCCAGTTTTATATATTGCCCAGCACGCAGGCATATGAGACATCTCCCTGGTTGTGTCTGTCCCATCCCCCCACTCTTAGGAAAATAACATCAGTATGGTTTGGCTATGATTTCTTGTTGTTAACAGACATCTTTGTTCCATTTCAAGAAAGGGAGTTGTTTTTCTTGCATAATTTTTGGAGTGGAGTTTACTGATAGCTTTTTACAACATGTGATGGTAGAGACTGCTGTCAAGTAATGGCTGACTTACTTATGGCAACCCCTAGTAGGATTTTCATGGCAAGAGACCATTGCCTGCCTCTGCAACCTGGGCCGTTTCCACATGGCTTACCGCTGCTTATCGCGCAAAAAACGCAGAAGATCGTGTTTTCTTGCGCAAGATTTGCGCGACGTTGCGTGACATCGTGCAAATCTCGTGCGAGAAAACGCGATCTTCCACGGTTTTTGCGTGATCTTCCGGGTTGTTACGAGCAGCAGTAAGCCGTGTGGAAATGGCCATTGTCTTTGTTGGAGGTCTTCCATCCAATTACTAATCAAAGCCGACCCAACTTAGATTTTGAGATCTGACAAGATCAGGTTTGCCTGGGCTTTCCAGGTCAGGGCTTTTTACAACATAGGAAGTAGTAAAAGAAAACTTTTCCTTCAGGACAAGCTATTAAGCACTTTGAACCCAAGTATTTTACACACTAGAAATGGATGTTACCGTAAAGAGATTGTACATAGAAAAGAATTTACAATTTCCGTCTTAATTTGCAAGCTGTAATGTGAGAGTGAGAATGAAAATAGACAGTTATTGCAATATTGCTAACTCCTCTGGAGCTTGTGTGTGTGTGGATAACATGCCACCGTCACTTCTGGCTTATGGCAGCCCTATGAATTAATGACCTCCAAAACATCCTATCGTTGCCTTATTCAGATGTTGCAAACAGGAGGACATGGCTTCCTTTACTGAGTCAAGCCATCTCAGTTTGGGTTTTTCTCTTTCCCTACTGCCTTCCACCTTTCCTAGCATTATTGTCTTTTCCAGTAAATCTTATCTTCTCGTGATGTGACCAAAATACTATAACTTCAGTTTTATCATTTTAGCTTCTAGGGAGAATTCAGGCTTGATGTGTTCTAGAACCTGCTTATTTGTCTTTTTGGTCATTCCTGGTACCATAAAACTCTTCTCCGGCACATTTCAAATGAACCAACTTTTCTTCCACTCAGCTTTCTTCATTGTCCAGCTTTTGTATTCATGCCTAGTAATGGGGAATACCTTGGTACGTATTATCTTGATCTTGGTCCCCGGCTTCTAATGAAAACTCTACAAACTGGTGAGGGAATGCAGTCCTGACCAGGGTTGTTTCCGCACAGCTTACCTTGATCTGGAAAACAGTGAACTCTCGTATGAAATTGCGTGAGAAGATGCGGTTATTGCGCGAAATTGTGCAAGAAGATGCTGTTATCGTATGAGAAGACATGATAACAGCGTCTTCTCGTGCGATTTTGCGCGAGATTTCACTGTTTTCCGGAACAAGGTAAGCCGTGTGGAAACGGCCCAGGTTTGGTGCGGGGAGGGTTGTGTTCTGTTCTCTCTGTGTGAGTGATCTTTTTGTGCTTTTTTGTTTGTTTGTTTGTTTGCTGAAGGTATTTTGGGTTGCTTTTGGTGGGCGGGGTGAGGTGTAGAGGTTGCCTTGATAGAGAGTAAGAAAGTTTTGGCATTGGTTTGCTTTGGTTTGGAAGGTGTGACTGTCTTGTTTCCTTATTGATTCTCTAGTTTGACATTAGTTCTGTTTGGCTACAGTTGGCTTCTTTGCCCTGGAAGAAGCATGGTATTTTTCCCCATAGGAAGCAATGGAGACCAGGATGGCTGGCGACACCCTGTTCAGGGGCCTGTAAAATCCAATACTTTTCAAACCGGGGGTGGGGGGGGGAGTAGCTTTAAGAGAGAGGGTGGACTTGGTTCCTTGCAACTATGGTGCTATTTTCTCTAAAAACACCTGCTTAAGACTCCCAGAAAGATCTTCTATTCCACCTAATTAAAAAAAAAGGTAATTCCAGAAAATCCCATAATTGCTGGTTTTGTTACATAAATACACAGAATGAACCAAAAAGGTATTGGGGGGATATATTTTCTGTTGGGAAATTTTGAGATAATAATAACAACATTCGATTTATATACCACCCTTCAGGATGACTTAACACCCACTCAGAGTGGTTTACAAAGTATGTTATTATTATCCCCACAATAAACACCCTGTGAGGTGGGTGGGGCTGAGAGAGCTCCTAGAATGCACATTCCTCGTACAGCCACTGCACATCCTAACATTTTGCGCTCCCTTGCAGTTGAGGATCCATCCCTGTACAGTAAAAGCCAGTTGCAAAAGCACAAGTCTTCTTTACCTTCAGAAGCTACAGGAAATGCTCTCAGGATTGCGGCAGGGCTGGTGATTCACATGGCCTGTGAGACCTCGCTGGGGATGTCCCTCATGCAGATGAGAGCTGTCCTTGGCCAGAGACACAACGGGCAAGCCAAGCCCCAGTGGCTCTGCCGGCATCTCAAGGATTTGCCTTGGGCTTGGCAGGTGGCTGTGCAGGTCTAGGAAGCAGTGATGGCATAAACCACACCTTCTCCTCCCACTCCACTGGTCCCAGCAATGCTGCCAGTGCCTCAGTTGCCTATATGGAAATCTAGCCCTGGGTGCCAAGCAAAAAGGGTCTGGTGTGCCACTGCTACCTGCATCTATGTGTGTGTTACCAACCCCTTTTCTGCAGTCTCGTATAAGCCTCCTTCACGCATTGACTGAATGTTCAAAGAGGGAAGACAGGCACAAGAACATCAGCAGAGCCCTGCTGGATCAAGCCGGTGAGAGTCCATCTAGTCCACCCACTGTTTCACACAGTGGCCAACCAGTTGCCTAGGCAGGCCAAAAACAGGGCCTTGAGGCCAAAGCTGCCTCCTAGCACTGAGATCCAGAAGTTTGCAACCACTGAATATGGAGGCTCCCTTGATGCAGAACTTTCCATGGTGTAGAAGTTAAGCGTAATGCTGTAACTTGCCTTGCTCTTTGAAGTCTGAAAGAATTCCTTAGCAACTAAGTGGAAGGTTATTACTTCTTTGTGGCCTCTACACACCACACTGATGGGCTTTGCACACAGCCCATCATTTAGAACTTCTAGAGCTATAGTTCAGGCGTGAAAATCTCCTTCCCACGGGGAGACAGCTTCAGAATAAGCACACGCAAAGGGAGGGCGTTGCACCTTCCTGCTCTCCAGTCTTTTGTTTGTTGCAGCTGCAGGGAGCTTCTCTTTGAGGGTTCTCTCTAAAGAGCTATTTTCTCCTAATACAGCGAGTATTTAGAGTCCACAGTTAGTATTTTAGTTCTCATTGTTGTGAGTGAATCGTTTCCTTTGACTTTTATAGGAGGCTTCTCTTTACTTTGACGCACTTGGTGCCTGAAACCTGTGGTGAAAACCACCCTCTTCCAACAGTGAAGGAAAGCTTCCTTATAGTGACAGGCTTGATAGCTGCCTTTTGTGTCTTGGAAAGGCTCATAATACCGACTCCTGTAAACTCTGCTTAAAATTCACCAAGCAGGCACCAAGAAACTCCACGCCCTTCTCTGCGCACAAGCTCAACATACATCCACAGGGATGACTGAGCCTGCTTCTTTGGCTCATGCATCTCAGAGCTAAGCTACAAGTGACGCCTGACACAGGTTGGCCACTTGTCAGCTTCCCTCAAGTTTTGATGGGAAATTTAGGCATCCTGGTCTTGCAGCTGTAATGGAGAGCCAAGCTGTAAAACCAGGACGCCTACATTTCCCATCAAAACTTGAGGGAAGCTGACAAGTGTCCAACCTGTGTAAGGCGTCACTTGTAGCTTGGCTCTCAGTCATCAATCCCTTCAGTACCAAAAGATCCCTCCCATGTAGTGCTGCAGTCGTCCCTTCTGGAACCCCAAAAATGTAAGGCAACATCGCCACCACCAGAAAAACCTAAGAAGCAGAAACATCGACTGGAAGGATCCTTTCATTCCAGTCCACTGTTACGGTTTTAGATGCCTACCCTATATCTCACTGATGAACCCCTGAAGATCTTTTGGAACGTAACCAATTCCACAGGCCTTTGCATTCCAGGCACCAAGGTCCCACTCCCTGCACAGCGAGGCATTTCTTCAGCTTTGGACCTCTCTATTAGAGGGTGAATTGGAAGATTCGCTAAGAGTTAAACTAGACATGCAGGTTTTTAAGGAGCTGGGTCCCAGTTCCCCAGGCTCAGCTTGGGTTCCCCGCAGCCACACAGCAGCTGTGAGGAATGGCTGTTAAAAAATAAAGAGCTCAAATGGCCTCAGAACAGTAGAGCAGGGGGAGGAAGGGCTCCTGCCTTCCTTCCAAGCCTCCTCGTGTCAAAATAGCACAGGAGGGGAGGGTGTTTTCCTCTTTTTACTGCTCCATGTGCACAAAATGCTCCATGTGGAGTAGCGAAAACAGAGACCCCCCCCCCGTCACTATTTTGGAAAACAGCTTGAGGGGGGGAGGCCGGAGCCCTTCCTCTCTCCTGCGGTGGTGTTCTGAGGCCATTTGGACTCTATGTTTTTAACAGCCATTCCCCACAGCTGCTGTGCGGCTGCGGGGAACCCAAGCTGGGTTTGGGGTACCTGGACCCAACTCTTTAAAAACCCTGCATGTCTAGCTTGACCCTTAGAGTTCAACCATCCTGTTCCTCATCCCTTGTATCACCTTCTCTTTGACCTCAAGCAGAAACACTAACTAGTTGGTACCTCATAGGTTTTACATTGGTTTCTGTGAGATTCAACCTGAGTTTACCGCCAAGGATGATATACACATCTACCAGCACTTATTTATACACTGAACTCCCCCATAAACCAGGGGCTAGAATACTGTCCGAAGGAGGAGAAGGACCCCAATGAGCGGCCTTGTATATCGTCTCCAGACTTCCCGCAGAGTCGCTGTTTTCCTATGGTCCCATTACTACTCCTTATTTATTGATTTAAAATATTTATATCTTGCTGTCGCTCTCTAGATGCAAAGTGGCTAACAAAGCAACAAAAACTTATGAGCACAGAAACAACATAGCAGTCCGTTTCCAAGATCCTAAAAAAAAAAACCGCCACTAGATAAAAACAAAACAAAAAGATGAAAAAGAAAAGTCTGCCAAAACAGTCCCCCGTCCCCACGAATGACCTCACAAAATAAAACTGTTTTACAAGCATCCCTGAATGTGTAAAGTTAAACTTCCCTCCCTACACACCCTGGTAAACCATTCCAAAAGGCTGGACATGCCAGTGGGGGAAAAAACCCTATAATCCATAGAGCTCTATAATCCATATGTCAGTTGTAAATTTTTGCTTTGTCTTACAGCTTTGAGTAATCATTTCTGCATCTGCTTTGAAACCTCTGCCATGTTTTTGTGTTTTATGAGAACAACTGACGGTTGCATTCCACACTTATCATAAGCCTCTGCCCCAGTGTTAGGCTTTCCCTACTGCCAGGGTAAGATGGGGATAACAACAATGGAATATGGTGCACACCTACTACATGTTTTGAAGCATGGGACACACCAGTGCCAAGGGGCAACGTCAGCCTCTGTGGCCTGTTGTTGGACCTCCGAGGTTGGCCTCTGTGGCTGTTTTCACACAACTTACCAGACACGGAACATCGCACTGAGCTCCCGGAATGACAGCATCTTCCTGGCATGATTTCGTGCAAGAACTCGTTCTCATGTGAAATCGTGCCAGAAAGATGCTGTCGTTCCGGGAGCTCAGCACGATATTCCGTGGTTGGTAAGCGGTGTGAAAACGGTCTACGTGAGACAGGATTCTGGATTAGATGGACCACTGGTCTGATCCAGCCGGGCTCTTCTAATGCTCTTATTGTATGCTCAGCTAGTGGCTAGCTGGGGGCATTGGTCGTTTTTGCATAGACTAATTGCTGCAGCTTGACTTCTTAATAGCATCACTTTCCCCCTAACCTTACACACATCATCGTGTGCCGGTTGTTGCTGTGCTGTTTTTGAGCCAGCTTTTCGCGGTGGTTTCTCATGCCGCTTTTATGACATGTTTCCAAGAAAACACATCCAGATCATTATTTGCTGAGTCTGCTGCATTCCCTAAAGTCCTGCCCATGAAACATCTTTCCCCATTTCTCCTGAGAAGTCTGTTCTCCCTCCGTTTTTTTAAAGCCTTGTTTGTGCTTAAAATACTGATATACTAATGTACGGATGCATTCGTTTTGGTGTATTTTCCCATCCTTTTACGTCTCATCTTCCCCACCCTCATCTGCACCCCCTGTCTTAGGTGTGCAAAATCTACTGACAGGCAACCTGGCTGCAGGCAAGGCAAGGAGAAGCCACAAAATAAAGAAAGGGAAGGATCTGTCTGCAGCAAAGGGGGCAGGAAAATGGGTGGGGGGAGAAGAGAAAGAGAAGGTGGGAGAGAGGTGAGTCCCTCAGATCCACCAAGCCAAGGCAGCCTCTCCTCTCAGAGCCAAGCTACAAGTGACGCCTGACACAGGTTGGACACCTGTCAGCTTCCCTCAAGTTTTGATGGGAAATGTAGGCATCCTGGTTTTGCAGCTGTAATGGAGAGCCAAGCTGTAAGACCAGGATGCCTACATTTCCCATCAAAACTTGAGGGAAGCTGACAAGTGTCCAACCTGTGTCAGGCATCACTTGTAGCTTGGCTCTCAGATTGATGGTGCGGGCAGAGCTGTTCTTTTCTCTTATTCAGAGTTAAGCAGAGCTTTCTGCAAACAGAAAGCTATGCTGGCTTGGGACAGATTGGGAGGGTAGGTGAAACTGCCGACTATAAAGCCCGGAGTTAAAAAGAGGATGACGGAGAGCTGCACAGAAGCTCACTCTGTTGATATACCATCGGTTTCAGGTGGGTAGCCATGTTGGTCTGCAGTAGAAGAATAAAATTCTAGTCCAGTGGCATCTGAAAGAGCAACAAGATTTTCAGGGTATGAGCTTTTGAGACTCAAAGCTCCCATCACCAGATGTACTGTTGTTGTACTTTAAGGAAAAAACAGGGAGGTGTGTTGTGAAATCAGCAGTGATGGAAGCGTGGACATAGAACGAAAACAATCTTTCACTGGCTCTTATGTGCAGAGGAAAGCCTGGCTTGAGAACTTAGAAAAATAGAGGAAAGCTTGTAGCGTGGAATCAACTTCTGAAATCAATTCGGTACAAAGCGCAGCAGAAACAAATGTAATACAGAGCAAACTGTTTAGTGCAGATGTACCGTGAAACATGTTGTTTTTGTTTAGTAAATGATTATTGGTCCTGTCTATAGTCAGACCATGGCATGTGTTGTTATGGCATGGAATAATATTGATCTCTCCCTTCCTCCAAGGAGTTCAGAGGCTCATATGGTGCTTCCCCCTGTTTTTACCCCTACAACAACCCTGTGAAGTAGATTACGTTGAGACCACCAGTGGCAAAAAGTAGAGTTACTCACTCTAACTCCCCTGCCCTCACCCTTCAACAACTTAGTCCAGACAAGTGACCAGTCCTTCTCCAGCCCTGGAGGGTTTTATTTCTAATATTTTACCATTTCTCCTTACAACTGATTCTGCTTATTGACAGATCAGTCTCTAATACAATAACCAAAGGAGCCAACGTGGCATGTTTAACTATTTGTACTGTGTAATGTCTGTTGTAAGCTGCTATATAACAAAACACACATTCTGTAAATAAAACGGTAACTGGCACAGAGAAAGAATGTTTACCCTGCTCTCAGCCCCAAACATTTGCCACTACACCATGCTGGTCATTGTGTATGTTTCACACGATGCACTGCATTAAAGCCCAGAACACAAACATTCTGGCTTCCGCCACCCCCAAATCAGAGACTGGTAAAAAGACAAAAACTGACACAAACTTCCACTGAGATGCATTGTGAGAATTAGACCTTCACTGACACTGGCTCACTCAGGTGAGAGATTGTGGAATTCCGCTTGCTCCACAACAACAACAATAAAAAGGCCAGCAAGACCAAAGAAGAGTAGTGATCAGAAGAGGGGCAAAGGAAACAGCAGTGCCTGCAGCCTGGTGTTAGCCTGGTTTGTGTGGATGCCTGTGCGTGCACATGGGAGGTAGTGAGGTGTGTGTATAAGAAAACACAGGAGAGGAGACATAGAGAAGCTCCTGCACATAGAAATCTTCACTTCCTTTTTAGAGTCTCTCTCTCTCATATAGACATATGTAGATCTGGGATCTACACTCTCATATAGACATATGTAGATCTGGGATCAACACTGTCTAGCCGTGTTGATCCCAGTGTGTCTCTTGTGCATCAGGATGTTTCTATGTAGACAAACGTCTGAGTTGCCCAACGCTGACACAAGTGGAAAAAGAAATCAGGGCCAATTTCTTCATGCTACTGAATGGTTCTGTGTCAAGGTCATGTGACCATGTGCCTGCCACAATCCATATATCAAAGCAGCCGCCAAGCTAAGTACAAGCTCCCTTCTATTTTCATATTTGGGTCTATGTAGGTTCATGGGATTTAGTTCTATATTAAGCAAATTACATGAAGCAGCAATTTGGAGCCCAGAGCTCTTGGGAGAGCCTCTCTGGTGCTTTGCTGAATTATGGGACACTGACCATAATGGAAACTGTTTATGCCCCAGAAAAAGCACATCTAAGAGGAAATCAGCACTCCATTTGGGTCTTATCAAGCTGGATTCGGCATCCTCAAGAATGGAAAATGTGCTCCAGTTATAAACTACCCCAAATGTGAGGTCTTTACTGAAATAAGACGTTCTGCTGCAACACACATTTCAAAATGGACACTCCCATCAATGCCCACCATGCTTGAAATAATGCCTTCCACAAAAGAATGAAGTCAGCACAACAGAGAAATGTCAAATAAATCGACATTGATCGTGTAGAAAAGAACAGAGACTTTGTTGTTAGTAGCACACGCTTACCAAAATCTACCTGTCCTCCATCTTCCAGACAGCTGATGGATGGTGCAGAGACTAGGAAACAGAGTATTGGAGCAGAGAACTAAAGCAGAGGCGCTCCTGTGCATCATCCCCTGCCAAGGCACAGGGTGGGGACATGGAGCCCATTTTAGAAGGCAGCACAATGCAGAAGGCTGTATGATCTGTTTGCTGTTTCTATGGCTTAACTTACAATTTCCATGCATCTGAAATAATGCCGCAGCCAACTGTCATTTCTGAAAAACTGCACCTCCAGAAGAGTAAAAGAGCACAACAAAGAGATCATAACTGAAGCTGCCAGTGCTGGGTAAAGCAGCCCCTAATTAAGAAAGGGCCGTATCATAAGCATTGCACCATTCAGAATTTGTAAAAGCTTACAGCTTTAAAAAATTGTGAGCCCTTGAACGAGCATGCTTAAGGTCCAGCAGGCACCAAAAAGTCCCTGACCTGGATAGCCCAGATGAGCCTGACCTCATCAGCCCTCGGAAGCTAAGCAGGTTCAGCCTTGGTTAATAATTGAATGGGAGACCTCCAATGAAGACTAGGGTCACAGAGTCATGCACTGGCAAACCACCTCTGTTGGTCTCTTGCCATGAAAACCTCTCCAGGGGTCGCCATACATCAGATATGACTTGATGGCAGTCTCTACCCCCAGGCGCCAAAAAGAGAACAAAACAAAACCCTTTAAAGAACATGGGAACTGAGTCTGGTCCAAGGGCACTACCAAGGAGACAAACCTTTTGAAATTGCAGCACTCCCATCTGGCACTTTAATGGGGTGCCAGTGAGCCACAAAAAGAACCACAATCAGGTGACAGGAGCATTTTTGGCAACAGCCTGTTTTCATTGGGCAGACCGTCTGTGGAGAAGGCTTTCATTATCTTCTGGGAATACTCATAATAATTTGTCTTTTGTTTAATACAAAAGTAAAATGGGGATGTTGACATCTAACACTATCCTCTGTTTCCACATTTTAGATGAATCAACTTTCTTCAGGTCAGCTTTCTTCATTGTCTGACTTTCACATCCATACATAGTAATGGGGAATACCACAGTATGAATTATCTTGATCTTGGTTCCCAGTTATACAGCCTTATCCTTAAAGGTATTTTCTAGTTCCTTCATGGTTGCCCTTCTAAGTCTCTGTCGCCTTCCGATTTCTTGGTTGCAGTCTCACTTTTGGTTGATGATTGAGCCAAAGAATAGAAAATCTTTATCAATTTCAATTTCTTCATTGTCAACCTTAAAACTGTAATTCCTCAGTAGTCATTACTTTTAGCTTCTTGATGTTCAGCTGTAATCCTGCTATAGCACGCTTTTCCTTAACCTTCATCAGTAGTTGTTTCAAGTCTTCATTATTTTCTGCCAATAATATAGTGCGATTTGTGTATCTCAAATTATTAATGGTCCTTCCACCAGTTTTTACTCCCCCTTCATCTAAATCTAATCGTTTTCTTCTGATATGTTCTGCATAAAGGCTGAACAAATACGGAGATAGTATACATCCTTGTCTGACTTGGAAATCATTCTGTTTCCCCATATTCTCCTAACAGCAGTCTCTTGTCCAGAGTACAGGTTGTGCATCAACACAACCAAATGTTGTACACACCCATTTCTTTTAACACCATCCATAGCTTTTCTATGATCCACACAGTCAAAAGCTTTGCTGTAATCTATAAAACACAGGCAGATTGTCTTCTAAAACTCTCTGGTGTTCTCCATTAACCATTGTAAATTTGCAATATGAGCTCTATAGATACTATTTAAAAACAAAGATAGCAATAATCTTGCCTCTTATGAAAAGAAAGGGAATTAAATCTGACTCATTTAACACAGTGTACAGAAGACATTTTTCATTTTGGGAAGACTAAATTGCAGCAGCTGTTGAATAACGGAAAACAGGCCTTGCAAGCCGATAACAGCTACCTTCCCCAATTGTTCCCAAAAGTTCTAATCTACCAGCATGTGCCGGTAAGAAAAACCACACTAACCAGAAAATATTTTCTTATCAGATCTTCTTGTCAGCAAAGAAAAACGGATCCAATGAGAGTTACAGAACCATACCACAGGTTTCTCCGACCTCAGTCTGTAAGCCAGCGAGCCTTTGGCATCAGTTCTTGATGGATGTTTTGCTTGCCAATAGTTGGGTTGGGTTTCATCTGGAGCATCTCCAACTAAAAGGATCTCAGATAGGAGGCATGCGAGACTCCTTGTTAAGAATGTGGAGCTGCTGCAACCAGCTGAAAGTAGGCTAGATGGACCAGTGATTCCATGCAGCATGATGCATGTCCCAGTGTCTGCTTGCAAGTCTTTCATTAGGTCTGTATGACTTGCAACACATGGAGTGCAGCTCCCCAACTGCTTAGTTCAATCTGCCAGGTGCTTAAACCTCCCTCCCCCGCCCCATTGTGGTATTCCCAGGCTGGCGTCTCAAACCTTTAGGGAATTGCCAAACAGGGCTGGTTGTGCAGCCCTCTCTGCTTACCCTTGGGATAAAATAACCTATTATGGCAGGTGGGGTGTCTGTGAAATGCTGGCAAACCTTCCTGGGCATCTCTAAACACAGAGACACAAGCCACGCAGGCACGCTTTTCTAAAGGAATGGCGGAAGAAGAGAAGCCCAGGGCCGTTTCCACATGGCTTACCTGAAGCCGCGCCATGCCGCAACGTTGCGGATCGTGCTGGGGAAAACGCGAAATATCGTGTTTTCTCACACGAGTTTTGCGCGATGTCGCGCAAAACTCGCTCAAGAAAACGTGATATTTTGCGTTTTCCCCAGCACGATCCACAACGTTGCGGCATGGCGCGGCTTCAGGTAAGCCATGTGGAAACGGCCCAGGCCGAGAAGCTCATACAGCTGGCTCCTGTACCAATGGCCCGAGACAATTTTTACTGTTTATTGTTTTATTGTAATGTCTTTTAACATTTAAATTGCAAAGGGCCTTGAGAGAAGGATAGTATCCAAATGCAGCAATCATGTCAGTGTGGTGGAATGTTGGACGAGAGGGACAGAATGGGCGGAGCTAACTTTCAGAGGGAGGATAGAAAAATGATTTTTTTCCCTAACAGTATGTTATTTCACAGAAGCATTTGCCTCTAGATGCTTAAAAGTTTGAAAGATATGAGATATTTAAGAAGATTCAGAGAAAATTCGTCAGAACTAAAGCTGACCATTAAAGGGACAGAACTAATGCCGGGTTGAGAACTTTCTATTCCTATTGGTGGAACGCCATAGGAAAGAAAGGGCACCCCTCCCCACTTTGCCACGGTATCATTGGAAGTTGTAAAGCATTCTGTTGCAGTTAGCTGACCTTCCAGCTTCTAACCCCAGGATGGACAGATTGGCCGTTACGCCCACTTGGATTTCTCACAGCGGACTGACCAACTCCTATCTGGGCTTCAGCCGAGGGGTAAGAATGGCCCGGATGGGTAAGAATAGTCCTAACGAGGTGATGCCTGGCCCACCTGCCGGGGAGCAGGTGGCTGGAAAAAAGGAAGCCGAAGCTCAAGGAGATCAACGAAAAGGGGATCAGTTGAGCTTATTTCCTATAGGCCCGCTCAACTGATCAGTAACCAAGAGCTTGTCTGCAGAATGGGTGTAACGTGTGTCCTGCATAGTGCCTAATAGTAACCAATCTGTGGCATTGTGCACTAATTGGAATTTCCGCGGTGCAGACCCATGTAGAGTGCATTACACTAGTCTAGTCTCTAGGTAACCATAGCTTGGATCCACATGACCAAGTCAGTTGAATCAAGGTAGGGAGGCATCTTCTAGCCTAAAAGAAATTGACGAATGACTTTTGTTTTTGCAGCTGTGTTGACTTCCTTCCCCAATAATAGTGTCTCTGGTTCACCAGTATAACCCCTAGGCCTCCACTAATGACAGTTGGTCATTAGGCCCCCTAACCCATTAACTGAGTCAGCAGGAGTCATCTGGACCTCATCAATAGTGGGGAGCACAATATTTCTCAACAAACTTCAGCCTTTCTAACTAGCATGACCTTCATTTTGTGAGGATTCAGTTTCAACTTGTTCACCCTTAACTATTTAATCACAGCAATAAGACACTAGTTCAGAACCTCTAAAGCATCACTCAGTGATTTAGATAAAAGAAGTATAGAGCTTGGTGTCATCTGCATATTGGACTCCTACACCAAAATCATGAATGATTTCCCCTGAGGGCTTTACATAGAGATTGAATAGTGTGGGGAATAAGATTCAATCTTGAGGAACCCCACAGCATAAATCTCACACTAATGACAGTTGGTCTCCAACAGCAACCCTCTGAGCCCTGTCCATAAAGAATGATTTAAACCAATTCACGGTAGGACCCTTAATTCCTAATGTTATGCTAGGAAGGTGCAAAGATGCCATAAATTACATCCCAGGAGACCAAATCTTTGACAAGAAACTCTTTCCCAGGAAGGGGATTCATAAAATCTGCTGCAGTAGAAAAAAGCAAGAGCCCAGTAGCACCCATAAGACTAACAAAATTTGTGATAGGGTATGAGTTTTTGTGAGTCACAGCTCATTTCTGAAGAAGCGAGCTGCTACTGGGCTCTTGCTCTTTTCTGCTGCTACAGACAGTCTAACACGGCTACCCATCTTGATCTACAAAACCTGCTATCATGGCCAACTAAGCAGAGATGAGTTCCTGCTAGGAAATAACCATTTGCAACACTGCTAGGAAGAGGCAAGATGGACCTCTGCATCCATAACATGAACTAGGCAATGGCGCAGGGAGACGTGCATTCCAACTTGATTGAAGAAAGGAGGGTTGCATGTCTCAGGAGTCACTTCCCAAACTCAGGATTGGGTGGAAAGGACCCCGCCCCCCAAAGCTGGGGCTGAAAGGGTTAAAAGATCCAGACACCCCATTTGCAGGGCCAGGAGTGAAGGAGGAAATCTGTATCTATTTCCAAAATTTCAGGGCCTTGCACCCATCCCACTGAAAAGAGGCTAAGTTGACATCTTTGTCTCTAAAGTTAGCCTAGTTAAAATGGTGGAATCCAAAGCACCAGTGAGCGGAGTGAGGCCGGGGTGTGTGTGTGAGAATTGCCCTCTCCGAGATGTACAAGCATACTCAGGCCTCCCCCACTTGCTGCTGTAACACCTCCCAAACAAGGTGGCATTGTCTACAGTATTTTCTCTTTTTTAATTACTTTATTAAAACAGATAGAATATCAAAAGCAGAATATATAACAGAAAGTGACATTAGGCAGTAAACATAATGGCCCTTTTCACACTGCTTACCTGCTCCCGGGACGTTGCGAAATATCGCGCAAAAACCGCGGAAGATAGCATCTTCTCATGAGAGTTTTGTGCGATGTCGCGCAAAACTCTCACGAGAAGACGCTATCTTCCGCGTTTTTTGCACAATGTTTCGCAACGTCCCGGGAGCAGGTAAGCAGTGTGAAAAGGGCCACTATCAATAACAAAACAGGTAACAAAATATTAAAACTACATAATAACAGGAAATAACATTAGAGAGTGGACATATAACAGAATATTAAAACTATATATTTCTCCTCTCCATCTCCCCACTTATTTATGTTAAAATATATTATACTCGACATTTTATGTTCAGCATTTTAAAAAAACAAACTTTTCTCATCTTTCAGCCGCATAGTAAAAAAACACACACCATTTTTTCTGAAATTGCATCCATTGTATCGTAGTTTTTAACTTGTTCTGATTCTGTTTCGTATTGCAATAAGATTTTATATACTTTTCCTAACAAGTGTTTTAGATCTCCACTAATTAGTTGTTCAAAACTTTTTTTCTCTCTTAGTCGGCCTTGTCTGTAGTGTTGAACACTGCTGATAGATCCAGCAAGAGAGAGGCATGGCCCTTGTCCACATTCAAACAGATCATCGACTAAAGTCACCAGCCTGTCTCTCCATCTCTTATCTTGGCCTGAAGCCAGACTGAAAAGGGATCTAGAGCAGATGAGTCATCTAGGAAGGCCTGGAGTTGTTCTGCCTCTGCTTTTTCTGTTGGCTTGCCAAGGAAGGGCAAATCAGAGACTCGGACAGCAATCATTGTCGTGTGTCTGCAGAAAAGAAAGGATCAGTAATGGAGGCAGCAATGGTTGCAAGAACTAGGTTTATTGGAACACACACAGACAACTAACTGAACAGACCAGGACTAGGCATCTATAATTCTAACCCCTCCTCCAGCTATGGTCACCTTGCTTTTACTGCCTTTGAAATCAACTTTCTGCATTATGGTATGTCATGCTTTAGAGAGCTTTCTGTTTGCATTGTTGTCTAATTCCCTATTCCTATTGTATTGTTTATCATTGCTGAGTCTCAGGAAGAAAGGCAGGCATTAAACAAAGTAACAGTTTATTTGAACGGACTAAAATACATTCAGGTAAACAGAATAATATTAAAGGACAAATATATCTCAGAATACTGGAATGCCCACAATAAATATTCTAACACTCAGATATAGTGCAGTACATATACTCGGGGAAGAGAGAGTTGGGGATGAGAGAGAAATTTTGGGCAAGGAGAGGGTTATATTACCAATCCTGTTATGGTTCTGCATGAGGAAGATGTTTGGGTGGTTACAAACATCTGGATAGCAAGTGGACCTGCACAAATCCAGGAGGCTTGGAGGTGTGCGCGCACGCATGTGCGCACATGCCAGGAACCCCCCAAAAATTCCAGGCAAAAATTCAAGCAGACGTCCAGAAAACCCTTCAGGAAAAGCACATGGGTGCAGGTGTACAAGAAAGGGCTGAGCACAGCATGGGAGCTGAAATTCAGAGCGGAATGCAGCAAGACCCAGTCCTTCAGCACACATTGGGGAAATCATTGCAGCTCCAGGTAAAGGAGAAAGGGAATAATAGAAACAATCTGCTCGAGAAGGTAAGCGTCAACCCTTCTGGTTGTGTGAGGATGTGGCACCTTAGGAACTTTTCCAAATAAGGGAAGGAAGGGGAGGCTTGAGGTGGAGAGCATTGCTTTCATCTCTTGCACCAAACCCACAAGGAAAAACAAACTCCTCTGGTGCACCAAAAAGGAAAGGCAGAAGATCAAAATAAAACCAAGTATTAAACCAGAGAGAATCCAAAACAACTAAAATAGTACCTCTCCCAGTCTCTACTTCAACAACCATGTTGCCTCCCTTATCTTCCCCCAGGGGGAAAGGACAGAGGAAAGGTTAGCTGGTAGTAATAATAAATTAATCAGACCAGTCTGTCAAAAAACGCTGTCCAGGCAGTGTCGGGATGACTGGGATATAGCTTAATCCACGCAAGGGGTATCTTCCAAGACACAAGAAGCAGCACACAGTGCACCATGTACGTGACACCAAATGGCCAATGTGATGGATGGCTGCAGTTTAAAATCCCCACTTCCCGAGAAAGACAGTGATTGTCCAAGGCAATTCTCCTTATAGGTAGCATGGCTAAGATTAGTTTTAAAAATGCTGTTTCTCGGAGAATGGGGAGAAACATTAAGAAAAAGGGGGCAGGAAGCCTCTGTTAATTTCCCGACAATTAATTCAAGATGTTGAGAGAATCATTCCGAGTAGACTTTGACTTCCTTTGATGTAGCCTACCTGATCTGATGCTACGTAAATCGGATGACTTTTAGGGTTGGCAGTATCCAACAGCACACTCCAGTGATATTCCTTTGTCAATTTCCGGCTACTTCCTGCTCCTTTCATTTCTCATCTTTTAGGTGTGCTGTTCTGTTCCTCTGAAAGGATAAATGAATGCAATGGCAGAAGAGCAGAAATCAAAAAACAGATCCTGTGAGGTTTAACAGTTCGAGTGTTGAACTAGCATCTGGAAGTGTGTGTGTGTTCATGCGTGCGCACTGTCAAGTTGCAGCCAACTTATGGCAACCACATAGGGTTTTCAAGGCAAGAGACATTCAGAAGTAGTTTGCCATTGTCCTCTTCTGCATTGCAACCCTGGCCTTCCTTGATGGTCTCCCATCCAAATACTGACCAGGGCCGTTGTTATCCTCTCTTCTATTTTATCTTTGCAACAACCTTGTAAGGTAGCTTAGGCTGAGAGTGTGTGACTGGCCCAAGGTCACCCAGCAAACTTCCAGGACAGAGTGGAGATTCAAACTCCAGAGCCTAGTCTGACACTAACCACTACACCTGGTTCCAAGAATATTTGGATCACTCTCAGGCAGCATATGGCATTTTATTTACTGTCTACGCCCTCATAATAAACCCAAGCAATACTCACTTATTGCAACCCAGTATTCCTGTATACACTAGAGGTCCTGCTTCTGAATATACAAAGAAACAATCCCACAAAGCAATTAAATTGAAATTGATATATGTAGATTTACACCGACTGCAACAAAGCTGCTTGAGACTAGCTCAGAGACAATTTGGAACAACTGAAGTGAAAGTTGTTTAAAGATAAGCCGTAGGCAGTTCACTTTTAGTGCTTTGCCATTGGTCTTTCTTTTCAAAGAAATCTGCTGCTTTCCCAGATGTGCAGTATTACAATAAGGCCAATTGTGGACCAGATGATGCCCACTTTGGTAGAAACGCCTCTTAACGCCAGCATAATCTCCTAAGATTTCTGTTGAGACTAAAAACCTGTCCTCTCCTGAGATAACTGTTAAATAGTACTGTCGGGAACTCCGTGCCCTGACATCAGTCTCTCTCACACTGCAGCAAGAGGGACAGAGCTAAAAAGGAGAGCGGCAGAAGATACAAGGAACAACAAAGGGTCAGTGCACTACAGGGAAGTACTTTCCATGGAAAACGGTGGAGAAATCGATTATACATTAGTGAGAGAAGGTGAAACTCAGGTTGCGGTCTGGTGCACATACTTAAAAGTGGGAGTTTCTGCTGGTATATCAGTGCAATTTTGTGCTAAAAACTGAAAAGGGTATTTTAAAAAAGCTTTTGATATGAGGTATAAAAAGGCAGGTACTAGTACTTGTATTAGATGCTTGTTTTTTCTGGTTATTGAATATAACAAGCAATCATAATAACAAGAAAAATCGCAGCTTGTTATGGGTATGGAATGCATGCTGGAAAAAGATGATTTATAGTCAGGGTACTCTCCGTCACTGTCAGCTTCTTGATCAGAATTAATTCCATCTTTCAAATGGCAGCAAATTCTGTACTATCAATAGAAGTATCCCATCTCTGATCCGCTGTGTTCTTCTTGGGACAAATGCTAGCTGTGTCTGTGTATCTTTCTCCTGTTTCTGCTACTTGTGTCTAAGAGCTGTGGGAAGAGCTAGACTGGACTTAAGAATTCACTGGTATGAATTGAATGGGTGACTGGTCTTGTGCTCGTTATGGATGTGTCAGGCAGAAATTAATTTGGTGTGGTTTGGGAGAGCTGCACTTGCCAAATTTCTGTCTGAGCTTCCACATGTTCCCCATTCATCCATTTTATCCTCACAAGAACCAGTTGCAGTAGATTAGGAAAGTGACTGGCCCACATTAACACAGAAAATTTCATGGTGATTCGATCCAGGTTTCCCTAGCCTTCACCCAATACTTTAACTGTGAAATCCTAAAAAGAGTTACTTCAGTCTACGGGCATTGAGTTAAATGGATTTAGACTGGAGTAACTCATTTTAGGATTGCACAGTTAATACTCTATTCTCCTGGCTCTCAAATTACAAGGTTTACTTGAGGTCTTAGAACAGGAAGACAACCATATTGTAGATATAAAACATACATTAGCCACTCCTAAACAGCTTCATTCGCCCAGGGAAATAGATGTTTATTTGCAGTCGAAGCAGTTTGGGGTTTTATTACTCATGATGGCTTGTGGTAATGAGTAGAATTTTTAGTTCCATTAATCTCAGTGTAAACTAATATAATCTAATATAATTTAGATGATAATATGAAGATTTATTATTCAATTGTTCATTCTTCTCTTTATTGATAGTTAGTTACTACAAGCAGGAGTCCACACCCTTTGTTCCTTTAGCTTCTTTAAGTGCTTGGGTATTAGACACGGTTAATTTGTTGATTTCTTATTAAATCTGTACCATCTATTTGTGTATAATATGGGTACGTGCTGCAGAGTTAGGGTACTATATTGTTTGATTCCTAATGTCAAGATAATTTTGGAACCCCAAGTTTTATTCTTCTAATGCAATGAAGCATTTAAGCTTGAAGCGCATTAAAAACAACCAACTACTAATTGAAGTTCCAAATTCAGACTTCTCTGAGGTATGTTCTTTCATTTATGCCCACAGGCACAGAGAGAATCAGCTGTGTGAGCCCATCCTTGGGATATTTAGCTGTTTCATTTAGCTGCAGGATGCTTTCTAGTGTCTAACTAGCAACACCAACAACATGAAGAATTCAGGGGCTGCCACTCAGTAAGCAGAATGTCCCTGCCATCACTCTTTCTCCATTTTTAATTGGTATATATTTCTGAAGAATATGTTGTAACACAAGGGGAATGGTCCACATAGCTAGCCATATCTGTAGCCGATAATGTATGAGAGTGGGATAAAAGTTCTCAGGACATCTTTTTTGCATTTCAGGCTATGTGGGCAGGGGAGGTTTGCTAAGGTCTCTCCTTTCTTTCTAACTCCTCTTTACGTGGTTCTCGCAACAGCAGCTGACAGTCTTACTGCTGCAGAAGCACTATTTTCCCTCCGTTTTTTTTATCCACAGAAGGGAGGGTATTGCTCGACCCTGATTCAGCTTCAGAATGATACCACGTTGCCACTGAGACTTGATTTTGGGATGGTGGTTGACATTAAGACACAGTGAGGGCCATCCCAGACACCAAAGGGGAGGACAGGAAGTTAAAAAGTAGCGGGGAATGGCATCCTGTGCACAAAGAATCTCTAAGCGCCAAGCTAGAAGTGACGAATGACACTTGAATGGCAAGTGAACAGACTCACGTGTATTCCTCCTGTTCACTTGTGCTCCACTTGCACTCCACGTGATCGAGTGGACTGCAAGTGGAGCGCAAGTGAACAGGGAGGAATACACGTGAGTCTGTTCACTTGCCATTCAAGCATAATTCGTCACTTCTAGCTTGGCCCTTACTCACCCAATGGCTCTTTTTTGGAACCCACTTCACAGCCTGTGAAAAGAGTGGCAAGGCTAAGGCATTTTGACTCCATTTTGTGGGGGAAAAAATTCTGAAAACAAACCTGGGAATATCAATCACGTATATAGAGTTTCTTCAGATACACCTCTTAAATGCACAAATCATGGTGTTCCCTATGATGTTACATTTTCAGCTGTAATTGTGTGGAACATCCTTAAGACTGCTATTTTTTTTGAAAAAATCTTTATGATTCTTCCCTGTGGCAATGCATGCTGTGAAGGTTAGAGTGTGTGACAGTTCTGCCACCTCAAGAAGAACGCAACATGAATTAAGGCATTCTGTCTGTTCTGACATTTTCCAAAGTCCCTGGAGACTGGACGGAGATGAAGCTGGGACACTGGTTTGAAAATATTACCTTGTGTTTAACCTTCCTCAGGAACAAATAGTTCTTGGCAACCCCTGTGCCCGCCTGCCTAGTTGTACAGCCAGCTTCAGAAGCATTCCAGCCAGGCAGTGCACATTTGCCCCCTGCTTCTTCCAGTGGGCTCTGTAGCACGCTCTGTCAGATTCAGCGCGAGTTTTCAGCCGGCGTTTCCCCAAACATCTTCCAGTCCTCCTTGGATCATCCAGCTCTGTGGTGAACTGTGGGGCTGGTTTCTGCTGCAAGAGAGGGAGGGGTCAGCAAGGAGCAATCTTGTCTATAGCTTCAAGGAGCTTTAGATTTCATTCTTCCACCGCAGCCTTAATAGAACCTGAGTGCGGAATTCTAAAATCCCCCAGCACATGTGGGAATCCAGAAGGATCCATGAGCCTTCATAGGTGAACCGTTTTCGCTGGGGCCCCCATTTGTGGGATATGAGGGCCATATTCACCCTCAGATTAAGCAAGTAATGGTCATTCTATGCAGGGCTGGCGCCACCATTGAGGCGGTGAGGTGGCCGCTGTGGGCACTGGGGTGCTGGAGGGGGCGCCGGAGGGGCTGCTGGAGGTGGAGGCACGCGCCACGGAGCTGGCGTGCCTGCCCTGCAGCAGTTTCAAGCTGGCCAGCCCTGCGCCACCGCCACCACCACACGCCCCCAGCCGGGCACAGCAGCCACGTGCCAGGCACGGCAGGCGGCCGGGGCAGCGTGCAGAGTGCGGGCAGCCTCCGCGCACTGCCCCCGCCACCCACCAGCAAATGGACCTGGCTTTGCTGTGTGATGACATCATAACGTGATGACATCATCATGCAGGCTGGGGTGCGTGCGCATGTGGGGCTGGCCGCGGGTGGCAGAAACTCTGGCGCTAGCGGTGATTCTATGGTTCAAGCCAAATATCCTATCCAAAAGAATTTATTTTAATTATTGAATTTATAGTGTGCTCTCCCTGCAAGCAGGCTCAGAGCGGATCACATCAATTTAAAAGATATAAAATCAGTAGCATAAAAGAGCAAATACAATTCAGAAATCCACCCTCAGCTACGCTCATTGCATAGTCCCATATACAGTCAATCTGGGCCTGCGAGGGCCACTGTCAAGCAGCAGATTAAAACAACAAAAAGCAGTGAGGGGACAGCCCCCCCCATTAGTAGGAGGCCGAATTAGAGGCCCATTTGCCTCAACTACCAAAGGCCTGGTGGAACATCTCTGTCTTACAGGCCTGGCAGAATGATAGTAAACCCTGTTGGGCCCGAGTTGTCACAAATGTGGAGTTCCACCAGGGTAAAAAAGGCCCAAGCCCTGGTCAAGGCAAGGTGGACCTCCTTGGGGCCAGTGACTACCAGTAGATGTTTGTCTGCCGAACGGAGCAGCCTCTGGGGAATATAGGGTGGGAGACGATCCTGCAAAAGCTAAGACCATCCCTCAAAGGCTAAGAGCAAAAGATTTAAGTCCACCATGTGGCCCTTTTCATCTGTGGGACCCATCACTATTTGAGAGAGGCCTAAGACTGCCAAGGAAGCTGTGAAGTCTTGGACAAGCCCTGACATGCTCTCTCTCTCACACACACACACACATCAGGTTTGTCAGTGATCACTACTCATGTCTGTGGAACTTTGTTTAATTTGATCCCATTATTCAGACATACATTGCCCATTTTCAATGCTTATCAAAGCCAGATGGTGTCTCCAGAGGTTTCTTTCTGAAGAGGGCCATCTGGCTGCGGCTGGGAGAGGGGTGTGCAGCTGTAGATTTGTGCAGCATTAATATCACAAGGGAAAATATTACCAGGGAAAAAAGTACATGACTTTGTGAGTGTTCTAAACTAACAAATTCTGTTGCAGGGTTGGTGTAGAAAGCCGCCATAGTAGCCCCCTGTTCACAAAACAGTCAAGAAACCTGCTGCCAGTCAGGGTTTGTCAGGCCTATGTATAATGATGAGAGTGGGCAGAAGGTGGTGAAAAAGATGATCTTCTTGGTTGCCTTTGCACTGGTTTAAATGGTGCAGTCAGGGCTTTTTTTCTGGGAAAAGAGGCGGTGGAACTCAGTGGGTTGCCCTCGGAGAAAATGGTCACATGGCTGGTGGCCCCGCCCCCTGATCTCCAGACAGAGGGGAGTTTAGATGGTGTGGAGGGCAATCTCAACTCCCCTCTGTCTGGAGATCAGGGGGCGGGGCCACCAG